>NC_140592.1:26724727-28178477 GCF_964204655.1 Triturus cristatus | reverse complement strand
CACAGCCGCGGGTTTCCTATAGGTTACAATGGAGCAATTTGCGGTTTGTATTTTAAAGTTTAGGGCACTTCGAAGACGTCAACAAGCAAGTCACTTACAGGGTAAGTATTTCGAGGGCCAACACACACTTGGGCACCGGAGTGCACGAGTTACCTCACCCACGGAAGCCGGGTGCATAGGTGTTTTTTGGTGTTGGGTCGCGATTAGGGGTGGGAGGAATTTGCGAAATTCACTTTTGCAAATTATCGCAAAAATGTTAAAAATCTCCGCAAACACGCGGAAATATCGCGAAGAAGCGGAAGTTTTTTTCCCGCCCGTTCGCGGTATTTTCTGCATGGTCGCGGCTCGCCAACTTACCCATGTGGTTGCTCGCAGGCGCGGCCATCTTGTTTTCACTTGTCTCACGGTGCATGATCACGAGAAGAAAGACATGATCGCGCGACGCATGACGTTACTGCGGGTGCGAACTGTCACGAGACAGCGCAAATGGCTACCAACAATCCAACATCTCGTGGAGAACGCGACCGGATCGGGAAACCTTGTCGGCGAACGCGGGGATTCAGGTAAGGCGATCGCGCGCACGTGAGAATGTATTATTTTACAGCGCAAGCAAGAAACAAATTATCGCTAAGCTGCGGAATGCGGAAATTTTGACATTTTCGCGCTTTCCGCCGAACACAAAAATGCCAAATTATCGCAATTTCCGCGAACGGAACGGAATTTTGGCCCAGGCCTAGTCGCGATGCTGTTTTCAATGGAGACCAATGAAGACTTGCTGCTTGAGATGACTGAAGAGGTGTCCGCTGGAATCCGAAGGTGGATTGAAGATGAAGAGGACCTGAAAATTGAGGGGACAGTGTTTAAAGTCACTTTCCAGTGACCGGTGGCCAGCAGGATGGATGACCACTGATGTTGCGTCGTTTCAGGTCACCGATGGTGATTTGTCTCTTTGCTCACGAGCTCCAGGAGGGATCGACGATGACCAGCAGCTGGATTCGGAGTGTCCCACAACGTCTGCAGCTGATGACTGTGTTCGCAACCGGATTGGAGCCAACAAGCCTTGGCAACTGCAAGTCTTGTGTGAACTGAAGATAGTCGATGATGCAGACCAGCAAGGTCTGATGGACTTACCTAGTGAGGGTAAGTGAGGGCAGGCCCTGTAGCAACGATGAGAGCCCTTGAAGTCAGTTAGAAAGTCTTCGGGTGAGTCACTAGCCAACGGGCAAGTAACCGCGAAGATGCCTTCACAGGAAAAGTTTCACAGGAGCCCACGGTCACTCGGGATGGGGTAGGCTGCTGATTTTTGGAACAAGACCTGCTAGGGGCTTGGACTACAAATGGTCCAAAGCACACGTTCGTAGAACGTTGTTTAGGGTTTGCACTCGAAATCAGTGCACGGTTCCCTGGTATTGCTGTTCCTCGTCACTCGTGGGGTCCAGATGCCACAGCTTCGCTGGGGACTCAAAATGGCCATCGAGAGATCAGGAAATCTGCTTCAGGGGACGCAGGGAGTTCGGACTCCGGCGGGAGCGGTGAAGTTTGCAACCGTCGATTAAAGTTACTGGTGCCTGCCAAGCAGGGGAGTCATTCCTTGACTCCAAGGGAGATTCTTCAGTCTTCCAGAGATAGTGGAATGTCGAAGGGCCAGGATTCTTCTTTGTAGAGCGTCATCCAGGGTAATCTGAATTGCATTGGCAATGCTTGGTATCTTATAGTGAAGATAGGGGAGGACTAGCTCTATGACCACTCCTCTAGGAGGGTCAGGGTAGGGGGTGGTTACACCCACTTCCCTTTGTCCAGTTTCGCGCCAGAGCAGGGGCAGGTAGCCCCTGAACCGGTTTGAGCTGGCATATGCACAGAGGAGCCTACTGCTCCCCCAGTGCAGGACTTCAAAGCACTCTAAGAGTGCACCCACCCAGCTCCAATACACTAAATCCTGTCTGGGAGGTGGTGACACCTCCCTGTGACAGGATACCTTTTGTTGGGCTTCCTCCACTGCGAGTTTCGGTCAGCAGCAGGAGGGCAGCCCAGTGTCTGTGCTGGTGGCATCCATTTTGTGATCTTGACAAACAAATATACTATATAAAAGAGGGTCCTAGGGATGTGTTTAGAGACCTGCACAGTATTAAATCCCCAAATCAAATTACAATGCTCAAAAGAATACTGTGGGTCTAGGGTGCAGAATCAGAACGAACACTGGTAGAACAGAAAAAGTCCGAGGTAACCAAGGCAATTATGTGGAAACCTCCAATGAGGTTTAAGTTCCCATCACCCACCGAAGGTGGTTAATCATCATTTGGGAACTAAGGACATTCCCAAGAGTACCAACCACTATGATGATTGTGATGGTACCCTGGTTGTCCCAGGCATCCGTGCCAAGTTGTTACCAACGGTAGGATGATGGTTGCAGTGCGGGAAGTGTAGTGAAACAAAAATGTGATATTAAAAATGACTACCAAGACACTATGTATTTTATTCTGGCGCTATCTTGGTGCCAACTTAAAAACAATATATAGACAGCATAAACAAATAACTGTCAGAGCTTTGGTCTACATGTTTTGGCTTATGGACAAGGAAGTCCAAGCTCTCGTCAGGACCATGTAAACGCTACTTTGTGTTGCCATGCTCTCGGCAACCTGATGAAGAATTGCTTTCCACGTCCCTGTTGAAACTTGCCCAACCCTCCCTGCTCCTTGTGGTTGAGCCGATTCCGAGAAGCTGCCTGTGTGCCTCACCCCCCAGTTGTGCCAGAGACTCAGCCACATCCTGTCCATTGTTGGTAACTCAACCTGTCACGACCAGCTGCCCTGTGACCACTCCAACTGATAGAGGAAGTACAAGGCTGTGCCCTGTGACCACACCAACTGATAGAGGAAGCACGAGGCTGTGCACTGTGACCACACCAACTAATAGAGGAAGCACGAGGCTGTGCCCCATGACCACACCAGTTGGGCAAGGAAGCACGGGGCTGTGGACATTGTGCAATCAGAGAACAGATGTCCCCTGACCAGGATTGCACTACAAGACTAACGAAGAACTTGTCAGAATGAGGAATTTATCAAAATGTGGAACTGTGTATTGTACAAATGGGCGTGGCTAGCGCTATAAACATGTGTAAGCTGTGGAGTAAAATAGCACTCTCCGTAGAATTGTCTTTGTACCATTCTGAGACCTATGTCCTTAGCTCGGGCTAATAAATAACTTACTTCCCTCCACGGCTGGTTGTCCTGGTCTCTTTGGTAATGTATGATTTGAGCAAGAAGAACCCGTAGATTTTAAGGTGTCCCCTGCACCACTGGCTTTGACTCTCCTAGTGGGGGGGGTCTCCAAAAAGCCGGTTCTCCAATCTGGCGCCCAAACGTGGGGCGTCTTCGGTGGTCGTCATCAAGCCTGGTGGTCGTGAGGGGTCCGTGATCGAATTCCAAGGGTGGCGCGCCACTACATTTGCTGAAAATTGTCTTTGTGGGCCCGAGGTCTCCAATTGCGTGATTCCTCCCTCCAGTGGGCTGCCTGACTGCGGCCCCGACTGATGCCCCAGTTCCGGTTCCTAGTCTTTGGAGATCGAGACCTTTGTGACACTGCCGTGTGACGGAAGATTAACAATCAGGTAAGAGTGGGAGTGGCCCACTTCTTTGGTGAATTGTATTTTGGTTTTGGTATTTGATTCGACTTTTGCAAATGCCGAAGCCAAGGGGTAAGCACAGTTATAAGCTGTAAATATTCGATTGTACCCTTTGACGTTTGGATCCAGGATACACATCTAGAGATGCCTGGACTTAGTAAATTCCGGAAATGGTGTTGTTGTTATTGTACACAGGACTCCGCATTGGAGGAATCTTGTTCGATTCCTCCTTTAGGGACCCCTAATCATGAAGTCTATGCTAAACATGGTGTTGGCCCGATTATGTTTTCTTCACTTTGGCTCAAGTATACAAAGGGTAATACTGAATTGCAATGGCCAATATATGGTAGTTTTGAGCCTCCTGTATTAGATAATTTAGAGGAGAAATTGTTTCAGAGAAAAGTTAGGCCTGCAATGCTTGATTCCTTTCGGGTTTGGCGCAAGGAGTCCAAACAGAAAGAAATCAAACTAAAAAAGAACGAAGCTAAAATAATGCGTTTGAGTGTGATTCAGAAAGCCCAGAATCATGATAATCAGAGAATAGAAGAGGGTATAGTAATACATGATAGATTAAATGGAATGCAGATAGATGGATGTTACGTTACAAAAAAGGTTCCGGAAAAGGCCCGGGACAAGGAGGATGACTCTCTCATGGCCTCCATGTTGAACACCCCTCCCCCTTATACTCCCGCCATG
The DNA here is from genome assembly GCF_964204655.1 of Triturus cristatus. Taxonomy (NCBI): domain Eukaryota; kingdom Metazoa; phylum Chordata; class Amphibia; order Caudata; family Salamandridae; genus Triturus; species Triturus cristatus. The sequence continues at coordinate 28,174,159 of NC_140592.1, read as the reverse complement.
TATCCGGCCCTTGATCCCGCCCAATTGACCACCGCTAATGCTCCAGTTGTTGCCCCTGCCCATGCCTCGGTCCATCCAATACCTCATCCACTCGTTCCCAACGCCCCGACTGTTCAGGCCACCGCACCAATGCAAGTCCACCCTTCTTTTCCCCTTGTTGCACCTTCCACTAGTCCCGTACCTGTCCAACCTAATGTGCCTTTAACTCCCGTTGCAACCAACCCATTTCTTGTTGACAGTCATCCGACGTCTTCCCCCAGTGCAGGGCTATTAGCGAATGCATGGTCTGTGGTCCGTGATTATATCCCTTATGTAACTCCGCATAGACCACCCACTCCCAGACGCCGCACCTTGCGCAGACTGATAGGTAGTACACAGGAACAACTTGCTATGAGTCAACAAGCTCATGTATGGATGGAAAATAACACTATGTACACCGCTCAGGATATATGGATGACAATGGATCAGTGGACACGCATTCAACAGATTGACATTTTTTGTGAAATGTGTGACATACTGATCCAAATGTGGGAGGATTTTGTAGAATCAGGTCCACCCCCAGGTCTTTCTGACCTTCTCCATAAGGTTGAAAAAGGGGACATTCAGGGCCCAGCACTATTATGCGATCTAATCACGTTAGTAGCCTACAGAGACTCCTTATCTGGTGTTTCGTTAAATTAGGGTTTCCCAATGAGGGAGGTACAGCCTGTTTGGAGAGACCGCGTTGCTGACGCAGATGGCAACCCTGAAATACCGTGTGTAAATCAAGGGGAGGGAGAAAGAAGGAGTTGCGACCCACTCAGCTTCTTTGACAAATATCTAGATATCAAGTTGAGAGTGGATCACTGGTCCTGAAAGAACCAAAGTTAGCATCAACAGTTCATGGACTGTTAAGAAACCCTCAATCACGTTTATCGCAAGGTGGTATTGTAGCGGTATGTTCGATTATCCGCTAGTGCTTAACAACGTGACAGCATCATCATTGGGTTACTGTGTGCTTCCTCCACCCGGAGGTACTTGCCTCTGGTTTTCTCAGTAGTGATCGCAGAAGTGAAAATATACAGCCGTGTGTGGTGAAGAAATCCCAGTGGGTGTGGGTTAAAATACTCGTAAAACCAGTCAATAGTTTTAATGAAACTGGGTTCGGGTTAATTAAAAACGGTTTACGTGCAAAGTCAGACGCTTTAGGGTCTGGTGCACTAAGTGAGAATGTTCAAAAAAGTGGTCGACATGTTTCAGCCCTATCTTGTGCCCCTAAGGGTCAGGTGGGCTTTCATCAGGACCTAGTGTTATTGTGGAGGAATCTAAATTTCATAGGACTCCTTGGGGAGGGTGGAGTGAATCGTCCAACCAACACAAATATGTTCAATTTGAACCTGTTAGGAGGTGGTGGGAAGAAAAAGTATGAAGACTAAGTTCAGTCAAAATACGTGCTGTAACTATGTTCAAAATTTAGAGCATCAGCCGTTGTTTTGCAACTATAAAATAACAATACTTTAATTAAAATATAATGCCAATCAACATACAGGCTAATATTGACATTTATTAATGGCAAAATGGCCCTCTTTTTATATTCAGAAGGAGATTGCAGGGAGAAAGAAACCAAACAAATTCACAAACACATAAACTATTAGCCGTTTTTTTGAAAAAAAGGGTGATGCAGAAACAAGTCGCGTTAGACTTGAGAACGCGGTGCTCAATGTTGTTTTCAGGCTGTCATACACAATTCAGTGATGTCATACACAGCGCACAGCGCACAGCGCACGGGGAGATGGAGAGGGAATTGTGAGACGCCGTATTCTGTAAAGCTAACATCGCTTCGTATAAGGACATAGAGTTGCGTTAAGGAGTTTCTGTAAATTGCAAGACGCCGTGTTCTATAAAGTTAACATCGCTTAGTATAAGGACTTACAATTGCGTAAAAAGATATCATGAATATTATGTTACGCTGCCAATACCATTAAGGTGAAGTGCTAATAGCATCAAAAGGTTATTTGCATATTTACCAAAAGGATTATTTGGAAAGGTTATAAATAAAGCATGCGGCTGACGTATACGCTAGTTTTAGGAGACCGTGAGCGCGCGCAGACTCTTTCGGGTAGGTTAATTACAGTCGGTCAAAAACATGTAAAGAAAGGCTGAATTTTACTTACTCAGCAAGCCCAAACAAACTCGACTTCCTAGATGTCACCATCTTTATTGACCACAACACCATCCAGACAAAAACTTTTTTCAAAGCCACTGCAAAGAACAGTTTACTTTCCTTTAACAGCTTCCACCCGCGTCCAATGAGGGAGACCCTCCCGTACGGTCAGTTCCTTCGACTCAGACGCAACTGCAGCAACATTCAGGACTACAAAGAACAAGCGAAAGATCTAAGCGAGAAACCAAAGAACAGAGATTACCCCCTACGAACCATCAAGAAATGTCAAAAGAGGGCTAGAAACCAACCGAGAGAGGCCCTTATGGAAACAACTGTGAAAGAACCGATGACAAATCTGGTCACCCGTGTCAGTACTTACAGCCCGGTGTCTAATGACGTGAAGAAAATTATCAACAAGAATTGGAAGATCCTAACGTCAGGAGCATTGAAATGGCCCAAACCGAGGTTCTCAAACAAGAGAACCCGTAATTTAAAGGACATATTGGTACATACAAGACCTCCACCAAAACCAAGTTTGGAAACAACCTTAAGCCTTTGGAGCAATGTACCAGTAACCGGCCATTACCCATGTGGCACGTGTTCCGTCTGTCACCTCACTACGGCAACTAAAACCTTGCAACTATTACCAGATTTAAAATGGACAATTCGAACACACACCAACTGTAATACTACCCACGTGATTTACATGATTACATGCCCCTGTGAACTACGCTATATTGGAATGACCTGTCGCAGAGTTAAACAACGACTCTGCGAACATAGGAGCAATGTTAAATGTAAAAAGAGCACCACCAAAATGAGTAGCCACTACCTGGAGAAAGGACACACAATCAATCATCTTCAGTGGGTAATCTTAGAAACACTTACCGCCAAAAATCACAACGCAGAAAGAATTCTATTTGAAAAAGAACAAAGATGGGTCCACCGGCTACGCACTCATGTACAGGGACTGAATGATAATATCCCTTGGTTAAGCATAAACAAATGACAACTATAATGCACCAATGGAGCACAGACTACACCATGGCAAAAGGTCACACCTGTCTATTTGAAATGAACTTTACCACAACACTGATTCCAATCATGACAATTTCCCACATCTTGAGTGTATTTATTAGCAATGACTCTCACCGTGGACAAAGGATGTAGCTTGTCTATTGGAATGAACCATATTGCAAAACTGAAAGTGATTCCGTATTATTCCAGTGTATTTAGTTACATGAACGATGAATTTGACCATACCTACATAGAGAAATATAACGTTACCACTTTACAGCCCCTGGACCTTGCAACAAGAGGCTAGGCATGCACTGTGACATGACAACCGCAACTTTATTGAGATAGCAGTGGTACAAAATGAACACGCCGACTCGAGCAATCACAAGATACACTGTCTGTGTCTCCTCCCTTGCGAAATGAACCATTTTAGCAAAGGATCTATTTGATAAGAACTCCCATTACCAAAAATGCCTTGAAGAAACAGAATCTAGCACTAATTGACTTTGTTCCTCCCCCCTTCCTTCCTTTCCCCTCCCCCCTTTCTCCGTTTATCCATGTGACGGCCCGGCCTCTTTAATTGCTGAACCGGTCCCAGTAGTAGGCACACCGGGGAAAGAGAGGCAGCGGCAGAACCAGTCGACAACTCCCTAGCGCAAGGTAGCGGCCGAGGCAGACACGAGAAAAACCAACGAAGGAACGTAATGTATAGAATTTACTTAATACCCTGTCTATTCTTTCCTCCCCTTCCTCAAGAGCGGGGTTTAGCCTCCTGTCCCCGAAGGTTTCCTCGACTAAGAGAAAACAAGGTATTCTGTCTTTCTTTACATGTTTTTGACCGACTGTAATTAACCTACCCGAAAGAGTCTGCGCGCGCTCACGGTCTCCTGAAACTAGCGTATACATCAGCCGCATGCTTTATTTATAACCTTTCCAAATAATCCTTTTGGTAAATATGTAAATAACCTTTTGATGCTATTAGCACTTCACCTTAATGGTATTGGCAGCGTAACATAATATTCACGATATCTTTTTACGCAATTGTAAGTCCTTATACTAAGCGATGTTAACTTTATAGAACACGGCGTCTTGCAATTTACAGAAACTCCTTAACGCAACTCTATGTCCTTATACGAAGCGATGTTAGCTTTACAGAATACGGCGTCTCACAATTCCCTCTCCATCTCCCCGTGCGCTGTGCGCTGTGTATGACATCACTGAATTGTGTATGACAGCCTGAAAACAACATTGAGCACCGCGTTCTCAAGTCTAACGCGAATTGTTTCTGCATCACCCTTTTTTTCAAAAAAACGGCTAATAGTTTATGTGTTTGTGAATTTGTTTGGTTTCTTTCTCCCTGCAATCTCCTTCTGAATATAAAAAGAGGGCCATTTTGCCATTAATAAATGTCAATATTAGCCTGTATGTTGATTGGCATTATATTTTAATTAAAGTATTGTTATTTTATAGTTGCAAAACAACGGCTGATGCTCTAAATTTTGAACATAGTTACAGCACGTATTTTGACTGAACTTAGTCTTCATACTTTTTCTTCCCACCACCTCCTAACAGTTTCAAATTGAACATATTTGTGTTGGTTGGACGATTCACTCCACCCTCCCCAAGGAGTCCTATGAAATTTAGATTCCTCCACAATAACACTAGGTCCTGATGAAAGCCCACCTGACCCTTAGGGGCACAAGATAGGGCTGAAACATGTCGACCACTTTTTTGAACATTCTCACTTAGTGCACCAGACCCTAAAGCGTCTGACTTTGCACGTAAACCGTTTTTAATTAACCCGAACCCAGTTTCATTAAAACTATTGACTAGTTTTACGAGTATTTTAACCCACACCCACTGGGATTTCCGCACCACACACGGCTGTATATTTTCACTTCTACGATCACTACTGAGAAAACCAGAGGCAAGTACCTCCGGGTGGAGGAAGCCCACAGTAACCCAATGATGATGCTGTCACATTGTTAAGCACTAGCGGATAATCGAACATACCGCTACAATACCACCTTGCGATAAACGTGATTGAGGGTTTCTTAACAGTCCATGAACTGTTGATGCTAACTTTGGTTCTTTCAGGACCAGTGATCCACTCTCAACTTGATATCTAGAACCCTGAAATACCGGCAGGTTTTAGGCAGATGTGGGTCCATGTCCCTTGGAAAAGGTCTGACATCCTCCAACTTAAAAATCAATTGCCTGACCCGCGTAAAAATCCAGCAGGTTATAAGGAATTGACTCAGACACTCCAATCTTGCCTAATGACGTTTAGCAGATATAGATATGTTAATGGGACAAGTAGTACCGACTGAAGTATGGTCCAAAATACGCCATGATGATCAAACAGAATTTGGCCATACGTGGAAGGAATTTGAGGAAGCTGACAGAGCTCGAACAGGCGGTGAGAAACCCGATCCCATGATCTTGGCCCTTCCGGCCCAGATACTTACTGCCATGAAAAAGATGTTGACACCCCACCGTATTAATTGGGACAAATTAGCTGCTTGCAAACAAAAGAAAGATGAAAGTGTCTCTGACTTTTTCACACGCTTCGAAAGCACATGCAACGACTATAGTGGACAGAACATGACTACAGAAGGGGGACAGTGACTGTTTGTGGATACATTTGTGTCTAATCTGTTGCCAGAATTTGGGACTAAGCTCAAAATGTCAGAAAGTGCATGGCCCATTTCCACCCCGTCTGGTATTTTGACAATGACCCAGTACTATGAGAATAGGGAGAATGAAGAGCGAGATAGAACGGATAAAAAGACTAAAGCTTAAAGACAAAGGTCTTACTCCAACAAGCAAACCCGACCCAGACCCAAAACAAAGGTGCCCCTAAGTTTCAACGAATAGCTCAGAGACCTGCCCCCGTGACTCCTTGCCCGCCGCTGGGACCCAACCAGTGCGCTTATTGTCGCCAAGAGGGTCATTGGCGCGACGAGTGTCCCTTGTTGGCCCAGAACAACTCTGCCCCCGCTGACCGCTTAACAGGACAACGTCCCCAGAGAGGACGAGGCCGAGGCGGACCTAGAACACAGTTACAGGACAGGCGCTCCCTTATGCAAGAGAATAGATTTGATACCGCTAATTATGAGGACCGCAATTACTTTACTGAGGATTATGAGCCTGAAGAAGGGACTGGGTTTTTGTCCCACTAGGATTGCCAAGGACAAGAGAAGGGACCCGTGCCTATTCATGTTGACCAGAAGGAACCGTATGTTCATGTTGCAACACTGGGCTCTACGGAAAAATTCTTGGTCGACACTGGTGCAACCAAAAGTTCTATTGCTAGGTCCAAAGTCCCTGGGGCCCCCTTGTCTGGCGCGAATAACATTTCTGTAGGGTATTCTGCCACCCCAGTATCTAGCCCCATTTCACAACCACTGGAACTAACGATAGGACCCTACACAGTTGATTCCCCTTTGGTTTTGACTTCCACATGTGGCGAAAATTTGTTGGGTTTAGATCTATTAAAAAGATTACATGCAACAATATACTGTTCTCCTGATGGGGTTTACATCACTATGGTTCCCCCCACCACACACCCAGTATATTTAGCCTCCTCAGATCCAATTCCCCAGGAACTTCAGAATGTCCCTCCTGATCTTTGGGCCCAAGGTGATACTGATGTCGGACTTTTGTCCATACCCCCCTTTTCTGTTACCCTGAAGGAAAATGCTCGCCCAACCCGACTTCCCCAAAACAAAATACCCAAAGAAGGGGAAAGGGCATTACTCCAGATAATTTCTGAACTTGTTGACAAGGGTGTAGTTGAAGAGACTAGAGAAAATGTGTGCAATAGCCCAATTTTGCCTGTCCTAAAACGCACCAATCCTTCCAAGCCCCCTGTTTATCGTTTTGTCATTGATTTGCGCGAGATAAACAAAATACTAGTTCCCCATTTTCCTGTGGTCCCAGATATCACCACCCTACTGACTATGGAAGGGGGGTGGGCGCACACTGCCTCACACTCCAGCACTCAGTTTGCCCCGATGCATCATGATAAATGCAGTGCATGGTAACACTTTGTTCGGTGTCAGGCTTTAGTTTTTCACCCTTGTTGGTGCAGCCAGTGCTGTGTATCTCTAGACACGTGTTTCAGGATAATTGTCCTTCTTCAGTAGAGAGCAACACTTCTTTTGGGGGGTGCTGAAGATGCTGCCCAAAGTCTTCTCAGGTCTCAGTACCACTCCATGGGCGCAGGTGCATCAACCAGAGCTCGTCAGCTCGTCAGCTCAAGGGAGCCTTTTCAAACAGGAGGGGGGTGGGCGCACACTGCCTCACACTCCAGCACTCAGTTTGCCCCGATGCATCATGATAAATGCAGTGCATGGTAACACTTTGTTCGGTGTCAGGCTTTAGTTTTTCACCCTTGTTGGTGCAGCCTACGCAGCAACCCTACACACATACCTACTCCCTGCTGACGAGAGGCAACTACCTCGAAACACGTGTCCAGTGATGGCTAACGCGACACTTATATTCATTTTAAACTTTTGGCATAGGCGTACCCACCGACGCTACTTCATGGACCACAATTCTTTGGGGTAACATGCTGGTAGGACTAGCAGAGTGCGGCCAATCAGATTATTGTTTACATTCAGGCTCCCTTGAGCCGGTGGGGCTGACGAGCCCATGGCTACGCACCTGTGCGCCTTGAGTGGTACTTTACCTGAGAATATTTTTTGGCAGCCTACGCAGCAACCCTACACACATACCTACTCCCTGCTGACGAGAGGCAACTACCTCGAAACACGTGTCCAGGGATGGCTAACGCGACACTTATTTTCATTTTAAACTTTTGGCATAGGCGTACCCGCCGACGCTACTTCATGGACCACAATTCTTTGGGGTAACATGCTGGTAGGACTAGCAGAGTGCGGCCAATCGGATTTTTGTTTACATTCAGGCTCCCTTGAGCCGGTGGGGCTGACGAGCCCATGGCTACGCACCTGCGCGCCTTGAGTGGTACTTTACCTGAGAATATTTTTTGGCAGCCTACGCAGCAACCCTACACACATACCTACTCCCTGCTGACGAGAGGCAACTACCTCGAAACACGTGTCCAGGGATGGCTAACGCGACACTTATTTTCATTTTAAACTTTTGGCATAGGCGTACCCGCCGACGCTACTTCATGGACCACAATTCTTTGGGGTAACATGCTGGTAGGACTAGCAGAGTGCGGCCAATCGGATTTTTGTTTACATTCAGGCCCCCTTGAGCCGGTGGGGCTGATGAACCCATGGCTACGCACCTGCGCGCCTTGAGTGGTACTTTACCTGAGAATTTTTTTTGGCAGCCTACGCAGCAACCCTACACACATACCTACTCCCTGCTGACGAGAGGCAACTACCTCGAAACACGTGTCCAGGGATGGCTAACGCAACACTTATTTTCACTTTAAACTTTTGGCATAGGCGTACCCGCCGACGCTACTTCATGAACCACAATTCTTTGGGGTAACATGCTGGTAGGACTAGCAGAGTGCGGCCAATCGGATTGTTGTTACCCTACTGACTATGGTCCCCCGTCTGCATGTTTTTTCTCTGTCATTGACTTAAAAAACGCCTTCTTTAGTATACCCGTTGATGAACAGAGTAGGGACCCTTTTGGATTCTCATTGGCAGGACGGAGTTTCCGGTTCTGCAGAGCTCCACAAGGAGATACAGAGAGCCCTTCAATTTATAGCCAGGCCCTCAAGGGCCAACTTGATTCCCTGACCCTACCCCAAGGTACAGCACTACTCCAGTACGTTGATGGTTTGCTTATAGCAGCAGACACTGAGGCGTTGTGTAAAGAAGCTACAATGAAATTGCTCCTACATCTGGCCCAGTTCAATCACAAAGTTTCTTTATCCAAACTCCAATATTGTCGACATGAGGTGACCTACTTAGGTCATCTCCTGTCGAAGGAGGGACGCCGCCTCACCCCTGAACGAATACAAACAATCAGTAAAATGCCCCCACCAAAGACGCAGAAAGAGGTCCGTGCTTTCATTGGTATCACCTCCTACTGCCGCCAGTGAATACCCAATTTTTCTTTACTCATTAAACCTTTATTGACCCTCACATTTAAAGATGTTCCTCACCCACTCCCTTGGACAAATGAGTGCCAGAATGCATTTGAAGAACTGAAAACAGCTTTGTGTTCGGCCCCGGTGCTAGACACCCCTAGTTATCAGAAGCCCTTCACTTTTTTTGTACACGAGCATGATGGTTGCGCATTGTCAGTGCTAACACAGCGTTGTGGTGACAGACAACGCCCCTGTGCATATTTTTCTGCAGTCTTAGATCCCGTGGCCCGTGCACTACCCAGTTGCTTGAGGGCAGCAGCTGCCTCTGCCATATCCATTCGCCAATCTGCTGGTCTGGTCCTTGATACTGCACTTACAGCTATGGACCCTCACGCAGTTGACACTTTATTAAATAGGACATAAACCCAACACCTTACTAGTGCACGTTTGTCCGGATATGAATTGACTCTCTTAGCCAGTCATATCACCATCCGCCGCTGCACTACGCTCAATCCAGCCACATTGCTACCCTATGTTAATGATGACACTAATTCTGATCCGCACGATTGTGTCCTCCGGACGGAGGAAGAGACTAAAGGCCGTGTGGATTTGACTGACACACCCCTAACTGACCCTGATGGTACCCTGTATGTGGATGGTTCTTGCTTCAAACTCCCTGATGGTAGCACAACTGCTGCCTACGCCATCACCACGTTACAGACAGTAGTGGAGAGTGAGATAATACCTTACCAATCAGCCCAGGCTGCTGAGTTAGTAGCACTGATCAGAGCTTGTGAACTAAGTACAGGGATGGCCGTCAACATCTACACTGACAGCCAGCACGCCATTGGCGTGGCCCATAATTTTGGGCGACTATGGGCTGAGAGGGGATTTTTTACTTCTCACGGTACTAAGATACAGCATGGCCATTTGGTCAGCAGGCTGTTAGAAGCATTGACTCTTCCTTCAAAGATAGCTGTGATCAAATGTAGCGCCCACAAGAAAGTAACTGATGACATAGGAAGGGGTAATGCATTTGCTGACCAGACTGCAAAGATGACAGCTAAAGATGTCTCTGCTCGTATGTATGTACGTGGCCCCTCAAACTGGGTACCGGAGAAAGGGATGCACGAGGACACTATTGAGAATGTGAAGGAAATACAGGCAGAGGCGACTAGAGAGGAAAAGGCTCTCCGGGAAGAGCAAACAGGCCTATTGAATGAGAATGGCTGTTGGACTGATCTGTCTGAACAACAGCGATGGTTGTTACCCGATGCCTATGTTTTGCCAGTGGTCACTATGGCTCATGGCCCAGCTCACATTAGTGCAAAAGGTATTTGCAAATTGCTAGTTCCGGTATGGCAAAACAAACACATCCCAAAATATGCTGAGAGGTTATTCAGGCATTGCATGATTTGTTTGATGCATAACCCCGGAAATGGCACACCAACTCCTGCTGGGAATTTTGCACCCCCATCTTACCACTTCGAAGTGCTCCAAATAGATTACATACAGATGGAAAGATGCAACAATCTCTGATATGTCCTGGTAGTTGTGTGTGCCTTTAGAAAAGTGGATCGAAGCCTACCCCCTTAAAGACAACACTGCTATAAGCTCTGCCAAAATACTGTTGAAATAATTTTTTCCCAGATTTGGGATGCCCAGAATTATCTGGAGCGACAACGGAAGCCACTTTACAGGGGAAATAATGAAGAAAGTGTGTGTAGGGATGGGGATCAGACAGAAATTCCATGCCGCCAATCACCCCAGTCAGCAGGTTTGGTTAAGCACCATAATGGAACACTAAAATTAAAAATGGCAAAGATCCAGGCTGACCCAGGACTGTCTTGGCCGGACCCCCTGCCCCTTGCCCTCCTATCAACTAGAGCCACGGCACATTCTCGTACCAGACTATCTCCGTACGAAATAGTGTTTGGTCGGCCAGCAAATGTTTGGGGAGTACCCCGCCCCAAGAAGTACTCTGACATTGAATACCCATTGTTGATTGATTATTTACATGAATTGACCACTAACCTACGTCTAATTCCTCGTCAGGTACAAGATATACTGCCACCCAAACCAGAGGGCCCTGGTCACACCATCCAGCCCGGTGACTGGGTCTGCATCCGGAACTTCCAGAGAACAAAGAACTTGGAGCCGAGGTGGAATCCGCCCCAGCAAGTGTTGCTGGCTACCAGGTCTGCAGTGAAGGTGGCAGGAAGAAAAAACTGGGTCCACGGAGTGCATTGCAAGAAGGTGTCTCTACCACTACCATACGACCGGTGGGTCAAGGAAGGCCTGGGAGACGACGAATGTGAAAGAGTCCCGAGCTTTGTACCCCTCAGTGACGTCAACATTGCCTGGGCTTCATCTGATCGAGAGGACGACGACATCCTGCAATCTGCCGTTCCTCCGCATCTGAGGTTGCGGGACACTCAACAGCCAGAGCCTTTGTTTCCTGATCAGACAACGCCCAGGTCGACCCGGTACAACCTTCGACCCAGAAAAAAGGACTGAAGAGACAAGGGTCTCTGCCCTCTGCTTGACATGGTCCGACAAACCGCTGCAGGGCTGTGATACACCGGCGCATTTTTTTTGTTCTCTTTTGGCCGGAGCCGGTACAGCAGACCGGAATGTGCCAATAGGGCCGCCGGAATCACTGACCGGTGAAGCAATCACCAATCACAGGCAGCAACTAGGGAAGACCAAGTGAAGCAGACGATGAACAAAATTAACACTGAAAGCTTGAAGAGCAAAGAAATAAAGAAACAAGAGTACATGAAGACAATACGTGGCCGGTACTCGATCTGTCTAATCGTATTAATGACTATTTCACTGGGACTGGCCTGCCTCGGATGGGTAATACACGCTACCCTTGCAGCATCTGAGCCTCCTACCACTACAGAATCGCCTCATCAACATGTGTCATTACCCACCCATGAGAGAAACAGAAGGACAGGTTTCTTTAACAACACTTTTATTCAAATGCTACACCAGCACCAGCTTGTGGTGAACATGACAAACTGTTGGGTATGTGGGTTGCTGCCCCATACTGCAAGCACTGGGATGTCCCTGATTCCTGCTCCTTTTTCTCGAGCTGGCTCGGCCTACAGCTGGTACACTGTGTTCTTTGATGCATTCTATTCAGGTGACACATCCACACGATCCCTGGGAAAGATCAGTAGCAGACAAGCATTCCGCCACATCATGGCTGCGGAGTCGCCAAGCATGAATAAAGATTCAGCAGAAAAGAATGAATATGAGGACAATCATGGGTCTTTCTATCCATCGAACATCTACAATGGTGGGGTAAAGAAAAGACTGCCACCTATCAGAGATCTCCCTGTCTACCCACAGCCCGGGAAATACTGCATGAAGAGCATTGGAACAGTATTAAGGGTGGGCGTAGTTCGCGAAGTAGCACTTCGCGAAGCTACGCAAAGTGAAGTTCGCACTACGCGAGCTACGCGTAGCACTTCGCGAACTGTGAAGTAACATGTTCGCACTGTGCAAGATGTTGTTTTCAATGATTGCACAGTGCGGACAAGCAACCGGCACTGTGCAATCATTGAAAATGGCATCTTGCACAGTGCGAGCTGTAGTTTTCTGCTGCTCGAGTAGATTTTTACTCGAGCTGCAGCTTTCTCAACGCGAACTGGTAGTTTCTCATCGCGAGCGGTCGCGAGCATACGCGACCCCTCGCAATGAGAAACCTGACCTTCTCGCGTTGGGAATCTCGCCGGGAGGTTTATTTTCCATGCTCGCGATCGCGAACAAGGAAAAAGTCTCGCCAGGATGTCATTTTGCTTGCTCGCGGTCGCGAGCAAGCAAAAAATGACCGCAGCGCCTACGCAACACTACGCTACGCGTGTTCGCACTGTGCTACGTGCAGTTCGCGTAGTGCGAAGTAGCGCGAACTTCGCAAACTACGCGAGCGTAGCGTAGTGCTTCGCCCAGGCCTAAACAGTATGGGTGGGAGAAAGTGACTGTGCCTACACACTCCAGCTCAATGGTTCGACTCTCCAAGCTCTGGTGTCCTCACTGAACACGTACTTTGTGTGTGGGAACAAGGCCTACACCTGGCTACCCAAGTCTTAGGCAGGCACCTGTTACATTGCTTGGTTGCTCCCCCCCACCTACACAGCCGATGCAAAACACCACATCCAGAAGAGAGGTGTGGTTGATACTGAAGACACAGCTGGGCAAGAATTTGGTGACTTTGCTAAAGGGTTCCTCCCCTTTTGGGGCCCTATGGTCAATAGTCGCGATCTCCGACATCTCACCAGGGTGGTAGAAGCCACCATCAACGCAACTGCAGGTGCCCTCAGTAACATCACAGCTGAACTTCAAGCGGACCGCCTCATGACTTTACAGAACAGAATGGCGCTTGACATAGTACTGGCGGACCGTGGAGGAGTCTGCACATTGATCAAAATAAGTTGCTGCATTTACATCCCCGACAATGCACCGACAGTTTATCAAGCAATCCAGAAGCTCCACAAGATTGCTTCCGACATTCATCAGGATGAGGGATCATGGTCCCTAACAGGCTGGTTTTGGAGCATTGTATCTCGGTGGGGATGGAAGATAATGATTTTCATTGCAGTTCATGCAGCCGCAATGTTCTCTTGCTGCCTCTGTGTTCAATGCGTGCCCGCACTGTGTGGGCTCTGTGCCACCTCTTTGGCACACAAACAAGTGAATTCACACCATCACAATGCCATGATGATGATCGAGAAAGAGGTCCAGGAGATGATGGACATTGACCTGGATGACGACTGATTGTTGCCTCTGCATGGCAAAAGGAGGGACTGTTGAACTGTGTTTTAAAATGACCCACATGACTCCATTTTGTGTTGCCATGCTCTCGGCAACCTGATGAAGAATTGCTTTCCACGTCCCTGTTGAAACTTGCCCAACCCTCCCTGCTCCTTGTGGTCGAGCCGATTCCGAGAAGCTGCCTGTGTGCCTCACCCCCCAGTTGTGCCAGAGACACATCCACATCCTGTCCATTGTTGGTAACTCAACCTGTCACGACCAGCTGTCCTGTGACCACACCAACTGATAGAGGAAGCACGAGGCTGTGCCCTGTGACCACACCAACTGATAGAGGAAGCACGAGGATGTGCACTGTGACCACACCAACTAATAGAGGAAGCACGAGGCTGTGCCCCATGACCACACCAGTTGGGCAAGGAAGCACGGGGCTGTGGACATTATGCAATCAGAGAACAGATGTCCCCTGACCATGATTGCACCACAAGACTGACGAAGAACTTGTCAGAATGAGGAACTTATCAAAATGTGGAACTGTGTATAGTACAAATGGGCGTGGCTAGCGCTACAAATATGTGTAAGCTGTGGAGTAAAACAGCAGTCTCCGTAGAATTTTCTTTGTACCATTCTGGGACCTCTGTCCTTAGCTCGAGCCAATAAATAACATTCTTCCCTCCACGGCTGGTTGTCCTGGTCTCTTTGGTAATGTATGATTTGAGCAAGAAGAACCTGTAGATTTTAAGGTGTCCCCTGCACCACTGGCTTTGATTCTTCTAGTGGGGGGGGGGGGGTGGTCTCCAAAAAGCGGGAACTACAATCAAAATAGGGGGGGAAGAGATTTAATTATATTAAATGTATTGAATATTTTTTATTTATTAATATTACTTTAATTGAGATGTACGTTATAGTGTTAAATTTGTAAAGCAATTTATTATAAATTAATTAATAATTTGTTGTTAATTAATTTTAATTAATAGGCAATTAATTATGGTAACTGTGTAATTAATTTAAGGTGCGTGTGTATAGTTGTAAATGCATGGAAGGGTGGGAAGTAATTTATTTTTAATTGATTAATTAATAATTAGTCGCTGTTTAATTTTAAGTAATTAATTAGTAATCAATTATGGTAATTATGTAATTAATTGTAGATGTGTGTTGTGGTGTTTATAGGTATAAATGGTGGGAAGGGTGGGAAGTAATTAAGTTTTTAATTGATGAATTAATAATTAGTTAATTAAGTTTAGTTAATTAATTGGCATTTAATTATGTTAATTTTGTAATTAATTTTAGGTGTATGTTGTGGTGTTTATATGTGTAAATGGTGGTAAGGGGGAAGTAATTTATTTTTAATTGATGAATGAATGATTAGTTGTTAATTCATTTTAATTAATTAGCTGGCAATTAATTATGGTAATTGTGTAATTCTTTTTAGGTGTGTGTTGTGGATATTGCAGTGTTAAAACATGTGTATTCAATCGTTTATCATTATTTTTTATTAATAATATTTTTAATTGATTATTAATTATGGTAATTGTGGAAATACATTTAAATGAAGCTTTTCAAGTGTTTTTTTATTTGTGTGGTGTTATAGGGTTGGAAATTAAATAAATATATTTATGTTTTAAATCATTTTTTGGTTTGTTAATCTTTGCTCATTTTAAATACTTGTTTATAAATGTATTTATTAATTTAGTTTATATAATATTTGTAGGATTTTGTTATATGTAATTTTATTATATTATGCGTACTTTTTATATGTTTAATATATTTAATCCTGTAATTTATTTAATATTGGTAGTTTATTTTTATGATTTAAAAAAAAATCTATTGTTGAAATGTTATTAGTAATTTGTGTGTCTCCTCTATACAACACTTACCCTACTGTTGCACTCACTGGTGTGGGAATAGTAATTTTTACCCCTCCGCTATCCAATATTTTCCCTGCTGTTTCACTCACTGGAGTGGGAATAGAAATTTTGACCCCTTTCCTATCCAACAATTTCCCTACTGTTGCACCTCCTGGAGTGGGAACAGTAATTTGTATCCCTCTGCTATCCAACATTTTCCCTACTGTTTCAATCACTGGAGTTGGAATAGTGATTTTTTACCCCTCTGCTATCCATTACTTTCCTTACTTTTGTAATCACTGGAGTGGGAATAGTAATTTTTACCCCTCCGCAATCCAGCACTTTCCTTACTGTTGCACTCACTGGAGTGGGAATAGTAATTTTTACCCCTCCGCTATCCAATATTTTCCCTACTTTTGCACTCACTGGAGTGGGAATAGTAATTTTGACCCCTCCGCTATCCAATATTTTCCCTACTGTTGCACCTCCTGGAGTGGGAATAGTAATTTTTACCCCTCCGCTATCCAATATTTTCCCTACTGTTGGACCTCCTGGAGTGGGAATAGTAATTTTTACCCCTGCGCTATGCAATATTTTCCCTACTGTTGCACTCACTGGAGTTGGAATAGTAAATTTAATTCCTTTGCTATCCAACACTTACTCTACTTTTGCACTCACTGGAGTGGGAAGCGTAAATGTTACCCTTTTGCTATCCAATACTTTCCCTACTGTTGGAGAGTGAATTGTAATTTTTACCCCTTTGCTATCAATCAATTTTCTTACAGTTGCAATAACTGGTGTAGGAATAGTAATGTTGCCCCTCCGCTACCCAGCACTTTCCCTACTGTTGCACTCACTGGAGTGGGAGTAATAATCTTAACCTCTCCGCTATCCAGCACTTTCCCTTCTGTTGCACTAATTGGAGTGGATATAGTAATTGTTGCCCCTTCTCTATCCAGCACTTTCCCTACTGTTGGACTCATTGGAGTGGGAATAGAAAAAACGTACTCCTCCGCTATCCAACACTTTCCCTACTATTAAAGTCAATGGAGTGGGAATAGAAATTTGTATCCCTCTGCTATTCAGCACTTTCCTTACTTTTGCACTCACAGGAGTGGGAATAGTAATTTTTACCCCTTCGCTATCCAATACTTTTCCTACTGTTGCACTCACTGGAATTGGAATATTCAGGGGCCGATTCCGATCCTGTATTTTTTTTTCACGTACGACTCGGATCCGTATTTTTTTCCGTACGAATCGTACAAGTCACGTCCGACCCGTGAAGTACGATTCGTACGGGAAAAAGTACATACGGATCGGCACGATCCGTACGAATTGTAGCGGGAAAAGTTGTACGAGACGGACCCGGACACTTTTCCGTACGAATCGTAAAAAGATAGTCCGAGCGTACAAGTATGATCCCGACCGGCTTTCTGATTTCCGATTCGTACGGAAAACGTCCCATACACGGGGAATGACTTGTACAAATACAATGTCGGTGTACGCACCGTACATACGCAATGTCGGTGTACGCACCGTACATAGCAATGGCCGTGTACGTACCGTACATACACAACGCATGGGGGTGTGTGCCTGTACGACTCGTACCCCTGTACCGTACTGAACCACGAATACTGTAAAACAGCACAAGGAGGGTCTATTCGACTCGCACAACACCACAAAACATGTCTACAGTGCACTAAACATGGAAATGACTGACCTGGACACATCCAAACAGGCAAACAGAGCGGAAAACTCACAACCACCCCTTATAACACACCCACCAAAAATTCAAACTGAGGCCCACCCACAAATGGACCAATAAAAAGGGCCCACACACACAAACCATGAGCCTTTGCAAAAGACTCACTGCAGCTAGACAGCACACACCAACAACTGCACCCATCCACCTTAACATATACACCATCACACAACCTCCTTCACACATACCCCCTCTACACATTCACCCACACCGTCACATTCAGACCCACACACCCACAACCATCGACACCCTCACCCCACACCATGCCCACAGACAAGAATCCAAAGTTCACAAGGGAGGAGCTGGAGATCCTTGTCAATGAAGTCATCAGAGTCGAGCCACAGCTGTTTGGAACATTGGTCAGACAGACCAGCATAGCTGAAAAATCACGCCTGTGGCAGAGGATCGTCGATAGGGTGAATGCTGTTGCACCCATCAGAAAGACCAGGAATGCCAAGCCAGGTGGTACGATCTGCGGAGGGCGGTCAAGCGCAAAATGAATGATGACTACGCCCAGAGCAACATCACTGGAGGTGGTGCGCCCCGCAGACCAGCACATTACCATCCCTGGGAGGAGAAGGTGATGGCCCTGCTTCCGCCGGTGGGAGTACATGGACTGCAAGGACTTCCAGAGCCTGGTGAGTACACAAACAACTTACGTAACATGGGGGTAATGGCATCCACAACCCAACTACACAAAATGCACGCAACTACCCCCAAGCCCTCACCGGCCAGAACCACAGTCAAAAAGAGAAAGCAAGGCCATGCTATGTCCCATGCTACATGAAGCAGCATCCCAAGAATGGATGTCCCGTATGCTGGGAGGGTGGGTGGCACAAAACACATTGTGGAACTCCAAATCAGACACAATTGCCCTCATCCCATATGGCCCAGGTACATACCCATGCACCATGCACAATGCACAGGGATTGGGAAAGTACTGACAAGAAGCTCAAACTCGGCCCGGGTGTAGACAGCACAAGGCCCTCCTGTGACCAGTGCAAACACAAACACCAAGACAACAAGGTCAGATATCTAGGACAGGAACTCACACTCACTGTCATGGCAGCATGCTCCATGGGGGGACAGCTACATCACCTGGGAGGCCCACCGCCAAATCACACTACACCCACCAGCAGGCCCTGTCACACACACCCCTTACACAAGCAGACACCCCCGGGACAGGCAATGGATTTACACACTGTCACAATGGACATTTAACACAACAACACCAATACATATCCAAAGGAGCATGCAAGCCAAAAATCTACATGTCAAAGACTCAAGAGAACATATCAATCTGTCCCCTGCAACATATCCATCCACAAGTGAACATTGAGGAGAATGCTAGGCACATACAACTACCTGGAGGAACAGTGCCAACTTGAATATGTATGATACATGCATGTTACATGAAACATCATTAACATTTTCTGTCTCTCACACACAGGGCAACGTGATGAATCTACCCCCAACAATGCGGGTGAAGATTCACAGTCCCTGGCCCGGGAAGAACCTGATCCCACAGGCAGCGACGCCTCTCAACATTCCGCGGATGACCCCGACCGACCTGGACCCTCTGGTGTCCAAGCCCCTGTAGAACCTGGTTCAGGACCATCTGTGCCAGCCACCACCCCCATTGCTGCCACATCCCAGGAGACACTGAGGAGCCCTGCCCGCAGTGAACAACTGAGCCAGTCTGACCATGAGGGACAAGGAGCGCCGGGCACCCAGGAGGAGGCAGACAACACTGCCAGTGCCATCCCTCACGGGTCCCGTAGACCCGATGTGCCCACAATGGCAGGCCATGCTCGTGTGGGCAGGGGTGGTGGGAGTGGAGGCAGGCGGAGGCGCTAACCTGACCAGCCAGCTGAAGGGACCGGTATGTCACACATACACAATATCATGGAGGCATACCGGCGTGACACCAGGGAGTTCAGCCAGATAGTGCTGACCCTCACAGAGATCAAGAACCAGCAGGCCGAGCAACACACCAGTCAACAAGAACACCAAGGACGGATAGAGGCAAGACTGGCTGAGCTCCTGGCGGTGCAAAGGGACATAAGCCATTCACTCCGTCGGATCGCCGACAACATGGGCAACCCTCCCTGTGCCACCAGGCGAAGACCACCACCAGCCACAGGGAGGGAGGAGGAGGAGGAGGAGGAGGAGGAGGAGGAGGAGGAGGATTCGTCCGACGGAGCGTCCCAAGCATCGTCAAGGCCTGCATCTGAGGGTCCCCGGAGGAAGGTGGGTCGTCCACGGAAAAGACCGTGAGAGGCAGCGGACCATCCACATCTCCCATGTCACCTGGCCTTCATGTGCGACAGCATCACCTCATTGACTGACATCATCTGCCACATTGACCTGCTGGTCACAGTCTGACTAATGATGCCAAACACTGTGGTCTGGACTCTGATGACTTCAAATGGCAAGGATCCCATCGCCCCATGTGAACTTTGGATTCTATTGTCCCTGCATTGCACCTTTTTCAGTGCACAAATCACGCCCCAGACCTATAATTAAATAATTAATACGTGAAATTTGATGTTGCAGTCATTTAGCATGAGTCCACAACATACGTGTGGGGATATGCCAAAGTATGCCTGAGTGTGGAACTAACTCCAGCCATCCATATACTTGGATCTGAGTCTAGTTGAGGACACACATGTGTCTCAATGTATCACCAAAGACAGACATGGAGCCCAATACTCACCCGTGATGGCCTCAAGCTGCTGAGGGGGGGCTTGCAATACTGCTCAGACAGACCAATTTGGAAGAGTATCATGAAGGTGTAGAGGTCATGGGTCATGTTGATGTGCCCGGGGAGTGAGTCCCAGGTCTGTTTGGCGACGTGGGAGAACTATCTCCTGCATGCAGTTTTATGTGGATGTGATGAATTGTGGCCAGGGCAAGGTGGGCTGCATGGAGTTGGGCCAACAGGGTGTTGGATGACAAATGTTCAAGGTTTGTTTTGGGTCTGGGGTTGTGGACTGCCTCCTGAGTGTGGTTAAGGAGTCTGATGGTGATCCTGCAGCAGACAGTGAGCCATTCTAGCTATCTCCGGTGGACGGTGATGTGGCTGGGGCTGGGGATGTTGAAGATGAGGTGTGCAGATGCACCCTGGATGTGGACAACTTCTCCTGCAGTTTTGCTGTTGTTCTACGTAGAGGCCGGTGCTGTAGTTGAGTCGGCTGTTGTCATTGACCTGGGGGACGGTCTGTCTTGCCTTGTAGTGGATCTATCAGTGGATCATTTGCAGCATGCAGAGGGTGTTGCAGCATGAGGTACAGATGGTGGTGAGTTGCATGGTAATTGTCAGCGATGGGTCCATGATGAACACCAGCTTGCGTGCGTGGCCACTGGGTGCTGGTGCGGTGCCCAGACCAGTGGGACACAAGGAGTTGACACAGCCGTAAGGGGACAATCCTCAGATGATGACCTCAGTCCTGTCCAAGTCCAGCCTCAGGTGGCTGATGTTCAGCCATTCGTCAACGGATCTCATGCCTTCTTGAAGTTTGGATCTGGCAATGGCTGGCTCTTTGGTGAGTTTGAGGAGCAGCTGGGTGTTAATGGCATACGAGATGATGATGAGGTCGTGTGCGCATTTGATGGTGGAGAGGGGGGTCATGGAGACATTGAAGATCGTCACGCTGAGAGAAGAGCCCTGGGGCATGTGCCACATGACCCCAGTGTACTACATGCTGCAGGGTGGAGGCAGACTCCCTGGGCCTTGCTGGTGAGCTACTTTCTGATTGAATCCTGGGCCCTCCTCTGGATACCAGTGTTGTAGATGTGTGAGCTGACAGTGTGGTAGCACATGGTGTACAATGCCGTTGAGAGGTCAAGGGGGGCGGGCTCACCATTGTTGAGCAGGGCAAAGTTGTCGTTGGTGGTGGCAATGATGACGGTTGCAGTGGTGTGATTACTGTGGAATATGTTCTGGTGCCGGTTGCCTGGAGCTGGTTCCGTGGAGGAAATTGGTCAGTTGCTTGTTGAGTGTCTTCTTGATGACATTTGCTGGGTAGGGAAGCAGGGTGATGTACCAGGAGATCCTGCGGTACTGCCGTCCGTTGTTTAAGAAGGGCCTGGGGCTCTGCATGCCTCCAGCACCCATGAAATGTGGCCAACTCAAAGGAGACATTCATGACGCGCTGGACGTGGGCTTCAAGGATGGGGAATGATGTGGTTGAGATGTTGTGTGGGAAGGGGCCTGATGGAGAGCCAGAGTGGATGGTGCACATGAGCCCGGTTGTGTACTTGCTGCTGACGGGAGTCCAGGACCTGAGGGGGGTTTGTCCAGCGGATAATAGTGCTGTCTGCCTCTGTGTGTCAAGGCTGTTGTGTATGGCCATGAGCTTGCAGTGGTACAAAGTTGCAAGGGATGTGATCTGCCTTGCAAAGGTGGGGTGTCTTGGATGGAGATCTGCTGTCAGTTTACTCACAATGCTGATGAGCTCCTTGATGTCGTGTGTTTTGGTGTCTTGGCACTATCTGAAGGATCTCCACTTGTCCTTGCTGATGATATGGTGATGGCTGTGTGTGGTCTTTCCCAGGCCTGTAAGGTAAATGATGGCTCTTTGTGTTGCAAGGTGTGCACAAGAGTCCGGCTACGTCTGTAGGAGTCCAGTAGGTCTGCCTTGTCCCAGGTGCCTTAACTATTGTGCTTCACAGGACAGTCCGTCAATGTGGAAAGATTGTTGGATCAGTTGCTGATCAAGTGCGTGAGGTTTCAGGGTGTTGCATTGGTGTTGTTTTGAGTGTCCCACAAAGCTTGTCTGTGGTGACTTACATCAAGCATCTTTGGGGGATCGGGTGTGGGGCAGTGTGTTGCTTGTCGGAGACGTCTATTAAAATGTTGATGGACCAATGATGGATGGTGGTGTGGCCCCCAGCCACATGTAGCGTGTGGAGGTGAGGGCGTGCGTGCAGATGTACGTGTTGATGGCTTAGCGCAATTGTGGATGTAGGCCTGGATATCTGTAGATGAGTGTTACTCTGAGGGTTGCCAGGGAGTTGCTGCAAACTCGGATTTGTGACTCTGAGGGTGTACTTGTGAATCAATTGCAATTCATCCTCCGGGATTGTTGGTGCCGTCCCTGCGGGTGATCTTGTATCCGTCTGAGATGGCAATGAAGAAGTCGTGTGCTGAGGATGCTTATGTCCAGGTTACTGTCATGAAGGTGATGTGTGGCCCTGTTGTGTTGAGGAGGTAACAGAGTCCAATGGCATGCTGGTGGACGGAGCGGGTGTGGAGTAGGAGGCACATGACCTGGTTGTTCTGACAGGGTCTGGTAGGCTGGGCAGAACTGTGTAGGCAGTTGGAGTTGCACACTCAGCATGCGAAGGTGTGGTGTGCGCATAGGGGTTGCCTGATAGCAGGCGGATGATTGTGTGGAAGACATTGCTTGGAGGTTGGCTGCAGCATGAGCCTGTTGTGTGACGTGGGTCATGCAAAGACCAGAAGCTCGGGCACTGTGCACGTTGCAGGCGCACACGGTCCTACCTTTGGCACGGCGTTGGCGCAACAGTGGCACAGACAATCTGCTGGCTGCATTAAGAATGGGTGGAGGGGGGAAGGGAGGAGCATTTTGGAGGCGTGTGGGTTGCAGAATCATGGCACTCGGCGGGGCGGTGCCGCAGGTGAGGCAGCAGCAGGCGGAAGGGGTGAGAAACTAGGCAAAAAGTAGCACACAAAGACAAGGAGGTCAGAAAGGCACAGTGCAACAGGTGTATGTAAAGGAAGGAGTGTCAGGTAACTCATGGGTCACTGCAAGAAAATTTATGACCAATCAGCAAAAATGACGGTCACAGGGCCAGGCAACAAAATGCGGAGCTGCGCACAGGAGACACACCATCAGCATGTGTTCACGTGCCGTTGTGTGGAGCAACCTGCACAAATACATACACAACCAGGGACTTCATGCACAATAGATATTATTAGCCATGAAGAACTTCATGCATGTTGCCGAAGTAGACATACACATATGCTCAATATTTGACAAGTATGCCATAGATGACGCATGCAAACTGGCAAGAGAGCTGCAGTGACAGAGATGAGGCACTTTGGATTGTGCTGAACACCTTTATTCCACATACACACACAAAGGGACATGCATCCATGTGAACAGACTCACAGGTCAGTTGACAGAACATGTGGGACATACGCTGGACCCCCCCCTTCACGACACGGATGATGTCAATCCCAATGAACTGGCACACAAGTCAAGGGGATGAGCCAAACAAATCCTGCTGCACACGGAGAGGCTGCAATTCCCCATAGAGCCTGTTGTTGTGATGTCCCACACTATGTCCATCCATAGCATCCGCAATGTTTCCGAGGCAAGGTTTACACACATTGATGCCTTCATCAGACGCCACACTCCGCTACAGATTACAGTCAAGAAGGGTGACTATCATGTCATGGGAGTGATGCTACATGTTATATGCTCCATGGTGAGAAGACATGTATGCATGGTACCACAACATGCACAGAAGCAGGCCCACACATTCCCAACCCGTACCACCACCAAAAAGCCTTGCTGCTATCCTTACCCAAACTGACATTTCCACATGTCCGTGCATGGAACGCTGATTCAGCACACGTTGCAATCCTCATGAGGAATAGCAGGAGGACAAAGATGACACGAGCAGACAACAGGCGCAAAAACCTGGGAATGACAGACACACAAGAAGTCACCTAAAAGAATTCTCGCCGCACACAGGGACATTTACAAAACATGAACAATGTTGGACACATGTAAATTTCAAAGAAAGTCTCTCCGCAAAACTGTGTGGCATGACATCATCACTCGAGTGACACATCAGAACACACATCAAAGTCACTCTGCATTCAGTCAGCTGGACACACACATTGCAACACATGCCACTCAATGCTACAAGCTTGCACACTCATACCCAGTGACTCACCATTATGAGAAGAAGTTGCATATGAGCTGACTCCGGAAATCATCCTCCTCCTCCTCATCACTTGCCTCGTGACCAAGCCCTGGATCCTCCACGGGTGGATGTTCCTGCTCATCAGGATCAAGGATGAGTGGCACTGCCTTTCCTCAACGGCCATGTTGTGCAGCATGCAGCACACGAGGAAGATTCGGAAGACCTTCTCCGGGGCATAAGGGAGGGACCCGCCTGTCTTGTCCAGGCACCGGAATCAGCTCTTCAGGAGGCCAAACGTCCTCTCAATCACTCGCCTGGTCTGCCCGTGTGCATTGTTGTACCTGTGATCTACAGCTATTCTTGGGTTGCGGAGAGGTATCATTAGCCATGGCATTTTGGGATATCCAGAGTCCCCTACATGGAAACATCATGTAAAAAAGTGGGTCAGGAGATGCCATAAGAGCCAAAGATACCACAACATACAGGACAAACAGAGTATACCCAGCAACAAGACATGCTCGTTCGTTGTGCAGCTGCAGCATCATTTGTGGCACCCTGCTACGCCTCATGATGTAGGCATCGTGTGCTGATCCTGGAAAACGTGCACAGACATGGGAAATCAGCATGTTAGCAAGACACACCACAAGGGCATTTATCGAGTGGTAATGTTTTCTATTGCGATAGGCTTGTTCCTGTGCCTGTGGTGGTACCAAAGCCACATGTGTACCATCAATGGACCCAATGACATGGGGCATCCCTCCCAGGGCATAGAAATCACCCTTGACATCTGTCAACTCCTCAGGAGTAGGAAATGTGATGAATTCATCAAGGTGCTCCAACATGGCTTCTAAAACATCACGCAGGACACGGCTGAACATTGTCTGTGACATGCCACCAACATCAGCTATGGTGAATTGAAACGTACCTGTGGCAAAAAAATGTAGGGCTGCCATCACCTTCATCTTTGGGGTCAGCGCAGTAGGATACCTGTGTCGCGGTTGGAGGTGTGGTGGCAGCCTGTCGGTCAAGTCCTCAATCAACTGTTGAGTGAATCTGTAACGTCGGATGCAGGCACGTTCCCTCATGGCACCCAAGTCTGGCATTGGTCTTGGGACAGGCGGTGCCCTGCAAGACATTGTTTGTAAGAATGAAGATTGAGAGTCTGCCAATATCAATGTCAATGAACATAGCACATGCTACACTGCTAATACACATCAGGTAACTATGGAGTCGGGTGTGTGCAATACATACAGGACACATATGCCAGCTTGCTGGCACTCCTACAAAAAGCCAGATACACCTGTTGATTGTCAAGTCTACATGACATGCCCTGAAATGAGTTGGTGGCCAGTCTGAGTGAAGAGCCACAGATATCACCGGAGTGACACACAACCACATAGCTGCATAGGAAGGATGTCATCTCATCCACACAGCTGACTGCAAGGCACACGCACAGGTCACAAGGAATGTCAAATGTACATATCAAACACATTGCGATGAGACAACGCAGGCATGTATGACTGGGAAAATATGATGTCCGATGCACACAGACCCTACAGCGGTGGGAATCCACATGTGGCATGGTGTGCGTAGATGTGTCCCATGCCCATCTCCACACAGACCCATGTTGGATGCACCAACAGCAGATGCAGTTGACGGAACACTGACATCAAGCTCATGGGAACACATGACACACACCTGACATGGTCACAAAGGGGCAAGCAGATCGTGACATGTCAGTTGATTGAGGGTCCCTGTCCCTGGCATCAGGAGACAGGTGCGGGTGGTGATGACTGTGCCATCCCACTGCTGCTGTGCATGACACAGTTGGACTACAGACACACATGTGGCAAGTGTCAAGGTGATGTGTGCCACATAGTGCCCCATCACACATGACATGTGTACACAGGTCATCACACATCAATTGTGCAACTAGATGAGATGACCTGTGCAATATCACTGGCTGCCACACCTAGGGCCTGCACATAACAGTATGCAATGACAAGTAATCCAAAATGGTCGCACACTGCTGACCTACCTGCGTGTTACCCCAAAGAACTGTGGTCCCTGTAGTCAGCGTCGGCGAGTACACCTATGCTCGTGTCGTGAGTGCAAGTGTGAATAGCGTGTGCCATCCCTGGACACGTGTTTCGAGGTTGTTGCCTCTCGTCAGCAGGGAGTAGGAAAGAGTGCAGGGTTACTGTGTAGGCTGCTAAAATCATTATCAGGTATGTACCTCTCGTAGCAACGCAGGTGCGTAACCGAAGCCCGTCGGCTTCCCGGCTCGAAGAGCCACTAAATAACTAATCCAAAATGGTCGCACACTGCTGACCTACCTGCGTGTTACCCCAAAGAACTGTGGTCCCTGTAGTCAGCGTCGGCGAGTACACCTATGCTCGTGTCGTGAGTGCAAGTGTGAATAGCGTGTGCCATCCTTGGACACGTGTTTCGAGGTTGTTGCCTCTCGTCAGCAGGGAGTAGGAAAGAGTGCAGGGTTACTGTGTAGGCTGCTAAAATCATTATCAGGTATGTACCTCTCGTAGCAACGCAGGTGCGTAACCTAAGCCCGTCGGCTTCCCGGCTCGAAGAGCCACTAAATAACTAATCCAAAATGGTCGCACACTGCTGACCTACCTGCGTGTTACCCCAAAGAACTGTGGTCCCTGTAGTCAGCGTCGGCGAGTACACCTATGCTTGTGTCGTGAGTGCAAGTGTGAATAGCGTGTGCCATCCCTGGACACGTGTTTCGAGGTTGTTGCCTCTCGTCAGCAGGGAGTAGGAAAGAGTGCAGGGTTACTGTGTAGGCTGCTAAAATCATTATCAGGTATGTACCTCTCGTAGCAACGCAGGTGCGTAACCTAAGCCCGTCGGCTTCCCGGCTCAAAGAGCCACTAAATAACTAATCCAAAATGGTCGCACACTGCTGACCTACCTGCGTGTTACCCCAAAGAACTGTGGTCCCTGTAGTCAGCGTCGGCGAGTACACCTATGCTCGTGTCGTGAGTGCAAGTGTGAATAGCGTGTGCCATCCCTGGACACGTGTTTCGAGGTTGTTGCCTCTCGTCAGCAGGGAGTAGGAAAGAGTGCAGGGTTACTGTGTAGGCTGCTAAAATCATTATCAGGTATGTACCTCTCGTAGCAACGCAGGTGCGTAACCTAAGCCCGTCGGCTTCCCGGCTCGAAGAGCCACTAAATAACTAATCCAAAATGGTCGCACACTGCTGACCTACCTGCGTGTTACCCCAAAGAACTGTGGTCCCTGTAGTCAGCGTCGGCGAGTACACCTATGCTCGTGTCGTGAGTGCAAGTGTGAATAGCGTGTGCCATCCCTGGACACGTGTTTCGAGGTTGTTGCCTCTCGTCAGCAGGGAGTAGGAAAGAGTGCAGGGTTACTGTGTAGGCTGCTAAAATCATTATCAGGTATGTACCTCTCGTAGCAACGCAGGTGCGTAACCTAAGCCCGTCGGCTTCCCGGCTCGAAGAGCCACTAAATAACTAATCCAAAATGGTCGCACACTGCTGACCTACCTGCGTGTTACCCCAAAGAACTGTGGTCCCTGTAGTCAGCGTAGGCGAGTACACATATGCTCGTGTCGTGAGTGCAAGTGTGAATAGCGTGTGCCATCCCTGGACACGTGTTTCGAGGTTGTTGCCTCTCATCAGCAGGGAGTAGGAAAGAGTGCAGGGTTACTGTGTAGTCTGCTAAAATCATTATCAGGTATGTACCTCTCGTAGCAACGCAGGTGCGTAACCTAAGCCCGTCGGCTTCCCGGCTCGAAGAGCCACTAAATAACTAATCCAAAATGGTCGCACACT
This sequence comes from Triturus cristatus, assembly GCF_964204655.1. Lineage (NCBI taxonomy): Eukaryota > Metazoa > Chordata > Amphibia > Caudata > Salamandridae > Triturus > Triturus cristatus. The sequence continues at coordinate 28,145,861 of NC_140592.1, read as the reverse complement.
GCTGACCTACCTGCGTGTTACCCCAAAGAACTGTGGTCCCTGTAGTCAGCGTCGGCGAGTACACCTATGCTCGTGTCGTGAGTGCAAGTGTGAATAGCGTGTGCCATCCCTGGACACGTGTTTCGAGGTTGTTGCCTCTCGTCAGCAGGGAGTAGGAAAGAGTGCAGGGTTACTGTGTAGGCTGCTAAAATCATTATCAGGTATGTACCTCTCGTAGCAACGCAGGTGCGTAACCTAAGCCTGTCGGCTTCCCGGCTCAAAGAGCCACTAAATAACTAATCCAAAATGGTCGCACACTGCTGACCTACCTGCGTGTTACCCCAAAGAACTGTGGTCCCTGTAGTCAGCGTCGGCGAGTACACCTATGCTCGTGTCGTGAGTGCAAGTGTGAATAGCGTGTGCCATCCCTGGACACGTGTTTCGAGGTTGTTGCCTCTCGTCAGCAGGGAGTAGGAAAGAGTGCAGGGTTACTGTGTAGGCTGCTAAAATCATTATCAGGTATGTACCTCTCGTAGCAACGCAGGTGCGTAACCTAAGCCCGTCGGCTTCCCGGCTCGAAGAGCCACTAAATAACTAATCCAAAATGGTCGCACACTGCTGACCTACCTGCGTGTTACCCCAAAGAACTGTGGTCCCTGTAGTCAGCGTCGGCGAGTACACCTATGCTCGTGTCGTGAGTGCAAGTGTGAATAGCGTGTGCCATCCCTGGACACGTGTTTCGAGGTTGTTGCCTCTCGTCAGCAGGGAGTAGGAAAGAGTGCAGGGTTACTGTGTAGGCTGCTAAAATCATTATCAGGTATGTACCTCTCGTAGCAATGCAGGTGCGTAACCTAAGCTCGTCGGCTTCCCGGCTCGAAGAGCCACTAAATAACTAATCCAAAATGGTCGCACACTGCTGACCTACCTGCGTGTTACCCCAAAGAACTGTGGTCCCTGTAGTCAGCGTCGGCGAGTACACCTATGCTCGTGTCGTGAGTGCAAGTGTGAATAGCGTGTGCCATCCCTGGACACGTGTTTCGAGGTTGTTGCCTCTCGTCAGCAGGGAGTAGGAAAGAGTGCAGGGTTACTGTGTAGGCTGCTAAAATCATTATCAGGTATGTACCTCTCGTAGCAACGCAGGTGCGTAACCTAAGCCCGTCGGCTTCCCGGCTCGAAGAGCCACTAAATAACTAATCCAAAATGGTCGCACACTGCTGACCTACCTGCGTGTTACCCCAAAGAACTGTGGTCCCTGTAGTCAGCGTCGGCGAGTACACCTATGCTCGTGTCGTGAGTGCAAGTGTGAATAGCGTGTGCCATCCCTGGACACGTGTTTCGAGGTTGTTGCCTCTCATCAGCAGGGAGTAGGAAAGAGTGCAGGGTTACTGTGTAGGCTGCTAAAATCATTATCAGGTATGTACCTCTCGTAGCAACGCAGGTGCGTAACCTAAGCCCGTCGGCTTCCCGGCTCGAAGAGCCACTAAATAACTAATCCAAAATGGTCGCACACTGCTGACCTACCTGCGTGTTACCCCAAAGAACTGTGGTCCCTGTAGTCAGCGTCGGCGAGTACACCTATGCTCGTGTCGTGAGTGCAACTGTGAATAGCGTGTGCCATCCCTGGACACGTGTTTCGAGGTTGTTGCCTCTCGTCAGCAGGGAGTAGGAAAGAGTGCAGGGTTACTGTATAGGCTGCTAAAATCATTATCAGGTATGTACCTCTCGTAGCAACGCAGGTGCGTAACCTAAGCCCGTCGGCTTCCCGGCTCGAAGAGCCACTAAATAACTAATCCAAAATGGTCGCACACTGCTGACCTACCTGCGTGTTACCCCAAAGAACTGTGGTCCCTGTAGTCAGCGTCGGCGAGTACACCTATGCTCGTGTCGTGAGTGCAAGTGTGAATAGCGTGTGCCATCCCTGGACACGTGTTTCGAGGTTGTTGCCTCTCGTCAGCAGGGAGTAGGAAAGAGTGCAGGGTTACTGTGTAGGCTGCTAAAATCATTATCAGGTATGTACCTCTCGTAGCAACGCAGGTGCGTAACCTAAGCCCGTCGGCTTCCCGGCTCGAAGAGCCACTAAATAACTAATCCAAAATGGTCGCACACTGCTGACCTACCTGCGTGTTACCCCAAAGAACTGTGGTCCCTGTAGTCAGCGTAGGCGAGTACACCTATGCTCGTGTCGTGAGTGCAAGTGTGAATAGCGTGTGCCATCCCTGGACACGTGTTTCGAGGTTGTTGCCTCTCATCAGCAGGGAGTAGGAAAGAGTGCAGGGTTACTGTGTAGGCTGCTAAAATCATTATCAGGTATGTACCTCTCGTAGCAACGCAGGTGCGTAACCTAAGCCCGTCGGCTTCCCGGCTCGAAGAGCCACTAAATAACTAATCCAAAATGGTCACACACTGCTGACCTACCTGCGTGTTACCCCAAAGAACTGTGGTCCCTGTAGTCAGCGTCGGCGAGTACACCTATGCTCGTGTCGTGAGTGCAAGTGTGAATAGCGTGTGCCATCCCTGGACACGTGTTTCGAGGTTGTTGCCTCTCGTCAGCAGGGAGTAGGAAAGAGTGCAGGGTTACTGTGTAGGCTGCTAAAATCATTATCAGGTATGTACCTCTCGTAGCAACGCAGGTGCGTAACCTAAGCCCGTCGGCTTCCCGGCTCAAAGAGCCACTAAATAACTAATCCAAAATGGTCGCACACTGCTGACCTACCTGCGTGTTACCCCAAAGAACTGTGGTCCCTGTAGTCAGCGTCGGCGAGTACACCTATGCTCGTGTCGTGAGTGCAAGTGTGAATAGCGTGTGCCATCCCTGGACACGTGTTTCGAGGTTGTTGCCTCTCATCAGCAGGGAGTAGGAAAGAGTGCAGGGTTACTGTGTAGGCTGCTAAAATCATTATCAGGTATGTACCTCTCGTAGCAACGCAGGTGCGTAACCTAAGCCCGTCGGCTTCCCGGCTCGAAGAGCCACTAAATAACTAATCCAAAATGGTCGCACACTGCTGACCTACCTGCGTGTTACCCCAAAGAACTGTGGTCCCTGTAGTCAGCGTCGGCGAGTACACCTATGTTCGTGTCGTGAGTGCAAGTGTGAATAGCGTGTGCCATCCCTGGACACGTGTTTCGAGGTTGTTGCCTCTCGTCAGCAGGGAGTAGGAAAGAGTGCAGGGTTACTGTGTAGGCTGCTAAAATCATTATCAGGTATGTACCTCTCGTAGCAACGCAGGTGCGTAACCTAAGCCCGTCGGCTTCCCGGCTCGAAGAGCCACTAAATAACTAATCCAAAATGGTCGCACACTGCTGACCTACCTGCGTGTTACCCCAAAGAACTGTGGTCCCTGTAGTCAGCGTCGGCGAGTACACCTATGCTCGTGTCGTGAGTGCAAGTGTGAATAGCGTGTGCCATCCCTGGACACGTGTTTCGAGGTTGTTGCCTCTCGTCAGCAGGGAGTAGGAAAGAGTGCAGGGTTACTGTGTAGGCTGCTAAAATCATTATCAGGTATGTACCTCTCGTAGCAACGCAGGTGCGTAACCTAAGCCCGTCGGCTTCCCGGCTCGAAGAGCCACTAAATAACTAATCCAAAATGGTCGCACACTGCTGACCTACCTGCGTGTTACCCCAAAGAACTGTGGTCCCTGTAGTCAGCGTCGGCGAGTACACCTATGCTCGTGTCGTGAGTGCAAGTGTGAATAGCGTGTGCCATCCCTGGACACGTGTTTCGAGGTTGTTGCCTCTCGTCAGCAGGGAGTAGGAAAGAGTGCAGGGTTACTGTGTAGGCTGCTAAAATCATTATCAGGTATGTACCTCTCGTAGCAACGCAGGTGCGTAACCTAAGCCCGTCGGCTTCCCGGCTCGAAGAGCCACTAAATAACTAATCCAAATTGGTCGCACACTGCTGACCTACCTGCGTGTTACCCCAAAGAACTGTGGTCCCTGTAGTCAGCGTCGGCGAGTACACCTATGCTCGTGTCGTGAGTGCAAGTGTGAATAGCGTGTGCCATCCCTGGACACGTGTTTCGAGGTTGTTGCCTCTCATCAGCAGGGAGTAGGAAAGAGTGCAGGGTTACTGTGTAGGCTGCTAAAATCATTATCAGGTATGTACCTCTCGTAGCAACGCAGGTGCGTAACCTAAGCCCGTCGGCTTCCCGGCTCGAAGAGCCACTAAATAACTAATCCAAAATGGTCGCACACTGCTGACCTACCTGCGTGTTACCCCAAAGAACTGTGGTCCCTGTAGTCAGCGTCGGCGAGTACACCTATGCTCGTGTCGTAAGTGCAAGTGTGAATAGCGTGTGCCATCCCTGGACACGTGTTTCGAGGTTGTTGCCTCTCGTCAGCAGGGAGTAGGAAAGAGTGCAGGGTTACTGTGTAGGCTGCTAAAATCATTATCAGGTATGTACCTCTCGTAGCAACGCGAGGTGCGTAACCTAAGCCCGTCGGATTCCCGGCTCGAAGAGCCACTAAATAACTAATCCAAAATGGTCGCACACTGCTGACCTACCTGCGTGTTACCCCAAAGAACTGTGGTCCCTGTAGTCAGCGTCGGCGAGTACACCTATGCTTGTGTCGTGAGTGCAAGTGTGAATAGCGTGTGCCATCCCTGGACACGTGTTTCGAGGTTGTTGCCTCTCGTCAGCAGGGAGTAGGAAAGAGTGCAGGGTTACTGTGTAGGCTGCTAAAATCATTATCAGGTATGTACCTCTCGTAGCAACGCAGGTGCGCAACCTAAGCCCGTCGGCTTCCCGGCTCGAAGAGCCACTAAATAACTAATCCAAAATGGTCGCACACTGCTGACCTACCTGCGTGTTACCCCAAAGAACTGTGGTCCCTGTAGTCAGCGTAGGCGAGTACACCTATGCTTGTGTCGTGAGTGCAAGTGTGAATAGCGTGTGCCATCCCTGGACACGTGTTTCGAGGTTGTTGCCTCTCATCAGCAGGGAGTAGGAAAGAGTGCAGGGTTACTGTGTAGGCTGCTAAAATCATTATCAGGTATGTACCTCTCGTAGCAACGCAGGTGCGTAACCTAAGCCCGTCGGCTTCCCGGCTCGAAGAGCCACTAAATAACTAATCCAAAATGGTCGCACACTGCTGACCTACCTGCGTGTTACCCCAAAGAACTGTGGTCCCTGTAGTCAGCGTCGGCGAGTACACCTATGCTCGTGTCGTGAGTGCAAGTGTGAATAGCGTGTGCCATCCCTGGACACGTGTTTCGAGGTTGTTGCCTCTCATCAGCAGGGAGTAGGAAAGAGTGCAGGGTTACTGTGTAGGCTGCTAAAATCATTATCAGGTATGTACCTCTCGTAGCAACGCAGGTGCGTAACCTAAGCCCGTCGGCTTCCCGGCTCAAAGAGCCACTAAATAACTAATCCAAAATGGTCGCACACTGCTGACCTACCTGCGTGTTACCCCAAAGAACTGTGGTCCCTGTAGTCAGCGTCGGCGAGTACACCTATGCTCGTGTCGTGAATGCAAGTGTGAATAGCGTGTGCCATCCCTGGACACGTGTTTCGAGGTTGTTGCCTCTCGTCAGCAGGGAGTAGGAAAGAGTGCAGGGTTACTGTGTAGGCTGCTAAAATCATTATCAGGTATGTACCTCTCGTAGCAACGCAGGTGCGTAACCTAAGCCCGTCGGCTTCCCGGCTCGAAGAGCCACTAAATAACTAATCCAAAATGGTCGCACACTGCTGACCTACCTGCGTGTTACCCCAAAGAACTGTGGTCCCTGTAGTCAGCGTCGGCGAGTACACCTATGTTCGTGTCGTGAGTGCAAGTGTGAATAGCGTGTGCCATCCCTGGACACGTGTTTCGAGGTTGTTGCCTCTCGTCAGCAGGGAGTAGGAAAGAGTGCAGGGTTACTGTGTAGGCTGCTAAAATCATTATCATGTATGTACCTCTCGTAGCAACGCAGGTGCGTAACCTAAGCCCATCGGCTTCCCGGCTCGAAGAGCCACTAAATAACTAATCCAAAATGGTCGCACACTGCTGACCTACCTGCGTGTTACCCCAAAGAACTGTGGTCCCTGTAGTCAGCGTCGGCGAGTACACCTATGCTCGTGTCGTGAGTGCAAGTGTGAATAGCGTGTGCCATCCCTGGACACGTGTTTCGAGGTTGTTGCCTCTCGTCAGCAGGGAGTAGGAAAGAGTGCAGGGTTACTGTGTAGGCTGCTAAAATCATTATCAGGTATGTACCTCTCGTAGCAACGCAGGTGCGTAACCTAAGCCCGTCGGCTTCCCGGCTTGAAGAGCCACTAAATAACTAATCCAAAATGGTCGCACACTGCTGACCTACCTGCGTGTTACCCCAAAGAACTGTGGTCCCTGTAGTCAGCGTCGGCGAGTACACCTATGCTCGTGTCGTGAGTGCAAGTGTGAATAGCGTGTGCCATCCTTGGACACGTGTTTCGAGGTTGTTGCCTCTCGTCAGCAGGGAGTATGAAAGAGTGCAGGGTTACTGTGTAGGCTGCTAAAATCATTATCAGGTATGTACCTCTCGTAGCAACGCAGGTGCGTAACCTAAGCCCGTCGGCTTCCCGGCTCGAAGAGCCACTAAATAACTAATCCAAAATGGTCGCACACTGCTGACCTACCTGCGTGTTACCCCAAAGAACTGTGGTCCCTGTAGTCAGCGTCGGCGAGTACACCTATGCTCGTGTCGTGAGTGCAAGTGTGAATAGCGTGTGCCATCCCTGGACACGTGTTTCGAGGTTGTTGCCTCTCGTCAGCAGGGAGTAGGAAAGAGTGCAGGGTTACTGTGTAGGCTGCTAAAATCATTATCAGGTATGTACCTCTCGTAGCAACGCAGGTGCGTAACCTAAGCCCGTCGGCTTCCCGGCTCGAAGAGCCACTAAATAACTAATCCAAAATGGTCGCACACTGCTGACCTACCTGCGTGTTACCCCAAAGAACTGTGGTCCCTGTAGTCAGCGTAGGCGAGTACACCTATGCTCGTGTCGTGAGTGCAAGTGTGAATAGCGTGTGCCATCCCTGGACACGTGTTTCGAGGTTGTTGCCTCTCATCAGCAGGGAGTAGGAAAGAGTGCAGGGTTACTGTGTAGTCTGCTAAAATCATTATCAGGTATGTACCTCTCGTAGCAACGCAGGTGCGTAACCTAAGCCCGTCGGCTTCCCGGCTCGAAGAGCCACTAAATAACTAATCCAAAATGGTCGCACACTGCTGACCTACCTGCGTGTTACCCCAAAGAACTGTGGTCCCTGTAGTCAGCGTCGGCGAGTACACCTATGCTCGTGTCGTGAGTGCAAGTGTGAATAGCGTGTGCCATCCCTGGACACGTGTTTCGAGGTTGTTGCCTCTCGTCAGCAGGGAGTAGGAAAGAGTGCAGGGTTACTGTGTAGGCTGCTAAAATCATTATCAGGTATGTACCTCTCGTAGCAACGCAGGTGCGTAACCTAAGCCTGTCGGCTTCCCGGCTCAAAGAGCCACTAAATAACTAATCCAAAATGGTCGCACACTGCTGACCTACCTGCGTGTTACCCCAAAGAACTGTGGTCCCTGTAGTCAGCGTCGGCGAGTACACCTATGCTCGTGTCGTGAGTGCAAGTGTGAATAGCGTGTGCCATCCCTGGACACGTGTTTCGAGGTTGTTGCCTCTCATCAGCAGGGAGTAGGAAAGAGTGCAGGGTTACTGTGTAGGCTGCTAAAATCATTATCAGGTATGTACCTCTCGTAGCAACGCAGGTGCGTAACCTAAGCCCGTCGGCTTCCCGGCTCGAAGAGCCACTAAATAATTAATCCAAAATGGTCGCACACTGCTGACCTACCTGCGTGTTACCCCAAAGAACTGTGGTCCCTGTAGTCAGCGTCGGCGAGTACACCTATGCTCGTGTCGTGAGTGCAAGTGTGAATAGCGTGTGCCATCCCTGGACACGTGTTTCGAGGTTGTTGCCTCTCGTCAGCAGGGAGTAGGAAAGAGTGCAGGGTTACTGTGTAGGCTGCTAAAATCATTATCAGGTATGTACCTCTCGTAGCAATGCAGGTGCGTAACCTAAGCTCGTCGGCTTCCCGGCTCGAAGAGCCACTAAATAACTAATCCAAAATGGTCGCACACTGCTGACCTACCTGCGTGTTACCCCAAAGAACTGTGGTCCCTGTAGTCAGCGTCGGCGAGTACACCTATGCTCGTGTCGTGAGTGCAAGTGTGAATAGCGTGTGCCATCCCTGGACACGTGTTTCGAGGTTGTTGCCTCTCGTCAGCAGGGAGTAGGAAAGAGTGCAGGGTTACTGTGTAGGCTGCTAAAATCATTATCAGGTATGTACCTCTCGTAGCAACGCAGGTGCGTAACCTAAGCCCGTCGGCTTCCCGGCTCGAAGAGCCACTAAATAACTAATCCAAAATGGTCGCACACTGCTGACCTACCTGCGTGTTACCCCAAAGAACTGTGGTCCCTGTAGTCAGCGTCGGCGAGTACACCTATGCTCGTGTCGTGAGTGCAAGTGTGAATAGCGTGTGCCATCCCTGGACACGTGTTTCGAGGTTGTTGCCTCTCATCAGCAGGGAGTAGGAAAGAGTGCAGGGTTACTGTGTAGGCTGCTAAAATCATTATCAGGTATGTACCTCTCGTAGCAACGCAGGTGCGTAACCTAAGCCCGTCGGCTTCCCGGCTCGAAGAGCCACTAAATAACTAATCCAAAATGGTCGCAGACTGCTGACCTACCTGCGTGTTACCCCAAAGAACTGTGGTCCCTGTAGTCAGCGTCGGCGAGTACACCTATGCTCGTGTCGTGAGTGCAAGTGTGAATAGCGTGTGCCATCCCTGGACACGTGTTTCGAGGTTGTTGCCTCTCGTCAGCAGGGAGTAGGAAAGAGTGCAGGGTTACTGTGTAGGCTGCTAAAATCATTATCAGGTATGTACCTCTCGTAGCAACGCAGGTGCGTAACCTAAGCCCGTCGGCTTCCCGGCTCGAAGAGCCACTAAATAACTAATCCAAAATGGTCGCACACTGCTGACCTACCTGCGTGTTACCCCAAAGAACTGTGGTCCCTGTAGTCAGCGTAGGCGAGTACACCTATGCTCGTGTCGTGAGTGCAAGTGTGAATAGCGTGTGCCATCCCTGGACACGTGTTTCGAGGTTGTTGCCTCTCATCAGCAGGGAGTAGGAAAGAGTGCAGGGTTACTGTGTAGGCTGCTAAAATCATTATCAGGTATGTACCTCTCGTAGCAACGCAGGTGCGTAACCTAAGCCCGTCGGCTTCCCGGCTCGAAGAGCCACTAAATAACTAATCCAAAATGGTCACACACTGCTGACCTACCTGCGTGTTACCCCAAAGAACTGTGGTCCCTGTAGTCAGCGTCGGCGAGTACACCTATGCTCGTGTCGTGAGTGCAAGTGTGAATAGCGTGTGCCATCCCTGGACACTTGTTTCGAGGTTGTTGCCTCTCGTCAGCAGGGAGTAGGAAAGAGTGCAGGGTTACTGTGTAGGCTGCTAAAATCATTATCAGGTATGTACCTCTCGTAGCAACGCAGGTGCGTAACCTAAGCCCGTCGGCTTCCCGGCTCAAAGAGCCACTAAATAACTAATCCAAAATGGTCGCACACTGCTGACCTACCTGCGTGTTACCCCAAAGAACTGTGGTCCCTGTAGTCAGCGTCGGCGAGTACACCTATGCTCGTGTCGTGAGTGCAAGTGTGAATAGCGTGTGCCATCCCTGGACACGTGTTTCGAGGTTGTTGCCTCTCATCAGCAGGGAGTAGGAAAGAGTGCAGGGTTACTGTGTAGGCTGCTAAAATCATTATCAGGTATGTACCTCTCGTAGCAATGCAGGTGCGTAACCTAAGCCCGTCGGCTTCCCGGCTCGAAGAGCCACTAAATAACTAATCCAAAATGGTCGCACACTGCTGACCTACCTGCGTGTTACCCCAAAGAACTGTGGTCCCTGTAGTCAGCGTCGGCGAGTACACCTATGTTCGTGTCGTGAGTGCAAGTGTGAATAGCGTGTGCCATCCCTGGACACGTGTTTCGAGGTTGTTGCCTCTCGTCAGCAGGGAGTAGGAAAGAGTGCAGGGTTACTGTGTAGGCTGCTAAAATCATTATCAGGTATGTACCTCTCGTAGCAATGCAGGTGCGTAACCTAAGCCCGTCGGCTTCCCGGCTCGAAGAGCCACTAAATAACTAATCCAAAATGGTCGCACACTGCTGACCTACCTGCGTGTTACCCCAAAGAACTGTGGTCCCTGTAGTCAGCGTCGGCGAGTACACCTATGCTCGTGTCGTGAGTGCAAGTGTGAATAGCGTGTGCCATCCCTGGACACGTGTTTCGAGGTTGTTGCCTCTCGTCAGCAGGGAGTAGGAAAGAGTGCAGGGTTACTGTGTAGGCTGCTAAAATCATTATCAGGTATGTACCTCTCGTAGCAACGCAGGTGCGTAACCTAAGCCCGTCGGCTTCCCGGCTCGAAGAGCCACTAAATAACTAATCCAAAATGGTCGCACACTGCTGACCTACCTGCGTGTTACCCCAAAGAACTGTGGTCCCTGTAGTCAGCGTCGGCGAGTACACCTATGCTCGTGTCGTGAGTGCAAGTGTGAATAGCGTGTGCCATCCCTGGACACGTGTTTCGAGGTTGTTGCCTCTCGTCAGCAGGGAGTAGGAAAGAGTGCAGGGTTACTGTGTAGGCTGCTAAAATCATTATCAGGTATGTACCTCTCGTAGCAACGCAGGTGCGTAACCTAAGCCCGTCGGCTTCCCGGCTCGAAGAGCCACTAAATAACTAATCCAAATTGGTCGCACACTGCTGACCTACCTGCGTGTTACCCCAAAGAACTGTGGTCCCTGTAGTCAGCGTCGGCGAGTACACCTATGCTCGTGTCGTGAGTGCAAGTGTGAATAGCGTGTGCCATCCCTGGACACGTGTTTCGAGGTTGTTGCCTCTCATCAGCAGGGAGTAGGAAAGAGTGCAGGGTTACTGTGTAGGCTGCTAAAATCATTATCAGGTATGTACCTCTCGTAGCAACGCAGGTGCGTAACCTAAGCCCGTCGGCTTCCCGGCTCGAAGAGCCACTAAATAACTAATCCAAAATGGTCGCACACGGCTGACCTACCTGCGTGTTACCCCAAAGAACTGTGGTCCCTGTAGTCAGCGTCGGCGAGTACACCTATGCTCGTGTCGTAAGTGCAAGTGTGAATAGCGTGTGCCATCCCTGGACACGTGTTTCGAGGTTGTTGCCTCTCGTCAGCAGGGAGTAGGAAAGAGTGCAGGGTTACTGTGTAGGCTGCTAAAATCATTATCAGGTATGTACCTCTCGTAGCAACGCGAGGTGCGTAACCTAAGCCCGTCGGATTCCCGGCTCGAAGAGCCACTAAATAACTAATCCAAAATGGTCGCACACTGCTGACCTACCTGCGTGTTACCCCAAAGAACTGTGGTCCCTGTAGTCAGCGTCGGCGAGTACACCTATGCTTGTGTCGTGAGTGCAAGTGTGAATAGCGTGTGCCATCCCTGGACACGTGTTTCGAGGTTGTTGCCTCTCGTCAGCAGGGAGTAGGAAAGAGTGCAGGGTTACTGTGTAGGCTGCTAAAATCATTATCAGGTATGTACCTCTCGTAGCAACGCAGGTGCGCAACCTAAGCCCGTCGGCTTCCCGGCTCGAAGAGCCACTAAATAACTAATCCAAAATGGTCGCACACTGCTGACCTACCTGCGTGTTACCCCAAAGAACTGTGGTCCCTGTAGTCAGCGTAGGCGAGTACACCTATGCTTGTGTCGTGAGTGCAAGTGTGAATAGCGTGTGCCATCCCTGGACACGTGTTTCGAGGTTGTTGCCTCTCATCAGCAGGGAGTAGGAAAGAGTGCAGGGTTACTGTGTAGGCTGCTAAAATCATTATCAGGTATGTACCTCTCGTAGCAACGCAGGTGCGTAACCTAAGCCCGTCGGCTTCCCGGCTCGAAGAGCCACTAAATAACTAATCCAAAATGGTCGCACACTGCTGACCTACCTGCGTGTTACCCCAAAGAACTGTGGTCCCTGTAGTCAGCGTCGGCGAGTAAACCTATGCTCGTGTCGTGAGTGCAAGTGTGAATAGCGTGTGCCATCCCTGGACACGTGTTTCGAGGTTGTTGCCTCTCATCAGCAGGGAGTAGGAAAGAGTGCAGGGTTACTGTGTAGGCTGCTAAAATCATTATCAGGTATGTACCTCTCGTAGCAACGCAGGTGCGTAACCTAAGCCCGTCGGCTTCCCGGCTCAAAGAGCCACTAAATAACTAATCCAAAATGGTCGCACACTGCTGACCTACCTGCGTGTTACCCCAAAGAACTGTGGTCCCTGTAGTCAGCGTCGGCGAGTACACCTATGCTCGTGTCGTGAGTGCAAGTGTGAATAGCGTGTGCCATCCCTGGACACGTGTTTCGAGGTTGTTGCCTCTCGTCAGCAGGGAGTAGGAAAGAGTGCAGGGTTACTGTGTAGGCTGCTAAAATCATTATCAGGTATGTACCTCTCGTAGCAACGCAGGTGCGTAACCTAAGCCCGTCGGCTTCCCGGCTCGAAGAGCCACTAAATAACTAATCCAAAATGGTCGCACACTGCTGACCTACCTGCGTGTTACCCCAAAGAACTGTGGTCCCTGTAGTCAGCGTCGGCGAGTACACCTATGTTCGTGTCGTGAGTGCAAGTGTGAATAGCGTGTGCCATCCCTGGACACGTGTTTCGAGGTTGTTGCCTCTCGTCAGCAGGGAGTAGGAAAGAGTGCAGGGTTACTGTGTAGGCTGCTAAAATCATTATCATGTATGTACCTCTCGTAGCAACGCAGGTGCGTAACCTAAGCCCATCGGCTTCCCGGCTCGAAGAGCCACTAAATAACTAATCCAAAATGGTCGCACACTGCTGACCTACCTGCGTGTTACCCCAAAGAACTGTGGTCCCTGTAGTCAGCGTCGGCGAGTACACCTATGCTTGTGTCGTGAGTGCAAGTGTGAATAGCGTGTGCCATCCCTGGACACGTGTTTCGAGGTTGTTGCCTCTCGTCAGCAGGGAGTAGGAAAGAGTGCAGGGTTACTGTGTAGGCTGCTAAAATCATTATCAGGTATGTACCTCTCGTAGCAACGCAGGTGCGTAACCTAAGCCCGTCGGCTTCCCGGCTCGAAGAGCCACTAAATAACTAATCCAAAATGGTCGCACACTGCTGACCTACCTGCGTGTTACCCCAAAGAACTGTGGTCCCTGTAGTCAGCGTCGGCGAGTACACCTATGCTCGTGTCGTGAGTGCAAGTGTGAATAGCGTGTGCCATCCCTGGACACGTGTTTCGAGGTTGTTGCCTCTCGTCAGCAGGGAGTAGGAAAGAGTGCAGGGTTACTGTGTAGGCTGCTAAAATCATTATCAGGTATGTACCTCTCGTAGCAACGCAGGTGCGTAACCTAAGCCCGTCGGCTTCCCGGCTCGAAGAGCCACTAAATAACTAATCCAAAATGGTCGCACACTGCTGACCTACCTGCGTGTTACCCCAAAGAACTGTGGTCCCTGTAGTCAGCGTCGGCGAGTACACCTATGCTCGTGTCGTGAGTGCAAGTGTGAATAGCGTGTGCCATCCCTGGACACGTGTTTCGAGGTTGTTGCCTCTCATCAGCAGGGAGTAGGAAAGAGTGCAGGGTTACTGTGTAGGCTGCTAAAATCGTTATCAGGTATGTACCTCTCGTAGCAACGCGAGGTGCGTAACCTAAGCCCGTCGGCTTCCCGGCTCGAAGAGCCACTAAATAACTAATGCAAAATGGTCGCACACTGCTGACCTACCTGCGTGTTACCCCAAAGAACTGTGGTCCCTGTAGTCAGCGTCGGCGAGTACACCTATGCTCGTGTCGTGAGTGCAAGTGTGAATAGCGTGTGCCATCCCTGGACACTTGTTTCGAGGTTGTTGCCTCTAGTCAGCAGGGAGTAGGAAAGAGTGCAGGGTTACTGTGTAGGCTGCTAAAATCATTATCAGGTATGTACCTCTCGTAGCAACGCAGGTGCGTAACCTAAGCCCGTCGGCTTACCGGCTCGAAGAGCCACTAAATAACTAATCCAAAATGGTCGCACACTGCTGACCTACCTGCGTGTTACCCCAAAGAACTGTGGTCCCTGTAGTCAGCGTAGGCGAGTACACCTATGCTCGTGTCGTGAGTGCAAGTGTGAATAGCGTGTGCCATCCCTGGACACGTGTTTCTAGGTTGTTGCCTCTCATCAGCAGGGAGTAGGAAAGAGTGCAGGGTTACTGTGTAGGCTGCTAAAATCATTATCAGGTATGTACCTCTCGTAGCAACGCAGGTGCGTAACCTAAGCCCGTCGGCTTCCCGGCTCGAAGAGCCACTAAATAACTAATCCAAAATGGTCGCACACTGCTGACCTACCTGCGTGTTACCCCAAAGAACTGTGGTCCCTGTAGTCAGGGTCGGCGAGTACACCTATGCTCGTGTCGTGAGTGCAAGTGTGAATAGCGTGTGCCATCCCTGGACACGTGTTTCGAGGTTGTTGCCTCTCGTCAGCAGGGAGTAGGAAAGAGTGCAGGGTTACTGTGTAGGCTGCTAAAATCATTATCAGGTATGTACCTCTCGTAGCAACGCAGGTGCGTAACCTAAGCCCGTCGGCTTCCCGGCTCAAAGAGCCACTAAATAACTAATCCAAAATGGTCGCACACTGCTGACCTACCTGCGTGTTACCCCAAAGAACTGTGGTCCCTGTAGTCAGCGTAGGCGAGTACACCTATGCTCGTGTCGTGAGTGCAAGTGTGAATAGCGTGTGCCATCCCTGGACACGTGTTTCGAGGTTGTTGCCTCTCATCAGCAGGGAGTAGGAAAGAGTGCAGGGTTACTGTGTAGGCTGCTAAAATCATTATCAGGTATGTACCTCTCGTAGCAACGCAGGTGCGTAACCTAAGCCCGTCGGCTTCCCGGCTCGAAGAGCCACTAAATAACTAATCCAAAATGGTCGCACACTGCTGACCTACCTGCGTGTTACCCCAAAGAACTGTGGTCCCTGTAGTCAGCGTCGGCGAGTACACCTATGCTTGTGTCGTGAGTGCAAGTGTGAATAGCGTGTGCCATCCCTGGACACGTGTTTCGAGGTTGTTGCCTCTCGTCAGCAGGGAGTAGGAAAGAGTGCAGGGTTACTGTGTAGGCTGCTAAAATCATTATCAGGTATGTACCTCTCGTAGCAACGCAGGTGCGTAACCTAAGCCCGTCGGCTTTCCGGCTCGAAGAGCCACTAAATAACTAATCCAAAATGGTCGCACACTGCTGACCTACCTGCGTGTTACCCCAAAGAACTGTGGTCCCTGTAGTCAGCGTCGGCGAGTACACCTATGTTCGTGTCGTGAGTGCAAGTGTGAATAGCGTGTGCCATCCCTGGACACGTGTTTCGAGGTTGTTGCCTCTCGTCAGCAGGGAGTAGGAAAGAGTGCAGGGTTACTGTGTAGGCTGCTAAAATCATTATCAGGTATGTACCTCTCGTAGCAACGCAGGTGCGTAACCTAAGCCCATCGGCTTCCCGGCTCGAAGAGCCACTAAATAACTAATCCAAAATGGTCGCACACTGCTGACCTACCTGCGTGTTACCCCAAAGAACTGTGGTCCCTGTAGTCAGCGTCGGCGAGTACACCTATGCTCGTGTCGTGAGTGCAAGTGTGAATAGCGTGTGCCATCCCTGGACACGTGTTTCGAGGTTGTTGCCTCTCGTCAGCAGGGAGTAGGAAAGAGTGCAGGGTTACTGTGTAGGCTGCTAAAATCATTATCAGGTATGTACCTCTCGTAGCAACGCAGGTGCGTAACCTAAGCCCGTCGGCTTCCCGGCTCGAAGAGCCACTAAATAACTAATCCAAAATGGTCGCACACTGCTGACCTACCTGCGTGTTACCCCAAAGAACTGTGGTCCCTGTAGTCAGCGTCGGCGAGTACACCTATGCTCGTGTCGTGAGTGCAAGTGTGAATAGCGTGTGCCATCCCTGGACACGTGTTTCGAGGTTGTTGCCTCTCGTCAGCAGGGAGTAGGAAAGAGTGCAGGGTTACTGTGTAGGCTGCTAAAATCATTATCAGGTATGTACCTCTCGTAGCAACGCAGGTGCGTAACCTAAGCCCGTCGGCTTCCCGGCTCGAAGAGCCACTAAATAACTAATCCAAAATGGTCGCACACTGCTGACCTACCTGCGTGTTACCCCAAAGAACTGTGGTCCCTGTAGTCAGCGTAGGCGAGTACACCTATGCTCGTGTCGTGAGTGCAAGTGTGAATAGCGTGTGCCATCCCTGGACACGTGTTTCGAGGTTGTTGCCTCTCATCAGCAGGGAGTAGGAAAGAGTGCAGGGTTACTGTGTAGGCTGCTAAAATCATTATCAGGTATGTACCTCTCGTAGCAACGCAGGTGCATAACCTAAGCCCGTCGGCTTCCCGGCTCGAAGAGCCACTAAATAACTAATCCAAAATGGTCGCACACTGCTGACCTACCTGCGTGTTACCCCAAAGAACTGTGGTCCCTGTAGTCAGCGTCGGCGAGTACACCTATGCTCGTGTTGTGAGTGCAAGTGTGAATAGCGTGTGCCATCCCTGGACACGTGTTTCGAGGTTGTTGCCTCTCGTCAGCAGGGAGTAGGAAAGAGTGCAGGGTTACTGTGTAGGCTGCTAAAATCATTATCAGGTATGTACCTCTCGTAGCAACGCAGGTGCGTAACCTAAGCCCGTCGGCTTCCCGGCTCAAAGAGCCACTAAATAACTAATCCAAAATGGTCGCACACTGCTGACCTACCTGCGTGTTACCCCAAAGAACTGTGGTCCCTGTAGTCAGCGTCGGCGAGTACACCTATGCTCGTGTCGTGAGTGCAAGTGTGAATAGCGTGTGCCATCCCTGGACACGTGTTTCGAGGTTGTTGCCTCTCGTCAGCAGGGAGTAGGAAAGAGTGCAGGGTTACTGTGTAGGCTGCTAAAATCATTATCAGGTATGTACCTCTCGTAGCAACGCAGGTGCGTAACCTAAGCCCGTCGGCTTTCCGGCTCGAAGAGCCACTAAATAACTAATCCAAAATGGTCGCACACTGCTGACCTACCTGCGTGTTACCCCAAAGAACTGTGGTCCCTGTAGTCAGCGTCGGCGAGTACACCTATGCTCGTGTCGTGAGTGCAAGTGTGAATAGCGTGTGCCATCCCTGGACACGTGTTTCGAGGTTGTTGCCTCTCGTCAGCAGGGAGTAGGAAAGAGTGCAGGGTTACTGTGTAGGCTGCTAAAATCATTATCAGGTATGTACCTCTCGTAGCAACGCAGGTGCGTAACCTAAGCCCGTCGGCTTCCCGGCTCGAAGAGCCACTAAATAACTAATCCAAAATGGTCGCACACTGCTGACCTACCTGCGTGTTACCCCAAAGAACTGTGGTCCCTGTAGTCAGCGTCGGCGAGTACACCTATGCTCGTGTCGTGAGTGCAAGTGTGAATAGCGTGTGCCATCCCTGGACACGTGTTTCGAGGTTGTTGCCTCTCGTCAGCAGGGAGTAGGAAAGAGTGCAGGGTTACTGTGTAGGCTGCTAAAATCATTATCAGGTATGTACCTCTCGTAGCAACGCAGGTGCGTAACCTAAGCCCGTCGGCTTCCCGGCTCGAAGAGCCACTAAATAACTAATCCAAAATGGTCGCACACTGCTGACCTACCTGCGTGTTACCCCAAAGAACTGTGGTCCCTGTAGTCAGCGTAGGCGAGTACACCTATGCTCGTGTCGTGAGTGCAAGTGTGAATAGCGTGTGCCATCCCTGGACACGTGTTTCGAGGTTGTTGCCTCTCATCAGCAGGGAGTAGGAAAGAGTGCAGGGTTACTGTGTAGGCTGCTAAAATCATTATCAGGTATGTACCTCTCGTAGCAACGCAGGTGCATAACCTAAGCCCGTCGGCTTCCCGGCTCGAAGAGCCACTAAATAACTAATCCAAAATGGTCGCACACTGCTGACCTACCTGCGTGTTACCCCAAAGAACTGTGGTCCCTGTAGTCAGCGTCGGCGAGTACACCTATGCTCGTGTTGTGAGTGCAAGTGTGAATAGCGTGTGCCATCCCTGGACACGTGTTTCGAGGTTGTTGCCTCTCGTCAGCAGGGAGTAGGAAAGAGTGCAGGGTTACTGTGTAGGCTGCTAAAATCATTATCAGGTATGTACCTCTCGTAGCAACGCAGGTGCGTAACCTAAGCCCGTCGGCTTCCCGGCTCAAAGAGCCACTAAATAACTAATCCAAAATGGTCGCACACTGCTGACCTACCTGCGTGTTACCCCAAAGAACTGTGGTCCCTGTAGTCAGCGTCGGCGAGTACACCTATGCTCGTGTCGTGAGTGCAAGTGTGAATAGCGTGTGCCATCCCTGGACACGTGTTTCGAGGTTGTTGCCTCTCGTCAGCAGGGAGTAGGAAAGAGTGCAGGGTTACTGTGTAGGCTGCTAAAATCATTATCAGGTATGTACCTCTCGTAGCAACGCAGGTGCGTAACCTAAGCCCGTCGGCTTTCCGGCTCGAAGAGCCACTAAATAACTAATCCAAAATGGTCGCACACTGCTGACCTACCTGCGTGTTACCCCAAAGAACTGTGGTCCCTGTAGTCAGCGTCGGCGAGTACACCTATGTTCGTGTCGTGAGTGCAAGTGTGAATAGCGTGTGCCATCCCTGGACACGTGTTTCGAGGTTGTTGCCTCTCGTCAGCAGGGAGTAGGAAAGAGTGCAGGGTTACTGTGTAGGCTGCTAAAATCATTATCAGGTATGTACCTCTCGTAGCAACGCAGGTGCGTAACCTAAGCCCATCGGCTTCCCGGCTCGAAGAGCCACTAAATAACTAATCCAAAATGGTCGCACACTGCTGACCTACCTGCGTGTTACCCCAAAGAACTGTGGTCCCTGTAGTCAGCGTCGGCGAGTACACCTATGCTCGTGTCGTGAGTGCAAGTGTGAATAGCGTGTGCCATCCCTGGACACGTGTTTCGAGGTTGTTGCCTCTCGTCAGCAGGGAGTAGGAAAGAGTGCAGGGTTACTGTGTAGGCTGCTAAAATCATTATCAGGTATGTACCTCTCGTAGCAACGCAGGTGCGTAACCTAAGCCCGTCGGCTTCCCGGCTCGAAGAGCCACTAAATAACTAATCCAAAATGGTCGCACACTGCTGACCTACCTGCGTGTTACCCCAAAGAACTGTGGTCCCTGTAGTCAGCGTCGGCGAGTACACCTATGCTCGTGTCGTGAGTGCAAGTGTGAATAGCGTGTGCCATCCCTGGACACGTGTTTCGAGGTTGTTGCCTCTCGTCAGCAGGGAGTAGGAAAGAGTGCAGGGTTACTGTGTAGGCTGCTAAAATCATAATCAGGTATGTACCTCTCGTAGCAACGCAGGTGCGTAACCTAAGCCCGTCGGCTTCCCGGCTCGAAGAGCCACTAAATAACTAATCCAAAATGGTCGCACACTGCTGACCTACCTGCGTGTTACCCCAAAGAACTGTGGTCCCTGTAGTCAGCGTAGGCGAGTACACCTATGCTCGTGTCGTGAGTGCAAGTGTGAATAGCGTGTGCCATCCCTGGACACGTGTTTCGAGGTTGTTGCCTCTCATCAGCAGGGAGTAGGAAAGAGTGCAGGGTTACTGTGTAGGCTGCTAAAATCATTATCAGGTATGTACCTCTCGTAGCAACGCAGGTGCATAACCTAAGCCCGTCGGCTTCCCGGCTCGAAGAGCCACTAAATAACTAATCCAAAATGGTCGCACACTGCTGACCTACCTGCGTGTTACCCCAAAGAACTGTGGTCCCTGTAGTCAGCGTCGGCGAGTACACCTATGCTCGTGTTGTGAGTGCAAGTGTGAATAGCGTGTGCCATCCCTGGACACGTGTTTCGAGGTTGTTGCCTCTCGTCAGCAGGGAGTAGGAAAGAGTGCAGGGTTACTGTGTAGGCTGCTAAAATCATTATCAGGTATGTACCTCTCGTAGCAACGCAGGTGCGTAACCTAAGCCCGTCGGCTTCCCGGCTCAAAGAGCCACTAAATAACTAATCCAAAATGGTCGCACACTGCTGACCTACCTGCGTGTTACCCCAAAGAACTGTGGTCCCTGTAGTCAGCGTCGGCGAGTACACCTATGCTCGTGTCGTGAGTGCAAGTGTGAATAGCGTGTGCCATCCCTGGACACGTGTTTCGAGGTTGTTGCCTCTCGTCAGCAGGGAGTAGGAAAGAGTGCAGGGTTACTGTGTAGGCTGCTAAAATCATTATCAGGTATGTACCTCTCGTAGCAACGCAGGTGCGTAACCTAAGCCCGTCGGCTTTCCGGCTCGAAGAGCCACTAAATAACTAATCCAAAATGGTCGCACACTGCTGACCTACCTGCGTGTTACCCCAAAGAACTGTGGTCCCTGTAGTCAGCGTCGGCGAGTACACCTATGTTCGTGTCGTGAGTGCAAGTGTGAATAGCGTGTGCCATCCCTGGACACGTGTTTCGAGGTTGTTGCCTCTCGTCAGCAGGGAGTAGGAAAGAGTGCAGGGTTACTGTGTAGGCTGCTAAAATCATTATCAGGTATGTACCTCTCGTAGCAACGCAGGTGCGTAACCTAAGCCCATCGGCTTCCCGGCTCGAAGAGCCACTAAATAACTAATCCAAAATGGTCGCACACTGCTGACCTACCTGCGTGTTACCCCAAAGAACTGTGGTCCCTGTAGTCAGCGTCGGCGAGTACACCTATGCTCGTGTCGTGAGTGCAAGTGTGAATAGCGTGTGCCATCCCTGGACACGTGTTTCGAGGTTGTTGCCTCTCGTCAGCAGGGAGTAGGAAAGAGTGCAGGGTTACTGTGTAGGCTGCTAAAATCATTATCAGGTATGTACCTCTCGTAGCAACGCAGGTGCGTAACCTAAGCCCGTCGGCTTCCCGGCTCGAAGAGCCACTAAATAACTAATCCAAAATGGTCGCACACTGCTGACCTACCTGCGTGTTACCCCAAAGAACTGTGGTCCCTGTAGTCAGCGTCGGCGAGTACACCTATGCTCGTGTCGTGAGTGCAAGTGTGAATAGCGTGTGCCATCCCTGGACACGTGTTTCGAGGTTGTTGCCTCTCGTCAGCAGGGAGTAGGAAAGAGTGCAGGGTTACTGTGTAGGCTGCTAAAATCATTATCAGGTATGTACCTCTCGTAGCAACGCAGGTGCGTAACCTAAGCCCGTCGGCTTCCCGGCTTGAAGAGCCACTAAATAACTAATCCAAAATGGTCGCACACTGCTGACCTACCTGCGTGTTACCCCAAAGAACTGTGGTCCCTGTAGTCAGCGTAGGCGAGTACACCTATGCTCCTGTCGTGAGTGCAAGTGTGAATAGCGTGTGCCATCCCTGGACACGTGTTTCGAGGTTGTTGCCTCTCATCAGCAGGGAGTAGGAAAGAGTGCAGGGTTACTGTGTAGGCTGCTAAAATCATTATCAGGTATGTACCTCTCGTAGCAACGCAGGTGCATAACCTAAGCCCGTCGGCTTCCCGGCTCGAAGAGCCACTAAATAACTAATCCAAAATGGTCGCACACTGCTGACCTACCTGCGTGTTACCCCAAAGAACTGTGGTCCCTGTAGTCAGCGTCGGCGAGTACACCTATGCTCGTGTTGTGAGTGCAAGTGTGAATAGCGTGTGCCATCCCTGGACACGTGTTTCGAGGTTGTTGCCTCTCGTCAGCAGGGAGTAGGAAAGAGTGCAGGGTTACTGTGTAGGCTGCTAAAATCATTATCAGGTATGTACCTCTCGTAGCAACGCAGGTGCGTAACCTAAGCCCGTCGGCTTCCCGGCTCAAAGAGCCACTAAATAACTAATCCAAAATGGTCGCACACTGCTGACCTACCTGCGTGTTACCCCAAAGAACTGTGGTCCCTGTAGTCAGCGTCGGCGAGTACACCTATGCTCGTGTCGTGAGTGCAAGTGTGAATAGCGTGTGCCATCCCTGGACACGTGTTTCGAGGTTGTTGCCTCTTGTCAGCAGGGAGTAGGAAAGAGTGCAGGGTTACTGTGTAGGCTGCTAAAATCATTATCAGGTATGTACCTCTCGTAGCAACGCAGGTGCGTAACCTAAGCCCGTCGGCTTCCCGGCTCGAAGAGCCACTAAATAACTAATCCAAAATGGTCGCACACTGCTGACCTACCTGCGTGTTACCCCAAAGAACTGTGGTCCCTGTAGTCAGCGTCGGCGAGTACACCTATGTTCGTGTCGTGAGTGCAAGTGTGAATAGCGTGTGCCATCCCTGGACACGTGTTTCGAGGTTGTTGCCTCTCGTCAGCAGGGAGCAGGAAAGAGTGCAGGGTTACTGTGAAGGCTGCTAAAATCATTATCAGGTATGTACCTCTCGTAGCAACGCAGGTGCGTAACCTAAGCCCATCGGCTTCCCGGCTCGAAGAGCCACTAAATAACTAATCCAAAATGGTCGCACACTGCTGACCTACCTGCGTGTTACCCCAAAGAACTGTGGTCCCTGTAGTCAGCCTCGGCGAGTACACCTATGCTCGTGTCGTGAGTGCAAGTGTGAATAGGGTGTGCCATCCCTGGACACGTGTTTCGAGCTTGTTGCCTCTCGTCAGCAGGGAGTAGGAAAGAGTGCAGGGTTACTGTGTAGGCTGCTAAAATCATTATCAGGTATGTACCTCTCGTAGCAACGCAGGTGCGTAACCTATGCCCGTCGGCTTCCCGGCTCGAAGAGCCACTAAATAACTAATCCAAAATGGTCGCACACTGCTGACCTACCTGCGTGTTACCCCAAAGAACTGTGGTCCCTGTAGTCAGCGTCGGTGAGTACACCTATGCTCGTGTCGTGAGTGCAAGTGTGAATAGCGTGTGCCATCCCTGGACACGTGTTTCGAGGTTGTTGCCTCTCGTCAGCAGGGAGTAGGAAAGAGTGCAGGGTTACTGTGTAGGCTGCTAAAATCATTATCAGGTATGTACCTCTCGTAGCAACGCAGGTGCGTAACCTAAGCCCGTCGGCTTCCCGGCTCGAAGAGCCACTAAATAACTAATCCAAAATGGTCGCACACTGCTGACCTACCTGCGTGTTACACCAAAGAACTGTGGTCCCTGTAGTCAGCGTCGGCGAGTACACCTATGCTCGTGTCGTGAGTGCAAGTGTGAATAGCGTGTGCCATCCCTGGACACGTGTTTCGAGGTTGTTGCCTCTCGTCAGCAGGGAGTAGGAAAGAGTGCAGGGTTACTGTGTAGGCTGCTAAAATCATTATCAGGTATGTACCTCTCGTAGCAACGCAGGTGCGTAACCTAAGCCAGTCGGCTTCCCGGCTCGAAGAGCCACTAAATAACTAATCCAAAATGGTTGCACAGTGCTGACCTACCTGCGTGTTAACCCAAAGAACTGTGGTCCCTGTAGTCAGCGTCGGCGAGTACACCTATGCTCGTGTCGTGAGGGCAAGTGTGAATAGCGTGTGCCATCCCTGGACATGTGTTTCGAGGTTGTTGCCTCTCGTCAGCAGGGAGTAGGAAAGAGTGCAGGGTTACTGTGTAGGCTGCTAAAATCATTATCAGGTATGTACCTCTCGTAGCAACGCAGGTGCGTAACCTAAGCCCGTCGGCTTTCCGGCTCGAAGAGCCACTAAATAACTAATCCAAAATGGTCGCACACTGCTGACCTACCTGCGTGTTACCCCAAAGAACTGTGGTCCCTGTAGTCAGCGTCGGCGAGTACACCTATGCTCGTGTCGTGAGTGCAAGTGTGAATAGCGTGTGCCATCCCTGGACACGTGTTTCGAGATTGTTGCCTCTCGTCAGCAGGGAGTAGGAAAGAGTGCAGAGTTACTGTGTAGGCTGCTAAAATCATTATCAGGTATGTACCTCTCGTAGCAACGCAGGTGCGTAACCTAAGCCCGTCGGCTTCCCGGCTCGAAGAGCCATTAAATAACTTATCCAAAATGGTCGCACACTGCTGACCTACCTGCGTGTTACCCCAAAGAACTGTGATCCCTGTAGTCAGCGTCGGCGAGTACACCTATGCTCGTGTCGTGAGTGCAAGTGTGAATAGCGTGTGCCATCCCTGGACACGTGTTTCGAGGTTGTTGCCTCTCGTCAGCAGGGAGTAGGAAAGAGTGCAGGGTTACTGTGTAGGCTGCTAAAATCATTATCAGGTATGTACCTCTCGTAGCAACGCAGGTGCGTAACCTAAGCCCGTCGGCTTCCCGGCTCGAAGAGCCACTAAATAACTAATCCAAAATGGTCGCACACTGCTGACCTACCTGCGTGTTACCCCAAAGAACTGTGGTCCCTGTAGTCAGCGTCGGCGAGTACACCTATGCTCGTGTCGTGAGTGCAAGTGTGAATAGCGTGTGCCATCCCTGGACACGTGTTTCGAGGTTGTTGCCTCTCGTCAGCAGGGAGTAGGAAAGAGTGCAGGGTTACTGTGTAGGCTGCTAAAATCATTATCAGGTATGTACCTCACGTAGCAACGCAGGTGCGTAACCTAAGCCCGTCGGCTTCCCGGCTCGAAGAGCCACTAAATAACTAATCCAAAATGGTCGCACACTGCTGACCTACCTGCGTGTTACCCCAAAGAACTGTGGTCCCTGTAGTCAGCGTCGGCGAGTACACCTATGCTCGTGTCGTGAGTGCAAGTGTGAATAGCGTGTGCCATCCCTGGACACGTGTTTCGAGGTTGTTGCCTCTCGTCAGCAGGGAGTAGGAAAGAGTGCAGGGTTACTGTGTAGGCTGCTAAAATCATTATCAGGTATGTACCTCTCGTAGCAACGCAGGTGCGTAACCTAAGCCCGTCGGCTTCCCGGCTCGAAGAGCCACTAAATAACTAATCCAAAATGGTCGCACACTGCTGACCTACCTGCATGTTACCCCAAAGAACTGTGGTCCCTGTAGTCAGCGTCGGCGAGTACACCTATGCTCGTGTCGTGAGTGCAAGTGTGAATAGCGTGTGCCATCCCTGTGCAATGACAAGTACTTGATGGACATCATTGTGCGACTCGTAGCCCTCCATTCCTGGCATATGTGCGCCTGTATTACCATTGTAAGCGTGTGAAATGCGTACCCGTAGGTGTCTAACGCACTGTACTACTAGTGCGTACCCGTACGTGTGAACTAGTGCGTACCGTAGGTGTCTAATGCACTGTACTACTAGTGCGTACCCGTACGTGTGTACTAGTGTGTACCCGTAGGTGTCTAACGCACTGTAACACTATTGCGTACCCGTACGTGTGAACTAGTGCGTATCCGTAGGTGTCTAACGCACTGTACTACTAGTGTGTACCCGTACGTGTGAACTAGTGCGTACCCGTAGGTGTCTAACGCACTGTAACACTAGTTCATACCCGTACGTGTGAACTAGTGCGTACCCGTAGGTGTCTAACGCACCGTACACCCACTATCATCACGTGTGTACGCTTCATTTCACCATTGTACTTGTGCCGTAGCGGTACGTGTGAAACGCACCGTACCCCCGCTATCATCGCCTGTATACGCTTCATTTCATCATTGTACTTGTGCCGTAGGGGTACGTGTGAAACGCACCGTGCACCCGCTATCATCGCGTGTGTACGCTTCGTTTCACCATTGTACTTGTGCCGTAGGGGTACGTGTGAAACGCACCGTACACCCGCTATCATCGCGTGTGTACGCTTTGTTTCACCATTGTACTTGTGCCGTAGGGGTACGTGTGAAACGCACCGTACACCCACTATCATCGCGTGTGTACGCTTCGTTTCACCATTGTACTTGTGCCGTAGGGGTACGTGTGAAACGCACCGTACCTGTGTGTGGATTTCAAAATTACATAGGGGACACATAAGGGACAAGTATTAGGCCCTAAATGCATGCTGGTTGTCAAGGAGACAGAGTTTTCAGTTAAAAAGTGTCGATCATGTGTCAGTTGGCCACAAAATACAATGTTGCAAAGTGGTTGTTGACTTGACATGATGCTCAGAATTTGAACGATGCGAATGCTGTCATTGGTGTATATTTAAAGTCATTGGTGTATGTTTAAAGGGATTGGAGTAAACATAGGATGCGAATGAGTCTGACCAATCACTATGTACTCCTCTAAATGAGCGCTCCTCAGCAAGACAGATATAAGGCAGGCAGAACCCATGAGAGGGCACTTGCCTGCACAACTTTCCAGTCGACCACACTGCTGCTGTCTCTGCTTCCTCTGGACCATGTCACGTACTGTGGAGAGGTCCCAGCCATTCACCCAGGAGGAGAATGAAGCCTTGCTGGACGTCCTCCTCCCACAGTACACCAAGCTGTATGGGAGACCAGGGGAGCAGGTGAGTGCTGAGTCCACTAACTTTGCCTATGCACCTGTTGTGTGAGTGTCAATATTGTGTCCAGGTGGGACAGACATGCAATGTTGTTTAGAGTGGGTCCCGGGGGGGACATGCTGATGTCTCTCATGCAGAGCATGATGTAGTTCCTGTGTGCACTCCTCACTTGCATTGTGCTTACTGTGACTTTCACTGCATAGTGCATTACACTTTCAGCCTGGCAAATCCTTGGTGTTTTTTTTCCCTATTGTCCTGAGGTGATTCAGTGGTCCCCCCGGTGTGACAGGTGACTGTACCCACAGATGTGTATGAGTTGAGTGGCCCTGTGGTGAGAGTGTCCAAATGATGTGTACGACCTCATGGACAGTGATGTGTGTGAATGTTCCTTGTCATGTGGGTGAGTGTCTATGTGAAGTGTTGCACCACAGCTGCATGGAGGAGGCAACAGATCAACCCATCTGATGTGACAAGTAAGCCGTGCTGTGTGTCTGACTTGCAGAGCTAGCATGACACCTGTGACACCCCACTGGCAAGTGGCACATGTGCAGAGTGAGGGTTGTATCCGCCGTTGTCAATGACAGGCGAGTGATCTGTGCCTGGGTGTGTCTGTCTAGTCTGCTGAGGGTGCGTCAGTGGAGTGGGACATGTGACTGCTTGGCACGAGCTGGCCTTCAGCCTGCTGTTGCATGTGCTGCACAGTGTGTGGCATGATCAGTGAGTGTGTCGCACCTCTCATGCCAACCTGTTGACTTTCAATGCCATGTAGTGCATTGGGGCTTGCACACAGGCCAATTTCTTATTGTGTATGATGTAATTCCTGTCTGCATCCTATGCCCTGTTCAACATTTCAATGATATTCAAATGTGTGTCTCTGGGACATGGAGCAGGTGTATTGATGTTGTATCACTTTGTCATCCTGACAGGTAACTGCCTACGAGAAGGGCGTGATCTGGAAAGACATCGTCAGTGCCGTGAGATCTGAGGGGGAGCGTAGTCGGCAGCTGCCACAGGTCCGCAAGAGGTGGCAGGTCATCCGGTGCTGGACCCGGCGGATCGCCCAGGTCCAGCTGGGGCTTGACAGTCCTCGCCCCCACGGCGGCCGCCGACGCCTGACCGCCCACATGAAACGTGTCCTGGCGGTGGTATTCCCTGAGCTAGATAGGCAGTTACAGGAGAGACTGCAGCAAGGAGGGGGTAGGTACATGGCTGTTTGTCGTGTTATGTGTCGCCAGCTTTTGGATGTTCTCTGTAGCCTGGATACACTCCCAGAGTTATTATGTGCAGTGCATTTTCTGTTCCCCAATGTCACCTGGTGCTCTTTTTTATCCCTTCCCCTCCTTGACATGTGTCCCCTGGTCTGTGTGTAATCACATTTGCACATGGTCATCTAGGGTGCCAGTAAATCTAAGTGCACATTGCTTTCTGCATCATGTGGGAGGGTGGTCTGTGACTTGTGTTGGTACCTTGCCTGTGCCATGACCTGTTCACTATGTTGGGGGTCCATATTTGTTGGCACTGATGATGATTCTCAATATGGGAGTGTGAGCTTTCAACTGAACACCCTTGCAGCATGCATGACCAATGTTGTGGCCTCAGACATGATGTGCATGAGTGGGAGATATGCATATTGCCATGACGGTTGAACATGGTACAGTCAGCTCATTCCAGGACCGCGGAGCAGTGTGCTCACTACAGTCCCCTGAGACACCCTGGCTTCCTAATCATGTGTGTCATCCAACACTGTGCACATTCTCTGTGTGTGCTACATAGGTCTGCCTCTGTGGCATTGTTCCCTGGCCTAGTTAGTATTTTGCAAATGTGTGCTACATGTATCCACTGGACAGGGATGCACCATTTTGCTTGTGCATACTCACACTGGGCAGTGCCTGTGTGTCTATTCACATCAATCTGTTGATGGTTGTTTGTCACAAATATGTGTTGCCAGCCCCACGAGGTGATGTTGTGTAAATTAAGCTATTTTTCCAGCACAGTTATTGTAACCCTGAATAAGAGGTGTCACTTCTTGATCTGTATCAATCACATTGACTCAGGCATGGGGTGGGGTGTGCGGCAGTGGCATACATGTGCAACCCTGATTTTTCATTGCCAGGTCTAACTTGTGTGTGAGACTTGGCTGTACAAAGAATCACCGTGCAGTGCCCCTGTGATGCTGGCCAGTGCTTAATTTACCTGCTTTGCAGCCTGTGTCAGTATTTTAAAAACATGATTCCTGCTCATAAATTTTTAGCACCTGTGTGTGGTTCAGATGCAACACTGTTTGGACTGTGTGTGCTGACATCTGTGTGTACATTCTGGCTTGCCATGAGGGTGTCCCCACAGTACAGCTAGGCTTTTTTTCTACCCAATTGCAGGCCCATTAGCTTATGCATTGTCCTGGGTGTGGACATGTGTGCCACTCAAGATGACAGGCAGTAGGTCATATGTGTGGCCAACTGTGTAATCAGGTGACGGATGGCCATGTGACAACTGACATAATTCAAGTTGTTACTCTTGAAAAATTGTACCTTGGCACTCACAGCACTTGTCAACAGTTCTTCATGTTTTAAAAGTGGAAATTTGATGATTTGTGTTAAGAACACTGATGTGCCTGCATGAAAAAAGTCGCCCAAGGAAGTGCACACCAAACGACATTTCCACTTTCATGTAACACACTGGCACATTTTCTAAGAACCCACTGTTAGAATTAAATGGTGTTGCAGATTCTCCATATACATGTTCCCACAGTGCTCTTGATTTTGTGAGACTCCTTTGTTGTTGGTGATACAAACTGACGAGTCTCAAGACATCAAGACCTCCGTGGGCCCATGTATATGTACTTTCTGCAACACCATTAGTTTCTAACAGTGGCTACTTAGAAAAGGTGCCAGCTTTTTCAATGACAGTGTAAATGTACTTTTGTGTGCACTGCCTTGTGCGACATATTTCATGCAGGCACATGAGTGTTCTTTTCACGAAATGGCGAATTGGCACATTCAAAACATGTAGATTGTGTAAAGTATTGTGAGTCCCAAGGTAGCAACATTTTTTCGTTTTGTGTTCCAAAGTACTTACAGGTCTCTGAGTGTGGTGGCACCTTGAGTAGTGAGGTGTGTCAGTTTACATTGGGTGCACCACTACTGTTTCTTATAGGTTAAACAAGAGGTGGCATGACTTCATTGTATTGTTGTGGCCTTTTGTGTTCTTTTGTTCCTGGTGTCCAAGTGGCATGGTGGGTCTACCAACTGGGCAGTACAGGGCTTACATATGTGCGGAGTAATCCAGCTGTTACTCATGATGCATTGCCTGATATGCACTGTGACCAATTGTTCTTCTGCTCATGTGTCAGATGTATACAGGTGACTGATGCATTTCGGTTTCTTCTCCTTGCCCACAGCATCATCATCCGCAACCGAGGGAGACACCTGCATGGACCTGAAGGAGGGACCCAGCAACAGTGCCACCAGTGCTGTGGAGTCAGAAGGAGCCAGTGGCATGGAGGGCGAGGGGAGTCAGTCGGAGGACCTGTCTGGAGGCGAGAGCAGCTACGACGCCGATGGGTACGAGGCTGACCTCCCTGAGGAGGCGGAGGCTGCAACACCAACTGGCAGCTTTCCCACATCTGTCCCCGCCTCCTCCATTACCATCTCCGCCCTCCCAGTTGTTCCCGTCCCTTCTGTCCGTGCAGAAGCCCACCATGTCTCCTTCGGCCCAGGCACCGCACCCCCTGCCCCTGTCACCCCTGCTGCCCTCAGTGAAGAGTCTGTGGACACACTGCACCAGTTGCAGGTTGGGCAGGCATCGGTGCTGACTGTCCTCCATGGACACACTAAACTGCTCACACAGATGGTGTCGTTCATGGAGGGCATGTCAGCAACGATGTCTGACCAATGCAGGTTTCTGCGGTCCATGGACTCTTCCCTGACGGCAGCAGTTTCTCTCCTGCAGCGCTCCGTCCCCCCCTACCCCGGACCCATCCACACTGCCCTCTCCCATGCCTGCCCAACGCACACCCAGACAGTCACGGACATGCACCCCACCAGACAAATCCAGCACACCCCCAAGTAAGGCACAGCGCACACCTCCTGGCACGCACACTCAGGGGGATGTAGGCACACCCACAGGGGCTGGGGGCAGACGACATACACGCAGCCACAGTCGCAGTCCGCAGGCTTCACAACCCTGTTCCTCCAAAACCACTCCCCTTAGCTGCCCTGCCAAACTCTCACCTAAGGAGTCCGATATGGATGAGCTGGGCCTCGGCACCACTGAGCCACCACCCCACAAGCGGGCAAGGAAGTCCCCGGGCACGGAAGTTGAGTCCCCCACCATGTCCACCCCCTCCCCCAAGAGTGCTGCACCCCATCCCTCGCCCACCACACCCTCCGTTGGCCCTGGGGTATCTTCAGGTGCAGGGGTTAGGATGGTGGCCCTAGCAGCAGTGTGCAGCGCCGTGCTCACCTCCACCTTTGGCGCTGCCCCACCCCCTGTGGTGGAGACGTCCACCCTTGCACCCACCTCACCTACCCCTCCCCCTCATGTCCCTGCGGTGCCAGGTCCTGCCTAGGCCTGGGCCAAAATTCCGTTCCGTTCGTGGAAATTGCGATAATTTGGCATTTTTGCATTCCGTGGAAAGCGCGAAAATGTCCAAATTTCCGCATTCAGCAGCTTAGCGATAATTTGTTTCTTGCTCGTGCTGTGGAATAACACATTCTCGCGTGCGCGCGATCGCCTTACCTGAATCCCCGCGTTCGCCGACAAGTTTTCCCGATCCGGTCGCGTTCTCCACGAGATGTTGGATTGTTGGTAACCATTTGCGCTGTCTCGCGACAGTTCGCGCCCACAGTAACATCATGCGTCGTGCGATCACGTCTTTCTTTTCGCGATCATGCACCGCGAGACAGGTGAAAACAAGATGGCCGCGCCCGCGAGCAACCGCATGGGTAAGTTGGCGAGCCGCGACCACGCAGAAAATACCGCGAACGGGCGGGAAAAAAACTTCCGCATCTTCGCGATATTTCCGCGTGTTTGCGGAGATTTTTAACATTTTCGCGATAATTTGCAAAAGTGAATTTCGCAAATTCCGCCCACCCCTAGTCCTGCCACAGATGATCCCCCCCCCCCCCCCGGTCGACGAACCTTGAGGTTCCTTAGTGCAGGCAAGGTAGGGGTGGACGCGGTCCCCTACGTCCACCCTTGGACTTGAGAAATGGACTGGCCATTGGCCTTTGTACATAGTATCTTTTAATTGTATTTATTGTTGGTGCTGAATAAAGCCTTTTCTTTTACTTTCAACACTATTGCATTTCAGGTACTTGATGTTGGTGATGAGGCTCCGGGAGTTGGTGTTCTGGTAATGTGTTAGGGTTCAGAGAAATGTTTTTGTATGATGGTCATGAGGTGGACCATGGTATCTGTGTGCCATCACAATGTCTCTGCAAAGAATCATTGGTAGTGTGTGTTCATTTAGTTTGGAGACATTGTCCCAAGGAGTGTTCCTTCCTCCGTGGCACCTGACATCTTCCCTGCAAACAGTTGCACAATTGTTGTGCTGACCTGTGTCCACATTTCCTTTGTTGGTGACGGATCCCTTCAACAATGGCCATGCCTGCTCACCGATGTCTCCTGCTGAATCGTCTGTGCCGTCCTTGCTAGTCACTGTACTTGTGTTTTGGGTATGTAGGAATGCCTTCAGGGACAAATTGGCCCTTTTCAGCACTATGCATGTGTGTAATCACGGCCTACCACACAAATGGTACTTGTTATGCAGGGTAT
Source organism: Triturus cristatus (assembly GCF_964204655.1). Classification (NCBI taxonomy): domain Eukaryota; kingdom Metazoa; phylum Chordata; class Amphibia; order Caudata; family Salamandridae; genus Triturus; species Triturus cristatus. Next base: position 28,113,907 of record NC_140592.1, on the reverse strand, counting down.
TTGGGCACCTGACTCACAATTGTGGGTATTGTATCTGGTGAGATTGAACCCTATTCCTTCCAGGAGAGACAACATCTTGGTGGCTGGACCAGCACCTGTACATTCCTGACACTCCTGGGATGTGCGTGACAGTGTGTGTTCACTTTGGCTATCTTAGTTTTGTATGCAGTTACATGACAATACAGTCTGTTGACATGAAATCAGGGTGTGTATTGTGCTGCATCCGCCTTGGGTGGGTATGCATGTGTTATATGTCCTCACACCCACATGGGGTGTGTCATGCAGTGTGTGACAGACATCCATCATCCTGGGAGTGGGACCCTGCTGTCAGTGATGTGTTGTAATAGCACTAAAATCATAGTCCAAAGTTAGGGATGCGTCCATACCACCATGTAGGTGTGGTCATCTGATGATGATGTACACCCACCATATCTCTGTCCACTGCTGGGAGTCCTCTGCACCCACCCCTCATAGGTCTGGACACTGCTGGGAGTCATATGCACACACCCCTCATATCTCTGTCCACTGCCAGGAGTCATATGCACCCACCCCTCATATTGCAGGCCACTGCTAGGAGTCATATGCACCCACCCCTCATATCTCTGTCCACTGCTAGGAGTCATATGCACCCACCTCTCATATCTCTGTCCACTGCTGGGAGTCACATGCACCCACCCCTCATATCTCTGTCCACTGCTAGGAGTCATATGCACCCACCCCTCATATCTCTGTCCACTGCTAGGAGTCATATGCACCCACCCCTCATATTGCAGGCCACTGCTGGGAGTCATATGCACCCACCCCTCATATTGCAGGCCACTGCTGGTAGTCATATGCACCCACCCCTCATATCTCTGTCCACTGCTGGGAGTCATATGCACCCACCCCTCATATCTCTGTCCACTGCTAGGAGTCATATGCACCCACCCCTCATATCTCTGTCCACTGCTAGGAGTCATATGCACCCACCCCTCATATCTCTGTCCACTGTTAGGAGTCATATGGATCCACCCCTCATATCTCTGTCCACTGCTAGGAGTCATATGCATCCACCCCTCATATTGCAGGCCACTGCTGGGAGTCATATGCACCCACCCCTCATATTGCAGGCCACTGCTGGTAGTCATATGCACCCACCCCTCATATCTCTGTCCACTGCTGTGAGTCATATGCACCCACCCCTCATATCTCTGTCCACTGCTAGGAGTCATATGCACCCACCCCTCATATCTCTGTCCACTGCTAGGAGTCATATGCACCCACCCCTCATATTGCAGGCCACTGCTAGGAGTCATATGCACCCACCCCTCATATCTCTGTCTACTGCTAGGAGTCATATGCACCCACCCCTCATATTGCAGGCCACTGCTGGGAGTCCTCTGCACCCACCCACACACTCCCTCTGTACACTGCTGGCCTGGACCTACACACACACCAATATGAAGGTAACATGCTGGGCCAGTCCTCTAAGCCCACATTCCTGGCGTGTGTACGCCTCGTATCCCAAATGTACTGGTGCCGTAATGGGGTACGTGTGACACGCACCGTACCCACGCATTCATTGCATGTGTACGGTCCGTATCACTGTTCTAATGGTGCCGTAGGGGTAAGTGTGGTACGCACCGTACCCATGCATTCATTGCGTGTGTACGGTCCGTATCACAGTTCTACTGTGCAATAGGGGTACGTGTAGTACGCACCGTACCCACGCATTCATTGCGTGTGTACGGTCCGTATCACTGTTCTAATGGTGCTGTAGGGGTACGTGTGACACGCACCGTACCCACTCATTCATTGCATGTGTACGGTCCGTATCACTGTTCTACTGTGCCGTAGGGGTATGTGTGGTACGCACCGTACCCACGCATTCATTGCGTGTGTACGGTCCATATCACAGTTCTACTGTGCTGTAGAGGTACGTGTGGTACGCACCGTACCCACGCATTCATTGCGTGTGTACAGTCCATATCACTATTCTACTGTGCCGTAGGGGTATGTGTGGTACGCACCGTACCCACGCATTCATTGCGTGTGTACGGTCCATATCACAGTTCTACTGTGCTGTAGAGGTACGTGTGGTACGCACCGTACCCACGCATTCATTGCGTGTGTACGGTCCGTATCACTATTCTAATGGTGCCGTAGGGGTACGTGTGAAATGCACCGTACCCACGCATTCATTGCGTGTGTACGGTCCGTATCACAGTTCTACTGTGCAATAGGGGTACGTGTAGTACGCACCGTACCCACGCATTCATTGCTTGTGTACAGTCGGTATCACTGTTCTAATGGTGCTGTAGGGGTACGTGTGACACGCACCGTACCCACTCATTCATTGCATGTGTACGGTCCGTATCACTGTTCTACTGTGCCGTAGGGGTATGTGTGGTACGCACCGTACCAACGCATTCATTGCGTGTGTACGGTCCGTATCACAGTTCTACTGTGCCGTAGGGGTACGTGTGGTACGCCTCGTACCCACGCATTCATTGCGTGTGTACGGTCCGTATTACTGTTCTAATGGTGTCGTAGGGGTACGTGTAACACGCACCGTACCCATGCATTCATTGCATGTGTACGGTCCGTATCACAGTTCTACTGTGCCGTTGGGGTGCGTGTGGTACACACCGTACCCATGCATTCATTGCTTGTGTACGGTCCGTATCACTGTTCTACTGTGCCGTAGGGGTAAGTGTGGTATGCACCGTACCCACGCATTCATTGCGTGTGTACGGTCCATATCACTGTTCTAATGGTACCGTAGGGGTACGTGTGCAACGCACTGTACACGTCCACTTCCATTGTTGCGGTACGCAGGGGTTGCTGGCCACGCCCCCCCAAGTGACCAAACCCTGGTGGTAATGTATGGCCTCCATATTATAGGTTTGGCTTTGAGTATGGGGTTTGTTTCCTGCCCCTCACCCCCACCCTGGCCCCTGGGTGTTGTTCTCACCTTCTGCGGCGTGTGCGTCGGGTGCGGTGCACCAGGTCGTAGGCCAAGAGGACCGGGATGACACGTACGACGGGGTTCATGGCGTGTACGTCGCATACCGGGGCACCGTTGCGTAGCGGTTCGCGTCGGACTCTGCTTTTCCGGCTGTGTTTGACTCCCGTAAAAAAAGAGCCGTACGGAGTGACGTAGGGACGAATCGTACTTGCTGGGCCGGAAACAGCTGCCTGAATACCTCCGGACGTCGCGTACAAGTTGATCACAATCGTAGTTTTTTTTTACCCGTACGGGCTTTTTTACGAAACGTACGGAAATAGGCTTTCTGTACGAATCGTACTTCCTAGGTTGTACGGAAAGTTTACCGGGTACGAGTTGTACGTGGTATACCTTCCGTACAATGATTCGCACAGCCTTTTTACAGGATCAGAATCGGCCCATAAATGTAATTCTTTTGCTATCCAACATTTAAACTAATTTTGCACTCATGGAGTGGGAATAGTATTTTTTACCCCTCCTCTATCCAACACTTTTCCTACTGTTCCACTCACTGGAGTTGAAATTGTAAAGTTAATTAATCCGCTATCCAACATTTTCACCACTGTTGTATTTATTGTATTGTGAAATGTACAGATTCATTTTTTCAAATAGTTTAATGTTTTAATTAATTGTAGAATATTTTTTTTAAATGTTAAATTGTTGATATATGTATACATTTTACTTTGATATAATTTAAAAGTTACAAAATTAAATAAAGATAATAGTTAATAAAATATTTTAAAGTATATATATGTATAAATTATTATATTTGTGTGTTCATATTTTTGTAATCAAGTTTATTTTTTAATTTGAGTTATAATGTATATTAAAATTAATTTATGTTGTTAAAGATAATATTAATCTTTTATATATTTAATATATACTATTTTATTTTATTTATATTTTTAAACCAATATTTTTTACATCTATATTTTTAACTTCGATATTTTTTATTCAATATTTTTGTAATTACCTATTTAAGTATAGGGAATCGATGTTTTTGAATTCTATATATTTTTTCGATATTTTTTACCTCGATGTTTTTAGCATCGATATTCTATCAGTGAACCATTAAAAAGCACTGAACATTAGCAAAACACAGAACACACAGCATATATCGTGCAGGTTGGGGGAAAATGGAGATGGAGCCAGGTGGCGGCACTGAAACAGAACCTGTGTCACAGTGTGTTAGAAGGTGGTTCTGACACTATGGGCCGCCCGGATTTTTCGCTTTTTGAGCACCTAATTGTTGAGCTTTTACAGTGGGGGAGCCTCATAAGTTGGGACTCACCCACAGTGAACTCAGGATGTAAGAGACTGCATGGGGATTTTACTGGTGTTCCCCTGGCTTGACCAGGCCACTGTGCAGCAGCTGGAGTAAGGGACACCGGGCTGGTTACATGCAGACACATGTGTACATGCGTGTGCATACGTGTACGGGCTGCGCAGGGGAGATTCCTAGCGTGCGCAGTCCAGGAGCAGCTACAAAGTGAATGGTGTGGCAGGACTTATGCAGTACTGGGTGGTGACATGGAATAGGCTTTATACACTGAAAAGAAACATGCCAGGGAAAGTCAGTGTGTTTTACTGTGTTTTCACTTCATTATTCCCCTATGGGGATGTGGGGCCCATGGCTAGATTAACTTCCGTTAGGCCTACAGATTCCAGACACGCACTTAAGTCCAATGTAGCAAATGTGAAAGTAAGTATTCTGCAGAGTCCAAAGTCATATTTGTACTGCTTTTGGGTCATCCAGAACTGTCATATTTCTCTGAGCCAGCCATGACCAGACCCAGGCTGAGGGCTGACCTCGGCTGGATGGATTGATAACCTTTCTTCCACAAGCTAGGGCCTCCTCTCCACGAAGAGAAGATGGGTGGGGCTACAGGCCAATCCATCAACCGCTGTCGCTGGGTGACAGGCACCAGGCTGCACCAAGGAGGGAAGGCAGCGTGGGGGAAGAGGCTTCAGAGGCATGTGGCCAGAAACCCTGGACGACACCATTTTGAACAAGCCCAGAGGCTGAACAAGAAGGAGGGAGCAGGGGCAGGGACGTGATGTGTCGCTGTTTGATAGGACCAACAGAGACTTCCTGCTAGCCCCCACTCAACTTTTAAAAAGTGCTTCCACAGGAAGAGAAGCTCTCTGGGGTGTGGTCTGCTGAGGCTGAAGGTGCTGGAGCGTGGCGCAATGGGCAGTTGGAAGGAGAGACCCCCTGACTGCCCCCAGGACCCTAACAGCACTAGAAGAAGAGCCCAGGACCGGTGTGCAGGAGCAGTGGCCTCTGCGCAGGGAGAAGAGAGGCCACGGAGGAGAGCCAGGCGAAAGGCTGGCGCAGGGAGCCAGTGAAGACAGCACCCTGTTGAATCAGAGACCCTGAGGGCGGAGGAGAGTGTTCCCAGTGGCTGGGGCTGGTAAAGAGGAGCAGGAAGCGCCCCATAATGCCTCACCAGGCATTTGGAAATCTGCCGTTTTGTGGCCCCCAGAGGAGGGGGGTCACCCTCACTTGTGAAAAGGTGCTGGGGGAGCTCCTGGAGGAGCGCAGTCTTCCCCCCAGCACGAAGAAATCTGCCATTTTGGTGCCTGGTGGTCCCCAGAGGAGGGGGTCACCCTCATGTGTGAAAAGGGGTGCAGGGGGGCTGCAGGAGCATCGCAGTCTCCCCCAGCATAAAGAAGAACAGTCCACCCATTAGTTTCACGGGGCATCTGAAAGAATAACCCCTCAAGGGCTCAGCCAGCCTTTAACACCTTCTAGGCTGGAACTTATGTTCTACAGCTGAGGGTGTACTATGAAGTGCATCATGGAGTGAAGGGCTGAGTTGGGGATGTCTGGAGAAGGGCATCCCCTGGAGGTGAAGTGGTGTAATTGCACCGAAATGCATTTACTATTGGTTATTTCTTTTTAGGTGGACTGGAAGTCACATGTGTAAAGTGAAGTACCTGTGTAAGGTGATGTTAAGCTAAATGGAGTTATGTTGCTGGACCTTCCTGCTAGGGGGTCTGGCTGTTTTTACGTAATCCCATGCTTTTACCTGTGATTCCTTTTAAAGTGAAGAGGCGCACTGCCAGAGAAGTGTAGTTGCCAGGAATACTTCTTTTGAAGGGACTGTAAGTCACATGTGTAAGGAGATGTCATAAGCCAAGTGGGGCTAGGTTGCCAGACAGTCCTGCTAGGGTGTCTGGCTGTATATGCGTAATCCTGTGATTTCATCTGTGATGCCTTTAGGGGCTGTAATTGCAATGCATTCAAATTATCAACCAAGGTGATGAGTACTGTCATTCTAAAGTGTGCGTAAACATGGATTCTTGCTGCTGCGCTTAGGTGAAGTCCCCAGACTGCGAGCCCTTAAGATATATAGGTGCATACTTTATGTTCAGTAGGAGATGCTCAGTCAGGGTCATGTGTCACCAAGGCAGGTTTACCCCTTTTTAATGCTTGTTGAGGTAATGGGGTGGGTCGCCACTGGGATGGTGCCAGTGCGCAGGGCCCTCGCTCCAGGTTATGTTCAAATATCTGCATTGGGGGCAAGTTGATGTGCATACATGGGAGTGGTGGTACTAGACCCCACCCCCCCCCGCAGGAGGGGTGGAGATGTTATGCAATGTCACAAAGTAATTCCAACAGCTTATGTGTATTTGTAAATTGGTGCATAGTATTGAGTGGTGTGTGTGTTTAATAAATGTACTCTTACTTTTATAAAGCAAAGTACAGACTGGACAATCAATTATTGAGTGTTATTTTTGTGCACCTGCAAATGGCGATTACTAGCCCACACCACCTCCCTTGAGTAAGCCTCAGACTGCTCTGCAACGCTACCCTCTGAGAGTCAGGCGCTACAATTGGGTGTTTGGTTCCCAGTGAAGGACAAATGTAGTCATGTTATTTGTGCAGGCCTCACAGATGCTGCCTCATTTTCCAACACAGTGCGAGCAGCAGATGGACACTATTTAAGAGGAATCAGTCTGTGCTTAGACCATGCACCACAGAAAGGAAAGGAGGTGACGTATGAAGTGATGCTTCGGATATGCTGCGGACTTAGAAGTCAGCAAAGAATAGTGATGCTGCCAGCGATGGGCGGGAGCAAAGAACAGTGATAATCATGCCAGCGAATGGTAAGTGGTGGGCGGGATAAAAAAAGAGTGATAATTATGACAATGAACGGTAAGTAATGCGCAGGAGTAAAGAAGAATGATAAGGGTGCCAATGAATGGGAAGTAGGGGGCGGGAGCAAAGAAGATTGATAATGATGCCATTGAATTGTAAATAATGGGTGGCAGCTAAGAAGAGTGATAAGGATTCCAACTAATGGAAAGTAATGGGCAGGAGCAAAGAAGGGTGATAATGATGCCAGTGGATGGGAAGTAGGAGGCAGGAGCAAAGAAGATTGATAAGGATGATATTGAATGGTAAATAATGGGCGGGAGCAAAGAAGAGTGATAAGGATTCCAACTAATGGTCAGTAATGGGAGGGAGCGTAGAAGAGTGATAATGATGCTAGAGGATGGTAAGTAATGGGCAGGAGCAAAGAAGAGTGATAATGATGCCAACGAATGGTAAGTAATGGGCAGGAGCGAAGAAGAGTGATAATGATGCCAGCGAATGGTAAGTAATGGGCAGGAGCGAAGAAGAGTGATAATGATGCCAGCGAATGGTAAGTAATGGGCAGGAGCGAAGAAGAGTGATAATGATGCCAACAAATGGTAAGTAATGGGCAGGAGCGAAGAAGAGTGATAATGATGCCAACGAATGGTAAGTAATGGGCAGGAGCGAAGAAGAGTGATAATGATGCCAACGAATGGTAATTAATGGGCAGGAGCGAAGAAGAGTGATAATGATGCCAGCGAATGGTAAGTAATGGGCAGGAGCGAAGAAGAGTGATAATGATGCCAACGAATGGTAAGTAATGGGCAGGAGCGAAGAAGAGTGATAATGATGCCAGCGAATGGTAAGTAATGGGCAGGAGCGAAGAAGAGTGATAATGATGCCAACGAATGGTAAGTAATGGGCAGGAGCGAAGAAGAGTGATAATGATGCCAGCGAATGGTAAGTAATGGGTGAGAACAAAGAAGAATGATGATGATGCACACGAATGGTAAGAAATGGGCGGGAGCAAACAAGAGAGATAATGATGCCAACAAATGGTAAGTAATGGGCAGCAGCAAAGAAGAGTGATAATGATGCTAGCGAATGGTAAGTAATGGGCTGGAGCAAAGAAGAGAGATGATGATGCACACAAATGGTAAGCGGGATGGGATGAAAGAAAAGTGATAAAGACGCCAGCGAATGGTAAGTAATGGGCAGGAGCAAAGAAGAGTGATGAGGATGACAGCGAATGGTAAGTAATAAGCGGGAGCAAAGAAGAGTGATAAGGATACCAACGAATGGGAGGTAGGGGGCGGGAGCAAAGAAGATTGATAATGACGCCAGCAAACGGTAAGTAATGAGCGGGAGCAAAGAAGAGTGATAATGATGCCCACAAATGGTAAGTAATGGGCAGGAGCAAAGAAAGGTGATAATGATGCCCACAAATGGTAAGTAATGGGCAGGAGCAAAGAAAGGTGATAATGATGCCCACAAATGGTAAGTAATGGGCGGGAGCAGAGAAGAGTGATGATGATGCCAGCAAAGGGTAAGTAATAGGCGGGAGTGAAGACGAGTGATAATGATGCCAATATATGCTAAGTAATGTGCCGGAGCAAAGAAGAGTGATAAGTATGTCAATGAATGGTAAGTCATGGGTGGGAGCAAAAAAGAATTATAAGGATTCAAGCGAATGATAAGTAATGGGCAGGAGTAAAGAAGAGTGATAATGATGCCAAGGAACATTAAGTGACTGGTAAATGTAAATGTAAATTTGATACTTGTATAGCGCACTACTCACCCGCAAGGGTCTCAAGGCGCTTTTACGAATACTGCTGTGAAACTCATCCTGGCTTTCCCTGTGAGGCGTCCCCTCCTGGGCACCCCCAAGGTGGAGGGTGCCCATACTTAGTGTTGTGGGGGCTGTTGTGGAGATTAAGCAAGCTATTGCCCAGAGTTGCAGAGTGGGACTCCATGATTGGAATGGCACCAAGGCGAGAATTATCAGGTCTGTGGAATTTTTGAGCCCAAGACCCGCCGAGGCGGGGAATTGAACCCTGGTCCCGGGCTAGACCTCTGCATCAGGGTCTGCCGCTCTAATCATTGAGCCACACTTCTCCACGAAGTGGTGGGTGCAAAGAAGAGTGATAATGATGCCAAGGAATGGTAAGTAATGGGCGGGGCAAAGAAGAGTGACAATGATGCCAATGAATGGTAAGTAATGGACGGGGCAAAGAAGAGTGACAATGATGCCAATGAATGGTAAGTAATGGGCGGGAGCAAAAAAGAGTGATAATGATGTCAACTAATGGGGGCAAAGAAGAGTGATAAGGATGCCAACAAATGGTAAGTAATGGGCAGGAGCAAAGAAGAGTGACAAACTTGCCAACGAATGGTAGGTAATGGGCAGGAGCAAAGAAGATTGATGATGATGCCAACGAATGGTAAGTAATGTGCGGGAGTAAAGAAGAGTGATAATGATTCCAATGGATGGGAAATAGGGGACAGGAGCAAAGAAGATTGATTAAAATGCCATCAAATGGTAAATAATGGGCCGGAGCAAAGAAGAGTGATGATGATGCAAACGAATGGTAAGTAATGGGCAGGAGCAAAGAAAGGTGATAATGATGCCCACAAATGGTAAGTAATGGGCGGGAGCAAAGAAGAGTGACAAACTTGCCAATGAATGGTAGGTAATGGGCGGGAGCAAAGAAGAGTGATAATGATGTCAACGAATGGTAAGTAGGTGGCGGGATCAAAGAAGATTGATAAGGATGCCTACGAATGATAAGTAATGGGCGGGAGCAAGAAGTGTCATAAACATACCAATGGATGGTAAGTAATGGGCGGGAACAATGAAGAGTGATAATGATGCCAACGAATGGCAAGTAATGGGCAGGAGCAAAGAAGAGTGACAAACTTGCCAACGAATGGTAGGTAATGGGCAGGAGCAAAGAAGATTGATGATGATGCCAACGAATGGTAAGTAATGTGCGGGAGTAAAGAAGAGTGATAATGATTCCAATGGATGGGAAATAGGGGACAGGAGCAAAGAAGATTGATTAAAATGCCATCAAATGGTAAATAATGGGCCGGAGCAAAGAAGAGTGATGATGCAAACGAATGGTAAGTAATGGGCAGGAGCAAAGAAAGGTGATAATGATGCCCACAAATGTTAAGTAATGGGCGGGAGCAAAGAAGAGTGACAAACTTGCCAATGAATGGTAGGTAATGGGCGGGAGCAAAGAAGAGTGATAATGATGTCAATGAATGGTAAGTAGGTGGCGGGATCAAAGAAGATTGATAAGGATGCCAACGAATGATAAGTAATGGGCGGGAGCAAGAAGTGTCATAAACATACCAATGGATGGTAAGTAATGGGCGGGAACAATGAAGAGTGATAATGCTGCCAACGAATGGCAAGTAATGGGGGGAGGAAAGAAGAATGATGATGCCAGCGTATGGTAAGTGATGGGCGGGCTAAAAGCCCCATTTTTAGAAGTTTTTTTAATAAACAATAGATCATCGCAAGCGACAGCACATGAAACTCATCCCTAACTCCTCCGGTACATGTTTATTTTCCAACAGACCCTTCTCTAGTAACTGGCAGCAGAAGTACTTGCCTGCGTTTACAGTCGAGTGGGCAGAATATGGGCTTCTGCGAGTGGGGGGTGTGGGGCCACTTACCGCCTGGAGGCTCTGCTTGGAGGAGTGTCAATCAGTGTGCTGGTACTCACATCCTCTCTGGACTTGCTGGGTTCATCGGTGGTAGGGGAAGCCAGGTTTGGGAAGCCTTGTGGCACCTTCGCCATGTTTTGTCTTGGGGTGGGTGGGTTCTGGGGCGCTAGCAGGATCTGCAGGGAAAGGTAAGGCGTTGTCTCATCGCTTACTTTTGTGACCTGTTGCATGTTAGAGATAGGGGTTCAAGAGAGGTGGCTTTCGGCACTAGGGTTCTGGTGTGTGATTCACATGTATTAATCATTGGTTTGAAATATTTTACACTTCTTACTTGCTTCATAAGGTGCAGTAAGATAGCAGCCTTAGGGTGCTAGCTAGTGGTGATGCTGAATTACTGCAGAAGGCAAAAAACAGCCACTATGCAATGCAAGGGGAGCGCTCCAAGAGACAAAATTCTATTTTGCTATTGCGCCACAAATTCTTACACCAATCTTGTTCTCACGCGTATTCTGCAGCTCCACCTATGTTGTGTGATTTCTGTTTGATTCGGATCGATGCTAGTGATGGGTGGTCGCTTACCCCCTCATCAAACGTAAGTACTGGTGCGACAAGATTAAAGTGGCGGAGTAGCGCCTAGATTACTTACTGGCACTTCATGAGTTCATTAATTTTCTCCGCTGTACTTACTTTTCATCCTCGCTCCCGGGAGTGTGGTCAGCTTCAATCACTCCTCCTTGAGAGCAATCACAGTTATGGTATTTTTAGAACACGTCATGCCCTCTTAAGTCTCCTCAAAGCGCTAAGAAGCGCGTGATACGTGGAAAACAAAGCACAAGAAAGCATCGAACTGATGGAGGCGCGTGGAACACTTCCTTTGATGGGGTGCTTCGGGTGTGGAAGACCAGAAAGTAAGTGTAAGGCTTTGCGGTGTGCCTGTCACAGGGACTGTTTTCAGCCCATCTGATGTAATTAAAAGCGTGAAGAAGAGTCGGCGTAATGAGGTCACCGGTGCGTCCTCGAGGCGCTAAGTGCTGCTTGTGGGAGTGAGTTCAGCTCTACACTCAGCGCCTTTCCTCTCCCCTCTCATCAGCGCCCCTTTGATCTTTGAAGAGTGACTCTCCCGCCCATCCCTTGCTCCTGGCCTCTCATCGTCCCTGGTGGGGCCTCTGTTTACGTCGTTCCCCTCTTTGGCTAGACATGTCTGTGGGTGTGAGTTTCCGCTTCCCTGCTACAGACCCCAGAGCTGCCGAAGAGCTCACGGGGGCCAGGTGCACACAGAGAGGGGGTGGGGGCTCTGGGGTCTGTAAAACAAGCAGAAGCCAGAGGGTCAGGGACTCCATGTGTGAAGAGGATCAGCGGGAACCCAAGACGGGTGGGAGCAGCCGGGAGAGAGGCGCTGCTGAGTCTGAGAGAGTCTTGTCTGGCCCTGGGAGCTGCGAGGGGGCGAAGAAAGCAGACATATCTATTAAAGCTGATGGGAAACACAGCGTGTCAATGACAAAGACAGAAAAGTGACATTTAAGAAGCAGATTGTATGTCGAAACAGAGGAAGGTGTGACCCAGGGGTGGGTGGGAGGGGGAATAACACTTCTAGCAAGTGGTGCGGGTCAAGAATTTCAAGCAAGGTAGCAGAGGTTTCTTGATATCCCTTATGAGGGAAAGAAGTCACAATCTTTACAGTTTAAACCCATTGGACATACCAAGTCGTATTAGGGTTCAAAGATTGGCGTCCATGGTTACCCCAAGAATCCTCTCTAGGGTTGGGGTGTTTTGTGGGGGCCTGATTGCCAGGGCCATTTTGTTCATGGGTGGTGTTTGATTCTTCTGCCGCACATAAATATTTCGATTTGTGTGTGTTTATTTCGCTGTGGTCGCGATCTTCCTTTATGTGACCTCTTGAGGCAAAGCCATTTAAGTTATGTTATGTTATTGACATTTTTAAAGCGCATCGATTACCGGAGGTGTCCTGGCCTATGCGTCAACGTCAGATGGGTTCCCATACTTAAATCTAGGGACATATCACCAAGGGGAGGAGATAAAATTATCGCCGCTTTAGCATCCGTTTACGGGCGAAAAGCGGCGATAATTTTATCGCATGATCAGCAAGGTCTCGCTATCGCGTGAATACATACCTCAGCGTCTGTTTCCTTAACGCCCAGCATCTCACCGCTAATGAGATGCATAGTAGGCGTTCCACATTAAAATAATACGAGAAATGTCGCTAACACGAGCTACTTCTATCAGCAAGCAGGGCGCAAACCCCCGTAGCGACGGTAATAATATCTCTAACCGCGCTTATCGCAGCTTTGTTTACGCCTGCTTCAGAACTGACTTACCCATTACATCCAATGGGAGGTGGATTGTAGTGATGAGTCCGCCCTGCCCTATCAACAAGGTCCTGATTATCGTCGTGCTGTTGTCGCTGGTTTTCCAGCGATAATCGCACAGTTTCGCCGCTATCACTGGATTTCCTCTCGCATTGGAGATAGGCGTTGCTGATAGCGCGCTATCTCTGCGATAGAATCCAGCGATAGCCGGCGTTAAGTTGAAACGCGCTAAGCGCACTTAGCAATGTTTATCGCTACTTGTTGCTGATATGCCCCCTAGTCTGTGGGGTGTCTGCGTAACAGTAATAGTTGAGAGTAAAGGCGGAGATAGCGTCAGATGGAGAGCCAAGGAAAGTGTTGTAGGGGAGGTAGAACTGCGAGGCACATTAGTGGTGAATCGAATGGAGCGAGCTGAGAGGACAGAGATGATGAAGTGTCTGATAGAAAAGATGCACTCGGCTTCAGTCTGATGTTGTCAAGTTGCAAGAGGACGACCCCTCAATCGTGATGTGAAAGGATTGGATTACAGTATTGCTCCGTGAGCATGCTGCAGTATGACTGGTAGAAGTTTTGGTGAATAGAACTTCCCGATAAGGGTTTGTCCCTCATTAAAATAACTGCTGTACAAAGCGTGGTGACGTCTGAGCCTTTTTTTTAGCTTTTTTCATCCCCATCTGCATACACGACGTGCTGAAAACACACCCACCCTTTCGGGCACCGCAGTGGGTGTGCTGTTTGCTGCAGTCATAGCCTGCGGGTGGATGTCCCAAAAAGCCTCCTACCGATACCCACTCCTCCCACACCAACCCACAGCCTCAGTTCACTCTCCCCAACTACACCAGCACCTCCATAACCAGCTCCCCTATCCCATGCTAGTCCCAGCAGTCTCAGCTCGCTCTCCCCTCTAGTATCAGCCCCGCAGCGCATTACCACTAGGCAGGCGAATGGGTTCATATGCCGGTCTACATTGTGGCTTCAGAAGCAGCAAAGACAGGTCTGGCCACCGGTACCCTCACCTCCTTCCTTCACAGCAGCCAGTATGAAGGTCTTGCCACCGGTACCCCCGCCTCCTTCCTTCACAGCAGCCTGTATGAAGGTCTGGCCACCGGTACCCCCACCTCCTTCCTTCACAGCAGCCAGTATGAAGGTCTGGCCACCGGTACCCCCACCTTCTTCCTTCACAGCAGCCAGTACGAAGGTCTGGCCACCGGTACCCTCACCTCCTTCCTTCACAGCAGCCAGTATGAAGGTCTGGCCACCGGTACCCTCACCTTCTTCCCTCACAGCAGCCAGTATGAAGGTCTTGCCACCGGTACCCTCACCTTCGTCCTTCACAGCAGCCAGTATGAAGGTCTGGCCACTGGTAACCTCACCTCCTTCCTTCACAGCAGCCAGTATGAAGGTCTGGCCACTGGTACCCTCACCTTCTTCCTTCACAGCAGCCAGTATGAAGGTCTTGCCACCGGTACCCTCACCTCCTTCCTTCACAGCAGCCAGTATGAAGGTCTGGCCACCGGTACCCCTGATAGAGATCAGGGTGCATATAATATCCCTACTTCCACGGATAGAGTAATTTCACAGTTACACGCACATACATTCTTCATACACTAGGGCCCATTTCACTAACATACGCTCGAATACTCTACCAACACTAAACCTGTGGAAAGAAAACTCCTAAACACCCTGCATCTATATTGAGGTCGAGAAGACCTGGTTATTGTAACTGTCCCGAAACATGATCTAAACAATCTATACAACAATAATCAAAATAGAGTACTCAATAATTGACAAGGAAAAAATAACCACACCGTATTCAAAATTATAATGCTTTATCTAAAATTAGTCAAAGGAAATCAATCAGAATAAATCATTTTTCTCATAATTACATATTCTAGCTAAATGTCAGAATGGGTCAGGACAGGTCTCCCAGTAGAAGTCTCTCGAGTCACCGTCCTCACAGCGTAGATCCTCACCAACGCAGGTTTGGGAAGAAAAATGGCAAAGTGGCAAAAACCCTCTCTAGGCTAACAATTTTTATAGTATTTTAAACAAAGGAAAGCAACAAAAAGTATTCATCGCGTCCGCTGAACCTCTGAGCAAAGCGAGAAGGAAAGGATGTAGCATCGCTACATTTAGAAAATCTCCGCTCAGGAAAATCACAAAAATAAAAAGACAGGACAGGAACCAAAAATAAAAAGTAACTTTTAACATCCACATTTCCTCGGCGATGACACAATGAGCTCAGAGTTCTTTCTTTATGGCTCCTTTGTCCTCCAAGGCTGTTCCGATACATCTGGAAACTCGCCCAGAACTGCTGCTGTCCTCACGGAAAGTTTTAACCAGGCAAGGACTGTGGTCAGATGTCTCGTGACCATATTCAGCAAGGCCCTCTCATCACAAATCACTCACTCGAGGCCAGGCTGCAAACGGCAGCCATTTTCCGCTAGGCCACAATAGACCATCTTAATTGAAAGAGACAAAAACAACGTTACCACAGCATAGTGATTAAACAGTGTTAACCCCACTAATACCCTTATGTGTATGTAATTATCTAGCCTTTGCAACACAGAAAAGCATTAATTCGAAAGCGTTTTGTGCTTTTAAATAAACAGCACTCAGCAACATTTAAACGTGCACATTATTATTAATAGGCATCACATACGCGTCCCCACGTGTAGTTCTCTCTTGTTAATACGTACATGTTGATAAGTAAAAACACTTACACAAAACCAATAATTAATAATTAATGATTATTAATGTTAATTATGACAAATAGACAAACCAGAGCTTAAAAAGCCAATAGATTTTCAACAGAAAATTCTGCTCTAGCAATCCCCCCTTTGGTGATTTTATCACCAAATAACCCCAAAAAAAAAATAATTTAGTGAAAATTTAGTCCCATTTTAGGAGAAATTGGAAATGTCTTTTTCTCCTTACACAACACTACACACCAGACACTCTTTCATCATCCCTCTTTGTTTCTAAGTAGACACTCTCCCTCAATTCTTCTAATTCAATTTCTTGTGGTTCTCTTTTCAACCTTTTATTTCTCTTCTCATTATTTCTTTTAATTAATTTCTTTTTCCCTCCCCTGTTTTTACAACACAAACACACTAATCTTAGTATCAATAAAGCAACAATTATACAAGTTAAAGGAAACAATATCTTACCTATAATAGTACTACCTATTTTTGCAATAAAACTCTTAACAGCTATTACCTTATTAGCTAATTTAGTCCAGATACTTTCAGCTTCAAGTGGTACTAATTCTTCATGCAAATCAGTAATATTTTTGATATAGACCTTCAGGTCTCTGCTCTCGTCTGGAATGTAAGTGCAACAATGTTGAACTTTCAGCATTCCACAGACTCCACCCTCCTTGGCCAATAGAATATCAAGGGCAAGTCGATTTTGCATAGACATGGCACGTACGGCAATCAATTCCGTATTCACCAAAAGAAACCCTCCAGCGGTATTTGTCGATAAGCGATCCACCACTGTTGACAGTTTCCGAATTCCATAAGCATTCAAAGAAATTCCCACTGCAGGAATTAAAGCTCCAAAAATGTCACCTACTATTTCAGACCAAGTTTCTCTCTTGAAACGCATTAGTAAATTAATATGTTCTACATCTTCTATTCTATCTATATGAAAGATCTTTGGAAAGACCAGGCCCACATAACACGTGCCATACCAATGGTCAGGCAACTTGTAATAAGCCTTATTCCCACAAACATAATACACTCCTGGGAAAATTGTATCTTCTCCTTCTCTGAAACCCCATCCTGTTGCAATGAAGTATGTATCATGACATTCACTAGTCCCAACAAAATATGTATCATATTGGGATTTCCTTCTTGTAATGCACAGCTTACCCTTCTGTGGTGCATCTAGAGCTAAAGTTGGACTAGCCCCATTTCTCAATTCTTTTCCCATCTCAATGTCCCAAATTGTCTCACTCACTTTATATTTCCCTGCTTTCTCATGCATGCTCAATCTCCTTCCCTCCACCATATCTAGGAAAGCTTTCTCCTCTTCTTTCAGACTGCAAGTTAAATTATTCTTAAAAATGTAATCTAATGTTAATTCTTCTTTTTCAATGAAAAACTCACCCAAAATGTTAGCTTCTTTAGCTGGATTCAGCTCTTTGTTCATTGGCAAGTGCCCAAAAATACTATCTTTGTTAGACATCTTATAATCTATTTTCCCTAACAAATAAAAAACACTACTTAATACACTACAAGAAATTCCATACGTAGCTGGTAAATGATGATAAGTAACACCCTCTGAAACGGATGCAGGTAATTGCATACAAACGTAGCAATCCCTAACTTCCATTGTTTTCACATATTCATACAATAGCTTTGAAAAAACATTACTAGAAAAATCATTAATTGACCTATCTTTATGTATGTAAGTATTACTAATTCTAGTCGGAACTACTTTTTGTGAACTCTTTTCTGTATTTGTTACATTCTCTGTATGCATCTCAAATGTACCTATTGTAACTCTAAAAGTAACTAATAAAGCTAAAACACCCCATAGTAGCATTAATAATCCAGTACAGCAGCAGCACATTTTACACCATCTTCTTAAGAAGGCACATCTACTTTGATTATTCTCTGTTAGCCATTTTACTACTTTGACCGTGTCTTTTGACTTAGCCTCTACTACTCCACTACTTGAGACTTTAAAATTCTGGATCACTTCAAACAATCAATTTCAATTTCTTTTTCTTTTCACTTTTCCAAGTGATTTCTCCTTTTTACTCAATTTGGATATTCATCACTCTTTACTTCATTTTCTTCAACATCAAATTGTATTAGATCTCCAACGATATCCTCAGTATCCGACTTTTCATCAATGTCAGTCAAGATTACTTTCAGGATTTCACCAGTATTTTCCTCAACCACTTCTCGTACGGTCTCCTCTGGATTTCCTTGACTTTCTGCCTCTTCACCTTCAGACAGTGCCACGTACGTCCATTCCGGCGACCTATACTTCTGGTTAGGTTTTCTTATCCTCTTGATCTCTTCTGGTTCTTTTGACACTTTTCTCTTTTCACCTCTTGCTGGATTTTGACTCGACACCTCATTTACTTGTTCAGCTTTCGAGTTATTTGCTCTTATCAGTCTATATCTCAGCCTCTTTATTCTGTTGTTAGGCCAAAGATCTCCTCTTACAACCTTTTTCGGTCTTGTTTCTGTATTATTTCTCTCTCCAATCCAAGTTCTCTTTCTCAGAACTCGACCCTCTGATTTCTCATTTTCACTTTCATCCGATTCTGTTTCAAATGCCTCTGGTTCTTCAGCAGTTTTCTTTTGCTCCACAGTCTTTCTCACCACTGTTTGAGACTTCCCTACTTCTGTCCCTCCTCGGGTCTCCGACACGCAATCTTCTTGCTGTCTACTTGTCCCTTCACCTAGCTTGTCAAGAGTGTTCCCTACACCTCCTCGGGGGTTTTCCACAATCTGTCCCTCTCTATCTTCTTCTAACCCTGCTTCTTCAGGTACAATCTCAAGTGGTTCTTCAATCTCCTCCTCTTCTGATTCAGGAGTAGTCTCTGTGGAATTGCTCTTTTCTTTTCTTTTTTCTTCACTGCTTTTTGGAACTTCAGGCTCTCTCACAGAATCTGATCTCCTTTCTGAGACTCTCAATGGTTCTCTTGAAGCCTTTTCTGCTTCTTTTGTCACTGGTTCTGTATCTTCATCATCACTGGAATCTGACTCTTCAAAATACTCCTTACCAGTCCCATCCTTTGGGTTTGGAACTCTCAGAGTATGACTCGCATGTACCCAGTTTTTCACTCCAGCACACTTTACTGCAGTTGTCGTAGTTAGAATGACTTGTCTCGGCCTTCCCCACCTTGGGACCAAGCAATTTCTTCTTCTGTGCACCTTAATCCTTACCCAGTCCCCTGGACTCAGATCATGAGCTTGCTTCTTCTCAAGTGTGGTAGCTTCTTCTCCAACCTGGTGAAACACAGAATGAACTGCGTCAGCCAGGCCTTTACAGTAATCCAAAATCATGTCATCAGTTATTGTCATCAACTTATTGACAGGTACATATGCATGTCGCATTGCACGTCCCATTATGATTTCGTGCGGACTTAAAACCAGTAGTTCTATCTGGAGTAGATCTAATAGTCATTAGCACTAGAGGCAAGACATCTGGCCATTTCATGCCAGTGGCTAAACACATCTTACCAATCCTGTTCTTGATTGTGCCGTTTATCTGCTCAACCACACCAGAAGCCTCTGGTCTGTATGCACAATGTAGCTTCTGCTGTATGCTCAATGCTTCACAAATCAAACTCATGAGTTCATTATAGAAGTGTCCACCTCTATCAGACTCAATCGTTACTGGAAACCCGTACCTAGGAATCAACTCTCTTAACAGTAACTTTGCCACTGTTATTCCATCATTTCTCCTAGTCGGATAGGCCTCCACCCATCTTGAAAACAAAAAGACTACCACTAGAACATACCTCAGTCTGTTCACTTGGGGCATTTCAATGAAATCAATCTGCATTCTTGTAAAAGGACCTCCTTCTCTGCCTATTGTTCCCAGACTCACCACTGTCTTTTTCCCAGTGTTAAATTGCTGGCAAATCAAACATCTCTGACAGATGCTTTCTGCAATTGTCCTGAACTTTGCATTGTACCAGGTCTGCTTAAAAGACCTGATCATCGCATCCCTCCCCAAATGTCCCTGGCCATGATACATTCTTGCCATTGTCGACAGCATGGAGTTCGGCATTACTGGTCTGCCATCTCTATAGACCCAAACATGGTCTGTTTCTCTTGGGGCACAACCTGCCTTAATCCAGTCTTTCTTCTCTTCCTCTCCTGCCTCATCCTGCAACTGTTTCACTTCATCCCATGTCTCTAAGACATTAGTAAACATCACAGAGCAAAAAGACATTTCACCCTCTCGTTCCCGATTAATAGATTGATTGTTTTTGGCGCAATATTGAGCAATATCATTGGCATATATCGATTTCCAACTGTCACAAAATCATCTCCTTGTCCATGAGCAGCACACTTCACAACTGCTAACTCTTTAGGCAACTGTATCGCTTCAAGTAATTTCCCAATCACTTCCGCATTCTTTATTGGAGTCCCACTCGACGTCAAGAAACCTCTTTGTAGCCAAAGCTGGCCAAAATCATGCACAACTCCAAATCCATACTGACTATCAGTCATCACAGTCGTTCTCAAATCTTTCCCAATTTCACAAGCTTTTGTCAATGCCAATAATTCAGCAACTTGCGCAGATTTCACTCCTTTCAATGGTGATGCTTCCATAACCTCTGAAACTTTGCACACCGCATATGCTGCACATAGCACACCCTCATCATTCCTCAGGCATGATCCTTCCACAAACAACACATGATCACTCTCATGCAAGGGAAGATCCCTTATGTCTGGTCTCGGTTTTGTACAGTAATCAAGCACATCCAAACAATTATGATCATCTTCTGTTTTCACACCCACATTTTCAATATCCGGCAACAATGTCGCTGGATTCACATTCACACATCTCTCAAGAGTCACATTTGATGCTCCCAGAATGACTTTCTCATATTTAGTCAGCCGACTATGTGACATGTACTGGGTTCTGCTTCTTGTCAAAAGAATTGCCACATTATGAGGTACGAATACCCTTACAGGATATCCCATTATGATTCCCTCACTCTGTTCCAGGCTTCTGCATGTTGCAGCCACAGATTTCACACAACCTGGTAAACCTACAGCTACAGGGCCAAGTGTCGATGAGAAGTACGCAATAGGCCTCCTCAGCTGTCCGTGTTTCTGAATTAACACTGAAAGTGCACATCCATTTCTCTCACTGCAGTACAACTCAAACTCCTTTTCATAGTCAGGCATACCCAAAGCTGGGGCCTCACACATTCTACTTTTAAGCTCCTCAAATGCTGCCATTTGTTCTCCATCTAGTTCCAATGGGTCTGTCATCTCACTTTTTGTCAGTTTAATCAGTGGCTTTGCTATCAGAGAAAAATTAATTATCCACTGACGACAATAACCCACCATACCCAGGAACATTCTCACTTCCCTCTGGGTCTTTGGGGCTTTCATTCCCCTGATGATTTTAATCCTGTCATCAGTCACCTTTCTCAGACCTTTTTCAATATTGTGTCCAAGATAATGCACCTCTTTCTTGCAGAATTGCAATTTGGCTGGAGATACTTTTAACCCTCCATCTGCCAGATGATTCAGTAAAGCTATAGTATCTACTTCACAAGCTTCACGTGTCTTTGATGCCACAAGTAGGTCATCAATATATTGCACTAGTACTGAGTTTTCAGGCATGATTAAGCTCTCCAATGATTTTTTCAATAACTGATTGAATATCGAAGGACTCTCTGTATACCCCTGTGGGATACGACACCATGCTAAAATACGCTGGCCAAACCTAAATGCAAAAATCGGCTGGCTGTCATGATGCAATGGAATTGAAAAGAACGCATGACACAAATCAATCACTGTATACCACTCAGCATCATGTGGAATCTGATACAAAATCACTGATGGATTTGGCACAATAGGACAACATGCCACCACAATTTGATTAACTTTTCTCAAATCTTGTACAATCCTGAATTTCCCATTTGGCTTCTTTAGCCCCATTATCGGTGAATTACACGGGCTACTCAGTAGTTCTCTCAGAACTCCCTGCTGAATCATTTTCTCAATTATAGGAGTTATTCCTTCAATTATTTCTGGTGTCATTTTGTACTGAGGAATGTTAGGATACGTAATTCCCTCTTTCACTGAAATTTTCACAGGATCTACATTATTCATCAATCCCACATCCTCTCCAGTAAAATCCCAAACTGCCCTTTTCACTGTGTCTCTCAGCTCTCGAGGCAAATCCTCCGGATCAAACACAGCAAATGCACCAACCATTTCACTCTCTCTATTTCCTAGAGTCATTCGGTACAAAACATCCTCATCTGGTGTCTCAAAAGCTATTCCATCCGGTGTACAAAAAATTGTGCAATTCATTTTACACAATAGATCCCTACCTAACAGGTTCACTGGACTAGTGTCACAGACGATAAATCTGTGCATGTCTGAAAATTTCCCTATTTGTACTCTTACTGGTTCAGTAAGACGTGTCCTGATTTGTGTATTGGCTACACCAACTACTTGGATTGCTTCATCCGAGAGAGGAAGATTTCTAATATCTGTTGACCTGACAGTTGATCTTGTCGCACCTGTGTCTACCAAAAAAGTAACACTTTCTTCATTTATTTTCCCATCTACAAATGGTCCTGCCTGGTCTATTTCTAGAGTTGCACCAAGTATGCACTCTTCCTCCTCTCTTCGGCACCGTCAATAATCACCCTCAGACTCACTCCCTTCATTCTTTAACAAGTACTGTTGTACCTGGTTAGAACGCCTTGGTTTGTTTACCTGTTCATCATTGTAGAATCCTGAATCCTGATTATACTTTTGTGACCCTCTATTCTGCGGCAAGGGCGGTTTTGGCTCTTGACTCTGCTGTCTCACAACTTTCTGTTGTTGCTGCTGTTGATTATTTCCTTCGTTCTGCACCTGTTGATTTAAGGATTTTCCCTCATTATTCACTAATGGTGGATTGGTACACTCAGATCTCCAATGTCACAGTTGGCCACAGTTGTGACATGGGAACTTTTTTTTAGCTTCCTCAAGATTCCCCTTTCCTTTTCCTGCATACCTAGGTCTATTCCCTGCATTATTTCCTGCATTATTCACCTGCTCCACTAACTGTGCTTCCTGTCTTTCCGCAACCTTCACTTGTGCCCACATTGCTTTTTCTTTCAGCTTTCTCTGTTTTGCTTCAATTTCATCACTGAAGTATTTTGCATGTCTCAGAATTTCATCTATTTTCTTACTCTGCCAATCCACTGTGTGCTCACGAATTCTCTCACTAATCTCAGGTCTCAGGCCATATACAAATCTGTATACAAAATGACTCAAATCTTTGTCACCCAGGTGTTCATCTCCACTGAATTGTTTAAATGCCAGTATCAGCCTTTCGTAAAAAGCATGAACTGATCCTTTTGCTTCCTGTTGTGTTCGATCTATTTTAACCCAGTCTGTCTCTTTTGCAGGTACTTTACTCTTCAGGTATACCATCACCTGATCATACTTTCTCATTACCTCTGGATCTGGTGCTCCTGTTCTCTGATCTCTTGGATATTCCTCAGTAGGCCAACTCGCAACTATTTTACACTCAGTCCACAAGTCTGCTGGAACAATTATATCAAACAGACTATTCAGGTCAATCCACAGCACTTTTGACAATTTCACAAACCTATCTACCTGCCTATACCACTCGACGGGCTTTTCTCTCAATCGAGGGAAATCATTTGTAAATGATAAAATATCAGCATCAATTTTATTTAACTTTTACAACTAATGTCCAATGGCGGTTTTATCTCACGAGGTTTAGGCTAAATACCCTTCATTTTCTTCTTGCCTTTCCTAAACAAGGGGGTTGGTGTGAGCAGCTACCCCCTTGTCCCTGTAATGACAGAGTTAGCCAAAGTACTATACATGTTGTCCTGTTTTGCTCCTTATATCAAGATCCAAGGATTAGATTTATTAAACCTGTCCTGAAGGGGCGGCAACCATGCACTTATAAAGAAGGCTATGATTATTTGCTGTCATTATCTTCTGTTGATACTTGCTGTGCCATGTTAAATTTTATAAGAGTTTCACTTCAGATTAGGAAACGCTATGGATAAATTAGCTGTAGAACTGTGCTTTGCCATTGGATTTGTATTTATGCTGTATGATGGATTTTTGGAATTGTAATTTTTGTTTTACGGATGGATCACCTTATTTGTGTATATACACAAAACCTGGATCACCTTATTTGTGTATTATGTTTTTTAACTTTGTGCTTTTATGATGCATGATTCATTGTATGAATCGAATAAAGATTTTTGAACCGATAAAATATCCTGTCTGGTCCATGGAACATGGACCAGACAGGATATTTCTCTCATAGGATAATTATCCACTGGTTTCTCCTTTTCTCCTTTTCTCTCACAGGAAATGCTGAATAAGTTCTATCTCCGGATTCTTCTCTTTTCTTGTACCACCTATCCTTCCACTTCTCTACATCTCCCCATCTTCGCAATAATGCGACCATTTCTTTAATCTGTCCTGTTCTACCAGTACCATTCAAATTTTCAATATCTTTATCTGTAAAATCCATCCTGTAAGTTTTTTGCAAAGCTTTCACCTTATCAATGTCAACTCCCTGTTCATTCGCTATTGCTCTTAACCTGTCATGTGTATTTCTCGCTCTCCAGGTAATATTTTTACACATAAACAACAGCTCACCATCATGATGGTTTTTAAGAATTTCTGTTGGAACTGTCCCTGCAACAAGCTCTTCTAGTTCTACACGTAACCTAGCCACATCAATTGCTTGTGAATCTTTATCCCTCTTTTGAAGAACTTTCATCCAATCATTCAAATCTTCAGCTGTTATTTCAGTAGTTTTTCTCACTGGAACCACTTTCTTTTGCGGTTCTAAAATCGGCATCCCTGAACAACTAGCTTCACTAGCATCCAGTCCTTCACTACATGTATCATGTCTGGATTGTCTCAGATCACTACTTTCTGTCCTTCTTCCTGAATCTCCTGAGGGACCAGCTAAACTTGTTATCTTATTCCCAACATATGGAATCACCAAACCATTTTCACCTGTCCTCTGCTTGTCAAACACAGGCATAACCGGACCTATGGTTACAGGCACCGTAACAGCTTCCAGATTCTTTGTTAACTCCCTAATCTTTTGAGTCAGCTCTGTTGTAGTTCTGGCTAGTTCTCTTGTATTTTCGTCACCACCTCGATTCTCTCTCTCCCTGAAAGGATTACCACTTCTTAACTCAGGTGTCACATTTTCTGTTTCAATGATACGTACTGTATCTCTTATCGGAGAAACAACTGGTGTACTCTCGTCTGGTTCTGGTCTATATGGAGGTGGTCTCTTGTAAATCATGTCATTCAAGACCTCATCCTCATACTCATTAACTCCATATCTTCTCACCTCTGCCTCAGGAACCCTTTCTGCTCCCTCTTCAACTGTTCTCATAGGATATAATCCCTCTGACATACTAGCATCTCGCCATCTTTTCATTCGATCATGATGAGTTTCACGATCATGTCTCCTCCCGAACATGTACCTGTAATGTCCTCCAGACCTCTGGTTTTCTCGCTCATGTACTTCCTCTTCCCATTCCACTAAAGCCTCAAACTGTGTCGGCCTTGGTTTTGGGTCAAGACATAACATCTTTTCCCGTAAATTTCTCAACACGGCCAGATTAAATGAACCATGTTCTGGAAATGCTAGAACACCATCCTCTTTGGTATACCTAACCCAATTCTCCAACCATATACAGGTATGATACCCATATCTCGCAGCCATGAAGGATGCAGGTGTTTTCGCTGGAGGTAACAATTCACCCTCTCTCGTCTTAACATCCTTATCCTTGTCGAACCACCTTTTGATTTTTCCAAAGAATGTTTTTTTCTTTTTCTCTTCTTGGTAATACATTTTAACGTTTACCAAAACTTTCTAATCCCTTCCGTATTATAAATATACAATATGATTTTTCAACCAATAACAGCGCGACTCACACTAACGCACCAATCCTGGAGTGTCTACGTCACTAAAATAGCTCTTCCAATCCTTGCGCGGCTCACACCAACGCACCAATCCCAGCGCGAACACTATTCTGATCCAATATCCAATCAGAGCGCGGTCTAGTTGACGTCAGCAGTCACTGCAGTCGCCTGTCTCCTGTCTCCTGTCACTCGTCTACCCCTCCTTTACAAAACTCTCAGTAGACTTCGTGTCAAATTTCTACAAAATCTATTAGTTACAACATATAAACATCTCCATTGTCTGCTTCGCTAACCACAGAATAGTAAAGAAAATCTATTTCACAAGAATCCCGTTGACACAGTAGCACATCCCTCTACTCTGCCCTTCTATCATGCATTCATTAACTGTTTCCTCTAGGACTTGTCCAAAGAGTCTTACAATCAACTAAATGTGTAAGCATTCACGCACATCCATACAAGAAAAATATAGTACATACACACAGAATCCTGCTTCCCGAGAACAGCGAACAATCTGTCCCACTACAGAATTATAACACACATCAACCAAGCAGCTTACCTCTGCCCAGTTCCTCAAACAAGCTCAGAGAATACCTATTACTTCTCCCGCGATAAGCTTTAACGGTGAACCTTACGGATCCCTGGGACTTAAGACCAGAGTTTCACAGATAACCTTCGCTACCATACACACTCCTTATATACCAGAAATATATCTAATAGTAACATACGACAATGTCACTAATTCCGAACCCAGACAATGTGACGCGCAACTTCAATTGTCACACGTTTTTCCTACAATCCTGTCTTTCCCGAGAGCAGCATATACTTCCCTCTGCCCTACTACGGAACTGCTACTAGCTCCCAAGTTCCAGAAGCACTACATATAACTCAACATGACGACTCCAACATATAGTATTAGTACATATACCAACATTAATCAATAATCAATAGGCTAATGTACAAGCAATCTAATCAGATCAAGACAATCATCAATAACCATCCTTACTCTGCTACCAGGAAATTGATAGAGATCAGGGTGCATATAATATCCCTACTTCCACGGATAGAGTAATTTCACAGTTACACGCACATACACTCATCGTACACTAGGGCCCATTTCACTAACATACGCTCAAATACTCTACCAACACTGAACCTGTGGAAAGAAAACTCCTAAACACCCTGCATCTATATTGAGGTCGATAAGACCTGGTTATTGTAACTGTCCCGAAACATGATCTAAACAATCTATACAACAATAATCAAAATAGAGTACTCAATAATTGACAAGGAAAAAATAACCAACACCGTATTCAAAATTATAATGCTTTATCTAAAATTAGTCAAAGGAAATCAATCAGAATAAATCATTTTTCTCATAATTACCTATTCTAGCTAAATGTCAGAATGGGTCAGGACAGGTCTCCCAGTAGAAGTCTCTCGAGTCACCGTCCTCACAGCGTAGATCCTCACCAACGCAGGTTTGGGAAGAAAAATGGCAAAGTGGCAAAAACCCTCTCTAGGCTAACAATTTTTATAGTATTTTAAACAAAGGAAAGCAACAAAAAGTATTCATCGCGTCCGCTGAACCTCTGAGCTAAGCGAGAAGGAAAGGATGTAGCATCGCTACATTTAGAAAATCTCCGCTCAGGAAAATCACAAAAATAAAAAGACAGGACAGGAACCAAAAATAAAAAGTAACTTTTAGCATCCACATTTCCTCGGCGATGACACAATGAGCTCAGAGTTCTTTCTTTATGGCTCCTTTGTCCTCCAAGGCTGTTCCGATACATCTGGAAACTCGCCCAGAACTGCTGCTGTCCTCACGGAAAGTTTTAACCAGGCAAGGACTGTGGTCAGATGTCTCGTGACCATATTCAGCAAGGCCCTCTCATCACAAATCACTCACTCTATGCCAGGCTGCAAACGGCAGCCATTTTCCGCTAGGCCACAATAGACCATCTTAATTGAAAGAGACAAAAACAACGTTACCACAGCATAGTGATTAAACAGTGTTAACCCACTAATACCCTTATGTGTATGTAATTATCTAGCCTTTGCAACACAGAAAAGCATTAATTCGAAAGCGTTTTGTGCTTTTAAATAAACAGCACTCAGCAACATTTAAACGTGCACATTATTATTAATAGGCATCACATACGCGTCCCCACGTGTAGTTCTCTCTTGTTAATACGTACATGTTGATAAGTAAAAACACTTACACAAAACCAATAATTAATAATTAATGATTATTAATGTTAATTATGACAAATAGACAAACCAGAGCTTAAAAAGCCAATAGATTTTCAACAGAAAATTCTGCTCTAGCACCCCCACCTTCTTCCTTCACAGCAGCCAGTATGAAGGTCTTGCCACCGATACCCGCACCTCCTTCCTTAACAGCAGCCAGTATGAAGGTCTGGCCACCGGTACCCGCACCTCCTTCCTTCACAGCAGCCAGAATGAAGGTCTGGCCACCGGTACCCCACCTTCTTCCTTCACAGCAGCCAGTATGAAGGTCTTGCCACCGGTACCCCCACCTTCTTCCTTCACAACAGCCAGTATGAAGGTCGGGCCACCGGTACCCTCACCTCCTTCCTTCACAGCAGCCAGTATGAAGGTCGGGACACCGGTACCCTCACCTTCTTCCTTCACAGCAGCCAGTATGAAGGTCTTGTCACTGGTACCCCCACCTCCTTCCTTCACAGCAGCCAGAATGAAGGTCTGGCCACCGGTACCCCCACCTTCTTCCTTCACAGCAGCCAGTATGAAGGTCGGGCCACCGGTACCCCTACCACCGTCCTTCACAACAGCCAGTATGAAGGTCGGGCCACCGGTACCCCTACCACCGTCCTTCACAACAGCCAGTATGAAGGTCTTGCCACCGGTACCCTCACCTTCT
Organism: Triturus cristatus; assembly: GCF_964204655.1. Taxonomy (NCBI): domain Eukaryota; kingdom Metazoa; phylum Chordata; class Amphibia; order Caudata; family Salamandridae; genus Triturus; species Triturus cristatus. The sequence continues at coordinate 28,085,286 of NC_140592.1, read as the reverse complement.
TCCTTCACAGCAGCCAGTATGAAGGTCTGGCCATCGGTACCCTCACATTCTTCCTTCACAGCAGCCAATATGAAGGTCTTGCCACTGGTACCCCCACCTTCTTCCTTCACAGCAGCCAGTATGAAGGTCGGGCCACCGGTACCCTCACCTCCTTACTTCACAGCAGCCAGTATGAAGGTCTGGCCACCGGTACCCTCACCTTCTTCCGTCACAGCAGCCAATATGAAGGTCTGGCCACCGGTACCCCCACCTCCTTCCTTCACAGCAGCCAGTATGAAGGTCTGGCCACCGGTACCCGCACCTCCTTCCTTCACAGCAGCCAGTATGAAGGTCTGGCCACCGGTACCCCCATCTCCTTCCTTCACAGCAGCCAGTATGAAGGTCTGGCCACCGGTACCCCCACCCCCTTCCTTCACACCAGCCAGTATGAAGGTCTGGCCATCGGTACCCTCACCTTCTTCCTTCACAGCAGCCAGTATGAAGGTCTGGCCATCGGTACCCTCACCTTCTTCTGTCACAGCAGCCAGTATGAAGGTCTGGCCACCGGTACCCTCACCTTCTTCCGTCACAGCAGCCAGTATGAAGGTCTGGCCACCGGTACCCTCACCTTCTTCCGTCACAGCAGCCAGTATGAAGGTCTGGCCACCGGTACCCTCACCTTCTTCCTTCACAGCAGCCAGTATGAAGGTCTGGCCACCGGTACCCTCACCTTCGTCCTTCACAGCAGCCAGTATGAAGGTCTTGCCACCAGTACCCCCACCTCCTTCCTTCACAGCAGCCAGTATGAAGGTGTGGCCACCGGTACCCCCACCTCCTTCCTTCACAGCAGCCAGTATGAAGGTGTGGCCACCGTTACCCCCACCTCCTTCCTTCACAGCAGCCAGTATGAAGGTCTGGCCACCGGTACCCCCACCTCCTTCGTTCACAGCAGCCAGTATGAAGGTGTGGCCACCGGTACCCCCACCTCCTTCCTTCACAGCAGCCAGTATGAAGGTCTGGCCACCGGTACCCCCACCTCCTTCCTTCACAGCAGCCAGTATGAAGGTCTGGCCACCGGTACCCCCACCTCCTTCCTTCACAGCAGCCAGTATGAAGGTCTGGCCACCGGTACCCTCACCTCCTTCCTTCACAGCAGCCACTAGGAGGACCAACAAGGCTTAAGCCCACTAGAGACCACATCTATGGCCTGTGCCCACCCTCATCACACTCTGAGCCTGCAGTCCCACTCAACTCTCACACCAGCCCAAGACAAATTTTCCCTCAATTGGGATTTCCACACAAGGTCCAAGCTACCATCTCCTTTGTTCTGTCCAAACTCGATTACGCCAAGGGCCTCTACCACGGATCACCTTTAACGACCATGAAAAGACTACAATGGATTCAGAAATCGGCTGCCAGACTACTCTTGCATATCAAACCGCGAGACCACATCTCACCTGCCTTGAAAGCCCTGCATTGGTTACCGGTTGCCAGAAGATCCACGTTCAAGCTACTTTGTATCACCCACAAAGCGATGCATGGGATGGGACCGCTCTTCATCAGGAATAAAATCATCAAACACATTCAACAAAGGAACCTCCGCTCTAATGGGGGATCTCACCTCAAAATCCAAAGATGCAAAAAAAAAAAAACATTGGTGGGTCATCCTTCTCTGCTCAAGCATCCAAACTATGGAACTCTTTACCCCCCAACATAAGATCCACCGACAACCACCTTTTCTTCAGAAAACTACTCAAGAATTGGCTCTTCCCCACATAAGCACCATACGCAAACAGAAATTTACAGAATATTCCTCTACATATAAGCATTTATTTTCACTATAGATATGTACCTATCTTTGTGTATTGCTTTGTATAAACATGTAGAATAATTATGTTGCTTAAAAAAATATATGAATAGAAAATAAATTAATTAAAAAAAATATATACATATATACATATGTCACGGGTTTTCTTCCGTTGCTTGGCAAGGATTTCCCAAAGACGGACACAGACCCAAAAATCAGTGCAAATTGTTTATTCCTCACACGTCGCCATTACGCGTTTCGGCTCGCTTGAGCCTTGATCACATGACAGTGGCAAGTAAAGGAAGTGCCTTATTTAAAGTGACAGTGCCTCATTCAATTTCTACCACGTGGTTTTACGCCGTAGAATACATAAAAGACATAAACAACATACTGGGTACATTTATGCTTGGTATCTTTGTGCATTTGACATCATTTGTGCAAATAATGGCAAGCAACCCACATTCAACAGTCCCTATTAAAATGTACAGTCATAGCTTGTATCCTATATATTTTTTGTTTAAAGATACTGCTGTAATGTCTGTTGCAAAGGCATTTTTAATATGAATAACGGTAAAATACCGTACGGGACCAGCTATGTCAGGATCAATCCTTGATGTATTACCCTGTGTTGTATGTGTATGCATACTTGCGACTAAATCAATTCTTTGCAGAAATACAAATCTACGTGGTATCTAAAACCCAAAGTGCTATGTGCTGTGAAATTGCAAATCTAGTGAAGTATACCTTTAAAAAAAACGATTATCATAAGATAATGAATTACTGAGAGAGAAAACATATTTTGTCTTGGACCTGATTGAGTGGTGCTTCATTTACCTTGCAAAAGATGTTCATATAGTTTATATCAGTTCATTTCTTTCTGTTGTCATACATCGGATATACGTGAACGTTAGTTTTGGTATTCCATTGTTTCTCATTTTTAACCTTTATATACATTCGTCTCATATATATATATATATATATATATATATATATATATATATATATATATATATATATATATATATATATATATATATATATATATATATATATATATATATATATATATATATATATATATATATATATATATAAAAAATCATCTTTGGTCTATATGTACTTGCTTCCATTGTGCATCTATCTACCTTCCATGTACTTTGGGTCTATGTGTCTGTTATTTTTCTCCTGAAAAAGCATATCCAATGCACTACCCTATTCCTCATCCTGTACCGCTATCAATATCTTTAATCTACATATACTTACCTCCTTTAGCCATCTATATACTTTCAATTAACTTATGGATCTATATATTTATCACTTTCTTCCAATTTAGCATTTCCAATGTATTACCCTATTTCTAAGCCTATACTTCTCTCAATATATCCTCTACATCCACTCTCTCATTTATCCCAAACACCATACCACTACTATGATCCCCAAAATAACCCTTTCTAGACTCTCTCCTACTCTACCCCTCCTTGCATCATCTGACACCTCTTTTACTAGGCCGATCCCCAAAACAAACCTTTCCAAACTCTTCCCTCTGACTCTTCCCCTCCAAAAACCCTTTTTACTCATCCAAAAGCCTCTTCCTACTGCCGTGACCTAAAAAAAATCCTTCACTCTTCTATCCCTCCACTATCCTTTTCAATCAAAATAACAGACTAACGCTCACTTCTCGAATTCCATATTCCACTATACTAATTCACCACTAATCCTTTATGGGTTCCAGAGTAGCGTGCTATTCGCCAATAAAGCGTTTCAACACCCCATCAGAGTTACAAGCGCTATATAAATTGCAAACCCTTTTCCCTTTTCTACCTCTCCCCAACCCTTCTCAATCCAAAGAACTGAATAACATACCCACCACTCAAATTACTTCATACTTCAATATACTAATTTTCAACACTACTCCTTTATGTGTTTCGGAGTAGCGTGCTACTCACCAGAAAAGCGCTTGAACACCCATCGGGGGTAACAGGTGCTACATAAATGCAAACCTTTCTTCCCCTTTTATCCCTCCGCTATCCTTCTCACTCCAAATAACTGACTAATATCCACCACTTAAATTACTTTCATTTACCATACTAATTCACCACTAATCCTTTATGGGTTTCCGGAGTAGCGTGCTTCAACACCCCATCAGGGGTAAGAAGTGCTATATAAATACAAACCTTTTCTCCTCTTCTATCCTTCTGTTAGCCTTCTGAATCCAAATAACTGACTAACATATCCACCACTTAAAATGTACTTGCATGTTTCACTATACTAATTCAACACTAATCCTCTATGTGTCCCGGAGTAGCGTGTTACTTGCTGAAAAAGCGCTTCGACGCCTCGTCAGTGGTAGTAAGCGCTGTACAAATGCATTTACAATACAATCATTGAAGACATTAATGTTTTAAGGTTTACGTTTATAAACTGTGGGGTAGATTTCCTAATAAGCCAAGCAACGAAGCACAGCAACGAAAGTTCCTGCACTGCATTGGTGAGGGGAGAGCGCAAGGCAGCAACATATCTTTGAATTTCGAAGTCTCTAGCACAGTTTACACGACGAGTTAGATATCATGCAGAGGGCTTTGTTTGTGTTATAGCGCTTAGAGGCAAGCCGAATAGTTTCCTGTGCTCTGGCTTGGTACTTCCTTTTGATTTTCGGCTTACCCACCTATGCATTTTTCCTGAAATATATATTCTTCCACTGTGGCAACAACAGTCCTTTACAAGAGTGCGGGCGGCAGAAGACTCGCTGGCTGTTAAAGGGTCTTTAGAAGACCTGCAACAAACGTAAAATCCATCAGAGGAGTCAGTCCCAGCCCAGGACACCTTGTGTCCTCTAAGCTGAAGCTGCACAGCCAGGGCTATGGCAGACAACAGGGGGAGGGGTGGGGGGCTGCAGACCTTTCAGCCCAATGGGCGTTGTGCGCCTGGTGTGAACTGATGCACACGTTTATGTATACGTTTCCCTTCGAAAGCGCAATTACGGTTGTCACATATCCAAGCTCCACCCGCCACTGACTGCGCCAACTAGAGACTACAGACTGATGGAGCAGGACGTGGTGGGGTCGAACTGGTACTGGTGCAGTGTGAGGGCTGACTCTGGTGAAAAGTGTGAGGAGTTCAGAGTGGGTGCAGTCTGAGGGCTGACGCTGGTTAAAAGTGTGAGGAGCTCAGAGTAGGTGCAGTCTGAGGGCTGACACAGGTGAAAAGTATGAGGAGCTAGGAGTGGGTTCAGTGTGTGGGCTGACACTGGTGAACACTCAGAGGAGCTCAGAGTGGGTGCAGTGTGAGGGCTGACACTGGTGAAAAGTGTGAGGAGCTCAGAGTGTGTGCAGTCTGAGGGCTGACGCTGGTGGAAAGTGTGAGGAGCTCAGAGTGGGTGCAGTCTGAGGACTGACACTGGTGAACACTCAGAGGAGCTCAGAGTGGGTGCAGTGTGAGGGCTGACACTGGTGAAAAGTGTGAGGAGCTCAGAGTGGGTGCCGTCTGAGGGCTGACGCTGGTTAAAAGTGGGAGGTGCTCAGAGTGGGTGCAGTCTGAGAGCTTACACTGGTGAAAAGTGTGAGGAGCTCAGAGTGGGTGCAGTCTGAGAGCTTACACTGGTGAAAAGTGTGAGGAGCTCAGAGTGGGTGCAGTGTGAGGGCTGACACTGAGCAAGAACCCACCCACCAGCACAACGAACCCCAGCCAAGCGGCCACCAACCTCACGAAATGGATCAGCGACTGCGCAGACGACCTCGCCCCCCTGAGGACCCCGCCTAGCAGACCCGGCAGCAAGAAAGCCCCATAGTTCACCGACAAACTCAAGAGCTCCAAGAAGGACTGCCGAGCCCTCGAGAGATCCTGGCGCAGAGACCCAACACCGGACAACATGACTGCCCTCAAGCTCGCCACCCGAAAACACCACCAACTCATCCACGCAACCAAGAAAACTGCATTCAAGGAACGACTGGACAAAAATGCACACAACAGCAAGGAACTCTTCAACATCATCAAAGAGCTCTCCAACCCCAACGCCGGAAACAACGACATCACCCCTTCGCAAGACCTCTGCAACTCCCTCGCCTCCTACTTCCACAACAAGATCGCGGACATACACAACAGCTTCAGCACTCAACCGACGCACGCCACGACCGAACCACCGCCCCCCACCACCACCCTCCGCGCCTGGACCCCGATCAGCGCCGAAGATACCGTCCGCACGATGAACTCCATCCACTCCGGATCTCCGACCGACCCCTGCCCTCACCACGTCTTCAACAAGGCCGACGCTGTCATCGCACCCCACCTGCGGGACATCATCAACACCTCCTTCGACACCGCGACCTTCCCGGAGAGCTGGAAGCACGCCAAACTCAGCGCTCTACTAAAGAAGCCATCAGCCGACCCCACCGACCTCAAGAACTACCGCCCCATCTCGCTGCTCCCGTTCCCTGCAAAAGTCATCGAGAAGACCGTCAACAAGCAGCTGGCCGCCTTCCTCGAGACAAACGGTTCCCTCGACCTTTCGCAGTCTGGCTTCCGAGCCAACCACAGCACCGAGACCGCCCTGATCGCAGCCACCGATGACATCCGAGCACTGCTTGACAACGGAGAAACAGCGGCCCTCATCCTCGTAGACCTCTCCGCGGCCTTCGACACTGTCTGCCACCGTACACTAGTGCAGCGACTCAGCAACGTCGGAATCCAGGAGAAGGCACTGGAATGGATCATCTCCTTCCACGCCGGAAGGACACAGAGAGTTCGCCTCCCCCCGTTCAGATCTGAAGCCACCGAAGTCATCTGCGGCATTCCTCAAGGGTCCTCGCTCAGTCCAACCCTCTTCAACGTCTACATGAGCCCCCTCGCAGACATCGCACGCCAGCACAACCTCAACATCATCTCCTATGCCGACGATACCCAGCTGATCCTCTCCCTCACCAACGACCCCGCCACCGCCAGAGCCAACCTTCACGAAGGGATGAAAGAGGTAGCCGAATGGATGAAGAACAGTCGCCTGAAACTGAACTCGGACAAGACGGAAGTCCTCATCCTGGGATCCTCACCCTCCGCCTGGGACGACTCCTGGTGGCCCCCCGCCCTAGGCAGCGCACCCCAACCAACAGACCACGCACGCAACCTGGGCTTCATCCTGGACTCCTCCCTCTCCATGACCAGACAAGTCAACTCCGTCTCCTCGTCGTGCTTCAACATCCTGCGCATGCTACGTGAGATCTTCCGGTGGATCCCCACCGAGACCAGGAAGACGGTCACCCAGGCCCTCGTCACCAGCCGTCTGGACTACGTCAACTCCCTTTACGCCGGAACCACCGCCAAACTCCAGAAGAGACTCCAGCGGATCCAGAACGTCTCAGCATGACTCATCCTGGACATCCCCCGTCACAGCCACATCTCCGGACACCTGAGAGACCTGCACTGGCTCCCGGTCAACAAGAGAATCACCTTCCGTCTCCTCACCCATGCACACAAAGCCCTACACAACCAAGGCCCAGGATACCTCAACAGCCGCCTCAACTTCTACGCTCCCAAACGCCAGCTTCGATCGACCGGCCACGCCCTCGCCACCGTCCCCCGCATCCGAAGAGCCACCACAGGGGGACGGTCCTTCTCCTACCTCGCCGCCAAGACATGGAACTCCCTCCCGACCCACCTCTGCCTGACCCAGGACCACCTCGCCTTCAGGAAACAACTCAAGACCTGGCTGTTCGAGCAGTAGCAGACCCCCCTCCCCTAGCGCCTTGAGACCCTCTGGGTGAGTAGTGTGCTATATAAATGCCTTGATTGATTGATTGATTGATTGACACTGGTGAACACTCAGAGGAGCTCAGAGTGGGTGCAGTGTGAGGGCTGACACTGGTGAAAAGTGTGAGGAGCTCAGAGTGGGTGCAGTGTGAGGGCTGACACCATTTTGAAAAGTGTGAGGAGCTCAGAGTGGGTGCAGTGTGATGGCTGACACTGGTGAAAAGTGTGAGGAGCTCAGAGTGCGTGCAGTGTGAGTGCTGACAGTGGTGAATAGTGTAAGGAGCTCTGAGTGGGGCAGTGTGACAGGCTGGCACTGAAGGCAGCGTGTGAAGCTTTTAGTGGTGGGCAGTGCCACAGCAGGCATTTAGGCAGTGTGAAATGTTGTTACCTGTCGGCAATGGGAAAAGTTCATACTTTTATCGCCTGAAATTGGCACTGGTGGGCAGTTAGAGGAGATGGCACTTTTGGGCAGTATGTCTAGTGTACACTGGTGGATGATATGAAAAACTGGCACAAGGTGAGCAATTTGAACGGAGGAGTACCAGGATAAGCTGACATTTATGGAAGTCAGCGAAGTTGGCGTTGGTGGGCACCATTTACCATGGCTAAATCGGCCCCCTAAATCTCACAATCATCTAAAGATGAGCCTGTAGCATAGAAGAAACATACTTCCTTATTAATTGTGAGGTGCATTGTAATAAAATTGACATGCGTATCTAGAACGCAAACTGCAAGAGGTGAAGAGTCAATGAGCTGGGCTCCGTCACATAGCCGGGTCACACACCTGGATTACCTACTGGTAACCTCTTTGTTCATATTCTTTCTTCCAGGCACACCGCTACCTGACAACATTTGTTTTTAAAATACAAGCTCCAGCCAAGGTAGGCTCCACAGAAGTGTGCATCACACATCACACCTCCTGTGTTTTTTAGGTCGAAATCTAGCAGACAGTTAAGCTGTCTGGTTGCGCAAAGACCTCTTGGGGGACATTCTGAAAGCTTCCCTGCCAATACATTCCACCCATTGCTTACCGGTGGCATGTGTACTTCCACTCTACTCCCCTCTCCTCCCCTCCACTCTACACCCCTCCACCCTAGACCACCTCACTCTACGGAATTCCACTCTTAGACACTTCACTCCACTCTACAATACTCTACACCACTCTATGCCACTCTACTCTACGACACTCTGCTCCACTCAGCTTCACAACTCCACTCTACACCTCTCCACTGCATGCCACTCTACACTACTCTACTCTACAACACCCCACTCCACCCTGTGCCCTTCCACTCTAAGCTACTTTACTCCATTCTATGCCACATCACTGCACTCTACACCACTCCACTCTATGGCACTTTACTCCACCCTATGCCATTCTACGGCCCTCTACTCCATGCCACTCTACTCCACTCTAGACAATTCCCTCTTTGCCACTTTACTCCAATCCACGCCACTCCACTCTACTCCTTGTCACTCCACTCTACAACACTCCACCCCACCCTATGCTTCTCCACTCTATGCCCTTCCACTCTCCCCCCTTTACTCTATGCCACTCTTCTCCTCTCTACATTTTACTCCACTCTACGACACTCCACAAAACTCCACTCTAGGACACTCCACAAAACTGCACTCTGTTCCACTCTTGGCCACTCCACTCTACAACAAGTCACTCCATGCCACTCTCATCTATGGCACCCTTTAGTCATGCTGAACAGCAGCCTCGCTGGTGCACAACACGTCTAAAACACATTGTCAAAGTCAATAGCTCTTGCATAAGTGTGACCTATTGGATTTGCCAATGTTTGTTTAGTTCTTGAGCACAAACCTGTTCACCTAGTCTTGTAGGGCTGATTCCCAAAGCCATTTGCTCATTGAAGGTCAGTTCAGTTGCACAAACGGCATGATTTGCAAGTGTTTATTCATTTTTGGAATTCCCCAAATATCAGTTTCCACTCATAAAGTGATTAATCACAAATAGAATTACAGCACTCGGTTCTCATTCCAGGTGGGAGCAAATCTGCTCTCTGGGGTGTTCCATGTGGAGATGCCATGAGAAGGGGTGAACATCCACAAACTAGTGAGATTGTTGGAATTTACCCTGTTTTGAAAGCCCAGACCTACCCTGGAAATGATTGGACCGGTACTCCTGCCAGTCAGTTGGCAAAACCCTATTCAGCGCGAGAATGGGCAGAAACACACGCAAAATCATTCACAAACCTTTTATGTTGTCGGGAAGAGGTTTATTTAGTTATTTATTTATTTATTTTTACAGCAAAACTATCTACTTTACAGAGAAAAGGAAACCAAAATGTTAGTAAGTTCAAAAGCCTTTTGTAAATTGTTTACACAAGAGTAAATGTATGCCAAGACCCTTTACATTTGTATAAATGTTTACGATTATGAGTACTTATGAAACTCTATGATTATTGCACCCTCTGATGACTGGTTCTGGAGTCTTCGCTCAAAGTTCATGGGGTTTTGCCTCCAGTTCATTCCAATTGTGACCTAAGAGCAGGGTGGCAGAAGCCTAGCATCAGGGATTTAAGTGGGCCGGGTCCATCCGGGTCTCAGACCTGATGGTAATTAAAAATAGACATTGAAGCGGGTCCCCATCAGGCCCTATAGTCATGGCCTCAATCTGGTAAAAATACTGACAGATTTTTAAACAATTAATGTAAAACACTTTCAGGTAATCCATGTCAGCGATTTAGTTCCTGTTTATATCACGTTTTATTTAATCTTGCATTCTCGTACAGTGTTATCTAATTTAAGGATGCTGTGTTTTTGTTTGGCCCGGTCGAAAAGTTTAATTCCACAAATGGAACTGGAGAATTTTTCTCAACTCCACGTTGCCCTTGTAACGCGAAGTTTCCAACAAATTCTGCGAATCGGCAGGTGGCGGAATTTTTTTCCGCTTCGAGCAATGCGGTGATAACTGGAACAACGTGAGGCTTCTGAATGTGAGCTGGTGAGCGAGACTTGGCGTCCCCTAGCACGATTTCCAGTTGCCACGAGGACCTGTGGTAGTATTTAAAAAACGCAGGCAGTCACAGTCCGAGGGCTGCTTTCTGAGTAGATTTTATAGTTGAGTTGCTGCAAAATCAACTCGAAAATAGAGTGGTGTAGTTTGCGCTGATTTTTCAGTGTGGAATGCGCTACCCCTGCTACAATTGGAGCGTGAGCAGCGCAACATGCACTCTCCGTCCAATGGCGGAACTCCATGGAATCTCGTGGAGTTTTTATGCAACTCTAAGTGATTTCATGGAGTGAAATTCTGCAAGTTCTGCCTAGTTTTTGTATTTTGTTCGGGTAGCACATTACTCTTGGATAGCGCATACCTTGAACTCAGTTGCCTCCAGGTGTTTATAACGCGTCACAATTGAGAGCTTTGAAGCTGAGGCTGAAGCCAGTGCGAGTTTCTCACTGCGCCACTTACTCGGTCAAAAAGGTGTTCAGAGCACATGATCATCCAGTCCTTGGCCTCTCTGAAGAGCGCATAGGGCAATGGTCACGTATTCCCATTGTGATTGCATGTGATTGAGGTACACAAGTGCCAAAATATTGACAACGCAAAAAAAAACAAGAAAATGCAGTGCTTTCAGGTGAGTGGATATGTTGAGTGTTTTGGGGTTGGGTGAAGTGAAGGAGATGTGTGGGAGTGCATTCAGGAGACAGTGAAAATAAGAGGAAAGAAAAGAAGTGAAAGATATGCAGATGGAGGGGATGTGGATAGAAAAAGAGGGTGCATGTCTAACACAGAATGAACAAAACGAGAGCGACTGAGACTAGGCCTAAGCAAAATTTTAATTACTCCGGCGTAATTAGAGTAATTTCAGTAATTACGCATTACGCTTGTGATGCAAAATTGCCACAATTATGCAATTATACCAGCTTGAGTAATTCTGAGTAATTTGGGGCAAAAATCATACTGCAGGAGCTCAGGAACAACGATCTAAGAGAGAGCAAGCGGCTACTGCTGTTCGTGTCCTGTAGCATTTCGAGTTATTTTTTTAGCTCAAAATGCATTCTCAGGCCAGTTTTGAAAATAGCGCTAATGCTGGATTACGCTTCTCACATAACTATGCATAATTACGAGTAATTTTGCTGTAATGCCAGTTACGCCCGCCCCACCTCTTGAGACACGCTACTCATTCCACAGGCCTCAGTAATGTTTAACTCACAGTTTCACAATTTCAGAATTGAAAATTTTTCAATATTAATTATTTACAACAAATTGACAGTTATTCATTTATTCTAAAGAGCTAATAACAGTTGATAAAGCAAATACTCTTGGCTGGTTTGAGGTGTATGTCAGTGGTTGTGTTATATATGTCGATGCCATAACAGAACGCTCGGAAAAGCACCAAATACTGGTCAAGTGGCACAATATGGAAACCACTGAAAGTGTATAAGCCACACCCTAATTAGATAAGCTATACCCCTTTTCGAGACCCTCCCACTTTTTTTTATCGCAGTCAAATCCCCAGATAACACATTTGTTTTTCGATGCTATAGACTTTGTGGCGTCACTATCGAATCTATTACTCGTTTGAGTTGTACATGCCACAGTTATTTAGAGATCGTAGATCTACCGGGGGCCATTTTTCATAGGCTCGGGGTTTTTACCATCATTCATGCAATTGGCCACTGTGAACAATGAGACAAGCATCTGATTTGTCATTTAGTAACATTTATGGACAGGTTTTCGTCACTATTGGAGTCATATCATCCCGCCTTGCATTTCACATCTTCTGATAGTGTAAATGTAGATTCTTTTTTCTTATTTCAAATTAAAATAGGGCTGTCACTAGCAAATTTTTATTAAGAGAAACAATGACGAAAGAACTGTAACTTTGATTTTACTGTCAAATGTGTCTGTCATTTTTGCATTTATATTGTGATGGTTTAAATAACCTACAATAAAATGCATTTGATTTGAACACTCAGTAAATTTATGATTTTTGGTGAACTGTACCCACTATTGGGGTACTTGGGTTGGACAAACAATCTGCTTCGAGGGGCCTCTAATTCTTTTGAGTCACATGATCAACTTGCATAGATTCCCCATGAGTACCGTACTCACCTGTTTGCTGGTTGATAGCAGTGGGACTTGCATATAATTCTTAGAATGCACTGCTTTATAGTTCTGAGGAGGATATGTCACTTTTAGCATACAGTGTTTATAGAACCTGTACACTCATTTCATGTATTTATAATAATAATAATCCACATTTGTAAAGCGTGAACAATCATCCGTAAGGGTCTCTAGGCGCTGGGGGCCGTCGGGAAGATTAAGCAAGCTATTGCCCAGAGTCACATGGTGCTGGGCTAATCTGCCGCCGGTGCCGGGTATCGAACCGTGATCCCCAGATTCTGGCATCAGTCGCCCTGGCCGCGGCGCCACACCTTATTTGTTCATACTCAGCACCAGGAAAAAAGTCAAAGCCTTATTCCAGAGGGAGGGGGTCAATCGGTAATTACACACCGTTTACGCATACCATCCAAAACAGTAACAATACAGATAACAAACATAAAACTCTATGTACAATTCAATCATTCTTAATTCTTATAGTACTTTTTAATGTATCTCTGAAGCTACACATAATTCTGGTTTATAGCATTTGAAAAGATGTTTCCTAGTTGGAAGACACAGTTTTCCATCACTGGAGATTATCGTTATTGCTTAGAATACACTCATTTATAGCAATGGAGATGACACATAACACTTGACACAAACTGACATGTTTTGCCACACTGGTCATGGTGCATCATGCTTAGAACACACTGTTTTATATCACTGAAGAAGGTGAATAATAACACTTAGGACTTACTGGACATATTACATCACTCATGACATGTTAAATGGCATCATTGATGACATCACAATGACATCATTGAAGACATCACTGATAAATTGTCTGCTAGCACAATAGTACTTTACACCACAGACTAACTATGTGTACACATGTGGATCCCTAGCATGGAATTGGTGGAAGCTTTGGAGGCAATTGTAATTGCGCATGGTGAAAATTATATGGTGCGCTGTTTACAGATCAGTAAAGTAGCGCTCCGAGTTAAACAAGGTAAAGGCCGAGCACAGCTAAGGTGGAGGGTAGAGTTATGATCGAAAGTTTATAGGCCTTAACGCCAAACCTGTTCCAAAAAATCTGTGAGAAAGGCTAAAGCTACTGTTGAAGATAGATTATCGACCAGTGTATTTGTTGTCATGCGCTCATGGTAAATAGTTGCAAATTCTATGTAAGAAGGACATTTATAAGATGTAGCTATTTATTTCCAAACCTTTACATTTTGATGCAGTGAAAATTGTGAAATATTATTCTATATAGGGGTGTTCCCTTTAGATGTAGTGTGGTGTTGTGCATTCTCTTTCTTCTTCACTTCATTTGTAGGAAATCTCACACTGGTATAGCAAGCATGTCTCTAAGGTAGTATGTCACTGTACCAATCTCAGGAACTTGTGTAGTGTATTTTAATAAATTACAGAGGGGGCCTCACAGAAATTGTCTTTTGAATGGTAAATGTACACCTGTCAACCTCTCGACTTAAAATTGCATGTCATGTGAAGATTGTAAACAGGTAATCCCTCTAAAATGAATAGAAAATTGCCCATAGATCTATCATGTTGAATTACCTCAAGTACCCAAATCTTACAGGACGGTGTCCCAATGATTGTATTATGTCATCAGTGATGTCATCAGTGATGCCATTTAACATAGCGTTTGGGACGTAATATGTGAGGTCATAAGCAGTGTGGCGAGGGCCTAAGTTATAGCTATCTCAGTGAACTATAACTGGTGAATTTCAGTGGGTTTTTTGGTTTGTAAACATTTGTTTTGTGTTATTTCAAAGCCTAACTTTGACGTCACTTTAACCTTTGTTTTTAAAGTGAATTTTTATATCATATTCATCCAAATCCCCCACTAGGCAAAGCTTTTGGCCCTGTACAGTTTCCAGCGGCGCCTGGCCTCTACCCAGACCTTGCGTACAACCCCATGTGGGCTTCCAGTGCCCTTCCATACACAGCCTTCAGCCGTTCACAGTGTGGAGTTGCCCACAGGAACTAGCCTGTGGCAAGGCCCTGTGCCCATCCCCATGTGGAACTCAGCCTTCTGCAGGCAGTCAACCCCTCCTGCAGGTGCCTAAACCTGTGCAAAAGTTCTCAAAATGTATACTTTCTGAGTAAAGTTCTGACTTTCTGCCAAATTTGATGTAATTCCATTCAGCCTATTTTTGTATCGCTTCCAAAAATGTAATATGGAACTTAACATGGGAGGGTGACATTTTAGCTAGCCTTTTTTCTTGGCCCCCACTTGATGGACAGTCCCAAAACATTCTAAGAAGGAGCTGAGGAGCATAGGAACTTTGTTTTTGGAAAGTTATTAGCGAAATGAAAAATACTCTCCCTATGCAAACACTGACCTAACTATAACCACACATTGAAGATAGATATATTACCTAGTGGTGGTTGACATTGGGTAGTTATAGTTACAACCACATTTCCATAAGAAAAGCATTTTTTTCCTAATAACTTTGCACCCGTATGACGAATCTTCATGAAACCTAAAAAAAGGTCTTCCACCTCAGCTCCTTCCTGAAAGTTTTGGGGTGATCAGTCTGAGCAATTAATGCATATTTCAAGCTGCAGAGGATCCGCGGGTGACAGATCTCATGGTGAGATCTGATTGGATGCCACCACATCAAAAAGGATGTGGCAGCAGCCATCTTAGGACTCGTGATTCTGTCCAGAGTCTTAGAAAAAAAAGTTTTAAAAAACACATTAAAAAGGCAGGTATACTCTGATGCCCTAGCCCTGGCGGTGAGGTCAGAGGGACCCCGCTTGGGGCCCCCACATTTTTGGGGGTAAATGTTGACGCAAATTCGCAGACGACCACAGCAGGCCGGGGGGAGGGGTACATAATTCTCTTTTTTGGGGAGAGGGGCATGTGGCTCCCTCCCCGATCCTTGAGGAGGCTCCAAGGCTGTCATCCCATGGGGCCGATCTATAAAATAAGGGGAGGAGAGTGTGCAGCTCCTCCTAGAGCTTTAATAGGCCCCGGGGACCTGATCCCCGATGGCCAGAAAGCTTTGAAAAAGGGAGTGGGGCTGCACAGATCCTCTTCATGAGCCTGTTAAGCTCCTGGAGACCCCATCTTGCGCTGATGGCTGACACACTGGGTTCAGGGGAGCAATCCCCCGGCACACAGTGTTTTCCCTGCCCATAAGAGCCCAGGCAGGGAAACAAATGTCTTCTCCTACCCACAAATTGCACTATTAAAAACTATGTTAAAAGAAAAACTTACAGACATGTTAATCTTTTTAATAAAAGTTTTTTAAACATTTTTATGATAATTACTAATATTAAAAATTGCATTTGGTTCATTACTGAAATGTACACTAGATTAAAAATATTTCGATTTTTAGAGAAAGATGACAGAGTGCAGCCAGGATGTGTGCATTCCAGAAAGCCGTGCGTGGCGTGTGTTTGGCTGCTTGCACCTGGTTGGACACTGGACCTGGCTACAGGCCAAGCCCTGCGGCTAACCTCCCGCTGCTCAAAGGCCATGCACGGTGGGGTTGGCTTAACGTACCGTAATAAAATATTGCTTTACATTAAAAAAAACTAGAAATTGACTGAAAAAACTAAAGGTTAGAGTGATGTTATAATTTTAAACATACAAAACCACTGACATTCACCAGATATCATTATCTAAAGTAACTATCATTCACGCCCTAAGGTAACTATAACTTGTCCTCTAAGGTAACTATAACTCGTCCTCTAAGGTAACTATAACTCGTGCCCTAAGGTAACTATAACTCGTCCTCTAAGGTAACTATAACTCGTCCTCTAAGGTAACTATAACTCGTGCCCTAAGGTAACTATAACTCGTCCTCTAAGGTAACTATAACTTGTGCCCTAAGGTAACTATAACTCGTCCTCTAAGGTAACTATAACTCGTCCTCTAAGGTAACTATAACTTGTCCTCTAAGGTAACCATAACTCGTGCCCTAAGGTAACTATAAGTCGTCCTCTAAGGTAACTATAACTCGTCCTCTAAGGTAACTATAACTCGTGCCCTAAGGTAACTATAACTCGTCCTCTAAGGTAACTATAACTCGTGCCCTAAGGTAACTATAACTCATCCTCTAAGGTAACTAGAACTCGTCCTCTAAGGTAACTATTACTCGTCCTCTAAGGTAACTATAACTTGTGCCCTAAGGTAACTATAACTCGTCCTCTAAGGTAACTATAACTCATCCTCTAAGGTTACTATAACTCGTCCTCTAAGGTAACTATAACTTGTGCCCTATGGTAACTGTAACTCGTCCTCTAAGATAAGTATAATTCGTCCTCTAAGGTTACTATAGCTCGTCCTCTAAGGCAACTATTACTCGTCCTCTAAGGTAACTATAACTTGTGCCCTAAGGTAACTATAACTCGTCCTCTAAGGTAACTATAACTCATCCTCTAAGGTAAGTATAACTCATCCTCTAAGGTAACTATAACTTGTGCCCTAAGGTAACTGTAACTCGTCCTCTAAGGTAAGTATAATTCGTCCTCTAAGGTAACTATACCTCATCCTCTAAGGTGACTATAACTCGTCCTCTAAGGTAACTATAACTCGTGCCCTAAGGTAACTATAACTCGTCCTCTAAGGTAACTATAACTCGTCCTCTAAGGTAACTATAACTTGTCCTCTAAGGTAACCATAACTCGTGCCCTAAGGTAACTATAAGTCGTCCTCTAAGGTAACTATAACTCGTCCTCTAAGGTAACTATAACTCGTGCCCTAAGGTAACTATAACTCGTCCTCTAAGGTAACTATAACTCGTGCCCTAAGGTAACTATAAATCATCCTCTAAGGTAACTAGAACTCGTCCTCTAAGGTAACTATTACTCGTCCTCTAAGGTAACTATAACTTGTGCCCTAAGGTAACTATAACTCGTCCTCTAAGGTAACTATAACTCATCCTCTAAGGTAACTATAACTCGTCCTCTAAGGTAACTATAACTTGTGCCCTAAGGTAACTGTAACTCGTCCTCTAAGATAAGTATAATTCGTCCTCTAAGGTAACTATAACTCGTCCTCTAAGGTAACTATTACTCGTCCTCTAAGGTAACTATAACTTGTGCCCTAAGGTAACTATAACTCGTCCTCTATGGTAACTATAACTCATCCTCTAAGGTAACTATAACTCATCCTCTAAGGTAACTATAACTTGTGCCCTAAGGTAACTGTAACTCGTCCTCTAAGGTAAGTATAATTCGTCCTCTAAGGTAACTGTAACTCGTCCTCTAAGGTAACTATAACTCGTCCTCTAAGGTAACTATAACTTGTGCCCTAAGGTAACTGTAACTCGTCCTTTAAGGTAACTATAACTCGTCCTTTAAGGTAAGTATAATTCGTCCTCTAAGGTAACGATAACTCGTCTTCTAAGATAACTATACTTCGCTCCCTAAGGTAGCTATAACTGGCGCCCTGAGGTAACTATAACTCGTCCTCTAAGGTAACTATGACTCGTCCTCTTAGGTAACTATAACTCGTCCTCTAAGGTAACTATAGCTCGTCCTCTAAGATAACTATTACTCGTCCTCTAAGGTAACTATAATTCGCGCCCTCAACTTGCACTGCTAATTACCCCAGATATTACATCACTCATCACATCTTGTATGACAACATTGATAAAATCATTGCAGCATTTACCATGAATGATTGATGACAAAACTGTGCATGGTGCGGGGGTGGCGAGTTGGTTACTTTAGGGCACGAGCACTTAAAGATTAACACATAAGGAATGAATTAGGAGCATACTTGCCAAATGTGATGGCTCCCTCATGCCTCCCAGGGCACCCCATGCTGGCACTGCTCAATGGAGAGGGCGAGTGGCATTGCAAGGGTGTCATGCGACTTGATGCGTGCAAACAAGGGAACTCCATCGACTGGTTGGAAAGAAGAAGACAGCCAGAGTTTGGGTGCAGTGACCCCCTACTGCCTTTGGCGCCGGTGCCACTGCACCTGCTGCACTTTGTTCACTGTGCTGTGGAGAGGCTCCCTTCACAGCTCTCTTGGACTGGACCCAGACAGATATTAGTCAGAGACCTAGTCCATCACTGCACGTGCAGTCTCATGCCAACCTTTTAGTGCCAGAGATATACACCCTGGCCAGCACCACCGTCTCACGATGAACTATGATACCTTTTACTTTTGAAATACAAACAACTTATTGGCAAACTTTAAGTTACCTGATGTCCTGTTTTGGAACTTGTATAGCTGCTTTTCCACATCAAATGCCTGCATGTCAATGTGAAAATGCAAGTATCTATATATTACCGGTCACCGGGCAAGGAGGGTCTCAGGAACAACAAAGCGAGCCGGGGAAGGACCACCTCTGAACCTTTTGCTTATTCCTCGGAGACAGGTCCAACCACAGTCGTTGTACTAAGGTGCTAGTAGTAACGAGGAGTGAGAAAGTCTCGTCTTAAGGGAAAATCGATAAGGTTAAAAAAGGTAACATGTCCAACTTAGCTACCTGTTGGGGGGGGGGGGGGGAGAGAGAGTAGCCCTTCCATGAGCAATGTGTAGGAAAATGAAGCGGAAACTCCTAACTCTT
The DNA here is from genome assembly GCF_964204655.1 of Triturus cristatus. Taxonomy (NCBI): domain Eukaryota; kingdom Metazoa; phylum Chordata; class Amphibia; order Caudata; family Salamandridae; genus Triturus; species Triturus cristatus. Next base: position 28,066,130 of record NC_140592.1, on the reverse strand, counting down.
GAACCCTGCCCTCTGTCTCCTTTTCTCCACACCCAAAAGTCTGTCTAACCACAAAGGATCGCTGGAATGTCACATACACAAGCATTAAGGAGGGGGGCTGATGACATGAATCGCCACTATAACACCCTCCATTTGGCAACGTCTTAAGTGTAGTCATAGGCTAAACTACCCATCTGTGACCCCACAATGAGATTCCCTTTACTGCAGACCCCTCACATTGACACTAATGTCTATGCACATTGCACACTGACATAGGTAGAGCGTAGGTTGCAACAAGCAGTCCCTCTCTGGCATCACCACAGGGAAGCCCATGTCTATTGAGCACATGACACAATGACCATGCACAAGGATGCTGATGAAGGCCACATGACCCACCTACTAGACCGAAACACAGAACACAGAACCAGCTGAAAGCACTCTTATTTATTTTGAAAGTTTATATAGCGCGAACATGACCCTTGTGGGTTATCAGAGTGCTTTACAATAGTTCAGAGACAAATAGAATGAATAATATCAAAGTCAATAACAAAAAGTGATAAGGCACCACCCCTGATAAGAGGGGGTACAACACAATGCCAGGACCAAAGATCAAACACAATAACATAAAAGGAGCGCAATAGTCATGATCGATCCGAAGAGAGGAGACCCTAGGATCAAAGGGACATATCAACAACAACCGGCGATAATTATCGCTCAGCGCTCTTAGCGTGAGGATAATTATCGCCGGCTAGCGTGAATTTTTATCGCTGAGATAGCGTGCTATTAGCAACGCTTATCTCAATAGCGATAAAAATCCACACGCTAACAGGCTAACGTGAGATTATCGCTGGAAACCCAGCGATAATCACACGTTACCTTGTTGATAGGGACAGGCAAACTTAGCCATGATATCCTCCTTCCATAGGATATCATGGCTAAGTCTGAAAATTAGCAGACGTAAAAAAGCAGCGTTAACCGCGGTTAGCGCTGCTTTTTTTGTCTCTAACAGGGTTAGCGACATTCTTGATAATAGGAGAAATGTCGCTTAGCAACATTTCTCCTGTTATTTTACTCTGGAACGCCCCCTTTGCATCTCATTAGAGATGCAAGGGGAAGCGTAGAGTAAAAGGGGGCTAACATGCCAATTTGTGTGTTAGCACCCTGTTGTTGATAGGGCGCTAGTTTTATCTCTGCTTTTTTGGCTTTTAAAGCCAAAAAAGCAGAGATAAAGCCCTTGTTGATATGCCCCTAGGGCAGACATTTGTGATCCCGCAGACCGCCTTCCGCTCCAAGAGTGCCGCGTAACAGGGCCAGAACTAGTGCTAGCAGGTCACTAGAGTCCGCGGGTCTTTGCACACGTGCCAGCATAGTGCCTCCTTTCTGCAGCAACTTCCATTTACTACTGGGAGCTGGCACCAAGTACAAACACACAACTGGAGCTGAGGTCCCACATAACAAAAGTGCCGTTCATGGAGTGCAGGGCAGGGAGGCTTTGATGTTTACCCAGGGATGACTGAAGCCCGGATCCTGCAACAATGAACAGAAGGAGGCGGGGCCGGAGGGCGGGGCCAGCGGGGGACTGCTCAGGCCTGCAGCCTTGGCCCCAGGCCAGAGAGGAGGCAAAGGACGGGTCACCGGCTGCAGGTAGGTTCAGCAGGTGCTCTGTGCTTCGGATGGCCATGCGTGCAGCAGACTCAGGAACTAAGACACAGCTGGTGGGGCAGGAACAGGGGCAGTCAGGCACAGGCATTCGGCTGACAAGCCATCCGGGATTAACTATCTATCCAGGATAATTTCAGCATATTTAGCACACATCCCTGCTTTTAAAGATATGTTTTTGGGGTAGACATAAGAAACCACTTAATTAACATTCACTTGTGTAAAAATTGTATTAAATCCTATGTAGATGTATGTTTTAATTGTGGTGAGCGCTGTCTATCAACTCATTTTGGTTTTTAAAGACTGGTCACCTTCCCCAATGCCATCGTGAAAACAAAGACCTGGAAAGGAACCCTGCGCCTAATCTAAAAAAGGATTCCCTTCAACCTGGTCACTGGAATTATGTGATTCTGGAGATGCAGATTTTTTTGCATAATTATGGTTTTGCCACAGAATCCATTTTCTGCTGTATAATCTGCAGATTTGAGCAAAAAATATTCTTCTAGCTCAAACGGCTCAAAAGTTACTAAAAACGTGGAGACGTGTTCATGCACACTTAAAGGCCCTCTACAAAGGTTAACTTGTCATCTCTCAGTTGCTTATTTCTGTATTTAGTTGTTAAACCGGTACTAATGAGGTGAAACCTTTGCCGAGACAGCATTACTGTGTGTAAAAATGTCAAAATAGTGAAGTAATAATATTTTAAATTGTTCCGCATTATGCCACATAATTTCTCCTTTTCTTGCCACATAATTTAGTCAAGCCTGCCGCATAATTCCAGTGGCCCCTGGCAATACCTGGCTAACGGCTGTCCGCAAACACAGCAGTGTCTGCGATGGACAGTTCGCTATTACTCGATGCATAGCAGCATTTATTGGTTTCCTTCAGCATATTTTTTATCTTTGTTGAAGTGATTCTCTTGCACAGTAGATGTTAAATATTAGTTGCCAATTGTAGGTAGCTGAGAAGGTGGAGCGACGGCAATGGGAAAGGATCAGGTAAAGTGCTTGTGTTTTCTTTCAGTTTTTTTAAGTTCCATGAATTCTACCTGTACTTCTGCTAACTCTTCCTCCTCTCCCTCCTCTCCTTCTTTCTCTTTTACTTCTTCTCCTTTCTCCTCCTCTTTTTGCATTTCTTCTTTTTCCTCCTCTTCTACTTGCTTTTCTTCTTCTGTTCCTCTTTTTCCTCTTCCGCCTCTTCTTCTTCGTCCCTTTCATCTTGCTTTTTTCTTCGGCCTTTTCCTCCTCTTTTTCTTCTTCCAACTCGTATTTCTCATAGTGTTCTTCCTCTTCCTGCTTTATTCGTGTCTTTTCCTCCTCTTTTTCTTCTATCCTCTTCTTCCTTGTTCTTCCTTTTCTTCTTTTGCCTCTTCATCTTCTCTCCTTATCTTTAGAACTCGGACCGGACCCTTTTCCTCAGCTGAAAGCAGTGCTTAGTTTGTGCCGGTGGCTGCCGGTGCTTGCCACCGGCACTTATTTCTCAACTCGGACGCTGACAGTTAGCACATGATGGCGCTGTGTATAATTTTTTCAGAAGAGCACTGCAGTAGGTCGTTTTGAGCTTCAATATACTCAGCATTTGGCAGCATTAGTAGAATGTCTAAGCTGCGGTGACATCCCATGGAATATCTTGGGCCCTGCTAATTCTGTTTTATACAAATTAAGCACACGCTGTTAAGCTGAGCACCTATTCCCTTGCCCCAACATGACCATTACTGGCATTGATTGTGCTGAATTCCTCTGGAGGATTCCACATCGACATATACGATTTACGAAAGGGAAATACAAACATTGGGAGCCATTCTGAATGTGCACAAAGAGGTGCATTGTGGGATCCATCACATTTGTCATCTGACCATAGGTCCACAACCTGAATCCGTCAGAGATTTTGAAATAGAAACTAACCCACGTCACGAAACTTCAGACAAGTAGAGTTCCCCTTGTCAAGCATCTCACCAGATTTCTGCGGTTGGTTTGCGCTTGTCCCTTGTATTTAAGGTACAGGCCCCTTGGTTGTTCAAGACTGTATAGGAAGTCCTCTGTTTCAATTGTTGGCACCAGAAACATGGGCTCACTGTGTGATTGTAAGACACGTTCTGGTATGCTTGAGGTCACCCCAAACCATCACAGCCGCCCTAAATCAGAAGAATCGAAGTGATGCTGGTACCCACTACAGCTTCTCCCACCAACCCACCCATTCCGTGGAACAGCACTTCTTTCCTATGAAGATCCTGACCACAGTCCACGTGCTACATCCACGTCTAACTCTTTGCTGCCCCTCGTCTCCATGCCAGTTAAATTCCATTTATATTTCTTAGAATCCGATCCCGGTCAATCAGACGGTTTCCCGTGTTTTTTCCAAGTAAAGACTCTGGGACCTTCCCTGGATGTGGCCCCGTGCACAGCTCAAGTGCCCTATTGGCTCATCTTTCACAAACCACAATAAACAGAGGCTTATAGGCGGTAAATGGGGAAATAACACCAGTCATCTTCATTTTCATTAGATTCGGATTTTAAGCTATGGGGCTGGTCGTCTGGAATGAGGTTCATGTCCCATTTCTGTAAAAGTGCATCCCGCCTCTTCCCATTCCTGGCCTCTCTGGATCTGCCCCTTTATCCAGGTGAGGAGTCTCGGCGTTCCCCTTGGGGTAGTAAAATGTTTCAATTCATCTTGAATTGCCTCGTTCATTCTTACGCACTGGCTCTTTGGGGACACCTAAAAAAGGAGTACAGAGTTCCTAGAGCCGCATTGTCTCTCTAAGACTTACTGCACCTTCTCACTTGATTGACAGCTAACTGCCTTGAGGCTCTGCATGGAGTACGATTTCCTTGTAAGGGATTCAGAACCCTCTGTGAAGCCTTTCATTGGCAAGTGTCTTCCTGCTTGTCTTCCAAACCCTCCATTCCACTTTCCAGTTCATCCACCTCCACTGGGCTTGTCAACAATTGCTCTCTCCGTCTGCCACCCCAACATCCTCCATTTGGTTTCTAGGCTTCCCAACTCTCATGCACATCTGCCTGTCCTGAATGAGATGCCTGATGGAGAAATGATATTGCTTCTCTAAGAGTGACATCCTGTCTGAGCCCTGATTGACAGGTTCTTCTCTTTGAGCTTCTGAAGCGTTTGTCGTATCAACGCCAATCCTCACTGGCTGTATTATATTCATATGATCTCTTCTCTAACTCACAGGCCTACGTGTGACTATTAGCTGTATGTGCATCTGTACAGTAATCTCAGCCTCCCTTCAAGAAATATCTCTCTATCTAAAGGGGAATCTCTTCTCAACATCCATCCTTCTCCTACAAGCTGCTCGTCTTCTACCCCGATTCCTTCCCTACCAACTGAGGTCCAGCCTCCGATTCCTACATCCGTCTCTCTTGCTCTTGACATCCCTGGAATTGTATCTTCCATCCGCCCTCCTACTGTAGGTGTTCAGTTTCTCCATCAGTGCCGGCAATAGACGTCATCGTCATCTGTACTGCTGCCTCGGTCCTTACTTCCTTCACCCTTCTTCCCTCTGCGGTCTCCCCTTCCTTGTCATCTCCGTGTCCTTCATTCGCTCGGACCTATTTCTGGCCTCCACTCTGTGATGGTCATTATGCACAGCCCATTTCCTCCTTTGCCTTCACATACCATCTTCCCCCATGTTCCTTAGTAGCTAAAATGACATTTCAGAGCCTTTGATCATCAATTACATCACAGGGCTGACCACTTATGCCAGACTCAGGGAACTCTATTATATCTTTACTCAGCAGCACCCAACCTGTTTTGAACTCCCCCTATCACTCCTTTGCCTTTCCTGTCACCTCTTTACACTCTCCTGTTCCTTACCCAGCCTGTCCATCACCCCTTCTCCTTTCTATTACCACCTCTAAGCCCCCCTGGACATCTCAAGCCTCTTGTTCCCTGTCACTCTTTGTAGCCGCAGTCTTAGCCTCCACCATCCTCAGAACTGGAGCCTGAGAGGCGAATCTCTCCCTCACCTGTCATCTTCCCCTCTTGCGCAGCGCTGTTGTAAAGAAGCCCACAGGTGAGAGCCGCAGAGAGAGCATCGCAGTCCTCCCCGTGGACCGCACTCGCCTCTGCGAGGCAGGCGGCACCTGATGCCAGGCTCTGTATACTCCTGGTGGGCCAAACCACCGGTCTGCTTGGTGCCAGCCCTCAAGGGGCATAGTAGCCTCTAAGGGCGCCCCAGCATCTAACTACCCTAAGACAACACAAGGCTCCATACTTGAATATCTTGTCATGGACTGTTTGTGCACCCGCTCATTTCTTTTTTACTTTAAAAATGTTTTATTGAGTTGTATAGTAAAATACATCATAACATAATATATAAATTAATAGTAATATTGTATTTGAGTACTTTAGGAAAAAAGAGATTTGAAAAATTATTAATATATAAAGCAGTATAACTATAGTCTTTTAGAAGAGCTGGTGCTGAAATAACTTTACTTATGAAGAAAGAAAAAGAAACCAATAGCATTTTATATATTATTAAAGAGGAAGACAGTGGAAAGGGAAGAAGAGGAGGATGGGAGAAAGATAGGGTATTGCTTATGAACTTAGAGAAAGAGAGGTAAATGCAAAACATCTAATAACAAACTCAACCTGTGTATATGAAATCTTTCCCATTTTACCAACCCAGTGAGCTGGTGGTGGCAGGGTCGGTCCAAGGGCTTTTGGGGCCCGGGCAAAAGGGAAGATATAAGGCCTCTTTAATGTGCATGTGACATCACAAGAAGTAACATCACAGAAAGTGACATCCCTCAGGCCTAGATCTCCTGTCTTGCTGCACCGCTCTGCATCCCTATTTTTCTGAGTGCTTTCTTCTGCTTTTGCCTAGTTTTTTTTTACTTCTTTCGCCCCACCATCTTTTTTAGTGCATTTCCTTTTGCCTTGTTTTTTTACTGTTTTCTCCTTCCTCTCCCCCTTTTTCTGAGTGCTTTCTCCTGCTTTTGCCTAGTTTTTCACTGCTTTCTCCATGAAGCAGCTAGCAACTCCAGGGCCTTGATACCCTCTTGGGTGATTTGCTGCGCTTTAAAAATCCTGATTGATTGACATCACACAAATTGCTATCACAGGACTATTGATCCCCTTAGGCCCGGCTGAAGCGACTGAGTCTTCATTTGAACATTGTGCTGCTGTATGTATGAGGGAAAAATGAAAGGGCAAGTCCCAAAATGCAAGGAGATAACAGCAGGCTAAACCACTTACATGTGGCTAAAGAAGCCACTTGAGCCCTTCTCAGGTGGAAGTCTATGCTGGGGAGAGTTGTAGTTTTCATATAAATCCTTTACACTGTGACTGGAAAAGAAAGTTTCATGACGCACTGCTGTGAAGAGATAATTTAGGCCTTCCTATCATTTGGACAGAGAAACAATTTCAGCACTTAGGGTTTACCTCTAGACTACTGCGGAACAGCTCTGTCTCTTAGCTGGAAATTGGAAGCTGACGCCTTACTCATGCCAGGAGAGTTGGCTGTATACTCTTGGAGGGGCTGATTCACAGAACTAATCTGAGATAAAATCCTAAAATTACAACTTTTGCTATTCACAGAAGGCATTTAGTGTAGTAAGGTTAAGACTCCTAACTTTACTACTACTAAATGCCTTTTGTGAATACCGAAAGTCATAAAGTTAGGATTTTGTCTCAGTTTAGTAGTCGTAAAGTTAGGAGTCCTAACTTCACGACTACTAAATGCCTTCAGTGAATACCAAAAGTAGCAAGTTTAGGATTTTATCTCAGATTAGTTCTGTGAATCGGCCCTGGAGATATTAAGAGGTTCTTGCATCCCAATGCTGCTGGGATGTTACTAAAGAACTCTTGCTTTGGTGTTGAGCTAAGGGGGAATGCTGTGACGGACCCATATAGGGAATGCATGATGGGTGTGTCAGCAAGTGGGGCTTAAAATAGGGAACCGGACTTTGTTTTTTTTTTTTTTTTTTTTCTTTTTTTTTTGAAACCGTTTATTGCAATCTCAAATAGTTACAGGTATGGGCCTACAACCGTCTGGCCGGCCGCTAGAGTGGCAGAAGCATATGACATATATACAGAAAAATCTCTTGGCGGTGCAAAAAGGTAAATCAGGAGATATCAGTAGTGCAGGCCACATAACTCCAAACCCACAATACGGTTTCCTTTTGTCAAAACACAACAACACAAAAACCACACCCGCAAGGCAACCCGCAATCCCAATTGACAGCACGCGCTCCTTAAGTGGGGGACCCCAACCAATCGCCAAACTCTGAAGAGGGGAATGAGAACAGATCAGGGACTGGGGAACCATGTGCCCGTGGCTGGGGGAGGGGGTCGGCTAGGGGGACGGAGCTGGTGAGGCAGCCGGCAGCAGTGGCGGCTCGCAAATACCCCCGCGATAGGCGTTCCAGGGGCCCCAGATTTTCACCCACGCCCCAGGCTTACCCCTCGCAACATACACCACCTTTTCACGAAACATACACCAATCCATGTGTTCTTTCCAGGCCGACACCGCCGGGGGCCTCTGGGATCCCCACAATTGAGCAATGTCACGCTTAGCTATCATGTATCCCAGAGTCACCCACCGCGTCTGCGGTACCGAGTAGTCAGTTGGCTCCCACACATTCAGCAAGCATCTCCTCACTTCAGGCAACAGCGCGACACGCGTAACCACTCGCAGGACCTCGTGCACACCACGCCAGAATCGCTCCACCTTTGGGCATTCCCACAGAATATGCAAGAAAGTTGCCAAAGCACCACAGCCACGCTTACACAGTCCATCCTCAGCAAAGCCCATACGTAGAAGCCTTGGCCCCGTCACGTAAACCCGGTGGAGGATCTTAAGCTGGACGAAGCGAAGGCGAGCCAGGATGGCCACCTCCTTCGGAGAGGCCACCGCGGAAATCCAGTCCTCGTCGTCCAACTCCAGCCCATCGGCAACCCAGGCCTCGCGGAGGCCAGTCAGCAGGCCCGATCGGTCGTTGATCAGTTTTTTATATATAAGGGAGATCGTGCTGTCTGGGACATGGCCATCCAGCACTCTGTCCTCCAGGGGGGAAGACTCCGGAATGGACGCGACATCCGGGAAGACGGAGCCCAGCGCGTGGCGGACTTGTAAGTACCGAAAGTACTCACTGCCTTGCAACTGAAACTCCGTCTGCAGCGTCTCGAAAGTTTTGAATCCCCCCCTCGTCCAGAGATCTCCCACTGTGCTGATGCCGATCGTGTCCCACTTCTCGAAGCCCTTCGAGGTCCACAGGGAGCCCAACCTCGCAGACGCATATAGCGGTGACGCCCGGGTCAAACGGTCCTTCCATCCCATAGCTGCGTTAGCCGCGTGCCATACACGCACCATGACACGCGTCGGTCCCGTCAGGCGAGGGTCCGGCGCGCCAGAGTAGAGCGCTCGATTGTAGTCGCCACCGGGCAGGAGCATCTTGTCCATTTCAAATGCCGGGTTCAGGGCGGGCCCGTAAAGGCCATGATTAATCGCAGCTAGCTGGAAGGCCCAGTAATACCGTTTAATATCCGGGAGGGCAACCCCCCCATCGTACCACGGGAGCGTCAATTTAGCCAAGGCAATACGTGGCCTCCCGTCCCAGAACAGGCGACGCTGCAAACTCTCCACCTCACGGAAGTAGCGCGCCGGGACCAAGTCCATAGTGTTCTGGAGAGCGTACAGAAAGCGCGGCAACGACATCATCTTAAACAAGGCCGCTCGGCCGAGCGGCGAAAGCGGCAGACGCCGCCAACGCACCACGTCCTCCTTCAAGCGCTGGAGGGGGGGCAGCAAATTCCGCTCGTAGCGGGCCTCCGGGTCCAGAGTAATATATATACCCAGGTACCGAAACCCCTGGGAGGCAATCTGGATCGGACAGTCCCGTGGTAGGACCGGAGCCTCCCCGGCAAGCACATATACACAGGATTTCGCCCAGTTGATGACGAGGCCTGAGTTGCGACCGAATGAGCGCAAAACATCAACTAGGACGATCAGTGATTTACGCGGGGAGGCGAGATACAGAAGGATATCATCAGCGTAGAGGGACACACGGTCCTCATGCTCGGGGGTCCAGCGGAGACCACGGATGGAAGGGTGCCACCGCAACCACTCCGCCAGGGGCTCCAGGGCCAGTGCAAACAGGAGAGGCGACAGGGGGCAACCCTGTCGCGTGCCCCGTCCCAGTGCGAATGGGGCCGAAACTCGTCCATTCACCACCACCTGCGCCAATGGGCCGGAATACAACAACTTGACCCAGCTGATGAAGCCCGGTCCGAAGCCAAACTTCGCCAGCATCGCCCAAATGTATGGCCACTCGAGCGTATCAAACGCCATGGTGGCATCCAAGGACGCCAAGATGGCCGGTTCCCGCACGAACGGGACACGCGCTAGCACCCCGTGCAAGCGTCGCAGATTAAGGGCCGTGTTGCGATGGGGTATGAAGCCGGACTGGTCTTGGTGGACCAAATCGCCCACCACGCCGACCAGCCGGTTGGCCAGCACCTTGGCGAGGATTTTGGGCTCCGCGTTCAAGAGCGAGATAGGCCTATAGGATGTGACCCGCTCACGGGGTCTCCCCTCCTTGTGGATCACCACGATCGTGGCCAGACGCTGGTCCGGCGGAAGGGAACCCCGCGAGCGGGCCGCCAGGAACATCGCGCGCAGGTGGGGCGCCAGTACATCCGGTCGCAGCTTATACAGCTCGATAGGGATGCCATTGGGGCCCATGGCCTTGCCAGATGCGACCGAGCGGATAGCAAGGGCAATTTCGTCCGAGGTGGGAGGAGCGTCCAGCGAATCCCTGTCCTCCACCGAAAGGGAGGGCAGCGCGATGTCCCGAAGCAGGGCATGGGAATCCTCCTCCGAGCAGGGAGAAACCGGGGAATACACCTCACGGAAATAATCCGCGAAGCAGGAGACAATGGCGTTCGGCTCGGTGACACACACACCATCCATCCTCTCGATCAACGGAACCACACGACTAGCTCTCTCCTTTTTGTCCAACCACGCAATCAATTTACCAGCCTTATCACCCACATCATACAGTCGCCCCTGTTGCTCTCTACTGAGGCCCCTGGCCGCCTCCGTGACGAGGGCCCTATAGGCCGCCTGCTTGAGGTGTAGAACATGCAATGTGGCATCCGTCACCCCGCTCCCCAGGTCACCCTCTAGTTCAGTAATTTCGGCCTCCACCCGGGTTACCTCCTCCCGCTCGCGCCTCCGGGCATGAGAGATAAAGGAGAGGGCCTCCCCTCTGAGAACTACCTTAAAAGCCTCCCACAGGGAGATAGCCGAAGGGACAGACCCTACATTCTCCTCAAAGTACCGCTGCAAGGATTTGATCAAGTCGGCTCGAATAGTGGGGTCGCGCAGGTACCAGGCATTGATTGGGGCTACCCTGCCCTCCCCCCTCGGGAAGACATCAAAGTGCAACAATAGTGGGGAGTGATCTGAAATACCCCGCGCCAAATGGCGCACCTCTCCCACTCTCCCAGCATAGGCCGCAGGGACAAGGACATAATCAAGCCGCGAGAGGCTACCATGGGCACCCGAGTGGAAGGTGTATTGCAGCTGCGCGGGATGCTTTAGTCGCCAGCAATCCACCAATCCTAGTGTATCTAAAAGGCCGGACAGCCACGCCTGTGCCCGGGGGAGGTCCCTGGGGGGATGACGATCCATAGACCCAGAAGCCACCGCATTGAAGTCCCCCCCAACTACCAGAAGCCCACCCGGGAGGTCAAGGAGGAGGCGCCCCAGGTCCGCAAACGTGGTAGATTGCAACCCCGGCGGAACGTACACTGATACAAAGACGACCACTCTGCCCTCCATTCTACCCACCAAGACAGTGTAACGTCCCCTCTCATCATGGCGCACCTCATCAATCTCCAATGGGAGCGAGTTCTTAATCATGATGCCCACCCCCCGCGAGCCCGAAGTGAAGCCCGAATGGGCCACCAAGCGATAGCCTCGCCGATTCATGGCATGAAAGGAATTACCTATAAGGTGTGTCTCCTGCAGGAAGACCACATCTGGTGAAATTCGTTTCAGATACTGCAGGACCACACCACGCTTAATCCTATCCCCCAGTCCGTTAACGTTCCATGATAACACAGTCAAATCCCTACCCCCCATCATACATGGAAGCCATCAGTCGTCCCCCAAAGAGCATCTCGAAAACAACAATACAGTAAAGGGTTCGCCTTGCGGTGCAAACAAACAACACTCCACCCCCGCCCACCCATCCCAACAAAACTCCCCCCTCCCTGCACCCCTGCATGAGCCCAGACAGCCCCCCCAAAGTGCAGTGTGCCTGTCGCCCCATAGACGAAAAACTAACTAGTCCCCCAGAGGAGGAGGGAAAGCCCCCAATGGACCCCGTACGACCTCCATAGGAGGGGAACATACACGATCAGTGAATGGTAACCGGAATGTTGTCCAGAGCAAGGCCTACTATTCACCCCTCAGTTCTGATCCGGCGAGCCCTCCCCGCCAACCGCACCCCCCCCACCCCCCCGGCCCCGATCCCCAGGCAGAGTATCCAACCAGTCCCCAACCGCCTCGGGACGGTCAAAAAAGTGCGTGCGACATCCACCTCCACCCTCAGCTTAGCTGGAAAAAGCATTGAGTACTTAAGGTTCAGGTCCCGTAGGCGACGTTTAACTCCGAGAAGACTCAGTCTCTGCTTTTGGACCGTCGGAGTAAAGTCAGGGTAGAAATTCACGTCCATATTATCGAGCTTGACCGGTCCCTGTAGCCTGGAAGTCTGCAGGATAGCGTCTCTGTCCCGAAAGTTAAAAATCCGGGCAATGAGAGGCCGCGGCGGGGCTCCGGCCTTAGGTCTTCCTCCGGGGACCCTGTGAGTACGTTCCACCGCAAAAAGTTTACTCAGCCCCCGGGACTGGAGACGGGTGAGGATCAGGTCTTCCACAAACAAATCTGCCGCCTCCTCCTCCCGTCCCTCCGGCACCCCGACAATACGAACGTTGTTCCTCCGGGCCCGACCCTCGGAGTCCTCCAATCGACGGTCCATCAGGGCGCTCGCCTGGCCAAGCCGGTGCACCTCCTTTTGAAGGGCCGCCACGTCTGTAGTGAGACTCGAGGTAGTGTGGGCCAGGGAATCGACCCGGTCATTTGTTTTAGACAAGTCGGCTCTCACCAGGCCCACCTCCACCAGGGCCGAGTCTATCTTCTGCGCCAGAGTATCAAAGCGCTGGTCCACCGAGGCCTTCATCTCGGCAATGGCGCCCATGACGTCCCGGAGGGTCAGATCCGCGGGCTGAGCAGACGCCTCAGACGGGCCCGCGGGGGATGTACGTGGTGCCTCTGGAGAACCCTTCTGGAGGGTGTAGCGGTCCATGCTGTTAGACTGAAGTGCCGGGCCACGGCGGGTCGATTTCACCTTTGCCCGGTCGCCATCTTGCTTTGTGGACATGTCGCACTCCCAAAGTCGTGCCAATCTCCTCGAAAGGGCCGATAAACCAGTTCACGGGTACCGGGGGGGGTGACCACTGGACCGCAGGACAACTCACAGCCGGCGGGTCAGCCGGGCACCGGGACAAGGCCACACCACCGCACCCCGCTCCGCAACCCTACCTCGCTTGAGGGCAAGGAGGGCGCAAAAGCGAAAGTGAAAGCGCGGGGTACGCGAGTCGCCCAGCCCTGCCCGCCGCTGTTGTTCGCTTTGTCCCCGGATCGCCCCACAACTCCAATCCGGGGGGCCGGCGCGGAGAAGGCCGCAATCTTCGATCGGTGCTCCCACCGGTGTCCGGGGTCCGATTCGAAAACGGAAAACGGGTGCCGCCTCAGCTCGGGTACACAGACACAGTCCCCTCATCAAAGACAGGATATAATCAGGATTAATTCAGGAGGTCGCGGAGGTCCTCGGGAGCTTCGCACCTACGCGGCCATCTTGGTTGCGCGCTAGGCTCCTCCTCCGGGAACCGGACTTTGTTGATGGGGTCTTTGCAGAGAGCTGCACATTTGTCATACCGGGAGGCTAGCACTGCTGACAAGGGTCACAACAGTGCTTTTCCCTGTAGTTTTCTTAACCCCTTCGCTGCGGAGCGAATTCTGCCGCAGCGCTGGGGGCTGAGGGGTGAGCGCGGCGCCGTCATGCTCATGACGGAACCACGCGGTCATGAGTCACGGGGGAGCTGTGCTCATGATGGCGTGGTTCCGTCACGACTCCGCCCACTCTCTAATTCGCCCGCACAGGCGGGGAATTAGAGCCGCGTGGGAGGAGCAGCCGCCAACGGCCGCAGCATGGCGGAACCACGCCATCATGAGCACACGCCGCCCGTGGCTCATGACGGCGTGGTTCCGTCATGAGCGCACAAGGGGTTAAAGAAGACACTGACGATGCACTGTTATACAGTTTATTGTGGACATCTTGCCTATTGCTACAAACACAATATACATCTCAAGCACAGCTCATGACACTATAAGGCAGTCTCTAGAAGCTTACCCTTGAAACAAAGCATGCTAAAATTGACAATTACTAGTTTAACATGCAAATAGCTGTTGGACATCACCCAAAATGTCATGCGTATGATGTAGAGATGCCATATAAAAAGACACAGCAAATAAACAAATGTCACACAAAGGCAAGAGAGTAGCCAGAACAATAAAATACCCCGACTTTGAACCAAAGCTCTTATGTAAATGTAAATGTGCAGATATTTATATAGCGCAATTCACCAACCGGTCTCTAAGCGCTTGCTTAGGGAACCCGTCCTGGTATTCCCCTGTGAGATAACCCAGCAGGGCATCCACAAGGTGAAAGCCAGGCATCCCACCGCGAGGGGCCATTGTGGAGATTAAGCAAGCTATTGCCCAGAGTCGCAGAGTGTGAACCCATGAATCGAGTATGCACTGGAGCGAGAATTATCGAGTCCATGGACAATTTATGGACTCAAGACCCAGCCGAGCCGGGAAATGAACCCTGGTCCCGGGCTGACCTCTGCTTTCAGGTCTGCCTACTCTAACCAGTGAGCCACACTTCTCCACCAAGCAAGCAGAGTAATTGGACCCTCCCCAGAAAAAGCTCTCTTGTCTCTTCCATCCAAAAATCTGTTCATTCATCCTTCCATCCACCCACTGATGTCCACCATTTCAACATTACATTCTGTCAATCATTCATTCTTTCATCCAGTCTTTCATCATTCATTCCGTTCGTCCATCCATGTGCCCGTCCATAGCCAAATCTATCTATCTATCCAGCTCCAAACCTATTCATCCATGCATCATTTCACCATCCATCCACCCACACTTTCACTCATCCTTCCATCCAGACAGTCTTTCAATCACTCATCCACCCTTTCACTCCAGCTATCCTTTCACACATCCATCCACCCATCCATCCATTTACCATTTCACATATCTAGCCATACAATACAAGCAGCCAATCAGTATAACTCTTCCCATTCCGTCTACCATTCTGAAGGACTTTCAGACATTTACGGAACAAGATGTAACATCCACACTGACCAGAATTACCTCTGGCTCCCCTATTGATCCGGCATCATCTTCAATTATTTCCAAAATTGCCCCCATCCTTATTCCTTATTTGACCAGAACCCTTAATCTCTCACTCTCCCAGTCGACTGTGCCCTCTCACTGGAAGAAAGCCGTCATCAGGCCCATTTTGAAAAAACCATCTGCTGACCCGACTTTGCCTTTAAATTACCGCCCCATCTCCCTCCTCCCCCTGTTTGGAAAGGTTCTGGAATCTTTAATCAACTCCCAACTCACAAAACACTTAGAAACTAACAAACTGCTGGATCCTTCTCAGTCTGGATTCAGAGCATTTCACAGTACTGAAACTGCGCTACTTGAAGTGGTGGATAATATAAGACTCGCCCTTGATATAAATCAACCCTTCATCTTGGTTCTACTAGATTTGTCCGCTGCCTTCGACACCATCTCACATGGTATTCTTCTAAAACGTCTTGTGGAGGTAGGTGTCGAAGGCTCGGCATTAATGTGGATCAAAAGCTTCCTGACGGGACGTAGTTCTAGAGTTCAAGTTGACAAATTCTCCTCTTTGGAACAGGAAGTAGACAAGGGCGTGCCACAAGGCTCCATATTAAGTCCTACACTTTTTAATCTTTATGTGTCTCCATTGGCTAAATTAATCAAAGCACACGGTTTTGAAACCGTGTCCTATGCGGACGACACACAAATTCTCATCACTTTAGGAACCGATCCTTCCAATGTAAAACTTAGATTTCAACAATGTATGATCACGATAAAAGAGTGGATGTCAAATAATTACCTGCTACTAAATGCAGACAAAACAGAGATCCTACTTTTTGGAAGCGCTCACAAATTCTGGAGTGACGACTGGTGGCCGTCAACTTTAGGTCCGTGCCCCCCCCCCCCAAAACTTCAGCCCGAAATCTGGGGATAGTGTTCGACAATAAACTCTCTATGTCTGACCACATCAACAGCATTGTGCGCTCCAGTTTCGGGCTTATGCGCAATCTCAGGAAAATTTTCAAATGGATCCCCCTTTCCTCCCGCCTGCCTCTGGTTCAGGGACTAATTATTAGCCGCCTGGACTACGGTAATGCGCTCTTTGCATCCATTAATGAAAATCTTTTGAACAAACTCCAGGTCCTGCAAAACACCGCTGCTAGGATGGTCCTTGATCTCCCCTCTCGTACTCCCTCTGCCCCCAGTTTGAGGTCGTTACATTGGCTTCCTATAAAAAAGCGCATTGAATTTAAACTTTGCTGCTTGGTTCATAAAACTCTCAACGGCAAAGGCCCTCTATATCTCGCCAACAAGCTCAGAACCTATCAATTGGCTAGAATGCTCAGGTCATCCGGCAAGCACCTTCTCTCCGTCCCCAAAGTTCGAACTGTTAGAAACGGAGATAGATCTTTTTCTAAAATAGCCCCTATGATTTGGAACACTCTTCCCTCTTCCTATGAGGCTTGAACCAAACCATCTGAAATTCCGCAAGCTTCTGAAAACCTGGCTGTTCTAATTTCGTCTGACTACCTGTTCATCATTCGAGCTTCTGCGGGCGCTTTGAAACCTACGGGTGACCTATGCGCCTTATCAATGCCAATACATACATACATACATACATACATACATACATACATACATTCTTTCACTTACTCATCTTTCCATCCAGTCACCCTTTCTTCATCTATCCATCCTCCATCTCTCCTCCCTCCCTTTCACTCATCTATCCCTTTCTTCACTCATCCACCCTTACATCCATCCTTTCACTCATCCATCCACCCATACTGTCAACCATCCATCCATACTTTCGCTCATCCATCTTCCCTTTTACTCATCCATTCACCCTTTCACTCAGCCATCCATCCTTTCACTAACTCATCCATCCATTCATTCACTCATCTTTCCATTGACTCTTTCACTCATCCATACATCCTTTTGTCCATCCAACCTCCTTTCACTCATGCATCCTTTCTTTCACTCATCCACATTTACATCTACCCTCTCACTCATCCAGACATCTATTCACCCCATCACTCATCCATCCTTTCATCCATCTATCCACCCTCCCTTTACTCACCCATCCATTATTTCACTCATACATCTTTACATTACATCCACTCTTAATTCATCTGTCCATCCATTAACCCTTTCACACATCCATTCATCCATCCATCCACTCATCCGTCATTTCATTTATCAATTCATCCACCATTTCACTCCATCCATCCATCCTTCCACTCTATCTATCCATGCAACCGTCTTGCCTTTCACTCATGTATCATCCATCCTTTCACTCAGTCATCCATTTTTTCACTCACTCATCCACCATTCCACCCCTTCATCCACCCTTCCACACATTCATTCATCTTTCCATCCAGTGACCATTTCACTTATCCATCCATTCACCCTTTCACACATCCATCCTTTTTGTCACCCACCCACCTGTTCACATTAATTATGAACCTTTGTCTGCAAAGTTGCATACAGAAAAGACTGATGACGAACTCCACACCTGCTGTAGCTGCTAATGCAAGGGTGTGGTGGGCAGGGGGTTCACGTGCCTCTGAAAACGGGCAATTTGAAAACTTAGAAGTCATGAATCTGGCATAATACACAATACCAGGTTGTGAGGTGCCTGCAGTGCTTAATTTGAGCCAGAGCTTTCCGGTGCTGAGCACTGGCACTTAATTGGTTTCCGGTGCTAAGCACCGGCACCTAATTGTCAACACCACACTTAGGGCAGTCTGCCACAAGGTGGCGCTGCTCATGTAATTTAGAGATGAGCAGTATAACAGTTGTTTAGGAAAACAATATACATTAAAGAAAGAATACTAACACCTGCCTCCCCAGCCATTCCTTAGCTTTGGGGACCTGGAATAATCTGAACTGTCGCATTTACATGCGAGAGAGATGGTTAGTGGTTGTGTTGGCAGCGATGACAGTGGTCATGGGTGGTGCAAGCTGCAGTGGCCTACTGGCCAGAGCCCCGGCCCTTAATAAGCACTGGGTGCCTGTGACATTGCGTTGTTTCTTTCTGTTTTTCTGCAGTTTTTAGTGTGAACATCTCCCAAGTTCTTTGGAGCGCGTTACACCAGTACCAATTATGTTAAAAAAGGTCAGACTGTATTTTTTAGGCATGGGGAGATTTAAGTAATTTGCCCAGAATCACAGGATTTAGAGTTGACCCCATAACTTGTATCTAGTTCAGTTCCCGAGTTCCATGAAACTACTCTGTGCTACCAGGGAGTTTTATTCCTATAGTGTTTGAAGCGCTGCGAATAGAGCCCCCTGCCCTGATCCAGGCAGCTCTGGATAATGCCTACAAGGCCCTGGGAAGGGGGCCCCGTACCTGGACCTTGCATCCTGATGCAGCGCTTCAAGGCGCAGGAGACTGACCTTTTCCAAACTGCTGCTGTGCCAGTCTGATCTCAACCTACCTCGCCTCACCTGATAATTACCCGCTGGTAATTAAGGCGTCTTCTGTTGCCTAGCAACCCAAATCAGAACGGGCAGACAAGGCTTCAGGACAGGTTTTTAAGAAAGGTGCTGCTCAGCCCCAACGTCGTGAGGCAACACAATTGTTGGCTTTTCTGTTTACCTTACACCTACCCATGTAACCCCAGCAAAGCCACTACGGCTGGGATCTAGGGATCGATGGGGACGGGGCACTGGAGGGGCAGGTGAGCCGGCTGACAGTAGTGTGGCCTTTCATGGGGAAGTGGCTCCCAGGGCAGCTGCCCACACTGCCCATGCCTAGCACCGGCCCTGGGTGGTGGCCTATGTGAACCAGAACAAACACAAGGAGATGATGGACGGAGCACTGAAACTTTTCAGACACTCACCCCCAGTCACAGATCTGGGTTGGAATCCATCATCGTTCTTTAGCTCACTTTGCCACCTCAGTTTAGACCCAGCTATATGCAAATCAGTCTTGACCCTGTGCCTCATGGGAACAGTCCAACCTGAACTGCTAAGGCAGGTCTTCCCTGGACCGGAAACAAGCATCCTGGGAGCGGTTTCAGGGTAACACCCCTCATCAGCCAGGTTTGCTTGA
Organism: Triturus cristatus; assembly: GCF_964204655.1. Taxonomy (NCBI): domain Eukaryota; kingdom Metazoa; phylum Chordata; class Amphibia; order Caudata; family Salamandridae; genus Triturus; species Triturus cristatus. Next base: position 28,046,991 of record NC_140592.1, on the reverse strand, counting down.
ATCCAGTGGCAAAGTGAGTTGCTTAATATCAGTGGCGTAGCAAGGGGGGAGTCGACGCTGGGCGACATTAGAGCAGCCATCGCTGGAATCACCAGAACCCCACCCCTCCTGTGCTCTTACATCTACCCACCGGGCGGCAAACGCAGGGACCGCCCTGGGCGGCACAACAGCTAGCTATGCCACTGCCTAATACTCTGGGGCATTGCCTAATTATCAACTGGTTTGCATGGCGGCGCCCCGCAGCGGACTAGGCCCCTGGATAGCCTGGTGGTCTGGGATTAGTCCATAGTTCCGTATATGGTATGTGTGGTTGTGACCCGTGGCACCAGATCCAATGACTCAACAACTGGGTCGGTGGTACTGTCAACCCCACACCCCCCTCCCCCGTGATGGCCTCTAAGGGTGGGGGTGAGGCATTGAGCGCCCTGGTGCAAAAAGGACAGTCTGGAATGCCAGGCATATCTTCCCATCTGTATTTATTTTTAAAGAACTCGGCCCATGGTCAGTCGGACTTCAGTTCCGCAGACTCTCCGGGTCGCGTTGTGTATTCGGAGTGGTCTGTACCACAACCCTGGAGACACTTTCGTTCCTTTGCTGCTTTTGACATTCCTCTGTTTTCAGCCTCTTCTGCTGCTGCTCTCTCGCTGGCGGCCATCTTGTCGGCGCGGCTGCTGCTCTCTCGCTGGCGGCCATCTTGTCGGCGCGGCTGCTGCTCTCTCGCTGGCGGCCATCTTGTCGGCGCGGCTGCTGCTCTCTCGCTGGCGGCCATCTTGTCGGCGCGGCTGCTGCTCTCTCGCTGGCGGCCATCTTGTCGGCGCAGCTGCTGCTCTCTCGCTGGCGGCCATCCTGTCGGCGCAGCTGCTGTCAGTTCAATAAATCAAATATTCTCTCAAGAGGAGATGCGCTCCTGCCTCTGACAGGACAGACACACCCCGCAGCCATGAACAGATCCATGACTGGGGCAGACAAATGATGTCTCCATGAACACTGGCAAACATTTGTACACTGATCCGGAGTGACGCAATCGCGATAGGGGTAGATATTTATACCATGCCTTGTTGATTTAGAAATAAACATAATCTCTGCAGCGGGGATAATACACACAAGAGCTCGGTCTCTGCCTCAGGGGACAGACGTCAGCGTCACTGAGGGCACACACAGCCTTTCTTCTGGCGCAAGCCCGGATATTGTGAACGCAGCTGTGAAGGGCACTGCTGATTGTACAGACCCCTTCATTACAATGTACGGTGCACTGAGGGGGAAATGTCCATCATGCATTGCAAACATCACTTGTGGAATCTCCTGTGGCTGAAAAGGAATACTAAACGCGTGTGCGTGAAATGCTGGTAGAGCAGAGGCTGCTGGCGTCATGGCGCTGTCGTAGATGGCTTCTTCTGTGCATGTCCTTTTTAGGGTGCCGGAAGGGCAGGGGCGCAGTATTTTACTGACAGCTCTTAAGCAGGCCTGACGTTGGTCTCAGAGTTAAGGCCCTATTTCAAAGCGGCAGTAAGGTGTCGGAAATCCCTGGAGGGGTCACCTTCAGGCCACAGTTACTGCCCTCAGCAATTTAGGTTTCATAGTCCCTATGGTTGCCATGTCCAGCTTCCCTGCTGTGGGGTACACTTACAAACATAAGAATATATCGTGGTTTCACATTCTAGAGTTTGAACGGATCGTTGAAGCTTGTTGATGTCTGCATAGATGTAACATCGTAGGACATCCTACGCAGGTATTGATTTACAGACCAGATTTCACGCGCCAGCTAGTGAGTACAATCGGCCATGTTGCTTGTATCACTGTTGGGTTTTACTACTGTGAGCTCACAAGCACCCTTTATAAATTCTTCCATCATGCATCCCTCCTTTGACTCATCCCAAACCTTCATTTTACTACTATGATCTCCCTACTCCCTTTCTACAGGTTCCTCCCTCCTCCATCTTTCCTTTTACTCATCCCAAGCCTCGTCTTTCTACTAAATCTCCAAATAAACACTTTCTAGACCATGGGTACTCACAAACTTTCTCTCAGGGTCCAAAATTACAGTGTGGTTTATGGCCAAGGGCCGAACCGGTGGGGGAGAGGGCAGGGGGGGAGGGGGGCGGGGCTAGAGCAAAAAAAACTATGCTTTCTCTGTCTCCCTCCCTCTATCTCTCCCTCTCTCTCTCCGTCTCCCTCCCTCTCTCTCTGTCTCCCTCTCCCTCTCTCTCTCTTTCTCCCTCTCTCTCTCTCCCTCTCTCTCTCTGTCTCCCTCTCTCTCTGTCTCTCTCCCTCGCTCTGTCTCCCTCCCTCGCTCTGTCTCCCTCTCTCTGTCTCTCTCTCTCTCTCTCTGTCCCCCTCTCTCTGTCTCCCTCTTTCTGTTTGTCTGTCTCCCTCTGTCTCCCTCCCTCTCTCTCCCTCTCTCTCTGTCTCTCTCTCCCTCTCTCTCTCTCTCTCTCTGTCTCCCTCTCTCTCTCCCTCTCTCTCTCTGTCTCCCCTCGCTCTGTCTCCCTCCCTCTGTCTCCCTCTCTCTGTCTCTCTCTCTCTCTCTGTCCCCCTCTCTCTGTCTGTCTGTCTCCCTCTGTCTCCCTCCCTCTATCCCCCTCTCTCTGTCCCCATCTGTCTCCCTCTGTCACCTCACCCGCTGCGCTCACTCCCTGCTGCCCTCCGTCACCTCTCCTGCTGCTCTCACAGCCTGCTGTCCTCGTCACCCTCTGTCACCTCACCCCGCGTGTGTCACCCCGGGCTGAGACCGCTTCCCGGGCACACACACAGCTGCACCCGAGTACTTCACAGGTCTTTTAAAGACCATTCACTTGTTAATGAGGCTTTGTTGTATTTCACCTCTTCTTAGCGCCCCTGCATCTCAACTCAATCAGAGGGGAGATGCAGGGGCGCTAAGAAGAGGTGAAATACAACAAAGCCTCATTAACTAGTGAATGGTCTTTAAAAGAATCGCCCGGCCCCCATAGCTCCGCGCTGCTGCAACCGGCGGTGTTTGCGGACACTCTTTTAAAAAATAAAAAAGCACAGGTACGATGTCTGCAAGGTCCGCGGGCCGCCAAGGAAGGCTTGCCGGGCCGCTGGCGGCCCGCGGGCCGTACTATGAGTACCCGTCTTCTAGACTCTTCCCTCTTCTGTCCCTCCACTATCCAATTCAAGCCAACTAACAGACTCACATGTCCACCGCTCAAATTAATACATATTTCCCTGTACGAACCCACCACTAATCCTTGTTTGTTTCCACTGTGACGTGCTAGTCGCTGAAAAGCACTTCAAAACCTCGTAAGGGGAAGTAAGTGCTATATAAATACAGTTACACCTACAATTGTATCTCGTTCTCGATAACACGCTACAGTGGATCCTGGGTTGTCGACCTGTCGGCCTTGTCATGCTGTTACCGGCTTGGACAGCACACACTTTAATTTGTAGATTTTTTTAATGACGCACTGATTACCATTTTTAAGCAATTTGATGCATGTGTTTCTTTTATGAGTTTTTTTTCTCCAAAAATCGAATCAAGATTAAATGATGATGGTGTGGCTTACTCAGGTTCAGACACGCCAAGATTTTGGTCTGAAGTTGAGTTAGTTTTGGGGCCATATTGGGTGCCAAGTTACATGTCCAGCCATGGCCACAGAATTGGTTTGGGTCTGGCATCGTGAAAAGTGTTACATTTCTAGACGAGTTTCCCTTTGTAGTGGTGCCACAACCTGGACTAAGAATGTCTGAAATCCGTCTGTCACATTTTAGTCCGAAAACACAGGGCTTGCATCACTTTAAAGGCGGCGGACAGCAAACTTGGCCTTTCAGCCTCTTCAAGGCGCTTTGCGACCCTTGAATCAAAAAGAACTGCAAACCCAGTAGCCAGATGGATTCGAGACCCTACAAGACAGAGCGCCTCACAGTGGAATCTTACTCTGCAGAGACTGGCACAAGCCCCGCTTAATTGTAGGTTTCCTTGATGGCTGAAGGCTTTCTTCAGCCTCTCAGTGTCTTTCTGCGGCACCCCCTCATTCTCTGTGCATGTACTCAGGGGTGCTTGTCTCCGCACCCCTTGATTAGGCCTTCAGCTTGAGCTGACGTTGTGTCTCATCCTGCAGCGAGCGGGGGAGGCGTGATTAGGGGGTTCTTACATTCTGCATCCTGCCCCTGCTGCTCAGGGCCTTCCCCTTGGCATCTTCCATGGCATGGACTGGTGAGGAGAGGGCAGTGGGTTTGTTGTGAAGCGCCCACCACATTCCACCGAACTGCTTGTCGCATGGTTCCTCTCTTCCCACACTGTCGGTCAGGGAGAGCTGTGATTAACAAACCATGTGCTCCTCTGCAGGGCTCGAGACTGGCTCGGGAGGAAACCCGGAACTTGAGGGTCTCGAGATCTTAAGATGGGATGCAACCTGTAGGCTCTCACGTGCGCACACACACACAAACTGAATATTATTAAGAAATACCACAAGCTATAACCAAACACGCACACACACAAGGACACAACCTGCATCTTAAGAGGTGACTGGACTTATATATGAGCACACACACACTTAGAGGGCTTTAAGTGGAATGAAAAAGTGGGGGTGATGGGAAAGGAGCTCTAAAAGGGGCGTGGCTTAAACATGTAAATGGCATTTCTGTGATTTCAAGAGTGTGTCAACCGACCAGTATTATGATTCATCTCTGATTTATAGCACAGAAACTGACATACACCAAAACCAGCCAGGGTGAATTTGTAAATAATTAATATGTTAGACATGTACGCCCTTCTTCTCTTCACATCTCGTCCATCTATGTACCTTACACCTCATCTCTTTCCTCTTAGGTACCCTCTTCACACTCTCTCCTGACTGTACTTCCTTGCTTCTACCTCACTTTACCACCCCCAAACACACAACACACCCACTCACCAGTAAGCCCTGTGGACGGGCAAGCCTACCAAGCTGCGGATCTACGCCACTATCTAATGATTCATGGCATTTTGCTCCTTCTATGTGCGCTGCAGAATGCAGAAAACTGCTTGAAAGGGTACTATTCTTGCATAGGGGTTTGAAGCCACACAAAGTGGCTTAACACCACATTGTAAATATGGTGCAGGGCATTGCGCCACCAGAACGTCGGAAAAAGTGACATTCCGGTGGCACAATCCCTTGTAAATATGCCCCTATGTGACACTTTGGCAAACCATTTTAAAATAAAAAGTGAAAACATTTAGCAGAATTTTCTCACCACTGCCTCACTTCCCATCAACTCATTTCCCACAAACCTTTCCCACAGAGACACTTCAATAGGGCTTGAAAGCTTTGATCCGACCACTCAAACTCAGATATTAGACCTGTTAACTGAAGCTAAACCAGGCTCGCCCTCTGATCCCTGTCCGCCACATGTAATGTCCACTCTGGCCACTCTTCTTGCTCCTACCAGTACATCATTGTGCACCTGATCGCTGATCCTATATGCTGTTCCTAAGGAGTGGAAATCAGCGTGTTATGACCATTTGTAAAAAGATGAATGCTGATTCAACGGAGCCAGCTAACTTCCGCCCCATTTCTCTTCTCCCTTTGCTTGTCAAGTTCTGGAGTCATATGTGAATTAACAACTTACCACCTCTCTGCAGAACTGTCATCTTTCGGATCCCTCACAATCTGTCTTCAGAGCCTCCCATAGTACAGAAACTGCCTTACTAGCAGTAGTCGGTTCTATCAGACTATCTCTAGATGCCGGAACTCCGGCAATGCTGGTACTTCTTGACCTGTCTGCATCTTTTGATACCGTCTCACATTCCACCTGATTCAATGTCTTAACCAGGGTTCCACAGGGCTCCTTCTTAAGCCCCACTCTCTTTAACATCTTTGTAGTGACCCTCGCCCAGACAATCAAGTCCTGTGATTTTTAAATTCTTTCCTATGCAGATGACACCCAACCTGTCATCTCTTTTGGGTATGACATATAACATGTCAAACACAAATTCATTGTCTGCATGAGGAAAATTGCCAAATGGCCGACCCGTAATTACCTTCAGCTGAACGGAGACAAAACAGAGATTCTTCTGTTTGGTAAAGCTCAGTTTTACTGGTTTGGGAAATGGTCGCCTGAGCTAGGCCCTGTGCCTTCTCCCTGTAAAACGGCTAGAAATCTAGGTATCCTTCTAGATGAAAACCTATCTATGAAGGATCAGGTTATATCCACTTGTGGTACCTGTTTTAGAACGAAGCTTCTTCTCTGGAGAATATTTTAGTGGCTTCTGCTGAGTAATAATCAGTCACCTTGACTATGGAAATGCCGGAATACTAGCGTCCAATCAATCTCTTCTTTCTGAAATTCCGAACACTGCTGCTCGTCTGGTTACCAAACTGCTGCTAGGCGCGCCGTCGGCTCCTTCGCTCAGAGCCCCATTGGCTTCCTATGAGGAAAAGAGCGGTGTTCAAACTGCTCTGCCTGACTCACAAGTCCCTGATCGGCAAAGGCCCAGCATACTTACAAGAGCAACTCACCTACTACTGTCCTGGCAGAAATCTAAAAAAGCAAACTGTTACTATGTTCTCGCCGCATCCGTAATTCAAATTGCGGCAGTCGGTCCCTTCCTTACCTTGCCCCCTACCATTGGAATAGACTTCCTGAATATGCGCGCTCCTGCACTGACTTCACAGGATCTGAAAAACATCTTAAATCTTGGTTGTTTTGACTTGCTACCTCAGACGGCCTCTGCTACAGCGCCGAGACACCCCTTTGGAGTTGAGCCAGTTGCGCTATATTAAATTCACATTAACATAGCATAGCTGCATTTTCTTTTACTTTCACTGGGTCAATATTTTGACAGCTGTGTACCACCTTCACACACTTTGTACAGAATCACAATTGAAACTAGAATACTTGACCACTGCTCTGTACGCTCTGCGGAGAGGCCAAGATTTGGATGGCCATGTATTCTGATCTCCTTTCTGACCCACTGATATACACACTGAGAAGCTCACATTGCCTTCAGCCTCAACTCCAGAGCTCTCAGTCGTAGTCCTAAATAAATACTCGGAGGCGATACTGTTCAAAGTATGCACTATACAATAGTAATATGCTACTAAAAAAATACAGAAATACAACATCCTGGAAAAAGCCATCACTCTTAGGGAAAGAAATTTTAAGTAAAATGTGAACTTTAAAAGGAACTAAACCGCCAACATGGATTACCTTTATGTTTTTACAATGGTTGTTCAGAAATCGATCAGTGTTACAGATATAAATATAGGGACCGGCAGAATCAGCAAGGGGGGGCAGGGGCATGAATCTCCGCCTCCTTCAAGACCACGCCCTCCTCAGACAGTGACACTTTGCTTTGAAGTTGGCTGAACTTCTAAACTCTCACTCGCACTGAGTAGCTAACTCACTATACACACATATTTGAATTCATTCCACAGGCCACCTCTGCACTACACAAAGCACTGGGGGGGGGGGACAGACCTATTGTGCTTTTCAAAGTTTGTTCCTCATGCTCTGCTCGTCATAGGCCTTGCTCAGCTGAGACTCTTTCACAGATGGCTATTATTTTAGAAATATTGTAGGAAATGCTGTTAGAATTCTTTTGATGTCACGTTTCTCCTGGAGATGATTGGCTGGATGGGGTTCATCACTTTCAGTGTGTTCCTCTTGTGCTCTTAAGAGTCTGTGGGAAGTTTTGTTGGCCAACAGTCTCTTTCTAGACTCTGACCAATGCTTAATTTGAGCTGGTGGCCGCCACCAGCACTCATTTTTGGGGACGGTATTTATTTTTTCCACATCAGACATTTACCGAGAGCAAGAGAGGGAAAACACACAAATCAGAAGGACAGAGGAAGACAATGACAGGAAATATGTCACAAACAGTGAAAGCAGGAGCCTGCGAGAGTGAGATAAAGGGGCAGGGAGTGCCTGGCGTGGATTGAAGAGGCCTGAGGTGGGTTCGTATCGACACAACCTGGTATTTGACTCACCATTTAATTGTACCGGCCCCTGGCTTCTGAGCAGAGCTTTGGACACCCACACTCATTCTTTTACAAACTAAGCACTGACTCTGTCGTTCCTTTAACTATTAAAAAGTCCCCTCCTTTCACTTTAGGTTATATTTCTTGCTCTGCTGCCAGACTCTTTCTTACGAAATGTGTTTTCTTTATTTACATGTGAGGAGTGCACTTAACTTTAAAGCATGTCTGGCTGGATGAAAGCTGTGGCGAATTCTCTGCAGAGGCCTGTAACATTTATTTTCATAATGACTTCAATTCTTGGCAGAAGGGGCTGGCCCTGTGGCCTTATTGGGCCTCGTCCAAGGCCTGCCTGGCATCCAACCGCAGGGAGACCCAATCAGGGAATCTGTGGCTCGTCCTTTGGTACCCTGGCTCTGCAACCCTGGTCTCAGGGGTCATGAAGCCGGTAGCGACTCACACAGGTAAGAGCGATGGGGCTGTGGAGTGCGCAGGGGTGGGCAGAGGTTGGTGGAATTCAACAGACGACAGGCTAATATTAAATAAATAAATTAAACCACAAACTTTGCGATCACCAAATTGCCGGCACAGCGATGCGGTGAGCGCAAACTAAGTGTTTTTATTTATTTATTTAATATGATTTAGTCCGTCGTCTGTCGAATTCCACCATCCCCATTCTACCTCGCTGCCTTACCGCTATTACCTGTGCGAGCCGCCACTGCATGAAACCAGTGGTAGGAACAGAAAGTACACAGGGCTCTTGGACATCACTTGGGGGTTGTCAGAGGCATCAGTTGCTACCCGTGGCTGACCCTTTGGTACCCTGGCTTCGACCTCATTAACCCCGGTCTCAGTTGTCATGAAGGCAGTGGTAGGAACAGGAGGTACACAGGGCTCTGGGACATCACTTGGAGGTTGACAGGGATAGCAGATGCTATCTGTGGCTACCCCTTTGATACTCCCATCCCATGGCTGCCTAAGATAACCCTGGTCTCAGGGGCCATGAAGGCAATGGGAGGAAAGAAAGTACCCAGGGATCTTGGACATCACTTGGGGGTTGCCTGGAGAATCAAATGGTACCTGTGGCTACCCCTTTGGTACTCCTGCGACTGCCCATGTTAACCTTGTTCTCAAGGGTCATGAAGGCAGTAGGAAGAACAGGAAGTACACAGAGCTCTTGGATGTGACTTGGGGGTAGCAGGTGCTATCCACAGCTTGCCCTTAGATACAGGTCTGCTCTTGTTGAACTTGGCCTTAGGAGACTTGAAAGGCAGCACCAGGAATAGGAAGTACTCACAGCTTCTGAACATGAATTTGGGGGTAGCCATGGGTATCAACTGCTATCCATGCCCTGCTCTATGAAACCCTTGGTACTGGCTAATCGTGGCCTCCGCCACTCTGAAGCCGTGGCAAAAACAGAAACCTTGCTTACGTCCATAAGTTCCCATGTCTTACCCTTTCCCGTAGTCTCTCAGCACAAAATAGGAGGCTGTTGAAGGTTATTGGTGAGACAGGTTGTTAAGCCTGTGATGTCATTGGAGGTCAAAGGGTGCATGATGTCACTGTTCATGTGCTCTTCCAGACATTTTGATGACTCAAGACCCTTGGTTCCTACATAATATCAAAAACTTGTCTTTCTTCCTCAAGCCATCCCCTCATAATTACTCCCATCATAAGGTGTGCCCGTGCCCTGCTATCCACCAATAGCTTGCTTTTTATTATTTTTACAAGCCTTTGCCAATGGGCTGCACTTGATAAAGGCGATTACCCACACTCGCCTTGTTTCTCAGTCTCTTTTGGAATAATGTCTCCTCAATGCTTTGCCTACCGACTGGTTGTGTATTATTCGAGCCACGGATTCTGACATGCCAAAGAGTGCCAATGGACCCGCATGGATGGGTGCTGTTCTTCAACATGTTTCCTAACGCGTGCTCTAAGATGCGCTGGTCCCGGGTGGGCCTTGGGTGGCTGTGGTCTCTGACGTGCTTTGATGGGACTCTGCTTTCCCACACTATGATAAGCATGGGATGATTGGATTTTCCTGTACTTCCGTGAGCATTCATGGCTTAGAGTACAGTGCTGTAGTGGTTGCATCACTGGACGGCAGGGAGACGACTGGTCAAAATCGTTGTCCTCTCCAGCCTATTCTTCTTTCATTTTTGTTCCATTTATTTTTTTGTCTGCCTCCTCTTTTCCCTTTGGCTGGATATTACGAAGCAGTTCAGGTTGTCGTGGCTGGTGTCTCCCAGTACGCCATCACTATGAGACATCACCTGTAGACCTCTGAAGTGTCCACCACTATATGCACTTGTAGGAGTGAGGGGGGAGGTCAGATGGTGCTTGTCTGTGATAGGAAGGATTGATTGGAGGTGGGTTGGTGTTGGAAGTCTCGGACGTTTCTCCTGTTGGAACAGGGCGCAAACAATCAGAAAAACAGAGACTTTATATACGAGAAAGACCTCTTTTTCTGGCACTATTTCCAGGAGTCTATGCTGGCCACACACAGTTCAGTGGGATGAGAGATTACCGTCCGAGGAATCATCTCAGGCAGGGTCATGCCAGTACGCTGGCTCCCTCTCCAAGGAGCAGAACAGTGGCATGAGTGACGACCATCTGAGGCTTCATCTCAGGCAGACTCAGGCCAGTACGCTGGCTCCGTCTCCAAGGAGATCAGTGGGATGAGAGATGACCGTCCGAGGAATCATCTCAGGCAGGGTCATGCCAGTACGCTGGATCTCTCTCCAAGGAGCAGATCAGGTGGAGGAGAGATGACCGTCCATGGCTTCATCTCAGGCAGACTCAGGCCAGTACGCTGGCTCCCTCTCCAAGGAGCAAATCCGGGGACGAGAGACGACCACCTGTGGCTTCATCTCAGGCAGGCTCAGGCCAGTACGCTGGCTCCCTCTCCAAGGAGCAGATCGGGGGATGAGAGACGACTGTCCGTGGCTTCATCTCTGGCAGGCTCCGGCCAGTACATTGGCTCCATCTCCAAGGAGGAGATCAGGAGGATGAGAGATGAACGTCCGTAGCTTCAACTCAGACAGGCTCAGGCCAGGATGATGGCTCCCTCTCCAAGGAGCATCAGTGGGATGAGAGATGACCGTCCGTGGCTTCATCGCAGGCCGGCTCAGGCCAGTACGATAGCTCCCTCTCCAAGGAGCAGATCAATGGGATGAGAGATGACCGTATATCAAAAAGAAGGGGGAAAGAGAGGTTTTTTTAACGGTTAGGTTCACCCTCCCATTGTGTACATGACTCCTAGAAGACCTGATTTGGTGCAAAAATAAGTGAAAAAACACACAAACGCTGCGCAAAATTTGCATGCGTTAATCAAAATACATACGTAATGTACGTCTAATGAGAATATTTTAAAAGGCAAAACTGTGCCTCATGGTCGACTGAGGGGGGGTTGGACACTCGTACACTTGTACTCTTCAAGCCACCCACCGGAAACACCTACTGGAGACCTGCCTCGCCGACCACTTATTTTTGCACCAAATCAGGTCTTCTAGGAGTGGCACTTACACTGGGCTGGTCCCAGTGTAGTCCTGATGAAGAGCTTGGGAAGCTCGAAACTAGTCGACCGTATGCTAGGTACACTTACCCATTAAAGTAGTTTATTCTAGCATATCACCCATTTTTTAACCAATTAGCTAGGAGCAAGAATAAAATTTATTTGGCCCACTAGTTGATTATTTTAACTCACTTTAAACCTCTCCACACCACAACACTTGCACAACACATAGTCTTGTTCAGTACTCCTACGTAAATCCGCAAGTCGCAGCACGCCTCAGCCCGTAGAGGACTGAGAGGACCCCAATGATGAAGCATGTCACCGTGGGGAAACCCTGGTGAGTGAGGGGACTCAAGAAAGGAATTGCCCTTTCTTTCTTTTGCTTGGGTGTTCTTTCGGGAAACAAGTGCTTTCCTTACACCCTTAGGTTAGGTTCTCATAATCTGAAGATTCGGGTTATTTATTTAGTCATGAGAGATGACCGACCATGGTTTCATCTTAGGCAGGCTCAGACCAGTACGATGGCTCCCTCTCCAAGGAGCAGATCAATGGGTTGAGAGATGACCGACCATGGTTTCATCTTAGGCAGGCTCAGACCAGTACGATGGCTCCCTCTCCAAGGAGCAGATATGGGGATGAGAGATGACCGTCCGTGGCTTCATGTCAGGCAGGCTCAGGCCAGTACGATGGCTCCATCTCCAAGGAGCAGATCAATGGGATGAGAGATGACCGCCTGTGGCCTCATCTCGGGCAGGCTCAGGCCAGTACGCTGGCTCCATCTGCAAGGAGCAGATCAGGGGATGAGAGATGACCGTCTGTGGCCTCATCTCAGGCAGGCTCAGGCCAGTACACTGGCTCCCTCCCCAAGGAGCAGATCAGGGGATGAGAGATGACCGTCCATGGCTTCATCTTAGGCAGGCTCAGGCCAGTACGCTGGCTCAATCTGTAAGGAGCAGATCAGGATCTTGGTGACATCAGTGATCCCTGGTCCCTTTCAAGACGTTCTCTCCTGCGGTGCACATGTGCATCCTCCTTCAATGCCTTGCTTTGCAGTTCCAAGGATGACCATCATTAATGTAACCTGGCATCACATTCCGGGGGGAAGCGAGCTTCTAAGGATGCCTTCTTGAGCTCTTGTAACACCTTCAGGAGCTCTAATCCTCAGATTTATTCTGCTTCCTAAGAACCTCTTACAAGATAGTGTCAGAATGTCAGAAGCTGCTCTTAAGCTGTTACTTTATCTCTCATTGAAAGACTTAGAGGGTCATTTATAGGTGAACTGTAAATTGGTGATCATCATTTTCTGAGGACCTCACACTTTCCCGATCTCATATACAGTTTGTTCCTGATTGAAAAGTTTCATCTGGTTCGACAGTCAGATACATCCCACCTGTGGTGCTTTGTCGAGAAGACCACCAGCTTTCAGTGTTGAAAGGCTTGTTCACTTTACGACAGACTGGCAGAAGAAAGACTATAAATCCAGTGATCCCTGGACGGTGGCTGCCAAGAGTCAGTTCCATCCCTACAGCTTCTGGGAGAGAATTCCAGGCGTAAACTCCAAAGGAGAAAACCCTCCTTGCCAGGCTAGTCTATACCCTTCCCATGAACCCAACCCTAGTCCTACATGTCAGAGTGGAGAGGGCAGCAGAGATGTAATCCTCATTTTACGGATTCTGAAAATGGTTTCCGGGCATCCTTTGAATTCATGGAAGGGCTGGAATCAAGGTTATGGAAGACGGGCCGTTGGAGGTCAGCTCATGAAGTTGAGTAAAGACTTAGGGCCTCATTCATGAGACCCTACGGCACTTTTGCACCAGTGGAATGTCTCTTTTTGACATTCCATTGGTGCAATGTGCCATTGCATTTTTACAAGGCCACTTTACGTGGCTTTTCATGGCCTTGTAAATATGTGCCCCTTTCACATAGAACACTGAGTGAAAGGGGCGTTCCAAGGGCGTCGCTGTGGGTGTTCCCATGCCACACCCATGGAATCTGAAGCATTCCCAGATTTACGAGGAATCCTAAACCAGGGAATGTGTCAGATTCTAACGCCACCCCAGGGGAGGCATTAGGGAGGTGCAACGAGGGGAAATGTTTTAATTTCTCCTGTTTTTTTCCTTTTTCTATGTTTGCAGCACACATAGAAAGAGGAAATCGCCCGAATTGATTGATTTTGTGCAGGAAGGTGTCCTTTCCTGCACAAAACCAATCCGCCCCACAACGCAGGCACCCTTACACTGCAGTGCCTGCGTAGCGGCACGGCAGCCCATTGTGCACCGGAGCTGGGGAAAAGGACAGGCATGCACCCCATCACATGGATACCGCATATTCCTGCCCTTTTGTTTTGGCCTAAAGCAGCGCAGCAAGATTCCTTGTGGCGCTGCCCTGCACGACAACCTCATAAATGAGGCCCTTAGAGGGAATCATTTCTGGGTTTAGTCTGGGCCTTCCAGGGTAAGGGCAGGAGGAGCTGCATAAAACGTCCCCCTGCACTCCCTCAGCGGCCAGCAGCGTCCCACGTTGCTTTGGCTTCTTTGCTGCTGCTTAGTTCTTCACTAGTTTTCATCTCTGCACTTTTGTTGTCTTTAACTCAATCCCCCCGTTTTGCTTGCTCTTTCCCTGATGGTCCATTTTCACAAACTTGTTTAACTTTCCTTTCCTTGTGGATTTCTTGCAGATGGCTATCCTGTCTCAACGCTCTGGGGCACCAGTCCCAGTTCACAGAGGTCACAGAGGTCAGCATTGCTTCTCTCTGCTGAGAATGGGATAAGTTTATCACTCAATGCAAGCTCTCACACTGAATTCTTTATGTCATCTGTATCCTCACTATCTGCCTTGTCTTCTTTTTGAAAGAATATCAAGTGATGGTTCCAGGGTGGTCCAGAACCGGTATCCAGTGCCTGTCTTTAACCGGTGTCTTCGCTGTCTCCTCCATCCCCCATTTTTACTCTGGGTCCCTAAGGTATTGTCAAACCTTATTTCAGAACGGGTGGAAGAGAGGGGTTTTCGGCAGGGCCCTTTCTGGTCACCTCACACCTCCTCCTAATTCCTGACTCCCAGATGTCCTGGCTGCCTACACAAGTGCACATCATGTGGCTCTCAGGAGCCCCAGGCTCCCTCAGTGGAGGCCACTTAGCACTTACCCTGAACACTGTCAGATGGACAGCCATATCTCACTCCCATATAAAGCTCCTGCCACCCGAAGGGCCAGGGAGTGGAACCCTCCTGCGGGCTGCTGGCAGCTCTAGCCAGCAGAGCCGTGGGCGGGAAGGCGAGGGTGGCAAACCGGATGCAAACAGGAAACATTCATTAAAACACCTGCCAAGAGTCTAGGCTGTCAGCAAGGGCTCCTGGCACAAGTGCCCGGATGTCTGGAGCTGGCTGCACTCTGCAAAACGTATGAGATACGAGGGATTCTTGCCAAAGGGCGACTAAGGATCCCCGAGAACAGTGTTATCATTTGTCATTTCAGATGTTGTAGTGATCTTATCAATGATGTCATAGAACATGTCATGAGTGATGTAATATGGGAGGTACCTGGCAGTGCATGGCGAGGGCGTGAGTTATAGTTACTTTAGGGCACAAGTTATAGTTACCTAAGATAACTATAACTGGTGAATTTCAGTTGTTTTGTTCATCTAAAATAGTATGTTTTAACTGACATTTTCACCTAAGTACAATGATCCGTTAACATTTGGTTATTTCTTAGTTTTTGTTTTTTAATGTAAAATAAGATATTATTACAATTCCTAACAATAATTTCACTTTAACCTTTGTTTTTTTTACATACATTTCTATGAGTTTTCTGGATCACTGACATAATATCGATTACCAAAATATCCCCATACACAAATATCGACACGTAAATATCGATGTCAAAAATATCCACATCCTATCTTTATAATGTAAAGTATAAAAATATCGAAAAAATTATATCGATGTACAAAAGATCGTTTTTTAATATATATAAAAATAATGTTCAATAAAGGAAATAATAAAATAAACTTTTAAAAAACGTGCTGGATAGCGGAGGGGAAAAAATTACTATTCCCTCTCCAGTGAGTGCAACAGTAGGGAAAGTGTTGGATAGCGGATAGGTAAAAATAACTATTCCCACTCCAATTAGTGCAACATAGAGAAAGTGTTGGATAGCGGATAGGTAAAAATTACTATTCCCACTCCAGTGAGTGCAACAGTAGGGAAAGTGTTGGATTGCGGATAGGTAAAAATTACTATTCCCACTCCAATGAGTGCAACAGTAGAGAAAGTGTTGGATAGTGGAGGGGTAAAAATTACTATTCCCACTCCAGTGAGTGCAACAGTAGGGAAAGTGTTGGATTGCGGATAGGTAAAAATTACTATTCCCACTCCAGTGAGTGCAACAGTAGAGAAAGTGTTGGATTGCGGATAGGTAAAAATTACTATTCCCACTCCAGTGAGTGCAACAGTAGAGAAAGTGTTGGATAGTGGAGGGGTAAAAATTACTATTCCCACTCCAGTGAGTGCAACAGTAGGGAAAGTGTTGGATTGCGGATAGGTAAAAATTACTATTCCCACTCCAGTGAGTGCAACAGTAGGGAAAGTGTTGGATTGCGGATAGGTAAAAATTACTATTCCCACTCCAGTGAGTGCAACAGTAGGGAAAGTGTTGGATAGCGGATAGGTAAAAATAACTATTCCCACTCCAATGAGTGCAACATAGAGAAAGTGTTGGATAGCGGATAGGTAAAAATTACTATTCCCACTCCAGTGAGTGCAACAGTAGGGAAAGTGTTGGATTGCGGATAGGTAAAAATTACTATTCCCACTCCAATGAGTGCAACAGTAGAGAAAGTGTTGGATAGTGGAGGGGTAAAAATTACTATTCCCACTCCAGTGAGTGCAACAGTAGGGAAAGTGTTGGATTGCGGATAGGTAAAAATTACTATTCCCACTCCAGTGAGTGCAACAGTAGAGAAAGTGTTGGATTGCGGATAGGTAAAAATTACTATTCCCACTCCAGTGAGTGCAACAGTAGAGAAAGTGTTGGATAGTGGAGGGGTAAAAATTACTATTCCCACTCCAGTGAGTGCAACAGTAGGGAAAGTGTTGGATTGCGGATAGGTAAAAATTACTATTCCCACTCCAGTGAGTGCAACAGTAGGGAAAGTGTTGGATTGCGGATAGGTAAAAATTACTATTCCCACTCCAGTGAGTGCAACAGTAGAGAAAGTGTTGGATAGTGGAGGGGTAACAATTACTATTCCCACTCCAGTGAGTGCAACAGTAGGGAAAGTGTTGGATAGCAGAGGGGTAAAAACTACTATTCCCACTCCAATTACTGCAACAGTAGGGAAAGTGTTGGATAGCGGAGAGGTACAAATTACTATTCCCACTCCAGTGAGTGCAACAGTAAGGAAAGTGTTGGATAGCAAAGGGATACAAATTACTATTCCCACTCCAGTGAGTGCAACAGTAGAGAAAGTGTTGGATAGTGTAGTGGTTAAAATTACTATTCCCACTCCAGTGAGTGCAACAGTAGAGAAAGTGTTGGATAGCGTAGTGGTTAAACTTACTATTCCCACTCCAGTTAGCGCAACAGTAGGGAAAGTGTTTGATAGCGAAGGGGTAAAAATTACTATTCCCACTCCAGTGAGTGCAACAGTAGGGAAAGTGTTGGATAGCAAAGGGGTACAAATTACTATTCCCACTCCAGTGAATGCAACAGTAGAGAAAGTGTTGGATAGTGTAGGAGTTAAAATTACTATTCCCACTCCAGTGAGTGCAACAGTAGAGAAAGTGTTGGATAGCGTAGGAGTTAAAATTACTATTCCCACTCCAGTGAGTGCAACAGTAGAGAAAGTGTTGGATAGCGTAGGAGTTAAAATTACTATTCCCCATCCAGTGAGTGCAACAGTAGAGAAAGTGTTGGATAGCGTAGGAGTTAAAATTACTATTCCCACTCCAGTGAGTGCAACAGTAGGGAAAGTGTTGGATAGCGAAGGGGTAAAAATTAATATTCCCACTGGAGTCAATTCAAAATGAAAAACAAACAAAATATCAACTACAATACAAAAGATGTTAAAAAAGAGAAAAAGAAAACATATAAAAATATAAAAAATTACAAAAGATAGAAACATATTATAATGTTAAAATCATCTAAAAATTACCCACAACTTATTTTATAAAAAATAAATTAAATAATTTACAAACAAATAACTATTTTTAATAGACATTATTTAAATTCAAAAACATGAATTGTTACATAAATTTAATATTTGTTTTATTTCCTATCCTATAACACCGCTCAATTCACAAAACACATCTACATTTTTTAAAAAGTGTACATCCATAGTTAAGTTGGGGAGAGGATGTAGTCCTACGGCTAGAGCGGTCGACCTCGAAGCTGGGGAACCGGGTTCGAGTCTCGGCACCAAGGTAATTGAGATCGAAAATGATCATCTTCAGGTTGTCAGATACAGAAGGTCTCAGACACTATACCTAATTAACTTTCACAACAATGATTTCGCCAGCACCCCGAATACCAAATTTCCTGTCGTTTTTGACTATAGTGCATCACTGCAAAGTATTGCTAAAGATAAAGGGCAAAGTGTAGGGCTTTGCTTAGAAGGAGATATTAACGCCAAGCTCCCCCTGCAGGCTTCCTCCCTGGGCACACACTGTATAGACATCCCAGACACATCAGAATGTTTTTGGAATAGCACTGATACTAGAGCGTCTGAGTTGATGGAGTACCTGGCTGCCCACGACTTAAACAATGTAATGGATTTAGCAGGTGGAAATTACTTTTCCATCCCCACTTTTTGAGGTAGAGGCTTCTGCACTACGATAGATTATATTTTTATATCATCTAGTTTGGTGGAGGCATTGCTGCATGGGAAGGTTGCCTCATCGCACTGTGGAGACCAGAGTCCCATCGAGGTGGTATTCCACCTGCCTCCCAAGCCTAATTACAGGATAGATTGCACTTTTTTGGTCTGCTGTATCTGATATGAGATGCATGAACCAGGCATTGACCCCGGTTACTTGTCACTTCACTGGTGAGTCATGGGAGGAGCATTTTACAAGTATCTATGGCGCCATCCCAGCGGAGTCCGAAATCCATATGGTTCCATACTGTATGGGAGTCCCAATTTGATTGCGTGAAGTAGAGGATGCCATAGAACAGAGTATGGGTGGCAAAGTCCCTGGCCCGGACAGGGTTCTAATCAAAGTTATTAAGCATAACCCTGATTTCTGAGCTCTTTTATTAACTCAATTTTTTAACAATCTTGTCCAATCCCCACTGTCGACCTCATGTTAAACCTCTATCGCAGTGCCCATCCTTCAAGAGGGTTACTGCATGCAGCCGGTTTGGTACAGGCCCATTTCCCTAATAGACTCAACATTAAAAATACTAGGAAGGCTTCTGTACAACCAGATTAAGGATTGGATAGGGGAGAAGCACATTCTTTACCCTTTCCAGTATGGATTTCCAAGTTGGTGGGGACCTTCGAATAGTGTTTACATTTGACCTTGATTATAGGGAAGTATACTGTGGCCAGAAAATGCCCTATGTTTTGGCCTTCATAGATTTGACGGCAGCTTTTGATTTTTTAAATCGTTCAAAGTTGTGGTCAGACCTTGTTTTATGTGGGATGGATGAACCACTGGTGCACTTTTTAGCGTATTTGCACAGGGACATGAAGGCAGAAGTCAAACCCAACATTCATGGGGAGATCTCCAATGATATAGGAGGCTTTCGAGGAGTAAGACTGGGGTGTGTTTTAGCCTCACTTCTTTTTAGTTTATATATTAATAATCTCCACCCCAGCCCAACTCCAATTACTCCTGATGTCCCAAAAGACAAAGTCTATCCCTTTCCTTCCCTCTTGTATGCGGATGATGCCGTGTTGATAGCACTCACCCCAAGAGTCCTGCGCCTCCTCGTACATGGATTTGTGGACTTTATGGGTGACTTAGAGATGCATGCAAATGATGCTAATTCTTATTTCATGTCCTGCAGCCCCAGAAAATGTCCGTTGTCCTCTCTTGCCATTGGGGAGAACAAATTGAAACGCGCCAGCACGTTTCCTTACTTAGGACTTACTTTATATTCTACAGGTCCGTGGTCCGTGCACACGACCCACGGCAGATCTGAAATGATTGAGAGCATTGCCACCCTTTTTAGTCTCCCCTAACCCAGGGGTGGGGAGCTCTTATACCCCCGCGGCAAATTTACAAGCTGCAGTGTGTCCCGACAGCGACATATGGCAGAGAGATCTGGGGAATTCCGAAATGAGACTCCATCCGGAACAAAGAAAGTAGGTTCTGCAATAAAGTCTTTGCGGCCCCATCTCAACTTCCCATTTTATTTGCCACAATGAACTGGGCCTTTCATATATAGAAGATTTCATTAAAGCCCGACCCCTGTTACTATGGTTAGCAGTGTGGAAAAATAAGGAGGCGAGTCTTACGAGAGGTATTATTAAAGACGGTCTCAGTTGTGACAAAGGTCTCGTGATCCCCTGGTTAGCAGGAGTGGAGGAAAGTCTTCGAAAGATTGGCTACCAGCATGTATTTTTGGACCCTGAGCACTCTATTGGTATTAGCAAAAAATATCTTCGGTAAGCTTTGTATGACTTCGCTCACACTGAAAGAATAATTACGGAGACAAGAAAGTTGACTGCTGTAGCCTATCTGAAGATGACAACAGAGAGCCCAGTTACAAGATATCTGTTTGGACAAACGGGTTGCTGGGGGCACCGTTTTTGTTCTGATTTAGGGCCGGAATAATCAAATATCTACTGTGCTTCCCTCTGGGTTTTCAAAGAAATCTTGATCGAACACCTTGCCCCTTTGATGGGAGATCTGGGCAAACCATACTGCATTTCCTACACTTTGTGGCTATTATTCAATGTACACTAAGCAGTTCTTGCTTCCCCTTATAAAGATATGTAATAATAATGATTTTAAGGTAGCTTTTAATATGTTATATCAACTTTCTGTTGAAGAAGTAACTGTTCACGTGGGCACTTTTTCGAGAACTGCGGTGCTAGCCCATGGCTCTATGAATAATGATTTATCTGGATTAATTGATTATGATGCTAAGAGTTGATTGTACAAGACGAAAATCCTTTTTTAAAACATTTGTTTTGTACAGTGCATATTACTATATATTTATGTGTTTTTATTGTATATGTCGGTGCTTTTGTGGATACTTTGTTTACCTGAATAAAGATTTTAAACTTGCACTTGACTCACAATAGCAAAAAATAAAAGTTGCTGGGCCTATTGACTTTAACAAGGGGCCAGTACCTCAACATATATAAAGAAGGCTTATTGGCTTTTTCAGAAATCACCAATAACTACAGTCAAATGCATATTTCATAAATTCATTCATTGCAATGTTTAATAATAGCAATTGTTACTAAATATCTTTCATAAAGTGTTTTAAAAAAAACAAAAACAATAGACATGTCTTTGAGTCTTTTTGTTTATCATTTTCAGGCCACAAAGAGCAGCCATAGAACCAACCATAAGGGGGCCCTGCGCTCCAGCACAAGAGCATACAATTCCAGCTCAGAGTGCCTAAAGAATATGGTGAGCTCTCATGAGATCAAGGATTCAATGACTCAGGAGATTTAAGGTATTTATTTTTATGTTGCTTGGGGGCTGCTGTGTTCCCTGCAGCCCTACACAACTTACAAATAAAATGATGGTGATGCCCCTGCCCCTTCAAGGCGCACCACCAGGAAGAAACAGTACAAATTAAAAAAGCCCTCGCATGGCATTATGGGGCACTGTTGCAGGAGCAGTGTATAATAAGTGAGTGACTCCTGGCGCTCATTTATTATTCTTTATTCAAGTCTTTTTTTTGTTTTAATGGGTGCCCCCGTGCACACCCAGAGCACCCACAATATTTATTTTAGTTTAAGGCTGTGGGATGAGCCTCAAGGAACCTGCAGCCCCCAGACAGCACCCATTGTGGTTTCAGTGGCAGTTGGCCATAACTTTTTTACCATGGAAGTTTAGGGCCCGCTCAGGACACCACACATTCTTTTTTAGCTGCCATTGGGCCTTCCTCAAGGCCCTCGTGGCCCCTACCTTCTCCCCAGCCAGAACCCATAGTGGGTGCTAATAGGAGCTGGCTAGTTGATGTCCTGGTGTCCACCCAGCCCAAATTGTTGGGAACGGTGGAGTTCACTGTGGTGTTGGTGGGAGCCATTTCTTTAATTTTGCTCCTGCCTAAGTGGTAGCAGCCTTTTTTGTGTGTTCCCAGCCCAGGAGAATGCGGGCAGGGAATGCACACACTCTCCCTGGCATGGAACTGCAGTGGACCTGGAGATGGGACCCTAGGCACACTGCTCAATTCGGGCCCCCAGGGCCGGTGACCGGCTCAGTGAGGGGGCTGCATTATCAAACAAAAAATATGCTTTTCCAATGGAAACCAGGCAGTGCACGCCGGGGTGTTGCATTAACGTATAGTAATAAAATATTACTTTACGTTAAAAAAAAATCCTAGAAGTTCACAGAAAAAAAAGGTTAAAGTAACATAATATTTAGATGAATATGTTTGTGACATTAATGTTTTGAACTAAAAAACACATAAATTCACCAGTTATAGTCAGCAGACCTAACTATAACTTGCCCCCTCACCATGCACTGCTTATGACCTCACATATTACATGTTTATTAACATCATTTATGAGATCACTGATGACATCTCAATGGAAATTTCCAATATAGCATCATTTGATCCCTCTTAAACTTCTCTATTTGATACATTAATACTAAAATTATCTTTATTTTCTTGTTCCTCAGGTCTATCTCTTTTCAGAAAAAGAAATACAATCTGCAAGTCTCGACAATAAGATGCAGAAGAAAGAAACAAGCCTTTCTACATCTAAAGGAAACATGAACTCAAACAGCTCTCACACTGTTGAATGGAAATAGAACGGGGTGCGCTATATTTAATAATGCAGACTAGTGGCAAATCCTAAGTGATTGGCAGGTTGTGGCGGACGTGATGATGGGCACAGCTAAATATTTTATCGATTGGGTGATCAATCATTTATGGTACTTGCAGCTAGTTGTCTAGGATCAGTAGTACTAGATTGTCCCTTGGACATTGCATGGGAGCGTACGCACCATACCCTAATGACTTCTCGTGCACCATTTTGACTGGCAAGTATTGTCATTTACTTCTCTCATTCTATGGACCTTCTCTTCTGCGAAGAGGTGGAACCTCCACGGAGCTCCTTTCGTATGGGTTACTCCTCCTCCCATGGCAGACAATACCAGAAGAATGCAGTCACGCCAATTGCACACGTTGGGCTCGATTCACTAAAGAAATCTGAGACAAAATCCTAAACTTACTACTTTTGGTATTCACAGAAGGCATTTAGTGGTAGTAAAGTTAGGATTCCTAACTTTACTACTACTAAACCGAGATACAATCCTAAGCTTACTACTTTTGGTATTCACAGAAGGCATTTAGTGGTAGTAAAGTTAGGATTCCTAACTTTACTACTACTAAACTGAGATACAATCCTAAGCTTACTACTTTTGGTATTCACAGAAGGCATTTAGTGGTAGTAAAGTTAGGATTCCTAACTTTACTACTACTAAACTGAGATAAAATCCTAAGCTTACTACTTTTGGTATTCGCAGAAGGCATTTAGTAGTAGTAAAGTTAAGAATCCTGACTTTACTACTACTAAATCCCTTTTGTGAATTCCGAAAGTCGTAAAGTTAGGATTTTGTCTCAGTTTAGTAGTAGTAAAGTTAGGAGTCCTAACTTTACTACCACTAAATGCCTTCTGTGAATACCAAAAGTAGTAAGTTTAGGATTGTGTCTCAGATTAGTTCTGTGAATTGGCCCCAATATCACTTTTCTTAACCTTTTATAAATACTTTTGAACTGTATCTATGACATTTTGGACTCACTATTGCTAAATTACCAGTCTAGTGGCTGCTGAACACTGAGTATGTCATCTTAACCGTCATCTTCCTTCCATGACAGGTGTGCCGCTTTCATGAAATTTATAAACGCTGTGTGGGTCTCTCTAAAGTTTTACCTAATTCCCCATCTCATCCAAATATCAGTACCCGTACTCCCAAAGTTATTGTTCTGTACACTTGGTGGTCGCGTGTGGTGAACACATTGTTAATCTGCTATGGGGGAGGGTACAAAAATAAGCAAATTAGCCCACATCACCCCATATCCAGGCCAGAAAGGGGCCCCATAGTGCAGAAAAAACTATAAGAATGGTAGCCAAGCAGAGCAGGTGTGCAGTTTTACATCCTCATTCCACGCCCCGCTGAGAATCAATCTACCTGATTCATGTCCATGATGGTTCTACCAAAGCGAACCTCTTTCTGTGACTTGAACGTTCTGTTTACTTTAGAAAATGATTCCCGTTTACAAGTTGCTGTTTATTGGATGTTGGTCTTTGTCTAGAATTTTCCACTCGCTCAGTTTTTTTTTCTTTTTATATCATGTTGCAGAATGAGACTCCTTCTATGCTGGTTCACCTGCTCCATTCAGAATGAGAGTCTTGTGTTTCCTGATGTGTCTTCCTTGTTAGGGCTTCTTAGGGCCACCTGGAGTTAGTCCCTTTGGAAAAACCAGAAACCCCTGCATCAGCAGTAAGTGTTAGAGAGGTGGCGGGCAATACATTCCCGCTCAGATGAGAGATGGCAGGAGGGAGGGGTGAGGTGCGGAGATCAACAGGACTTTAAGGTATGCATACTATACATAGAAACAGGCCACCTTTATTCGATTTCCACTTTGTCTGGGTTTAATCAGAGTGAAAATTATTTACCACGCGGAAACCACCTTTACTGGGTAGAGCAATATACTCTGGGAAACTTTGCAATCACTTGTGAAGGGTGAAAATCGATAGCTTTGCAAAACTTGGTGGCGTCAACAAAAATCTTTGCCCACCCATAATGTTCTTTGAACTAATCCAAGGCCAGACTAACTAGAGCAAGGGTTGGCTGCCATCATGCCCCACAATCTGGCCGTTCCAGCCACTGCTGTCTGCAGGGAGGGGCTTGGGTGAACATTTTGGCCAGAGGTGATTTTGGATTCCCGTCCAGCCGTGAACGTTCCTTGGTTGTAGAGATACCTGGCTTAGGAGGTGAGGGTGTGGGTGTGTGGCCCACAGCCACCGAGGAAAGATAAACCTTTGGCAGAGGAAAGAGGCCAAACAGGCTGATTCTTAAGCCAGAGTCATCGATGGAGAAGCCAACAGTGGTCCTCCTCTCGAACCCTACCCGACACAGAGAAACACCAACAGGTCAGGAAGAAGGCATGACAGGTACAGCCAATAGAAAGACTGCTAACAATGGGCTGGAAGCAAGCAAGCGGGTCATTACTTTAACTAAACCAGGTCATGTAAATATGTACATATGAGGTGTGCAGGAACGACACAAAAGGGAGTTGCCACCAGCACACAGTTTATAGAAAATGTATCTCGTCCCAATTAGAGATGCAACTGCCAGCTGTTCTTTTAAACATCTTAAAGTTCATCATTTTCAGACGAATTAGCCAATCTTTTATAAACAATGGCACAAATAAATCCCTCAAAAGTAGATGTTTAGTGGTAAAGTGTGAAAACTATAAGTTTTATGTGACAGTTTTATAAAAAATACTCTTATGGGAGAGATTATCCTGCAGATCTCCCTTTAGGTGACAAATCTCTTCCAAAGGCAGTAATTCATTTGGGATGTAGGCAAACTTCGAAACTTTGTAAGTGAGCAAAACTGCGCGGGTGGTGTTTCTTTTGCACACACCTCTAGTGCCAACCAGACTGCACTAGCAGTGTGGTGGGTTGGTAAAGGGTTGGTACACTTGGTGGCGTAGCAAGGTTGCCATGGGCCTTAACGAAGAAGCAAGAAAAATGCCCCTGCTGCCAACTGCTTAGTATGAAAGACAGTCAGAACTGGGGTGCAGAGGGCCTCTCCTAATAGTGTGACCTGGTGCCACTGCACCTGCTGCACTACAGATAGGGATGCCCTGGATGCAGCTGATGGTAGGATCCTTTGGGGTTACATGCTGCACTTACTATGCACCGGTCAGCCCCTAGACTTCAGCTACTCGTAAAGTTTTGCACGAGTATATTGACTCGCTCACAAATCATATCTGACACGAGCGATTAACCAGGATTGTTGGGCTGTTCCTGATGGCTGAAGGGGTCGAGGCAGCAGCACAGACCTTTGCCAGTGAGGTGACAGCACAGGCAGGGGGACCTATAGAAACATTAGAAGGCAGTGCAGGGCTTCTGTGAAGAACTATCCAGGGCGTCCACAGGGAAGTACTTAGTGTAGGGCATAATTTTATTTATTTATTGAAGCATTATATACTCAGTCACGTGCCGTGTTCAGAAAGTCCCTGAAAACTTGGACCTTTGTACAAAATGAAGAAGCTTTGGGTCATCTACACTCTGTCTTCCATAGCGCCTAAATGCCTCTGGGTTATTTCTTTTAGGCACTCTGAGATTATGGGCCTAATTTAGAGGTCGACGGATGGGTAATTGTTAGACCTGCTGCTCAGCCAGTGTAAGTGTGGTGTGAAATGTTGGTGCGTGGTGACGCAGTGGGAAGTTGGATGTCTGTGAGAGTCTGCTGGGGAATGGGCTGCGCAGCAGGAAGGCTCCTCCTGCGGGGGCTCTTTACTATAGCTCTTGATCTTTACTTAATAAACCATTTTACTTAATCTACACCTGGACTACTGGACTTCTTTATATTACAACAGTAATCCGTCCTGTTCATGATCCGCCCGCCTCATTTAGAGATGGGCACACCCTAAGCTGTCAATCAACAGAGCCCCCGCTGGCTCTGTTGATGGAAAACTTCCTCCGATGGACCGATGGAGTTTGGGCTGTAAGAGGAAGGACATTACAACACCCGCCTTATTTAGGGTGGACAGTGTAATGCCTTTTTTCCAGTCTGATGCCACCAGGAAAATCCTGGTGGTAAGGGACACGGGCAAACAACAATGAACCCCACACTCTTGGCAAAATCTCCCTGGGAGTGGAGGCCATTCGTTTTTTCTTATTCAGTAACAAACTCCCGCTTCAGAAGTTTGTTTTTAAGAAACAAAAAAACTCAAAAGCGTGGTGGATGACTGTCAAAAAGAGGACATCCTGAATGATGTAGAGGGCTCGGAGCACCTAAAGAAGATGGAGCCGGACCCGGCCACAGCAAACAAGGGAGGGGGGCTCTGATTTGGGAAAAGGGAGAAATATAGATCGCTCTGAGATAGGGAAATATGGGAAAACTGGGACTGGAGAGAACACCATAATCTAAAACAAGTTCTGCTAGGAAGGTAAAGAACAGTAGGATAAAGAGCATAATACAAACACCATGGAACGCAAGAGGTAGCAGTTGCTAGGAGCAGTGCAGAACAACATAAGGGCAGGAAGAATAAAAACAGATGAAATACTCCATATAACAGTCTGGTGCTGAAATACAGTGGGAGGGAGACAGGGATATTAAATGTTTATTAAACCAGAGATAGGACAATGCCTAAATGCGAAAGTTGCTTTGGTTAATCATAACAACGGGCTAACTATGCAGGAAAAGTAATTATGTTTTGCAGCATCGCCTATCTAAAACTCTTTGTGTTGATTTTGTTGAATAAAATTCTGCACTAGGACTGGGTCCTCAAAAGTGCAGGAGTTTTCTTTGAAAGTGAGTGTGAAAAAGCAGGGGTGGATTAAATCTTATATTATGTTCATAGATTGTAGTTGTGGGCAGAATTGAAGGAAGCACTTCCTTCTGGCAGCTGTTGTGTTGTAGACATCCTGCAAGAAGTAAACCTTGTGTCCAGACCACTCCAGGGACCCCAATTGTTTGGAAGCAGAAATAATGTGCTTTAAGTCAGTGTACTGCAAAAACAGAATAATTATGCCTCTTGGTCTATTGTGAGGAGCTGCAGTAGATGGTTTGGGGCCCAAACAATGAGCTATTCAGATGTTAAGCAGGTTGTGCTCTTGTAGATAGACAATGGCAGGAAATGCCTTTTGCAGAAAATAAATCATATTGGGGCCTTCTGAATTCTCCAGAATACCATAAAGGTGCAGGTTATTTCTCTGATTCCTGTTTTCCAGGTCTTCCGTTGTCCTTTTGAGTAATTCAATTTCTTTTGTCAAATGAGTTTAATCTGGAATAGAGTCTTCCACATCTCTAACCTGTTGCTCGATAGCAGTGATAGGTTGGTCATGGGTGGACCATTTCTCCTCGGTTAATAGAAAGGAGGCATGAGTTTCTATGACAAAGGGTTTTTAAAGCTCCTATTTTGTCGATCATGTCCTCTAAGGTGAGAGGACAGGGTTATTTAGATGGAGAGTCTAAGTCAATTTTTGGTCTGTTGACTGAAGCTGAGGTCTGTTTTGACAAAGAGGCAGACGCTGACGAAGAACCTTCCACTTTGAAATCACTAGTGTACTCCATCAGAACAGAGACAATCTCAGGGACAAGGTCCAGTTGGTGATTTTTATGGCATATGATGAGCTTGGTGGAAGATGTAAAAGGAGTGGCCTTTTCCTTCCTCTTCAAAGACCTGTCCATAAAGGAATATACTCTTTCAAAGCCAGTCCAAAAACAAGGAAAATTTATGAAGACTGCCACAGGGTAAATTTTAATTCTTGAATTACCACATGGAGAAACACAGTGTAAGGCCAGAATCAAATGTACAGCAAAGCCAGATGAACTGGATAAGGGACATACAATCTGCAGTACGATTTAGAGAAACAGTCAGCATGGCACATTGTACTGAGATAAAAGTGCAGAAAGCCACTACTGTGAGGAAAGCAACCGTAGCAGGAGAAATCCAATATAAACAGAGTATTCCATAGATAATAGCATCAAGGCCCTTACTTTGACAAATTCACTGCTACAGTAATGTTAAAAGAGGAAAACAGGTGTTTCCAGCCTCCGTGTCTTAACCATCAATTTACCTCAGAAAATGCATGAATATTCCAAATGGCGCCTCGTCCTGACGTGCACAGCGCTGCATGAAAATAAAATGCAAACGCTGCTTGCTAAGAGCATAAACAAGCATTTGCAATGCAATAGGGCTCGCATTTGCAAGAGTTTAAGCTATTGGCATTGTAAATGACAATGCCCTTTATTTATCTGGTTTGTTAAATAACACATAAATAAAAGGCATTGTCATTTACAATGCCAATAGCTCAAACTCTTTTAAATGAGAGACATATTTCCTTGCAAAGAAGCGGCGGTCATTGTCCTGGGCTGCTTGGAAAGTGAAAAAGCGCGCAAGGTGCGCTGAACGTTGCAGGAAAGCATGCTGTGCCTGCAGTAGGAGAAACTCTTTAAAGATAATAGTGCTCACAGACTAAATAAGACATACCTTGTAACATCAGAAGTTACAGGGCCGGTCTGCATTGGAGGTTACAAATGAAGACAAGGAAGTACTAAGGAGGGACTAAGAAGCCCGCATTTACAAAGGTCAACCACACAAGCCAATTAAAAATATGGACGATGCTTCAAGTCCATACTCTAATGCAGAATGCCCTGCAGAGCAGCGCATGCGCTGCCCAGGCTCGACCTAATAATTAGCCCCGCCTCATATCCATTAAAAGGTAATTGAGTCGCGGAAGTTTGTTGTTCTAAAATGTTGGGTCGAGGGTCGTAGAAGTTTGGGAACCACTGCTCTATGGTCTGGGCCACTAAAATTATGTGATTGTGTGGCTACAGTGTTTTTCCAGCATTAATATGGATTTGCAGCATTTGCCGCATAAGCCCTCATCTGCTGCATGATCAGCAGATTTTAAGAAAAAAAATTGTTTCTAGCTCAAACTGTTCAAGTTTCTGAAAAGCAACGACACGTACTGGTATGCAATGGAAGACCGTTTGCAAAGATTGAATGGCCACCTTTCTGTTGCTCACTGCTACTGCAACCTATGACCATACAATGTAACAAGTGCAAAATGACAAAATATTCAAGTAATATTATCATACAATGTGCCCCATTAAGCCAAATAATTTGCATTTTCATTCTGCATAATTTGGCCGTCCCCAGCCGCATAATTCCAGGTACCCTCGACTATGGCTTATGTCCTATGAACAATCCTCATTCGCTCCATTTATTTCACTTAATTTTGCTCCCACAGGCTACTTACAAAATAAAAACCCATGCTTTCAAAATCCTTTCTTAACCTACTTCCTTGACTCCTCCCTGCCACAGATTTTAAATGATACAATGCAAAACAACGACCGGTGTTCGGCTCTAGTTTTGTAACATAATGTTTGCCCTCCCAACAAATCAATAACGAAAAGTGAAGTTATGACGTACTGTGCTGGTCTGAATCCTAGGTTAGCACGCCCACCTCCTCGGAGGTCTCACCCTCTAATGTAGAGTATACTTACCAACCACAAAACCACGGCCCACGAAAGCTGCCGTCTTTCGCGCCTGAGCACTCTCCCATTTAATCCCGACTGCTGCGCGCACCAACAATGCTGGTGCGCCTGGGTCCTGCCCCCACCTCATGTGTGATGCCTTACCACTGGCCATGCTCAGTGATTCTCCCCGCTCGTTCACCCATCTTCCGCGGCATTTTTTGTGCATGGCTGCGGCTCAGAAGTCTGAAAAGGCCGGCTGATGAAGGTTTCAACTTCGTCTACCATGGCGCACGGTAGTTAGGCTCATTGCAGTTCAATGAACGAGTAAAGAATGGGGCCATGCTTGATCTTACAATTATCCGGTTTACAGTGCGTAAACCATCCCGTTACAGTCTTTCTTCTATTGCTATGACCATGCCTGTGATGCTACGCGACTTGGAAATTAGAAATGCTCGCAAGTACCCAGGAGTGTGAGCTGACGGACATATTGAAAAAGCATTTGCAATGCAATAGGTCTCACATTTAAGCGAGTTCAAGCAATTAGCATTGTAAATGACAATGCGATTTTTTTATGTTTTAAAAACCAAAACATAAATAAAAGGCATTGTCATTTACAATTATTCAAACTCGCGTAAATGCGAGACCTATTGCAAATGGTAGGCATCACGGACAACGTTTAGACACGGACAACAGGAGGGGTAAAGAATGCATGGACAAGGGGAGGGAGGGCAGGGTTTGTAAAGAGGGGCACCAAAGCAAGGCGTGCCTGCAGTAAGAGAAACTGTATAATGAAAATAGTGCTCACAGTCTAAATAACACATACTGTGTAACAACCGAAGTAAAGGGGCCGGTCGCCATGGGAGGTGACACATGATGAGTAGGTGGGACTAAGAAGCCTATTTACGAATCAGAAGCCAGCATTTAGGACGGACAATGACACAAGCCAATGGCAAAAATGGGCAGAGAGTGAGCGGGGCTTCTATTCCTTACTCCACTACAACAGATACCAGAGCAGCGCGTGCGCACTGGCTCAGGCTCAACCTAAAAATGGCTAAAATGTAGTGCGTCCACCTTCCAACTGTGTAATCCATGCAGACCAAGAGGAAATAACAGGGAGACAGGCTGCATTTCCTGGAGTTTGCTGGAGCAGCTCAGAACAATTATATTGCGGCCACCACCTTGTGTGTCTATCATGTTGCACCCCCCCCCCACAGGATTGGGATAAGTGGCCTTAGATGGCTTGGATTGCATGGGAGGGGGTACCCACATGGCAAATCCCATTTTCCTGGGAAACCCTGAACTATAGTGAAAAAGCTGGGTTTTCTCTTATTAACAGGTAGCTTGCCACAGATCTTAAGTACATTCTAATCTTTGCAGATCTCAAACCCCGGCAGAGGGTGGTTGGGATCTACATACATTCTAATCTTTGCAGACCTCAAACCCTGGCAGGGGGTGGTTGGGATTTACATACATTCTAATCTTTGCAGACCTCAAACCCTGGCAGGGGGTGGCCTGGATTTACATACATTCTAATCTTTGCAGACCTCAAACCCTGGCAGGGGGTGGCCTGGATTTACATACATTCTAATCTTTGCAGATCTCAAACCCCGGCAGAGGGTGGTTGGGATTTACATACATTCTAATCTTTGCAGACCTCAAACCCTGGCAGGGGGTGGCCTGGATTTACATACATTCTAATCTTTGCAGATCTCAAACCCTGGCAGAGGGTGGTTGGGATTTACATACATTCTAATCTTTGCAGATCTCAAACCCCGTCAGGGGTGGCCTGGATTTACATACATTCTTATCTTTGTAGATCTCAAACCCCGGCAGGGGGTGGCCTGGATTTACATATATTCTAATCTTTGCAGATCTCAAACCCTGGCAGGGGTGGCCTAGATTTATATACATTTTAATCTATACAGATCTCAAACACCGGCAGAGGGTGGTAGGTATTTACATACATTCTAATCTTTGCAGATGCCAACCCTGGCAGGGGGTGGCCTGGGTTTACATACATTCTAATCTTTGCAGATCTCAAACCCCGGCAGGGGGTGGTTGGAATTTACATACATTCTAATCTTTGCAGATCTCAAACCCTGGCGGGGGTGGCCTGGATTTACATACATTCTAATCTTTGCAGATGCCAGCCCTGGCAGGGGGTGGCCTGGATTTATATGCGTTCTAATCTTTGCAGATCTCAAACCCCGGCAGGGGGTGGTTGGAATTTACATACATTCTAATCTTTGCAGATCTCAAACCCTGGCAGGGGGTGGCCTGGATTTACATACATTCTAATCTTTGCGGATGCCAGCCCTGGCAGGGGGTGGCCTGGATTTACATACATTCTAATCTTTGCAGACCTCAAACCCTGGCAGGGGGTGGCCTGGATTTACATACATTCTAATCTTTGCAGATCTCAAACCCTGGCAGAGGGTGGTTGGGATTTACATACATTCTAATCTTTGCAGATCTCAAACCCCGTCAGGGGTGGCCTGGATTTACATACATTCTTATCTTTGCAGATCTCAAACCCCGGCAGGGGGTGGCCTGGATTTACATATATTCTAATCTTTGCAGATCTCAAACCCTGGCAGGGGTGGCCTAGATTTATATACATTTTAATCTATACAGATCTCAAACACCGTCAGAGGGTGGTAGGTATTTACATACATTCTAATCTTTGCAGATGCCAACCCTGGCAGGGGGTGGCCTGGGTTTACATACATTCTAATCTTTGCAGATCTCAAACCCCGGCAGGGGGTGGTTGGAATTTACATACATTCTAATCTTTGCAGACCTCAAACCCTGGCAGGGGGTGGCCTGGATTTACATACATTCTAATCTTTGCGGATGCCAGCCCTGGCAGGGGGTGGCCTGGATTTACATACATTCTAATCTTTGCAGATCTCAAACCCCGGCAGGGGGTGGTTGGAATTTACATACATTCTAATCTTTGCAGATCTCAAACCCCGGCAGGGGGTGGCCTGGATTTACATACATTCTAATCTTTGCAGATGCCAGCCCTGGCAGGGGGTGGCCTGGATTTATATGCGTTCTAATCTTTGCAGATCTCAAACTCCGGCAGGGGGTGGTTGGAATTTACATACATTCTAATCTTTGCAGATCTCAAACCCTGGCAGGGGGTGGCCTGGATTTACATACATTCTAATCTTTGCAGATCTCAAACCCTGGCAGGGGGTAGCCTGGATTTACATACATTCTAATCTTTGCGGATGCCAGCCCTGGCAGGGGGTGGCCTGGATTTATATACATTCTAATCTTTGCAGATCTCAAACCCTGGCAGGGAGGGGGGGGGGCCTGGATTTACATACATTATCATCTTTGCAGATCTCATACACCGGCAGGGGGTGGCCTAGAATGATTTATATACATTTTAATCTATGCAGATCTCAAATCCCGGCAGAGGGTGGTTGGGATTTACATACATTCTAATGTTTGCAGATGCCAAACCTGGCAGGGGGTGGACGGTATTTATAAGCTTTGCAGATCTCAAACCCTGGTGAGGGGATGGGGCGTGTGTGGCCTGGATTTACATACATTCTAATCTTTGCAGATCTCAAACCCTGGGGGGGGTGTGGCCTGGATTCACATACATTCTAATCTTTGCAGACCTCAAACCCTGGCAGGGGGGGTGTGGTCTGGATTTACATACATTCTAATCTTTGCAGATCTCAAACCCTGGGGGGGGGGGGGGGTGGCCTGGATTCACATACATTCTAATCTTTGCAGACCTCAAACCCTGGCAGGGGGTGCTAAGGAGAGGGCTTTCCTTGTGTTACCGCTGTCTGCTGAGGGCTTTCCTTGTGTTACCGCTGTCTGCTGAGGGCTTTGCCTGTCTAACCTCTGTCTGCTGAGGGCTTTGCCTGTGTTACCTCGGTCTGCTGAGGGCTTTGTCTGAAGCTGGCTGCAGTACTGCTCGAGTGGCTCTGTTTGCTGCCAATGTCAGGTTAATCACACAGTCAGAGCTCTGACCGAGGGCAGGCCTTATCTCTTTTCAAAGTGTGATGTGATAGCGTCTGACTATTTACACATTCTTAAATCCAAAGGGCGGATCTAGACACCACTGTGACACATTGATAAACCCTTGTGGGTTCCGTTACACCGCACGAGCCACTGAAGGCTGGCATAAAGCACCTTTTGTTCACTTTGGGATACCTTTAATTCAGAAGTAATTCAGCATATTAATTCTTTAATTCTGTATAGGTCCCTCTGTCATCTCGCCACCTGGTACGAGTGACATTAAAAACACATGGATACAGAGGCAAAATCCACACAATACACTCTGAAGCTAAAACAACTAATTCTATTTTGTAATCAGAGTTGGGGCAGTAGGGAGTCAGGGAACCACTGTATTCTGCTAAGAATCAATGCAAGTATAATACTGTACCCTGAAAGTATGGAAGTTATAAATGTATCAAAACAACAAAGACAGGGAGAGGATCACTCTTGTTCCCCCTGTAAATACTTGTATAAACAACGAAAGAGTGATTAATATTAGACTAGTAGAGCTGGTTAATAAAACAGCGTGGGAAAACAAAAATATTTAATAAAAGAACACTCACTCACCAACCTGGTTGGTGACATGCTTCATCATCGGGTTCCCACCAAGGAGGCCGAGTGCCTCCCTGGTGTGCTACGACGCCTGAGTTACAGCGGAGCAGGGTTTTTTGGAAGTGATTGTGAAAAGTGTGCTGGGGGTATAACAAGTGGCTGGTTTTAACCAACAATGATTTATTCCAGGTAAACCAACGTCCATTAAAAACCAAGTGGGACGGACATGAACTGGCTGGTTAGGATAACCAGACTTGTCCGATTTAAAATGAGTGTAAAGATATGGTCGACATGTTTCAGCTTGTGTTGAAAATTAGCTAAGTATTCTTCAGGACCGGGTGAGGTTCCACGGCGGTATGCGCACGCTAAGGCGCACCCTAACCTGTGGAATCGTGCTCGTGGTAAAACTTATCAACAACCAATCATCGTTTCACATGTATAAGTTTATGTGTGTTTTGTTTGTTTTTCTTGCAGAATTTAGTGGCCCAGGAAATACCAGGAGGCCTAATCGGTAGAACCGTAAGTTTTTACCACGAGCACATCTGGGGGAAAAAGTGTATCCTATGGGCAGATATTGCTGTTTTTAAGCTACAGAGGCCCCTCCAACTGGGCACGATAAATTGATTTAAACAAATCGCAAGGACCATATCAGGACATAACAATAGAGGTCGGAAAATAACCCAGGACCTCTTTATTCCTCAAGCAAGGCTCAGTGGGTTGTTTATGGTCATTTATTAGCGCCTGGCTTCCCTTTTGATGCAGAGCGCGCTCATCATTAAATACCTGAGGCCCTCACACCACATTCACACTGTGTGTCCACCGGTATGTGGGGAGCAGAGGTGCTTAAAACGCACCACTGATCCCAATTAACAAATACATAAAAGCGGTCACCTCTCTTTCTTACAAGGCTCCCCTGTCAGCAACAGCAGATTTAAAAAAACCCTTGGGGGTGCAGCGAGCTGACACCACAGGCAGACAACACCAGCTCCCTGAACTTTATTCCAGCACCCCTGAATCAACCCCATACTGTGTGGAACCGTGAGCACCATCACATTTCACCATCACCAAACTCAGGTCTTTCATAGGAAGTATTTCTCTCTTCGCAGTCAAAAAATTTTGTCCAATGTGCAGAATCTCCTTCACGTGCGCTGCCATGAAATATGAGACTGTTCCTTAACGTGCGTTGCCATGAAATATGAGACTGTTCCTGGCACGTGCGCTGCCATGAAATATGAGACTGTTCCTGGCACGTGCGCTGCCACGAAATATGAGACTGTTCTTTCAGGCGTGCTGCCATGAAATATGAGACTGTTCCTTCACGTGCGCTGCCATGAAATATGAGACAGTTCCTTCACGTGCGCTGCCATGAAATATGAGACTGTCCCTTCACATGCACTGCCATGAAATATGAGACTGTTCCTTCACGTGCGCTGCCATTAAAAATGAGACTGTTCCTTCACGTGCGCTGCCATGAAATATGAGACAGTTCCTTGGCATGTGCGCTGCCATTAAATATGAAACTGTTCCTTCAGGAGTGCTGCCATGAAATATGAGACGGTTCCTGGCATGTGCGCTGACATTAAATATGAGACTTTTCCTTCAGGCGTGCTGCCATGAAATATGAGACTGTTCCTTCACATGCGCTGCCATGAAATATGAGACTGTCCCTTCACATGCGCTGCCATGAAATATGAGACTGTTCCTTCACGTGCGCTGCCATGAAATATGAGACTGTCCCTTCACGTGCGCTGCCATGAAATATGAGACTGTTCCTTCACGTGCGCTGCCATTAAATATGAGACTGTTCCTTCACGTGCGCTGCCATGAAATATGAGACAGTTCCTGGCATGTGCGCTGCCATTAAATATGAGACTGTTCCTTCAGGCGTGCTGCCATGAAATATGAGACAGTTCCTGGCATGTGCACTGCCATTAAATATGAGACTGTTCCTTCAGGCGTGCTGCCATGAAATATGAGACTGTTCCTTCACGTGCGCTGCCATGAAATATGAGACTGTCCCTTCACATGCGCTGCCATTAAATATGAGACTGTTCCTTCACGTGCGCTGCCATGAAATATGAGACTGTCCCTTCACATGCGCTGCCATTAAATATGAGACTGTTCCTTCACGTGCGCTGCCATGAAATATGAGACTGTTCCTTCACGTGCGCTGCCATGAAATATGAGACAGTTCCTTCACGTGCGCTGCCATGAAATATGAGACTGTCCCTTCACATGCACTGCCATGAAATATGAGACTGTTCCTTCACGTGCGCTGCCATTAAATATGAGACTGTTCCTTCACGTGCGCTGCCATGAAATATGAGACAGTTCCTGGCATGTGCGCTGCCATTAAATATGAGACTGTTCCTTCAGGCGTGCTGCCATGAAATATGAGACGGTTCCTGGCATGTGCGCTGACATTAAATATGAGACTTTTCCTTCAGGCGTGCTGCCATGAAATATGAGACTGTTCCTTCACATGCGCTGCCATGAAATATGAGACTGTCCCTTCACATGCGCTGCCATGAAATATGAGACTGTTCCTTCACGTGCGCTGCCATGAAATATGAGACTGTCCCTTCACGTGCGCTGCCATGAAATATGAGACTGTTCCTTCACGTGCGCTGCCATTAAATATGAGACTGTTCCTTCACGTGCGCTGCCATGAAATATGAGACAGTTCCTGGCATGTGCGCTGCCATTAAATATGAGACTGTTCCTTCAGGCGTGCTGCCATGAAATATGAGACAGTTCCTGGCATGTGCACTGCCATTAAATATGAGACTGTTCCTTCAGGCGTGCTGCCATGAAATATGAGACTGTTCCTTCACGTGCGCTGCCATGAAATATGAGACTGTCCCTTCACATGCGCTGCCATTAAATATGAGACTGTTCCTTCACGTGCGCTGCCATGAAATATGAGACTGTTCCTTCACGTGCGCTGCCATGAAATATGAGACAGTTCCTTCACGTGCGCTGCCATGAAATATGAGACTGTCCCTTCACATGCGCTTCCATGAAATATGAGACTGTTCCTGCACGTGCGCTGCCATTAAATATGAGACTGTTCCTTCATGTGCGCTGCCATGAAATATGAGACAGTTCCTGGCATGTGCGCTGCCATTAAATATGAGACTGTTCCTTCAGGCGTGCTGCCATGAAATATGAGACAGTTCCTGGCATGTGCGCTGCCATTAAATATGAGACTGTTCCTTCAGGCGTGCTGCCATGAAATATGAGACTGTTCCTTCACATGCGCTCCCATGAAATATGAGACTGTCCCTTCACATGCGCTGCCATGAAATATGAGACTGTTCTTTCACGTGCGCTGCCATGAAATATGAGACTGTCCCTTCACATGCGCTGCCCTGAAATATGAGACTGTTCCTTCACGTGCGCTGCCATTAAATATGAGACTGTTCCTTCACGTGCGCTGCCATGAAATATGAGACAGTTCCTGGCATGTGCGCTGCCATTAAATATGAGACTGTTCCTTCAGGCGTGCTGCCATGAAATATGAGACAGTTCCTGGCATGTGCGCTGCCATTAAATATGAGACTGTTCCTTCAGGCGTGCTGCCATGAAATATGAGACTGTTCCTTCACGTGCGCTGCCATGAAATATGAGACTGTCCCTTCACATGCGCTGCCATTAAATATGAGACTGTTCCTTCACGTGCGCTGTCATTAAATATGAGACTGTTCCTTCACGTGCGCTGCCATGAAATATGAGACAGTTCCTGGCATGTGCGCTGCCATTAAATATGAGACTGTTCCTTCAGGCGTGCTGCCATGAAATATGAGACAGTTCCTGGCATGTGCGCTGCCATTAAATATGAGACTGTTCCTTCAGGCGTGCTGCCATGAAATATGAGACAGTTCCTGGCATGTGCGCTGCCATTAAATATGAGACTGTTCCTTCAGGCGTGCTGCCATGAAATATGAGACAGTTCCTAGCATGTGCGCTGCCATTAAATATGAGACTGTTCCTTAAACGCGCTGCCATGAAATATGAGACTGTCCCTTCACAAGCGCTGCCATTAAATATCAGACTGTTCCTTCACGTGCGCTGCCATTAAATATCTGACTGTTCCTTCACGTGCGCTGCCATGAAATATGAGACAGTTCCTGGCATGTGCGCTGCCATTAAATATGAGACTGTTCCTTCAGGCGTGCTGCCATGAAATATGAGACAGTTCCTGGCATGTGCGCTGCCATTAAATAAGAGACTGTTCCTTCAGGCGTGCTGCCATGAAATATGAGACAGTTCCTGGCATGTGCGCTGCCATTAAATATGAGACTGTTCCTTCAGGCGTGCTGCCATGAAATATGAGACAGTTCCTGGCATGTGCGCTGCCATTAAATATGAGACTGTTCCTTCAGGCGTGCTGCCATGAAATATGAGACTGTCCCTTCACATGCGCTGCCATGAAATATGAGACTGTCCCTTCACATGCGCTGCCATGAAATATGAGACTGTTGCTTCACGTGCGCTGCCATGAAATATGAGACTGTCCATTCACATGCGCTGCCATTAAATATGAGACTGTTCCTTCACGTGCGCTGCCATGAAATATGAGACTGTTCCTTCACGTGCGCTGCCATGAAATATGAGACAGTTCCTTCACGTGCGCTGCCATGAAATATGAGACTGTCCCTTCACATGCGCTGCCATGAAATATGAGACTGTTCCTTCACGTGCGCTGCCATTAAATATGAAACTGTTCCTTCACGTGCGCTGCCATGAAATATGAGACAGTTCCTGGCATGTGCGCTGCCATTAAATATGAGACTGTTCCTTCAGGCGTGCTGCCATGAAATATGAGACAGTTCCTGGCATGTGCGCTGCCATTAAATATGAGACTGTTCCTTCAGGCGTGCTGCCATGAAATATGAGACTGTCCCTTCACATGCGCTGCCATGAAATATGAGACTGTTCCTTCACGTGCGCTGCCATGAAATATGAGACTGTCCCTTCACATGCGCTGCCATGAAATATGAGACTGTTCCTTCACGTGCGCTGCCATGAAATATGAGACAGTTCCTGGCATGTGCGCTGCCATGAAATATGAGACAGTTCCTGGCATGTGCGCTGCCAGGGGAACAACCTTTACAACGCAACTGTTACAACGCACTACACTTACAACGCATTTTTTACAACGCATAATCCATTACAACGCACTACACTTACAACGCATGACACTACAACGCATTTTTAAAAACTACCTTTACAACGCATTCCATTACAACACCTACCATTACAACGCATAATATTACACTACACTATCCAACACTTACCCTACTGTTGCACCCCCTGGAGTTAGAATAGTAATTTTTACCCCTATACTATCCAACACTTACCCTACTGTTGCACCCCCTGGAGTTAGAATAGTAATTTTTACCCCTATACTATCCAACACTTACCCTACTGTTGCACCCCCTGGAGTTAGAATAGTAATTTTTACCCCTATACTATCCAACACTTACCCTACTGTTGCACCCCCTGGAGTTAGAATAGTAATTTTTACCCCTATACTATCCAACACTTACCCTACTGTTGCACCCCCTGGAGTTAGAATAGTAATTTTTACCCCTATACTATCCAACACTTACCCTACTGTTGCACCCCCTGGAGTTAGAATAGTAATTTTTACCCCTATACTATCCAACACTTACCCTACTGTTGCACCCCCTGGAGTTAGAATAGTAATTTTTACCCCTATACTATCCAACACTTACCCTACTGTTGCACCCCCTGGAGTTAGAATAGTAATTTTTACCCCTATACTATCCAACACTTACCCTACTGTTGCACCCCCTGGAGTTAGAATAGTAATTTTTACCCCTATACTATCCAACACTTACCCTACTGTTGCACCCCCTGGAGTTAGAATAGCAATTTTTACCCCTATACTATCCAACACTTACCCTACTGTTGCACCCCCTGGAGTTAGAAAAGTAATTTTTACCCCTATACTATCTAATACTTACCTTAAATGCAATGTTATATTATGCGTTGTAATGGTATGCGTTGTAAAGGTAGTTTTTAAAAATGCGTTGTAGTGTCATGCGTTGTAAGTGTAGTGCGTTGTAATGGATTATGCGTTGTAAAAAATGCGTTGTAAGTGCATGCATTGTAAAAGTGTGCGTTGTAACGTCATACATCCGCGCTGCCATTAAATATGAGACTGTTCCTTCAGGTGTGCTGCCATGAAATATGAGACTGTTCCTTCACGTGCGCTGCCATGAAATATGAGACTGTCCCTTCACATGCGCTGCCATTAAATATCAGACTGTTCCTTCACGTGCGCTGCCATTAAATATGAGACTGTTCCTTCACGTGCGCTGCCATGAAATATGAGACAGTTCCTGGCATGTGCGCTGCCATTAAATATGAGACTGTTCCTTCAGGCGTGCTGCCATGAAATATGAGACAGTTCCTGGCATGTGCGCTGCCATTAAATATGAGACTGTTCCTTCAGGCGTGCTGCCATGAAATATGAGACAGTTCCTGGCATGTGCGCTGCCATTAAATATGAGACTGTTCCTTCAGGCGTGCTGCCATGAAATATGAGACAGTTCCTGGCATGTGCGCTGCCATTAAATATGAGACTGTTCCTTCAGGCGCGCTGCCATGAAATATGAGATTGTCCCTTCACATGCGCTGCCATTAAATATGAGACTGTTCCTTCACGTGCGCTGCCATTAAATATATGAGTGTTCCTTCACATGCGCTGCCATGAAATATGAGACAGTTCCTGGCATGTGCGCTGCCATTAAATATGAGACTGTTCCTTCAGGCGTGCTGCCATGAAATATGAGACAGTTCCTGGCATGTGCGCTGCCATTAAATATGAGACTGTTCCTTCAGGCGTGCTGCCATGAAATATGAGACTGTTTCTTCACATGCGCTGCCATGAAATATGAGACTGTCCCTTCACATGCGCTGCCATGAAATATGAGACTGTTCCTTCACGTGCGCTGCCATGAAATATGAGACTGTCCCTTCACATGCGCTGCCATGAAATATGAGACTGTTCCTTCACGTGCGCTGCCATTAAATATGAGACTGTTCCTTCACGTGCGCTGCCATGAAATATGAGACAGTTCCTGGCATGTGCGCTGCCATTAAATTTGAGAGTGTTCCTTCAGGCATGCTGCCATGAAATATGAGACAGTTCCTGGCATGTGCGCTGCCATTAAATATGAGACTGTTCCTTCAGGCGTGCTGCCATGAAATATGAGACTGTTCCTTCACGTGCGCTGCCATGAAATATGAGACTGTCCCTTCACATGCGCTGCCATTAAATATCAGACTGTTCCTTCACGTGCGCTGCCATTAAATATGAGACTGTTCCTTCATGTGCGCTGCCATGAAATATGAGACAGTTCCTGGCATGTGCGCTGCCATTAAATATGAGACTGTTCCTTCAGGCGTGCTGCCATGAAATATGAGACAGTTCCTGGCATGTGCGCTGCCATTAAATATGAGACTGTTCCTTCAGGCGTGCTGCCATGAAATATGAGACTGTCCCTTCACATGCGCTGCCATGAAATATGAGACTGTCCCTTCACATGCGCTGCCATGAAATATGAGACTGTTCCTTTACGTGCGCTGCCATGAAATATGAGACTGTCCCTTCACATGCGCTGCCATGAAATATGAGACTGTTCCTTCACGTGCGCTGCCATTAAATATGAGACTGTTCCTTCACGTGCGCTGCCATGAAATATGAGACAGTTCCTGGCATGTGCGCTGCCATTAAATATGAGACTGTTCCTTCAGGCGTGCTGCCATGAAATATGAGACAGTTCCTGGCATGTGCGCTGCCATTAAATATTAGACTGTTCCTTCAGGCGTGCTGCCATGAAATATGAGACTGTTCCTTCACGTGCGCTGCCATGAAATATGAGACTGTCCTTTCACATGCGCTGCCATTAAATATCAGACTGTTCCTTCACGTGCGCTGCCATTAAATATGAGACTGTTTCTTCACGTGCGCTGCCATGAAATTTGAGACAGGTACTGGCATGTGCGCTGCCATTAAATATGAGATTGTTCCTTCAGGCGTGCTGCCATGAAATATGAGACAGTTCCTGGCATGTGCTCTGCCATTAAATATGAGACTGTTCCTTCAGGCGTGCTGCCATGAAATATGAGACAGTTCCTGGCATGTGCGCTGCCATTAAATATGAGACTGTTCCTTCAGGCGTGCTGCCATGAAATATGAGAGAGTTCCTGGCTTGTGCGCTGCCATTAAATATGAGACTGTTCCTTCAGGCGCGCTGCCATGAAATATGAGACTGTCCCTTCTCATGCGCTGCCATTAAATATCAGACTGTTCCTTCACGTGCGCTGCCATTAAATATGAGACTGTTCCTTCACGTGCGCTGCCATGAAATATGAGACAGTTCCTGGCATGTGCGCTGCCATTAAATATGAGACTGTTCCTTCAGGCGTGCTGCCATGAAATATGAGACAGTTCCTGGCATGTGCGCTGCCATTAAATATTAGACTGTTCCTTCAGGCGTGCTGCCATGAAATATGAGACAGTTCCTGGCATGTACGCTGCCATTAAATATGAGACTGTTCCTTCAGGCGTGCTGCCATGAAATATGAGACAGGTCCTGGCATGTGCGCTGCCATTAAATATGAGACTGTTCCTTCAGGCGTGCTGCCATGAAATATGAGACTGTCCCTTCACATGCGCTGCCATAAAATATGAGACTGTCCCTTCACATGCGCTGCCATGAAATATGAGACTGTTGCTTCACGTGCGCTGCCATGAAATATGAGACTGTCCCTTCACATGCGCTGCCATTAAATATGAGACTGTTCCTTCACGTGCGCTGCCATGAAATATGAGACTGTTCCTTCACGTGCGCTGCCATGAAATATGAGACAGTTCCTTCACGTGCGCTGCCATGGAATATGAGACTGTCCCTTCACATGCGCTGCCATGAAATATGAGACTGTTCCTTCACGTGCGCTGCCATTAAATATGAGACTGTTCCTTCACGTGCGCTGCCATGAAATATGAGACAGTTCCTGGCATGTGCGCTGCCATTAAATATGAGACTGTTCCTTCAGGCGTGCTGCCATGAAATATGAGACAGTTCCTGGCTTGTGCGCTGCCATTAAATATGAGACTGTTCCTTCAGGCGCGCTGCCATGAAATATGAGACTGTCCCTTCTCATGCGCTGCCATTAAATATCAGACTGTTCCTTCACGTGCGCTGCAATTAAATATGAGACTGTTCCTTCACGTGCGCTGCCATGAAATATGAGACAGTTCCTGGCATGTGCGCTGCCATTAAATATGAGACTGTTCCTTCAGGCGTGCTGCCATGAAATATGAGACAGTTCCTGGCATGTGCGCTGCCATTAAATATGAGACTGTTCCTTCAGGCGTGCTGCCATGAAATATGAGACAGTTCCTGGCATGTACGCTGCCATTAAATATGAGACTGTTCCTTCAGGCGTGCTGCCATGAAATATGAGACAGGTCCTGGCATGTGCGCTGCCATTAAATATGAGACTGTTCCTTCAGGCGTGCTGCCATGAAATATGAGACTGTCCCTTCACATGCGCTGCCATAAAATATGAGACTGTCCCTTCACATGCGCTGCCATGAAATATGAGACTGTTGCTTCACGTGCGCTGCCATGAAATATGAGACTGTCCCTTCACATGCGCTGCCATTAAATATGAGACTGTTCCTTCACGTGCGCTGCCATGAAATATG
The DNA here is from genome assembly GCF_964204655.1 of Triturus cristatus. Classification (NCBI taxonomy): domain Eukaryota; kingdom Metazoa; phylum Chordata; class Amphibia; order Caudata; family Salamandridae; genus Triturus; species Triturus cristatus. Next base: position 28,002,887 of record NC_140592.1, on the reverse strand, counting down.
AGACTGTTCCTTCACGTGCGCTGCCATGAAATATGAGACAGTTCCTTCACGTGCGCTGCCATGGAATATGAGACTGTCCCTTCACATGCGCTGCCATGAAATATGAGACTGTTCCTTCACGTGCGCTGCCATTAAATATGAGACTGTTCCTTCACGTGCGCTGCCATGAAATATGAGACAGTTCCTGGCATGTGCGCTGCCATTAAATATGAGACTGTTCCTTCAGGCGTGCTGCCATGAAATATGAGACAGTTCCTGGCATGTGCGCTGCCATTAAATATGAGACTGTTCCTTCAGGCGTGCTGCCATGAAATATGAGACTGTTCCTTCACGTGCGCTGCCATGAAATATGAGACTGTCCCTTCACATGCGCTGCCATTAAATATCAGACTGTTCCTTCACGTGCGCTGCCATAAAATATGAGACTGTTCCTTCACGTGCGCTGCCATGAAATATGAGACAGTTCCTGGCATGTGCGCTGCCATTAAATATGAGACTGTTCCTTCAGGCGTGCTGCCATGAAATATGAGACAGTTCCTGGCATGTGCGTTGCCATTAAATATGAGACTGTTCCTTCAGGCGTGCTGCCATGAAATATGAGACAGTTCCTGGCATGTGCGCTGCCATTAAATATGAGACTGTTCCTTCAGGCGTGCTGCCATGAAATATGAGACAGTTCCTGGCATGTGCGCTGCCATTAAATATGACACTGTTCCTTCAGGCGCGCTGCCGTGAAATATGAGACTGTCCCTTCACATGCGCTGCCATTAAATATCAGACTGTTCCTTCACGTGCGCTGCCATTAAATATGAGACTGTTCCTTCACGTGCGCTGCCATGAAATATGAGACAGTTCCTGGCATGTGCGCTGCCGTTAAATACGAGACTGTTCCTTCAGGCGTGCTGCCATGAAATATGAGACAGTTCCTGGCATGTGCACTGCCATTAAATATGAGACTGTTCCTTCACATGCGCTGCCATGAAATATGAGACTGTCCCTTCACATGCGCTGCCATGAAACATGAGACTGTTCCTTCACGTGCGCTGCTATGAAATATGAGACTGTCCCTTCACATGCGCTGCCATGAAATATGAGACTGTTCCTTCACGTGCGCTGCCATTAAATATGAGACTGTTCCTTCACGTGCGCTGCCATGAAATATGAGACAGTTCCTGGCATGTGCGCTGCCATTAAATTTGAGACTGTTCCTTCAGGCGTGCTGCCATGAAATATGAGACAATTCCTGGCATGTGCGCTGCCATTAAATATGAGACTGTTCCTTCAGGCGTTCTGCCATGAAATAGGAGACAGTTCCTGGCATGTGCGCTGCCATTAAATATGAGACTGTTCCTTCAGGCGTGCTGCCATGAAATATGAGACTGTCCCTTCACATGCGCTGCCATTAAATATGAGACTGTTCCTTCACGTGCACTGCCATTAAATATGAGACTGTTCCTTCACGTGCGCTGCCATGAAATATGAGACAGTTCCTGGCATGTGCACTGCCATTAAATATGAGACTGTTCCTTCAGGCGTGCTGCCATGAAATATGAGACAGTTCCTGGCATGTGCGCTGCCATTAAATATGAGACTGTTCCTTCACGTGTGCTGCCATTAAATATGAGACTGCTCCTTCATGTGCGCTGCCATTAAATATGAGACTGTTCCTTCACGTGTCCTGCCATTAAATAGGAGACTGTTCCTTCACGTGCGCTGCCATTAAATCTGCGACTGTTTCTTCACGTGCGCTGCCATTAAATATGAGACTGTCCCTTAATGTAAGCTGCCATTAAACTTGAGACTGTTCCTTCAGGCGCGCTGCCATTAAATATGAGACTGTTCATTCAGGTGAGCTGCCATTAAATATGAGACTGTTCCTTCACGTGCCCTGCCATTAAATATGAGACTGCTCCTTCATGTGCGCTACCGTTAAATATGAGACTGTTCCTTCACGTGGCCTGCCATTAAATAGGAGACTGTTCCTTCACGTGCGCTGCCATTAAATATGAGACTGTTCCTTCACGTGCGCTGCCATTAAATATGAGACTGTTCCTTCAGGCGTGCTGCCATTAAATATGAGACTGTTCATTCAGGTGCGCTGCCATTAAATATGAGACTGTTCCTTCACGTGCGCTGCCATTAAATATGAGACTATTCCTTCACGTGGCCTGCCATTAAATAGGAGACTGTTCCTTCACGTGCGCTGCCATTAAATATGAGACTGTTTCTTCACGTGTGCTGCCATTAAATATGAGACTGTTCCTTCACGTGCGCTGCCATTAAATATGAGACTGTTCCTTCAGGCGCGCTGCCATTAAATATGAGACTGTTCATTCAGGTGAGCTGCCATGAAATATGAGACTGTTCCTTCAGGCGCGCTGCCATTAAATATGAGACTGTTCATTCAGGTGCGCTGCCATTAAATATGAGACTGCTCCTTCACGTGCGCTGCCATTAAATATGAGACTGTTCCTTCACGTGCGCTGCCATTAAATAGGAGACTGTTTCTTCACGTGCGCTGCCATTAAATATGAGAATGTTCCTTCAGGCGCGTTGCCATTAAATTTGAGACTGTATATTCAGGTAAGCTGCCATTAAATATGAGACTGTTCCTTCACGTGCCCTACCATTAAATATGAGACTGCTCCTTCACGTGCGCTACCATTAAATATGAGACTGTTCCTTCACGTTGCCTGTCATTAAATAGGAGACTGTTCCTTCACGTGCGCTGACATTAAATATATGACTGTTCCTTCACGTGCGCTGCCATTAAATATGAGACTGTTCCTTCACGTGCGCTGCCATTAAATAGGAGACTGTTCCTTCACGTGCGCTGCCATTAAATATGAGACTGTTCCTTCAGGCGCTCTGCCATTAAATATGAGACTGTTCCTTCACGTGCGCTTCCACTAAATATGAGACTCTTCCTTCAGGTGCGCTGCCATTAAATATGAGACTGTTCCTGGCACGTGCGCTGCCATTAAATGTGAGACTGTTCCTTCACGTGCGCTGCTAAATAATATGAGACTGTTCCTTCACGTGCGCTGCCATGAAATATGAGACTGTTCCTTCACGTGCGCTGCCATTAAATATGAGACTGTTCCTTCACGTGTGCTGCCATTAAATATGAGACTGTTCCTGACACATGTGCTGCCATTAAATATGAGACTTTTTCTTCACGTGCGCTACCATTAAATATGAGACTGTTCATTCAGGGACGCACTGATTAAATATGAGACTGTTCCTTCACATGCGCTGCCGCTAAATATGAGACTGTTCCTTCATGTGCACTGCCATTAAATATGAGACTGTTCCTTCAAGTGTGCTGCCATTGCCATTAAATATGAAACTGTTCCTGAGAAAAACCTAGGGAACCGACTCTACATCCCACAAACTAGAATACCGAGGCAAAGGCGGATCTCAATACATGGCATCCTTCAATAATTTACATCCCAGCGGGTGCTCCCCAACCAGTTTACTGTCAACTGTCTAGGGGTGGTTGTAGTTCACGTCATTTGTAGGGATGGGCGGAATGCTTCATTCTACCCACAAAATTACTAGAATTTGGCCACTCCATGTTAGTCTTCTAACACAGAGTTGTGGCCAAATTCACAATCACTGCATGGTAGAATTTATTTCCGCGAGGTTCTAGAAATGCTAGCGGGATTTGGCATCCCGTAGTGTGATTTTGTAACACAGGCAGTTGCAGTAGAGGGCTGCCTCTCGAGGAGTTTTGCTGCCACTCAGGTAAATTTTCGACTCGGGCGGCAGCAAAAGCAGCTTGAATGGACACGTGCTCTGGCGTACCGCGTGTTGCCGTTCATGCTGATTTGTCAGTGCTGCTCATGCCACTGGCGCTAAATTGCGCAACGAGCAGTGCAATGTGCTTGTTTTCTGCCCGTTGGCAGATCTCTGTGGAATCTCAAAGTGTTTATGATTCTACAGAGTCAAACTGTGCGAGTTCCGCCCACCCTAATAATTTGCTGCAGCGTAATTATGTGAAATTACAGCAAACATTATGCAAGATTATGTCAAATTAGGCAAGACGCATAACCCAGCATTTAGCACTATTTTCATAGCTTAAATGAACATTTTCGTCTAAAATGGACCAGAGAATGCATTTTGCACTAAGAGAATAGCGCTAAATGAACTAGAATTGGAACCGCAGAAACTATCAGCTACTCATGCTCGGTTCCCGTGCTCTTGCTGTTTGCATTTTTGCCTTTAATTACTCTGAATTACATGAGCAGTTGTAATTGTATCATTTTCTGTAATCACACATCACAAATGTAACGCAAAATTACTTTTATTAATCATGCCTATTTTCTATACCTAGGGTAAACAAAAAGAGATGTTGTACGGAGCGCTGAAACTTTTCAGACACTCACCCCCAGTCAAAGATCTGGGTTGAATCCATCATCACTCTTTAGCTCACTCCGCCACCCAGATCAACCTCAGCAATATGCAAATCAGTCTTGACCCAGTGCCTCATGGGAACAGTCCAGCCCAAACTGCCAAGCCAGGTCTTCCCTGGACCGGGAACAAACATCCTGGGACGGGTTTTGGGGTAGGGAATACCTGGTAGGGAAGACCTGGCTTGGCAGAAGTTCGTAACTATTTATGTGTATTAATGGCTCCTTCCTGGGCTATCCCCCTCCAGTCATGTAACTGCTACATCTTCTGCCCTGGCGCCCCCCAAACAGGCATCTGTTTCTAAGAAAAGATCTGGTGACGTAGGGGAAGTGGTTATCCATTCCATATGTCTACATGACATAGCCACCAACTACTTACCTCCTCTTTTGACTTCCAATGTAGAGGGACTGTTGGTGAACATTCTAGACCTCCCTGAAGGTGTCATCTTAATGCGCTGCGCAGGCCAGAAATAAAGGGATCCTGGAAAATTCACCTGAATTGAGGCTGCGAGCAGCCCAGCCAGCATCGCCAACTGGAAAGAGAAATCTTATGTTGTGACAACCTCACCCTCAGCTCCTTCTTTATCATCTTTAACCTGTTTCTGGCAGCAGAAGAATCTTCTTTAATCCGTCAGAAACTCCAAGAATTCAATCTATCTTGAGGGCACCACTCAGATGTTTCCACATCGATCCTGAAAACCATAACCATTCAGTTCTAAGGCCTCTGAACTTGCATCACCAACCTTCCTCCCTCTCTCCTGTCACAAGAACAGGATATCGTCGCGGTACGCCACCCTCCTCGGTACCTGTGCTCGTAGAGCCGCCACCAGAGGCCTCATCAACTTGTGAAACACCAAGGAGCGAAGGACAGACCGAATGTAAGAGACTTGAATAAGCACAGCTGTCTCCGCCACAGAAGCTGCAGGTATTTCCTGTGATCTTGACATAGCGGCCCTCGCAGATAGGCGTCCTGCAATCCACCATTCAGTCCCCCGGAAGGAGGATATCCCTCAGGCATATCAGAGTTTCTATTGCGACAGGACGGTACGGAAGGATTCGGTTGAGCTCCCTCATATTTATTACTGGCCAGTCTTGTTTTCTTCTTCTGCACTAGGAAGATGTTAGTGATAAAAAGTCCTTGGACATGGTTCCACAGCCTCCTTCTGCAACAACTCCTGCACCTCTGCGTTGATCGTATCCCAACCTTCCTGAGAAAAATATAATGGCAAACGCCACCTGGTGTGCATTGGGGTGGCATAGATTTCTATACGAAACTCTCTCACCGTTTGAAATACTCATGAGTCTTTTGATGACAAACCCCACTGTTGAAAAAAAGAGCCAATTTACCTCCCAATGTCACACTACATGTACCTTGAGTTTCGGCTTCCCTTGCCCGTCCTCTGCTGACGGCAAAGTGTCCTCCCTTCTACACTGAGGGAAGAATGTTGGTCTTGAAAGTCCATATTCCTGGTGGAAAGATTGTCCGTACAAGGTCCCCGGCAGTGAAACAACTAGGCCTGGGTAGATTGCAATTATGCTAATGGGATTGGAGAAATTTAGTGACTCGCGTAACTCTTGCAACGTGAAGTTCCCACAAAATTCCGCCAATTGCTGCATGGCAGAGGTTTTTCACATTCGTGCAACGCAATGACAACGGGAACAACGTGAGGCTTCAGAATGAGAGCTGGTGAAGGCTACTGAGATTTGGAGTCCTATCGTGGGATTTTTCATCGCTAGGGGGACTTCCTGCGACATTTTACGAACAAAGGGAGTCGCGGTCAAAGGGATACTTCTCGAGTAGATTTTCAATTTAGCAAAGTGGCAGCAAAATGGACTCAAAAATAGCGCGGCGCTGTTTGCAACTGATTTTTCAGTGCGGATGCGCTACCGGCGCTAAACTTGGAGTCCGAGCAGCGCGACGTGCGTTTTCCACCCATCGGCAGAGTTCTTGTGTAACTCTATGGAATTCCGTGGAATTACAATCCACGAGTTCCGCCCAGGCGCAGAAACAACCGCCATCTTCTTCAACCTTGGGAGAGACTCGTCCATAAACAGGGGCCAGGGATGGTTGTGCCTTGTCCAGAGAGGCAAAGATCTGACTGAACCAATCAATTTCTTCAACTTCATCCCCAAACCTTTCACCCCGGTATCCGAGCCATCGATCTTCCCAAGTTTGAGATCCATACACAAGAAGCACCCCTTCCATCTTTCAAAAGACAGTCCCACATTTGTGTCCCCAAGAAAGCAAAGCGCCCTTTGGGCCCAACCGGGATTTTTTTCTGGGTCCAATTGACCCCCTGACTTCTTCGCCTCTTCAGCTGCACATAAAATTCGGGACCCAGGTCCCAGGGTATCCAATAATTCATCTTGGGTGAGGACCAAGCCCCTATCCACACCTTTTATAGGATCCTTCCCAACTTTGCATTAAAATGTGGCAATTTTAGCATCCAATCCCGGAGATATGGCGCTTACACAGATGTTTTTGTCCTTGGGCATGCCGCCCTCATTTTCAATCCAGCGCTCCTATCCAATCAACATTTAATCTTGGCCTAAATAAAGAGTGAGGAGTCCACTCCTCTGAATATGGATGCCCAACGAGCCCCTGATCAAACATGGGGGTACCACCCTCGTCCGTAATATTAATACACGGCTTATCCTCCGTTTTCATCTTTTTCAGGACATTTCTACGATCAACAGCATCAGTGTAATAGTTGTCATTGTCACAGCATTAACCAACATTCTGTGAACATAAGTCACCATAGGGCGCCTGACTCGGGGCTCCCATATCACCCCAATAGGGTTTTGCGACATTGAACTCGAGTCATTTTCTCCCCATTGAGTTGAACCGTCACCAAACTCATGGCCCTGGTACCCACGAGCGGAAACATCATGTCTCTTAATCCATCTTTTACCGCCATGGCTACATCATCCCCCTGGCTGGGAATGTAAGGTGCCATCCTCGGGAATTAAAGAGCTCGTAATAGCATTTGCCCCTGATCAGTGGCCACTTGACGAAGAGTCGCTTTATACATAAAATTAGAAACTGAGTTGTGCAAAAATTCACAAGGGTTTTACTTAAAAGCGCCCTTGTCCTCAGTAGTAACACTGCGGTCACCCAGTTAAATCAACAAACAACAGGGAGTTGAATCCCCACAACATTTGCTTTTAGCAAGGTATATTAAGCACCCAGAAAAGGCTGCGCCTTCAAATGGCATTCACATCTGCCCGTGCAGCTGTGTGCATACACACTTCCCCGGGAAGGCTCTGCCATGCAACAGATCACACAATGTGTCTGACGATGAAACCCTTATAGACACACCTCCCCAGCAGCCTTGGGCTGCTACAATGTAATCACTCACGTGTGAACAGGCCGACGTCGACCTTAAACAAGAAACAAAAACGCCACAGCGCCTTGAAGCAAGCAACAGTTTGCACACAATCTTTGAAAGCAAGCGCCTGTGTGAAACTGACCAAAAGAAATGAAAAAACTTCACTTTAAAGCCAGGCTTACAATAAATAAATCTACAGCAAATCAGAGTCCAGTACTGGCACACATCACTTTACAATGCACATATATCTAGCAGCAAGAAACGGAGAAATGCTGCTTTGACTGCTGCAATGTATAGGTGGGGTGGGGTGTCCTTTGTGTTAATAACTTCCTGCCCTGCGCAGCAGGATTATGGGAGTTGTAGTGTTCTTTTATGTTCTGTATAAAAATGAAGCAAGAAGAGACAGCAGAACAGCCTCCTGTCTTGTAATGAAACGTGTACATGTTGTTGATGGTAGGGCACTGACTGGTGACACACACACACACTGGAGCAGTTGTGGGGCCGTCAGAGATCTCATCTCTTGGGTGCACGGGTCTCCTTGCCATGAGTTTCCCTACTCCATGTGTGCTTCATACCGCAATGTGTGGCTCAGTGGCTCCCACAATGCCCTGCGGCAGTCAGCTATAGTGATGTTGCTGATGGCAGTGCACTGACTGGTGACACACACACTGGAGCAGTTGTGTGGCCGGCAGTGCCTGGGATGGGTGTCCTTGTGCCTCCCACAACGCCTTGCGGCAGTGAGTACTCCAGTGTTCCTGGTAGTAATGCACTCACTGGCAGCGGACGGTGACCCGCGCACACTGGGGCAGTTGTGTGGCCGCCGGCGCTCTCAGTGCCTTGGAATGCTCGCATTGGCACGGCTGCCCGCAGCCCTGCGCAGACGCTGCTGTGATCTTGGCCGTACGCAGGTGAGTGGGCGGCGCTGCTGGCTGCATTCACGGGACACTCTCGGAACACTAACACTGCCGGTGACTTTTGCACTTTGTTCTGCTGGGAGATCCCAAAGGAAGGACTGTCTGCCCCCTCCCCTTCGTCTGGACCTGGGTGGCATTGCTGCTGTCAGCGGAGGGCCCCGGGCCCCGCATCCGCCTTCTAGGACACATTCCTTCTCCTCCTGGCAGCTAATGAATGAAACGGCTGACATAGCGCCGCTTCGGGACTCAAATCGCTGCAAGGCGCTTCCTGCTTGGAAGAGTGGGTGCACGGAGCATCCGGAGAAGGTGAGTTGGATTTATTCTCTGGGACCTGACGGGAGGAGGAGGAGAAGGGGTTAAGGAGTGGGTGATGCAGAGCCGGGCTGCTGGCTCCCGCGCTGGAGGTGTAACTCGGAGCTGTAATACGGCTGTGCGGGGATTATTGGAGCTCAAGGAGGGAGGGAGGGCATGAGAGGGGGGAGAGGGAGAGCCGCTGCGGCAGCCAGAGAGGAGACTGACTGCAAGAAGCGCAGGCGGCGCCGGCACTCGCAGGGGATCCGCATCAGCAGCACGCCCTGTGTGACCCTGGACACCGGGAGAGATGACCGCTGAGGATGGCGCACGCCTTGCTGAGGTCAGAGTCAGACTGCCCATTCTTCCATTTCACGTCCTAGAGAGACGGGGCGAAGGGGAGAGGAGCGACAGTGTGGGATGTGGAAAAGGACAGAGAAAAACGAACGAAGAGAGTGTGAGGCCGAAGGAAGACACAGAGAGAGGCAGTGAGGGACGGAGGCACAGAGGAGAGAGAGGAAGAGAAGCAGAGCAGTGTAGGGGAGATGTAGAGAGACTTGGAAACGGAGACAGGGGCTGCCTGGGGTGCACACGCGCGTGAACGCTTGTGTATGTGCGTTTGTACATGGCGTTTAGTGCTGGACACGGGCTGCGGTATTGCATCGTCTCGATTTCTTTATATTTGAGGAAAGGCCCCGTGTGGCCCCAAAACCAGAAGCGCGCGCCCCCTGTGCTGGTACTCGTGGCGCCTCTTGAACGAAGGGCACCTGGGGAAAGTGCAGCGCTCCCCAAAATATTCCGGAGGCTCCTTCACTATTCTTCTCACCCCAGTAAGGAAAGTTACCCACCCCTTCCCAATTATTTGTTTCAAGTGTTGCAATGTGATAGTTTAGCATTGTAAGCCAGTGCTGTTCTACGGGCACAGCTGACGTAAGAGGAATCGGACTATCTACCGCCTAGAAGAACGTAGAGTGCCCGAGGAGCTATTCGCTCCCCTGAGGTGCTGAACACATGGGTGACCCTGGCATGGGCGAAATGTTCTCTTCTAAGCGGGCAACCACCTTCATCTGACAGAGAAGGCACTGTGGCCACGCCCGCTTTCTCTGACACCTATGGGTGGGTACCAAGTAGTTTTATTTATTTTATTTCTAATGTGTTATATAGCGCGAGGATGACCCTTGCGGGTATCAGAGCGCTTTACAATAACCACGGCGACATGTAAAATCAGACAACATCCCCCCTTTCCAATCCCGTGGATCTCAGCATATTGTTCATTTTACACCCTTTTAATTCATTTTTCCGGGTTCTCAAATGATTTTATTTTAAGTTTAAATAATGAACTCTTTAAAGATCACTCTACACAGAGTGCGCACTTCTATACAAAGTGTTTGTGTTCCCCTGTTATTCCTCATTGTGCAGTCATTGGAAGGCTCAGCCAGCCCATGTCTATGGACCTTGACACGGAAGTTTTGCGCAGCACGCAGATGACGCTGCTCACATATGTTGGCACAGATGTTTACAGCAGCCACTGGACTGACATTGCTAAGATAGCTCGGCGAGTAAAGTGCGCGCTGCGGGGATCTAGATGTGAATGGACTCTCGTAGGGGCTGACTCAGCCCTTCATCTGTCTGAGGTCTCCAGTCAGTGCACTATTGACGCAGGTAACGCCACCGCCTGTGGCCAGACAGCGCCACACCTGCTTGACCTTGGGATCCAAACTCTGGCCCTGCATTGCGATTTTTGGTTATGTGTTATTCTCGTAACCACATGACATTAACGTCAGCTTGATACGGACAAGGCAATGACCTGTCCTTGACCTTCTGTGACCTCGCCCGTGACCTGCCCTGAGCTTACAAATTCCCGTGCAGCCCCAAGTAAACACGTCTTGTCCAGCTTTCTACTTTCAGTTGTGGCATTTGTTGTTCAGTTTCTCTTTCCAAAAGCAGGACTACATGTCCCAGAATTCTAAGCAAAAACCTGGCGTGAGTGAGCTACGTATGCATGACCCGGGGACACCGGGCAGTTCTGCCTACCCTGATCCGGATTAGCAGCGTTTGACATCTGGCTTGACCTCTGTCTGCCACCATGACCTCAGTCTTGACCCTTACCTGCCACCATGACCTCAGCCTTGAACCCTAGCTGCCACCATGACCTCAGATTTGACCTCCACCTGCCACCATGGCCTCAACTTTGACCTCCACCTGCCGCCATGACCTCAGCCTTGACCCCTAGCTGCCACCATGACCTCAGCCTTGACCTGTTGAGACTCCTCCCTTGGCCTGCTGATAACCCGATCTTCCATGGTATCGACCTGGCAGACTTCCCTATCTTCCCCAGCCCTACAAACTTGGGCGTCAGAGTCATGTCGGCATCACGGGAGGTCGAGGTTTTTAGGGTCGAGGAAAATGTTTTGTAGACGTTCCGGCTTTTTGATGTGGTGTCAGTCATTGATATGATGGGGTACACGTGCACCTTTCAGGTTAAGAGTACAATGGGGGTGGGGGTCATTTAGACCGGCTCGGACTACAACTCCCAGCATGCACTGATTTACTTAATGAAAGTAATCAGGTCGTTTATGTAGCATCTACGAAATGGGAAACAAAACTGTGCTCCATAGCGCTACGTTACAATGCACAAGGTGCAGTCATCTCCCCAGCACGACCCAGACTCTTCGAGGTATGCCCCACAAACATAACGCGTCATCGTCCCTGAAAGTGATATCATTCAATGTATGAGTTCCATGTGTGTTTAAATGTCATTTCCCGGCCTCGCTGCTGCTTCCCGTTTCTATGGTGTTTTATTTTTCTTTCAGGCGGGTTCCTTGTTCTTGCAGCTCGTTGCTGGTGTCAGGTTCCCGCTCTTTCAGGGCCTCCTCTCTGCAGCCTCAGTTTGTTATTCTTTCTCATTCTCTGGAGTTGGTTTCAGATTTATTCTCTTTGTTTGTTTTTGTGCCTCAACGGTGAACATGGGGGCGGGGGACAGCAGCATTACACCATAAAATTTAAAATTAACAGGATTAATTCTTCTGCAGACCACAGACTTACCTGCTTTGAGGGTACCAATCTTACGCCATAGCTGCCAGGTTTCCCAGCTCCATTTAGGCCCGTCCGGGCTTTTGTCTTAGTATCTGGGACTCGCAGTGGTAGTTAGCTCAGCATAAAACCAAGACTACAAGTCCCAGAATTCTGTGAGGAAACAAAATCCGGCGTGGTCTAACTAGTCACGCTTGGACCTGGGAAACATGGCAGCTCACCCGGCTGAACAGCTTTCATCTTCTGTGGTCCCTTCATGGGGTGAGTAGACAGAGATCACAGGTCTCCAGACTGAGAATGTAATCCCCCCTGAGAGACTGCAGCATGCGGTTTTAATTCATTCACCCATTATAAAGGCATGACTACAAGTACCAGAATGCAAAGGGGGAAATAACAGGAGTGGGAAAGCTACCAGTATCCTGTGCCCCGCAGACTGTTACAGATTTCTACAGCAGGTGCTCAACCCACTGGGATGTCTAACCATCAGTATGTAACACTCAGGCTTCCAACAAAAAGAATTCTGCTTAAGGTGATGAATGGCCTTTTCACTATTAATGTCAAATTGTTGCATATAACACACAAGAAGAGCATGGGGGATTGGCAGGTAGAGTTGCTGCTGCGTGATTGGTTCACATAATATCTGTTGCTTTCATTGGTGGTGACTGGCACTCCCAAAAACAATGTGTTGCCTGATCAGAGAGTCGGTCGAGTCAGGTGTATGTTGCAATAGGTAAGTCAGGTGCATGTTGCAATAGGTAAGACAGGTGTATGTCGCGATAGCTAAGTCAGGTGTATGTTGTGATTAGCTAAGTCAGGTGTATGTCGCGATAACTAAGTCAGGTGTATGTCGCGATAGCTAAGACAGGTGTATGTCGCGATAGCTAAGACAGGTGTATGTCGCGATAGCTAAGACAGGTGTATGTCACGATAGCTAAGTCAGGTGTATGTCATGATAGCTAAGCCAGCCACATCAATGTCTCCAATCAATATATTCGGAGTAGGGCCCTACATGAGATATACACACTTTCTCTCTCTCTCGGGATTTATCGCGTTGAAGCTATTGTTAGCATAACATATAAATGGCTGCAGAAATATCCTTTTCAGTATGTTTACATCTTGTTGTCAAATAGAACGTTCTAATTACTTCGAAAGAAGGAGAATGAAAATAAGAAATATATTGCTTATTTGCTGCAGGTATGCAAGCACTGTGTTGACTCGTTGTGTTCGTTTAAGAAATCAATGCATTCTGGTAGTTGTAGTCTGTGTTTGCTTCGATTCACAAATTCCCCTATCTTATCATTTGCAACAAGAAAGTCCAGAAGTGGAGTCAGTGTTTTCAATCAATCAATCAATCAAGGCGTTTGTAGAGCACGACTACACACCCGTAAGGGTCTCAAGGCGCTGGGGGTGTGTGTGTGTGCAGGTTCCAGCCCATCAAGGAGGGGGTCTGTTGAAGAGCCAGGTTTTGAGGTTTCTTGCAAAGATGGGGAGCGATGTTCTCTGTCTGCGGTGGAGCGGTATGGTGTTCCAGGCTTTGGCCGTGAGGAAGGAGAAGGAGCGGCCTTCCAATCTGGTCTTTCTGGTGCGGGGAACCACGCCGTAGGAGAGCTGGGCTGATCGTAAGGTTCTTTGGGGTGCGTGGAATTTGAGTCTGCTGTTCAGGTATACTGGTCCGGTGTTATGGAGGGCCTTGTGAGCATCTTGAAGGTGACTCTAGCTTCGATGGGGAGCCAGTGGAGTGTGCGCAGGTGCTGGGAGATGTGGCAGTGACTTGGCAGGTTGAGGACCAGTCTTGCGGCGGCGTTTTGGATGTTCTGTAGCTTGCGGGTGAGGTTTTTGTTTATTCCGGCATAGAGTGCATTGCCGTAGTCGAGCCTGCTGGTGACCAGGGCGTGAGTGACGGTCTTTCTGGGTTCGAGGGGGATCCATTTGAAGGTGGGTGTGGAAGCAGGAGAACGAGACAGAGTTGATCTGGCGGTCCATTTTGAGCTCTGAGTCCAGGATGATTCCCAGGTTGCGTGCGTGGTCCATGGGGGTGGGCGGGCTTCCGAGGGCAGGGGGCCACCAGGTGTCGTTCCAGGCATCGGGGTGTGGGCCCATTATGAGTACTTCCGTTTTGTTGGTGTTTAGTTGTAGGCTGCTGTTTTTCATTCATTTGGCGACAGCTTCCATGCCTTCTGAGGAAGTTGTCTGGCGGTGTTGGGTTCGTTGGATAGGGAGAGGATGAGTTGGGTGTCGTCTGCGTATGACACAATGTTGAGTCCGTACGTTCTGATGATGGGGTGAGCTGAGCCATGTAAACGTTGAAGAGTGTAGGGCTGAGGGAGGATCCTTGGGGGACTCCGCAGGTGGTAAGTGTAGGGTCCGAGAGGAAAGGGGGGAGGGTTTTGGTCCGGAAGAAGAGATCTGCAAACCCAAGTGTGCCTCATGTTAGCAATGAAGACATGAAGGTATTTGCAATGGTACGTAAGTAAGAATGTAGCAAAGAGGCCAAAGATAGAATGTTCACTCAGAGCTGTGCCTTGCTATCTAAAGGTGATCATTTCAAACAGTGCGTGAGTGAATGTGCACGGAGGCAGAAGTCTCCCACCGCCCATTAGAAGTGATTTCTGCAATGAGACCCAAGGCCCAGTAAAGTAGTAAGCAAAACAATCGGCATGACCTTACACGTGTCTTAGGGCTGTGTGTGTAAGTGAATGCACGGCAGATGGCATGTGCATGGATGTCTGTAGGTACCTTGTTAATGACTGAATACATGCATGTATGTTTCACGCCGACGCGCAGGCTCAGTGAGCTAAAAGTTACCACTGGCATTTGCAATGGCCTGTAGGTGTCCACTTCAAATCTTTGCAGGGCTGACTCAGCCTCTCATCAATCCGTGATTAGTGACTGGACTACAGTGGACAATTGGTACATCTGTTTGTTGCACTAATTGGAAATGTGAATGTCCGCCGCTATGCTGTGAGGAACAAGTTATAATGGCTATTGTGTGTGTGTATCGCAGTATAATAGTCAAACCTACTGACTTCGTCAATGCATCTTTCCTTTCAGCTCTAGTACTTGTAGATGGACTTAAGGCTCCATAAATGGAAAACTATAAGTACCAGAATGGGAAGTGACCTCTTTAATTTGTTCTGCTTACACCTATCATTAACAAACCATAAGGTGTCCACAGGCCTCGTCCATTGTCTCCAGCCTTACCATTGCTGACTCAGCCCTACCACTCTGAGGTCTCTGCCCTGCCATCATCCAGTGTATAGACCACTTCTGCCAGCAGGAGGTCTCCAGCCTTACTCTTCCTGACCCAGCCCTACCACTCTGAGGTCTCTTCCCCACCAGCATCCAGTGTATGGACCACTTCTGGCAGCAGGAGGTCTCCAGCCTTACCCTTCCTGACCCAGCCCTATTCTCTGAGGTCTCTTCCTGGCTAACATCCAGTGTATGGACCACTTCTGGCAGCAGGAGGTCTCCAGCCTTACCCTTCCTGACCCAGCCCTACCACTCTGAGGTCTCTTCCACTCCATCATCCAGTGTATGGACCACTTCTACCAGTAGGAGGTCTCCAGCCTTACCCTTCCTGACCCAGCCCTACCGATCTGAGGTCTCTTCCCAGCCATCATCCAGTGTATGGACCACTTCTACCAGCAGGAGGTCTCCAGGCTTACCCTTGCTGACCCAGCCCTACCACTCTGAGGTCTCTTCCCCGGCCATCACCCAGTGTATGGACCACTTCTACCAGCAGGAGGTCTCCAACCTTACCCTTCCTGACCCAGCCCTACCACTCTGAGGTCTCTTCCCCGGCCATCATCCAGTGTATGGACCACCTCTACTAGCAGGAGGTCTCCAGCCTTACCCTTGCTGACCCAGCCCTACCACTCTGAGGTCTCTTCCCCGGCCATCATCCAGTGTATGGACCACCTCTACTAGCAGGAGGTCTCCAGCCTTACCCTTGCTGACCCAGCCCTACCACTCTGAGGTTTCCTCCACTCCATCATCCAGTGTATGGACCACTTCTGGCAGCAGGAGGTCTCCAGCCTTACCCTTGCTGACCCAGCCCTACCGCTCTGAGGGCTCTTCCCCGGCCACCATCCAGTGTATGGACCACTTCTACCAGCAGGAGGTCTCCAGCCTTACTCTTCCTGACCCAGCCCTACCGCTCTGAGGGCTCTTCCCCGGCCACCATCCAGTGTATGGACCACTTCTACCAGCAGGAGGTCTCCATGCATTCACTGCCTCCTTTGAGAATACGCAGTTTCATCTGCAGGGGCGGCTCCTCCGTAATGGCGGAGGAGCGTCGCCCCACTGGTCAGAGTTCGGCACAGAAAAATAAAATGATATTAAAAGAATAATATAATGTTATTTTCCTTTGAGGGGCTCTGGCTGACCGTGCCTGCTTGTGAGGCGAGGCCAGGCCAGGCCATAACAGGCAGAAGTAGGCACTTAGAAGGGTGCATGTACGTTTTTGGCCGGCCGTTTTAGGCTGGCCAAACAGACATGCGCACTTCAATTTCCTAACCTATGTCCTCTAACCTCTCGCTAAGGCACAGTTTACCTCTTTATTCCTTTTAGGGAAATTGATGTCTCTGAAACCTTCTGCAACCTTTGATAAAGTGTCTTTCGCTCCCCTTCGCAGCTTGTGGTCTGTTTGATGAAGTGTGGCACAGGCGGGGCACGAATAGCCTGGATGAGTTAAAAGATATCTGGCGACCAGGAGCCCAGTAGTTGGCACAGAGGATCCCCCTTGACATTAAATGTGTGTTTTGAGTTGGCTTGCCTCGGGAAGGGGCCAGAACTGTCCAAGATCTAGTGTTTATCAGTGATTTCTTGTTCAGGCGCCACGTGCTGCTTGTCAATGCCTTCAATGGGGCAGGAGGTGAAAACTAAGTGTGCAGATGAGGAAACCAATCTGTGGGCCCGAATCTTCAAATGTTTGCAGACCAAAGTTCAGTTTATGTGGGCAAGTGATTGCATTTATGAGCGGCAAGCCCCCACCGTAGATTCACCGAATGTGATAGTGCCCTTGGAAGGCAGATTTGATGTCCTTGAAATTCTGTCACACCAGTTTATTTTTTTTCAATTCAAGAGTGAGTTCACTTCTAAACGTTGGTGAACACTCCTAGAATCAATCAATCAGTGGATTTGTAGAGCGCTTCCTGTCACCCGTGAGGGTATGTGGGCGAATAGCCAGGTCTTCAGGGACTTTGGGCACTCTGTAAGAGATGAGGAGGCCGGTAGATGAAAAAGGGTCGTTCGTTCCATGTCTCCACTGCTAGGTAGAAGGAGTGACCACCGCGTCTGCTACGTTGGATGTAGGGAGTGAGGGTAGAGAAAGGGACACAGAGCTGAGGTGTCTGGTGGCTGATGGAAGTTCAGGAGGTGGTTCAAGTTGGTGGTTCTGCAGTTGTGTAGAATTGTGTATGCGTGGGTGAGGAGCTTGAACTGGCATCCTTTCTGTACCGGGTGCAAGTGGCTCTTTGGGCATCACTGACCTTTGGCAAGTAGTGTTTAACGCACAACACGGTTGCATATTTACTCCTGTTATGTAGTAAATGTTTAATTGACCCCCCCCCCCCCCCCCCGAAAAAACACATCTGGGAGTTTTGTCTAGGGGTGCGCTTACTCTTTCACGAAGCTGCTGAATGTGGCCCATTGCCCATGTGAGGCTTCTAGGCGCTTTATGCAACAACCCTCCCTCTGACTGAACCCAGAGTAGCTGGAAACTGTCTGCAGATCTGTTCTCTGCAGGGGTTTTTAAAAGCTATTCTGCGCACGTTGGTATTGTGCAGGGAAATAACACGAATTGTTTTTAGCAACATATCTCCTAAGCAGGTCCGTGTTGTTGATGTTAAATAATGAACTATAAAGTGATGTTTTTCGCACCAAGGTGACAGAGAAAATATCTTTTGTTGACTTCGCAGTGTTTTCCGCAAACATCTCGCGAGCAACAGAAAACAAACCTTGGAGCCTCGTCCGCCTTCTCCACTGAAAAGGGTTTCGCGGTAGAAAATATTTTCCCCACAGATAAAAGTTTCAAAGAGCAGAAGCGGGTTTGTCCTGCACTTTCAGAAGCCGTCATTGATGTTTGATACGTTTGGTTACACGTGAGTGTTGCTTAAAATCTGCCACAGTCGCAGAGACCCCGGGGTACCCTCGGGGTCCTCTGAGAAGTCCTAACGCGTCAGAAATCTTCTCCAGGGCAGGCGTACGCGTCGGGAGTGAAAATCTTGCTTTTCCGCGAGCTCCTGCGAATCTCCCCTCGGAAGGGGGGAGGTGCCCTTGACGTGAAGGTCAGTCTGTGTGAAGGGATGGTGATGACAGCTGTTCAGCCGGGGTGATGTCTCTGGGAGGTTCTCTTCCTGTGGCGCACTCCCCGCCCCCCCCACCCCTCTTCCTGCTTTTCTTCAGAATTGAGGGCCCCCCATGTTATTTCAGCTGTATTCGGGATTGCACTGCAAAGTGCTGTGGGATAGTATGTGTCATGTCTCTACCGCACATTTCACCAGATTATTTTGCATTTTTGACACAAACTGTTGCTGATGCAAACTGTCCCAGACTTTTGTACCTTCATGTGGCCACAGTGTTACCGCCGCACTCGAAATGTGCACAAACAGGAGACGTGAGCCCCTGGGGTTACCACAGGATGGCCTTGTGTCCACAGCACACTGGGATTGTGGGTGTTTGTTGTCAATATGTTTGTCATTAAAGGGATACTTTATGGCTGTCTGCCTGCTCAAGGCTCGCGGGCCGAGTGACACAGGTGAGGGCAGCTCTGGTAGTATTACACCAACTGCCTGCCCAGGAATTGATTTATTCATTCATTCACTGGTTTATGTATTTATTTATAGGGGATTTTTTTTTTAAAGTACGAGGGCTGCACCTGGTTTATAAGACACTATATGGTTCTTGGTAGCCACATCTCCCTTGTACAAGCCTCACAGCTGGCTTTGACCTTCCTGCAGTGGGTTGGGGGAGGGGGGTTCGTGCCACACTGTTGTTCCCCCTCACCGGGTGGTCTTTATCAGCTTTAGTTGAACCCTATGGAATTCGCCAACAGTGCCACTGCACCAGCAGTGATGCTGCTGGAAGTCTCTAGGGCCACTGAAAAACTGGCACTACTCCCACCAGCCAGTCCAGTCTGTGGGGGGGGGGGGGGTGAGATATAAAATGTGTAAGTCTACGCACATGTGTTTACACATAGAAGTAGGCGTAGAATTCTGTATTTCTGTAAATCATACATAGCTCCAGGTGTACACTTGTGAAGCTCCAAGAGTAGCATTCTACTAGCATGAGTAGTTGTGCATGTGTAATTGTACGTAATGTACTATTATAAGTGTGTAATCGCGTAACCAAAGTACTTTATTTTGTTTTTATTTTATTTTTGTTTTCAGAGTTTTCTATAGCGCGGACCAGACCCAGGGAAGGGTATCGGAGCGCTTTACACTGAGGGCACAATACGAATAAAACAATTTGCAAAAAAGAATAGCACACATAAGATCAGCTTATTTGCAAAGGTCGTAAGGTCGCAGGCGTGAGAGTATTTCTAAGCAACGGGTCGAGGGCAGCGAAGGTGTCTTTCGGGGGACAGCAGGGGAACGTTTAGGGTGTACATCTGGAATGGTCCATGTGATAGTTTACGGGAGGAATTTGCACATAAGGAATGATTTTGCTTCTTTTTTGAACAGAAGAGTTGAGGAGATTTTTCTGATGTAGGGAGGAAGCGAGTTCCATGTTCTTGGTGCTGCTCCGGAGAATGCTCTGTCAGAAGGTTTTTTCTTTCTAAAGCGTGAGGGTTTCAGGAGTAAATTGTCAGCAATCCTTAAGTGTCTGATTCCTCCAGATATGGTCACTTTTTGGGATAGGTACTGGGGCGTATTGTGGTGAAGCGCTTTGTGAGTGATGCATGTCATTTGTAGGTGGATTCGAGCTTCAAACGGAAGCCAGTTGAGCGCTTTCAGGTGTGGCGATATTTGGTTAAATTTCCTGGTTCCTGTTGGGAGTCTTGCTGAGGCGTTGAGACAGGTTTTTAATGGGGCGGTTGAGATTTTGGGAAGCCCCGCGAGGGTGGTGCATCCGTACTCCAGCCTTGAGATGATCAAGGATTGAACTGCAGTTTTGAGGTCCTGGTTATCGATGAAAGGTTTCATTTTCCTGAGATAGCTGAGGTGAAAGCGTGCATTTTTAGCTAACAGGTTGATGTGTGTTTTCATGTTAAGGTTCTTATCTAGAGTAATTCCAAGTGATTTGGTGGAGTCCACCAGAGTTGGCGTGCAGTTAAGTGCAGTGATCAACTTGGACCATTCCTTTGTCTCCTGGGAATTATTAGGGGGGGGGGGAGATTAGAAGAAATTCAGTTTTTTGCGAGTTTAGCTTGAGGAAGTTGGTTGTTAGCCAGTGGACCGTCTTTTCGAGTGCCATGTCCATCGATATTATGTCTTCAATGGAGGAGATCTTGATGTAAAGTTCAGTGTCGTCTGCGTACATGTGGGAGGCTATGTTTGCCTGCTGTAATAGTTTGGTTAGCGGTTCGACATATAGGTTGAATAGGGTGGGGGATAGGGTAGAACCTTGTGGTACCCCCAGAGGGTTTGGTGAGGAGCGAGAAAGATTTCTGTTCACCATGAAAGATTGTGTTCTGTTTTCCAGAAAGGATTTAAACCATTGAAGGACTGAGCCAGATAAACCATCCTATTTTGCAGTCTTTTTAGAAGTTTTTCGTGATTGACCGTGTCGAAGGCTGAGGAGAGGTCAAGCAGGACTAGTAGACAGGTTTCGTTGCGGTCAAGAGCAAGGAGGGCGTCGTCCACTATATGTAGAATGGCTGTTTCTGTGCTATGGCCGGGTCTGAAACCCGATTGGTGGGTGTTCAGAAGGTTGAAGTCCATGATGTGTTGGTTCAGGTGTTGTTGAACCCATTTTCCAGGACCTTGGCTAGCATGGGAATGTTATTTATGGGTCGGAAATTGTTGGGGTCGGAGGAGTTCGCAGTCGGTTTCTTTAGTATAGGGGTGACTTGGCCTGTTTTTAGGCAGTCTGGTATGTGCCCTTGCACTAGCGAGGCGTTGATGATTTTGGTCCAGAGAGGGGAGATGACTTGGTAGATGTGGGGAAGGCAATTAGAGGGGACTGGGTCAGTAAAATGGCTGTTGAGTTTGGTGGTTGCTAATGTTTTGGTGATGTCATTAGGATCGTAAAGTTTGAAAGTGGACCAGTGAGAGTTATTTTTTGGCAAAAGTAACTCGGGTTGATCAGGGATTTCAGCTTGAGAGTGCTTTGGGGTGGTTGCGTACGCTGCGGCCATGTTAAGCTCGAGTTGGAGGGAGTTTGTTTTTGCTGTGAAAAAGGAGGAAAATTCTTCACTGCTAAGCTGTGATTTTGCGGTCAAGAGAGGATTTAGCCAATTTGTTAGATTGCTGTTTTAGAATGTCAAAGAGTTTCTTTGGTCTGTTCTTGGCATTGTTTAGTTCTGATCTAAAGAAGTCTTTTTTTGGATTGAAGAATACTTTTGTTATAGGAGTTTCTAGCTTGCCGAAGTAGTTTGAGATGGAGAGGGGAGGGATGCTGTCGCCATTTCCATTCTGATGATCTAAGTTTACGTCTTTCTTCATTTAGAGCTCCGTTAAACCAAGGGTTTTTATCTTTGTCTGGAATTCGTTTGAGCTTAGGTGGGGCAGCTTGGTCAAAGATCTTGGTCATCGTGGAGTTGTAGTGGTCGGGGAGGTCACGGACGTTAGACATGTTGTTGGGGGGGATGAGAACTTTCTCACAGTGGGAGGCTAGGGTGTTCCAGTCAAGGTTTTTTGTGTTTCTTATCCATTGTTTAGGTTTGTTTTGTAGCGGGAAGGTTTTCTTGGTAGCGGAGGAAATACTGAAGGTGATGATGTGATGGTCAGACCAGTCACAAGGGGTGATCTGGATAGATTCAATCGTGTTTTGTTTAGAGACGAGCCAGTCAAGAGTAGCACCTTTAGCATGAGGGGGCTTTGAGATCGCTTGGATCAAGGAATGGTCTGCTAGGAAGGGTTTGAGGGCGTGGACCTGTTTGTGAAGGGGGTTTTCCCAATGGAGATTGCCGAGGAATACGTCGTTGGAGAGAGGGGTAGAGTTTGTTGTGATGATTTCCATAAGTTGATCTGTAAATACTGCGTTCTTGCCTGGGGGATGGTAGAGGATATGTAGCTTGTGGGAGTGGTTATCTGAAGATTTGACAGAGATCCCAAGGTATTCACAGGAGTGCATGGGTTCGGAGTGAAACTTCGAGGTGGTAATGTTGGATCGATGAATGCAGGCTAATCCTCCGCCCTTTTTAGGTCTCGCCTCACCCAGCGCATGCACTGGTCTGGCGAGACTTATTGAGAGGGCTCCAAAAAGTACTACCAGGCCAGCCTAGAGCTACAGTGCATGTGCCCAGGCGCACGCGCAGCTCTTTACCGCGATTACATTCACGGCCGCTTTGATGTTTGATCGCGATCACTTTACGCTCGGCATAGCCAATAGGTCCCGCTTTTGGGACCTTATAAGTATTTAGTTATGCAAGTGTTGCATGGCTAAACACTTATAAGGTCCCAAAGGCGAGACCTATTGGCTATGCCAATGCTTGTTGAGAGGTCTGTCTAGTCTAATAATATTGTAGGCATGGGAGGCCGCTGCATTGAGCCACGTTTCCGTGAGGGTGATTCTGTCCGTTTTCATGTTCAGGGTGTGGTCGGCGACACCTGAGGCGTGTTTTGAGGCAGAACGGCAGTTTAGGAGAAGGCAGGAGATCAGATTAGAGGAATTCTTTATGGACGGCTCGTGAATTTCGTGGTTGGTGGTTACGGATCGGAGGTTGTTCAGGTTTATTCCTCTGAGTGTTGGATGGGATGTTCTGTTTGGGTTGATAGGAACTGAGAGAATAGAGAACTCTTCTTCAGTGGTGATGAGGTGAGCGGGACATTCGTAAGACAGTAAGAGGGTTTGGATTTCCTGGTCCGTTGGGTAGTAAGAATCTTCTTCGAGTCTGATGGGGCTCGTTGGGTTTTCATATAGTAGTAAAAGGGTGTGGATTTCCATGTCCGTTAGATAGTTCAGGAGTTTGCGAGTGCGTAGGAGTCGATTTGACAGAGGCAGGGGGATAGTTGTTATCACATTGTTGATTAGCGCAAGAGCGTGTTGAAAATGGGTAAGTTTGGAAAGAGAGTTTTCAGCAAGAAGAAGGATGCTTTTGATATCTAATATAACATTCTGGAGTTTTCTGGATGTTCGGTAGGACTGGGTTATGAGAGGGTCTTGTTCAGAAGTGTGATACGGAGGAGGATACATGATTGGCGGACAGGGAAGGCTGGGAGTGGTACTGCTGAGGGGTTTGATGTCTGTGTGGGTAGTGTGGTGGGAATGTGTGGCAGGGAGCGGGAACGGGGAGGTGGATAATGAGGGATATGTGCTGGCTGGGGGCTTTAATCTGACTCGATATAGTGGCCGTGTCGTGGTGGGTGACATCAGCGGTCAGTAGAGGGTTGTGGAGGAGAGTGATGGAAGTGGGGCTAGGGGAGGTGGCAGAGTCTGGAGATGTGGAAGGGCGGAGATTGCTAACTTTGTTGTTTTCCCTTTTCTTCTCCGAAGGGAGTGTGTATTTTCTTGTGGAAAAAACACTTCTCCTAAATAACTGATCAATTTTGGGGAGGTATTCATTTCTCATGGCCACCTTGGGAACAGATTTACGCCTGTCTTCCTGTCCTTATCCTTCACAGGAGTAAATCTCTGACTTCTTCCAGAGTAAGACTAGGCCAAGGAAACATGTGTAAAGGCTCAGAACTCACAAGTAGGGGGATGCATTCACATTTTTGGGGATATTCCCGCCCAGCAACTTGAAGCCTCCACGCATTGGAGCATGTTTACTCCAAGTAGTATTAGAGAACACTGGTGTAATGACACTTGTGAGCAGATGAACCGATGAGTGTAAATTTGCATTTGTGAGTACAGAACGTGAACTTGCACACAGCACCGATAGCTTTTTTGTGTGTAAGTTGAATTTGCCGCCAAATTGGCTTTGTGAATGGGGCCCTTTAGCGCCAAGAAGCTCCTTGGTACACATATGTGCAGTGAGCTTTCCAAAATCCTCCAAGCAGCTCTCAAGTCATTTTCACTCCTGTGTGTCTATTTTGTAAATGTGGTTGCCATAAATTTGTGATGAAATCCCTCGCAATGTTGCCGCATGAAAAAGCATACCGTTTCCACAGGCGCTAAACTGTAGATACGAGAGGGCACTATTGTCTATACTATATACACCAGGATGAAAGGCGGAGCAGATGTTCCAATCAAAGGCTGGGCAGATGTACCGAGATGCACAGCTGTCCCTTTCTGGTTGCACCCGAAGCTCTGCAGAGGACTCCATAAACTCCTGCGCTGTCTTACCTGCCGGATCCTTTGTCGCAGACACACCTCACAGGTGGCCACGTGCTCCAAGCTGAAGGAGCCTGTGCAGGACATGCTCTTGTGTCACAGGCATCAGCGGAAGTCACTATCTCAAACACTGATCGCTTTACTACATGGCCTGAGGATGGAAGCAGTGGCGGCTGGGTCTGGACTACGACTGTATTAGTCCCATCGGTGGCACTTGACACCGGTGCTGCCCCCTCCTGGTCTCGAGCCTAGGGGAGTCAAGGGTCCTGCACGAGGCTGGTTTAAATACATGGGGAAACATACAAGCTAACAGCACCCCCTAAGTGATGGGTCCCGTAGAAAATCAGATTTGAGGACGATCCTTGTTACCAATTCTCTATATGACTCAACCATTTGATATAAGGTTTTTATTATACACCTGACCCAGGGCAAAGTCTCGCTTCACGGGACCTGATGTTCGCTTTTATCAGGGTGCAGGAAGCGGTCATAGGATAGACAGCTCAGAATCAATGGCAAGGAAACCACCTGAAATCAGAGTATGAGGGTGGGTGCGCCCGAAGGAAGCAGGGCGGAGGGCCCCTGGCGTGCTGCACTGAGAGTGGAAAACCCTGGAAATCTGTGACTCAAGGAATTCTGTCTGAATCTAGAGCAGTGCAAGATTATGTAATCTTAGGAAATTCCATAACAATTACACGATGTTACTCAAAATTACCCTATGGGAGTGAAATGTGGTTTGCTGGTATCTCACCGGACCTTTTTGACTTTTTTTTTTCTTTCACATGAGCCTGCACTTCACCTAAAAAAAAATCACGTGGGGTATCAGTAGGAGAGCGGTACGAGAAGAAAATGTCTCTTGGTGAGACATTTCTCTGTGCCAACTGGTCTTTTGTGGAGTTATGAAAGCTGATATATACCCTGGTGCTTGGCGCGGACTCTTTGCTGCCCAATCATAAGAGGGAATGCGAAGAATAGACAAATAGCTGTACCACACTCACCGTGCTGGGCCTTCCTGCAAGCATCTTTGATGCAATGTCTACACTAAGGGTCAAACGAGATGACGGTTTATGACGTCATTGTCTGGCGTTTAACACTGCTAAGAGGTCAAAACCTGGAATAGATCAGTACCGATGGGGCTCCTCGGGGAGACTCTGCAGATCAAATGCAAGTTATATTCGTAAACAAGGCGCTAGGTGGCGCACAGCAGAATGGCTGCCTTCGGGTGAAGCTCCCGCAGCCCAGCGACGAAATCCTTCACAATCCTTCCTGACAGTCGTCTTTTGCTGCCTGCACGGACCTGTGTGGACGGCCCGACATCCCTACCGCAGCCTGAGCGCTGTTTCATCCTTGGTGGCCCGGCGATATCGGACTGGGGAGCCGCTGCGAGCTGCGCCGGCTGTGGCGGACGTCCCATTGGAGCCGAGACCGGGAGGCTGCTGTGACGTGAGGCCGGTGCTTCCCACGTGGGCGACAGGCCTCGCCTCCGGATCCGAGGCTGCGGGCGGCGGCCCTGCGGCGTGCCTGCGGGGGTCGCTGTGGCCCACACTGGATACCCCTGGCCGGGGGCGAAGGGACGACCTAGGTGGCAGCGGGGTGCCCGGCGGGCGCTGGCGCTGGTGAGGGGCGCGTCCGGCTGAGGTCATGGCCGCGGCGGCCGCCTTCCCGGCCCTCAACTGATCCTTGCTGCGGCGTGGTGCTGCCTCGCTCGCCCCGGTTTGTGCGGATCTCTCTCCCCCCCGCTGGTGCCTGGCTGCCTGCCCACTGGGGGTGATTGACTGACCAACGGATCGGCGGATCGGCGGAGGTGAGGGGCCCGGAGGGACTGTCTGCCTGGTGCACTGATTGCTGGCCCTCCTGCGCCGGAGCCTATCTTGTGGAGCCCGCGCTGGGGAGAGACGGGACTGAGCAGGGAGCCATTGGCCTGGGGGCGCTGGACGGCGGTGCGTGCTGTCTCCCCCTGACTGGCGAGTCACGGTTGCGGGTCCTACGTGTGGGGCTCGCCTTGGATCCTTCTTCCCCCCGCCTGCCTGGCCCTTCCCTGCTGGCGATCCGCGCAGGGGTCGCCCCGGACGCTCAAGGTGTGGTGCTCCCTGCTGCGGAGTTGAGGGGTACGCTTGGGTGATCGTGATCGGTCCCGGGTGCGGGGGCTGGTCTCCAGCGGGGTCCCACGTAGCAGGTGGAGGGGGTTGAACTGGGTGCTTGTGGTTGATCCTGTGACCCGCTGCACGGTCTGGAGGTTTCCCCCCTCCCCTGCACTGCCGCACTCCCCCTTTGCTTCTTGCCCTCGTGGCCGGCCTCGCGGTCCGGACGCGCCCTCGATCCTGCTCTGGGCAGCTTGACAGCGCCGCCATGGGGAAGCCGGACAGTCGTCAGCCTCGCCTCACTTTCGAGCCCAAGAAGCAGACCAGGTCGCAGCCGGAGGCCGCTGCGGGGGGTCGACGTCGGTGGAGGCCCCACCGGGGGAGGACGTCAAGTCCATACTGCTGGATATGCGGCAAAGTCTAGCGACCATAGTGGACAAAATGGATTCCATGCAATCCCGCATGGACTCGATTGTGCATAAGGTTGACAGCCATGGCGAACGCCTCACAGAGACGGAGAGGCGTATCTCCGACACCGAAGATCGCACAACGGAACTGTCTGCCACTGTGGCGCGCATGGACAAAGTCCTCCACGTAATAGCAGCCAAAAATGAGGAATTGGAAGCGCGCAGTCGGAGGAACAATATCCGTTTAATTGGCATTCCAGAATCGACCCACACGGGCAAGATGGAGGACTATGTGGAGGGCCTCCTGCGAGAGGTGGTGGGCACGGACTCCCTATCTCCTCAGTTCATCGTCGAAAGGGCACACAGATCTCTGGCCCTGAGACCGCCACCGGGGGCTCCCCCCCGCCCTATTATCGCACGCTTGCTGAACTTCCGTGATCGAGATGTCGCGCTTCGGACGGCGAGGGAGAAGAAGACCCTATCCTACGGCGGCACAGCCTTCACTATATTCCCGGACTTCACCCCGGTGGTTCAGGAGGAGCGGAAGAAATTCGTCCAGGTCAAGCACAAACTGCGAGCTGCACAAATTGACTATGCGCTTCTTTACCCGGCCCGCCTGCGCATCACTCATCAAGGGAAACAAATTTTTTGCACTAAACCCCAACAGGCAGAGGAGTTCTTGAAGCGACTCAAGAAACGTGACCAGGACTGCCCCTCTTCGCCGGCATCAGGATGACGGTGCTGGATCGTTGTCCTGTCGACTCTGAGACTGTTGCTTGTCAGCTGGTAAGGTGTTGCGCGTGTCTGCCATTGTGGGACTTGACATGGGGACCCATGGACCTAGCTGTGTTCACTGTGAGGGGATGTTAGCGGAGTTCAACACTTCTTTAGCTTGCATTAGACTCTCAGGACTCTATCGTTTCGCTGGGCGCCCTTTTTGTCCATGGAGAGGGTCCGGCCCTTGGGCTGGGCGCACTCTTCTGGCTCGAGGGGTTACTGTGTATTCACCTAGACTGTCCTCCCAAGGGTATTACCCACTTGACTTTAAGTTTACATGTTGCTCCCATATGGCACTTGCTATAGAGGGGATTTGCTTCGGGGTGGGGGGGGAGGGGGACTGTCCAGATAGCATGTTTGGGATGCTGCTGTGGGTGGGGGGTGGGGGGGGGGAGTTGGGGATTTGGTGTGTATGCTAGTTTTGAATGGTATGTGGCAATGCTGGCATTGTTTTCTTCACATTGTTCGGGGGGCGGTGGTTGCATTGTATTGCTGTGTTTGAGTCTTCTTCTTTTCCATGAGTGATCCGCAGACACGTAGGGACTCTACTGGGCAGCTTAACTTTTTGACCTGGAATGTGAGGGGCTTGGGAGACCACAGAAAGCGTAGACACGTCCTGGCATACCTGGATAGGCATCACATAGGGGTAGCCTTTCTTCAGGAGACGCACCTGGACCCCTCCAGGCCTGTGTTGTTTGCGTCGCGTTGGGCTGTGCACCGTACCTTCTCATCTTACTCCACCTATTCGCGTGGGGTGGCCATCCTCATTAGGAAACATACCCCTTTTGTGCACATGGGTGAACGGATTGATCGGGAGGGCAGGTATTGTATTGTCTGGGGGCGCATGGGCGTGGACACGCTCACTTTGGCGTGCTATTATGGTCCCAACTCAGATGATCCGTCTTGCCTTCAAACGCTATGGGGAGAGATTTTACGTATCGGTTCCACTTACCTAGTGTGGGGAGGTGACTTTAACATAGCTGTTGACCCCGAGAGGGATAGGGCGAATCCTGGCCCACACCACTACTCCCGCTCGCAGGCATATGTGCATGACCTCCTTACTGAGCGTCATTTGCTGGACACGTGGCGTTCTAGGCACCCGGCGACAAGGGAGGGCACGCACTGGACTGCCGCGCACTCCACGTGGGCGAGACTGGACTATATCCTAGTTTCCCCGGGGCTTGCTCCCACGATAGGCTGGGTAAAACACCTTGCTCGTACATACTCCGATCATGCCCCGGTCCTGCTGAGCGTTGAATTGACTGACCTCGCTGGCTCTCCGATGTCGTGGAGACTGCAGCCAACTGCCCTACTGGACGACGTCTTTCGGTCCGAAATTGCACAGGAAATTGAGAGCTTCTTCCAGCGCAACGGTGGCACGGTGGATAGTGTTGCAGTGGTGTGGGAGGCTTTTAAAGTCACAATTAGAGGACTGTGCATCTCGAAAGGGGTGGGGGTCCTCAGGGTTCTGCGTAGTACCCTTCGTAAACTCGAGACTGACCTTAAAGACTTGGAGACTGCCCCCACGTTTCACACTGATGCTGGGGCGCAGGCCCGATTCCGCGAACTATTGTCCGACTATAAAGAAACTGCGGACAGAGAGGTTCGGTTCAGGGGGAAATACTTTCAGGCTCGCAGCTACGGGGAGGGGGAGCGCCCGGGTAAATACCTGGCTTGGGCAATCCGGCCGCCTCGTTTTAACAACCAAGTCCTCGAGATCCAGGGTAGCTCGGGGGAGCTCCACAGGGACACCCGGTCTATCATGCAAACATTCGTTGCTCATTATACTGAACTATACTCCTCCGTTCACACTAGGCCGCCGGAGTTGGGTCCCTATTTGGGTGAGATCACATTGGGATGGCTCTCTGATGCACAGAGGAAGTTCCTCATGGCACCGCTTGGGATTGATGAAATTTGCGAGGCCATCATGCAAATGGCCTCGGGGAAGGCCCCGGGACTCGACGGGCTCCCGATCGAGTTTTATAAATCGTACATAGATATCCTTGCCCCGATTTTGAAAGTGGTGTTTGAGGAAGCCCACACGCTGGGAAAACTTCCCCCTACCATGAGAGAGGCCTTGATTACCTCCCTCTTGAAGCCGGGCAAACCGGCGACCTCCCCTGACTCCTACCGGCCTCTGTCCCTCCTTAACTGTGACGCAAAGATCCTCTCTAAAACTCTGGCTAACCGGTTGACGCTCCTTATGGAGGGGCTAGTACTCCCGGATCAGTCGGGCTTCATACCAGGCAGGGCAACGTCGCACAACCTGCGCACGCTGTTTGCAACTTTACAGAATGTGGCCCCCAGCCTCCAGATGGTGGCAGTCTTTTTGGACGCGACAAAAGCGTTCGACTCCCTAGAGTGGGATTACCTGGTCGCGGTGCTGACTAGTATGGGTTTTCCCCTGGTTTTCCTGGGCTGGATAGCTCTCCTCTACGGTGGCCCCTGTGCCAGGGTCTTAATCAATGGTAGGACATCGGAGCCCTTTGGAATCGCCCGTGGGACCAGGCAGGGGTGCCCCTTATCCCCTCTCTTGTTTGCGCTGGCGCTGGAGCCCCTTGCCTCGCGGTTGCGACAGCGTCATCAACACAGGGCACTGTTTTGCGAGCAGCGGCAGCTTCTGCTGTCGCTTTACGCAGATGACATTACTTTGTATGTGCGTGACCCCCAAAATAACCTGAACCCGCTACTCCGGGAATTCATAACGTACGGAGAGATGTCGGGCGTACGAATCAATTGGTCAAAGTCTCAGATCCTCCATCTGACTGATGGATGTCGGACGTTCTCACTTGACTATCCCATAGAATGGTGTGAGTCTGACGTAAAATATCTCGGCATTAAGATTTCTCGTGATAGGGAGGAACTGATGCGATCAAATTATGGTACGGCGTTGACGCACGTCTCCTCCTGTGTGGACCGCTGGATTACGCTCCCCCTCTCGATGGCAGGACGTGCCGCCTTGATTAAGATGGTAGTGCTCCCTCGACTTTTATATTTGTTTATGAACATTCCCTTCCCCCCGGGCCGGCATTTTTTCACTCGCTTACGCTCGGAATTGATTCGGCTTGTGTGGGGTGGGAAGAGACCTAGGCTGAAGTGGGCTGTGATGACCTCTCCCTACTCGCGGGGGGGTTTGGATGTACCGGACCTGGAGTTATATTATTATTGCGCTCAAGCGCACTATGCGTTTTACTGGTTCCACCCCGTTGCATTTATGCCCCAACTCGCTGCGGAGGACTGGCTGGCGGCTCCTCTGCCCCTGCGCGGCCTGCTGCATAGTACTCTCCTTCATAATACCACGAATTATAACGCCTTGCAGGGAACAGTGAGGGCATGGCTGGAGATATCTAAGCGAGTGGCGAGCTCGTTCCTGTACTCGCCCCTTCTCCCCATTGCCTACCACCCGCAGCTGCCCCTTCTACAAGAGAGATTGTTCCAAGATTTGATTCGCAAATTGGGGATTCAGAGGTGGGGAGATCTATTCTCTGCTGGGCGCTTCCGCGACCTGGAACACTTCTTCGGGTACACGCCTACCCCTCTGGAGCTTTTCACCTACATGAGGCTGAGGCATCACTGGTCCATTGCATAGAGTCCTACAGGCGTCCTCGCCCTCCCACTTGGTCTCCATACTGTACCACACAGTTCGCTCTGACACTGCACTTGACACTTCACCGGCCCGTGGGGAGTGGGAGCGGGAGTTGGGGCTGGAGCTGGGGGATGACAGGTGGTCGTATTGTTGCATACAGACAGAGCAGATTTCTGCGAGCAGTAGACACCGTGTCATTCACTTTAAGTTCCTGAACCGCCTGTACTGCACACCGGTCACCAAGTACAAATTTCAGCTGCAGAACTCGGATAACTGCGGGAGGTGTCGTGCCCCTCATGCAGACTTTCTACACTTATCCTGGGATTGCCCTGCAATTCAGACCTACTGGACCCAAGTGTACTCTGCCGTTTCGCGGATGGTGGACCTGCCCCTTGAGCCCGAACCGGTGCAGGCGCTATTGGGTTATACCAAACATATTCCGCGAGCGAGCCGCAAGTTTGTCACAACGGCGTTGCTGTTGGCGAAACGGCGTATAGCATGCCGGTGGGGTAGGGGGAGGGCCCCGAAATTTAAGGAATGGCTTAAAGACCTTGTCTACTGCCAAGAGCAGATACTGACATACTCCGACCTGCTCCCTGCTCGATCCCGTCCAGCTGATGTTTGGGGACCGTTACAATGTTACCTGCTGCAATACCCGGGAGCCCTGACGGAGGATGCTCCCCCTCCGGCCCATGACGACACTACTTCTGGTGCTCTTGACGCACATCCTGTGCAAGGTGACGGATGAACTGTTGCAGAACTGTGGGGGTGAGGGTTGTGTTCCCATGTCCCCTGGCTTCCCCTTCTCCCTGGGCAGCCACTCTGATCCCTCTTCCACGATCCCCATGCCAGGTTGATTGGTTTGCAGGCCTGTTACACGTGATATATGGGTAGCGGTCACGCCTTGGGTGAGGTATAATGTATGGGGGAGCTCCACCCGTGGGCCCCCCCGTCTACATTGAACGCTTAACTTGTGTATTGCTCTACTGCCAGCTGTTCATGCCCCCTGTCCCTGCACCAAGACTCATGCTACTTTATGTGTTGCTGTTCACGTGCCCCCTGGACACGCAATGGATGTGCTGCTGTGATGATTTCGAACTTGAAATGCCACTGAATATCGCTTATGGTTATTGTATGATTGTAATGTTTTGGTAAAAATTCAATAAACAAAGTTTAAAAAAAAAAAAAAAAAAAAGTTATATTCGTAAACAATGGTACCAAATGTAACTACTTTAATCGCAAACTGAGCGCTACGGTGTTCTATTATTTGTAGAGTCCAGATGCCCAAAGCTTCTTGGCACTCTAGATATATACAAGCAATAGAGAACTTAATCACCAAACCAGCAAGCTAAGAGTAAAGTAGCAAATAAAAGCAGAAGGGACTTATATACAGAGTGACTGTAAAGATCAAAGGAACTTGTTTTCAGGGACTTTCTGAGTCTTGAGATGTTTGACTTCAGAAGAAGAGAAGGAGGCAGTGAGATCCGGTACCTTGTAAAGTTTCTTGTGGGAGATCAGGTAGCCATTGGTTTTAAGGCTCCTGTTCTGAGAGCTGGTAGCCAGTTGTCGATGAACCAGTAACCGAGCACGCTGCAGATTCTGCACCGTCTGAAAAGGGTGCAGATCTTTCACTGCGGCAGCGCACTGAATCCAATTTCCACATAACCTCAACTGAACCGGGGCATTTACACCTCAGCCAATGATGAACTGGGATCCATGTAAGGAAACGCCTCCATAGGATGTTACGTTGAAGGAACAGGTATGGGCATCTTTTACCTGGGCCTCCAACGACAAATCGAAATATATAAGGATGCCTAGATGTTGATTGGCTTTGATTGGTACGACGCCTCGGCAATAGTGCGCTTAATAAATAATTCAGTCAGTCAGTCAGTCATTGATAACATGGAGGAGCCCTAGAGATGGCCAAGCAATCTTTTGAAAGACGGTGACGTCGGAGGTGGTAAACAGAAGCTGGGTTTTTGTTGGGCTGGATTTTTTAAAAGTTGTACCCTGAAAGAGAGGCAGGAATCCTGGGTAGCAACGTCTTTGAGACCCCCTTTTGAGAGAGCCCAAGGGGGGTTTAGTACAGGCATGGGGCGATATTTGGATTTAGTGAAACTTCCATTCCTTGGTATAATCTCACAAAATTTTGGTAGCTTCATATTACGCTTGTTAAGCAAAATTCATGAAATTCTGCTATTTTGCCGGATCGCATATGCAAGGCAAACTTACTTTTGAACGGGGTCTACTGAAACTGAGTGGTTTTCTTTATTAGGAACCTATTATCCTAACGATCAGATCCCTGTATTATAATCTTACAAAAGTCAGACAGGAATGCTGTTGAAAGTGTTGCATAAAGTGCTTTCTGATCCTCATAAGAGCAGCCCAGAGTGACATTTGAAGTGTTAGTGCGATGATGAAATTCTGAGCCGATGAGAGGCCGCCGTATTCACAGGTAGGTATGGCCGTAGCTATAGGCCCCGCCCCCCCTTAGGATGGTCCATTCCAAGGTGACCTTGGACTGCGGGTTCCTGGGAGCGTATGAAGGTGGAATCCTGCCAAGGGACACAGGCACGTCACTTCCTGAACTCTGACCTCCCATGTATCATATAAATGTGGCTCATAGAAGCGGTATATGATAAGATATGCCGAGATGTCATCCAGCGCTTTACAAAGCAACGAATGAATATACATTCATACATGAGCACATACAGACGCACACATACCGAAGAATAAAATAAATATATACATTTATTGCCCTTTAATCACTATATCAGAGCAAGAATGGCCTCTCCAGACTTGCCATTACGATTGCATGTCCACGCCCACCTTTCTCTTTGCATTGACTGATCAATACATTATGAAATTGCAATCGACACGTAATTTCGGTATTTGTTTTCAAAGTGTGACTGCTGCACCTGGTCCTCTCTGCCTGGTCATCCCCAAACTTTTTTGCCTTCACCCTCCTGTCTTCGGAACCCATTTTTGTTTGCTTTTAGGACTCCGTGGACTTTACTCTGCCCACCAGGGCTAAAGTGATTGTGCGCTCTCCTTTAAACATGGTAAAATTGGCTTCCGCCCAATTGGCACATTTAGTTTGTTTGTAAGACCCTAGTGGAGTGGTACTGCCTGTACCCAGGGCCTGTAGATTAATAGCTACTTGTAGATCTGCAGCACTAACTGTGCCACCCTCTTAATTAGCCCTTTGGAACCTGTCTCAGATCTGCCATTGTAGTCTGTGTGCAATTTCAAACTGCCATTTTGACTTCACAAAATAAACCTTTTGCCAGGCCTAAACCTTCCATTTTAAAGCATATGTTACTCTCAGGGTAGGCACTAAGCCGTCCATCGTGCAGGGTGCCGTGTATTTAAAAAGGAGGACTTGTACTTTTAAGTTTTACATGTCCTGGTATGGAAAACGCTCAAATTCATTCTTCACTACTGCAGGGCCTACTGCTCCCTTAAGCTAACATTGGGTTATTACCGTATTATATTTAATAAGAAATTTGGGCTGAGCAGAACTCGCTGAGTTTTACTCCACTGAGGTACAAAAAACTCGCCGAGATTCCGTGGAATTCTGTGACTGGACAGGAATAGTCACATCTCGCTGCTCGAGCTGTGATTTAACGCCTGGATCTTGTTACGCACTGAAAAATCAGCACTGACCGCATCGCACAGTGCACCAGAGAGCGCAGCTTCCCAAGTTGATTTTGCTGCCATTCGAATAGATTTTCTACTCGAGCAGCAGCTGTCTGACAGCGAATGGTTGCAACAGCCCGTTTTGGAAAAGTCTCACCGGGTGCCCTCCTAACGACCGGAAATCGCACTTGGGGACAACAAACCTCACTCTGCAACTTCCTGTTGGCGAGCCACGTGCTAGAATAAACTCCACCACGTGGCGCTTGGTGGAATTTGGCCAAACTCCGCATTACAAGCATAATGCAGGGAAGCCAAAATTCCACCAATTCCGCCGGGTAAGCTGACTTTATCACCCACCCCTAGTAGAAAAGTCAAGATTGGTCTCTAAAGAATTTCAATTTAAAACCCTCTTTAATGGAAAAGACAGATTTTAGGGCACAAATCTGATAATGCCAGATTAATAAAGTTAGAGAAAAAAAACAAAAATCCCGTCAGTTGTTAATCACATGCAAGAACAAAATGAATTAAAGGTGAACTGGAAGCACTAATTGACAGCAAGATAAGGAAACCGAAAACTGCAACCAGTGAAAATGATTACTGCATAATGTATGCATTTTAGCGCAAGGACATGGAAATATCTATGTACGATAGGCTTAAGGTTGCTCCATGGGGTGGAAACAATGTGAGATCAGTGCTCGTGCAGAGTCAGAGTGAACAGGTGAAAGGTAAAGTGACTGTACATGCAGAATACAATAAAATATAGAACAACGCAGTGCTTCAGCAGCCTGCAAGTTGTCTGTCCACAACAAAATGAAGAAATCCTCATCCCGATGGGTATCTGGAGGTTTCTTAGAGGTCCAAGGGGGTTATTGCTTCAGTACAAACAATATCTTGAGGTTTCGGCCCAGTTGCTTGAAACCATCTCATATGTTCTTCATCAGGACGTGAGAGAGGGCCAACCTTGAGTTCCTTGAAAGTACCCTTCCATGGAAGAAGTCTTATCCTATGGATGTTGCAAAGACTGCAAGCCTGCTCTTAGCTGAGTTCAAAGGCAATACATAAATGTCCTAAACTCAATGTGGACCCCTTCAAAACACTGAATCAACAAAAATGGGTCAGTAGGGGCATTCGCTTGTCCTTCACATATAATTCATGAAAATCAACATTGCCACTCCCCCACATCCTGATGAAGAATCCCTGAGATGGTTTCAAGGAAACACAACTATCTGGGTCGAAACTTGACCAGAACACCACAGTTGGTGCTTTGTGTTTCTAGGCACTATTTTTACCTACATTTTTTAACTGCATATATCTGGTTCTACTGTTGGATTTTGTCATTTTGGTGTCAAATAATTAATTACATTTTACTCTAATTTTCTAGGGTGTGGGAGGTTTATTGTGTTGTGTTTTCACTATAATGCTGTTTTAGTGCAGCATAAATACTTAACTTAAAGGCAACGTGTAAAGCCTGACTGCTTTGTGGCAAACTACCAGAGGGTTAAGCACCGGTAATGTAGTGACTTTTAGTGTTTCACCCTGTAAGAGATTGTGGTTGTTGCTTGAGAAGGGCTCACGCCCTCTTCAACCAATAAACCCAATTTCTCACAGTGATATTCCCCTGGGTATCGTACTTGAAGCACTGTTACTTCAGAAGGCAGCTCTGTATGGTACTTGTGACGACGTTACTTCAGCAGGCAGCTCTGTATGGTACTTGTGACCACGTTACTTCAGCAGGCAGCTCTGTATGGTACTTGTGACGACGTTACTTCAGAAGGCAGCTCTGTATGGTACTTGTGACGACGTTACTTCAGCAGGCAGCTCTGTAGCAGGCAGCTCTGTATGGTACTTGTGACGACGTTACTTCAGAAGGCAGCTCTGTATGGTACTTGTGACGACGTTACTTCAGCAGGCAGCTCTGTATGGTACTTGTGACGACGTTACTTCAGCAGGCAGCTCTGTATGGTACTTGCGACGACGTTACTTCAGCAGGCAGCTCTGTATGGTACTTGTGACGACGTTACTTCAGAAGGCAGCTCTGTATGGTACTTGCAACGACGTTACTTCAGAAGGCAGCTCTGTATGGTACTTGCGATGACGTTACTTCAGCAGGCAGCTCTGTATGGTACTTGCGATGACGTTACTTCAGCAGGCAGCTCTGTATGGTCCTTGCGACGACGTTACTTCAGAAGGCAGCTCTGTATGGTACTTGTGACGACGTTACTTCAGCAGGCAGCTCTGTATGGTACTTGCGACGACGTTACTTCAGAAGGCAGCTCTGTATGGTACTTGCAACGACGTTACTTCAGAAGGCAGCTCTGTATGGTACTTGCGATGACGTTACTTCAGAAGGCAGCTCTGTATGGTACTTGCGACGACGTTACTTCAGCAGGCAGCTCTGTATGGTCCTTGCGACGACGTTACTTCAGAAGGCAGCTCTGTATGGTACTTGCGATGACGTTACTTCAGCAGGCAGCTCTGTATGGTACTTGCGACGACGTTACTTCAGCAGGCAGCTCTGTATGGTACTTGTGACGACGTTACTTCAGCAGGCAGCTCTGTATGGTACTTGTGACGACGTTACTTCAGCAGGCAGCTCTGTATGGTACTTGCGATGACGTTACTTCAGCAGGCAGCTCTGTATGGTACTTGCGACGACGTTACTTCAGAAGGCAGCTCTGTATGGTACTTGCAACGACGTTACTTCAGAAGGCAGCTCTGTATGGTACTTGCGATGACGTTACTTCAGAAGGCAGCTCTGTATGGTACTTGCGATGACGTTACTTCAGCAGGCAGCTCTGTATGGTCCTTGCGACGACGTTACTTCAGAAGGCAGCTCTGTATGGTACTTGCGATGACGTTACTTCAGCAGGCAGCTCTGTATGGTACTTGCGACGACGTTACTTCAGAAGGCAGCTCTGTATGGTACTTGCGACGACGTTACTTCAGAAGGCAGCTCTGTATGGTACTTGCAACGACGTTACTTCAGAAGGCAGCTCTGTATGGTACTTGTGACGACGTTACTTCAGAAGGCAGCTCTGTATGGTACTTGCGACGACGTTACTTCAGCAGGCAGCTCTGTATGGTACTTGTGACGACGTTACTTCAGCAGGCAGCTCTGTATGGTACTTGCGACGACGTTACTTCAGAAGGCAGCTCTGTATGGTACTTGCAACGACGTTACTTCAGAAGGCAGCTCTGTATGGTACTTGTGACGACGTTACTTCAGAAGGCAGCTCTGTATGGTACTTGTGACGACGTTACTTCAGAAGGCAGCTCTGTATGGTACTTGCGACGACGTTACTTCAGCAGGCAGCTCTGTATGGTACTTGTGACGACGTTACTTCAGCAGGCAGCTCTGTATGGTACTTGCGACGACGTTACTTCAGAAGGCAGCTCTGTATGGTACTTGCAACGACGTTACTTCAGAAGGCAGCTCTGTATGGTACTTGTGACGACGTTACTTCAGAAGGCAGCTCTGTATGGTACTTGTGACGACGTTACTTCAGCAGGCAGCTCTGTATGGTACTTGCGACGACGTTACTTCAGCAGGCAGCTCTGTATGGTACTTGCGACGACGTTACTTCAGCAGGCAGCTCTGTATGGTACTTGCGACGACGTTACTTCAGCAGGCAGCTCTGTATGGTACTTGCGACGACGTTACTTCAGCAGGCAGCTCTGTATGGTACTTGTGACGACGTTACTTCAGCAGGCAGCTCTGTATGGTACTTGTGACGACGTTACTTCAGCAGGCAGCTCTGTATGGTACTTGCGACGACGTTACTTCAGAAGGCAGCTCTGTATGGTACTTGCGACGACGTTACTTCAGCAGGCAGCTCTGTATGGTACTTGTGACGACGTTACTTCAGCAGGCAGCTATGCACAGTACTTGAGGGAGTGTTACTTCAGAACAGAACACCGGCGCTGCGACCACGTCATGTCCCCCTCTACTGCCTTCCAGTTCTTTCCCCTCCACCTTCTCCTACCAATCCCCCCTCCCTCACGCTACTCTTCCCCCTCCCCTCCCCCCTGCTCTCTATATCTACTTATGACTCCTAGCCCTACGCACGACCTCCCACTGATTTACTACTCCTGTTACTCCCCTAACTCTTACTCACGTCTTCCCCCTCCTTTTTTCTCTTCTTCCCCTCCCTTTTTCTTTTCTCTCTCACCCCCCACCTACCCTCCCTAACCTAAGTTCTCACTACCCACGTTAGCTTAATTCAGTGTTCTGTAAATAGCCTTCGTATTATATTCTGCTTTCTTTGTTATATTGGATCTTGTTTTGTTCAAATGTTTAATACTGTACCTCCTCACATTCCTGTAAAGCGCTCTGATACCCTTGGGTCTAGCCAGCGCTGTAAAAAACCTTTAAAATAAATAAAATAAAAAATAAATAAATAAATAACATGGTTGCGCTGCACAGGGTCAATGATGAGCAAGAATTCAACAAGTGATAGGCGAGGGAGACGAGTTTTGGTCGAGACGAGTCTTCGACTCTTTGCTGAGCAGAGATCGGGCAGTCCTGATGGGTACGGGGATGTTGCTCCAGATCCTGGGTGCAGGGACGGAAAAAGCCTGCTAGTAGTCTGCAGTCTGATGGTGTGCTCAGCACCACCCGGGATGCTGTGCTTGTCTGCGAGGGTCCTGGATGTGATGGCTTTTTGTAAACGATGCACCTGGGTCTGAAGATGCAGGTTGGCCAGGGGAGCCAAGAGAGTGCTATCAGGAGGGGGTGATGTGAGCATATTCCTTCTGGCCATGAATGAGACGTGTTGCAGTGGGTAGGATGACCCAAAGTTGTGTATAGTTTGCTTTTGCCTTTGTACCTCTAGGCCTACAAGTCCCAGCATGCAAAGTGATGTTGACTCAAAAGCAAGGCCGGCACTGTGTTTTAAAAAGATAAGTTATGCGTTTAAAAGCAGGTGCTGCAGAGTTTTCTGTAAGCCCCACAGTTTTCAGGAAACAATAAAAATGTAAAGATAACTATGTTTGAACTAGGAGTAGCACGGTAAAAATATGAAATGCATATGAGAGAGAGAGAGAGAGAGAGAGAGAGAGAGAGAGAGAGAGGACATGGGGCACTTTCGGAGGGTGGTATTGAGGGAATCCATGGAGAAAGACGTTGTGGGTAGGCCTGTGCGGAATTTCAAATAAACTGGAGTCATTTTGGTACTTCCGCATTACTCTTTGCAACGGAATTACTGATAAATACATGTTTACTCCTGCTCACATAATTTGGGGGGGAAATCCTACTGGTAGAGTACATTTAGCAAGCACAAGCGGCCGCTCGCTTTCAATAATCGGGTTCTGATGCATTTAGCACTACTTTGTAGCACAAAAATGCGTCTTCGTATCTTTTTTGGGTGTGAGAGGGAATTTTTGTGCAAAAAAAGGAACAAAACGCCGAATCACTCTTTTTGTGCATTTCAGCGTAAGCTTGCTGATTTCTTTTCGTAAATTTGGCCAAATTTCACTACAAAGAATTACATGAGTTACGCTAACCCTATTGTTGCGCCGGGCATCACCAGCTCCAGGGGCGGCCTCCTAAAAAGCGACCACCAACTGAAGATGTCCCACATGATATAGGTGCGGTCTCTTGACAGGCCGCCTCCTGAGCATCCTATATCATGACTTCAATATGGTATAGATTTGTTTGCCTTTGCTTTGTTTTGCCTGTCTTTCCAAGTCACAGGCCAGGCTTGAACATATACTATGCACATACATTACTTTGCTTAGGTGGCCTCATTCTGAAGTGAGGACTAGTGTTCAGAATTCAAAAACAAAAAAACAGGCCTGGGTGAGTGTGTTCATGTATGGAGATGGGAAACCTGTGTGCATATGCAAATAAGTAACACCGCACAACCGAGCATGACACGCATAGTGGCCCAGCGTAGGATAGCTTAACACGAAACAACATAACCAAGCACAGCACAGTGTAACAAAGCATAACACAACAAGCAGTGCACAGCACAATGTAACAAAGCATAACACAACAAGCACTGCACAGCACAGTGTAACAAAGCATAACACAACAAGCACTGCACAGCACAGTGTAACAAAGCATAACACAACAAGCGGTGCACAGCACAGTATAACAAAGCATAACACAACAAGCAGTGCACAGCACAATGTAACAAAGCATAACACAACAAGCAGTGCACAGCACAATGTAACAAAGCATAACACAACAAGCAGTGCACAGCACAGTGTAACAAAGCATAACACAACAAGCACTGCACAGCACAATGTAACAAAGCATAACACAACAAGCAGTGCACAGCACAGTGTAACAAAGCATAACACAACAAGCAGTGCACAGCACAGTATAACAAAGCATAACACAACAAGCGGTGCACAGCACAGTATAACAAAGCATAACACAACAAGCACTGCACAGCACAATGTAACAAAGCATAACACAACAAGCACTGCACAGCACAGTGTAACAAAGCATAACACAACAAGCGGTGCACAGCACAGTATAACAAAGCATAACACAACAAGCAGTGCACAGCACAATGTAACAAAGCATAACACAACAAGCACTGCACAGCACAGTTTAACAAAGCATAACACAACAAGCGGTGCACAGCACAGTATAACAAAGCATAACACAACAAGCAGTGCACAGCACAATGTAACAAAGCATAACACAACAAGCAGTGCACAGCACAATGTACAACGCATAACACAACAAGCAGTGCACAGCACAATGTACAACGCATAACACAACAAGCAGTGCACAGCACAATGTACAACGCATAACATATTAATACAGCGTAACATAACTTAGAGTAGTCTACCACATAACATAACACAGAATACTACAACATAACATCTGAAAGCATAACTCATCAATTTGATGAGGGTGTAAAGTTGACAACATGTCTCTGCATGCTCTGCCAGAGGTGGGAATTATTGAAGGGGTTTTCTTATTGGGCCCCAAAGGGCCATTAGAGCGGGGGCAGAGTCAGTCCTCGGGGCTTGCCTACATGTGTTTGACTCGACTTCTGCCCAGCAGCCTTTCGTAGGGACAGGCCTGCCAGAAAGGCCTGTCATTCCGATGAGGGCCGGGCTGCCTTCGCCAGTCATCACACAAAGGACCCTATTCACAGATATTTCTAGGACCGGCTGCGAGGGAGGCGAAGCGTAACCGAACGTGACCCCCAGGGATGGGAGAGGAAGTGTAAGCCTCTGCGCGAGCCCCAGCAGGGTGTCACGTGCCAAGTAATCCCTGCGCAGGCTTTGATGCCTGGTGTGCTACAGCGCACCTCCCGGTACCTCCCTCGCCCTCCTCCCGCCGTCTCTAGCTCATTACACAAATCCCACACGCCCTCCCGTACGCGCCTCGTTAGCTAATGCCTCACAGCGGGGACAGGTTTAACATGTGTCTGGCACCGGCTATAAATAGTGTGATCTTGTACACCTCGTGGGGTTCCTGGGAGGCCGCCTGCTGCCACACACGGAGCGTCTTCCGTTGGCATCCTTGTGAGGGACAGGACGGACACAGGGGGTCTCATGTTCACTCAATCCCGGACTGAGGCAGCTTTCCGATCCCACGCAAGACGCGAACACCTCAGTGCAGAGGCGGTGAATTACCTCCCTCGCTTCACCAGCCACGTCACACTGGCACAGGTGCATTTAAACCATGTGTGTGGAGGAGATGGCATCACATGCCTGTGACCTCGGTGGCATCGCACGAAGTCGTATTGTGCGACTTCTGGGTACGGCATTGTGTTACCCGGTAATACTGAGAGACTCGCCAGCCTAGGGTGACCAACCGTCAGTAAATTTAACAGACAGTCCGTAATTTCAGCCGTCTTTGAAGGATTCTTTAACGGACGCCATTTATCCGTAATTTTAACCGGGCACGGATCGCACCACCCTAAAGCCGGCACAGCTTCCACCCACCTCCCTGCTTGACTCCGATGCTGCTGAGGTCGGGTGTAACAGACTCCGATGCTGCTGAGGTCGGGTGTAACAGACTCCGACGCAGCACCAAAGCTCAGACCCCCAGCAGCATTGGAGAGGCACAGCGGGATGGCAACCCTCACACCTTCGGCCCTTGATGAGCTGTTAAGTGGTGCTTGAAGGTGACTGAGAGGGAGGGGCTGCAGCTTCAGGAGCAGGGGCATCTATTCAGATGCAAACAGCCCTGAATGCGTCATGTCTCTGCAATTTAGAGGGGCCTCACACATTCCCTTTCTACCCAGCAC
The DNA here is from genome assembly GCF_964204655.1 of Triturus cristatus. Classification (NCBI taxonomy): domain Eukaryota; kingdom Metazoa; phylum Chordata; class Amphibia; order Caudata; family Salamandridae; genus Triturus; species Triturus cristatus. The sequence goes on along the minus strand of NC_140592.1, from coordinate 27,959,827 downwards.
CCAAACTTCATAGAACCGGGCCCTGATTACCCCCAGGCAGCACATGGTTCTCTTCACAGAGCTTAATTACTGTCACTAAATTGTAAGCAAACCTCGGTTCTTCAAACATGCAGTCTATAGTGTAATAAAATAAAGAAATGGCACAATCGCACCCACACTGATTAACAAAGTCTGGAGGACAATCAGTTAAATCAGTTCTCTTGGAGTATCTCCTTTAAGTACTGTACATCACAGTGGGGGGTGGCAAAACTAACATTCTCCTTGTCTTGTCCAGGAGGGGATTGTGGAGCTCTAACCCACCCTGGAGGGGCCAAGATCATACTTTAATACTGCATGCCCACCCCTGTGCCCACCCTGGTGGATCCTGTTCCCCCTCCTGTGATGGCTCCTGCCCCCCCCCCCCCCCCCAGTGATGGCTTCTGTCCCCCCATGTGGTGGCTCCTGTCCCCCCCCTCCGCATGTGATGGCTCCTGTCCCCCCCCTGTGGTGGCTCCTGTCCCCCCCCCTCCGCCTGTGATGGCTCCTGTCCCCCCTGTGGTGGATCCTGTTCCCCCCCCCCCCCTTTGATGGCTCCTGTCCCCCCCTGTGGTGGATCCTGTCTCCGCCCTGGGTGGCTTCTATCCCAGTCCTTGAATGGCTCCTGCAGCGAGGGTGAAGGTCTTGATGGGCCTCTTCTCAAAAAGGCTCAGCTCAAAATTAATATGAAAAGGTGAGCGAGTGTGTAAGTGAAGGGATGGGTGGATGGCTGGATGAATTAGTGAAAGGGTGAATGGATGAATGAAAGATTGAATAGATGGATAATGAGAGAGGATGGATGAATTGATGAGTGAGTGGAAGGATGGATGAGAGAAAGGGTAAATAGATGGATGTAGGGGTGGAAGGGAAGCTGGATGGGTAAAAGGGTGGATTGATGAGTGAAAGGATGGATGAGTGAAAAGGTGGATGATGAGTGAGTGAGTGGGTGGATGGATGAGTGAAATGATGGATGGATGGATGGATGAATTAGTGAAAGGGTGAATGGACAAATGAAAGATTGAATAGATGGATAATGAGAGAGGATGGATGGGTTGATGAGTGAGTGGAAGGATGGATGAGAGAAAAGGTAAATAGCTGGATGTATGGGTGGAAGGGTAGCTGGATGGGTAAAAGGGTGGATTGATGAGTGAAAGGATGGATGAGTGAAAAGGTGGATGATGAGTGAGTGAGCGGGTGGATGGATGAGTGAAATAATGGATTGATAAGTGCACGGGTGAATGGATGGACGGATGAGTGAAAGGGTGGATGTAAGGATGGATGAGTGAGTGAAAGGAAGGGTATATGGACAAAAGGATGATAGAGTGAAGGAGTGAAAGGATAAATGGATGAGAGAAAGGATGGATGAGTGATAGGGTCAATGGATGGATTCATGAGTGGATGCGTAGATGGATGGGTGGGTGGATGGAAGGAAGGATGGCTAAGTGAAAGGGTCGATGGAGAGAGAAAGGGAGGATGGATGGATGACTAAAAGGGTGGATGGGGGGAAGGATGAGTGACTGTATGGATGAGTAAGTGAATGATGGCTGGATGGGTGAAAGGGTAAATGGCTGGATGGATGAGTGAATGTATGGATGGTAGAAGAGTGGATGGATGAGTGTACAGATGGATAGGGTGAAAGGCTGGATGGATGGATGGATGGATAGATGAGTGAAAGGATGGATGAAGGGATGGATGAGTGAAATGATAAATGGAAGGATACATGATGGATAGGTTTGCAAATGGTTGAATATGTTTGGATATGGCTGGTCTTACTTAAATACTATTGCGCAACCTCCTCTGATGTGACTGTAAAACTTACCTATTGTCCTGAAGCTTTGTCCTGAATTTTGACCTCCTGTCCTGAATTTGTGTCCTGAATTTTGACCCTTTGTCCTGAATTTTTACATTCACCGTCCTGAATTTGCACCAATGCCAGTTGGTCGCCCTAAGCCAGCCTGCCATAGTTGTGTAGAAGCGGCGGCCACGCCCTCAGACCTTTTGGTCACGCCCTCTGACCTTTTGGCCACGCCCTCTGACCTTTTGGCCGCAAGAATTAGCTATTTACCAGTTGCTTATCAGTGAAGGACCGACAATGGGTTAGTTTCAGCACCTGTCTATGGCACCTGTTTTTATGGAATTTTAGATGTACTTGCTAAAACAGTACGATGTTTTTCACTACCTATAGATATAACTTTTAAAAAACAAATAGGCTTTATTGTGAGTCCCTGCAAGCCGTCAGTCTTTCCAGACCAACTCTGTGAATATTAACAGCAGAGTGAGCTAAAACGCGGGGTTTTAGGATGAAGTTTAAACAGCTGCAGATGTGCACATCTGCTTGGACTCAAATGCAATTTTTTTCAGGCGATTGAAGTGTTTCATGTTATACAGTTCCTTAGTACACAAAACTCCTACAGAGATCAAAGAGTGCACGTACAGTTATCAGTTAAATGAATACAGAAATGAACTACTTGAAACACATTCATTTTACTTACAAACAAATACGAATCGATAAATATCGATAATGCCAGAAAAGTTGGCATGAGGGACTGATACAGATGAATATATCAAAAAAGTAATTCCCTTAAAGCCGTTACTGTTCATTGCATAGGACATCGCTATTGGTTGAATTTCTTCGACACAAATCTGTCTAGAACACTTTCTTTCCTTCATCCTGATGAAGGGTCCCTAGTCCATGTTGAAACACATCAACACCCCATTAAAAGCGGTAGGAAGGTCTCCTGGTAAACAGGGAATAACAATTACAGTTAGAAGAAATCTGACAAATAAAATAATAAAGTGCTTAGTACAGATCGATCACTGCATGTTTTATTGGCTATAGTCCAGAAATGTGTCAAGTCAATAAAAGTGCAAACCTCAGTGTACGAGTCTGCCTCCCCTGTATTGAGCACAGAGTTTATGAGTGCCGGGGCAGTGTCAAAGGTCACCTGACAATTTAGAAGGAACATTACAAGTCTGGAGGCTCGAAATCAGAAAGAAGTGCTTAGAACTCTCTCTAATATTGCTTCAGTGAGTTAAACGCACTGTTTGTTGTAGAAATACATAAAATGTGTGTCGATGAAAACGTGTGTTTCACAACTGCATGAGCATGCGTTGTGAGCTACATCATTTTACGATAACACAGAGATCCTTAAGTGATACATGATAAAAAAAAAAACCATAAGGTAAAGTGCTGCAAACGTGAGCGCCAAAGATGTTCTTAACTAAACGTGGTCAAGCTTATGATTAATTGGTTTTAGATCAGCACGCTTATGAACTTTATCCATTACAAGCTTCTTTCATCAGGTGACCTTTGACACATTATGTCATCAAAAAAAGATGTCCCTCAGCCTTCGAATCGGTTCGGGAGCAGGTGGGTCCCCCGTGAGGACTCGGGTGTGACTGAGTCAAGTCAAGCTTTGCTCCCATCGACCCTCTTGGAACCTGAGTGTGAGGGACCCTCATTGCTTCGTTCACTTGGTTATGTTGTGTCACGTGGTTAAGCCTGCCTTGCTTATCATATGCTGGACAGAGAGGACAGGAAGAACGTAAGACCATGTACCTCAGAGGCTATTTAGCCCTAAATGGAAGAATATGTCCTGGGGACGTCATCGTCACATGTGAAACAACTCAAGCTACTCATACCTGCGAGTAACCACACCCAGGGCATTGAGAGAGTGCCGGTTAACCTCGGCGTCCCATAATCTGACTGCCATGGTAGGAGGCTGGCTTGAGGCGAGGGTTTCTCCACAGCCACTCTGGAGAAGCGTGGACTCTCGCATATGTGGTAAATCTAAGGAATCATTCCACAGGCAGGAGCCGACCAGATCGACCGGCCGCCGGTGCAGTAACTCCACCAACTGTCACAATCGACACGACAACCATCTTTGGAACTGCCAGCATTCCAGACCCAAGAATCTCACACGGAAATTACACCATTAATCCAAGCATTCCAAAATTACTTTTTCTATACTTTAGTATGTTGCCCTAAGTGGGACGGGTGTTCAAAGACGTAGGTCCCATGCACACTGTGTCACTGGAACTAAGCTATATATGGCTGACAAACCCCTAATCAGGACAGAACCGGTCGTGGGTTGCTTGTGTTCTGGTTCAGGGAGGATTTGGCCTGGCAGTTCGGTCTGGATTGTTCTCATTGGAGCACGGTCAAGACTGATTTACTTATGGCTGGGTCCAAACTGAGGTGGCATGGTGTGCAAAATAGCAATGGACTGGGAAACGGCCCGAGTAATTACCAGTGATTGAGATGTATACTTCAATAAGAATAGCCGAACCTTCCCCTGGTCACCAGCATACCTCAACTTCAGCCACTGGCAGAGACTGAGTCCCCCTCACGATACCTGCCCTCTTTGCACATCATCTCGGTACAGCACCCTCTCGGCCCCAGAAAAGCTCTTCTGCGTTGCATCAAAGCGAGATGCAAACAGTGGCACAATGATAACCGGTTGGACTGCAGAACCTTGGTCTACTCCCGTACATCTGCTCGTCGCCAATTTGGGCTCTCACAGATAAGAAAAAATTTGAAATGTATTTCACAAGAGGAGGAGACCAGGAACGACCCTCAGCCGGAGCAGTAACTCCACATTTTTACTCGACAACTATCAATGGAATCTACAGCATATGGTGCTACTTCAGAGGGCAGCTCTGTGTAATACAACCTCTCAAGAATATTCCAACCTTCACCAACCACTTTCCCTTGGCCTCACCTGCTATTCACAGACTGCTCAACCTTTCATTGGGTGAAAGGAGCACAGGTGATGATGTGTGCTGTGAGCAGATGTGAGTCACAATAATTGAAAGGATGTTTAACATTGGGGACTGCTCGAACGCAGCATGTAGAGTGTTAATGACTGAAAATATGATGGGTCGGACTCCTCGAACACCTGGGCCAGCAGCCAGGGCCCCACCTACTGCCAGGAACCAGATCACCATAGCAGGGCGGAGAACATCTGAAAGAGGCACAGCCAGGCTAATGGCCTTTTTGGGCAGAGCACATTTGGAGAGCTATGTTAATTACTTGCATGAGGTGTCTAGGCATTTAGTAACATTGTTCTGGTTTGGTACATTCCTCGGCTGGTGCCAGACCTCAAGGAGCCTTGCGCAGTCTTCAGCTGGCTGGGAGGTGTCAGCCAATGGTGCCAGACCTCAAGGATCCTTGCGCAGTCTTCAGGTGGGTGGGAGGTCTCAGCCAATGGTGTCAGGCCTCAAGGAGCCTTGCGCAGTCTTCAGGTGGCTGGGAGGTGTCAGCCAATGGTGTCAGGCCTCAAGGAGCCTTGCACGGTCTTCAGGTGGCTGGGAGGTGTCAGCCAATGGTGCCAGACCTCAAGGAACCTTTTGCAGTCTTCAGGTGGCTGGGGAGGTTTCAGTCAATGGTGCCAGACCTCAAGGAACCTTGCGCAGTCTTGAGGTGGCTTGGGAGGTTTCAGCCAATGGTGTTCGACCTCAAGTAATCTTGAGCATTCTTTTGGTGTCTGCGAGGTTTCAGCCAATGGTGTCAGACCTCAAGGAACCCTGCACAGTCTTCAGGTGCCTGGGCAGTTTCAGCCAATGGGGCCAGACCTAAAGGAACCTTGCGCAGTCTTCAGGTGGCTAGGGAGGTTTCTACCAAGGGTGCCAGACCTAAAGGAACCTTGCGCAGTCTTCAGGTGGCTGGGGAGGTTTCAGCCAATGGTGTCAGACCTCAAGGAACTCTGCACAGTCTTCAGGTGCCTGTGCAGTTTCAGCCAATGGGGCCAGACCTCAAGGAGCCTTGCGCAGTCTTCAGGCAGCTGGGAGGTTTGATCCAATGCCAGTGATCACGATTGATCCTGAGACTCGCTCATCGGCTGATAGCGGGATCTGGGTGTGGCATACAGTGTGGCCAGTGAGTGAGGGTCAACACATTTAGCCTGCTCTTGATGGTCCGGTGTATCTCAGGACTTGGAGTGCATTGTGTGAAGGCACACTGTAGAAGAGATGGCTTCTCGGGTATGCTTAGGAGGGTACAAAGGCTGTGCTCTGCTAACGGTCTAGAATCAAGTCCTTTAGTGGTACTTGAAAGGCAAGACATTCATTCTCTTTGGAGGTTGGCTGGCCTGAAGCCCGACATCGGATGTTATGACCATCTGTATAGTGCATAGCTGCAATTTGTATAGTCAGAGGTTCCCTTTAATCAATTGATCAGTAGATTTGTAGAGCGCTTCTTGTCGCCTGTCAGGGTATCCAGGCACTCTAAAGTTTGGAAAGCAGAGCTGACTTACTCCCTTCAGTTGGAGTAGTCAGTTTCTTTATATTGGGACGATGCAACAATGAGTCTGTTCTGTGTGATACTTCTTAATGACTCTTGCCTTCAAGGGAGTCTGGTTGGGTCTGAGCCCGCATGGAAGTCTTTGTGCAGTGTGATCTGTGTACGAGTGGGTGCACAGAGGGCGTGTCCTCGAAGGGCGGATGGCTATCTATTGCCTGCAGTTTGTCGTGAAGTGTGTTGGAGAGGATGCTGTAGACTTCAAACCAATTCAGACTTTATTCAAATGTTAGCTAGCAATGATACAAGTCACCATGACAACGGCAGACATACAGACATCTCCAGAGCAATCGTTCAAAATGAGCAACAAGACAAATTTCATACAAGAAATAAAAAAGTCTATTAAGGCTTGTTAGAAATTGCTAAAAAATATCAATACATAATAAAGTACTTCCTTCAGTACAAGAAGCTCTTGTGATGTTGAAGGGCAGATTTACGGAGAAGATCTACTACGCAACCCCCATCAGTAGAAGAAAGCAGTGTTAACAATAGTATCTGCAGTGGGTAAAATCCATTTCCCTTATGATAAGGAATAAGAACATTTGTGAAAATAATCAAGAAAAACATAAAATATAGAAGAGTCTGTGCGGTGTCGTTTTCTCATAAGGGCCGTGAGGAAACACCTTCTTAGGCATCCAATCTAAACCTACTAAGGAGTAAAATAATATAAAACAGAGCCAAGATATGTTTGTAAATCATAACATACTCTTTATTAGATGGCTTTTGAGTGCCTTTTTGTTTTTTCCTAGAATTGTTGCTTTCAGGAAAGTCTCTTTAAGCCATGTTTTGTCTCTTGGCGTCATTTCATACACATCAGTAAATGACACTGCTCTACACCAGACTTTGCACATGCAGCCCATGGGAACTTCATGCCTTGATTACATGCCAAACTATCTTCTATTATGGCTTTAATTAAAGATGCATGTTTATTAGACCAGACTGACCTTCAGAAAAGCAAAGGCGATCATAAAATGTGTTCCTCGACATATCCTGGTCCAAGCTTTTCATGTACTGCATAAATGAAGATATGGGGTGCTATGGGGTGTCCCCAAAAGACGTAGATACTGATTTTCTTCGGCCTATAATCCACCCATATTCTTGTAGCTCCAAATTCCTGCACCATATGTTAAAACAGACAAGCATTTCCTGTTATACATTTTTCTAAGCGCTGTGATTGGTTTATTTCCAATGTTAGCTTCCAGGTTACAAATAATCCAACAGTTTGGCGCAAACTGTTGTTTTCTTGTGTAAAGCGAGGGTCCCATGTGCTAACAGACTCAAAAGTCACCCCATGAGGGGGAAACGGATACCCCGCAAACAGACTTTCCTTCTATTGAGACGCCCGTGTCCTTAAACTTTTAGGGTCGCCAGCCATGTTAAATGTTTTTGAGAGGTTTGTTCAGTTGGTTCAATAAAGGAACCAAGTGCATCAGTGAGTCTTGTTAGACCATTGTCGGCTCTGCCCGGAAGTGCTGCATCACCAGCACCTATAGAAAGGGGGCAGGGCTTATTCTTAACAAGTGGCGCACCCTGACCTGTCCCAGGAGGCCTAGCATCGAGAGGGTTAATATACAGCAGGCACCGGACCGGTGCCACGACACCGCCGGGCCCCACGCGCTGACCCAAAGCCACGGCTGCACCCCTCACTCCCCCCAGGTCTGACCCTAGATGCTGTAGAAACCTTTATGGCGTTGTGTCAGGGCCGGCGCTGGGCATGGGCAGTGTGGGCTGCTGCCCAGGGCCCCACCTTTACCGTACCCACATGCCCCTTCCACCCCCCATCAGTTGGTCACAGCCCACAGCAGGCTTCTCACATGCATTTCTGCCCATGCTGTGTGCTCCTCTTGAGCCCGCCCCTATCGGTGCACTGTGTAGCAGCCAGGTGTGGCTCAGCCTCGCACCTCACACTTCAAAGGGCACGGTAGATGGTCTGGGGAGGTGGTGGTGATTAACACCCTGCACAGAAGGTTAAGGGGGGGACAGCAGCCACGCTGTCTCTGCTGCTCACGAGGGTGCCTCGTTTGTTGTCTTGGTCACCATCAATGTGAGGCCTAAGGGGGGCCCCTCCCCTTGGCCTCACAGCACTACAAGAGTGGGGCCTCTACCCTGGGCATTGCAGGGGTATGTGTTTGGGTTACACTATATCAATACCACATACCTATACATATAATAACGTACTGGCCGGGAAGAAATGTATCACTGGAGTAAAGATATATATTTTGTAGAAACTTGGGCCAAGCTTTTTCACCCAGAGTGAATAATATAATGTTTTTACACTTGATCTAGTTTTACAATATTTCAACTTATTTTATCAGTGCAATTATTTGTTTCTGTTGATGTTGCATCAGTAAAGTTGTTTCATACAAAATCGCTTCAGCAACGCAATAGGATTAAGTCAATGAATAGTATTAATGTGATGTCACACCATACGCAAATTAGGGGGACCTCTCCCATTCCGCCCGGGCCCCAAAAATCCTATGACCGGCCCTGCGTTGTGTTGTGATTGACTGGAGGGTGGGTCGTGTAATATCTTCTGCTGTAACTGAGCATTGATATATGTGTGTACGTTTGTGCGGTGTGTGCGTGGTGTACTTTAGGACAGCTTTGCTTTGCAACCTCTCTGCTTTGGTGCTGTGTTGTGTAGGAGGGGATGCTGAAAGGTCTGCCTAGGGTGTGTGGTTATCTCATTGAATGATGGTTGTGTGAGGGAGTTGTGTTGCTGGAAAGTATTGCTTTACTAGCTATATGGCTTTGGAGCTCTGTGTGTGTGAAGGTGCAGTAAGGTCTATTCAAACACTGTTTTATTCCATGAACTATATAACACCTGTGAGGAATGTGTTGTGCTTTTCATGTGCATCACTGCGTCACTGTGATGGCTTTGACGTGTTGTGAGAGCATGTGAAGGCATTTTTACCATATTCTGTAGTCTCTATGAAGAATGGCCGTGGAGGGATGTGTCGACTAGTGGGGAGTAGTCCTTAGCCAACTACATGTTCTGTTCTCACCAGAGTACGTAAGCCCGTCTCCAGTGTTGTGTTGGGGCAGTGAGCCTTATGTTGGGTTCTAGACTGCTGGAGCCTGTGAGGCCTGGGGGCTGATGCGTTGCATCTAGTGCACTACATTTATGGAGCGCTGGAGTCTGTGAGGACTGGTGGATGGATACGTTGAATCTATTGCATTGCATTTATGGAACACTGGAGCCAGCGAGGCCTGGTGGATTGATGCGTTGCATTTATGGACCGCTGGAGCCTGTGAGGTCTGGTGGATTGATGCGTTGCATCTACTGAACTGCATTTATGGGCCGCTGGAGCCTGTTAGGCCTGGTGGATAGATGCATTGCATCTACTGAACTGTATTTATGGACCGCTGGAGCCTGTGAGCCCTGGGGGGCTGATGCGTTGCATCTAGTTCACTACATTTATGGAGCGCTGGACTCTGTGAGGACTGGTGGATGGATACGTTGAATCTACTGCATTGCATTTATGGAACGCTGGAGCCTGCGAGGCCTGGTGGATTGATGCGTTGCATCTACTGAACTGCATTTACGGACTGCTGGAGCCTGCGAGGCCTGGTGGATTGATGCGTTGATTTATGGACCGCTGAAGCCTGTGAGGTCCGGTGGATGGATACGTTGAATCTACTGCTTTGCATTTATGGACCGCTGGAACCTGTGAGGCCTGGGGGATTGATGTGTTGCATTTACTGCGTTGCATTTATGGACCGCTGGAGCCTGTGAGGCCTGGTGGATTGATGCGTTGCATCTACTGAACTGCATTTACGGACCGCTGGAGCCTGAGAGGCCCGGTGGATTGATGCGTTGCATCCACTTCATTGCATTTATGGAACGCTGGAGCCTGTGAGGCCTGGTGGATTGATGTGTTACATCAACTGAACTGCATTTATGGAACGCTGGAGCCTGTGAGGTCCGTTGGACTGATGCGTTGCATTTATGGACCGCTGGAGCCTGTGAGGTCTGGTGGATTGATGCGTTGCATCTACTGAACTGCATTTATGGGCCGCTGGAGCCTGTTAGGCCTGGTGGATAGATGCATTGCATCTACTGAACTGTATTTATGGACCGCTGGAGCCTGTGAGCCCTGGGGGGCTGATGCGTTGCATCTAGTTCACTACATTTATGGAGCGCTGGACTCTGTGAGGACTGGTGGATGGATACGTTGAATCTACTGCATTGCATTTATGGAACGCTGGAGCCTGCGAGGCCTGGTGGATTGATGCGTTGATTTATGGACCGCTGAAGCCTGTGAGGTCCGGTGGATGGATACGTTGAATCTACTGCTTTGCATTTATGGACCGCTGGAACCTGTGAGGCCTGGGGGATTGATGTGTTGCATTTACTGCGTTGCATTTATGGACCGCTGGAGCCTGTGAGGCCTGGTGGATTGATGCGTTGCATCTACTGAACTGCATTTACGGACCGCTGGAGCCTGAGAGGCCCGGTGGATTGATGCGTTGCATCCACTTCATTGCATTTATGGAACGCTGGAGCCTGTGAGGCCTGGTGGATTGATGTGTTACATCAACTGAACTGCATTTATGGAACGCTGGAGCCTGTGAGGTCCGGTGGATTGATTTGTTACATCAACTGAACTGCATTTATGGACCGCTGGAACCTGTGAGGCCTGGGGGATTGATGCGTTGCATTTACTGCGTTACATTTATGGACCACTGGAGCCTGTGAGGCCTGGTGGATTGATGCGTTGCATCTACTGAACTGCATTTACGGACTGCTGGAGCCTGTGAGGCCTGGTGGATTGATGCGTTGCATCCACTTCATTGCATTTATGGAACGCTGGAGCCTGTGAGGCCTGGTGGATTGATGCGTTGCATCCACTTCATTGCATTTATGGACCGCTGGAGCCTGTGAGGCCTGGTGGATTGATGCGTTGCATCCACTTCATTGCATTTATGGACCGCTGGAGCCTGTGAGGCCTGGTGGATCGATGCATTTCATCTACTGCATTGCATATATACTATCAAAGTACAATGAATTACAATTGTGCGCCACTTTGTATTCAGGGGTGCTTTGAAAAATTGGGCTGTTAGTTGACGGTGTGACACCCTACTCAAGCAACAGCCGCAATCCTTGCCAGGGTGAACCACAAAAAGTTACTAAATTAATAAATGCTTAACCCTGTGCTGTGGCACAAATGCAGTCAGGGTATACTTAGAGGCAATATGTAAAGTATTTATTGAACACTTAAACAGTAATAGAGTGAAAACAGAATGCAAGAAAAATCCCTAACCAATTTTAGTCAAATATAGTACATTATAATAAATTATTTGAGACTAAAACAACAAAAATCCAATCAGTCGAACTGTAAATATGCAGTTTTAAAGATTTAGATAAAAGTAGCACTAAAAGCCTCAAAGCGCCAACTGAGGGTATCTGCCCGCTCTGGACTGGGACAAAGTCACAAGTTCAGGATGACAATGATTGATACCAGGACGGACACAGGATCAAGTTTGGCCCGTGAGGATTGCTCCTTACACCCTTGGTGCGCGGTCTGCGTGGCTTTGTGGGCTTTGCTTCGCGTTGTGATGGATTTGGTGGACTCTTCCGTTAGCCTAGTAAAAAACCTTTAACCCCTTTTCCAAGGGTCGGGGGTGGAGGGGCACCACTTGGAGGATAAGGACCCACTCAGGCTGGGTCCAGGGGCAGGATTAATATGATTGGTGCCTTTTCTGTTCCTGTGGCTCTGATCAGGAGATCAGCCAAGTAGCCCTTGGAGTCATTCTGGTAGTCCTGGGTGCAAGCAGAAAAGCAGATCTGAAGCAGGGCACTCCTCTGATGGCGCGGGACAGACTTCAGGCAGCAGGGCAGTCCTCTGAAGTACACAGCACACAACAGACAGAAGGACAGTCCTCTGAAAGATCTTCTGCAGGTCCAGAATCAAATTGAAGAGGCGGACTGATGGTCCTGTTTCTAATACCTGGTTCCCTCTTAGAAGTAGGAGAAGTTTCTGAAATTTTCCCACCACAGAGGTGTCTAGAATTTCCTTCCTCCCTGCCCTGGTCCCAATGGGTATGGGGGCTCAATGACCTGGTTTGAAGTCCTTTGTGAGTGTTCTGAAGCAGCCCCTTTGTTTCAAGTGCAAGTGAGGTAGGTGACCGTTCTGCCCCACCAGTCCCCACATTCTGCCTTGATGGCTCATCCTCCACCAACCAGTTTCTCAATTGTGTGGCTGTCTGGGAGGTATACTCAAAAGCCTGCTGCTATTCTCACCCAGTCATGTGACCCAGGAACAGGCTGCAGGCACCAAGGTCAAAGAAATGCTAACTTTCTAAAAGTGGCATTTTCAGAATTGTGACTTAAAATCCAATTTTACCTTTAAAGCAGATTTTACATTTCAACTCTGAAGAGACCAACCTCGACCTTCCTACCTACTACCAATCAAAAGTTATCACTTATTAAATTTAATAAGGTAACCCAATGGTATCCTATGGGAGAGATAGACCTTGCAGTTGTGACAAAAATTTTGTAATACACTGCACCCTGCCCTATGGGTTGTTTATAGCCTGCCCTATGGTATGTATTAGAAAGGATGGCTTTGGCTTGACAAAAGGTTTATTTTGCCAGGTCAAAATGGCAGTTTGCGCACACAGGTTTCAATGGCAAGCCTGAACCTTAAGTGATGGCACAATCGGTGCTGCAGACCCACTAGTAGCATTTAATTTACAGGCTCTGGGTACACGTAATGCCACGTTCCTGGGGTCTTTCAAGTAAATTAAATGTGCCAATTAGGTAGAAGCCAATTTTACCTTGTTAGTGCTCAAGCACTTTAGTACTGGAGCAGTGGTAAAGTGCACAGAGTCTTAAAAGTCAACAAAAATGGGTTCAGAAAATAGGATGGCAAAGGAAAAAGGTATGTGGGTGCCTCTGCCGAGAGGGGCATGTCCAACATGTGCATTAGGTTTTTGCTGGATAATGCATTACCAGCCCTTACCCACGAGGATGGGGCAGATAAACCAGTTCTTGGACGCTTGTGTCACATCAACCTCCACGGCGGCAGCTGTGCTGGAACAACACTGGTCTTTTTCATGGTTCTCGTCCTCTAGTGGCCTGGGTGATCACAGCTGGAACATCACCACCGACTGTCATAGCAAGGGCGAGATACCCCGGTTACTCCTGGATTTGCTATTGAGGTATTGGACAGCTGAAGAATGGGAAGGTTAGAGGCTGGGTCATTCCAGAATTGTGCTGTACCTGGGAGAAGGAATGAACCCCAGCAAGGGCCAAGGTCACAGACCATGACCACTGATGTAAGGACGTGTACAGGTGAGGTCAGGGGGAGTGGGAACAAGCATGGCTGATTTACTGATGGGCTGGGCTGAGAAATCAGCAACGTGTGCATCCAGAAATATGCTGAGTCAGCTAAAGAGGTATTCTATCCTTCGTCTGTGCCCTCAGGCTAGAAGTCCCATGGCGCTCGGTTGCACTGTGATGTCTGTGTTAAGGTTGGGGTGATGGTAGGAGGTGTTAATGAACCTTTGATGATGAAGATGCCTCACAGGTGTAGAAAGAACATTGCCCAGGTCTCCACAGTCCTGTTAGCTGCTTACAGGCAAGACAAGTGAATCGCGCATGTCGGAGGTGTACTGTAGATATGAGGGATATTTACATTTTTACTGCAATATTTTCTGAAATGTAATCTTTGAACTTTGAAGAGTTTGAAAGTTTTGTAAACTTTACAAAACATTAGCAATGGGAAAATTCTTATGAAATGTATTCCTGGATTTCTTTTTCACATTTTATATTATTAAATAAATCTCCAACTGAAACTGTGATTTTTTTTTTCTTAGAGTAGTTTCCAGAAATCCTACCTCTGGACTTTTCCTCAGTCTTTAAAGTATTCAGCCTTTACTTAATTACATACGGTTGTATTTTTCGGTAAAGGAAAGACTTTGCCTCTTAAAACCTCAAAAGTGTACTTCCTAATCCAAAGAGAGGAATGTTCTTTACATGCTTTATGTGGGGCCACCCCATCCTTTCAAATGTAATCGACCAATGGTCTTCTCACATCAGCATCTAAACATGCGCCTAACTCCTCATGACACCATCTACGCGCTTGGCTCGCAGAAGAACGCTCTTGAAAGATCTCTTGGAGAGTGTGAGGGCGAATGGAAAAGGGGAGGAACCTGCACCAGGAAGTCCCCCACGATGCAAGAGAAGATAAGGATGAGGCATGGACTCACAAGGGCATCATAGGTCCTAATCATAGGTCCTAATCCAGGGAAGGGGAAATGGCCCCCAGCCAATGTTTGGTCAGGAAGAGAGAGTCCTCTTGGGGTTCAGCGTGCTTCTTATAACCCTGGCCGAGGAGCAGCTGCTGCACTGATGGCCGCGCCACGGGAGTGACCCACGGAACCAGCTGAGAGGTTCTGGTCAAAAAACACCAGCTCTGAAAGAAGAGGGGCTGGATCTCCACATCGGTAGCATGGCCAAGGCGTGTTGACGTCGCCATGACCAAGAGCCGATGGGTGTAACCATACTGGCATGAGTGACAGGTGCTTCCAAGGAAGAAGGCAGCCACACAACAACGACGAACGGTGGAGCAGAAGCCGGCCACATCAAGAGGGAAGAGTGGCCACTAAGGAAGCAGCATGGCGAGGACTCCAGGATGGAAGGCATCGGGGAGCCTGAGCGGGCAGCAAGCTTTAGAAACGAGGCATCGTGACTAGGAAGGTAAACCAAGGGAGCCAGAGTGAGCTGGTGTAGACTGGCCACGGTTAAAGCGTAGGTTGGAAAGGCCATGACCACAGTCCGAACCAGTGAAGGTGGAAGAGGTATGATGGATGGCCACTGGTCAGAAGATTCCAATGGGGGTACAGTGGGGTAAGAAGAAAGAGGGGACTCAGCACATACTGTGCAGACTCACCCTAATTACATTCTACAAGGCTCGTCACTTTAGGTAGTGTGACATGGTCAGGGCCACTGGAATTATGCAGCAGCGGAGGGCCAAATTATGCGCGAGGGTTGAGTAATTATATGGCAAGAAAAGGCAAATTGTGCAACATAATGCACCCCATTTTCTGATAGTGTTACTTCAATATTTTGTACTTTTTACACTGTCTGGGCATTGGGTGCACCTCATTAGTACGAGTTTAACAAAATATAGCAAGAAGAAACAGAAAGGAGGCCAGTCAATCTTTGCATAAGGCCTTCTACTGCGCAGAAACACGTGTCACTGCATTTTTACTAACTTTTGAACCATTTTGAGCTGTAAAAAAGTTTTTTGTTAGAATCTGCAGATTATGCAGCAGATTCATTATATGGCAAATGTGGCAAATTTATAATTATGCGAAAAACACAGCGGCCGGTCATTCACATAATTCCAGAGGCCCTGCTTATTGGCCCTGGTGCAAGGAAGGAACTGTCACCATGGCAGCTTTTTAAACTCTGAAATAATCAATAAACGGGGCTCAGTGGGCCCCTTAGAGCTCTCGGCCCCGGCGCCAGTGCACCTGCTGCCCCAATGGACGCTGCAACCCTGCTTGCAGTCAGTGACGGTGGGCGGCTGCCTCCAGTCGTGGCCGGCATGACTCACATGCGGTGGTGTCACGCGGGGAGGAGGGTTGCAGGGGGGTAATTTAATTGAAATTTTTTTAATTACCTTCCTACCGCCCGGGTCCCACATCGTCTCTGCTCCTGCACTCCTGCTCTCCCACCCCTAAGCCAATCACAACACTGCAAGCAGAGTTGTGATTGGTCGGGATGCCACCCAGCCAGGGGCTAATAGCCCGGCCATGTTCTCCATGTAGGCTGCATGGAGGAGGGCAGAGTGTGCATGACTGCTTTGGTCAGCCCCAGAGGGCCAACCAAAAAAGTCATGCGAACTCAGGAGTGGGCACACCACTCCTCCCCTGCCCAGCCCTGCTTGCAGAGCAGCCCTGTCCACCGCCTGCCCACAACCAAGCCCTAGGACCTGGAACCCCCGATAGGACCGGATCCCAACACCACCAAAACGAGTTACCAACAGGACACAAGTAAGCTTTGTGGATCATTTTATTTCAACATTAACTTAGCAAATTTTGAACAGATCTTTTAAATTCAACACAACGCAAGAAAAGGTGCATGAAAATCATCTGTAAATCAATCGTATACAAATGTGTCAAAAATCATGAGCAAACAAACCATCAACCTAATAATTCATGTGCAAGTTGAAGCTCAATATCCGGACACCCTGGACACCATTGGACCACACAAGGTGCTACCACCTGCATCCACGAGGGGGCGGCCCCATGCCCCTGTAGCCTTGTCTGCTCAATGGGTACCCCCCTCGAACACCAAGCTCCCCAGGGGCTGCGGTAAAGGTGGGCAGGAGCAGGGCACCCCGTGCCGACCCCAAAATCTAACTATGCGCCCTAGCCCGCAAACTGGTGTACATCCTCTGGTTGGTCCAGGGCTGCCTAACCTTACCCCTTGCAACTGTTCTAAGGGGTGGGGGCTGTTTCTGAAGGACCCCCCTTGCGAACTGGAGGGGGTGACTTAAGTATTCTAGACCCCGCCATTCTAGACCCCATAGGGAGGGAGGGAGGGAGAAGATGCTGCGACGGTTTTTGCTCCTCTGTCGGGGATGGCCTGGTGAGAAAAATGCCATGGCCAAGGGGCACGGGGTCTTAATACGCCCCGACGGCGGCATCCAGCGATGAGCCTCTTCTGGCCGCCCACCAATCGTAGAGCATGGTGCCGGAAGGCATGGAGGCTGGACCCTGTTTTGGCCGCCCATGGCCGGCACCCCGCCGGATCGCGGGCGTCTCGGTCCACGGGGGCCCAGGTCCTAAGCGCTGCGTCCACCCCCATTTGGGAGGTGGACGCTTTGTCCATTCTGCTTTCTCGCAGTGTGAGAAGCAGAAACATGATTTTCGCTCTGCGAGAAAGCAGTGGGGCGACGCGCCTCCGCCCTGGTGGAAGGCTCGCCCCTGCGAGAAAGTGTTTATTTTGGAAGCCCGGTGGGCTCTGTGTGGGGCAGCGTGGGTACACTTGCTGGGTGTACCAAGATGGTTTGTTACTGCTCTCATTTGGTTCCTCCCTTCCGTCGAAGACAAAGCATGGGCCATGCCAGGTGAGCATATATCAGCCCCGGGCTCGGTGCCAGCGGGGCTCAGCCTGGCAAGCTCTGTGCTGCCCAAGACATGCCGCGCTTATCTGCTGATGGGGGGCTGCGTGTCATGGTGACAGGACGTGCGGGCGATGGAGGACAGGAAGAACCCAGGACACGCTGCTGTCCCTCCCCCCATCTCACCCTGTGCCCCTCTCCCTAAGAGTGAGGGCCCCGCCCGGGCTGGTGTTCTGTGGAGACCACCAGTGGCCAGAGACCCCAGGATATCTGTAGCTAGGGCTTTAAGTCGGCCGGGTCCTTCCCCCTCCCCCCCCCCTCCCCCCCCCCCCCAGTTCTAATGAGCTGGTGCTGAGACGGAACCCTATTGTGCTCTCTATTTTTGCTCTCACCCTCAGGGTAAAAAAAAAAATCTGAACTCTGCAAGCAGCGGCCCCTCCACTGCCCTTGAGGGAACTTCAAGGAGACTCCTTATAGTTCTTTCAGTCTCATCATTTCAGAACTGAAGCATTTGCAATATTCGATACAACGAAGCACTACTTGTTGCTTATTTATCTTATGCAGCTAACAGCCACTGACAAAGTCGATAGTCCTGGCTTGTAGGTATAATGTTACTTGTTATGATATATCTGGATGCAATGACTGAAACAGCAACATTATCAGTCCGGTGGCACACTATGCCAAGCACAGGTTTTTAGCTTCTGTTTTAAGCCACGCCCTTAATTATACAGGTCACGCCCCATAGAGAGACCCTCCCCCCCACACACACCCCGCCGCTCCCCACCCCACTTTTTTCATCCCACTTAAAGCCCTGTTTGTAGCCATTAATGTCTTGGGCCCGGGTTAAATGCTGCCAGTAATGAAAAATGCTGCGCCGTCCGGAGGAAGTGGTAAACTCCGCGGAGAATCCACAGGTGAAGTTACCTCTAATGCGGTGTATAATATAAAAGCGGCCGGGAGGGATGGGACGCTCTACGCCCTTGTGGTGGCGGGACAGCCTTCATCGCGTGGGGAATCACACCTTCGACCGTCTCAAGTTCACGACTGCAGGCCACATATTTATATTTCTAAAACTAGAGCGATGAAGAGATTTGCACAGAATCACTCGAGTCTTGTGTGAAGTGCCAAGGCCGGGGTAAAAACCCCTAGTCAAAGTGGGCGCCTCGGCCCCTAGAGCTCATCTTCTCTCTGCGGGGCGCCGGTGCATCACTTTATGGGAGCCCTCATGTCCGGACCCCCCCCCCCCCCTGAGCATCCCACCCCCTCCTCTAGAGGCAGCATGAATACAGGTTAAACATCTCATGATATGAATACAAGCCAGGCCTGGAAAGGCTGTCTGTAGAAAATACATTTTTGCATGTTTCCCCAGCTGGGTTATATGATAAACCTGTCCGATTGTGTCTCTGCATCCAACTCTCCGGGCCTGATCCAGCCCACATGGCTTCACGTCCCCGCGCTCCAGCCCACATGGCTTCACGTCCCCGCTTCACGTCCCTGCGCTCCAGCCCACGTGACTTCACGTCCCCGCGCCTGCAGAAAACAGACTTGTAATACATCAGCCCTCAAGAGGCTTCTGTGGGCAACCTAGCTAACCAGCCTGGGTCAGACTGGATAAGACTAGCTAACCAGGGGGGTCAGATTGGGCGAGGCAAACTAACCAGAGTGGGTCAGAACGGACAAGGCAAGATAACCAGAGTGGGTCACACTGGGCAAGGCAAGCTAACCAGGGTGGGTAAGAATCAACAAGGCAAGCTGACCATTGTGGGTCACACTACGCAAGGAAAGCTAACCAGTGTGGGTCAGAATCAGAAAGGTAAGTTGACCCGGAGGGGAGGGGGTTTCATAATGGACAAGGCAAGCTAACCAGGGTGGGTCAGACTGGGCAAGAGAAGCTGACCAGGGTGGGTCAGATCAGGCAAGTCAAGCTGACCAGGGTGGGTAACATGTGGCAAGGCTAGCTAACCAGGGTGAGTCGGATTGGGCAAGGCAAGCTAATCAGCGTGGGTAACACTGGGCATGGCAAGCTAACCAGGGTGGGTCAGATTGGACAAGGCAAGCTCAACAGGGTGGGTCAGAATGGACAAGGCAGGTTAACCAGTGTGGGTCAGACTGGGCAAGGCAAGCTAACCAGGGTGGGTAACACTAGGCAAAGCAATCTAGCCAGGGTGGGTGACACTAGGCAAAGCAAGCTAACCAGGGTGGGTAAGAATCGACAAGGCAAGTTAACCAATGTTGGTCAGACTAGACAATGCTATCTAAGCAGCATTGGTCATTCTAGGCAAGGCTAGCTAACCAACCTGAGTGAGACTAGGCAAGGTAAGCTAACCAGGGTGGGTCAGGCAGACTAACTAGCAAGTGTCAGAGTGGGCCAAGTGAGTTACTTACAACATGCCTGAGTGAGCCAACATGTCTACGCTAGCAATAAGAGCTTGTGCAAGACTAGCCAACCCATGTGTGTGTAAGTAGCCAAGAACAGCCAATCCAAAAGGTGGGTATTGGCAAGGTGATATTTTGGATATGCTGCAGATGAGAGGGATATGCGGCAGAGGGATATATTACTTATGGATATGCTGCCGAAGGATACGCTGCCGATGGATACGCTACAGCTAGATATGTTACCGATGGATCTACTACTGATTGATGAATCTACTACTGATCGATGGGTATGCTGCCGAGGGATATGCTACTGATGGATCTACTACTGATTGATGGACATACTGCTGATGGACATACTGCCGATGGACATACTGCCGATGGACATACTGCCGATGGATGTGCCGCCGATGGATGTGCCGCCGATGGATGTGCCGCCGATGGATGTGCTGCCTGTGGATATCTTACTTATGGATATGTTGCTGATGGATATGTTGCTGATGGATATATTACTGATGGATATGCAGCCGGTGGATATATTACTGATGGATATGCCGACGGTGGATATGCTGCCGGTGGATATATTGTTGATGGATATGTTGCTGATGGATATTTTGCTGATGGATATTTTACTGATGGATATATTACTGATGGATATGCCGCCGATGGATATGCCGCCGATGGATATATTACTGATGGATATGCTGCCTGTGGATATGTTGCCGAGGGATATGCTGTTGATGGATATGTTGCTGATGGATATATTACTGATGGATATGCAGCCGGTGGATATATTACTGATGGATATGCCACCGATGTATATGCCACAGTTGGATATATTACTGATGGATATACTGCCTGTGGATATGCTGCCGGTGGATATATTACTGATGGATATGCAGCCGGTGGATATATTACTGATGGATATGCAGCCGGTGGATATGCTGCTGGTGGATGTGCTGCCGATTCATATGCTGCTGATGGATGTGCTGCCGATGGATATATTACTGATGGATATGCTACTGTAGATTTCTACACCTCGACTGCAGAGCAATCTGCCTTAGTAAATCCCACTCAAGTCGTGGGGAGTTAGTCTTACTCTGTGTGGTTTTCCTTGTAAGTCTGTAAATACCCACAAACATTTGTTTGTGGACATTTTCAAACAGAAGCGCTCCCCTTCCACTTGGGAAGGAAAACTGATAATGCCCAGAGTTGCTGGAGAGGTGTCTACATGGGGATATAATGTTTCATAGCAGAAGGGAAAAAGAGAAAGTAAATGTGTATTTACACATTCAGCTGTCCTTCCTCCTGCATGTAATTGTACAATTATGTGCTGGAGGCAATGGGCAGCTTTAAGAAAGTGACATGACCCATGCCTGGAAACAGGCGCTTGGTGCGGCTTTCCAAGTGTTGCCATGTAACAGACAGACCTATAAATGCTTGTCTCTATTATGGGTACTTACTATTTTTGCTGTGACTTCTTTATAACGTGTTTACCATTTTTGCTGGGACTGCCACTAACCTGTATTTGTGGAATATACGGCTACTACAGTTATTCACAGACGGGAGAAGGGCCTTTTCTGATGCGGCTTGAGGCACAGTGCCCCGGCTGTCCTCCCCTTATGATGGCCCTGGGAGGGTGGTAGTTGGTAAGACGATGGACCTGGGGTCCGTGCTCTCCCACGGGCAGACAAGACACAGAACAATCTATTTGAGGAGTCGGTAAAACTTTACTGACACCTAAAATGGGTTCAGTGAATTCAAAATCACTTTGTAGCAGTTGCAAAGTCTCTGATTTGGAAATCGTAGGGTATGTGACTACTTAAGATGTGGTATATCTCACGGATCGTTTCCAGCGCCAGTTATAGGACACGGACCCCAGGTTGTCCCCGGGCCCCGCCCCCATCAGAACCCACAAATCAAGACTTAATGACCAGTGCTGTGGGTAAAAGAGGCCATGTTTATTATAAACCATCACATATAAACATGACAATATATCATCAATAATATTCAAATTTCATACGACATATTTATCAACTTTGGTCACTGAACGATATTTTATGTATGTTGATCCAACTTCATAATGTATCAGCAGAGATGACAGAACTTAATTTACCGACAAAGAATGTTGTCTATCGCTCCAGCACTAAGGGGTATTCTGGCTTGCGTCCCCCAACCAACTGAGAACCACGCAAGGCGCCATCCACCTGCGTCCTTGAGAGGTGAGCCCCGCCATCTGGTCCTTGTCCGCCACCTGTGGGGCCCACCCCTCCACCACCAGGCTGCCCATCGGGGCTCGTAGGGAATACTGGTGACCTTGCCCTCAGCTGGTGTCTCCATTCTCTCTGGGGTGAGCTTACCGTATCCCTCCCTCAGTGCTGGCCTAGGGAGTATGCAGGAGGACTCCCCTTAACAATGTAAGACAATATATGTGCCCTCCTAACCGCCACAAGGGCAACCAGAGCCAACCGCCCTTCGCCCTCCCCACCACCAGGCAACTCCTGACCCATCAAGTTCCATCAATCCCCAGGCTCCGAGCCATGTCGGATTCAAGTGTACGGATCCACTAGTCTGGGTCCCAGGTCCCCATGTGCCCACCCTCGCAGTGTAGCATACGATCCCCATGACTAATTTGTGGTGCATTACCAAGCTGACCTCTGCTCCAGGCACCGCTAGGCCATCCCGGCCTTCAAGGCAGTTGGCCAAAACATTAAAGGGCACTTGACACTAGTCCTGGTCCCGAATTTTTCCACGGCACTATGAGACCACGCTATCTTGGGAACGTCCTATCCCAATCGTGCGAATCCAGATAACAGAGCCTCCCCGCGGCCCTGTGTCCCTGCCCAAACATATTATTCCTAAATGTAGGATAGCCAACTCTGGGGAGTGCAGTTCCCCCATGACACATAGAATCTTCCACCAGCTGTGAATGTGTGCAATCTGAGGGTCCCCCATGTCACTCACATGAACGGGAGACCCTCTCCCAGCCCTCTGCTTCACTCACGCCACAGCTGCCAACGAGCATAAGTGGCTCCTCGCACATACAAGTGATCCAGCACCCATACAACTATGGAAGACATACTACCATACTTTCATCCGGTGACATATCCGGCTTGCTGCGCATGTCGTAGTCCTGATTCTAATTTGAGTGACTAACTACATCAATTGCCCCTGTCACGATAGGGCGTCCCTTTCCCAGTAGGATCAGGGTAGAAAACCCCTCTAGGGAGTGAGCCTGTGCTGTGAGTCTTCTGGAGAGATGTAGCACGGCAGGATAATGCAACCGAGGCCTGTGCTGTGAGTCTTCTGGGGGGAATGTAGCACGGAAGGATAATGCACCCGAGGCCTGTGCTGTGAGTCTTTTGGGGGAGGGGGTGAAGCATGGCAGGATAATGCACCCGAGGCCTGTGCTGTGAGTCTTCTGGGGAGATGTAGCACGGAAGGATAATGCACCCGAGGCCTGTGCTGTGCGTCTTCTGGGGAGATGTAGCACGTGAGGATAATGCACCCGAGGCCTGTGCTGTGAGTGTTCTGGGGAAGGGGGTGTAGTACGGCAGGAATGGGGAGATGTAGCACGGATGGATAATCCACCCGAGGCCTGTGCTGTGAGTCTTGGGGGAGATGTAGCACGGAAGGATAATGCACCCGAGGCCTGTGCTGTGAGTGTTCTGAGGGTGTAGCACGGCAGGATAATGCATCTGAGGCCTGTGCTGTGAGTCTTGGGGGAGATGTAGTACGGCAGGATAATGCACCTGAGGCCTGTGCTGTGAGTCTTCTGGGGAAGGGGGTGTAACACGGAAGGATAATGCACCCGAGGCCTGTGCTGTGAGTCTTCTGGGGGAGATGTAGCACGGACGGATAATGCACCTGAGGCCTGTGGTGTGAGTCTTGGGGGAGATGTAGCACGGAAGGATAATGCACCCGAGGCCTGTGCTGTGAGTCTTCTGGGGGAGATGTAACACGGAAGGATAATGCACCCGAGGCCTGTGCTGTGAATCTTGGGGGAGATGTAACACGGACGGATAATGCACCCGAGGGCCGTGCTGTGAGTGTTCTGGGGGAGGGGGTGTAGCACGGCAGGATAATGCACCCGAGGCCTGTGCTGTGAGTCTTCTGGGGAGATGTAGCACGGACGGATAATGTCCCCCGAGGCCTGTGCTGTGAGTGCTCTGTGGGAGGGAGGGTGTAGCACAGAAGGATATGCACGTCAGGTCAGTGCTAAGGTCCCATGAGCGCGAGAGCTAGTACCGTGGAATAAAGCACCGGTCCTGAGGATAGCCCGAAGGCACCCGTGAGGCGCCGGCTCGCACAGCAGGAGAACGCACATGAGGCCTGTGCTGTGATTCTTCTGAGGGAGATATAGCACGGCAGGATAATGCACCTCAGGCCTTTCCTGTCTTCTGGGGGGAGGGGGTGTGGCACGGCAGGATAACGCACATCAGTGTGCTCTGCAATGCGCGCAGAGCACCCTGGGTAGAGGTGAGCGCGGCCCCCCTGAGTGCTGAACTTTTCACACTCATGTGCAGCCGGTGCACGCTGTACCCAGCACTAACAACGTGTTGGCCGATGGTATCTGCACGGCTCTCATCTTTGTCCAAGAGCAGACGTGCGAGGGGCGGCGCCGTGCGCCTGGCCTGAAATGGCGGGAAAAATGCAGCGCTGGCTTCGAAGAGGCATTTTTACCGATTCCTCGTCTTTTCTGCCTCGTTCTTGGCCGTCCTGCGCAGGCCTAGCGCTTCCCTGCACATTCCGCACCGACAGGCGCTGGAAGAGAAAGCCTGCTCCATATTTAGACAAAATACAGATTGGAATTTATACAGCAGCGGGGGTGAGGGGGTGGAGGGGCTGAAGACACAGGTTTCAATTGTGTGCTTTGTGGGCGTCGGCCCTCAGTGCGAGAGCAAATATTTGATGTTACCCGCGCAATCGGCTGCTCTTTGTACACAGCCGTTTTGATGCCTTTGTGAACTGGAGGAGGCTGGGGAGAATCACTCACGTGTCCTGCAGAGGCTGTCACGTGACCTGCTGTGACCCCGCTCTCATTGTGTGGTCAGAGCCGTAGTGTAGTAAGGACGCCACGGACCATGGTATAAACAAGGAAAATGTCCCCTTTGATTGTCGTTCGGGTACTAAAATACAGCTATGATCAGGGTTCAATGGGCCCTGGTGCCACTGCACCTGCTGCACCAGTGGTAGCTGGTCCCCTGTGTAGAAACGTTTCTTCCTTTCCTAGCAGGCGAGTCCATTGATGTTTAAACCCGGACGTCAACATCTTTCAGCCTGCGGCGGTGAGCGCTGGGCTGGCCAGCCTCTTGTAACGGTGACTAACTTGTGGTTGTAATGGTGAGTTGTGGTTGTAATAGTGACTTGTGGTTGTCATGGTGACTAGTGGTTGTAATGGTGACAGGTGGTTAGTTAGACCTGGGGAGGAAGGGGCGGTCGCAGAGACATTAAGGAGTAATTGTGACCCACGGTTACCGGATCAGGACTCTGACCACGTGCTTACATCTGGATTATTTACACCCTCCGACACCTGGTGCAGGTGTGTCAGGGTGAGTGTGTTACGTCACGTGCGTGTGGGGTGGCACACTACAATCCTTAGGGTGGGGGAGGGGGTGGGGGGGGGGGTAGTCCTGGAAACTATTGAATAAGCATTCTCCCTTCGGCGGGCTATATTACATTTTGGTTGGTCCTGATTGGAATTTAATTATGCTGAGAATATTTGCGTAATTACGAAATATATCATGAAATATGTCAAGATTTTGTATAATTTTAGTCTACTACATCTTTCATATTAGGATGTATGTTTGAACAGATGTGTTCACCAAGAGACATCTTTTCCTGGAAGCAGTCTCCTACCAGCATCCTGCATCATTTTTTTATAGAAATCTTGCGCTCATCGGAAAAAAGCATTAGCAAAGTAAATGGGCCACTGTTGGAACCGGGTAGCGTGGTGCAGAGCGGGTGGGCCAAACTCCGGAGGAAATGTGTAAAGCATCCACGCAGTACACACAGGCGACACACAAGGCACACTCCAAAAAGAGACGCTACACCAGTTTGTGTAAGAATAACTTTTGTATTGTCAAAACACAAGGTATTAATAGCAATCTCTACACTGCGCCAACTGGCGCTCGGTCAAAACGTACAGGGGCGAATTATATACATGGCAGGGCCAATCAGGCCCCTGCCGGAACCATGGCAACATACAGGTAGAATGAATGTCCGTGAGGAATAAAGGTGCAGTCCATTGCCCTCAATCCTGCAATAAAATACATCCGGGCATAACTTTAGACATTAGGCCGGAACACCGGTAACGGAAACCTCGTGGCATCACAATATACACGAACATCACGGATATCCCCTGAGGCAGGAAAGCTGTACGGGGAAAACATTAGGCAATCACCTGTGGCATAAACATGTAACCATTTGGCTTGCTTCGAATGGGGAACACGTCATGCAGAACACCAAGGCTGTAGCCTTAGGGGAGGAACATTACCAGCATGACTGCAGCATCGTTAGAAAACCTCATTTACAGTGGGTATCGGGAGCATTAGCATGAGGCAGCACCCTCAGTGTAAACGCCAGGCAACATCACATTAGGCATTAGCAGATGCATAAAGCATTATTCTCGAGCCTGAACCTGTGGGCATAAAAATTAGGCAGAGCTCCTGCGGCAGAACACCAACAGTAAACGGGGAACCGCCAGCAGCCACTGGCGAGGCCATGCACTTAGCATAATCAACTTTAACAGTACACTTTACGTAAATGCACCTTGGCATGGGGCATCAACATGGACCCCTAACTGCATTAACATGGGGCATGGACACATGTTCATGAATCATGAGGCTCCTCCCTAGGCATACATGCCCACCATCAGCCTTGCAACCCTGTGGGGAAAACATTAGGTGACATTATGGGCATAAGGCATTACCAGATGCCTCGTGTCACGTTACCACTGCCCACTGTCCAGCGGAGCCGTGGGGTACAGCCAGCCCAGGTTGGGCACTGTCCCGTGGAAAGCCCCTCCTCTGGGGCTTACGAATCAGGGATGCCCCTTAGTTGCAGCTGCCGCTTCAGCAATGCAGCTGTGTCAAGTCCAAGAAGGAGCTGTCCCCAAACAAGTATGGCCCCCACAGGCCCCTTTGTGCAGGTACCGGGGCGGGCACCGACTGTGTACCCCGACACACCCTCCAAGTGCGCCCCACACGGTCCCCAAAACGTGCCGCTGCCCCCTCCTAAGCGGGGCAGCGGGGACGCCCACACGACCACGTTGGTCCCTTTTTGAAGGATCACCGGGGCGGGCACCGATAATGTGCCCC
The DNA here is from genome assembly GCF_964204655.1 of Triturus cristatus. Classification (NCBI taxonomy): domain Eukaryota; kingdom Metazoa; phylum Chordata; class Amphibia; order Caudata; family Salamandridae; genus Triturus; species Triturus cristatus. The sequence goes on along the minus strand of NC_140592.1, from coordinate 27,932,744 downwards.
GTTGCCCCCTCCACGCCACTGGTTCCCCCAATGCCCCACTCACCGGGCTCTCGGGGCTGCAGGCGTCCCGGCGGCCTCCCGGCAGTAGGCTGTCACTCTCTCCGGCTGCAGGCGCAGCCACACGCAGGCGGGGTGGGCTTCCGCCTGGCCCAGGCTCTCCGTAGTGGACCCCACACAGGGCTCTCCCCCAGCTCCTGGGGAGCCCCGACATGCGCCGCACCTCTCCCGGCTTCACCCGGGCCCCCTCCTGGGACCTGTGACTTCGAGGCAGCACTCGGGGCTCTCCTCTTCTCACAGGGAGCCCCCACCTTCTCCCTCGCGATGCGCCAGCGCGGGGTAGGCTCCCGCCTGGCTTCTTCTTCCCGGTCAGGGAAGGCAGGTCCAGCCCTCCGTGAGGCTTGGGTTTCCGGGTCACCGCAGGCAGCGCGGCGGCCCTCTAGTTTGCCACCCGGGTTGCGGCGGTGATTCCGGCTGGCGACAAAGTGCGGGGTGGGCACCCGCTATTGGCATAAAAACCCGGGGTAGGCTCCTGCTGGTTTTCAGACAGCAGAGCGTCCTCACGCGGGGTAGGCTCCCGTTAATTTAAATAAGCACCAATACAGGGTAGTAGAAATATAGAGCTTAGGCCAAACAGCGCTGTAGGCCTCAGCTCCTCTTCCCCTGGCACCCTGAACATAGCGCTTACGAAGGGTTCAGACCCACCAGGGACCTCAGGGACGACAGGCAGCGCTCCTCACCTCCTTCTGGGCACCAGGCGCTCGCAGGGCACTGTCAAGCAGGCGGACTAGGAGGGTAACCCTCACATGGTGCTTCTGGGCAGTCAGATAAAGCGCTTTTCCGCTCCAGGCGCTAACCAGTAGGAAGGGCACCGTCACAGTGCTCTCGAGGCACTGGGTAGCAGAGCAGCAGGTACTACTGGGCAAGGTCAGCAGTCAGTGGGCACTCATCAGGACAGGGCTGTAGGTCCTGTGAACCATCATCCTCTGTAACGTGGCACTCCTCCTGATACAACAGCCTTCACTCTAGCAGCGGGGCTCTCCCTAGCCCTGTGGACAGCAGGGGGGGGGTGCAGATAAGCTCAGGGCCCAGCAAACAAGCCCATGTGGCGGTAACCCTTAGCAGCAGGTCCCCTCTCTCTCAGGTCCACGCTCTGACTGACCACATGGCAGCCCAGCTCCGCCCTTTATACGCCCCTCACCCCACCTTCCAGACAGTGCCAGAAGCTTCTAGAAGCGTCTGGTGAAACTGGGTCTAACTGGCCTAGGGGGAGGGGTAGAGCACCCTGGGTGCCAGGCTTCCCTCCAAAAGCTGGGGTTGCTGGGAAATAACCACTAGACTGTTAACCCAGCTCAGTCAGACGGCACAACCTCACAGCTATGGCATCCATTTTAAAAGCTTTAGGTGTAAATGGGAAAATTCAGTCTGCGTACATCTTTGAACAGTATTCAATATTTGCATTCACATAACATGCGATTTCGTACAAAAGCGAAAAATTTCAGGGAAAAAGGGCCAAGTCCAACAGCCACTAATGTGAGAGCTATAGGCTTTGACAATGTCTTTTGGCCTTGTTGTACGGTAGTATGGCTGCTGTTCAGCATGGATAAAAGTTTGTGCCGTGGCACAGAGGGGTATGGTGTAGAAGAGAGTGAAGTAGAGTGGCGTGAAGTGGCGTAGGGAAGAGTGGCATGCAGTTGCGTACAGGAGAGTGGCATAGAGCAAAGTGGTGTGGCGTAGAGTATTGCAGGTTAAAGTGGGGTGGCATACGGTTGATTGACATAGGGTAGAGTGGTGAGGAGTGGAGTAAAATGTTATGGCGAGCATGGAGTGTAGTTGAATGGCATAGAATAGCATGGAGTTGCATACAGTGCAGTGGCATAAGGTAGAGTGGAGCAGAATGGCATAGAGAGGTGTGGAGTGGCATAGAGTGGAGCGGCAAGACTAGAGTGGAGTAGAATGGCATGGGGTGGGGTGGAGTGGAGTGTTGCAGCGCAGCATAGAGAACAGTAGAGTGGCATGAAGTGAAGTAGAATGGCATAGGGTGGCGTAGTGTGGCGTGGCATAGAGTGGGAATAGTATTGAGTGGCATAGAGTACAGTAGAGTGGAAAGAAGTGGCGGGAAAGCAAGAACATCCAATGTAAAATAAAAGTCCATCTTTTGAAAGCCTTTGTCACCCTTGCTAAGGAAAAACAAAGATGAGGGAGAACACAGGTACTTGGTCCATGCTCCAGGGAGGAGCTAACGAGAAAAGATGGAAGGTCTGTGGGAGCTAAGCAATCGAAAGATTGAAAATGAGTGACAATAAACATAACCAATAGTGTGCTGTATATAGGTTTTAAACCTGTTGGTTAGTAAACAATACATCTTGCAGCATTGCACAAGGGCTACACAGGAGAGACCTAAAAAGTGACTCACGATTTCCACAAATCACATTTAACTCTAAAGGTATAGCTTTGTGACCATTTTATGGAATATTATGAAATTTCATGAAAACAAACACTCACAAAAGTTCACTCATCCTTAATTGCAACTCCCATTTACAACATTTGGGAACATTTTAAACTTCCTCTAAAATATTCCAGGATTTGAGTTATAGTAAATCTTCCCGGATTACTTCGAGGAAGGACACACTTTCTCTAAATATTCTAAAGCTAGAGTTAGAATCATAAATGATGCGGGGAGGGAGAGAAGCACACATAGAATCGATCGCAGCACCTGTAGGGGAGTAAAAGCACCCAATGAGAGAGAGCAACACAGAACAGACGGAGGGGGCGGTGGAGAAGCACACTGGGTTTACAGCTGGAAAACGCATGCACTCGTGGAGTGCTTATGCAAAAAGAAACGAGGTAGGGTGAGGAGCGGATGGAGATAATCAGATGAACAAGAGAGAGCACCATGGAATGGAATGGGAGGGGGAGAGAAGCACACGAGGAAGATAGCTGAAATACACACGCACTCTTGTGGAGTACTTAAGCAAATATTAAATGTAGTTCCCTAAAAGTGAGCAGTGGAAGAAACCAGTAAAGAGGCTGTGCTCCAGGGGAGGGACCAACACAAGATGGACAAGGGAAGCCATCGAATAAGAAGCACGCAAATGAGTGTGACAATAAAGCCAATAGTGAGCAAGTAGTGAGTTGTAAGCCCATTGTACAGTCTTGGTGACTTGACAATAGGTCTTTCATAATCACAGCTCAACCTTAAGAGGCTGCTGTGGTAGGTTGATAAAAATGCAAATCTCTGAAATTTCATTCTTTGTCTTTCCACAATTGTTAATTTTTTTCTAACAAAAGTGTGCAGCGATGTCTTTTTTTCATATATTTTTATTCAGTTCTATATATTCTTTCTGCCAGTTCATAAGGTGTTTCTTGAGACTTGGTGCCAGAAAGTGTTACTTGTCTCTAGTGGTTCTCTGAAGCCTGGCGGTGCTGACTGTTGGTGCATGAGACCGGTGGCGAGGTCCCCTTAAAGGGCGGCTGAGTGGATTCCGTCTGTCAGTATTGGGGGGAGCACAGAGCGGCTCCTACAGCTGACCCCAGATTTGTTTGATTGCGGCAGACCTGTGGAAGGAAGCACCAGCTTCTGCTCTTGGCCACAACACGCCCACTTCAACTTATGAAACGTATATCTCTGCAGCAAACGTTGTCAAAAATGTTCTATTTAACATTTGAATGACCATCTTATCAACCATATAAATGAGCATTTTTCGCTGTCTAGTAAATTGATGAATTACGGGTTCTGCCTACATCAGTGGTGCAGAATGGGTGGAAATTTGTAGATAGAATCTCTGGGAAGGGCTGATTTATAGAAGTATTGGTAAGTTACTCATGGTCAAAAAGGCCATCGACCCATGGAATCTAGGCATTTGGGGCAGGAGGTGCTACAGCTTTTGGTCAGGGTATAACCCACTTATTCCCCTGTTAGGTCAGAGGTGAACTTTCTCAAGCGCTCCTCTCATTCGCACCAGTGGATCCCGATTGGCTGAGGTTCACTTGGATAGTCCCCATTGGCCACAGCTCACGCTCATGGTAAAGATGATTGCTGAAACTCAAGCTCACCGTGTTTGCTTGGCCTGCGTGAGCTGGGGAAGGAGTCACCGCATTACAAGAACTTATCAGACGGGCACATATAATACTGATACATCTCTGGACCTGCCAGACCTCGAGGTGCAGAGAACTCCGCTTCAGACCTTGAGGAACCTCACAGTATGAAGTCTTGAATTTGTTAGATCTTTCGGAGTTGGTTAGATTGTTTAAATCCCAGCAGCGCTTGGCTTGCAGCAGAACTCCCATCAGCAGACGTTCTGCTGTGAGGCTCATGTCTTTAGGAAGGAGGTTGGTAATGTTCAAAGCGCCTGACGAATGTGAACCTTGCAAGCTCCATCTGACCCTCTTCTTCCACCATCATGCTTCTAGGTGCTGTCATCAATGTCCTGCTAGGAGGACCCATCTGGCCACTCTTGTGTGACACCAAAACACCTCCCACTTTGTGCAAGCACTATCCTTTCCAACCGAGCACTCCTTGGTAACCATCCAATAATGTGCTTCAGTGCCTCACAATTGGGCATGAAGCGCTCCGCTCCATTCAAGGAAGCTGCCTGTCCTGGCATCTCCATAGCACACATCTCAGAAAATGCTTTGTTCAGTCTTCTCGAGCAGATGGGTCCGGAGAGAATGTTCTGAGCTGATGAAGCTCTCAGGAGTTGCCCTGAGGGAAGCTGAAACGTTAATACCACAGCTTGGACTAGATCAAAGAGAACATTGATAATTGAACCCCTAAACTGGTGCTTTGATGGGATGTTAGCTCTGCTCTTACTTTACTGTTTCCTTGTCTTTCAGTGGTGTGTTGCTGAGAGTTGTGAGGGGTCAGTTCTGATGGGTGTAGCACATGATGCGAGACGCAACAAGCAGATGGAGTTTCTCAACACGCAAGGCACCCTGGTGGAGAGTGAATGCCTCCTGGTGGGGCGCCTTCCCAGACTCTTTGGCACCAGGCTTCCTGGCCAGGCACCTTCCCAGAATCATCAGCACCTGCCCTCATGGTTGGAAAAGACATTTGGACTGGTTTGGGAGGCAGTGTCGCATGTGTTATCTGCGGTCAATGTGGTGTTTGGCGGGGATGGGGTGGCAATTAGGGTGGCGTCAGACCCTGGAGGTGACACTCAGGTGGACCATCACATTGCAGCCTCTCTGATTAGGACCACTAGGGGAATGTGGCCCATTGCACCTCACCCTTGAGTCCTGATCTGATGAGGAGGGGAAGGCATGGGGAAATCTTGGGCCATGTGTGAAGAGAGAGTTTCTTCTGCTTCTTCAGGCCGGTGCAGCGTATGCGGTGGGATGGCCTCGCCTCTTTCACCGATCAGCTTGAGACTTGGTAAGTCGTGCCTTGGCTCACCCCACCGGAATATTCATCACTTCAAGAATCAGTCGGTGTATGTGGGATCTATAAATACTTTTAACAGATCGTAACATAACCTAATGCTATTGGCAGTTCGGGTGCATCCTTCTCCTCCACTCCAGCACTTGCTCTGAAGGGCACGATGGAGCACTTTACAATGAAAGCCCTTTCTGTCTGCTTCTCTTGCCCATTGCCACGTGTCACTCTCTAATGTGCTAAAGCTGCATGGGTTTCGAACACTAAAGTCATACCTTTTACCCTTGCCAATGCTTGTAGTATATGAGATCTGAAAGGTGGGCTAGGCACCACATCTTTCCTCACGCATCCTCTTTTCAACAAATGTTTGCTGTCCTTCTGTCACGTAAGTGCAGAGTCCTTAGCATCTGGCCTGATGGTCGAGCACCTTCCCTGATTCCTTGGCACCTGGCCTGATGGTCGGGCACCTTCCCAGAATCCTCGTTACCAGCCCTGATGGCCTGGCACCTTCCCAGAATCCGCTATACCAGGTCTCCTGGTCTGACACCTTCCCAGAATCCTCAGCCCCTGCCCTTATGGTGGGGCACCGTCCAAGAATCCTTGGCACAATGCCTCCTGATCAAGCATTTTCCCAGACTCCTCAGCACCTGCCCTTGTGCGGCCGCACTGGGCGCTGACCTGTAGAGGGGGCGCTGACCTGTAGAGGGGGCGCTGACCGCAGGGAGGGGCACTGTGTTTATCAATACCTTATATTTGGAGAGATGAAAAGCACTTTGCCTGGTGGTAGTTAGAGAATCTGAGAAAGCGGTCATGGGGTAGGGAGGCGCCGAAAAGGATGTTCGCACCGGGCGCCATCACTACTAAAGCCGACCCTGCCTACCCTCATGGTTGGACACCTTCCCAGAATCCTCCGCACCAGGCCTCCTGGTCATGCACCTTCCTTGGCACCTGGCCTTCTGGTAGGGTATCTTCCCAGAATCCTCGGCACCACTCCAGGCCTCCTGATCAAGCACCTTCCCTCCTCGCCACCAGGCCTCCTGGACGGGCACCTTCCCAGAATCTTCAGCACCTGACCTCCTGGTTGGGCACCTTCCCAGAATCTTCAGCACCTGGGCTCATGGTTGCGCACCTTCCCAGAATTCTCGGCACCAGGCCTCCTGGTCAGGCACCTTCCCTCCTCGGCACCAGGCCTCCTGGTCGGGTACGTTCTCAGATTCCTCAGCACCTGGCCTCATGGTTGAACCCCTTCCCAGAATCCTCGGCACCAGGAGTCCTGGTCAGACACCTTCCCTCCTCGGCACCAGGCCTCCGGGTCGGGTACCTTCCCTGAATCCTCTGCACCATGCCTCCTGGTCAGGCACCTTCCCTCCTCGGCACCAGGCCTCCTGGTCGGGTACCTTCCCAGAATCCCCAGCACATGGCCTCATGGTTGGTGCCCCTCCGTGTGAGGCAAGGCCGTGTTTTGTTAAGGGACCAGCGAGCAGCCGTGGTCCGTGTGGACAAATAGATGACAACATGGGCGTGAGTAATGCAGAGACGTGAGTTTGTTGCAGAGACAGCCTGGCCTCCTGCCAGCGGCACGTGTATGAATCGGTGCTCTGTGCCATCCCTCTCTTTGCACCTCTGTTTAAACCTTACACTCCCTCCTGTCCAGCCTTCCCGAGGCGGCTCCCACACATTCCAGAGCTCACCTCCTCTGAGGGGAGCCAGATGGGAAGGAAGAAAGAGAAGGTTCTGGAAGCTGCTGGGAGAGCAGTGGTTTAAGAAGGGTGACTGGGCCCTACTGCTGCACCATTGATAGCTCCGCCCCTTGGAGACCGCTACTTCACTCCCGACTAGCGTCACTGCTGTGGTAGTAGAGGTCTTGTCTGCCTCGGCTTGCAGAGGGAACCCAAGGCTGATCAACTCCAATCCATGAAGGGCCATGGTTTGTTCATTGACCTAGAGAAAGGACAGGCTGAGAGACCTCCTTTAGAGCCAGGCACCGCTTGGCAAAGAGCGGCAGTTGAAATTCCTAAGTTAGGTGCAAATTGCCCTATGTGCACTCAATGGGCACATCAAAGATGCTGACTGTTACTCACATGTGGCAGGAAGCAGTGCTTAATTTGAGCCGGTGGTTGTAGGTGGGGCCCTCCAGTACTCGTTGTTGGGAACCAGCCTTTATTTTACATCAACAGAGTTTGATCCAGGAGAAATAGAAACACAAAAGGGGGGAAAGGGGGGAGAGTACAACGAAAACAGTGACAAAGGGAGCGAGCAGGTAATGAGGCATGAGCTGGAAAAAAGACCAGGCAGCCCGGTATTCATGAGATAAGGAGACCGGAAGAGCAGGGTGGTGGAGGAAAGAGGCATGAGGTGAAATCAGGACCAGGCAGCCTCTGCATTCAAGAGATGAAGAGACAGGAAGAGCAGGGTGGTGGAGGAAAGAGGCATGAGGTGGAATCAAGACCAGGCAGCCTGGCATTCATGAGATGAAGAAACACGAAGAGCAGGGTGGTGCAAGAGAGAGTCATAAGGTGGAACCAAGACCAGGCAGCCTGGCATTCATGAGATGAAGAAACACGAAGAGCAGGGTGGTGCAAGAGAGAGTCATAAGGTGGAACCAAGACCAGGCAGCCTGGCATTCATGAGATGAAGAAACACGAAGAGCAGGGTGGTGCAAGAGAGAGTCATAAGGTGGAACCAAGACCAGGCAGCCTGGCATTCATGAGATGAAGAAACACGAAGAGCAGGGTGGTGGAGGAAAGAGGCATGAGGTGGAATCAAGACCAGGCAGCCTGGCATTCATGAGATGAAGAAACACGAAGAGCAGGGTGGTGCAAGAGAGAGTCATAAGGTGGAACCAAGACCAGGCAGCCTGGCATTCATGAGATGAAGAAACACGAAGAGCAGGGTGGTGCAAGAGAGAGTCATAAGGTGGAACCAAGACCAGGCAGCCTGGCATTCATGAGATGAAGAAACACGAAGAACAGGGTGGTGGAGGAAAGAGGCATGAGGTGGAATCAAGACCAGGCAGCCTGGCATTCATGAGATGAAGAAACACGAAGAGCAGGGTGGTGCAAGAGAGAGTCATAAGGTGGAACCAAGACCAGGCAGCCTGGCATTCATGAGATGAAGAAACACGAAGAGCAGGGTGGTGGAGGAAAGAGGCATGAGGTGGAATCAAGACCAGGCAGCCTGGCATTCATGAGATGAAGAAACACGAAGAGCAGGGTGGTGCAAGAGAGAGTCATAAGGTGGAACCAAGACCAGGCAGCCTGGCATTCATGAGATGAAGAAACACGAAGAGCAGGGTGGTGCAAGAGAGAGTCATAAGGTGGAACCAAGACCAGGCAGCCTGGCATTCATGAGATGAAGAAACACGAAGAACAGGGTGGTGGAGGAAAGAGGCATGAGGTGGAATCAAGACCAGGCAGCCTGGCATTCATGAGATGAAGAAACACGAAGAGCAGGGTGGTGCAAGAGAGAGTCATAAGGTGGAACCAAGATCAGGCAGCCTTGGTATCCAGCACGTCTGGTATTCACTGGCACCAGACACGAGTTTCTGAGCACCATTTTGGGCCCCCGCATGAAGTCTTTTACAAATTAAGCACTGGTAGGAAGAGAAGGGTCAGCAAGTGAACTGTAAAGGTGAAGATTATATATGCTGTCTAAACTGCAGGCGCGGTGGCAGGAGTCGAGAGACGCAGTCTGATCATATAGGCGCTTTGAAGAAACCTCTGTATACAGGGGGTGACGGTGTAAACACACCCGTAGTCCCCCCGTCCTGCTGCCAGCCTGTAAGACACAACACAGACTCCCAGCTAGCTGCGACTGTCCTTGTAATTCTTGAATACTCTGATTTTTCTGCATTCCTGTATGCTTGAACAACTACTAACACGAGGCGCTTTATGAATCAGGGACACAATCTATCCTCACCTGTATGCAAGCGCTCTGCAAGGGATAAAAACACCATGTTGGCGCTACATAGAACACCAGTTGCAACAAATGTCACTGAATATTAATGACAGTGCGACTGAATCATCGGCAGGGAGGGCGCCTCCCCTAGTAGCTGTGGCAGGTAAGTACCAGCCCTTCTGTCTGACCCAGTTTCACGGTGTGGACCTGTGAAAGGGCATTCTACATTATGGGAGGGAGTGTGCAGGGGTGTGCCAGGGCTAAACACAGAAAACAAGGCCGCATCCAACATTCATCCACATCCTGTTTAAGACTGAACATTTGGAGGCGACAGTGGTGCCAACACGTGTGTTTTGGAGGCGACAGTGGTGCAAACACATGTGTTTTGGAGGCGACAGTGGTGCCAACACATGTTTTGGAGCAGACAGTGGTGAAAACACATGTGTTTTGGAGGAGACAGTGGTGCAAACACATGTGTTTTGGAGGCGACAGTGGTGCCAACACATGTTTTGGAGCAGACAGTGGTGCAAACACATGTGTTTTGGAGGAGACAGTGGTGCCAACGCGTGTGTTTTGGAGGAGACAGTGGTGCCAACGCGTGTGTTTTGGAGGAGACAGTGGTGCCAACGCGTGTGTTTTGGAGGAGACCGTGGTGCCAACACGTGTTTTGGAGGAGACAATGGTGCCAACGCGTGTGTTTTGGAGGAGACAGTGGTGCCAACATGTGTGTTTTGGAGGAGACCGTGGTGCCAACACGTGTTTTGGAGGAGACAGTGGTGCCAACACGTGTGTTTTGGGGGAGACAGTGGTGCAACCACATGTGTTTTGGAGGAGACATTGGTGCAACCACATGTGTTTTGGAGGAGACAGTGGTGCAAACACGTGTTTTGGAGGAGACAATGGTGCCAACGCTTGTGTATGTTCAGTACACTATGTTAAGCTGTGATATGCCACATGGGGGCGTGTCCACCAGTGTATCATGTTAGGTTGCGGTGTGTGCCGCATGGATGGAAGCTCTATGCAGAGTTGTAGTGTGTAGAGTAGAGGTGTGCACAGCTGTCCTCTGCGGAGTTGTAATACACTGGGTGGAGGGTGTGCAGCTGCAGCACGCGGTGTGGCATCCCAGGTGGAGGTGCGCCCAGGTGTACTGTGCCGTGTTGTGCATCTTAAACTTGGGTGAAAAGGTGAAGCATAATAATGCATAAAGAATCTGTTTCCCTGGTTACCGTTTCCAGGTAACCGGGAGGGGCCTTAGTTTCAGCAATTTATATTTTTCGAATCTAGTATAAAAGGCGTTCAGATTCGACTCGAAGACAAAATCTTGTAAACCGCGCCGACAAAGAGTTACCAAACGCCGTCAGACAGTCCTCTAAAAGTTCACCAACCGAGAGGAACTCTGACCCAAAGGGCGGGAACGGGTCATTTGTAACAATTCTTGGTCTCCGCCAGAGGCGGGCGGGTCTCTGGGAAACCAGGAAGTGAGCGTGACACGCCTGTGCTGACTCTGCCACCAGGCGATGGGCCTTGCAGACGTCCCACCCTGTCTGGGAATCTGCACATTTCACAAGGTGGCACACTCCACGTCTGGGCTACCTGGCTGACGGAAACAAAAGAGCAATCTGTAGGGTGGAGGGGATGGGGGGTGACCTCATCGGCTTCTGTCTCAGGAAGACTGGGAAAGAAGGGAATAACCTGTTGCTAAACTTTTATTGTTTATTCCTCCAGATGCAATTAACTGGTACAACTCTAATAATGTTGCCTAATGTATGGCTAACTGCAAAACTTAGAACTAGCAATAGAAATGGGCTCTGGGCTACTTGGAGCGGCACGCTACATGTCCACAAACTAGGAGTAGAAAACGTGATATAAATCGAGCATGTGTAAGTCTGATCAGGCGTGAAGAGAGCACTGTTAACAATGGAAAGGTTTTCATGGAAGTACTGGACTCCGGAGCAGGAAGATGTGGTCTATATTGAAATTAGAGACCCTTGAACCAGAGTGACAAGGGTTCTAATCTCAGCTTCTGCCCCTGATGATATATATTGTGTGATTTTTGGACAAATTAACCTTGGTGGGATTGATTTTATCTATCTATCTATCTATCTATCTATCTATCTATCTATCTATCTATCTATCTATCTATCTATCTATCTATCTATCTATCTATCTATCTATCTATCTATCTATCTATCTATCTATCTATCTATCTATATCTCAAATGTGGCATCCAACTGCTCAGTGTCTTTGTTGGCTAGCACCGTCCCATCACATCCCGGTGTCTGTATTGAATGAATGAATGAATGGAAGATTTATATAGCGCATAGTTACCCTCGGGCATCCCAGCGCTTTCTCCAGAGTGACCAACAAAAAGAAGCTGACAGTTCGACCGCTTTAAGCCGGGAAGAGGTAAGTTTTCAGAAGTTTCCGGAAACGTAAGAAACACGTCTCTGTGCGCAAACACAGGGGAAGATTGTTCCACAGGATGGCTATATTAACTAAATATCTCCGCCCCCCGGCCCGCGCCCTTCTAACTCTAGGAACTTGAAGATGTTTTTGGTCCGAACGAAGGGCCCTGTTAGCTTTATAAGGCACAGCTAAATTCCGCAGGATAGGAGGTCCCTTCCCCTGAAGAATTTTGTGCGCAGTACAAAGAGCCTTAAATTTGACCCTTTCGCGCACCGGAAGCCAGTGCAAGGCTATCAGAGCGGGTCTGGCTGATTGCGTCCTAGGTGCATTCATAAGAAGCCTAGCCGCAACATTTTGTACTTGCTGAAGTTTATTAAACGTGACTTCAGGGGCACCTAAAAAGATGATATTACTGTAGTCTAATCTAGATACAATAAGCCCCTGAACAAGTAGCTTCCTAGACGGCCAAGGTAACAGGGGGAGAACTTTCCGAGCTGCACGGAGAAGACCAAAGCACACTCCTGCCGTTTTTTTTGCCTGAGTCCTAAAGGACAGGTCACGTTCCAGCCAAAAACCCAAACTTTTAATCTCTTCTTTAGGGCTCGGCAAAGCTCCCATGCAACTGGGCCAGCTGGACAGAGGAAGAGAGGGGGTTTTGCGTCCGAGCAGAATTAGTTCGGTCTTTGAACCATTCAGCTTCAACGCTGAATCGCACATCCAGGTGTGAACCTTAGACATGCAGGAATGCAGCGAGTCGGGATTCTCCACCAGTTGGGATAGGGTGACCACCAACTGCGTGTCGTCGGCATAGCTGACAATCTTAATGCCAAATGGGGCCACCACATCTTCCAGGGGGGCCATGTATACATTAAATAATGTGGGGCTCAGAGAGGAGCCCTGAGGCACGCCACACTGGAGCTTGAAGGCGCTTCGTATCTTATGAAGTTGGTAATGTTGTTGACGCAGCAGAATTATTCGAGAGGGACCCTCTAAGGCCATGTGGGAAGCAGTTCAGTAATACATAAGGGAAGTTGTGGTCAATGTGTTGAGGTTGATATGTGGGACTCTTTTGGCCTCCATCGATCTCTGGGGTCAATATTGAACAAAGAGTTTCTTCTTCAGTAGGGCCATTGATGCGGCTCTGGGATGGGCACCCCTCTCCGATGGTCGCAGAGAGACTTGCTTTAAAGTTCACCAGGTCCACAGTGAACAAACAAAGTTCAAGAAGAAACAATGATACGATGTTTCAACGATGCTGACTTTTCTAGTTTGTTCACCGGAAGCATTGCTGGTAAGCCCTAGATCACCAGAGGAGGTAATCGGATAAACAGGCTTTAGAGGATTTGCAAATTGTCAGACGCTATCCCTGCTCCCTGGCCCACTCACAGAGGCAAATCAGCTAGTCCTTGCAGACTATGGGGGTGACAGGATCATGGGGGTTTCAGACCCTTCACCCTACTCCTGTCAGGTAAATCTTCACAGTTACTATGAACCTAAGTCCCCTCTGAGGCCATATGAATATTCCTAGCCTCACTTTGCAAACGTCCGCCATACGCCGGTAGCCTGTAGGCAATCCTGTGTTCTAGATAAAGTGCTTGGTGTGCTCCAGGCAACGTCTGTGCTCTATAAATCCCCCAGACCCATATACATCTGATGCAGCCTGTTCTGTCTGTGTCTACATTCAGATTTGGGGCGATACAGACCCCTAGGTTAGGAGATGATGGGCAGGGGGCGGGAAGAGCGTGGGGACTGCTCATCACTCTCATGTACTTTGGGGCCAGCACCAGGATGGTCCTTCATGGTCAAATGGAGAGCTTTAAATATGGCACCAGGTCTGCGTCCCGATGAGGCCGCGGTCACCGACCACTGGAGTTTGGCTCCATGAAGCTTACATTGGGACGGTCGTCTTTCCATGGTTGGTAAATTGATTACAAATACATTGGGAAACAGTTACACCTGATATTGACTGCACTTACGAACAGCCTATCTGTGATGTTAAGCAGGCTATAGTTATTATGAAAAGCCCCGAGACAAATGATTGGTATTTTAACACTTCTTTTGTAATATCAGTAATAATTGTTTTTGTTGTTATCATTACTATTTTGTTATTTTAGTTGTACGTGTCGTAGTGCTGCAAAGCACAAGGCGCTATACAAAAGACGGGATCCAAGAGAAAGGCACACAGATGGGGAGCAGGAGGGACAGAAGGATGGCGGAGGGCGAGGGTGGCAGGAGAGTTTCCTAAAAGGGCTCTGTCATGGCCAGGCAGAGGGCAGACCCAGAGAGGTGTGTATTGCAAGGGGATATCTCCAGGTTCTGATAGAAATGGGGTAGGGAAGGGGCTTCAAAAGCCATGAATATTTTAGTAGGATTGTTAAATTTTTCCATTCTGTGTACAGCACACTGGCATCAAACCTCTCGCCCTGGTGCTTGTGTGGTTCTTTCAGTCCTGACCCGGGTTTGAGGCAACAGTGTGAGTGTTAAAAATGTAGCCTCTCAGATCCAGTGCTTCATTTTTTTTATTTTTTTATTTTTAAAAAAGGTACCAGGGCCCTCGTCAAGAAGTCACTGCAGCTTGCACCATCCATTGTCATTGCCAGGAATAGTACTAACACGACTACTAACCATCACACTCTCGCAAGGGTGAAGATACTAGTCCAGGGTCCCAAAGCTATAAGAACGGCTTGGGTGGCAGGCATTAGTAATTGATAATGTATATTGAATGAATAAACACCTTTTGTTGTGCTCATACCTAAATTAGGCAGACAGCGCCACCATGTGGCAGACTGTCATAAGCACCCGTGCTGACAATTAAGTGCCAGGGCCAGCACTGGAAACCACGGGCTCAAATTAAGCACTGTTCAAATCCAAGCTTCATAAATCGGATATTCAGGCAGGCAGCGCTCATAATATGAAGATATTACCCACTGTAATAAAACCAATCTGAACATGCGAGAAAGGATGTACAAAAAAAAAAATGTTTGCACCTATATAAACACTATGTCACACTGCACTACCCTTTCACATCCCAGGTACCTCTCCTATCACTCGTTGACCTCATGCTTGTCTTTTACCCTGTATATCACTCCGCTGCCTTTTGGTTAGGCCCACACTACAGAAATACCACATACATACCTGGTGTGTCATGATCCATCAGGCAGCTTGTGATTTTTGACATGTTCAATATCAGGTATTTCTTTGGGGGGCTATAAATAAGCGATCCTCACTCAAGCTGATGTCCAGGGTCGGACTGGCCTATAGGGAAATCATACAGTGCCCGATGGGCTGATCTGACAGGTCAGTGTGCAGGAAAGGTTTTTTGTCTGTTTCTGGGCCTGTTTTATGGTCTGCTGGGCCAGGTTTTACTGTTGATTTCACTGATATTAAAACAAACATTGCCTGCAGCAAGCATTAATCCATGCAGCCTTCCATAACTTGCAAAACATTTATAATTTGTGTCTTTTTACAAATTCAAAACTGCCCTGTTTGCAAACATGGCCATCTGTTTACCTATCGAATTCACCAATGGGGCACAATGTTGTTTTTGTGCCTGGGCCTATTTTCTGTTCCAGTACGACCCTACTGATGCCATCTCATTTTTCATTTGTAGGTGTTTTTAGAAAAATGGAAATGCAGCCTTTTGGTTGTTTAAAGGTGTGGAGTGGTTGCCACAAGCATGCGGTAGAGCAAGGATTTGAAAAACAAAGTGCAGGCAAATCACAAAAGCACTTACGTGGAGAAGTGTGGCTCAATGGTTAGAGCGGCAGACCTCGATGCAGAGCACCGGTCCGGGACCAGGGTTCGATTCCCGTCGCGGCAGGGTCTCGGGCTATAAATACCGCGGACCGGATATTCTCGCCTCAGTGCCTATTCTAATCTTGGGTCCCACGCTGCAACTCTGGGCAATAGCTTGCTTAATCTCCACAACGGCCCCACAGCGCTGGGGATGCCTGGCTTCACCCTGGGATGCCCAGGAGTGGACATTTCACAGGGAAAAAGCCAGGAAGGGTTCCCTAGCGGTATGAATACAGCGCCGGGAGTCCCCGGTCCGGGGTAGCTGTGCGCTATATAAGTACAAACACATTTACATTTACTTATAAGTGTTGGAAGTCGTACTACAGGAGCACTTTTTATGGACTTTTACCTGCCTGATGGGATGGTCCAACTCCCTACAAGAAAGAGGGCACGGTCCTTTCTATTTGTACGAAACGTATATGAACATTCCTTGAATATTACTGTTTTAGTCTTCTCAGATGTTTAGGGCCAGTTCACCAAACCATGCAAGAGTGCCTAAGAGTACTGCATGAGTACCATGATACATACTCTAAAATGCTTTTGTGAGTAGTCTCCAGGGCCTGCATGCCAGAGGTGCACCGCCCACATTGGCCATTGTTAGAAACTGCTCTGCTGCACCACCACAAATGTGTACTTATGTGTACTTGTAAAGCGCAGCATCACCCGTGAGGGTTTCTTGGTGCTGAGCAGGTGTGTGTGTGCCGAGCCCTGCCTATGGTAGGTTGGTTAATCACCCGTGAGGGTATCCTGGTGCTGAGCAGGTGTGTATACATTGCCCTGCCTATGGTAGGTTGGTTAATCGCCTGTGAGGGTATCCTGGTGCTGAGCAGGTGTGTGTACATCG
Organism: Triturus cristatus; assembly: GCF_964204655.1. NCBI lineage: Eukaryota > Metazoa > Chordata > Amphibia > Caudata > Salamandridae > Triturus > Triturus cristatus. The sequence goes on along the minus strand of NC_140592.1, from coordinate 27,916,431 downwards.
CCCTGCCTATGCTAGGTTGGTTAATCACCCGTGAGGGTATCCTGGTGCTGAGCAGGTGTGTGTACATCGCCCTGCCTATGCTAGGTTGGTTAATCACCCGTGAGGGTATCCTGGTATCCTGGTGCTGAGCAGGTGTGTGTACATCGCCCTGCCTATGCTAGGTTGGTTAATCACCCGTGAGGGTATCCTGGTGCTGAGCAGGTGAGTGTGCCGAGCCCTGCCTATGGTAGGTTGGTTAATCACCCGTGAGGTTATCCTGGTATCCTGGTGCTGAGCAGGTGTGTGTACATCGCCCTGCCTATGGTAGGTTGGTTAATCACCCGTGAGGGTATCCTGGTGCTGAGCAGGTGTGTGTACATCGCCCTGCCTATGCTAGGTTGGTTAATCACCCGTGAGGGTATCCTGGTGCTGAGCAGGTTTGTGTACATCGCCCTGCCTATGCTAGGTTGGTTAATCACCCGTGAGGGTATCCTGGTGCTGAGCAGGTGTGTGTACATCGCCCTGCCTATGGTAGGTTGGTTAATCACCCGTGAGGGTATCCTGGTGCTGAGCAGGTGTGTGTACATCGCCCTGCCTATGCTAGGTTGGTTAATCACCTGCGAGAGTATCCTGGTGCTGAGCAGGTGTGTGGACCGAGCCCTGCCTATGGTAGGTTGGTTAATCACCCGTGAGGGTATCCTGGTGCTGAGCAGGTGTGCGTGCCGAGCCCTGCCTATGGTAGGTTGGTTAATCGCCCGTGAGGGTATCCTGCTATCCTGGTGCTGAGCAGGTGTGTGTACATCGCCCTGCCTATGGTAGGTTGGTTAATCACCCGTGAGGGTATCCTGGTATCCTGGTGCTGAGCAGGTGTGTGTACATCGCCCTGCCAATGCTAGGTTGGTTAATCACCCGTGAGGGTATCCTGGTGCTGAGCATGTGTGTGTACATCGCCCTGCCTATGCTAGGTTGGTTAATCACCCGTGAGGGTATCCTGGTGCTGAGCAGGTGTGTGTACATCGCCCTGCCTATGCTAGGTTGGTTAATCACCCGTGAGGGTATCCTGGTGCTGAGCAGGTGTGTGTACATCGCCTATGCTAGGCTGCTTAATTGAAAAGCCAGGTCTACAGCTTCTTGCAGAATTCAAGAAGAGAGGAGGAGGTGCGGACGTGGCATGGGAGGCCGTTCCATGCTTTACAAGCAATGTAAGAGAAGCTCTGTCCTCCTTATCATCTTCTATGTATGTGTGGAATGTGTGCGAGTAGGAGTCCTGCAGAGCGGAGGTGTCTGGGCGGTTGGTGGAAGGAGGTGGGATTGTTTAGGTATTCCGGGCCTAAGCTACGGAGCCCCTTCAGTGTGTATGTGAGGAGTTTGAAATAAGCACACATATGTGTCAGGAGCCTCTAGAGTTCCCTGAGGTGCGGTGTGATGCGAGCTCTGTGTGGGAGGTTGAGGAAGAGTCCAGCTGCTGGGTTCTGGTTGGTTTGTAATCTTCTGGTGATTTGCTTCGAGATCTCTGTGTAGACTGTGTTCTAGCAGCTCAGCTTGCCGGTGACGAGGGCATGAGTGGCAGTTCTTGTGCTGCTTTGGAGCCATGTGAAGCTCTTCTTTGGCATGGGCTGGCGCCGTCATGCCCTGTTTGCTGTTAATTATTATTCTGAGAGTCCTGGATTGGGCACTGGGTGTGGATATGAGTTCAGCCGCCACCAGTTGGAGTCCCATGGCAAGGTGTTCTTGCCAAACATCACTACTTCTGTCTTGTCGGTGTTGAGCTTGAGACAGCTGGCTGTCATTCAGTTGGCAACTTCGGTCATGCAGGTGGTGAACTGGCTTCTTGTGCTGGGGGTCTTGTCTGAGAGGGCGAGTACGAGTCGCATGTTGTCAACATAGGAGAGGATGTTAATGTTGTGTGCACGGATGATGTTGGCCAGAGGTATCATGTGTGTTCAAGAGGATGGGGCTGAGCCATGAGCCCGGATGCACTCTGCAGATGAGTTTGCGGGCTTCCCAGGAGTAAGGTGCCAGGGTGACAGCATGTATTATATCCATTAAGAAGAAGATGACCCACTGGAGAGCGGGTCTTTCGATGTCAATCACATGCAGCCGCCTGATGAGCATGGGGTGTGAGATTGTGTCAAATGCTGCAGAGCGGTCCAGGAGAATAGGGCTGCCGCGTCTCATCTGTCAAGCATCATGCGGATGTCATCTGTGGTGGTGATGAGTGCTGTTTCTGTACTGTGGTTGGGCCTGTGTCCAAACTGCGTGGCATGGAGGAGCTGCTGAGGTGGTCGGTTAGGCATTGGTTGATTTAGTTTCTCTAAAACCTTGACCGGGCATGGTCAGAGGGAGACGGGCATGTAGTTGGAGAGTGACTGGGTCAGTGGGTAGTTTCTTGAGCAGGGACGGGACAGTGACGTGTTCCAGGTGTCTGGGAATGTGGCTGAGCACACTTGGGGCTCAAATAATTGTAGTGTAGGGGGTAGTGAGAGCAAAAGGGGGAAACCAAGTGCCTGCATGTGGCTCACAGTGCGGAAACCCTGTTTGTCTGGTCTTTAGCCTCGTATTCACATTCAGACTTTGAAATGTGGATTTCTGCCTTTGTTAAATAAATGCTACAAACTCTTTTCTTCAAATCAACAACGTTAATCTCCTGGGGTCACAACAAGCACTGCCAAATCCAAGGCCCTTGTCGTGAGAAAGAAGAGAGCGGCAGCAGGGGATTGAGCAGGATGTGCACTGACTGACATTAAAAGCAGCACAAACTCTTTGAGAGATGGTCCAAGGACATTCATTAATGCCCTGGAGAGGGGGCTTCTGCTTAAAGTGTTATCGTCCCAGATAAAAAACAGGCAAAGGCTTCAGAAAACCGAGGAGGAGTGGCCAGTACCAAGAGTTGCTAATTCCAGGATAGGCCTCGGCAGCTCTTGGCAGAATTTCCACCTCTGTAAGAAGCTGCATGGTCAGAGGTGAACTAACCCTTCAAGCACTGTGGCATTTCCAGGTGAACTTCAGGAGGGAGGGGTGGGTGTTAGGGATGCATGGGCTGCTGTGTGCCATCTGTGAGAGAGCCCAGGCTCCACTGAAGAAACAGCCCCCTTCCAGTGCCTGCCCCAAACCGAGAAGCCAGCTTGGTCCCCTGACTCAAAACCAGAACAAAAAGTAGCCTGTGAAAGAGTGGTTCATCGCATGTGTGTACCTGTGCCAGGACACTTTCCCATGTACAGGCCAAAGACACTTTCGAATGTGCGTGCACTTGTGCAAAGACACTTCTTCATATACATGTGCAAATACGCTTCCCCATGTATGTGCACATGTGCAGAGACACGTTCACAGGTTTGTGCAAAGACCCATTCGCAGGTTTCTGCACGTGCAATACGACTTTCACATGTGTGTGCACATGTTCACAGACACTTTCGCAGGCACATTCACCTTGCAAAGACACATTCACATGTGTGTGCATATGTGCAATGACACTCACATATATGTGTCCAGACACTTTTGCAGGTCATGCACCTGTACAGAGACACTTTCCTATGTGCATGCACCTGTTGAAAGAAACTTTCACTTGTGTGTGTGCACATGTGGACAGACACTTTCGCAGATGTGTGCACATGTGCAAAAACACTTTTGCTTGTGCATTCACCTGAGCAAAGACGTTTTGCAGGTGTGTAAACATTTGCAAAGAAGCTTTTATCTGTGGATGACTTGAGCCGGAACTTGGATCAGGAAGACTGCTCAGTCTCCATAAAGGACTAAAAACAGAAGCACTTCAGGGGAAGAACACAACATAAGATGCCCTGTGTGTCTGCAGTACCGCACAAAGCAGCTAGCACTGTGTGTCTCAGTACTAATCCCGGGCGGGTAACTCCGCTCCGCCAGCGGAGTTTTGCACACTCCGCGTTCCGTTGCGAATGCGGAGCTTAGGCAAAACTCTGACTCTGTGGCGTAGTTAGCCAGCTCCTCTACCCTCCCAAAGTAATAATAATGTTTAAAAAAGGTACTTACCTGCCGTGGCTGCCTCCTCCTCACCATGGCCGCTCTCCTTCCTCGTCCTCACCGTCCTTCTCTTAGATAACCCCTACTTTGTAAGTCTTGGGTGTGCGCATGCGATGGACTATTTTAGCATCACAGCTGGCAGGTGAGCCGGTCGAGCCGTACTTGAGCACCACCCTGGTAGGCTGGCATAGGTAATAGTATTGGTAGACTAAGCCACTTGGCCTCTTTCTCTGCACAGGTAAACAGAGTGGCATTATATCTTGGCAATAAATTTAGCACTGCTGGTATTCACCCTAGCAAAGGACTCCGTATAGGCATTTACTCACTAGGGCACACATCAGACGGGCACTGCATCTTAGGCGGCAAACATCTTTTCCTACTTTGTAGCCAAGATCTTAAAATAGATGCAGTCTGCTTTAGATGTCTGCAGCAGGCCTATTGCTTCCAATACAGAACATATATTTAAGGGTGGGTTTTGGGTCGGCACCTTGCTTATGATTGGATGGCTGTTTTGTCTATCTCAGTTGCCTCCATATGATTTGACGACCTTCATCCCTATTTCTGTATTTGTCCCACCCAGGAGCATTTCATTCTCATTCTGTTCTGCTTGTATGAGCTGCCTCCTTCTACTACAGGGGTCCTCAACTGGGGGCAGGCCTCCTTAGGGGGTCCTCCAGTGTTACCAGGGGGGTGCCAGGCTCTGGCCAAGAGAAGCATTATGCTCATAACAATGCTTTGTTTTAAACAGAAAGAAATGAGTGGCCGAACGCCACGCTGTGATGGGCCATCACTAACATCTTTTGTCATTTTTATCCTAACTGGGGGAAGGAGTCAAAAGGGAAGGGACTCCAAATATTCTTCAAACCCCGCCCCCACTTCTAATAATCACATTGTGGATACTTGTACACGTTAGTAAGGCACCTGCCAAGCCAGAACAGTATGTTTGCCAATCCTACATTTGATTGCATTTTTAGGACAGTAATAGAACTTAACTGCAATGTTTAAATAAGTCTAGACATATTTAAACATTGCCAATTGAATAGAATAATTGTGAACAATTCTGAGGCTGGCCAGATGATTATTTTTTTCCAGTGGGGGGGGGGGGTTTGAAAAGTTCGAAGACCACTGTTCTGCTGCATACTCGAGGGGACTCTTTTTTTTTTTATTATTATATGTTCAGCACTCTTTTGATGTGCAAGTGTTTCTTTGCTTTATCCCTATTTTTCCAATCTCCCACTGCAGGCCCCCTTTTAATTCTCTCCTCCATCACTCCTGAGTTCACCCCACCCCTCTCATTGTCCTGCCCAGTGGTCCTTGTCTCCTGAATCTCAGGACATGAGGTCACATTAGCAACTAGCGCTTCACTTCTTGGTGGCGGTGTTAAGAAGAATAGGGGGTGTTCAGGGAAGCCGTCTCATGGCCTCACCCATTTGGTTGGGTCATCATGATGCCGGGACCATGGCGCGGCCCATCACAGGGTATGATCATCTCTCCATGCTGCTGTGGAGAATCCCTAAGACCTGGTCGCATGGCCAAGCTCCGAGCATCCCTGAGAACTAGTGAGAGACCTGATAACATGAATAGAGGAGGCGTCCCGTTCATGGGGTCTCCTGAATCTGGGAGCCGGCGACGAAGCAATATACGCCGAGGGAGCCAGTCACCAATGCACTATCCTCTCATACCTGGGGGTCTCTGCTCCCGCTCTGAACCCCACATGCTGTGGGAAGACAGCTCTTTTTAAACTAGAAGAAGGGAACAGGCCAAGGAAAGAAGCCTCTTGCACCTGCAGCACCCACAGGCGCCACCTTGTGGCGGGAGGCCATTTGCACCTCTTCCTGGAAGAATACAATGCGCCTAAACCATAGACTCCAAAGACGCTTGCAGCACACGGTGTGCGAGCCCGGGCCCCTGTATATGCAGGTGACTACCTCAGTCTGCATGTGTGGGGGTGTTTGAAGGTCACACCTCACAAGTGTGGGTGACTTGGAGAGGTCAAAGTGCATAAATAAAAGTATGGGAACTGTGATCCTGAGTACAGTTTGGGCGGGGTCAGCTAATGTGGGGGCAGGGTCAGAGATATGGCTAAAAAGAATGAAATATGAGCTATTTTCAAGTCCTTTCACCTTCAAGTAGCTGCATAGAAAATATGATGCCCTCACCTTAAACAACAATAAATGCAACTTAAATGTATCCAACGGAAAAGCTTTGTTGGTTAATGTGATTATTTCAGCTGCCTGGGTGTGTAACCCGACAGTCGCTGATTTGCATCCTGGCCGGTGCACTGGGGAGATAGTGACGTGTATTTATAGTGTTAAGATGTTTAAGCCTGTACCTGAAAGCACTGTGAACACGTGTCAGCAGTTTAAAAAATACCTTCCACGGAGCATAAGTGTAAATAGGCAGCTGCAAAATGTGCAAAAATACTATTTTAATGTCTACTGTGCTTTCAAAAGTTATGTTTTAGTAAGAAACTATCTCTACCTAGTGTAAAACTTCTTATAGGTTTCCATTGAAAGGACGCAGCATTCCAGATTCAATCCATTAGAGCCTGTACAGGCTTCCAGGCAGCCTTAGATTTGCTGATTAACCAATTGCACACATTCACATTTCTTTCAGGATCACAGACCCTGGAGAGAAAGCTCGTTTCTTCAACAGCTGCCTTTCTCTTCTCTCACTCCACCGTAGAGCAGATAATCAACTGTAAAGTACAGGTTTTTTTTTTAAGAATCAGAACTGTTTTGATCAAATCAATAAAACTAGGGAGCATAGCCCCCTATTCCCCTGCCCACTGTGACCTCTGTTGACTTTACAGATCTGAAGTCCTGGCCTGAAATCGTCCTGGCTAGCTCCAGGCAAGTCCACCTCCAAGCAAACAGGTCGACTTCCGCCTGACGCAGGTCTAAGATGGCTGCTGTCCACACAGCCTGTTCCTCTCCGCTGAACACAAACACACAGACATCGGACCGTCTCGCTGGTTTTGGCTTCTTTGTCAGACTTTGTTTATGTTACTTCGGAAGGGAAACATGAGGATTTATATTTCAAAGAATTCTCTGCAGACCCATTCATTTCAGTGCCAAAATCTGGCTTTTCTCACTAATTCCCGTCTCTGAAGCAGATTGTGCAAAGAGAAAAAATGGAAAATGTTACAAACCAGAATTCATTGAGCCGTGATTGTCTTCAGCTGCCGGTGACCTTTTAATGAGGTGACCTTTTAATGATCGTGACGTACACACTTGCCTTATTTGCAGCCCAAGAGGTGTTTAATGTATGTGTCCTACGTCCTGACTCCATGCACTGGACACCCTCGGACATGCCAAACTGATGCTTCTAATGCTGCACACCTTCTTAGACCTCAATTGTGGTCCAGGAAGGAAGCGGGGAGTTTCAATTCACCTAAATGGCTACCCAACCAATCAGATTGCAACGGTCAATTCGATTTGTCACAAGGCGACGAATCGGATGGACGAGCTCGCTGTTGGCTTTTAATGCTGTGAGACAGCACTGATTTGCACATAAAGGATGTCAGCAACATATATCAGTACAAAATGCATACATGACAACATTTGGGGGGACCTATGAAAGAAATTTGACAAAACAAGAAGAGAAATTTAATTTATCCATTAACTTGCTTGCGGGTTAAGGGTATACTAAAGTGGCTCCTATGGGTTTACTAGTTGGGAAGTGAAAAGAAGTAGGGGAGCACAGGTCTTTTCTTCGTAATGCCCTCACACACCCCAAGGGATGTCATGCTTCATCATTTGGGCATTTGCCCCTCGTCAGGCCGGCGCTGCAATGCCTGACGGGCTCCCGAAACCGGGGCTCTTTGTCGGGGATCTTTTGAAGAAGCCGTATGGGTGCGTGTGGGTGTGAGGGCAAGGTAGTGCACGAGGAGTGAGATGTTTAAAAAAGGTATAGGGCCGTCCTACTTATTTCAGTAATTTTATTAGTGAGGTAGCTCTAGCCTTGTTAAAAAGAGGTGTAGAAGCCCTATTTAGGAGTAATGGTCCGTAAGGGCTAAATATGTGGGGGTGTGGTCAACATGTTTCGTGCCCCAGCTGCCCAAAAGGGTCAATGGCACTTCGTCAGGACCAAAAATTATAACATGTGAAGGTAAGTGCACTACCGTTTTAGCACTGGTTGCTAGGAACGGTAGGGGGTGAATATTAAGGAACTGGTACTGAGATGAGGATAGACCTATGCAAGGGAACAAAAAAGGGGGGGGGGGGGAAAGGAAACAAATCACAATAACCAACGAGTGAAAACAGCCATTGGCAGTGGTGAATATAACTGGGCAAAGGTGAGCCTCGGTGAAAAACAGAGTACACAGGTCACTCTTTAGTGCATTTTAGGTGTATTTTTTATTTTTTGTGACCTGTGGGTGGTGGAAAGACGGAGAAGATCCGTCGTGGACCTTCTAATGGAGTGGTTTTATACGCCGTGATCGTAACGACGATGCCGTGCTGAGTGGACGGAATAAAGAAGGTCACGGGTGGCTATATAGCATACCAGTTGGTAAAAATTACTCTGTGATTCTATAAAAATAGTCTTGTGTAGTGCGCGTGTAAATCCATCAAACCGCTGTCAAAGGGCAGACAGGAATGATTGGGAATACAGACGAAAAGACTAGTGACACAATATCAACGTGAACCGAAAGAGAGACAACAGTTATCGTTAATCGATCAGGGAAGGCTAAGGTTGTACGTGAAAAAGGATCATAGACGGGGTTGACAACAGAGCACAAAAGTTGCTCCGAATTCTATCCAGAGGCCAAACACAGATAGGAGAAACAGGTATGAGAGACATTACATCTTAACACAAAAGCTGACGAGCAGGCTTACCAACGGGATCCAGTCATACGATCACGGTACTCACGTAGGTAGACTGGCAACTTGCTGGCGTCCTACCCTCGCTCTGGGCCCCGTGCAGGCTACTTCCCGGGAGCGTCTAAAATAGCGTAGGGAGACGTCCCTCGACGTGGTGGCCATGTTGGAATGGGATCTACTCGCGCTTATGTTTTCGCGCTTCTTGTTCTTAATATTCCATTGGTGCCTTCTGAGCAGGACCTTATAATAAACTAGGCTCCTTGTCCCCCTCTGTATAAATATATAATAAAGTGGCGACATCTTAAATACCATGATTTATAACTTAAAATCCTGAGTCTGTAGCTTAAATCAGGAGTGATGGCATGTACACAATATGTGCCGAATAGCAGATTTGCCCTACTCCGCCATCCTATTTAACAGAGCCGTTGGAAGGACAGGGACCTCTTCTTCAGGTGGTGACTGCCATCCCGGTGGATGCTCAGCGGCAATGGAAAACTCCAGTCTCCCTCATCCCTAACAAATCGCAAGCTGACCCACACCAACTTCCTAGGAATGATTGAAATATGTGCTCCGTCTTTGAAAACTGAAGAGAGTGCGGTGCTCCTGCTGAGGCGATCTTCAGGTCTGACTAGCTACAAAGATGTCAGTGCTCCCTACTCAAAGGGCCGAGTAGACGCATCATGAGTCCCACAGGATGAGGGCCTTGGACAAATAAAGAAAACCTGTACAAGACTCAAAATCAAAACCTTGAAGGTTTATTTAAAATTAAGAACTCTTACAAAAATCAAAAAGGCAATTGGTTAGTCAATTCAAATCAGCATGAATAGATCTCGTAGGTCAAAAGAAAAGTCTACGTATGGGATCAATAAGAGGACTGATATGAAGTCTGCCTTTCGAGAAATGCTCTGAAAATATTCCAAGAACCAAGAGCAGACTGTCATAGAGGCTGCTCAGTAAGAATAGTGGGAAATTCTGTCAAAAATATTTTAACTACAGAATTAAATAGCAGTCTGAGACGGACTTGGTTTTGCTTGGTATGAAAGCGAGGCAGGATCTGGCACACATCCCAAATAAGGCCCTATTTATAGGTTCATAGGAGGAGAGACGTTTGCCCTCGATAAAACATGAGATGGTAAGATGGGGTGTACTAATAAGTTACATGACAGAAACCAATCAACATTGCAAAAATGATGTTACATAAAACAGGCTACTCTAGACAGCCGCCCAAAATGAATAGGCAATGAGTCACTTTGCTTAGTCCCTTTGCCAAGTCTCCTTAAAGGAGACTTGGCAAAGGGACTTGGGTATGTAGGGCAAAGGACCTTTGCCCTACATACAAGAGGAAATTACATTACCAGCTTGAAAAACTAACTCTTTAACATGTGAATAGACAATAAAATTGACTGCAGGAAGCAAAAGTCTTGATTTTGAAACATGACTAGAATGCCTCTGGCTTCCTCCGAATAAACAACACAGAACAGATCTAATTTTCGTCTATTTGTGGAAAAAAGAAAAACACAAAATTAAAGAGAGCTAAATCCTGCAAGGACCTTTTAAAAGCCACGTTTTATAGATGTCACAGCAACCAGACCAGCTGCCCACTAAATCAGTTTTGAGGTCCAGTTTTGCTACCTTAAACACACAAAATTGAACATTAATCTTTGCTAGTAAATCTGCTAATACAGACCTCCATAAACTGTATTAATTGCAAATGCTACAGCAGGTAGAAGGCTGGTGGGAGCCTATGGGTTGGACCAAGGCAGTGCTGCATTAGAGACTGTGGTTTCAGGTGGGGCCCCCGGCATCATTTTTGGGAGCTGGCACTTTTCCTCATTAGACTTTGACGCAGAACAAAAGGGAGAAAAACACACAAATGGTGAAGAGAAGGAAGAGAAAGACGGAAAAAGCATGACAAAAGGAGAAAGCTGGTATGAAAAGAGCCCGCAAGAGTGAAAGGGCCGGGAGGGTCCAGAGGATCAGAGTCCTGAGGTGGAGTCGACGCTGTTCATTCTTGGCATTGAGCGTGCGGACATTCCATAGCACTTCTGCAAGGCGTCTGAGCAAACCTTTAGGCGCTGCCACTCATTCTGTTACAAATTAAGCACTGACAAGGAGTCTACACCTTGATGTCAGTGAAGGTCAAAAGGGACTTGATGTCACTTCACCTCTCACTGACATTTTAGTGAAACAACATCCATGAGTTTAAAGCTCTTTATTGAGATTCGAATTTTAGGTTTTCTGATAAATCTTCAGACGAAGACCAGTAGTTCTTTCCTACTACAATTTGTTATTTACCATAATGAACAGAATTTTTTTAAAAAAGAGAAACCTATGAGAACAATCATAACTAAATGTGAAGTATCGAGGTGAATTCGGCATTACACCCTAAAAGCAGCCTATTGCTGGGAGCGGAGTTAGGGTATGTTAGAAAGGGTCTATAGAGCACTCTACCACCCGGAGGTTTCTTGGCGCTAACAACCAGATCTCAGCGAGATGGCATAATTAGGCAAGATTAAAAAGATGGCTTTTCAGGAGCTTGCGAAAATAAAGATGGGATCGAATTTAAAGGTTCCAATAAGTCAATTACTTCACGGTTTGGGCGCCCCAATGGAAAAGTAGCGCCCCAAGATGTAGCATAACAAAAGCTACCCAAGGACACGAAGACGAAACTGTTTGCCTGGGTTGAGTTTCAGCTGAGGAGTATATATGGACAGGACTTTGGGCAGCTAGTAAGAGCCGAACAATACAAGGATTTGAGAATTAATTAGGAGACAGTTGTAGAGGTGCCACCGAGATCTAACCTGCCAGCTAGAAACAGAAAACTTTTTTATTCAAAATCTGCACTTGATTTATAAGATGTTAGATTATGTGGCAAGTGCTAGAAATCCATAATTATGCGGCTAATGCTGCGGCCAAGGAATCGTATAATTCCAGTGGCCTTGGTGTAAGTGCATTTGGTTCAATAGGAATAAGCCACAGCTATAAGAGTGCCTCAGCTTTTGGCGCCAAAGGCAAGGGCAGGACATCTGACGATTGCCACTCGACATTCGGTGGCAATCCTACGAGCCCGGAGTTTAGTGATGAGACTCCGCCCCCAGCATAAGGACGGAGATGTGGCCCCCTGTCCTGTCTGGTACATTCAGCCAGCCCATTTTTTATACAATAAAACACTGCATTCTGGTATTTGTAGTTTTGTTTTTAGCATTGATAGCGCCGTCCTTGAATCACAGGCTGCAAAGTGCTGTTTGCTCAAAGGCACTTACCGACACTGCTGCTTGACAGGGTTACTTGGGAGCTGCCAAGGCCCAGTGCCCTGCATGAGCAGCCCAGATTGACTACTAGTACCAGAATGCAAAGCAAAGACCTGGCCTGTATGAGCTACTCGAGCATAGACCTGGGAAAGATAAAGCTCTGGGTGGTGTAGGGTCGGTGCACGTATTCAGAAGTTACAGCAAAACTGCACGCGGACACTCCCTGCAGAGAGCAGCCCGCAGCAGGAGCCTTGGATGTGCTGCGCTCCAAGCTGCAGATCAGCCGCTCTGGGATCTGCTGGCCTTCTGTGGCTGCTTGTCTCCTTGACCCCCGGGCTCTGCCGGGCTCCGCTCTGTGTGTCATGTCTGACCACCCCCAGACTTCTCTCCTGGTACAGGAGATGGGCAGTGCTGGGCTCTGCTGGCCATGCCTGAGTTTTCCCCTAGGGCTTCAATTCTTGATCCTGAGATCAGCAGTGCCGGGCTCGGCTGGTCATGCCTGAGCATCACCAGACGGTCAACTCTCCAAGCCTGGAGGGGGACGCTGTTAGTGGGGGTGAGCGAAGTGATGCTGCAGTCAGTGGGGTGGGGGAGCAGAGGGAGGCTGCAGTCAGTGGGGTGGGGGAGCAGAGGGAGGCTGCAGTCAGTGGGGTGGGTGGGTGGGTGGGGGAGCGGAGGGATGCTGCCGCCAGTGGAGAGACAGGGAGATGCTGCCGCCTGTGGGGGAGCAGATGGATGCTGCCAAGGTGAACTTGCTCTCAGCCGCCTGATGGAGGCCGGAGGCAGAGGGAGACGTGCGGACGGACGCCGAGGGTGGGCAGTGCGGAGGGCAGTGGAGCAGGCGCGCCCCAGGAGCCCCGTGGTCCTGCTGCCAGGTACAGAGCCCAAACCTGCTGCCACCTACACAGCTGTTGGCGGTTCATATTCCGCAAACTCGAGGGGGTTCATTTAGCATCATAATGATCTATGTGATGAGGAGCATGGCTGAGTGGGTTCACGTGCCTGCTGCAGAAATACGTGCAACCCGCAGCAACAGGTTTAAATCCACGAGGAGCGAAATCGACCTTTCCTCCTTCGTCTGAGTACGAGAAAATAAGTGTCAGTGAGTGGGGGCCAGTACCATTGGGTATTTATAGCACTATGAATCCGCAGTACTGTCAGCAAGCGCTACATTCCGGAGATCTGCTACTAGTCTAATGCCTTGCAAAGGACCTATCTGACACTGGGAATAGATGTCTGAAGCATCGGCACTCAAGCAGGGTGTGACTCTGCGAGGGGCGGGACACAACTACCACAGGACAATGCAGTATTGTGCGTTCAGAGGCCAGTGTCACCCTGACACTCGCTGCTCTGCGCTTTTATCCTTCGGCACACCTCTCTGCGCCCTCAAAGGATCCCAGTTGGCACTGCTCAGCTGGGACAGGGCGGGGGTCTGCCACCCGAACCACCGGCTCAGTCGAAACGTGCAGGCGCCTTGAATGCATCATGGTACTATGCAGGCGCATTATAAATAGAATGCACAAAGCAACGCTCTTTTGTCGAGTAAGGACTATTTCTAACTTACTGTTCTCATCTCGCAACTGGCACCGCCAGCCACCTCTCTATCCTTCCGTGTATGGCCCCCACCCGTGAGCCCAGGAAGTAGCTCTTTAGTGCTATGCCCCTCATCACCCACCTGGCACCTCTATCCATCCCTCCTTCAGTCTGTGACCTCCACCCAGGGGTCCATGACGCTGTCTGCAGGTCTAGGGCCCCTCATCACCCCCCCTGGCACCTCCATCCATCCCTCCTTCTGTCTGTGACCTCCACCCAGGGGTCCATGAAGCTGTCTGCAGGTCTAGGGCCCCTCATCACCCCCTGGCACCTCCATTCATCCCTCCTTCAGTCTGTGACCTCCACCCATGGGTCCAGGAAGCGGTCTTCATTTCTAGGGCCCACTCCACACCCCTGCCCAGTAGGGTACCCAGGCCAGAGCCCTGCAGGGGCCTGCCACAGTAGATTACGTCTCGGAAAGACAGGACATTATGCAAGGGGATTGTTTAGTCAAGAAGGCCTGTTGAGCCCAACTGGACAGGACAGGCTGGGACAGGAAACATGCCTTTACTTTGAGGAGCTTCCTTGTACAGTACAGTCTTTAGGTTTTGCTTGCGCTGTGCTCGAGAAATCTATTGTTTTTAATATAAACTTAAAAGGGACTTACATCCCCCCTTTTTTCTTTCCTGGCTTCTCATTGGTTCCTGCGCGTGCCACTTACATTTCCTCCTTTTCTATTGGCTCTAGCATATTTCCCTGCATTTACCAATCCTTGTTCCTGGTCTGCTTCTCTTATCAGTTTCCCACCGTTGAAATGCTGTTAACATCCACTTTGGTGGAACTATATCTTCATAAAGTTTTCCCTTTTACTTTTGCAGCATATTTATATAACAATTTATCACCCAGAGAGATTAACTGATTGGCATAGAATCACAGGATGTTGCGCGATGCCGCGGAAACTCCAACCAGGATCACCAGCTCTCGAGTCAGCAGCTCTGACCTCTGTGCCACATATTATACACTCCCATGCTATCTCTCAGGGAGCTCTTTCCTTCTCGCAGACAATGATTGATGAAAACAGCTCTTTATTCATTACATAGGCGAAACCGATGCATTACCAATGCTTGTTTAAAGGAAGATGTTAAACTGATTTTTATGTCTTTTTGCAACAAATGTCTAACAGATTGTCCTTGTGTTTAATTTTGCACTAGCGATTCTGATTTTATTATTCCTTTTCAAAAACATTCTCACTCTTTAATATGACTGAGACCACTCCAAGGATGTAAGTGCTTTGTGGGAAAGGTTAGTGTGCCCATGTATTGTAAGGAATAGTCCCCTCGACTTCCATGACCTTATAAAGCAACTCTGCCTTCTGCCTCATTCCTCTGTGTCCACAGACCTCCTCAGTGACTTGAAATAGCCGAATAATGTATGAAGAGGTTACATTATTCACAAAATATCATAATCAAAAGGGAATTAATCACTTGTCAATATTCTAGAGTCTCAATAGAATTGTATAGGAGACCCTCAACCACACATTCACAGTATTCGGTGTATATTTATTCTGTGCTCGTGTGGTTTGGTGGATAGTGTCATCATTGGGTCTATCACTTGAGTGTCCTGTTCTCCATGTGATCCACTAACCTCCACCAGCAGGGAGACTGTCTGAACAAAGACAGTAGTGAGAAAATTTAAAATGTTCCTGTCTCAACTGTTTATTTAACCAGGAGAGAGATAAAATGAAAAGAAATGGTGGTGTTGGAGTGGATAAGTTATTGATCCACAACACCTAGTGATTTGGTCGACATGTTTCGGCCATGGGACGCCCATACAGGTCAGGTGGACTTCATCAGGACAGCTGGAAGAGACTTTAGGACACTCCATGCATAATCTGCTAAATTGATTCACTTACCACTCTTTGTCAGTGAGCACGATAACGCAAATCTGACTTTAGTGTTATAGTTGCCCACTTTAGCCCATAACTCTAGAGAAAACAGAAAACATGGTGGACAGTATACTTCAAAATAGTGACTAGTTTCCCTATTAAAACACAATGTGAGAGTTGGTGCATAGAGTTATAAGCTAAAACAGTGCTGTGTGAATGACTAATCAAAAACGGAGAGATATTTGATTCCGATGTGTTGGGGAAACTTTGGCACACGAAGGGGTTTGAGAAATGGGACCTGATTGGGATTTCCAGAGTGGGGGATCTTCTTGTTAAGGGACGAGTGAAGTCGTTTGATGAGTTACGGACGGAGTACGATCTGGAGGCTACGGAATATTTCCGGTACGCACAGGTGCGCCACGCTCTGCGGTCCGTCCTCGTCGAGGGGGAGGCTGTGCCCGAGTCCTCTCCTTTGGAGGATCGGATTCTGGATGGCCATATGCCGGAGAGTACAATCTCCTTAATCTATAAGAAGCTTGTTAACGTCCGGACCGACCTCCTCCTCGGGGTGCGTGATCAGTGGACTAGGGACGGCCTTGAACTGGATGATGAGGACTGGCAGTATGCCATTTCCTCTCCTAAGGAGGTCGCGATCCCGGCACGGCTAAGGCTAGTGCAGCTTAAGATACTTCATAGAGTCTATGTCACGGGCCCCCGACTGATTCATATGGGTTTCTCCGAGGATGGTTTGTGTAAGAGGGGCTGCGGGATGGTGGGCACCTTTCTACATATCATATGGGAATGTGGTGTGATCGCGGAGTTCTGGAAGCAAATTCATGTAGTGATGCAGGAGGTCACGGGCTTTGCACTGTTGCCAGAGGCACGGCGCTGTCTTTTGAATGTCTGGGGTCCTACTGACTATGATGCTGCGCAGACTCAATGGGTGACCCTGGGAAATATGGTGGCGAAGCGTGATATTGCGCGACTGTGGGGCTCTCAGAGACCTCCCGCTGTGGAAGCATGGATGGAAAATATGGACTGGAGCATGTTTAGGGAGAAGACGGCGTACTGTGCCCCGGGGCGGCCTAAGAAATGGCATAAGATATGGGGGCGATGGAACCAGTATAGGGGGGATATATGTCTGCCCCCGGCCACTGAACTGTTGGAGGAGCACCTTTCCCCCTAGCCTTACTTCCAACTTGGGATTACTATGAGGATATTACGTTAGATTGCTAGTGCCTCTGCTTCTCCCTCATCCGCCCGACCGGTGGTTTTGTTCTGTGTTTGAGAATGGGGCTGCGCTCCCACCGGGAACTTGCACGTGTTTATTGGGTACACTGCCTTGCTTGTGTTATTTATTTTAGGTTGTTCTAAAAAAGGAACCTTTGTCTTTTCCTGCACCAGAGCTATGGACACTTCCATGTGTTGTCCTTACTTGGCTGCCGAACCTCCGGGATGTCGGCTGAATAGCTGTGTTCCAGACTGATATAAATAAAGGTTTTTAAAAAAAAAAAAAAAAATGGAGAGATAATCGAGTGAACATGCCCAAGAAATGGTATATCTTCTTTCTGTGCCCTAATATGAAAGGTCGCCATCATCCACAGAGACACCATCCGTATCTCGACCAACGCCGACAACACCCTGACATCCGCCGAACACCTGCACTTCCAGATCCACACCGACCCCAAGACCACCCTCAGAGGCACCCTGATCTACCGACCCCCGGGACCACGCACTCAATTCAGCGAAGACATCGCCGACTTCATCAGCCCGCACGCCCTCCCCTCGGCCGACTACATCCTCCTCGGGGACATCAACTTCCACCTGGAGAACAACAACGACCGCAACACCACCACCCTGCTTGACAACCTCGCCACCCTCGGACTCAAGCAGCTGGTGACCACCCCCACCCACCTCGCCGGACACACACTCGACGCCATCTTCTCGTCCAGCAAAGACATCTCCTTCAGCCACGCCACTGGACTCCACTGGACGGACCACAGCTGCATCCACTTCACCTTCAAAAGAACCACGGTCCACCACCACCAGCAACAGGCCGCACGAAGAAGCTGGAACAAGATCACAGCCGAACAACTCACCACATCCCTGAGCCAGCACCCTCCCGCCAGCTCACCGAACCCCAGCCAAGCCGCCGACAACCTCACGAAATGGATCTCCACCTGCGCGGACGAGCTCGCCCCTCTGAGGACCCCACCCAGCAGACCCGGAAGCAAGAAGGCCCCTTGGTTCACCGACGAACTCAAGAGCTCCAAGAAGAACTGCCGAGCCCTCGAGAAAGCATGGAGAAGAGACCCAACGCCGGACAACATGACTACCCTCAAGCTCGCCACCCGAAGGCACCATCAACTGATCCACGCCACCAAGAAAACAGCATTCAAGGACCGGTTGGACAACAACGCACACAACAGCAAGGAACTCTTCAACATCGTCAGAGAGCTCTCCAACCCCAACGCCAGAACCAACGACATCACCCCATCGCAAGACCTCTGCAACTCCCTCGCCTCCTACTTCCACAACAAGATCGCTGACATACACAACAGCTTCAGAACACAACCAACGCTCCCCACGACCAAACCAACGCCCCCCACCACCACCCTCAACGCCTGGACACCGATCAACCTCGAAGACACCATCAGCACGATGAACTCCATCCACTCCGGTTCCCCAACCGACCCCTGCCCTCACCACATCTTCAACAAGGCCGACGCTGTCATCGCACCCCACCTGCGGGACATCATCAACACCTCCCTCAACACCGCCACCTTCCCTGAGAGCTGGAAGCACGCCGAACTCAGCGCTCTACTAAAGAAACCAACGGCGGACCCCACCGAACTCAAGAACTACCGCCCCATCTCGCTCCTCCCGTTTCCAGCCAAAGTCATCGAGAAGACCATCAACAAGCAACTGGCAGCCTTCCTCGAGACGACTGGTTCCCTCGACCCTTCCCAGTCAGGCTTCCGGGCCAACCACAGCAGCGAGACCGCCCTCATCGCTGCCACAGACGACATCCGAACCCTGTTGGACAACGGAGAAACAGCGGCCCTCATCCTCCTGGACCTCTCCGCGGCATTCGACACTGTCTGCCCCCGCACCCTAGTGCAGCGCCTCAGCAACGTCGGGATCAAGGAGAAGGCACTGGAATGGATCATCTCCTTCCTCACCGGAAGGACACAGAGAGTCCGCCTGCCCCCGTTCAGATCAGAAGCCACGGAAGTCACCTGCGGCGTCCCTCAGGGCTCCTCGCTCAGCCCCACCCTCTTCAATGTCTACATGAGCCCCCTTGCGGCCATCGCACGCCAACACAACCTGAACATCATCTCCTACGCCGATGACACCCAGCTGATCCTCTCCCTGACCAACGACCCCGCCACCGCCAGAGCCAACCTACACGAAGGGATGAAAAACGTGGCCGAGTGGATGACGACCAGCCGCCTGAAACTGAACACAGACAAGACGGAAGTCCTCATCCTGGGCTCCTCACCCTCCGCCTGGGACGACTCCTGGTGGCCCCCTGCCCTGGGCAACGCACCCAAACCGACAGACCACGCACGCAACCTGGGCTTCATCCTGGACTCCTCCCTCTCCATGACCAGACAAGTCAACGCCGTCTCCTCGTCCTGTTTCAACATCCTGCGCATGCTACGTAAGATCTTCCGGTGGATCCCCACCGAGACCAGGAAAACAGTCACCCAGGCCCTCGTCACCAGTCGACTGGACTACGGCAACGCCCTCTACGCCGGTACCACCGCCAAGCTCCAGAAGAGACTCCAGCGGATCCAGAACGCCTCGGCGAGACTCATCCTCGACGTCCCCAGACGAACTCACATCTCCAGACACCTGAGAGACCTGCACTGGCTC
Organism: Triturus cristatus; assembly: GCF_964204655.1. Lineage (NCBI taxonomy): Eukaryota > Metazoa > Chordata > Amphibia > Caudata > Salamandridae > Triturus > Triturus cristatus. Next base: position 27,897,088 of record NC_140592.1, on the reverse strand, counting down.
CCGATCAACAAAAGAATCACCTTCCGGCTCCTCACCCACGCACACAAAGCCCTACACAACCAAGGCCCGACCTACCTCAACAGCCGCCTCAACTTCTACGCTCCCAAACGCCACCTCCGCTCGACCAGTCTCGCCCTCGCAGCCGTCCCCCGCATCCACAGAGCGACTACAGGAGGTAGATCCTTCTCCCACCTGGCTGCCAAGACTTGGAACGCCCTCCCCACCGAACTACGCCTGACCCAAGACCACCTCTCCTTCAGGAAGAAGCTCAAGACCTGGCTGTTCGAGCAGTAGCGGACCCCCCCCCCCCCCCAGCGCCTTGAGACCCTCCGGGTGAGTAGTGCGCTTTATAAATGCCTTTGATTGATTGATTGATTGAAAGGTCAGTCTGCGTCATACCATAGTTATTGGGTAGAAATTGCTGCTAAGGTTGAAAGAGGGGGTGCTTTGTTTGGAGGTCCAAAGTAAAAAATATACCTTAAGAAAAACATCGTGATGGAGAAAGACCTCAGTTCATTAGGGAGTTGCTGGCAGCAAAGCACGCAGGATTGGATTTGCTTTTACAGCAGAGATATGTGCAGATCATGTTTTTCAAGGATCTAGGAAAGCAAAAAGAAGGTTTTGTTATAATGCACAAAATGACCTCGAGATGGTGAAAGGGACAGGCAGTGCGTGTGCATCACCCTTCACTGGTAACGCGCTTTTAAAAATAAAACTAGTCATCGTTTTTCACTAACCTGTATAAAGTCAGGCGATAACGAGTATGTTAAATGTCAAAAACCAAATAATGTCAACTGTATATGGGGTCTAAGTGCTCTGCATAATGTAAAAACAATGTTGTTGTTATGCACACATTTGCATCATGATGGCATAAGGGTACAGTCAGTGTGTGCGCATCATCTTCCCCTGATAACGCTTTTTTGAAATGGAACTAGCAGTCTGTTTTTTTAGGTCGAGCACGGGCAGCGCATGCGCTGCTCTGCGAGCCATGCTGTATTGGAGTATGTACTTGAAGCCCTGCCCACTTTCCGCCCATATTTGTCATTGGCTTATGCCATTGTCCTTCGTAAATGGTGTCTTCTGATTCGCTAATAGGCTTGTTAGTCCCTCCTTATTACTGCCTTGTCTTCATTTGTAACCTCCCATGAGGACTGGCCCTTTTACCTCGGTTGTTACACGTTACGTCTTTAGACTGCAAGCACAATTTTCTTTAATGAGTTTCTCTTACTGCAGGAGGGTCTCTCATGCGCAGTTGTGACCGACTTGTTTATTTAACTGGTAGCAAACGGGGACCTCTTCAGGGGCCATGGGAGGCAGAAGGGGGCAACTCAGGAAAAACCAAAACACAAATAAAAGGCATTGTCATTCACAATGCCAATAGATCAAACTCGCGTAAATGCAAAACCTATTGCATTGCAGATGCTTGTTTAGCATGTAAACTGTCGAAAGATAACGACTACTTAAATAGCAAAAGCAAAAGATGTCACAGGTATTTGAGGTCCTAAGGGGGGGTGGGGGAACCTCATGCCGTTTACACAGTTTGTAGAACTCATTCTCACTTCTGGCGGGCTACCTTCTAAGACATGACGTCAGTAATTGTTGTTTTTATTGTTATTTTGATCTAATGGGTACTGTAGTCCCTGGAGCAGTAGCGGTCCATGGAGGGAGTTCGGTGGGGCAGTGGGGCGGGGGAGGGGCAGGGTGGAGAAATGTAAACACCGGAATATGGATGAACGGAGGTAAGTACATATTTAAATAAATAAAAATGCGATGCAGCGCCCGCAACAAAATTTGTTTTATTTATTTAAATATGTACTTCCCTCCGTTCATCCATAGTCCGGTGTTTACATTTCCCCACCCTGCCGCTCCCCCGCCCCGCCTCACTGCCCCACCGAACTCCCTCCACGGACCGCTAGTGCCCTGGTGTCCGGGTTTCTACTGCCAACCTTGGCACTTACATCGGTGATCACATCCTTCTGGATAAATCGCCCTCTCTTGCGGCGTTTCAGGCTGTTAATATGTGTCTGTTGAATGTAAATCTGTAAACACCGGGGCAGGGTTCGCTCTCTGGTGCTTCGTGTCCTGGACTCGGTGATCTGCTCTGGTCCAGAGTCCACTTCCGGTCTGTGCCGCGAGCAGCAGCTCGTGGTTGAGGTGCTGCTGCTGCAATAAAGATGTTCTCTGTAAAGCTCTCGATGTCTCCTTGGTGCTGAGTCTGCGCTTTATGAAGTACCTACAATGATTTAAATACATTGAGTTATTATTTTTCAAACTATTAGGATCTGAGGGCACAGAGAAGGCTCTTTGGTCGGGACGCTGCCACTGACCCGCTTCCATCTCACCAGGCACCGCAGAGGTCAGTGCCAGCCCCGAAGAGATCCAATTCGGTAACTTTGTAAACATCTGGGTGATATTGGTCTTTACTTGCCGTGTTTTCGAGGAGTGAGGTTTTTATAAAGACATAAAAAAATAACCTGAGTACCCTTTTTTGAAAAAAAAAATGAGGAAAACTGCCCCAAAAGTCTATTGGCCTCTGTTATATTGTGGGGGTCTCAGCTTCCTGCAGAGACTCGTCTTCATCACTTGCGCGGAGAGTGTTAGCGAGCAGAAGCCAAGGTGTTTTGACGCTCGTGGGCAGTATCGGCTACACCTCCAATGGTCAGACCCTGGTGCAGGGTCTCTGGTGCCTTCTCCTCATAATGCCCGCCCCCGAGCCAGGCCTGGCATACATCACGACCACTGGCGTTGGCCTGTTGTTGATCTATAGATCCTACTGGTGCTAATGCTGATCTGTTCCTGCTCTGGAAAGGGCCGCGGCTTCGGGATCTATTCTGTATTATTCCAGGTTTAGATGCACAGTGCTCCTCAGTGGGCAGTCGGTGCAGATTCCAGTGCGCTGGTGCAAATCCACATTCAAATACTAAGTGCGAGAACTCACTGCCCGAAGGCTGGACCTGGAGGTGCTTTGGTCCATATCACCTGCTGTTGATGGACTGACGTCATCGACGTACTCTTGAACCAGCAGCCCGAAGCACCTTCTCGGCACAGCCAACGAGTGCAGATTGGGGACGTCGCTGAGCATTGCAAATAAAGGATAAGGTAGCGAATGTTTGTGAGTCAAGGGAGGAGGAGCCTCGTCAGAAGAACCTGAGGAGTTTACAGCCAATAAAAAGAGAGCCTGTGGGTTCAGCGCAGCTGAGTGGCGGATCCGTAACTAGATCCATTGATGACCGTGTTCCATCCCAACCAATAGTTTTCTTACTGGTCTTCAAGTAGCGGAGGTGAGTATCCAGGGACTTCCTGTATTTTATCCAGGAAAAAGAGTGCAGAGGCTATAAGGCAGATGCTGTGATGGTTTAATGGGATTATCTAAAGCGGCGGTGTTAAGAAGAGCTTTTAGGATCTTAAAAGCCATTCTTCAAATGTCATTCATCTCAATCTTGAATCTCTCCGCTTCTACGGAAATGCCATTCTCTTCTCGCGGCTTTGTAATTATAAGTTTGTAGGATTTCTAATGCTGCACGAGGTAATTTGAGGTTAAACGGTGTAACTAGGATCCTGTATGAGCTCTTTGATCTCTTCCTCGCTTTAATGTCTGAATATTTCAGGTAAATTTATCAGAGGAGCACTTTGTCACTTCTTGAGCTGGAAATAGAGCGTGCATTTATTTATTTATTACAGTTCTCAAAGCTTGTGGTGGGTTCTTGCCCTAGCGTGGCTCGAAACAAGAATATCGGTCTCCGTGTTCTTCCAAAGCCATTTTAAAACTTTCAGGCAGAATCTTATGCAGCGGTGGAAGACAGGTCGATCACTAGGGAAAACTTAGAGAAATCCTGGTGACGGGAATGAGGTATTCAGGGGCGCATGATGTGTTGAAAAAGTGATGGAGACTTGTCTGTAATGTAATCAGTAATTCTCCCCTAAATCATCTGGGGTAATGTGGTGAAGAATGTGTCAGTGCACTCCACAGGGGTGAAGGGGCTGGGTGAGAGGGGTTTAAAAACCCCTTTGCGTGATATTGTACATTAAGCAACAACTGTGGCGCTAAGGCGTTAGGTGAGAAAGGTACTACCTGAAACTGGCATCTGTGGAATTTAAATACATACAAGCACAGGTACATGTGGCCCAGCGCACTCGGTGGTGCATGTGGCCCGGCCCACTTGGTGGTGCATGTGGCCCGGCCCACTTGGTGGTACCTGTGGCCCGGCCCACTTGGTGGTACCTGTGGCCCGGCCCACTTGGTGGTACCTGTGGCCCGGCCCACTTGGTGGTACCTGTGGCCCGGCCCACTTGGTGGTACCTGTGGCCCGGCCCACTCGGTGGTATATGTGGCCTAGAGCACTCAGTGCCTGTGGCCAGGAGCACTCAGTGCCTGTGGCCTGGCCCACTTGGTGCACGTGGCACGGACCACTCTGTGCACGTGGCACAGGTCACTCGGTGCCTGTGGCGCCAACCTCTATGTGTTAAATGTGGCCCGGCGCACTCGGTGGTACATGTGGCCCGGCACGGACCTCTAGGTACATGTGGCACAGATCACTCGGTGCATGTGGCCTGGCACACTTGGTGCCTGTGGCACGGACCACTCTGTGCACGTGGCACAGACCACTCGGTGCCTGTGGCCTGGCCCACTCGGTGCATGTGGCACAGACCGCTAGGTGCATGTGGCACGGACCTCTAGATGTGTGTGGTACAGACCACCTGAAGAGTTTGGGAAGGCCCAAGGAAGCAGAAGCCAAAACGAAAAGTTAAAATTGAGCGACAAGGTGAAAGTGTGCACCGACTGCAGTGGGCATTGAGTCCCAAGGCACCCATGATGTCCTATGTAACCTTACACAGTTTGTGCATACTGCCATTTTCACAAACGCCTTTGCTTCTTGGTTCTTTCGGTTGTTGGAGGCAGATAGAGGACTGGTATAACACTTGACCAGGCTTGGGATACTGGGTTTGTGGAATGCGGAGTCTCCTACGGTGCTGACCCGTGAGTAGATGTGAATATTACCAACTTCCACTGTGCCCTTCTCTCTGCGGGTGCGATTGAACCTTGGGCAATCATACATGTGCACCTTAAGGCTCCTGAGCTAACCCGTGCCAGCTGTGGCAGTATTGTTTGTTGGGTTGGGGCATCTAGCTGGACCCGAATGGACAACTTAAAAGGGACAAGCATGGGCAAAGCCAATAGGTCTCACCTATGCAAGAGCAATTGGCTTTTCCAAAGCGTTTTAGCCATGTTGTACTCCAACGTGGCTGCTGTTTAGCGTAGCAAACAAAAGTGGCGTAAATGCACCCTGTACACGTACTGTCTAGTCCTCATTGACTGCCCCACTTACCTGTTAAGGTCCTCGCCCTGTAAGGTGACCACATCCCACTGGTTAACCAAGCAGGAAACTGTTTTTAAAAGAGAGATGACGTAGATTTATGGACATAATTTTTTTTGTGATACCAAATTTTGCAAAATGGTCACAGTTAATTGTAAATTTTCTCAATTGATAAACTCAAGCCGTGGATTAATATATCTTTATATTTGAAAAGATGGAAGATGTGAAAATGTGTCTCTAAACTATGGCAGTGTTGATTGACTGATGACGTTGAGCGAATTGGGTGGTTTTTCAGGCACATTTTGAAAGGAGACCAAAGAAGGCTTGGAATGTTGGCGAGTTCCCAGCAGTAGAAGGCTAGGGAAGATGTAGAAACTGTGCCACATCCCGGTGGTGTCTGAAGATGCTAGTTGGGCAAGCAGGATTAAAAAGGAGTTAAAGGCTTAAACATCAAGACGGTAGAATGTGCAGAGGATTGTGGGTTACACGGCGCAGGAATGAAAACAGACTTTGGTAACTTATCAGAGCTTCTTGGACGAGGAAGAGAACCAGATGTTTCCTAATGCCAGAGGAGCTGTGGGCAATTCATTCGGAAAAACATTGTCAAAAAATGCGTGTGGGGAAAAATTGGAGGATAAACAGCCCCCAGTAGGAACAGATATCGAACGTTCTTGAAGTACAGGAATGGCACTCTTTCATGGATTAAAGGTTTTACAAAGGAGTGAGCCCAGATGGTGCTAAGAACCGTATCTTAAAGATAAAAGTGGGCTGGTGAGCTCCCTTTTTAATTCTTTTATTAGGATGTTGTGCACGTGGCGACATTCCAAGGTGGCGAATAGGAAGCATTATTGGGCCAGCGTACACGAAACGCGTCCACATGGGTCTGTTCGCGTTTAGGCTTGAACGTTTCATAGGTTGGCCAGGAAAAGCAGTCTAGAGTATTGGAAGAGCTCGTAAGGGTCCTAGGTGAATAGATTGAAACTTGTAGTTTAGATACATTTAGTCTGAAACATATAGGGCCATATGTAGGTAGCCTAACATTTACCACTTCATAAATACCGAATTTTACCGATTCGGTATTTATGAAGTGGTAAATGCTATGTAGGTAATCCATCGGTAATATTTACCGAATCGGAATGTGTCGGTAATTTAGAATCGGTATTTACCGATTCGGTAATGGTAACTGGCTTCCCATTGATTCCTATGGGCCAGGAGGCCCATAGGAATCAATGGGAAGCCAGTTACCATTACCGAATCGGTAAATACCGATTCGGTAATGGGGGGAGCACAATCAAGGGTGGCAGGGTGTCACAGTGACACCCTGTTGCACCCCTGATTCCTGCATGTGTGCACATGTGGCACACATACATGCCCTAAGGGCATGTATGTCTGCCACATTGCACACTTCAAAGTGCAAAGAAATGCTTTTTTACAGCTATTCGTCATTTACTACCAACTTTTAGTTGGTGGTAAATAACGAATCCCCGCAACAACCACACACTCCCCCTACATATCATTTCAGGATTCGGTATTTACCGAATCGGTAAAATTACCGATTCGGTAATTTTACCGATTCGGTAAATTACCGAATCCTGAAATGTGCCCCCTACATACCAAAAGCCTGAATACCGGTCGGTAACGGGATATTTACCGAAAATCGGCCGTTACCGACCGGTATTGGGCTTCCTACATATGGCCCATAGTCTGCAACATTAAGTTCAGAAAAGTTGGCTGTTGAAAACGGTTGGTATGAAGGAATTTAATAAAACTATGGCCATTTCCTTTTCTTGCCATCTCCTGAACTAGGCATTTTTACCATTCTAACTCCAGTCCTAGATGATTTAGGGTCAGAGTTGAGTCATAGTAACTCAATGCTATGGTAGTGAAGTTCAAATGTGTAACTTCTTTCAGACTAAGCGGGTTGTTTAGCGGTTGATGCTAATGGGTCATATGGCAAAAATTGATGGATGTCTACCCAAAACCTCTTAGAACCGGGATCTCAATTAGAGGTGTGGAGAGCGCTGTGTTTCTCTCCACAGCTGGTCAACGGTTGGAAACACCCTCACCGGAACTTGGGCACAGTTGACGCGGCCCCTTAGGGTGAGCCTCCCATGCCTGGTCAGACTTCTTCTGTCTGGTTCATGACCCGGATGCATTTTGTGACCATCCTGGGCAGGAAGATCCGAAGAATGCGTATTACACACTGGCAGAAAACTCCCAGCGTGTTGGAAACAGACTTTCTGTTTTTTAAAACAATACCTCTGCTTTTGGGCTTCGTCCCTTAGTAACAAGCGTTAAAAATGCAATAGGTCTCGCCTTTCATTGAGTTAAAGCTATTTGCTTTGCTATAGAATACCATTAGCAAAGCAAATGGCTTTAACTTAATCAAAGGCAAGACCTATTGCATTTTCAATGCTTGTTTTGGTAGGCATGGGGAGAGTAAGTGATTTGCCCAGAATCACAGGAAACGGACACGACCCCGAGGCTTCAACCTTGGTTTCCCAGCTCCAAAGTCGGCAATCCAGCCGTCAGACCACATCCTCTCCCCAATATCTTCTTCTGGTTTGAAGAAGATATTTTTGTTCAGCCCAATGAGGACATTTAGACACATTTTAGAATTGTCAATCTTAAGAAACCAAGGCGTATGAGTTTTCTCCCGAAGAAGGTTTCCCCAAAACGCGTTGAGTATTCAATAGATGGATAGATAGAGAGACAGAGAGAGAGAGAGACAGAGAGAGAGAGAGAGAGAGAGAGAGAGAATGAATATGAATTAATTATTCAGAAAGGCTGGAGTTCCCTAAATCTTTCTGGAAAAAAATACTGTGAGCCAATAAAGCATGTGGTACCAATGTGCATTTGGCATTCAATTTCAGCAGTACATAAAGTGCCAAAGGCTTTTTAATTACCTACTGTCCGCAGGGAAGAAACAACTCTTTTCTATTTATTCCCCATTTCAGAAAAAAAGATAACCCTACTCTTATCATATAATCTTAAAATTACTAAAAACCCACATGGTCTCCTAAGCCTTAACTTCCACTCCTGGCATTTAACATACTTAGACGAGTCTAACACCTCCCCCCCCCCCCCCCCTTCTACGCCACACAGAGATTAAAAAAAAAATCCCTTATTTAACAGAGAGAGAAAAATCAAGATTTCTTATAACGTGGGCAAATAAGCTTTTCCATCCCTGCAAGGCCATCTCAGCTTTCCATCTTTCTGGGGTCGATAAACTGAGTACCATTAAATTGTGTAACCGCAACATTTGTTAATTAGAGCGCTTAGAGGCGACATGCTGTAGAATAAGTGATTGTATACAAAATAAGGTACCCCTGTGCGTGAAATACACAACTAATGTAAGTGAAGACACCAGGGTAAAACACCATTCACTTGACAGCTGCCCCTCACCCTCCAGCTGGGCAGAGAGTGTCTCCTGCTGCTGCCTGAACTTGAGGGGCAGGTTCTCGGAGCTGTGCACTTTCTCCTGTAAGTGCTGGTACAGTTAGAGCACAGATCCCAGGCAACAGACCAGCAAGCAGAAGCCTATCTGCAGTACCGTCTTATGCCTGCGCCATCCACAGGCCCCGGGTCCCATGGCCGGAGAGCTTGGTTCTTCGTCAGCGAGGACCGGGCCCTCGGAATCCCGTTATCATCTTGATAGTAATGTCCGACTAACAGTCTCACAAGCCATATGCGAGCCTATATAGCCCTGCTCAGCCTCACAGATTATGATGTTATTGTGAATTCACAACGCCACACTGTTACGTCAAAGCGCTTTGCGTCCCATACGAGTTTCAACCCTGGATGTCTATTATAAGTATGTCCGCACCCTGAGCAGTACAGCTTTGTCATCCCATGTGTACATCACTGCACGTGCTGTGAGCCTTCCTGTGCATGCCTGGCCGTTCAGAGCCCCTTCCGCTGCGCCTGTAAGGATGCTTCTCGAGCAAGGGCAGAAATGGATGGATCTTTGACTCATTACAGCGCCAAGAAGGGATTCCCTGTAGAGTGCGATGCATACTGCCACGTGCTCTCTGGTGCAAGCGCTGCACGGCTTGTGCTTTTGTGCGCCGTTCGTTGTTTAATGCAGCATCGGCTACAACTGACCCCCACACCCAATAGCTCACGAGTTTTATTAATGTTAATTTGTTTCTATAGTTGGCCAGCTTTTCGTTTTTTTGTTGTCGTTTTATATAGCACGAACTCGACCCGAAGGTACTGGAGTGCTTTACATGAGCACCAGTTACCTTACACAAGGACACATTCATTGTTGTAGGCACGGGGAGATGAAGTGATTTCTCCAGAATCCCAGGATGTTGAGCCGACGCCGAGACTGCAACCTGGTTCCTCCCTTCTAAAGGCGCCAGCTCTGGCCGTTACGCCGCACCCTCTCTATTTTGTTTCGCTTTGTTGTGCTTCAGAGCCGCAGGACTTAAAGCCCAGATGGATGCTGCACCTGTAAGGATGCTCCTCGAGCAAGGGCAGAAATGGATGGATGTTTGTAGTTTGGCTACTGCCGGGCAGAGGGGGTGGCCTGGGTTTGTCTTGTATGATAAGCGACCACTGAAATATCACGTCGGGAGATTCCCTCGGAGATGTGCACAGTTAACATTACGCCTCCTAAACCAACCCCACATCCCTTCCCTGTCGCAGGATCGCGCTGGAGCAGATAAGAAAACGTTTGCGACGGGAGGAAAGCAGGCGAGGAAGTCCAAGTCGGCCGTCCCAAAAAGCCAAAGGGTAGCAACATAGAAAGCTCTTTTCCAATGGCTGGCCACCGTTTAGCATAAACGGTGACGCCAGCCAATGGAAAAGAGGGGCGGGGCTTAAAGCCCTTTACTGAAACTCCTCAAAAACATTAAATCTCGCCGAGCGAGCTGCGCATGTGCGCAGCCACGCTAACCGAGACCTAAAAAAGAAAATGCAGACCAGCCGCCATGGCATGGCCAACTTCCTGGTATTGTTTATTCTGACCAGAGCTGCTCCTGTTATGTTGGCAGGATCAATTTTGGCAAAAAAACACCATCTTACCAGTTTGAAAAGCGAACTGCGGTGGGTGTAACGGGGCTGGGTCGGCATGGTGCTTCCGCCATTCCCGCTACTTGGCAGCTGCTCTTCAAAGCCTGAAAAAAACCATAATGTTTTCAAAATGCTTTGCAGACTGAATGTTTCAAACAATTCGACTAATTGAGAAATGTGTGAAAGAGAGAACTTTGATCCCATCTGAAGAAGCGAGTTGTAGGAGGAAGTAGTCATTCGATATCTCTGCATTGCTCGATCAACCCATATAGCTTGGATGTCGGGAGACTCATTATTGCTACTGGCTATCAGCTTAACCTTTGACCCTATGGATAGGTTCATACAAGAGCACACTTTGAGATGTAGGGTGATAAGTTACTCCCTCTTGAATATTTTGACGAGGAAGATAAGACAGTACAAGGGGCGGATTGATACGAGGCGAGCCAAGGGCAACGGATGTCGTGACGAGGTATACAATAAGGTAGAAGGGGTGGAGTGATATGAGCAGATCTATGTCCGACAGAGGCAGACGATACCGCACAAGCGGCTGAGCGATACGAGGAGAGCTTTGGCCAACCGAGGCATATTGCAGAGCTGTGTGTGAGCCCTATAGCCCCCTGGTCTTTACCTGATGATGTGAATACGTGAGACAAACACTCACATTTCTTGGCAGGGCTCATGTCCTCCAATGTATATATTACTGTGAGTAGTTGATGTAGACTCATGCAGTCCGATATTAATCTCGCTGGAAGATTTTGAGGGAGCTTTTACTCGGGCATTAGATACCATCGCTCCTGCAAAGTTTAGCCGCCCCAAAACAAGGAAAGCTTTCTCTCCCTTGTTTCAGGAGTCCCTTAAAGTTTGAAAAGCAGCCTGTAGAAAGTTGGAACGGAAATGGAGAACCGCTAAAAATCTTGCTGACAAAATTACTCTATAGGCACCTACAATAAAAACCTTCAGGAAGCAAGAAAGACCCACGTAGTGGACAGAATCAATAATGCAGGAAATGCAACAAAGGGATTATATAAGAATCTAAAGGAGTTCACTAAACCATCAGTTTGTGCATCTCTCATTTCAGCATCCCCGTCTCTCTGCGATGATCTCGAGGACCATTTTGAAGAAAAACATCTCCAAAATCTGCCACACCCTTTCAAATGGTCCAACACAGGAAGGTCCGGCCTCACCCGCCCGTCGGCCACTAATCACCTCACCCTTCCGGAAAATGTTGATGCAGTCACCCTGAGCAGGTCTTGGTCTTGATAAATGAGATCAAATCAGGCTCACCAGAGGATCCCGCTCCTCCCTACACCCCGCTCCTCCCTACAACTGGCCCCAGCACTTCTCCTCACAATCACAGCTCTGTACAACCAGTCTCTGAGCACCCAAACTCTTCCTATAAAATGGAAAGCAGCCCAGGTCAGACCCATTTTAAAGGAATCCACGGCAGATTCTCTAGAACTTGCGAACTATCCAACAATATCGTTGCTCACTTTTCTTGGAAAAATGATGGAGACTTTAGTTAACAAACAGCTCGCATCTTTCCTGGAAAGCCACTCTCTGCTCGACCCCTCCATGTCAGCTTCTTGGACTTCTTATAGCACAGAAACAACACTGGTGGACGCTCCAGACACCATCAGACTCTCCCTGGATGAAGGGCACCCAGCCATGTTGAAACTACTCGACCTATCTGCAGCATTCAACACCATCTCACACACTATCCTGATGCAAAGACTGGTAGAGATTGGTGTTGGTGGAAAAGTTCTTGGCTGGCTCAAAAACCTTTTGAGGGATCGGACCTAAATGGTGCCGCTAGAGCTCTTCAACTTTCGAACCATGGTCCTTGAGAAGAGGGTGCCACAGGGCTCATCCTAGAGCCCCACCCTTTTTAACATCTATATGGTCCCCTTGGCTCAAGTGATAACTTCAAACCTGCATTACCTTATCTCGTATGCGGATGACACACAATTTATCATCTCAATATGGCCTAATCCTGAATCTACTAAAACCTGATTCAGCGAATGCATGAAAGAAATTGCCCTTTAGATGTTGTCCTACTGCCTTCGATCGAACAGGGGAAAGACTGAGATCTTGCTTTTCGGCAAAGCTCCTGCCCTTTGGTCCAAAGACAGGTGGCCCCTAGAACTGGGGTTAGCCTCACCCAAAAAAGGTAGTGAGAAATCTGGGCATCCTGATAGACAATAACCTTTCTTTGAAAGAACAAGTGAGCTCCATCTACGGTGCTTGTTTTGGGATTCTGTGCCTTTATAGGAAAGCTTTCCAGTGGCTGCTCCTCCAGACCAGAAAATCCCTCACTCAGGCACTCATTGTAAGTCCAAAGGAAAACCCAGACTTTAAAAGGTAAATCCGGTGTGAGCGGATACATGTGACCCTAAAGAGAGGCAGGCTTGACCCCCTTCCACCAGCCTGTTCGGCACCACTAGTTTGGGGTGTTAAGGTGGCTTTAAGGGCCAACACATGAGACGTTGCAGAGTTAGGGAGCAAAGTCTTAAGGAAGATGCTGAGGGTGTCGAGTAAAGGGCCCTAAACAGAATAGTAGATCTTATGATGGAAGATGTGTAATTGTGCGGAGTCTAAAATGTTAATTTGTAGATATGTCTGTGGCTAAGCATTATGATCGTCCTTATGCGATAAATACCAAGGGCTTCCAGAGAAGGTGCAATAGTATTGTTGATACAATTGATTGAAAGGTGGGTGTGGGCGAAGGCAGGCCAGACTTTCCTCTTAAGATACCCGGACATGTGCTTTGCCTCCTCCGGCGCAGTCCGCTGTGAGTGTGCGTAGGAGCTGGGATTAGATCTCTGCCAGTCCTAAAAATCCAGCCAGAGTCCAAACCTGGCAGCAGTCAGATTACAACACATGCCTCCCCTGCCCTCCATACTTATGTAAGGGCATCGAGGGGTATAAAAGAGTACCGAGGGGTATGTACTATAGTGGATACCCCTCTGTGCCCTTATATACTTATGTAAGGGCACCGAGGGGTATGTACTGCAGTGCAGTGCATAGGAAACCCCTCTGTGCCCTTGCATAAGTATCTAAGGGCACCGAAGGGTATGCACTGCAGTGGCTAAACCTCGGTGCCCTGACATACTTGTGTGAGGGCACCGGGGGATATGCACTGCTCATTGCAGCTCCCATCCAGCCCCTTCATGGAAATTCAGCAGAATTTGTATGTAATTCCGCTGAATGAAACTCCACCAATTCCACTCACCCCTAGTACCAGTTCCCAAGGCGAAGGTCTAACCATTCATTCAGTGTGATACAACTCGAATCTGTCCTTCGCCCATCACATTTCCTCTGTTGTTAACTTGCCCACCCCTCCTTTGGATTAATAAAGGCACATAGGAAACTTCTAGAGTTCCCTCCGAGTGATTCCTGCTCCGCGGTAGTTCTAGTGTTCCCTACTAGTGATTCTTGCTCTGCGGTAGTTCTAGTGTTCCTTGCTAGTGATTCCTGCTCTGCGGTAGTTCTAGTATTCCCTGTGAGTGATTCCTGCTCTGCGGTAGTTCTAGTGTTCCCTCCGAGTGATTCCTGCTCTGCTTTAGTTCTAGGTTACCCTCCGAGTGATTCCTGCTCTGCGGTAGTTCTAGTGTTCCATCCGAGTCATTCCTGCTCTGGGGTAGTTCTAGTGTTCCCTCCGAATGATTCTTGCTCTGCGGTAGTTCTAGTGTTCCATCCGAGTCATTCCTGCTCTGGGGTAGTTCTAGTGTTCCCTCCGAATGATTCTTGCTCTGCGGTAGTTCTAGTGTTCCCTGCTAGTGATTCCTGCTCTGCAGTAGTTCTAGTATTCCCTCCGAGGGATTCCTGCTTTGCGGTAGTTCTAGTGTTCCCTCCGAGTGATTCTTGCTCTGTGGTAGTTCTAGTGTTCCCTGCTAGTGATTCCTGCTCTGCGGTAGTTCTAGTATTCCCACCGAGTGATTCCTGCTCTGCGGTAGTTCTAGTGTTCCCTCCGAGTGATTCTTGCTCTACGGTAGTTCTAGTGTTCCCTGCTAGTGATTCCTGCTCTGCGGTAGTTCTAGTGTTCCCTTTGAGTGATTCCTGCTCCTCGTTAGTGATTCCTGCTCTGCGGTAGTTCTAGTGTTCCCTCCGAGTGATTCTTGCTCTACGGTAGTTCTAGTGTTCCCTGCTAGTGATTCCTGCTCTGCGGTAGTTCTAGTGTTCCCTTTGAGTGATTCCTGCTGTGCTTTAGTTCTAGTGTTCCCTTCGAGTCGTTCCTGTTCTGCGTTAGTTCTAGTGTTCCCTCCGAGTCATTCCTGCTCTGCTGTAGTGATTCCTGCTCTGCGGTAGTTCTAGTGTTCCCTTTGAGTGATTCCTGCTCTGCGGTAGTTCTAGTGTTCCCTTCGAGTCGTTCCTGTTCTGCGTTAGTTCTAGTGTTCCCTCCGAGTCATTCCTGCTCTGCTGTAGTGATTCCTGCTCTGCGGTAGTTCTAGTGTTCCCTCCGAGTGATTCCTGCTCTGCGGTAGTTCTAGTGTTCCCTCCGAGTCATTCCTGCTCTGCGGTAGTTCTAGTGTTCCCTCCGAGTCATTCCTGCTCTGCGGTAGTTATAGTGTTCTCTATGCTCTTGCATTGTAGCTAGGTTTGATACTTTAATTCCCGAAGTGTAGGCTTGCCGGCAGCTCAAACTGCTAGGCCCCAATATATCCAGAATTATTAAGTAAGGCTGGTCTGTAAACTGCAAAAAAATTTCATGTGACGGCTGTAAGCCATAAGACCGAAGAATCCGGCTAAGACCCTTTGCCTTACTCATAAAATCTACTGCAATTAAACCCCATCTGACTCTGATAACATCTAACGCCCGACTATCCTCAAAGACCCCCGAGATCATCGGGTTATTCTCTTCTTCAGGTTCCCAGGATAAATAAATGCAGATGGGGATGGTCGTTCCCCTTCCAAGACCCTAAACTTTGGAATGAACTTCAACCAATCAAACCTTTTCTATTTAAATAAACGGAGCACTGCCCATTTCCCGAGCTCTTTATGGATATTGCTTTTTCACAAACTTTTTGTGCCAAAAGGATGGTTTTTGTTCAAGTTTGGACTATATTAGATATGTTGAGTGAAGTGCGGGAGGCTTCAGCGAGTTGATGAATGCAGGGTGTGGAAAGTTCCAGCGGGCATAAGCATGGGGTGCAGCGGAGGGGGTGAAAACAGACACCATTGCGAGTGCAGCTCATGATCAACTTTTGAATAAAGTCAGTGTCGAGCAGCAGAGGGTCCGCTCATTGGCACCCAAGAAAGGCTGCGCAGAGGGACATGGCACCTATCTGTGCAGGGAGCTTCTCTTTAAGCACTGGAAACACCTTCTCATGTGTTAACAAAGACATGACAGACACATTTGTGATGTGCCCTTTAACCCTGAGTAGGCCTGTTGGTACTACTGGAAAGCAACAGCTGTTAATTGTTTCCCAAGTCAGATACCCATTTTGTCAACCTCAGAAGGATAAAAGGTTGAGCGGTCCAGCCAGGATTTCACTCAGTGACTGGCATTAACCACAGATCCCTAGAGTGGATATATTAGGAGACGGAACGACCGTATCTGGCTGCTGTGGTCTCTGTGTTGTAATCTGATTGCTGTGGTCTCTGTGTTGTAATCTGGTGACGTAGTGTGGCCCTGGCTGTGGGGGTCGTCTGAGTTGGGGCACAGGTGTGTTGTTTGTGGCCCTGGGGTCATATTCATTATTTCAGTGTGGTTGGTTTATAGTAAAGTGTGGCATTGGCATGCTGGAGGGGTGCACAGCATCCCTGTGGGTATGTGAGATGGCGCCTGGCATTTATCGTGTGCCAGGGACACTGCCCTCTATGGATAGTGGTGGGACCAGGGTGCTGGCAGCTGTCAGAGGAGGCAGGAGCTCAGATTCTAGTGCAGCATCAAGACATCAGAGTGTTTACATGGGGCCCCTATGTATTGTGAAAGTATCCCCACACTGAACTAATCCCTCCTCTAAAACCACCCACTTCACTTTAAAAGCATCCTCCAGTCGCCATATCCAACCAGGGCCTTCAGTGTGGTTAAACACGGATGAACCCACTTTGTCTCATGATTATCGCCCACTGTGACAAATCACTTTATTGTGAAAAAACATATATGAACGGTGACCGCCTCATTCCATGCCATTATGGACTTACTTTCCAGACCGTCGCAGGGCGCACTCTGAAAACAGGGCAAAACAGGAAAAGGCGGTTTTTGAGGGACAAGAATATCAATTGGAAAAAAATCGATATATATATATATCTATCTATCTTCATCCATCCCAACTTGGTTCCTTGTTGCCGGTTTGTTTCAGCGCTCATCATGGGTGCGTTGCCCCGCGGCTGAACCACGCCGCTATGAATCTCTCACAATCCTCCCTAGGATGAGGAGGAAACATGGGCCACACTCTCGTCGAGTTCTCTACAATTAGGGTTTATTTTCTCCCTTCCACTACTGGGAACATAGGCATCAAAAAAGATCGACGCGTTTCGGTATTACACAATACCTTGTTCACGATCTCTTCTAAGAACATAGAACTTCAATTTTGAGCGGGTGTATTAACAACGCCTAATCGAACACAGACCACCTTTGATGCTTGTTCTAGTTTATTGTTTTTGTTGCTAAATCGCCGTATAAATTCTCCTTCAAATCCACTTAAAATGCTGAACTCTTGGCGGGTGCTTCTATTACGTGGCAGTGGCTTCACGTCAATATCTCCCAAACAAACAACACATGGAGCACTCTGCGGGTTCAATGAATCCAATCTATTGCGCCGCAGACGCGTTTCAGCCACACATGCCTTTTCAATGTGATTGCACAAAGACGGTACAAAGTCAAACATTACTATAGCGTGGAAGTCCTGGTTACTATACCGCCATTTTGTGGATATGTGCTGTTTGGTAAACGAGGGACACTAAATCCAATCAATACTGACCCATGAACAAAGAGTGCTGTCTTGAGAAATGTGTGCAATTATTCATTGTGTTTACAGAGAGCTCTACGCAGTGAGGTGACCCGTATCTGTTATGGTTATTAACATCTACTAATGAGAGGAAATATATGGGAGTCACTATTATAGTAAGTCCATGGAATTCGACACACGCAATGATGGCGGCAGTGTTGGAAACGCTTCATGGTGAATTAAAAGTCTGTTTTTTCAAACTATTATTCACCTTCCAATAAGAGTATGCCGAGCCTCATTTGAAGATTGGTAGGGGATCACCCTCTTTCTCTGTGCGCAATCATGTTGAACAAGGCATGTGTGGCTGAAACGCGTCTCTGGTGCAATAAAATGGATTAATTGAACCCGTAGAGTGCCCCGTCTGTTAGTTTGGGATCTCTGTATCTGTATCTGTGTCTGTGTCTGTGTCACCAGAGTTTAAACCGGATGTACTCACAGCAAGAATATAAATCCGATACAGTCACAAGAGATTCACCCCAATGTACTCACACGAGTATGAACTCAATAGGCTCCGAGCACGAGTATAGCCCAGATGCCCTCACAAGAGATTAAACCTAATGTACTCACAGGAGTATAACTTGAATATAGCCTCAAGCCTATATGACCAGATCTATTGTCTCTGCCCAGCGGGTTAGGTGAATTAAGTTTGATTGCATTGCTGGAAAAATACTTTTTATCCACCATACTTTCCATGAAGGTATATGTCCTCCGACTACATCATCACCTTCCTTCATCTCCGGACCCTCCCCTCACTCGCTGATGGCCACAGAGTACCGTCTGGGTACACTTCCAATCTTCCTCTCTCTCCGCGAGCACCTTCCAGGACCAGCCGAGATATTTCATGTGGACGTTCTCACGAGTCGGTGACGGGGTTGGGACACCATGATGTGTTCTACACTCGGCCTGTCTGGTTCATGCTGGGGTTTGTCTCAGTTCCTCACTGTAATTACTGCCCCTGGGGTCTCATTCCGAGACTGAAGCCCACAGTCCGCATTGATCATTTCCTAGTGGGGGTGTGAGTGTGATAGCTGTCTCTGGCAGCCCCTTGTATGGTCTGTGGAACAGCTTGTCATCTGCACAAGAGATGTACTCCAAGTTACACTCAAGAGCATGTGGACAACTGTTCTAACAGTGGCTCACCTGTGAGGAGTTGCTGTGTGCTCACAGGCCACGTGACACAGGGGTGTACATTCATTCACCCAAACCTGCCACCAGTCCAAGCCTTTCCCACCACTTCTCTCCTCCCTGCTAACCACACACAGCAGACACTACAAGTAAATGTCAGTGTTAAAATGTCCTGGAACATTGTGTGCACTTGAGTGAGTCACAGCCAAGAGAGCTCAGTCATTGGAGGTGTAATTAATGGCACCTGCCGCAAAACTTAAGTGGTGGGGGGAAGATTAGGGGAGTAATAATAATAAAAAATAAAAAAAAGTACTTGACCTGCCGCTCACACTGCCGGTTGCCTCGGTGCTCCTCTCCTCCCGGCAACCACTGGGACACAAAGCACAAGCCAATCCAGACGGTGCTCTCATGGTTTACCAAGCATGACAGCAGCGTGGGGATTGGCCTGATCGGGCTGGTCTGACACTCGCTCAGGCAAAGGGAGCCTGCAGCTTTTCTCCAACCCTGCTGTCAACACAGCTGGGCTGAAGAAACCTAAGTGTGCTTGTCTGCTTGGCAGGCCTAAGTCGGCTGGCGGAACCGACATGCGCACTTTACAGTGCCAATCACTCCTCTCCCTGCCATGGCCAGGCCCCACCCAGGACTCCCTGGCTCAGTCAGTCAACGGAAAATAAAATGATAATAGTGTTTTTATCATCATTTTATTTTTTGCTCACACTGATCAGTGGGGCGACGCTCCTCCGCCATTATGTAGGAGCCGCCCCTGCTCTGACACATCAATCATATTAAAAATAAATCAAAGGAAATGGTGTGTAAAACCATTTATGGTTAAGAATCATTCAAGGTCATCAGGACAGGAGTGTGTGGAGAACAGAGCTGGCTCTATCAGGGGGGGCCCCTGAAAGGATGGGGCCCTGGGCCAGAGCCCACTTTGCCCAGGCCTTAAAACATCTGTGTGTCTGTGTTCCTACTCTCTGTAATTGTGCCGCTTGATACCGAGCGTGCTTGTCGCTGTTCGTCCCGTGGGTGGCATTTGCTCCTGTTGTTTTCAGGTCTTTGAAGGTGGTTGTGAGTTCTGCTCTCTCTAGCTCCTTGGCCCCAGGTTGCTACCCTCGCCTTCCCCCAAAAGGATGCATCTTTCTCTTTAACTGATCATTGCCTCCCAGGTTTGGAAATGTCACTCATGGGGTGGGGGGGTTCACAAATGCCCCGACGTATGGAGGACCCCCAAAGGCCCAGTTATTGTTAGTCTGGAGTCCACCGGACCAAGCCTGCTGCTCTCTGCCTTTGCTTTAGGGTTTCAGACACCTGGGCTCAGCCCGCGAGCTTTACCTAACAAGGACTGACTTCAGCTGCTGGCCAAGACGATCCTTTCAGTTTATCTGAGTTCTAACACGTTTTACGCGTTCAGTTATATTTTGAGGTGACCCGAGCATCACACTAATGTCTGAAAGTGTCAAACTCCCAACTCCATACAGACGGCAGCATCACCGGAAGTGAGCCAGAGGCTGGGGCGGAAGCTGTACCAAGTTTACATTTGACTTAAAGAGAATCTGTGCCATTAGCATAGGTCAACAGTTCCAGGCAAACCATCTCCCCCCACATGAGATTATTCACTTCAAGAGCTGCGGTGATCAATATTTCAGGGCGTTTCCTTTTTCTGTGGCTGCGATTTGTTCTCCAAGTGTAATTTGTTTTAAATTAAACGACTGTGTACAGTGTTGAGAAAAATTGGTGAAAATTAAATCATGGCTTTAATACATTCATAAAGAGTGACATACAGAATGTTCCTGTAATATTGTCTACCTGCAGGAAGAGTTGTTATTTCTTCAGAGGACAATTGTTTTAAAATGTTACATTTTATTTTATTTTTGATGGAGGTAGCTACAGAGACCGCGATGCGTCAAAAGTGGTTACTGCTTCTAAAATGTGGCTTCACCTGGCAGCCCCCTCTTGCCCCCCCCCCCCCTCCCCCAAGGCGTCAAAGCTCTTCAGCACCTTTCTACCACTATCAGTAATATATGCAATATTCAGTGGGTTGCATCGCTTATCTACTGGCGAAATGTTGACATTAATCCCACAGATGTATTCCTGGTGCCTTGAAGGACATTCATGTTTTTAGGTCTGGCCGGAGGCATCTTTGGCTGCCTGTGTGCCAGATCGCGTGTCATAAATGAACAAAACCTTTAAAAACGAAGGGAATGCGCAGAGAGGGTATCCGTGCTGGTCGGCCTTCTGACAGCATCCCCGCAGCTAATTTGCCAATAGTTGGACCACTAAACATGGCTTCTGTTGCTGTGCCCGTGTGTGAAGCTTTAAAATGTTGCCATGGAGGGCCATTGTATTGACTCTTCCCCCCCCCCCCCCCCCCACCCCCCTTGCTGCTGCGTGGGGAAGCAGCAGCAGGTTCATTGCGCTTCCAGCTCTCCAGCCAGCCCCAGCCCCAGGCCCTGCCTGTCAGCCTGGATCATGATAGAATCCCTTGGACATCACCACAGATGCCCGGATGATGAATCTCCCTGCGGCTCAGAGGAGCCGCCCTTCGGATTTCAAACATCACAGAGCGGCAGCTTCTGGGCGCTTTCAAGGAGGATCTCCCCTCCAGCTGTGTGACCGCGTGCCCCCCCCCCCCGTGGAGCACAGCGGGGGCATGGCTAGTGCATCCCATTGGGTGTAGGTTTTCTGTTATTAACTCCAATCGGGTGGCATTTTTCAAAACTATATGTAGGAGACGATATTTAAGTCAGACGTGCTCGGACAGTGTATATTCTTCTCCCAGGCTGTACAGAGCACATCTGGGTGTGATTTTCACTGGTTCTGGGGTGGATCACGTTTGTTCTGGGAGGTCCCAGCCTCCTTTTGCTGACTACAAACATCTTGGCCAAGGGAAGCTTGCAGTGCTGCCAAATGAGTACTTCGCTACAAAATTTAATGTGGATACATTTTTAATTAAATCTGAGATCTGAAAAAACTGAATCTACAAGCAGGATGCAAAATCTTTAGGGGCTCATGTTTAGGTACAGCCTGAGATCCAGAACAGTCGGTCCACCAGGCACTGGGTTCCAAACATAGGCACTCTTCTTGGGAGTGTGTTTTGCACACGAGGACTGTGCCAGGCACCCGTTCTCTCCAGCGCGCCCGCGAGCACCCCAGTGTAAGTTGGAGCCCTGCTCAAACTTCATTCCAGAAGACCCCCATGTCCTCGTCTTTAGGAGACCCTTGTGTCCTAGTTTGTCGAAGACCCCTGTTTCCTAGTTTGTTGGAGACCCCCCATTTCCTAGTTTGTTGGAGACCCCCCGTTTCCTAGTTTGTTGGAGACCCCCCGTTTCCTAGTTTGTTGGAGACCCCCCGTTTCCTAGTTTGTCGGAGACCCCCCGTTTCCTAGTTTGTCGGAGACCCCCCGTTTCCTAGTTTGTCGGAGACCCCCCGTTTCCTAGTTTGTTGGAGACCCCCCGTTTCCTAGTTTGTTGGAGACCCCCCGTTTCCTAGTTTGTTGGAGACCCCTGTTTCCTAGTTTGTCGGAGACCCCTGTGTCCTAGTCTGTAGGAGACCCCCGTGTTATAATTTGTAGTTGACCCCCAAGTCTTAGTCTGTAGAAGACCCACGTGTCCTAGTCTGAAGAAGACCCCCGTGTCCTAGTTTGTCAGAGACCCTCATGCCCTAGTCTGTCTGACACCCCCATGTCCTGGTCGGTAGGGGACCCCCATGCCCTAGTCTGTCGGACACCACCGTGTCCTAGTCTGTCGGAGACCCCAGTTTTCCAGTCTGTCAGAGACCCCGTGTCCTAGTCTGTAGGAGACCCCGTGTCCTAGTCTGTAGGAGACCCCGTGTCCTAGTCTGTAGGAGACCCCGTGTCCTAGTCTGTAGGAGACCCCGTGTCCTAGTCTGTAGGAGACCCCGTGTCCTAGTCTGTAGGAGACCCCGTGTCCTAGTCTGTAGGAGACCCCGTGTCCTAGTCTGTAGGAGACCCCCATGCCCTAGTCTGTAGGAGACCCCATGCCCTAGTCTGTCGAAGACCCCAGTTTTCCATCCTAGTCTGTCAGAGACCCTGTGTCCTAGTCTGTCGGAGACCCTGTGTCCTAGTCTGTCGGAGACCCTTTCTCCTAGTCTGTCGGAGACCCTGTGTCCTAGTCTGTCGGAGACCCTGTGTCCTAGTCTGTCAGAGACCCCCATGCCCTAGTCTGTAGGAGACCCCCATGCCCTAGTCTGTAGGAGACCCCCATGCCCTAGTCTGTAGGAGACCCCCGTGTCTTAGTCTGTAGGAGACCCCACGCCCTAGTCTGTCGTAGACCCCCATGCCCTAGTCTGTAGGAGACCCCCCGTGTCCTTGTCTGTCGTAGACCCCCGTGTCCTAATCTGTAGGACACGCCCGTGTCCTTGTCTGTTGGAGACCCCCGTGTCCTTGTCTGTCGTAGACCCCCATGCCCTAGTCTGTAGGAGACCCCCATGCCCTAGTCTGTAGGAGACCCCCATGCCCTAGTCTGTAGGAGACCCCCATGTCCTAGTCTGTCGGAGACCCCCATGTCCTAGTCTGTCGGAGACCCTGTGTCCTAGTCTGTCGGAGACCCTGTGTCCTAGTCTGTCGGAGACCCTGTGTCCTAGTCTGTCGGAGACCCTTTCTCCTAGTCTGTCGGAGACCCTGTGTCCTAGTCTGTCGGAGACCCTGTGTCCTAGTCTGTCAGAGACCCCCGTGTCCTAGTCTGTAGGAGACCCCCATGCCCTAGTCTGTAGGAGACCCCCATGCCCTAGTCTGTAGGAGACCCCCATGCCCTAGTCTGTAGGAGACCCCCATGCCCTAGTCTGTAGAAGACCCCCATGCCCTAGTCTGTCGGAGACCCCCGTATCTTAGTCTGTCGTAGACCCCACGCCCTAGTCTGTCGTAGACCCCACGCCCTAGTCTGTAGGACACCCCCCGTGTCCTTGTCCATTGGAGACTCCCGTGTCTGTTGGAGACCCCCGTGTCCTAGTCTGTCGGAGACCCCCGTGTCCTAGTCTGTCGGAGACCCCCATGCCCTAGTCTGTCGTAGACCCCCATGCCCTAGTCTGTCGTAGACCCCCATGCCCTAGTCTGTCGTAGACCCCCATGCCCTAGTCTGTCGTAGACCCCCATGCCCTAGTCTGTCGTAGACCCCCAGGCTAGTCTGTCGTAGACCCCCATGCCCTAGTCTGTCGTAGACCCCCATGCCCTAGTCTGTAGGAGACCCCCGTGTCCTAGTCTGTAGGAGACCCCCGTATCCTTGTCTGTCGGAGACCCCCATATCCTTGTCTGTCGTAGACCCCCGTGTCCTGGTCTGTAGGAGACCCCCGTGTCCTTGTCTGTCGTAGACCCCCATGCCCTAGTCTGTAGGAGACCCCCGTGTCCTGGTCTGTCGTAGACCCCGTGCCCTAGTCTGTAGGAGACCCCCGTGTCCTGGTCTGTCGTAGACCCCCGTGCCCTGGTCTGTCATAGACCCCCGTGTCCTGGTCTGTCGTAGACCCCGTGCCCTAGTCTGTAGGAGACCCCCGTATCATCATCTGTCGTAGACCCCCGTGTCCTAGTCTGTCGTAGACCCCCGTGTCCTAGTCTGTAGGAGACCCCCGTATCCTCATCTGTCGTAGACCCCCGTGTCCTAGTCTGTCGTAGACCCCCGTGTCCTAGTCAGTGAGCGGAAGAGCGATGAGTGATACAAAGACCGAGTAGGTAACAGGCTTGGTCTACGGTTGACAGACCTGCACACAGTATGGATGTTGCGAAGCTTCCGTTCGGGCTGAGGGGACACAACCCTAATTTATCTCGGGTGTCTTCTACAAATATGTCCAGTCTTTCTTCTGTGGCCCTTGTAAATAACTCTGTCTTCATGTAGTAAGATAGAATAAGGCGGATTGACCCTCATTTCAATGACAAATGATGCTCATCACAGCTTTGAAAAGTTGGGATCTGTGATATACCAGAAGGCCACTGCCTCTTAAAGGCCATTGGGCTGGGGCAGAGTCAGTGATATATCAGGGTCATGCCTTTTTCGAAGTACCCACCCTCGCATTTGCATGCTGTTAGATCCATCCATGTGGGGGCACGCCGGATTGGGGACACTGCTCCAAGCGCGCTCTTTGGACTCTTGCGGGGGTCGGTTTCTCTGCTTAGTGGAAGGCAACCTGCTGATGTTATGGGACCATTTCCTGGTGCAAAGGGCACAGTATTAGACTGACAAGAAGATAATATCATGGCTGGCATGGACATATTTCACACTGATGTAAGGGAAATTGAAAGTTCTGTTCTTGGGCCATTTCGTCATTCTTCTTCCACTCATTACTGACCCATAGATGACCCATAGATGACCTACTGGCGGGTGACATTGCCCTATACTGTAAACTTTGTCTGAGGAGGGGCACAACTGGGTACCACTGTCTGATTTGCACGTGAATCAATACCGTAAACACGGTCAGAGGAGGGGCACCCCTGGGTACCACGGTCTGATTTGCACGTACATCAATACCGTAAACGCGGTCAGAGGAGGGGCACCCCTGGGTACCACTGTCTGATTTACGCGTGCATCAATACCGTAAACACGGTAAGAGGAGGGGCACCCCTGGGTACCACTGTCTGATTTACGCGTGCATCAATACCGTAAACACGGTAAGAGGAGGGGCACCCCTGGGTACCACTGTCTGATTTACGCGTGCATCAATACCGTAAACACGGTAAGAGGAGGGGCACCCCTGGGTACCACTGTCTGATTTGCACGTGCATCAATCCCGTAAACACGGTCAGAGGAGGGGCACCCCTGGGTACCGCTGTCTGATTTGCACTTGCATCAATACCGTAAACACGGTAAGAGGAGGGGCACCCCTGGGTACCGCTGTCTGATTTGCACTTGCATCAATACCGTAAACACGGTCAGAGGAGGGGCACCCCTGGGTACCGCTGTCTGATTTACGCGTGCATCAATACCGTAAACACGGTAAGAGGAGGGGCACCCCTGGGTACCACTGTCTGATTTGCACGTGCATCAATCCCGTAAACACGGTCAGAGGAGGGTCACCCCTGGGTACCACTGTCTGATTTGCACCATCAATACCATAAACACGGTCAGAGGAGGGGCACCCCTGGGTACCACTGTCTGATTTGCACGTGCAGCAATACCGTAAACACGGTAAGAGGAGGGGCACCCCTGGGTACCACTGTCTGATTTGCACGTGCATCAATACCGTAAACACGGTCAGAGGAGGGGCTCCCCTGGGTACCACGGTCTGATTTGCACGTGCAGCAATCCCGTAAACACGGTCAGAGGAGGGGCACCCCTGGGTACCACTGTCTGATTTGCACGTGCATCAATACCGTAAATACGGTCAGAGGAGGGGCACCCCTGGGTACCACTGTCTGATTTGCACTTGCATGAGATTTCCAATCATCCTTTGAGTGCCACTGCCCTGTGAAGGAAGCACAATCCGACTCTTTGTAGAACCCCCTTCTATCTTTCCCAGTTCTTCATCTAAAATGCATCGTGTTTCCTCAATGTGTTCATAACTTATTTGTGAAACTTCCCATTGTGGGATATACTCGCATTATTCCACTTTCGGAAGAATGAATCCAATCTGTCGCTTGTATTGTTCATCTTCTTTGACTGTGGCTCACAGATAAAGTGGTACAGCTGCCTCTGTGCTTTAAAGATCAAAGCTTAAGGCTGAACAAGGTGGGTCCAGCCTCCGTTTCTTGTGGCTTTCTGGATAGTGAACTATCTACATAGCCACACATTCCATTCCCTAGTAAGTCCTGCCGGGTGCCATGCCCACATCCAATGAATGTAAACCGGCTTTGTATGGCTATTTTCCGTGGTGCACGTGATAAACATTAGTGAAGGTATAATATATGACATAAAGTACCCACTGCCATCATTATTATGTTTGATGAACTCCGCCTTCAGCAGTATCGTGTATTCTTCAGTCCAGGTTGTCAGAGCCAGGGTTTCAAAGATGTTACAGTGCTGAGGCTAACTGAAGGTGGGAGGCCCTGTGGACCAATCATACGAGAGAATCAGACTCTGGTAGGTCTCAGAGGGTCCAGCCTGGTGGTGGTCAGAGGATTGACACAGGTATAGGAATAGAGTAGGTGCATTCTGAGGGTAGTATGTTTGTGAAAGAGCTAGTGAGAAGTTATGGGAATCAAAAACACATGAGCTCCACACTGTGTGGAGGAGGGAACAAGAGGCACGGGGTTTTAGGAGCTAGCAGCCTCCAACTATGAATGTTTAACCACAAAAGAGCTGCTCCTAAAGTGATAACCATTATAAGGTTTGAGTTATATTGTGAGTGGGGACATCTCACAAAAAGTGAAGGACTGGTCTCACACACGCCTGGTGTCATGCTTCATCATTGACCAGTCCTCGCCCTCTAAAACCTTGGTTTGATAGATGGCAGGCATACACCTGACGACAGGGATGCACTTCTAAGCTAAGTGGGGGCCCGTGTATGAGTGAGTGAGATTAAAAATCATTATAGTTATCCTCATTGTGTTTTTTAATGTGAAAGGTAACTATATGATGTTTAAAAGCAGGTGACGGTATGTGGGGGAATTAGTGTCCCCTAACCGTTGTGTTTAGAGGTCGACATGTTTCTGCCGTCTTGGCCCAGGAGGGTCCAGGGCATTCATCAGGACATAAATATGTAAATGGGGACTCCGTTCTTACCAAAAGTGACAAGAGTGTACCACTGTGTGGGCGTGATCACTGTCACACTCCACAATTGGATGGCTCCTAGATTCAAGCCCTAAAAACCAAAGCTACTGGCCGCATGGGAGGAGGGGAGGGGAAACCCCTGTTTGTCAGAACTGCCTCAAGGAAAGTTTCCTGCGTGGATCCTAGGTGAAGGGCGCCTTGAGGCAGGACACTGAATACATTAAATTAATTATCTTAAATTAAAATTACATTTATAAAGCGCTCTACTACCCAGAAGTGTCTAGGCGTAGAAACTCCAAAAGGAGAAAGAGAAAAAAATACCTAAGCAGAACAAAAGAGCTCAACGATAAGATTTAGTCTACCAGCTTTAAAGGGCTTCACGCCAGGAAGCAGCAGTCCTGTCTTTTACTTGAGCTCTAAAGGCACAGTATGCCACCGCTTGGCTGTGCAAGTGATGACGCTTCTACTGCCCCATTTACATCTTTTGAATTCAGGTATCACTGAGGTAAAGGCGCAAGAGGAGCGAAGGGACCTCCTAGGAGTGAACCATTGGAAGCGCTGTTTGAGACAATCATGTCCAGGATAGGAGAATGAATGAAATTTAAGAGACGAATGGGAATGAAATTAGATAAAAGGTCATAAACCCGCCGGTGGGTGAGGTAAGAGATTTGATGTTATGTGAAGAACAGACCAGCATGGCAAGTAGAGCTTCGGACTGAGTGGTTGTAGGAGTGTGACGATGGTGTGATGTGGACGGTGGACCCTGGAGTGACTGCATGGCTTTAGCAGTGAGCTAAGAGAGCGCTTTGAACAGTGATGTGATCCCAGGAGCCTGAGGAGTGAAGGACATCACAAGACACAGTGACATGGGTGAAGATCCTACACAAACAATGCCAATGGGCCGGTCTTGACCACACCGTGAGGAGCACGTGGTGTAAGGGGCTGGAGTTTGGATGTGAGCACAGAAGCAGGGGAAACAGACACCAGCAGTGTGAGGAGGATGGGTAGGCAGCTTCATGTATATAGAATCTTATGTCTGGGAGATCCAGAAGGGCTGTCAGCATCAGGGATGTGGAGAAGTGAGGTCTGGGGTGCTAGAAAGTTTGCCAAACCAGGGGATCTGGTGTACCGTGAGGTGGTTAGTCGGGAGGTTTAGAGAGTCAGGAGGTGTAGAGAACCAGGTTGTCATTTCATTTAGGAGGCAGAAAGCCAAGAGGTCTGGTGAGACAGGAGACCTCGTGTGGCAGAATACACGGAGAGGCAGAAGGCATTAGGAGCTGGAGGTATGGGGACTGAATGGATGGTGGCCATGAATGTACGCTGGCTATAAGGTTATTACATGAGCCAGGAAATATAGGGAAACTCTGGTTATGGAGATGTAAAAAATCAGGAGGTTTGAGGAGCCTTCTGGTACGAACACCAGGGATGGGCGGAACTTGCAGAATTACATGAAAACTTCACGAGACTCTGTGGATTTCCACCAACAGGCGGGAAATATGCATGTTGCGCTGCATTTTCGTGCCGGTAGCGCGAGCAGAGATGAAAAACTGACACGAACAGCAGCATGCGGTGTGCACGAGCGCAAAGCTATTCAAGTTGATTTTGCAGACGCTTAAGTAGAAAATCTACTAAAAGAGCAGCCCTCTGACCACGACTGCCCGCATTAGAAAATCGTACTAAGCAACGTCCAATCTCGCTTTCTGGGGCCCTGTGGGGACAAAAATCTGTCACGTGGCGATTTGACTGACTTCTGCGTTACATGAGTAATGCAGAGTCACTAAATCCTGTCAAATTCCGTGGACCGAAAGAAACATCCTGCTCAGCCTTAATGAAGACCCAGAAGGTTGAGAAACTTGCTGGTTTGGTAACCCATGAGTTATGGTGCTCAGGTGCTCTGGTAACTCATGTGCTGGTAGCCCATGAGTTATGGTGCTCAGGTGTTCTGGTGCCCCATGTGCTGGTAGCCCACTAGTTATGGTGCTCAGGTGTTCTGGTGACCCATGTGCTGATAGCCCATGAGTTATGGTGCTCAGGTGCTCTGGTAACTCATGTGCTGGTAGCCCATGAGTTATGGTGCTCAGGTGTTCTGGTGCCCCATGTGCTGGTAGCCCACTAGTTATGGTGCTCAGGTGTTCTGGTGACCCATGTGCTGATAGCCCATGAGTTATGGTGCTCAGGTGTTCTGCTGCCCCATGTGCTGGTAGCCCATGAGTTATGGTGCTCAGGTGTTCTGGTGCCCCATGTGCCGGTAGCCCATGAGGTATGGTGCTCAGGTGTTCTTGTGACCCATGTGCCGGTAGCCCATGAGTTATGGTGCTCAGGTGTTCTTGTGACCCATGTGCTGATAGCCCATGAGTTATGGTGCTCAGGTGTTCTGGTGACCCATGTGCTGATAGCCCATGAGTTATGGTGTTCAGGTGTTCTGGTGCCCCATGTGCTGGTAGCCCATGAGTTATGGTGTTCAGGTGTTCTGGTGACCCATGTGCTGGAGGCCCATGAGTTATGGTGCTCAGGTGTTCTGGTGACCCATGTGCTGGTAGCCCATGAGTTATGGTGCTCATGTGTTCTGGTGACCCATGTGCTGGCAGCCCATGCGTTATGGTGCTCATGTGTTCTGGTGACCCATGTGCTGGCAGCCCATGCGTTATGGTGCTCAGGTGTTCTGGTGTTCCATGTGCTGGTGACCCTGGTGGCATGGTGCTCAGGCGCTCTGGTAAGCCATGTGCTGGTAGCCCATGAGTTATGGTGCACAGGTGTTCTGGTGACCCATGTGCTGGTAGCCCATGAGTTATGATGCTCAGGTGTTCTGGTGACCCATGTGCTGGTAGCCCATGAGTTATGGTGCTCAGGTGTTCTGGTGAACCATGTGCTGGTAGCCCATGAGTTATGGTGCTCAGGTGTTCTGGTGACCCAGGTGGCATGGTGCTCAGGTGTTCTTGCGACCCATGGGCTGGTAGCCCATGAGTTATGGTGCTCAGGTGTTCTGGTGTCCCATGTGCTGGTGACCCAGGTGGTATGGTGCTCAGGTGCTCTGGTAACCCATGTGCTGGTAGCCCATAAGTTATGGTGCTCAGGTGTTCTGGTGACCCATGTGCTAGTAGCCCATGAGTTATGGTGCTCAAGTGTTCGGGTGACCCATGTGCTGGTAGCCCATGAGTTATGATGCTCAGGTGTTCTGGTGACCCATGTGCTGGTAGCCCATGAGTTATGGTGCTCAGGTGTTCTGGTGAACCATGTGCTGGTAGCCCATGAGTTATGGTGCTCAGGTGTTCTGGTGACCCAGGTGGCATGGTGCTAAGGTGTTCTTGTGACCCATGTGCTGGTAGCCCATGAGGTATGGTGCTCAGGTGTTCTGGTGACCCATGTGCTGGTAGCCCATGAGTTATGGTGCTCAAGTGTTCGGGTGTCCCATGTTCTGGTGACCCAGGTGGCATAGTGCTAGGGTGTTCTGGTGTCCCATGTGCTAGTAGCCCATGAGTTATGGTGCTCAGGTGTTCTGGTGACCCCTGTGCTACAGGTCGGTTGAAGAGCCCAGAAGTATGGCAGACCTAGCCTTGTGAGTGTGCTGACATACAGTCTAGAGGTGTGCACTGATTGTGTTACTCTGGTACATGTAGTCATATTAGGGGGTGGACCCATGCCTGTTCAGCCGGAGTCACCGTCTCCACATACATGATCTCTGTAGACTTTAGAAGCTGAATGTGGAATCTCTTCGATGCTGCACCCCCCCCCCCCCCCACCGGGAGCTTCACTGCACACACACGTCATGAAGACACATCACGATAGTTTCCCGTATGACGAACACCTCCTCCTCCTCCGCGCAATGACTAACACAACGGTCAAGCGCGGACGTGTGCAAGCACGAGGGAATGCTTGTATCCCTGCTTCTTGACACAAGAGAAGATGAGCTGCTTGAAAACGTGTTCTTTGTATGTTTGTGCCCTTTAAACACACCCCATCCTTTTCGCATTTCTGGACTAGCACCGTGTTACCCTGCTTTAAGAAGAGATTTGTGGGTCCAGATTTGGTTATCGAAGCCTTTGCCTTGTTCCATCGCTGTTAATAACATTTTTAACTCATAGTTAAGTTATGTAAAAAATATATATTTTCTTAAACTAACAATTTGATAATAATGAATAGTGCTTGTGTTTTATAGCGGTTGAGTCCATAGTCTCGCAGCTTTGTAGTGACACAAATAAGGTGTCACTTTCACCCAGGTGAATGGTGCTCAGTCTATTGACCTCCGAAGGATAAAAGTCGGACGATCTTCCTCCCCCTGGGACTAGACCTTGCTACCTCCAGGTTGTGGCAGATACATTAACCTGCTGCACTATCTCACTCGCCACTGAGGTGTGTGCAATGGCAGGAAGAGTAGTTCATGGGGGCGTATATGGATTTGTTCCAAGATGGGTTCCGCGCGCCTGGTCCCTTTCTACGACCAGGTAGATATCAATGCTCACGAATGCAAGAGAGTCATGTGTCACACCAGACTTGTGTACAAGCGGAGTTGTGTGCACACCAGGACCTGATCAGCGCAGAGAAGCCAGGGCCAGGGGGTGGAGGGGGGTGGGCGGGGTGGAGCGCCTCCAGCATAACCGTGGATGATTCAGCCCCTGGGACCATAGTGCATTTAAATAAAGACACACAGCTGTTGTTTGGAAGGCAAATGTAGCTTTTGGCACAATCCTAATATTTAATTGTCTCCATAAGATGTTATATGTCTTTTTCCCACGCATTCAGTAGTCAATTTTTATCCAACATTCAGTGCTCACTGCCCCGCGTGGTCGGATCCCCTGCTTCAATCCACCCACAACTGCCTGGATAGCTTGGTGGTTTCCACCCAACCACCCCAACTCCACCCAGAGCACCCCCTAACTTGGCTATACCTCTTCCAGCCCCACACTTACACCCCCTCAGGGGCACATTCCATCACTGCCTGATCTACTCCATGACTTACTCCTACTGCTCCCCCTTCTACCTCTACACCAAGATCTTTCCTCATCTAATGCACTTGATCCACCAAACTTTAAAACGTTAAAAGCTGACACGGGTTATTAGGTACAAGGAATATACTCACCCGAAGGGAGGAGATTACAGCCTCATATGGGCCTTTTTATTTTTGTTGTGCAAACGGTGATCCTTGATTCTTTCCGCTACGGCGTGATCATGGTCGCCAGGGAGTACTGGTGTTTTGGCCACACATTAGACCAGCGGGGGGAATGTTACCTACACCCGTTAGCACTCGTGACATTGTTCACCCCCTTCTCCTTCTCACCTCTCAGATCCCATCGGCTCGGTCAGCTTCTGATTATCCAACATTGACTGCTCATGGGTCACGTGCGTTGAGTTTGCGTCAACTGCAGGAGTGTCGGAGGGACTTTTGTGTTGGTTGATTCTGGTGAAACACTCACACTAGAGACCACAACAGGAAGAGTTTGTGATGATTAGAAGAACTGTGGACATTTAAAAAGAGTCTGTTTGACCTACTGTCCCTTCTGCTCGCGGGCGTTATGGAAATGATGGACTTTGCAACCTTCATCTAGGTATGCAGTGGAAATAACCAAATCGATTGGCTGTGATCCACTGGATTTAAAACCCTACTCAAGGAAAGAGGGCCGGAGGAGGATTTTGCATTTACTCATTGAAGGACCTCAAGCAAGGATGCCTTGCGTAGCGTCAATGTGCAAGTGACGTTGTGGTCTGTACGAGAACAAGGGCATAGGCTGGACGGTCTGTCATTTAGGCTGGAGGGTGAAGGGGTGGGGCGGGGGGGGGGGTCACTGATCATGAAGACCACAGTGAGCCTCAAGTACTCTTCCGCTGTGTGTAGGAAACTAATAGTCACAGTGTCCTTGGAGGAGGCTGCGCGCTAAGGGGATCATGTGTGGTGAAAGGTCTTTG
Organism: Triturus cristatus; assembly: GCF_964204655.1. Lineage (NCBI taxonomy): Eukaryota > Metazoa > Chordata > Amphibia > Caudata > Salamandridae > Triturus > Triturus cristatus. The sequence continues at coordinate 27,864,130 of NC_140592.1, read as the reverse complement.
GGGGATGGACTTTCAGACTCGGAGACCCAGGAGTGGGAACCATCTCACTTGGGATCTGTCTGTATTTACTATAAGACTTGATTGCACGGAGGCAAATCCTTTCCTCTCTTGGTCTTTCCTTTTTAGGTCTCGCCTGACCCAGCGCATGCGCTGGTCTGGCGAGACTTATTGAGAGGGCTCCAAAAAGTGCTACCAGGCCAGCCTAGAGCTACAGTGCATGTGCGAGGGTGCGCACGCCACTTTTACCGCGATTACTTTCACTTTAGTGGCCGCCCGGCCGCTTTGATGTTTGATCGCGATCACTTTCACTTGCGGCCGCTTGGCATAGCCAATAGGTCTCGCTTTTGGGACCTTATAAGTGTTTAGTTATGCAACTGTTGCATGGCTAAACAATTATAAGGTCCCCAAGGCAAGACCTATTGGCTATGCCAATGCTTGTGTTAATAGTTTTCATGTCTTAGTCCAGTTTGTCCAACTGAAGCCACCATGACTACAGACCCCGGATGCAAGGATTTAATAAACGAATGACCAGGATTGAAGGGTCCCGGCGACATGGCGCGGTCTGGTAACCCTAGATGTGATGCATGGGGTTTCTAATCTGTGGTGGTTTGGTATGGTAATGGCATAGAGAGGCAGATGGGTTTAAATTCCAGTGTGAAAACCTGTAAAGTGGTCAGTAGTAGGCGCTGTGCCACCTGCTTTATGAGGACAGTTTGAGGTAATGAGGGGATGGTGTGCAGAAGAGTTGTTGAGGGGAAACTCTGCGAAAGGATGGTATGTGGAAGAGGCAGTGAGGGTGAATAAATTGTAGAACTCCGTCAGTGGTCGGCTCTGTGCCGCTGCCCTATGAGACTAGTTGAAGTGTGTGCGTGTGCGTATGTGTGCGTGCGCAGCGTGGAAGATCTAGTGTGAGGGAGAGTATAGGTGAGCGCAGAGTATGGAAGATCGAGTGTGAAAGAGTATTTGTGTGGAGTGTGGTGAAGAGAGGGTGTGAGGGGCTCATGTGTTGAAGAGAGTGCGAGGGGTAAAACATTGTAGAGAGATGCCGGGACTCTGTAAGTAGTCCGCTCTGTGCCACATGTTCTTTGAGGCCTGTTGAAGGAGGGTGGGCGAGTGTGAAGAGAGAGGAGTCTGTGGAAGAGTGTGTGAGGGGAGAGTGTGTGGAAGAGGGAGTTTACGGAGAAGAGGGTTAGGAGGGACAGATTGTTGGGGGTGCTAGGGCTTTGTTCATTAGTAGGCTCTGTGCCACCTGCTCTGAGGGTAGGTGAAGGAGGGGGCGAGTGTGAGGGGAGAGTGGAACCTGTGGAAGAGTGTGTGTGGAGAGTGTGTGTGTGAGGGTGGGGTTAATGGAAAAGAGGGTTAGAAGGGACAGATTGTTGGGGGTGTTGAGGGCTTTGTTCAGCAGTCCGCTCTGTGCCACCTGCTCGTTGAGGGTAGGTGAAGGTAGTGGAAGAGAATGTGTGGGGGGGGGGGGGCTGACAGCTTGACGGGGGTGCTGAGGACTTGTCAGAGGTCCTTAAATACTTTCCCTTTATTTGCTTCTGCCATCACTGTTTCCAGGGGGTGTTAATTACACGGTGAGTTTGCTAAGAGCTTTTCTTTCCAGGCTCTTCTAAGAATCGCTTCGAACATAGCAATCAGGGCTTTATTGTTGATGTTTGTACAGTTTCTGCAGTACCCAAAATCACAGTTGCATTATTGCTATTGAAAGTGCAAGTTTTGTAAGCTCTTTAAATTCCTTTATATTTTACAATAGGGAATTTAATGAACAAAAACCTGGCTCCCGCGAACACGGAATTCTTTACAAAGTAACATGAATGTGACGTACATGAAGGTTACAACACTACAGGAGTGGGGGGTGGGGGAGGTGGGGGTATTTCCACAGTAGACTCATGTGAGCTGTCCTGAGGTAGAGGGGAGGCGCGTGAGCAGTGTGGTGGGAAAGGGAGTTAGTTCATGGGTGGGGGAAAAGGGTGGAGTGGGTGTGAAAAGGTGGGTGGTGAAGTCCTTCCTTAGGGCTGTTAGGGGAGCAAACCCTGGCACCTTGAGATTCTATAGCCTGGGGGCACCTGAAGAGAAGTCACTTTATTATAGAAACGCGAGGTAGTGACTTACGCAAGATGTACCCGTTTGACAGATATTGTGATGTTAAGGATGCCCCATTGGACAGCTTGTGCCCTTACCCACGCCCCATCAGACTGGCATTGGTCCAGGCAGCAATCCGACCCGAGACACAAGCTTGAGATCTCAAAAATGACACCATCAGTAAGTATTTTCTCCAACAATCATGACTCCTTCGGCCAGTTACGATGGAAGTATGCATGCACCATCGGCCAGCCGCGATGGATCTATTCATGCACCATCGGCCAGCGGCGATGGATCTATTCATGCACCATCGGCCAGCCGCGATGGATCTATTCATGCACCATCGGCCAGCCGCGATGGAAGTATGCATGCACCATCGGCCAGTCGCGATGGAAGTATGCATGCACCATCGGCCAGCCGTGATGGATCTATGCATGCACCATCGGCCAGTCGCGATGGAAGTATGCATGCACCATCGGCCAGTCGTGATGGAAGTATGCATGCACCATCGGCCAGTCTTGATGGAACTATTCATGCACCATCGGCCAGCCGCGATGAAAGTATGCATGCACCATCGGCCAGCCGCGATGAAAGTATGCATGCACCATCGGCCAGTCGCGATGGAAGTATGCATGCACCATCGGCCAGTCTTGATGGAACTATTCATGCACCATCGGCCAGCCGCGATGGAAGTATGCATGCACCATCGGCCAGTCGCAATGGAAGTATGCATGCACCATCGGCCAGTCGTGATGCAACTATTCATGCACCATCGGCCAGTCTCAATGGAACTATGCATGCACCATCGGCCAGGTGCGATAGAACTATGCATGCACCATCGGCCAGTCGAGATGGAACTATTCATGCACCATCGGCCAGTCGCAATAGAAGTATGCATGCACCATCGGCCAGTCGTGATTGAAGTATGCATGACCATTGGCCAGTCGCGATGGAACTATGCATGCACCATCGGCCAGTCGCGATGGAACTATGCATGACCATCGGCCAGGCGCGATGGAACTATGCATGCACCATCGGCCAGTCGTGATGCACCTATTCATGCACCATCGGCCAGTCGCGATGGACGTATGCATGCACCATCGGCCAGTCGCGATGGACATATGCATGCACCATCGGCCAGGTGCGATAGAACTATGCATGCACCATCGGCCAGTCGAGATGGAACTATTCATGCACCATCGGCCAGTCGCGATGGAAGTATGCATGCACCATCGGCCAGTCGCGATGGAAGTATGCATGCACCATCGGCCAGTCGCGATGGAAGTATGCATAACCATTGGCCAGTCGCGATGGAACTATGCATGCACCATCGGCCAGTCGCGATGGAAGTATGCATGCACCATCGGCCAGCCGGGATGAAAGTATGCATGCACCATCAGCCAGTCGCGATGGAACTATGCATGCACCATCGGTCAGTCAGGATGGAAGCATGCATGCACCATTGGCCAGTTGCGATGGAAGTATGCATGACCAATGGCCAGTCGCGATGGAACTATGCATGCACCATCGGCCAGACGCGATGGAACTATGCATGACCATCGGCCAGACACGATGGAACTATGCATGACCATCGGCCAGTCGCGATGGAACTATGCATGCACCATCGGCCAGTCGTGATGCACCTATTCATGCACCATCGGCCAGTCGCGATGGACGTATGCATGCACCATCGACCAGGTGCGATAGAATTATGCATGCACCATCGGCCAGTCGAGATGGAACTATTCATGCACCATCGGCCAGTCGCGATGGAAGTATGCATGCACCATCGGCCAGTCGCGATGGAAGTATGCATGCACCATCCGCCAGTCGCGATGGAAGTATGCATAACCATTGGCCAGTCGCGATGGAACTATGCATGCATCATCGGCCAGTCGCGATGGAACTATGCATGACCATCGGCCAGACGCGATGGAACAATGCATGACCATCGGCCAGTCGCGATGGAACTATGCATGCACCATTGGCCATGTGTGATGGAACTATGCATGCACCATCGGCCAGCCGGGATGGAAGTATGCATGCACCATCAGCCAGCCAGGATGGAAGCATGCATGCACCATTGGCCAGTTGCGATGGAAGTATGCATGCACCATCGGCCAGTCGCGATGGAACTATGCATGCACCATCGGCCAGTCGCGATGGAAGTATGCATGCACCATCGGCCAGTCTCGATGGACGTATGCATGCACCATCGGCCAGTCGCGATGGATGTATGCATGCACCATCGGCCAGTCTCGATGGACATATGCATGCACCATCGGCCAGTCTTGATGGAACTATGCATGCACCATCGGCCAGTCTTGATGGAACTATTCATGCACCATCGGCCAGCCGCGATGGAAGTATGCATGCACCATCGGCCAGTCGCGGTGGAAGTATGCATGCACCATCGGCCAGTCGTGATGCAACTATTCATGCACCATCGGCCAGTCGCGATGGACGTATGCATGCACCATCGGCCAGTCTCAATGGAACTATGCACGCACCATCGGCCAGTCTCAATGGAACTATGCATGCACCATCGGCCAGTCGAGATGGAACTATGCATGCACCATCGGCCAGTCTCGATGGAAGTATGCATGCACCATCGGCCAGTCATGATGGAAGTATGAATGACCATTGGCCAGTCGCGATGGAACTATGCATGCACCATCGGCCAGTCGCGATGGAACTATGCATGACCATCGGCCAGACGCGATGGAACTATGCATGCACCATCGGCCAGGTGCGATAGAACTATGCATGCACCATCGGCCAGTCGAGATGGAACTATGCATGCACCATCGGTCAGTCGCGGTGGAAGTATGCATGCACCATCGGCCAGTCGCGATGGAAGTATGCATGCACCATCGGCCAGTCGCGATGGAAGTATGCATGCACCATCCGCCAGTCACGATGGAAGTATGCATAACCATTGGCCAGTCACGATGGAACTATGCATGCACCATCGGCCAGTCGCGATGGAACTATGCATGCACCATCGGCCAGTCGCGATGGAACTATGCATGCACCATCGGCCAGTCGCGATGGAACTATGCATGACCATCGGCCAGTTGCGATGGAACAATGCATGCACCATTGGCCATGTGTGATGGAACTATGCATGCACCATTGGCCATGTGTGATGGAACTATGCATGCACCATCGGCCAGCCGGGATGGAAGTATGCATGCACCATCGGCCAGTCGCGATGGAACTATGCATGCACCATCGGCCAGTCAGGATGGAAGCATGCGTGCACCATTGGCCAGTTGCGATGGAAGTATGCATGCACCATCGGCCAGTCGCAATGGAAGTATGCATGCACCATCGGCCAGGTGCGATGGAAGTATGCATGCACCATCGGCCAGGTGCGATGGAAGTATGCATGCACCATCGGCCAGTCGCGATGGAAGTATGCATGACCATTGGCCAGTCATGATGGAAGTATGCATGACCATCGGCCAGTCACGATGGAAGTATGCACGCACCATCGGTCAGTTATGATGGAAGAATGCATGCACCATCGGCTAGTCGCGATGGAAGTATGCACTCACCATTGACCAGTCATTATGGAAGTATAAATGCACCATCAGCCAGTTACGAGGGAAATAGGAATGCACCATCGGCCAGTTACGAGTGAAGAATGCATGCACCATCGGCAAGTTATGATGGAAATATGCATGCAACATCGGACAGTTATGATGGAAGTATGCATGCAATAGCAACCAGTTATGACTGAATTATCCATGCACCATCAGTCAGTTACAATGGAAGTATGCATGCACCATCTGCCAGTTACAATGGAAGTATGCATGCACCATCGGCCAGTCGCTGTAGAAGTATGCATGCACCATTGGCCAGTTATGATGGAAGTATGCATGCAATATCGACCAGCTATCTTGGAAGTATGCTTGCATCATTGGCGGGTAATGTTTAAAGTATGGATGCACCATCGGACAGTTAATATAGAAGTTATGATGGAAGTAATAATGTTGCATCTGCCAGTTATGATTAGAGGGAAGCTTACTTTGAAAAGATGCGTACTTCCTTCCCTGTGCAAGAGTTCATGGTCCCATAAGACAGTTGCCATCAATTATGCCCTATACAACAGTAGTTATTAAAACAAGCATGTATCCGCGGGGACTGGTTCATGAAGTTTGAGAACTCATCGCTTTGAACTCTGTCTTTGGCACAGAAACAAGTCTCATGAAAGCTCCAATACCTGCCTCACCCTGGCGCGGTTCTACAGCCGGGTCTGGTGGCGTAGTGGACTAATGCGTCAATCTAGGGCCCTGTTCAAATCCTGGCGGGGTCACTCAGCCTTTCATCTATCCGAGTTCGATAAAATGAGTACCAGTGAGTTGGGTAACACTAAACATCTATCATTCAGCGCCAAGATGCCCACGGGTTAACGTGCACTTTACAAATTCATGTTTTGTTATTTCACGTACCCACATGTTGCAACCAGATGCTGCTTGCATGGTGGACAGGGGGGGGGGGGCAGGTAGGGCGGAGCCCCTGATGAGAAGGGTAGGTGGTCCCACATGGTGTCACCTGACAGAAGCCTGCCAAGAGAACAAGGTCTTCTGTTCCTTCTTGAGCTTTGATTTTTCTCAAGGTTCCTCAACCAGGGCTGGATGCGCACGTGACCTTCTCTGACCTTCCTCCAGGGTTCTTGCGCCTCGTGTGTTGTGTTCACTACATCTTGTACCCTGTCCCACTTTCACTCCCTGCCTCATCCTCGAGATGGTGGGAAATCTGGGGTCATTTAAATCTAAAGTTGCACTAAAATTGATCCGGAAAAACATGAAGTGGGATTTCCAAGTGCAAATGGTCTTCATTTACCTACTGAAGTTCGACGTAGGTACGCAGAACCCTTTGTGAATCGGTCGTAGCGCAGGCCGAGCCTAGTAGCCATGCACGGATCCGCGGTCCCTTCTGAACTGATCCCTCCCCCGCTTCCAGCCTGCGGAGGGAACAGCTTCTTCAAGGCCCCTGCGAGAGACGTCTCCGACACCTACCAGACATACGGGGAAGCAGGAGGAAGGGAAACACAGACACAGAAGGCGGGGGAAGGGGGACGCGACACCGACAGATGGAAAATGGCATGAAAGTGAGAATTGTGAAATAAAAGCTATTGGGAATTATTAGAAGCTAATATGCAGGAAGTGCAGTATGTCAAAGGAAATGCCAGACGACCGACCGTAGTGGAAACCGCGTGGGTGGACGGGCCCAAAATGAAAACAGATGGAGGGGGGTTTAAATGGGGAAAAAGTAAGACAAACAGGAGGCCAGCGATGGATTTATGGAAACCTTTCCATTTCAGTGCGCGTTCAAGCACTGATAACCTGAGTAGGAATATTAATCACAACAAGGACTGTGAAAGCAGCAGCATCTCTGACGTCATGGAAGGAGCATCTCCTGCCCCGCCTACGCGGTCTATCCCCAGTCAGAACAAGCATTGGCAAAGGCAAGAGGTGTTGCCTAGTGAGAGCTGTCTGCTTTGCCAATGTCTTTTAGCAATACTGTAGAGCAGCGTGGCTGCTGTTCAGCATGGCTAAATGTTATGGTGTGGCGCAGAGAGTGGCATAGAGGAGAGTGGCGTGGAGTAGAGTGGTGTGGAGTAGAGTAGCATAGAGCTGGGTGGAGTGGAACAGGTTACACTGAGTAGAGCAGTAGAGCGGAGTGGCCTAAATGGAGTAGAGTAGCATGGAGCGGAGTGGCATACAGTAGAGAAGAGTGGTATAGAGTGGCACAGACTAGAGTGGCATGGAGTGGCGGCATACAGTAGAGTGGCATAGTGTGGTGTAGGGTGGCATGGTGTAGAGTGCTGTAGAGTGGCTCTGAGTGGAGGGGCACTGAGTAGAGTGGAGTGGCATGGAGCAGAGTAGTTAAGGGTGATTTTAGGGTAAAGTGACATATAGTCGAGTGGTAGAGCGCGACAGGGAGTAACAGAGTAGAGGGGTGTACAGTACTACAGTTGTGGGTTTAAGGAAGTAAACTGTCAACAAAGACTGGCGATAGGGTGAAAGCAACATACATTAGAAGCCGGATGCCTGAGTTAAAACGAGGAAATCACATTTCACATCCAGGAATAATACTGGAATGCTAATAAAATAAAATAAAAATAAAATAGTGCGTTCCAAAAAGATGAGGCAGAGCAAAGATGAGGAAGAACACACATACTTGGTCCATGATTTAGGGAGGAGCTAACGCAAGAAAGGAAGAAAAGCCTATGTGAGGTAAGCAATCGAAAAATTAGAAAAGAGAGTGGCAACAAAAACAACAATTGGTATGCTGTGAGTGGGCTTGAAGCCCATTGAATTAGTAAAAATTACATCTCCCAGCACAGCGCATGCACTGTGTAGGTGAGACCCAAAAAGGGTTTTACTGCGGACACTTATGCTGCAGATGTGGCTGTGCTGTCACCACCTGTGGTTTGAACACTGTATTGCTTGAGCTTGTAATGGCCCATGGCACTGGTTGAAAGACTTCCTCCAGAGATCAGCCTGTCCATGATATCTGGGGAAGAATGAAGGAGTCTGTCTTCGATTCTTTGCCACAAGGTCGGCCAATGGTTTCAAAATGTTTGTTTTGGTTGATTTTGAAACCAGAATAATTACTGTTTTGCATTGATCAAAACAAATCTGAGCTGTTCGTGCTCCCGAAGGTCAGATTAAGTAAATTTCACTTTGGGTACAAAAAATGACATTGCTAACTGACACTGTCTGGAGGTAGAGGCCACTCTGTGGTGGGACCTCAAAGCTCAAGAGGTCAGTCGACGACCCACCGGCCTCTCAAGTCATTGGGCCTCTTCCAGCCCAGAGGTCTGCTCTACTCATTCAAGTGTACCGACTGCTAGATCAGCTTCCATCCTCAGGCTCCGCATCCACCCAGGGCCCTCTCCAGTTTTGTTCATCTAAACCAACCTCATGGTCTACTCTATCATCCTCCAAACAAACCAACCCCAGGGCCCTCATCAGCATCCTCTAAACAATCAATTCCACAGTCCACTCCAACATCCTCCTAATGAACCAACCTCGGATTCACTCCAATATCCTCCCAACAAACCAACCCCAGGGTCCGCTCTATACTCCTCCATATGAACCAAATCCATGGTCCACTCCTACATCCTCCAAACAAACCAACCCTAGGGCCCACTTCAGCATCCTCTAAACAATCAATTCCAGGGTCCACTCCAACATCCTCCCAATGAACCAACCTCGGGGCTCACTCCAGCATCCTCTACACTACCAATTCCAGAGTCCACTCCTACATCCTCTAAACAAACCAACCTCAGGGTCCACTCCTACATCCTTCAAATAAACCAACCTCAGGGTTCCCTCCATCACCCTCCAAACAAACCAACCCCAGGGTCCACTTCAACATCCTCCCAACAAACCAACCCCAGAGTCCGCTCTATAATCCTCCAAATGAACCATATCCAGGGTCCACTCCTACATCCTCCAAACAAACCAACCCTAGGGCCCACTTCAGCATCCTCTAAACGATCAATTCCAGGGTCCACTCCAACATCCTCCCAACGAACCAACCTCGGGGTTCACACCAGCATCCTCTAAACTACCAATTCCATAGTCCACTCTTACATCCTCCAAACAAACCAACCTCAGGGTCCCCTCCAACCTCCTCCCAACAAACCAACCTCAGGGTTCCCTCCATCATCCTCCATACAAACCATCCCAGGGTCCACTTCAGCATCCTGTAAGCAACCAATTCCAGGGTCCACTTCAACATCGTCCCAACAAACCAACCCCAGGGTCTGCTCTATAATCCTCCAAATTAACTAAATCCAGGGTCCACTCCTACATCCTCCAAACAAACCAACCCCAGGGCCCTTATCAGCATCCTCTGAACAATCAATTCCAGGGTCCACTCCAACATCCTCCTAATGAACCAACCTCGGGGTTCACTCCAACATTCTTTAAACTACCCAATTCCATAGTCCACTCCTACATCCTCCAAACAAACCAACCCCAAGGCCCACTTCATCCTCTAAACAATCAATTCCAGAGTCCACTCCTACATCCTCCAAACAATCGAACCTCAGGGTCCACTCCTACATCCTCCAAACAAACCAACCTCAGGGTCCACTCCTACATCCTCCAAACAAACCAACCTCAGGGTTCCCTCTATTATCCTCAAAGCAAACCAACCCCAGGGTCCACTTCAGCATCCTCTAAGCAACCAATTCCAGAGTCCACTTCAACATCCTCCCAACAAACAAACCTCGGGGTTCACACCAGCATCCTCTAAACTACCAATTCCAGGGTCCACTCCTACATCCTACAAACCAACCAACCCCAGGGTCCACTTCAGCATCCTGTAAGCAACCAATTCCAGGGTCCACTCCATCTTCCTCCCAATGAACCAACCCCACAGTCCCCTCCATCCTCCTCCCAATGAACCAACCCCAAGGTCCCCTTCATCCTCTTCTCAATAAACCAATCCCACAGTCCTCTCCATCCTCTTCGCAACGAACCAACTCTAAGGTCCCCTCCATCCTCGTCTCAATAAAACAACCCCAAAGTCCCCTCCATCCTTTTCTCAACGAACCAACCCCAAGGTCCCCTTCATCCTCTTCTCAATAAACCAACCCCACAGTCCCCTCCATCCTCCTCCCAATGAACCAACCCCAAGGTCCCCTCCATCCTCTTCTCAACGAACCAACTCTAAGGTCCCCTCCATCCTTTTCTCAACGAACCAACCCCAAGGTCCCCTCCATCCTCTTCTCAATGAACCAACTCTAAGGTCCCCTCCATCCTCGTCTCAATAAACCAATCCCACAGTCCCCTCCATCCTCTTCTCAACGAACCAACTCTAAGGTCCCCTCCATCCTCGTCTCAATAAAACATCCCCAAGGTCCCCTCCATCCTTTTCTCAACAAACCAACCGCAAGGTCCCCTTCATCCTCTTCTCAATAAACCAACTCCACAGTCCCCTACATCATCCGCCCAACAAAACAACCCCAGAGCCCCCTCCATCCTCCTCCCAACAAACAAACCACAGGGTCCCCTCCATCCTCTTCTCAATGAACCAACCCCAAGGGCCCCTCCATCCGCTTCTCAGTAAACCAACCCCACAGTCCCCTCCATCCTCTTCTCAACGAACCAACCCCAAGGTCCCCTCCATCCGCTTCTCAATAAACCAACACCAAGGTCCCCTCCATCCGCTTCTCAATAAACCAACTCCACAGTCCCATCCATCATCCTTCCAACAAACCAACCCCAGAGCCCCCTCCATCCTCCTCCCAACAAATAAACCACAGGGTCCTCTCCATCCTCCTCCAAACAAACCAGCCCTAGGGTCCCCTCCACCATCCTTCCAACAAACCAACCACAGGGTACGCTCTATAATCTTTCCAATGAACAATTAGATTATGGCAGAGAAATCGGAGTAATTTCATAAATTCGGTGTCATTCACTCGAATAATTAAGAGTAATTTTGGGAAAACAAATCCTACACCAAGAGCACATTTAGCAAGTGTGAGTGGGCGTTGGTCCTTGCTGTTTGTGTTCTGCTACATTTAGCCTCTTTTTTTAAGCACAAAATACGCACTTGCGTCCATTTTAAATGCCAAAGGGCATTTTGTGCTTACAAATAGCGCTACCAGCAGAATTCTTCTTCTTGAACAATTCCCTGTAAGCTTGCAGGGTTCTTAGGTAATTCCGCATGCTTGAATTACGTGAGTTACACCCACCCCTAGAAAATACCTACCAGAGAGCCTTCTACACCCAATCTGGAACCTCGTCTCAGCAGACTTGTGCACCACTACATGGCAAAAGCAACTCTACACATCCTCCTAATGTACCTACTCTATGAGCCACACCATGATATCCTCAAAGCAGCAACCCCTTGCAAAGCTCAGACCCCATCCAGGGTCTTCATGAGTCCTGTGTTCACCACTCAGCAGGGACATCCATGGATGACCTTGGTTTAACCTTCACTTTCAAGGTGGCGTTTACTCGCTAACACTCATGAGGCCAATTCTTCCGCCGCTCCCTGGCACTGCCAGCTCAATCCCGGCTCACAAGACGTTTGTTGTCCTCAAGTAACTTTGTTTTCTTTGATTTTGAACCCTGTGCGGTTCGTGTGGCACACTCTTATTTATGTGGTACGCTCTGTACAAGTGATGCACTCCTATTCATGCGGGACACTTCTGTACAAGTGATGCACCTCTATTTATGCGGTACACCTTTGTACAAGTGATTTACTCCTATTCATGCGGTACACCTTTGTACTAGTGATGAACTCCTATTCATGCGGTGCACATTTGTACAAGCTTTGCACTCCTATTAACGTGCTACACTCTGTACATGTGATGCACTCCTATTCATGCGGTACACCTTTGTACAAGCGTTGCACTACTATTAACCTGCTACACTCTGTACATGTGATGCACTCCTTATCATGCGGTACACCTTTGTACAAGCGTTGCACTCCTATTAACGTGGTACACTCTGTACATGTGATGCACTCCTATTCATGCGGTACACATCTGTACAAGTGATGCACTCCTATTCATGCGGTACACCTTTGTACTAGTGATGCACTCCTATTCATGCGGTACACATCTGTACAAGTGATGCACTCCTATTCATGCGGTACACCTTTGTACATGTGATGCACTCCTATTCATGCTGTACACCTTTGTACAAGTGATGCACTCCTATTAACGTGGTACACTCTGTACATGTGATGCACTCCTATTCATGCGGTACACCTTTGTACTAGTGATGCACTTCTATTCATGCGGTACACCTTTGTACAAGTGATGCACTCCTATTAACGTGGTACACTCTGTACATGTGATGCACTCCTATTAACGTGGTACACTCTGTACATGTGATGCACTCCTATTCATGCGTTACACCTTTGTACAAGTGATGCACTCCTATTAACGTTGTACACTCTGTACAAGTGATGCACTCCTATTCATGCGGTACACTCTGTACAAGTGATGCACTCCTATTCATGCGGTACACTCTGTACAAGTGATGCACTCCTATTCATGCGGTACACATCTGTACAAGTGATGCACTCCTATTCATGCGGTACACCTTTGTACAATTGATGCACTCCTATTAACGTGGTACCCTCTGTACATGTGATGCACTCCCATTCATGCAGTACACATCTGTACAATTGATACACTCCTATTCAATCGGGACACTTCTGTACAAGTGATTTACTCCTATTCATGCAGTACACCTTTGTACTAGTGATGCACTCCTATTGATGCAGTACACCTTTGTACTAGTGATGCACTCCTATTGATACGGCACACACCAGTACAAGTGATGCACTCCTATTCATGCGGTACAATCTGTGCAAGTGATGCACTCCTATTCATGCGGGACACATCTGTACAAGTGATGCACTCCTGTTCATGCGGTACACCTTTGTACTAGTGATGCACTCCTATTCATACGGTACACCTTTGTTCTAGTGATGCACTCCTATTCATGTGGTACACATCTGTACAAGTGATGCACTCCTATTCATGCGATACACCTTTGTACTAGTGATGCACTCCTATTCATGCGGTACACCTTTGCACTAGTGATGCACTCCTATTCATGCGGTACACCTTTGTACTAGTGATGCACTCCTATTCATGCGGTACACATCTGTACAAGTGATGCACTCCTATTCATGCGGTACACCTTTGTACTAGTGATGCACTCCTATTCATGCGGTACACCTTTGTACTAGTGATGCACTCCTATTCATGCGGTACACCTTTGTACTAGTGATGCACTCCTATTCATGTGGGACACTTCTGTACAAGTGATGCAGCATGACTCGGACAGCCATCGCAGCTGCCGGTTGATTTTCGGACACAGACGCGCCTCATCCCAGACGCGTGCGCTGGTTTCACAATTTAAATCACGCGCCCCGAAGAATACGGACAGCATAAACAGCTGCCGGATGAATTTCGGACACTGACACGCCTCGCCACTTTCAAACAGACGCGTGTGGCGTACCTGATCTCACTCACGCACCCAAAAGACTACGCACAGCACCATTGGCTGCCACCCTGCTTCAAATCCAAGACGCTCCCAATATCCTTCGATTCCATAGCGCCTTCCCAATTGCACGATTTCATAACGCGGCTGACTTCACAAGCAGCACCGCCCGTGAACAAGAAGGATCCCGCCCTCTTGAAGACACATCTACCTTTTCCAATCCAAAAACCCCTCCCCTAGGCGTTATAATTCTACCAGGCATTACTTTGTTGACAAATCCCTTAGTCCTGATGATGATCCCTGTATACTAGGAGCTAGGGATCGAAACGTTACGTCGACTTGATAATAGTTCCACATTATGGCAATTGTTTAAATGCACCGTGGATACTATTGGCTAGAGCTTACTTAAAGTCACTGATTGTATTGTAAGCCCCCACGATCGCTCCAAAATTTGTTTGCCTGTTACCAATTTGTAATTGCCTCTCATTTCCTGGCTTTTCTCTTTCCTCTCTCTGTTGAAAACTCGGTACAGGACTGTGCCCCTGTTTCATCAGCCTTCTCATTTCTCACTTACAATTCTTTGACCATTTAAGATTAAATGCTCCTCTGTCCGGCTGGACACAGGAGGAACTCACATAGGTCTCATTGAAGTCTATGTCAAAACATTGTCTCCTAACTAGAAATTAAGCTAGGACCTTTTGTTAACAAAATAAGTTAGTACCCGTGGTCCTTAGCTACCCCTACCGGGTTACCTTGTTATTTAAACTACTCCTATTCATGCGGTACACCTTTGTACTAGTGATGCACTCCTATTCATGCGATACACCTTTGTACTAGTGATGCACTCCTATTCATGCGGTACACCTTTGTTCTAGTGATGCACTCCTATTCATGTGGTACACATCTGTACAAGTGATGCACTCCTATTCATGCGATACACCTTTGTACTAGTGATGCACTCCTATTCATGCGGTACACCTTTGCACTAGTGATGCACTCCTATTCATGCGGTACACCTTTGTACTAGTGATGCACTCCTATTCATGCGGTACACATCTGTACAAGTGATGCACTCCTATTCATGCGGTACACCTTTGTACTAGTGATGCACTCCTATTCATGCGGTACACCTTTGTACTAGTGATGCACTCCTATTCATGCGGTACACCTTTGTACTAGTGATGCACTCCTATTCATGCGGGACACTTCTGTACAAGTGATGCACCTCTATTTATGCGGTACACCTTTGTACAACTGATGCAGTCCTATTCATGCGGTACACCTTTGTACAAGTGATGCACTCCTATTCATGCGGTACACCTTTGTACAAGTGATGCACTCCTATTCATGAAACACTGTTATATAGGCATGTATATTTGTTATATTGTTATTATGCTATAGTTACTATAGGTCTCATAAGTGGGAAGGGTGTGCCCAGATGTGGGCCCCTTGCTCACTGTGCCTCTGGATTCAAGTCAGCCTGGCTGATGAGGTGTGATGCCTCAAAGACGGTCCCAGCACACTTGTTTTCCGGTCAAGGGAGGACCTGGCCTGGCAGTTCGGGCTGGACTGTTCCCATGAGGACCAGAGTCGAGACTGATTTGCATATGGCTGAGTCTTGACTGGGTCATCATGGTGAGCAAAAAACTATGGACTTAGCCCAGATTTGTGACTGGGTTGAATGTTTGACAATGTTCAGCATTCCATCCATCATCTTTTTGTGTTGTGATATACTCCTATTCATGCGGTACACTTCAGTTGAAGCATTGTATTACTTTTGATGCGGTATACTCTTATTCAAGCGATATACTCCTAATATTGAGGTACAGTCCTGCTGATTCAATGTACTCCTGTCCAGGCGGTACACTCCTGTTGAAGCAATGCACTCCTGTCCAGGCGGTACACTCCTGTTGAAGCAATGCACTCCTGCCCAGGCGGTACACTCCTGGTGAAGCAATGTACTCCTGCCCAGGCGGTACACTCCTGTTGAAGCAATGCACTCCTGTCCAGGCGGTACACTCCTGTTGAAGCAATGCACTCCTGTCCAGGCGGTACACTCCTGTTGAAGCTATGTACTCCTGTTCATGCAGCACACTCCTGGTGAAGCAATGCACTCCTGTCCAGGCAGTACACTCCTGTTGAAGTAAGGCACTCCTGTCCAGGCGGTACACTCCTGTTGAAGCAATGTACTCCTGTCCAGGCGGTACACTCCTGTTGAAGCAATGTACTCCTGCCCAGGAGGCAGTACACTCCTGTTGAAGCAATGCACTCCTGTCCAGGCGGTACACTCCTGTTGAAGCAATGCACTCCTGTCCAGGCAGTACACTCCTGTTGAAGTAAGGTACTCCTGTCCAGGTGGTACACTCCTGTTGAAGCCATGTACCCCTGGTCAGGCAGTACACTCCTGGTGAAGCAATGTACTCCTGTTCCGGCGGTACACTCCTGTTGAAGCAATGTACTCTTGGTCAGGCGGTACACTCCTGTTGAAGCAATGTACTCCTGTCCAGGCGGTACACTCCTGTTGAAGCCATGTACCCCTGGTCAGGCAGTACACTCCTGGTGAAGCAATGTACTCCTGTTCCGGCGGTACACTCCTAGTGAAGCAATGTACTCCTGTCCAGGCGGTACACTCCTGTTGAAGCAATGCACTCCTGTCCAGGCGGTACACTCCTGTTGAAGCAATGTACTCTTGTCCAGGCGGTACACTCCTGTTGAAGCAATGCACTCCTGTCCAGGCGGTACACTCCTGTTGAAGCAATGTACTCCTGTCCAGGCGGTACACTCCTGTTGAAGCAATGCACTCCTGTCCAGGCGGTGCACTCCTGTTGAAGCAATGTACTCCTGTCCAGGCGGTACACTCCTGTTGAAGCAATGTACTCCTGTCCAGGCGGTACACTCCTGTTGAAGCAATGCACTCCTGTCCAGGCGGTGCACTCCTGTTGAAGCAATGTACTCCTGTCCAGGCGGTACACTCCTGTTGAAGCAATGTACTTCTGTCCAGGCGGTACACTCCTGTTGAAGCAATGCACTCCTGTCCAGGCGGTGCACTCCTGTTGAAGCAATGTACTCCTGTCCAGGCGGTACACTCCTGTTGAAGCAATGTACTCCTGTCCAGGCGGTACACTCCTGTTGAAGCAATGCACTCCTGTCCAGGCGGTGCACTCCTGTTGAAGCAATGTACTCCTGTCCAGGCGGTACACTCCTGTTGAAGCAATGTACTTCTGTCCAGGCGGTACACTCCTGTTGAAGCAATGCACTCCTCTCCAGGCGGTGCACTCCTGTTGAAGCAATGTACTCCTGTCCAGGCGGTACACTCCTGTTGAAGCAATGTTCTCCTGTCCAGGCGGTACACTCCTGTTGAAGCAATGCACTCCTGTCCAGGCGGTGCACTCCTGTTGAAGCAATGTACTCCTGTCCAGGCGGTACACTCCTGTTGAAGCAATGTACTTCTGTCCAGGCGGTACACTCCTGTTGAAGCAATGCACTCCTGTCCAGGCGGTGCACTCCTGTTCAAGTGATACACTCCTACGTCGATGTTTCATTTTGCTAACTACTAATGTCCAGCACACATTCCTCCCCCACTACCCTTAAAGCGCCTGCCGAACCGTTTCGCGGCGCTCTTCCATCACTTGTTCCTCATGTTAGCCGCAGGGGCGTAACACAGGCCACCCGCATCCCCCGCGGTGCGGGGGGCCCCAAGCTCAAGGGGGCCCCCTCAGCACAATGCTCCAGCCGGGAGCTCCTGATTGAGCCCAGAGGGGGCCCCTCCACATACCTTGCAGGGGGAGGGGGCCCTCAAGTTTTGTTACGCCACTGGTTAGCCCACTGCTGATCCGGAACGTTCTCGCCGACACCACCCCTTGATTGGGAAATGTAATCATATAATCGGCTCAGCGCCTCTTAAGGCTCACGCCAGGGAGTAAAGAAAGGCAGGGCGCCCTGATTGCTTGTATTTTTATCTGTATATCTTACGTCCATGTTATTTGTATAGCGCACAGCTGTCAGTAGAGTGTCGTCGTAGCGCTGTTTGTAAGATGCAAGCAAGTACAGGGTTATTCACTTTGCTAAGGCAACTCCACGCTCAATGGTATGGCTTTATTTTAGTCCTGGGCTCGCCTTTAGCGAGTGATCACCACCACACCCCCCCCTCCCCACAGAAGCCCCCCCCCCTCCTCACCACCTCCTCGCCTTCCGCAGACAGCAGCCTGCAACCTACCCCTGCATTCCCTTTACCACGAGGATACCATCTGTCTCCATGCCATCCTTGGCTGGATTTTCCTGTTCTGGGCTTCCCTTTAAGAACCTAATGCATCATGGGAGTTGTAGTCATTTATTTATTCTTCAAAGGAACCAATTGGACTTAAACACCAAAACTATGATTTGTAAAAGCAAAAACCAGGACTGGCATTTGATGTCCCCCATGACATTGAGCCGCCTGGTAACTTTACTGTTGCCCGGCATTCCTCTGAGGCACGGCATGAAACAGTGGAAAGTGTAGCTTTCTCAGTACAGTTCAAAGGTCCTTCGTGACCCGAGTGCCTGTCTAAGCACTGCTTTCCCTCAAGCCCTTGATTTGTGAAATAGCTGGTACCCGTTTCTGGCAAACCGAACTTCTGAATAAAACCATCCTTTACATTGCAGTGACGCCCACGCCATCAGTCCTGGCTTCAGTGCAGACCCACCTTCATTGCATCCGCACTTCCTGAGTGCGCCTCCCTGAGGAGGCTTCAGCTGGGCAGGACGCGGAAGCGCAGCTTGACTCTGGCATGAAGTCTAGGGGTGGGTGATAAACTCCGCTCTGCCGGCGAAGTTCGCTGAGTTTTGCCCAATCCGCACTCTGCTTGGAACGCAGAGTTTAGCAAAAACTCAACCAACTGCCGCATGGCGGAGTTTTCTCACTCATGGCTCACCAACGTTGCGAGCGAGAAAAATGAGCGCTAGACCGCCTCCTGGCGAGACGTCGCCACGTCGGCAGTCACGGCTGGTCCCTACCGCTTGTTTCTCTCGTTGTGGAAGCTGCCGCTAGAGTACAAAATCTACTCGATCAGCAGAAGGAAGCAGCACCCCATGGCCCAGTGCGTGGTGCTGTTCGGCTGATTTTACAGCATCGGACAAGCTCCCGGCAGTAAAAATCAGCCCGAGCAGTGCAACAGTCCAGAATTCCACCTCTTGTGGAACTCCTCAGATTCTTGCAGAGTTTTGAGGTGAGATCGCCGAATTCCGCGGAGTTAAACTCAATGGGTTCCGCCCACCCCTAATGATATTTCTCCTGTCTTGCTGATCCGGCAGAGCTATCTTGAAGGCATTGGCTAGTGGCCCCTCCTTCATGGCTTCCACATTTCTGCTTCAGGTTCCTCAAGGGACTTTGCGCTCTAGGCGTTAGTGTACGTAGGACATTCCCAGAGTTAGAGCGGCCACCTTTGTCCTCAAAGCATTCTCGCGGCTGAATGAACTGCAAGGGGATGTTTTAGTCAAGCTTGTGCAATAAATTAATTTAAGGTTTACTTGAATATATAAGGTTGTGTTACTGTTCTATGGAACCTTGGGCTACGTGCACTCTATAGGAAATAATATCTTAACAAAATGCAGTTTTCGAATAAACATAAGAATCTCCTCCCTCACTTCCCTCCTCAGCCACAAGGCAGGTTACTATATCCAGGCAGCTTTACTTCCCCTGTATAAGGAACATCACCGATTCGTTCCCACTTAGAAGCTACTGGTACATGTCTTGCCAGAAGTGGTGGTCTGATCAGAAATGGAAATCGCAGTGGGCTAGCTTCAAGTGGATATCCTTCATGCCATACGAAGTATGTTTAGTTCTTTATGAAGGGAGGGCCTGTACCTTAAATGCTTCCATGTGAGCCCTGCTTTTAGGTTAATTAACTTCAAATAGAGAGTAAATAATGAACATGAGGTTTGGGTTTTCTGTAGAGCTTGCCTGGGTGGCCTGTGGGCATTGATTCAAGCCTTTTGTGTGATTGCGGTGGATTGTGGGAAAAGGCTTTCCTGGGTGGCGCTCAGACGGGCATGATGAATTTATGTGAAGTTCTGAAGAAATCTTGAGGCCAGGAGGGAATATTGCACATGGTTGAATGAAAGATGGGGTCTCAGACTTAACGTCCACTTTGGATTGCTACTGCGGCGTCCAGTGTCCCAGAGACTCCTCGATCTTGACCGCAGAGAGTCACAGGAAAAGTTCAACAAGACAGGGCTACAGGTGATGTCTATGGAGCCAGATTAAGTCAGGACTACAGGTCAAGTGTAGCATGTTGAGTCAAAGCAAGAGTACAGATAAGGGTTTAAGATCTAGGCCAAGGGGAGACTGCGGATAGTCTAATGATCTAGTCCAGAATGATTCAGGTGAAGTCTATAGTGTTAGGCCTGGAAAAGAATTCCTGTGAAAGTTTGTTGAGTTACGCAATGGGAAGGCTACAGGTGAAGTTTAAAAAGCTGGGCTATAGGATGGCTACAGGTAAAATTAAAAAGCCAGCCAAGAGAAGGCTACTGCTATGGTTTAATGAGTTAGGCCTAGGGAAGACTACAGGTGAACTTTAAAGACAGAGAAGAATCGAAGGCTACCAGCAAAATGGCAAGACCTAGGGCAAGAGTAGGGTACAGCTGAGGTCTAACCAGCTAGACCAAGAGAAAGGCAAGTCTAATGCGATTACCATGAGAAAGCGACATGAAATTAATAGAGAAGCCAAACGACTGCCTTAGGGAAAGATTACCGTCTCTGTGGTATTTCTATATAAAGCTGTTCAACTTAAAATGGATACCTACCCACATTTTCTCCCTCTGCCTTTGCCTTTAAGTAGACCGACGTGGACAGGCCTCCTACGCTGAGTAGAGAGACGATGAAGATACGGATTGGAGGAACGATGGTGACTGGTCATCACTTGGGCGGGGCATGGACTTGATGATCCCTTTAGGTCACTTCTGCACAGGTGGTTAAAGCCTTTTTGAGTCTCTCTGCCCACTTCACGCCACCATCGGTAATGTCCTTATTCACTCGCCTTCCTTGTCTTCATTCAAATCCAAGTTTTATCCCAGCAGTGCACTAGTGTTTTGCAGCGTGAATCTTTCTGGATTCACTATGCTGTGCATTATTCCGCGATCTTGTGGTTGGGTCCGGATTCGTAGTCTTTTCTTTTTTTTTTTTTTTTTTTTTTTTTTTTGTAGCCCAGGTGGGCGTCGACGTCCACCATTTGGTGCACCTCCCGTGACGTCGTCGTGCTTCCTGCGGAAGTCCCACCTTTGGGGCGCCATCTTCAGATTCTTTTTTCCGCCGTTGGGTCTGGATCGTCATCGGGAAGCTCCAGAATTACACTCGGAGGAAGAAGGAAGAAAAGCGAGTTTCGTCGATAGAATCACTAAAAGATATCAGGAAAGGAAGAGATTTCATCAGGAGCGCGAAGAAAAGAGGACCAGCGCCCTTTTTCTTCGACGGCCTTGGAGAATGCACGCTCGGAGACCCTGAGCGCAATGGACAAGACGCCATTCAAGTTCTGCCCAAACTGCCACCACAAGTTCGCGCAGAAAGACCAGCATCCGGTCTGCAACCTCTGCCTACCGGTCGATCACCAGAGTATCGACTGCAACGCCTGCTCAGCCTTCGCGCCGAAGACACTCAGGGTGAGAGAGCGACAGAGAAGAGCCAACGCCAACATGGATGGCAAGGGGAAGCCCCCGACGCTCTACGATCTGGGCCTCTCCACGGACGACGAGGACAACGTCGCCGAGACAGCCGAAAACTTCACGGTCGTAGAGACCGACAAGAAAAAAGAAGACGAGGTAAGAGAATCGTCGAGCGCAAAACAGAAAGTACCTCGACAACACGAGGGTGACTCGAGAAAAACTGAGTCAAAGTCCACGAAGGGAGCCCCGGCGCTGAAAACTTCGACGTCCAAAGGGGGAACCACGGACAAGAGGCCGAGCGGATCCTTAGAAAAGGACTCCCTGGTGCCGAAAGACGCCGAAAGGCAAGGGTCGTCGAAAACATCCCATGAAACGGGCCGATCGACGCAGAAAGAACGTTCGACGTCGACGCAAGTTTCATCGAAAAGACCCGCGGTCGACGCCGAAAGCATCTCCGAGATGGAGAAAAAGAAGAGGCGGCTCGAGGCCGAAATGGAGAACATCCTTCAAAGGAAGAAGGAGTTCGACGCCAGGATGAAGGAATTCAAGATTCCAACGGTTTCATCGGCGGACGTCGGTGAGGTCGAAGACGAGTTCGACGCCGAAGGGCTGACAAGGGATCTCGAAGAGGAAGAAGAGCCCTATTATGAGGGAGAAGCCGAGGAAGAAGACCAACGGTCGTTCTACGAATCGGCGGCATCTACCAGCAACGACGTAGAATGGCACGATCTCGACACCGAAAACCCGGAGGAGCCCGTGGACACGTACCCTTCGAGGCCTTCGCCACCCGACGACATCGGGGTCTACAATATGGTGGTCAGGAGCGCAGCAATGGCCTTCGGCGTCAAACTCGACGAGGAGAAACCGAAAGCCGATTTTCTCGTCGAGACACTGCTCCCCATCCAGACAAGGAGCCAGTTCCTCCCCATGCTACAAAGCGTGATGAATCAGGGGAGAGAAGCCTTCAAGGAACCTGCGACCTGCCGGTCGATCACGCCCAGGACAGAGAAGAAATATAAGCACTCCTCCCTGGACCCCCCTTACATCAAGGGTAGCGTGACCGCGGACTCCATCATAGCCTCCACGGCCAGGAGAAGGGCCAACGTACCAGCAACTTCGGGCCCACCTCCGGATAAGGAGAGCAGGAGGATTGACCTCACAGGAAGAAAGGTCGAGAGGAACGCCGCAATGCACTGGCGCATGGCGAATTCGAATGCACTCCTCAATAGACACCAATACCAGCACTGGGATGAGATGGGGGAGCTAGTAAAGCACCTCCCCGAAGAATACCGCCAGAGAGCCTCTCACCTGATAGACGAAGGCAAGAACATCGCCAACTCCTGTATAAAGACGGCGTTGGATGGGGCAGAGACTTCAGCAAGACTCATGGCCATAGGGGTCACAGAGAGGAGGCATGCATGGCTAAGAATCTCGGGATTCAAACCGGAAGTGCAGAACAACATCCTTGGCACCCCCTTCAACGGAGAGACACTGTTCGGAGCAACAGTGGACGAGAAGCTCACCCAGCTGAAAAAAGAAAACGAGACGGCGAGGTCCATGGGGGCCCTACAGCTGAGGGGAATGAGGCGAGGAAATCCCTCGAGGAGACCCTACGGTAGGGGAGGAAGCCAGCAGGGGACGTCGCACCAGGCGTTCCAACAAGGTCAGCAGGGTGAAGGTCACGGACAAGGTCAGCAGAAGCAAAACTGGCAATATCAACCTCGGGGCCAGTCCTTTCGCGGGAGAGGGAATGGACGTGGCCAAAGGAGGAGAGGGGGCGAACGGCCCTCGTCGAAGTGACTCAGCACGCAAGAGGACGCCTACCCTCGTCAGGACCCCAAGGGTGAGGCGAAAAAAGTGTCATCAGGGGGAAGAGAAGATTCAAGAGCCTACGAGCATACGACACCTGTAGGCGGAAGACTGAGGTTCTACCTTCAGGAGTGGCGGCGTATAACCACAGACAAGTGGATACAGAACATCGTGCAGTACGGATACTGCGTAGATTTGGAGAAAAGACCTCCAAACAGGAAACCGAAGGGAAGACTGAGATCGGCCCAAGAACTGGCAATACTCAGAGAAGAAACGCGGAAACTCCTACAAAAGGGAGCCATAGAGACAGTGCCGTTCAGAGAACGCAACAAGGGGGTCTACTCAAACTACTTCGTGGTTCCGAAGGTAGACGGAGACCTCAGACCCATACTGGACCTCCGTTACCTAAACAAGTTCATCAGAACGCAAAGGTTCAAAATGACTTCACTGCAGGAGGTTCTGCCACAGATAAGAGAAGGGGACTTCATGGTCACCGTGGACCTCAAGGATGCCTACCTTCACATCCCAATAAACAGAAGGCACAAGGGCCTTCTAAGATTCAACATCGAACAGGAACACTACCAGTTCACAACCCTGGCCTTCGGATTAAAATCAGCACCAAGGGTCTTTACAAAATGCCTGTCGGCGGTAGCGGCACACCTACGAAGGCAGGGAATACATGTCTATCCCTACTTGGACGACTGGCTGGTCAAGGCAAACTCACGCGAGAAGTGCGAGAGGCACGCAAAACCCTCACGAATCTGGGATTCTCGATCCACTGGGGAAAATCATCGCTGGAACCGGAACAGGTGAAGATTTTCCTGGGGGCAAAGATCAACTCCCGCAACAGTACAGTAGTGTCCAGCGACAGGAGGACAGATGCTCTACTGAAGGAGACGAAGCTCTACCAGAAGGGGCGAGCTCTGACAGTGAGGGCTGTGAGCAAGACGATGGGGATGATGGCGTCCTGTATCCAGCTGGTGCCGAATGTACGCCTGCACATGAGACCATTCCAGGAATGGCTACAACAGCAATGGTCACAAGCAAACGGAAGTTGGGAGGATCTAGTGGTTGTTACGCACGCAGTGCAGGAGGAGATAACTTGGTGGAACAGAGACAACATAACAACAGGGAGAAGCCTGACA
Source organism: Triturus cristatus (assembly GCF_964204655.1). Lineage (NCBI taxonomy): Eukaryota > Metazoa > Chordata > Amphibia > Caudata > Salamandridae > Triturus > Triturus cristatus. The sequence continues at coordinate 27,839,463 of NC_140592.1, read as the reverse complement.
CCACCAATCCCAACAGTGACCATTACCACGGACGCATCGCAGAAGGGATGGGGAGCGCACATGGACAACCTCAGAGTGAGGGGTCTATGGGCTCCAGCAGATGCGGTCCGCCATATCAACTACCTCGAGTTGAAAACAATCCTGCTAGCCCTGAAGGCATTCCAGAGACACCTGTTCAACCAGAGGGTGTTGGTCCAAACAGACAACACCACGGCGATGTTCTACATCAACAAACAAGGGGGGACACAGTCGTTCCCACTCTCATCCCTAGCTCAGGAGATTTGGAGATGGGCCATACCTCTCAGGATAGATCTACTGGCAATTCACCTACCGGGGAAGGACAATGTGGAGGCAGACTGGCTAAGCAGGCAGACCTCAGCATCGCACGAGTGGGAGCTCAATGCCCAGGAAACGGAGAAACTCTTCCGGAGATGGGGGACTCCCACAATAGACCTATTTGCAACACGCCACAATGCAAAATGCCAAAGCTTCGCGTCCAGGCAACCAGATCAGCAATCCAAGGGAAATGCCCTATGGATAAGCTGGTCGAGGACATTTGCCTACGCCTTTCCACCGATACCCCTGTTGCACAGAGTGCTCGACAAGTGCAGAACCAGCAACATGACTCTGATCCTAGTGGCTCCGCAGTGGGCGAGGCAGACATGGTTCTCACAAATTCAAGAAATGGCACAAGGCAACCCATACAGGTTCGAGAGGAGGAAGGACCTGCTCTCAATGCAAAACGGAGAGGTCCTGCACCCAGAGCCAGAGACCCTCAACCTGGCGGCATGGCTCCTGAAGACCTAGAGTTCGCACACCTAAGATTGCCTCCGAGCACGATGCGAGTGCTACGGGAGGCGAGGAAACCAACTACACGAAAATGCTACAGCGCAAAATGGAAGAGGTTCACTGTGTGGTGCCGGAAAAAGGGCCTGCAAAACAGAATGACAAGAGACGCAACAGTACTGAGGTACCTCACACACCTTCTAAAGAGTAACCTCTGCTCGAGCTCACTAAGGGTACACCTAGCGGCAATCGTGGCCTACACCAGAGGTGAAAAAGGTGGAAGTTTCTTCAGCTCGCAGGTGGTGAGGAGATTAATGGAAGGAGCCAAAAGGATGGCCCCCCCGAAAAGGTTGCCGCCGCCGGCATGGAATCTGAATGTGGTCCTGACGGAGCTCATGAAGGCACCGTTTGAACCCATTCACAAGGCCACACTGCAGATGTTGACTATGAAAACGGCCTTTCTGGTGGCCATAACCTCACTACGCAGGGTGAGCGAGCTTCAAGCACTAACGCTGCAGGAACCCTACATTCAGATTCACAAGGATAGAATAGTCCTGAGAACGGACCCACACTTCATGCCCAAGGTGGTGTCGGCGTTCCACATGAATCAGAGTATTCAGATACCAAGTTTCTTCCAAAACCCGACTTCAAACGCAGAAAAGGCCCTGCACACCCTCGACGCAAGAAGAGCGGTGATGCACTACATTGAGAGAACCAAGGAACTCAGGAAGTCGAAACAGCTGTTTGTGTCCTTTGCTACTAGCTTCATGGGTAGGCCAGTGACTAAGGGCACCATCGCAAGGTGGATTGCCCTCACTATTCAATGCTGCCACAAACAGGCTGGACAGGAGCTAGCGGAGGGGCCGCAGGCTCACTCCACAAGGAAGAAAGGGGCCACTGTGGCCTTCCTGGCGAACACGCCCATCCAGGACATATGCCTCGCGGCAACTTGGGCATCTGTGCACACGTTCACGAAACACTACTGCGTGGACATTCAGATGAACAAGGAAGCACAGGTTGGACAGAAGGTGCTTCAGCACATTTTCAACGACCAACGCTCATCTACCACCCAGCCGCCACAGAATTAGGAAAACCGCTACAAAGTCTATACACAGCATAGTGAATCCAGAAAGATTCACGCTGCAAAACGAATAGTTTCTTACCTGTCGGTGTAGTTTTGCAGCTTGAAGATCTTTCTGGATTCACTAGCGAACCCACCCACCTCCGCCAGGAAGATGAGGCTGGAGGAAGAGGGGGTAAAAAGGGAAAAGATCAAAGAAATGAAAACATACAGAAAAATGGACAAGAAGGATTAATCAATCGCCTAGGGTTAAAAAAAAAAAAAAAAAAAAAAAAAAAAGGAAAAAAGAACCCGAAGATGGCGCCCCAAAGGTGGGACTTCCGCAGGAAGCACGACGACGTCACGGGAGGTGCACCAAATGGTGGACGTCGACGCCCACCTGGGCTACAAAAAAAAAAAACAAAGAAAAGACTACGAATCCGGACCCAACCACAAGATCGCGGAATAATGCACAGCATAGTGAATCCAGAAAGATCTTCAAGCTGCAAAACTACACCGACAGGTAAGAAACTATTCGTTTTCGTCAGAAATATGTTAAACAAATCTCTCTCTTTTGGAAACCGTTAGATAATTTCATCTTTTAATGAAGGCATGCATACATGAGCTATAATTAGACCTCTCAGCACTGACTGAATTACCCTTTACTCCTCTCACATCTGATTAAATTATACAACAGCTGGTGTTTAAACCATGTACCATGCCTTTGCTGTCGTCACAGCCTTATAATTAGCGCGGAGGCTTCTTCGGAAGATGAAAATCCATCTTCACAGCTATTGCCTAGTGCTTCCAGAAGTTGCTCAGCTCAACGGTGGATAGAAATAACACCTTCCAAGATGTCTGCCCAGCCAGGCATTCACAGCTGTAGTCTTCTTTCTATGTTTATGAGAGTCCATGTTGAGGAGCTGTGATATGGCGCCAAGAGAAGGGTCAAACACGGTCTGTTTGTGTGATTTTAGAGTGGCCTCATGTCTTTCTTGGCTCCTTCACCTATTATGCGTGTCATTTGTCATGATGGGACTTGAGACATGATACGTCACGGGCACCTCTACATGGGCCATGACCTGTTACTGGCTCAAAGGAGTGAGAAAGTTACAACATGTATAGATGATCCAGAACCTCATCGCCCTGTGCTTGCCTCACCCACGTCTACAAACTGGAACTAACCACTTTCATCAGGTCTGCCAGATGTCCACAGCGCGGACATTCCTGGAGCACCACCTGTCCAACAAACATCTGGCACCTTGGAGGAGATATTGAAATTAGGAACAAAGAGAAGGTCTTTAGTGCACAGCTTGGGGTGTATAGACGCACATTATCCATGGGCGGTGGGATATGCTGGACACACGTTTATAGCCCAGGCGGGCATGTGTCAATGGTTTTGACCCAGACCTGCACCCATCGAAGCGTCCTTGGAGCAAGGGCTCTTCCCCTGAGACCACCGTCCTTCCCTACTGGTCAGAAATGAGATAACAATGTTCTGAGAAATAAAGTGCATTAAATATTTCCTTTTCTGCTGCTAAAATAATCTATTAAAATAGTTCTAACCCCTGAATGAAGGGGCATGCCAGAGTGTTTGATTTAGAGCACGTTCTGTCCTTTTTGATCTCAATAACCATGGGCATGTGAGACAAGAAAAGCTCTTTGAAGGCCAAGAATATTAGCTTGGTCGCGGCTTCGTTCTGGTGCGATGGGCATTGGTGAGGATAATGAGGACGAGATGTGGAGCCTCCTGGAGCCTGTCTCTTTAGACAGGAAAGGACTACATCTGTGTCCTTCTGCTAAAAGATTCACAGCCGGCGGGTGTAGGTGAGCATCCATGCACCACAGAGCCCAGCCTCCCAGGAGGGTGGGGTTATCCACCGCATCCAACACATCTGAGAGGTCGAACATAACACGGATTCCACACCTGTAAGTGGGCCAATTCCACTGCATGGAGCTAGAACCACAGAATAGTGGTCAGTGAGCCATGAAGACCACTAAACCTGAATAGGGAGGAGATTGGCAGAAAAAAGTCATTCGGATTAGGGGGTGTGAAAAGTTCACTCATGCAAGCAAAGTATTGCCTATTTCCAGATGGCCAACCTTTGTGAAGTTTGCACCTTCCCACAGTTTTTCTCTCACAGTTGTTAGTTGGGGTTGAAATCCAAAATGTTGTTTTCTCTCGGAGGACTGTGAAATCTGGTCACGCTTGTAACTTTTTGAGCGGCACCTATAGATGTTTTTCATAAACAGTCCTTGACTTAACTCCTGGTGTCCCAATTCAAGGTGGACACGAAGTTGAGTAGTATGTTCAAGCAGCAGTGGTCGGCAAAGTGACCGATTCTCTTAGCAGCACACACCGCCCTGCCGACTGGATGAGGAGACCGACCTACCAGTGCAGTGGAAAACCCCCAGAGCGCTCTCAGCTGGGTCTTCTGTGGGCAGAGGTAGTCCATTTGGGATGGAAAGAAGGATCCTTCTACAGGACATTATGGCTACCTGGGAGTGCCCAACCCTTATCCTGGGCGGTCACTTGACGGACACCTGGTTACCTGCTTCTGGGACTGGACACATAGCGTTTGCTCGCCTGCTGCTTCGTTGTCTGTCATATCTTTGCAGCTTTTTCCTCAGTTACCATTTTCTCCCCATGATGTGGGTCAGCCATTTTAGGTCAGGCTTTGGAGACCAGATTGACTGTGTCTCCGGACCATTATCATATTTAATAAAGTAAAATATATATAAAGCAGTAGCAGTCGCCATTGTGACGGTATAGTCAGGCCAGAGTTTCCACAGGAAGAACCTTTTTTGTTAATAAAAAACAATTTGGAAAATCTTCATGAAACCTAATAAAAAAAGGCTCATTCACCACAGTTCCTTCTGAGAAAGTTTGGGTTATCCATTAAGTGGATTCAGTAAAGAGAGAGGGTGCCCAAAAAATTGATTTCCCATGTTAATTCCAATGGAATATTTTTTTAAGTCTGCTACAGAAAAAAACAGCTACCAAATTTGGCAAAAAGCTAGAACTTTACTCAAAGTGTACTTTCCAATATTTAGTGTAAATCTGTTCAGCCAGTTTAAAAAACTTCACGTTTAAAGAGGTGCTCTGGTTGGTCATGAACGGGTTAAAAAGGTAGGTATATCTAAACGATTGATGATGTGGGAGTCTGGTCGTATTGTAATTAAAATGGAGCTTTTTCTTTCCTGAGACGTTTCGGTACCACAGGCCAGGCATTAATAATCTGGGAAATGTGTTCAGGGGATTAGAGGGAAGAGCGAAATGAATGCAAATCCATGTCGGAAAGTAGAGTCGGTCTCTGAAATCAGTACCATAAAGTGCCACCATATTACCACTAACACAAGAAAGGAGAATGCTTACATGAAATTTAGAAAGGGAATTTCAATTTCATGGTTGAGATATGTAATTTTAAATTGTGTGGGAAACTTCAAAGAGTGCCCAGCCACAGATTGCCCCCACTTCAAGCAAAAGGATTTTTTTTTGGGAGGGTATGTAACACTAAAGTGAGTTACAAACATAGTTTCATCACAGAAGATGAAAACGAGGTGGATGGGTTTAAGCCCTATAGAGTACTGTGTGTGAAAGATAGTCGAAGGGATATCGCAGTTGTGTTGTGGATGGCAATGATGTGGAAGTGATGGTTAATTTGTGTGTCTGGTATAGCTTCACACATCAAAATGGAATAAAGCTTGGGGAGAAAAAGCTTTGTCTCCTCCTGATGTACCGCCTGGAGGATATACAGGTCATAAAATTGATTTTCCCATTAGAGTAACAGACGAAAAATGGCCCCATCAGTAGAAATGAAGTATCCATTGGTATCCCAATGCAGAATCACCAGTTTATTCAGTAAGATGTAAATGAACTAATAGTGAATATATTCACTTTTATTTTTTTTAAATGTCTTTATTGGCATTTTGGTATACCAACATTTACATGAGTAAGAGAGTACATGTAACTTCAACAGACCATTTCTATGCCACACGCGGACATTATTACAAAACATGCCCGTCTTTTAAAAAGATTTTCAAAAGTGTTTAATGGCAAATAAGGGAAATTTAAGGGTTTGAATAGACTATTATAAAGAAGACCAATGCTACACCAATTCATCACAGAGTTTGTAATGTTATCTTACATTAAAGGGGAAAATGTAAAATAATCGTTAAATATTTAGGCACTTAGCAGATCATTAAACCAACAGAGTCTTTTTCCCTGTGGGTTTTTCCAGTTGTACTTTTATTAAAACGTTTGGAAACATTGGAACTGTCTATAGATTTGAGAAGATTGAATGGAGAAATTTGGATCAATAGACGTCCTTTTTAGGTCTCGGCTGCGAAGGCTGTGCTTGCGCAGTCTCTCTCCGAGATTTAATGACTTGGGAGAAGAGGGGCTTGAACCCGCCCCTCTTCTGCCCTGTTCTCCATTGGCTGGCCTCGTAAATGCTGGCCAACCATTGGAGAAGAGGTCCCGTCACTCCAATCATGCCCCGTCCTTTTCGGATCGGGGGGCGTGTTTTTTTGCGAAAAGTCTCGGAGGAGACAACAGCAAAACACGCCCCCGAATCCGAAAAGGAGGCTGCCTTTCTCCGAGGCATTTCTGCTCTGCCTCGGAGAAAGGCGGTGGTGTCTTTCGGTGCCCTCGTGTTTTTTTAGGACTCGCACAGTGTAGGCGCTTATGCGGTATCGTATAACATCCTATGTGCTCCTTTCAAGCATATCTCGCCCAAAGGTTTTTGTTGTGGTTCTGAATACAACAAATTCTAGTTTCCTCTAGAAGCGGTAGCAAATCCTGACAACAAAAGGCGTAGACAAACCCATTGCGGATTTTGTACATTAAAAACCAAAATGATGCACTTTTCTGCAACTCAACCTTGCTAATGCTAGCCAGCCATTCCGTGACAAAGAAAGAAAGCCCTAATGGAGTAGATGTGGGCTGTGCAGTCAGCGTGTTTCAAAGAAAGACTGGCGAAAAGTGATTGTTCTGCTTTCAGGCAACACCCACCATGCACCGCGGACCCCCACCATGCACCACGGACCCTCGCGCGCGTGGGCTGTTTACTTTCATTTTTATCCCAAGCCTGGTTGCTCCCTCGCCAGTAGAACATGCGGCAGTAATCAGTGTGGAGTGGTGCGGGGTGAGGTTATGCAGCCAGACTGGGTTTGTGGGGTCTGAAGAGCCCTCCTACCGCCTTCTAGTACTCCCACAAGTGCTTCGGTCTTCTTAACGCCCCCCCTCGTCTTCCCCCACGAAACGCACATCAGTTTTCACTTTGCACCAAGGTGTGTACTGAGTGGCTCCTAAGCTATTGCTTAATTTATTTGTTTGTTTATTTCACTTTTTTTCTATAGCATGAATGTAGTCGGAATGGACGTCTGGGCGCTTTGCATACACAGCAGACTATACAGCGGCCACAGATGTTAGAACAATGCTCGAGTGTTATATATCGGATGGGTTTCCCTGATGCAACATTACCTCTATTTTTGACAGTTAGCGATCCTTGTATTTTAACATTTCGCAGCTTTGAGGATACGTGCAATGAGAATTTAAGTTTATGTGATAATGTTGACCAAACGGATGTGTTATGTTACTTCCACAACACTTAATATTTTGGGGAAAATAAATCGTGGCAATGTGATTCACATCATCCTTCCACATTCGATCATCTTGTTTGACAGACAGCTGCATTACCCAACGTGACTTACAGTTCGACTTATATTGCCAAGCAACTTTCTCCCAATTGTGCGTAAAAAGACAGAATCCCGCTGTCAATTTTCTAAACAGCTCAAGAAGTTCCTGTTCACTTGAACTCCATAATGAGTGAGATTGACCAAGACACTTTTATTTCAAAACACGACTAAACAAGCATTTACAATGCAATGGTCTCGGCATTGGTAACGTTAGAGCTATTGGTATTGCTCATTACATTATTTTTGTTTATGTTTTTGTTTTTAAAACATTTAAAAAAACGGCATTGTTATTTACAATGTCAATAGCTTAATCTGTGTGTGGGTGGAAATGCAATAGGTCTCGCATTTGAGAGTGATTAAGCTATTGACATTGTAAATAACAATGCAGTTTCTTTAACCCTTTCACCGCGGCGGGAATTCCGCCGCGGTGCTGGGGGGTGCGGGGGGGCAGCGCGGTGGCGCTGTGCTCATGACGGAGCCGCTCTGTCATGAGCCACGGTTGGGCTGTGCTCATGACGGAACGGTTCCGTCATGACTCCGCCCATTTGCGTTGTCCCCCCGCACAGGCGGGGAAACAGCGCCGCGCAGGTGGAGCGGCCGCCAACGGGCGTGTCATGACGGAACCGTTCCGTCATGAGCACACGGCAACCGTGGCTCATGACGGAACGGTTCCGTCATGAGCAGGGAAGGGGTTAAATGTTTTAAAAACATAAACAAAAATAATGTCATGAGCAATGCCAATAGCTCTAACTTTACCAATGCCGAGACCATTGCATTGTAAATGCTTGTTTCCTAATCTACATGAGTTAGTGTGGAGATTGGAACCACTATTTTTTCCTCTCTAGATTTAGCCAGTGCCTACCATGAGGCAGAATTACAGGTGGAACCTAAGAGCTTGACAGGTATTGTTACTCCTGAAGAAGTGTTTCAATTTCATAGAATGCCGTTCGGGTTAACAAGTGCACCATCAGTCTTTCGTCTGATGAAAGATAAATTAGAAGGGATAAATGTTGCTGTGGTTTCCAGGACGACATTCTAGTGACAAGGAAAAGATAAGTGGAAATATGAACAATGTTCTGTGTCGATTGGAGAAGAAAGGTTTGACAGATAAGGAGTCCTAATGCAAATTTAAACGTGATAAAGTAGGGATAGCAAACTGCCAATTATCGTATAAAATGCAAACAAAACCCCTTTCAAGTGATTCTTTAGGCACTAACTTCACAAACTAAGAAACCCTTATTATCTTTTCTGCATCTAACCGAGTTTTATTCAAAATTAGTTGACAAATATGCCACAAAAGGTAAACCATAGCCTAATGTTTTTATAGTAAAATATAATGTTCTTATGGGGTAACGAGCAACAGGAGCCATTTACAGAACTTAAACATTAGTTGATTGGAGCTTTCTTTTTGAGATCATGTGAGATCAGCAAAGAATGTATGGTTGCTGTAGATGCAAGTGCTTGTGGTCTTGTCACTGTGTTACAATGCAACGGATCAAAGGAATGGGTGGTGTCGTGTGCTTCAAGGACATTGAAAACATCAGAGAGAACATTTTCAGTGATTGAGACAGTGTTATTGGCATGTGCATTGGCTGCTGATCATTTTAGGCAATCCGTGGGCCGTACCCGATTTGTTCTGAGAACGGATCACAAGCCATCTATTCATGTTCCCTTACCGCGAAGGAGAGGGCTTTGTCAGCCAGTGTGACTCACCTGACTGCTAAGCTGTGAATCTACTAGTTTAGAATACAGTATGTCCAGGAAACGGATAATGTGCATGCTGATTGCTTGTCATGTTTGGTCTTGGATACAGGTTTCATTCCCAGAAAAGAAGAGAAGTGTGATGTGCCGTTCATCATTGAGGATATCAATAATTGGAGTGCACGAGAGATCACTATATTCGAGGAATTATAGGAAAGATTGATGAATGAGGACATGAAAATGAAATGGGTGCTTCATTATTTAGATAGGGATTTACCATAGGAGAGGAAACCGAGCACTGTCTTTGGTTCTGTCTTTAATGTGAAGGAAGAATTAATGGTCGTAAAAGGTATTTTGATGAGTGGAAACAAAGTTGGTACCCCAGTAGGACTGAGGAAAAGGATTTTCCAGATTGCAGTGTCAGCAATAAAAGGCATACCTTAGATTTCTGTTTGTGGCCGGCAATAGGAAAAATTGTTGGATGCTTGGGTACGTGATTGTAGTGCGTGTTCTAGTGACCGATCAACCAAATCTTGTTTCCCTGAGAGATTATTGATAGAATTTGCAACCAAACCTTGTGTCAGGGAGAGTTTACTGATAGAATGTGCAACCAGACCTTGTAGAATATTGGGGAGTGATGTTCTGGGTCCATTTGGAGTCATTCCAAAGAAAGAAGCCTATGCTTTGGTTTAGGTTGAATATTTATCTAAATGGCCAGAGTTGAGGATCACTGAGAAGTCTGCCAGTAAAGCAGCAATAGCGTTCTTAGAGGATGTGTTTTTCAGGGAGGGGTTACCTTGAAGAGATTGTTTCAGATAGTGAACCTCAATTTGTAAGCAAAGAGTTGAGTATTATCTTCAATGTGGCATGAAGCACAAGAAGACAGGTAATTAAATATACAATCCAACGGTCGGGTGGAACGGTTCAATCAGTTGTAGAAGAATCCATACAGCTGGCGGTGAAAAACGGCTTGTCCTAGAGGAAAGCGCGACACTCTACATTGTTAACATATAGGAGTACGCCCGATGTGGCAATCTAATTTTCACCATTAATATTGTTGGAGATACAGAACCAGGTTACAAACTTGATACTTGTTGGCTTAAAAATAGTATAAGTAAAGACGAGAGGGTGGATTTCAGAAAGGTCGAGGAACGTTTGGAAAGATAGCAAAGGAAGTGAAGGATCTGTTGAATACTAGGAATGGGAAACCTACAAAAAATGTATTTCAAAGTAGGTGATTGGGTTTGGATCAAAACGCCTTGTGCTGGAGGGAAAGAATAGACCCGAGGGTATCCGAGCGCTTTATATAAAAAACAAAAAAATAACATAGGTTATGTTGTATTCTGTAACTGTGAATGTGTCATAGGCTTGGGGAACCTAGGATGTTATGAGCATTCTGGAAAGGGTGATTAAGAGGACTATAATGCATGGGATTCTGTAATCCCTGTATGAATGCACATCTCTAATTTCTTTCTAATCGGTGACTTGTGGTACACTCAATCGCAGATTATAAAGAAAATATATCCGAACTCGATTATATAAGTTATTACAGTCGAGCTCTGATGTCACAATGCCTGCTGCCAGAGCCAGCAGTGAGAGGCAATGAAAGACAGAACACTGCTTTTCTTTCTTCTCCTCCATTTTAATAGCTTTCAATGACCAGCAGAAGGTATGTTTATTTTTTGCACTCTTTAGATAAAGAAAAGCTAGAATTTTTCTGCATGTGTCTACACATTCCAATCTACTGCGGCTTCTTTTTTTTTTTTTTTACACTGTGCCCTCAATAACCATCAGTAACCCACGGCAGTCAGTAGTGGCATGACATGTCCGGGTGGATGGTGTGGTGGTGACGTGATGCATCTGTGTGTGCATGGCTGAGTGGGCATCCTGTGGAATGCTGAGCGTGGATGCTGTGAGAATGTGATGACCCATGGAATGTTGTTGTCTGTGATCCGAATGAAGCCTGGGAGTTCATTGCACTGGTGTGGGGGAAGGGTGCGAATGAAGTCCTAACATGACCTATCAGGGTGCGGCTGTAACTAAGGGCCTGACATGAAATAAAGAATTGACATCCTACCTGAATGGCTCCAGACTCTCCTGTGAAGACACTGCTCACCAACTACAGTAGATTTCATCCTCAGCTTTATTTGTAGGGAGTGCAGCGGTCCCGGGATAAAGCTCGGTGGCAGTCTAACCCCAGAGTCCCTGCTACAATCCCGGGATCTGCGCTCCCTATCCTCAACAGTATTTCTCAATAGCTTAACTTGAAATGGTCCACCGTCAGTTTAGAATAATAACATTAATACAGTTGCAAATTTGAGCAGCACAGACGATGTCTCTATAGCTTTCAGGCACCCTAAGTAATTCATCCCCTTTACCCTGTGAAAGAAACTTTGGCTTACAGTTTTGTGGCAGTGACCACCAGGGCCCACTTCAAACCGCAGTGCTTATTTATTTTTCCCCCTAGTTTTTTCCAACAGAACTTCTCAATAGTTTGTTAAAAATAAAGCTATGTCCTCTGGTGTGACACTGCATTCAAAAGGTTTTCTTTAAGTAATGGTTGACATCATGTCTCAGTTTAGTGTGAGCACAACTTGTGGTACAACAATGAAAGAGTTAAGAAGCTGTTTTTAGGTCTTGCCCAAGACAGTGCATGCTCGGTCTGTTGTGAGACATGCTGTTAGCTTATAGTGGGCTTTGAGCCCGCCCATTGCTTACCAGAGGCTGGCTTCATTGTCACCCTCATTTGCTTGCTTCTTATTTCTCAACTTCCATAGTCTTTTCTTCCTCTTCTTGTGTTTGTTCCTCCCCTGGAGCATAGACGCCCTACTTGTGTCCTTCCACTGATCATTCTTCAGGCACTACTTTACGGTTAAGTACTCTGCAAAAGTGCATATGTTTTCTAACTGTTTTCTCACGTACCTCTACCCCCTCTGTATTCCTCTTTCTCGCCCTACCTCAATCGCCATTAATGCATCCTCCTCATTCACCCTCTCTTGCTGTTCTTTCTTCCCTACTACCCCCTTTTCTGTTTGCTCCCCAAGAACCGTCTGCATACCTTCCATTGTCTGTTTGTTTCCCGAGCCCTTCAGCTTACCCTCAGATGTCCGTGTATTTACTGACCCACATCTTCTGTTATCCGTGTGCTTCCTTATCCACTCCCACCCACCCTCGTATGTCCATCTGCTGCTCCAGCCCTACCGGACCTCTATTGACAGCTTGCTGCCGCAGCCACTCCCGGTCGCTGTCCATTGTCGGCTTGGTGCTCCAGCCTCCCCTGCCAACTCTCCACTGTCGGCTTACTGTCCCTTCCCCTGCCCTCCACTGTCAGCTTCCTGTCCCACCCCCTGCCCTCCACTGTCAGCTTACTGTCCTATCCCCTGCATTAGTGGTGGCCATGTCAAAATGCTTTTATTAATTATTATTATTTTTAGCTGTGCTGTAAATCATTGCCAAGACTAATAGCTCTTGTAGGTGAAACCTGTTGTCTTTGCCAATGCTTGTCTTGTTTTAGCTCACCTCCCAATGACATGTACTAGTCATTACAATGGCCTTTCCTAATCAGGGTTGAGCAGCACCTTCCAACTGTGGAGAACCGGTGTTTTGTGTAGTTTGACAGTTCATAGTGCCGTAAGTGGCGGCTGTGTGTTGAGCCCTCACCGTTGCTCTACGCTCACCAGTGAATTCGTGCAGTTTGCTGCTGCCAAGTGTTACATAATATTAGAGTACATTTCAGAGAGAATGAATTCCAGACATTGTTCCATTTTCCCAGTAATCGGCAAGTGCCTCCTTCTCTTCTTAGTGTATTCAGAGGGTGAATTTAGAACTTGGGTACTTCCTGGTCAAGAAATGGCATTTAATTCACTGTAATGAGAAGGTCAGGTAATGGTTACATTGTGAATGCGTATGGTTTCTTCATCACCATTGCACCGTTAATAAGTTTTAACTTCTTTTACCCTACACATTTTTATTAAGGGTGGACATAACTTGCATAATTCTCTCTAGCGTAATTACTGCAAAATTACTCATAATTGTAAGTAGTTACGTGAGAAGCATGACCCGGTGTTTAACGCGAAATTGCGTCCACAATGAGTCCACGGATGCAATATGCGCTAAGGAAATCGCACTAAACGGTACAGGACATGAACAGTAGTAGCCGCAGCTGCGCGCTCTCTTAGTTTGTTGTGTCTGTGCTCCCGCGGTAGGAATTTTGCCAAATTACTCTTAATTACTCAAGCTTGCATAATCCATGGATGACATTTGGGGGTCGTTAGGGGTCGCCGCTCTGACCTCTAACTTGCTCCCTGGCCTCAGAGGGGGCAAAACCTTTGCCTCATCTGAGGCCAGGGGTCGCAAAGGAAGTGCCAGGGGTCGCAAAGGAAGTGCCAGGAGTCGCAAAGGAAGCACCAGGAGTAGCAGGGAGTCAGTTAGAGGTCACAGATGTGACCCCTGACACCTCTCAAATGACGTCCATGGTGCAATCACGTAATTTCATCTCACAAGATTAATGCATAATTACTCCGGCAAAATTAAATTTCTCCCAGACCTAATTTTTAGAAATTTTTGTTAATTATTTTTAGTGATACTGTTTTGACCAATCACGTCATGTTTAATTGTACATAAACTATAACTATTGTTATAAATATGGGTTAATGTAATTTATTTTCAAATTTCATTTTAACCAGTGTCCTTATCCTTTTTCTAAACAAATGTTCTGGTTTTTTTTTAGTTATGTTTAGTTCTTTATTTATGACCTTTTCTCATCAACAATTTTTTCTTGTAATGGAGAGGTGGGTGGATGGGGGGGGGGGGTGGGGGTGGTGGTCCACCCTTTGTTTTCTCTCTATATTTTTGGTTACCTATGTCAAGCTGTCTAACGATATATTGGCTGACGTGGAATTGGTGATGCATCGTTTATAAGCAATGATATGTTTTGGCCTGGTGCGGATGCTCAGAAAGATTTTTCCTTGGCTTCCTTTTACAGCTATAAAGCCTCTAATACAGGCACTACTAGTAAGTAGGCTAGACTATGGTAATTCCCTATTGGTAAGGTTTGCTCTCTAGGTTGCAGGTTGTGCAGAATACAGCTGCTTGTCTGGCCCTCAATCGGCCTTTTCGATCACCTTCCGAACCTCTCCTGCGATTTCTCCACTGGCTGCCCATCAGGAAAGGAGCAGTATTCAAGCCTTTGTGTCTGGTATTTAAAACTTTACAGGGGCATGGTCCGGCCTTCCTCAGTAAAAAGTTAATACCTTGTATTCCTTCCCGCAAGTGAGGTTGAGTGATCGGCGGCTGTTGTGCCCGAGGAGGATTAAAAAAATCTAAATGGGAGGCCGCTCATTTTCGCATCTTGCGCCCTCCCACTGGAACAAGCTGCGAGACGATATTCACACGTGCCCCAACCAAGGGCAGTTTAAAAAACATCTTAAAACCTGGCTGTTTAGTCACTAATTAGTTGTCTCCCTTCTGCCCCTCTGCTATTGTGGCGCAGAGAGATCCCCCTTGAGGATGATTTGTTTTGCGCATAACAAATGTTAATAATAATAATATGTATCCAAGGTGATGGTAGGTCCCCCTCAGACACAATACGGTGACCTTGTGCCTGTTCTACTTAAGGCCTATTTCTTGTTCAAGCTAGAGTTTCAGGGAGTAACTTAGGGGAATCACTAGTCCATGAGCCTACCATGTCAACTGTGCCTGGCAGCATGGCTTGTGCCAGAGAGAAGCACAATAAATCTATGTGCGGCATATTCCTGAATCTCACATGGCTATCATCTGTTGCTCCTTGTCCTAGCCCTGGGGGCCAGTTGGAGCTTTCGTATCCATACCTGCATCTCTCACTACCCCATCATATAAATATGTAGTGTATACCTAGTCTTTAGTGTTATAAGCCTGCTGTGGCTAGTTCAGACTCAGTCTGGTGGACCCTGATGCCGGGGCCCAGTGTTGTCTCTGGTGGCCTCACTGACATGCGTGCTGTCCACCTCAGTTCTCTGGCTGCCGTGATTGACCTCAAGCTTACCCTTCGACTGCACAAATGTACTTCCCTAGGGCTCCGGGCATGTCCTGGGATAGAGTCCAGGCAGGAGGCTGTCAGAGGCAACCAAGCACCGTGGTCTTGCTCATGTCTGGGAAGGATGGGAGCACCAATCCACATCCTCCACATTATCTCCAAATTGTATATCTCGCCTTACCGCTAATTGACTTACATATTCTTTCCACTGTTAATTCATTCTAGTACCTTTTGGACCAGTCTGTGTATGTAAATAGACCATTTCTACTACACTGTGGTCCACCATCTGTATTGTGGGCGACTTAGCTCTAGTGGAAATAATCAGACGAGAGATGCTACACATTAGGTGGCCCTCCTATTAAGGTTCATTCCAACACCTTTTACTCGCTCTTACCCTAGCCTCTATCAGAACTCTTTCTAATCCTTTACTTGAATATCTTTCTAAAGGTTTCCAATATTTAACAATATCCTGATGGAGACCTTACCATTGTGAAAGAGGCCGAAACGCCATCAACACTATAACACATATGCCTGTCTCTGAAAGAAATTATTTAATGGAGATGAGGGTTGAATGTTTTTCTCCTCTTTATAAAAAGACAGGCTAAGTGTTCTTTTATACACACATCTTTTTAAGTTATTGGATTTTTGTTGTGATCACTGGGGCCAATGAACATGGTTCAATTGTCTTTTTTGTATATGTGTTGTGTTTCTAATTGAATATCTTCATTAAATATATTTCTGTTTTGATAACCGAAAAGAGGCTGGTCTGTGTGATGTCCATGACGCACAATGCGACAATCAAGTTCTTGAAATTCTGCTGCTGTTGTTTATTTTTTGTTGTTGTTAATATGTATTCTTACTGTGCGCTTAGAGTATCAAGAGGATGCTGGAGGGTGGGATGTTGGCGCTATACAACAAGGACTAATCCATAACAACAAGGTCATACAAATGGCAGAATTGTAATGCATCTGCTCCTAGCATAGCGCAGTATTGAACATATTCAACTAGTAGCCAAAAATGGCGGTGAAGTTGTCCCTCCCCTCGTCATCTCCTGTATAGTCTTTACTATAGAGCTCTCGAGCCGCGTCGTGACACAGGGCTAGGAGCCAGGCCTATAGGGCTAAGCACATGGTTTAGGAGCAAGAAACCAGGGAACAGTATCATTAAAGAGACTGATCTGAGCAGAAAGTAAGCCAGAGGGGGAAGGAGCCGATGAAAGAGTGGACAGATGGAAGGTATCAGTGGGACAAGATCACGGCACACGCGTCACACTCATTGTTGGTTTTGGAAGCCTGTAATCTAAGGGTGGTTATTACATGCTTCATGAGTGGGTTCTCCCTATCCAGGGCCAGGCATCCACTGTCTGTGGGAGAACAGTGAGTGGGGGGTCTAAGAGGGTCTCACGCTGGTGAAGAGGTGACTGGTGAGTTTCCTTATGTAGTGCACACTGATAATCAGTGGAATGGTTTTTAGGCACTTGATGGACATTTACTGTTGCATACAGAGGCCATTTGAGGAGGCTTTCTTGCCTCTAAATTAAGAGCATTAAAAAGAAATAAAGATATAAGCCGTTTCTGGGCTTTTGGGGCCTGCAAGAGTTTGAATCCATTGCCAAGTCTTGGAAGAACGGCCAATGCGTCTTCAAAGTCCAAATCACTCTTCTAGAATGTTGCTCAGTCTTTCCCCTCAGTGATCAGCCCACTCACCTCTCCCACTTTCTGTTTTTAGCATCAAGTAACACATCTTTTAAGAGATTTATCCAAGGACGTGAGCTCCCTTCAATCCCAAATATGGATAAATATGAGTATTTTAAACCTTTTCTGCTGTGCGAATGAATCTCTCTTGCTAATAGGGCCTCTTTCTAGCTTCAGAAGCTGGGTCTGCCATTTCCCTGTCTTTTCTGATGTATTAGACCCAGGGAGAGGAGAGCATGCCTCTTCCCAATGTCTTGCTACATATTTCCTTCTTTAAAAAAGCATCGACTGATTGAAAACATCAGATGAAAAAGAAATAGTTTCAAGTTGGTAGGTTGCCATAAATTTGTCAAAGTTTCTGTGTATTCTGCTAAATGAAATTCTATGAAAGCCACATGGTCTTCACAGTACTAATATGGTTGTTCTGTTTTTTTGTCCGGCAGGGTTGTAAATGCTGAATTTTGAGGCGGAGGCTGTGGTCACGCTCTCACGGATGTCTCGGCACGGAGGAACTCAGTCGCAATGATGGTGAGGCCGGCTGAGCTCCAGGTGTGGACTTTCCTGGTGACCCTCTTCCTCTCCAAGCCTTCTCTACTTAAAGCCAACATTGAAGATGTCGGTGCTGACGGGCCCAACAAACTCTCCAGGGAGACCACACCAAGGAATGGGTCCCATCAGCCCTTTCAGGAACCACTGGAAGCAGAAGGTGGAGGTGCACTTCTGAGTACTCCACATTCAGACTCAACTGAGCCTATGTTGGTGAACATTCTGACTTTACAGGATGACAACGGGACCAAGCTGGAGACTTTTGTGACCTCTAGTGATTCCAGACTCCCTCTTGGTGGAAATCTTCATTCACAGACTCTTACGTCCCCACCGATCATTCAAGGTGGGGTATCTCAACACACATTGCAGACTAGACCAATTGACAATAATTTGCATGTGGAGCCTACAAGGGAAGCTCAGACATTGACGACAGTGTTACAGTATCCTGCCACATTTGGTCAAACTGAGCCACCAAGTTTAGCCGAGCCAAGTCCTGAGATTCAGGACACCTTGGGGTCTTCAGCTGAAGTCTCTGCTGCACCTGCTATTCAAGGTACAAATACACTAGACCAC
The DNA here is from genome assembly GCF_964204655.1 of Triturus cristatus. Classification (NCBI taxonomy): domain Eukaryota; kingdom Metazoa; phylum Chordata; class Amphibia; order Caudata; family Salamandridae; genus Triturus; species Triturus cristatus. Next base: position 27,821,390 of record NC_140592.1, on the reverse strand, counting down.
AAAAAAGAGGAAATATTTGTTTCGAGCGTGCACAGTGGAGACCTAAAAGACAAAACAGTGTTGGCTGGCAAGGAAGGTCCAGGTTTCCAAACACTGGGTGCAACTTCGGAAGAAAGGAATGACTTGGAACTTTTTGCCCACGACGATGGCAACACGGAAAGAAGACTGAGCACCGTGAGACCAACTGTGTCTACTGTATCCCTGGTGACAAGTCCAAGACTACAGCTCTCCGAAATCAATCCCGAGCTAGGCACACGCAGAGAACTACACGTGGAAAGCACCAACACAATTACAGTGATAGACCCAAGGAGGAACACCTTGGAAGTGCAGAATAGCTTCCCAAATGTGGAAACCAACGCTTTAGAACCCTCCATCTCAACCGGGAGCCATAGGGTTGAAAATATTTTTATAGATGATAATTTTATTCCATGGAATGACCAAGGAGGCCAGTCGCCTGTGTCCGAGAAGTACCTGGCCTCCTACAGGACCACTCAGGGCTATTCAACCATGCGAGAAAGGAGTCAAATCCCTACCAGTCCTGGAAGTAATGAAGTGCTGTCTGTCGACATCGAAAAGCTGGTGGATTCAGTCCTGGATAAAAGGGATGTTACCGTTAACAGCAGTAAATATGCTGCAGAGGAGCCTGGGACGGGACGTGAGGACATCATCACTGCAAATTCTGGAACGTTCTTCTCCAAGTCAACAAAGGAGGCTGGTATTTCCACGGCTAGGATATCACCGATCCAATCTTCTGAGGATTCCCTCTGGACAACCACAAAAGCACCAAAGCACAGCGAGCCAACCTGGTCCACCTGGTTTACCAAGGGGGACCCACCAGACAGCCTTAGCACGTATCCAAGCAGGCACGTCACCTTAGAAACCAGGGCAAAAACCTGGACGGAGACGCTGTTTGCTCATCAGCTGAGCACCAGGAAGCCGGTCAGCATCCCAGTGCAAGGGGCGGAAACTGCACCCCACGCAACTGCGAAGGACACAAACCCTAAAACTCCTACACCAGACATGCATGTGTTTGTCCTCCAGCCTCGCGAGACGGCCGCCCCGTCTGTTCTCGCCCTCAGCAAAGGTAAGTGCATAAGAAACCGATGATTTGTTTGCATTTCCCTGTTGGTGGGACCTGATCCCTTAATTTGATGTGGTTCTGCAGGTGTTCCATTGTGGGATCCTGTCCACCCTTCAAGCTCCTTTCTTCCTGCACCTGGTGGTTGTGACCATGCTTTATCGCCTTTGAAGTTCTCAAGCTGCACAAGAAGAAAAAAAAGGGGGCGTCAACCTTTGGCGCCCAAGTAGGAAATCCTGCCAAATCCCTGAAACTCTCATGTAGTAAATACTATTGTTATGTCAAACGTAGGAGCCCCTAAGCGCTTCCTTCTGTCATGACAGCAGACACGAGAGCTTTTACTTGTCAACATTTGTAGTAAAAGCAGTTTTGCGCTGGTGGGAAAGCAGAGTAAAAAAATGCTCAATGGGTTAGAAACACGTGCACAGCAAAGAGCAAAAAACATTCTCACATGTTGTATATCGGTTTTACCACAACGCTCTTGCAAAAACTCGGCGGACGCAATCCCTAAATGGAAGTCTCTGGTTAAGCCTCGTTTTCAAATTGAGATTTTTAATTGTACTTGGTATAAAGTTCCATATTACAGGTCAGGGTGCCCCCCCCCCCCCGCCTGCTATGGCACTCTCCATTTTAGATAAATGTTGCTTGCAGGGACCCTTGGCAGTGATCACCCATGACACAAGCACACTGGCGGTGAACGGCTTCCAATGATGCAAAGGTTGTTAGTTGCTGGTATTGGTTTGTGGTGGTGCTACTGAGTGCCCCTGACACATTTGGAAGTAAGTTGAGGTTTGTTTAGAATAGATGTTGATCCTGAGTGGGGGGGATTGCTACAGCAGGAGGGATTGGTGGCTGGTACTGCAGAAGACGGGGCTGTTATCTTACTGTCATCAGTGATGTCATTTGAGATGTCATAAATGATGTCATAGAACATGTCATGAGTGATGTCATATGTGAGGTTATAAGCAGTGCGTGGCAGGGGCGCAAGTTATAGTTAGCTCTGCTAGCTATAACTGGGGAATATCTGTAGTCTATTTAGTTCAAAACGTTAATGTTGACACCGACATATTCATCTCACTAGAACATTACTTTAACCTTTGTTTTATTCAGGGAATTTCGAAAGTTGTGTTTTTTTTTTTTTAAAAAGGAAAACAGATATTTTTTTTACACCTAACTATAATGTTACATTAACCTTTGTGGGTTTTTTCAGTGAATTTCTTGTGTTTTTTAATTATTTTTGTGAGTGTATGTATGGTAAAATGACTTTAAAATATATGCTGTACTCTGATATTACTTTAGTAAAATAATGTTTTTTATTGAAACAAAAGAGGATTTAGTTAATAGTTTGCAAAATCTTTTGAAAATGTGTGTATTAAACTGATAAATATTCAATAGAAAATATTTGCTTAGTTATTGTGCCTCTGATATCAAGACATGTCAGCAGCAATCTTTTTTTGAGCTGTCGTTACTCTTGCAATGAGAGGTGTGAAAAGTAGGAACAGGTGTACATAGTAGATGTGGGGAGTAGATGTGGGGACGGATTGCCCTCTCTGCTGAGACCTCTCTCTATAATTCTAGGTGTGCGTAGCAGGGTATGGGGACGGACTGGCCCCTCTGGTGAGACCTCTCTCTCAGATGACTGATGTGCGTAGTAGGATGTGTGGAAGGACTGGCCTCTCTGGTGTGGCCTCCCCAGTGATGAGTGTGCGTAGTAGGGTGTGGAGAAGGACTAGCCTCTACTTTCAGACCTCTCTCTCTCAAATGACGACTGTGTGTAGTAGGGTGTGGGGAGGGATGGCCCTCTCCTTTTAGACCTTTCTCTCAGATGACTGATGTGCATAGTAGGGTGTGTGGAGGGACTGGACTCTCTTCTTAGACCTCTCTCTGTAATACTAGGAGTGCGTAGTAGGATGTGGAGAGGCAATGGGCTCTTCTTTTAAACCTCGCTCTCAGATGATGGGTGTGCTAGTAAGGTTTGTCAAGGGACTGGCCTTGCTCCTGAGACCTCTGTGTAATGATGAGTGTGCATAGTAGGGTTTGGGAAGAGACTAACCTCTCCTTTTAGACGTCTCTCTCTGGTAAAAGATGTGTGTAGTAGGGTGTGGGGAGGGATGGCCCTCTCCTTTTAGACCTTTCTCTCAGATGATGGGTGTATGTAGTAGGGTCTTTGGAAAGACTGGACTATCCTTTCAGACCTCTCTACAGTTCTCCTACAAGCACAAAGCTGCTCCCGCCCGATGGGAGAACAAAGCTGTTCCCTACCCATGCTCTTGGGTAGGGAAATGCTTTGAATGCTCCCGCCCCGCTGGAGCAAAAGAAAACTGCTCCAGAGGGGTCGGAGCAATACCCGCTCCTGCTGTACCCATGATGGGTGCAAGCAGGGGAGCCGGCAGGCATTCAGGGGCCCTAGGCGCCCTCACAACCCCTAATAGTGGACGTACTGTGGGGTGGCTTGGGAGGGTGGGGCACTAGAGGCACATCACTAAAAAAAAAAAAAAAGCTATGGAAGAAGTTGTGGTGTGGCCCGATGGGCACTGGGGCGTGCCATTATAACATAAATAAAAGACCATGCTGATGGGGCTGCGATGGCCCTGGGTCTCCCCACGTGGCCCTCCAAATTAAATAATGGTCCGGGGAGCCTCAGGTGGGCAGCCTGTAGAAAAACAAAAAGCCTGCTCCTGAGCTGTGCTATTTCTTTTTTTATAAAGGGCTATGTCAGTCTTTCTACCTGCACCTTAGAAAAAAATAAATACAGTGAGTGTCCCGGGTGTGACTGGGACACTCAGAAAAAATATATTAAAAAGCAAAAAGTGAATAATAAATGGACGCCTACAGCTGCTCATTTTGTATCCACTGCTCCTTCAAGAAGCACTGCATAATGTCCTGGTAGGGATATTTACACATATCTTGTTTTTGGTGATGCCCCTAGAAGGGCAGGGGCATCACCATTTTTTTATGTTGAGGGTGGGCTGTAGGGAGTTCTGCAGCCACCCAGCAACACTAGAAAAAACAACGCAAGTCTCCTGGGTCATTGAAATCATGACCCCAGGAGAACTTACCATATTTTTAAAAGCATTGCCTTACTTAGGAGCTGGTTGCATTTTATGTGGCCTCAACAAATAAAATACAAGTTATAGTTGTTTTTATAATTACATGTTTTGGGGTGTAAAATGTTAAAATGTAGGCTAGGAGACTATTTTTTTTTAATTTATAAATATATATATATATTTCACCCCAAAAATGCAATAATAAAAACTATTTGAAAAGGAAATGGTCACAGAAATGTAGTTTAATAAAATGTATTAAATATTTTTACAGTAATTAATAGTGATAAGGTTCATTGTGCGCATTATTGAATATACATTTGATTAAAATTATTGGTAATTTTTGGAGAAAGATGATAATTCTTGTTAGACCTGGCACCATTGGCGTGGGTATCCCTTCCATTTTTGCTGTTGCCTCATGTGTTTTTGCTGGTTATAGATGCACTGTTCAGTGCCACAGTGCAAGTGCTTCCTATGGTAAATAGATGTATGGATTAGTGACTCCATGATTGGCTTACTTGTCAGACCCTAGTACAGTGCACTGCGTGTGCCCAGGACTTGTAACCAATGCTGCTGGTGGGCTTGCAGCACTGATTGGGCCACCCACCAGAGCAGCTTGTAAAGAGTGTCTCAGGTCTGCCATTGCAGAGCCTGTGTGCAGTCTGGTACTACCATGCTGACTGGGCAAGTGCACCCACTTGCCAGTCCCTAAAACCTTCCCTTTTATACATATTAGTCACCCCTATGGTAGGGACAAGGTCAGGGTGCATTGTAGGTAAAAGGTAGGACATGTCCTGGTGTGAGTGGCATGTCCTAATAGTGAATTACAGCCATTTTTGTTTTTCACTATTGCAAGGCTACCTGTTCCCCATAGGCCAGAATGGGCAGTTTGATTATTACATTTTATAATACTAACTAACTCAGGGGACATGGTAGAAATTCGAGTTTAGTATGCCTGAACTCAGAATGATAAAATACGTCTTTTAGTGAAGTTGGTTTTAACATTCTGTGTTTGAAAATACCACTTTTAGAAAGTAGGTATTTTCTTGTCTAACCGTCCAAATCTACCTCTGCTAGGCTGTGTATTCCTTGTCTGGGGTTTGAGTTACAAGGGCTGGGGGATTCCATGAGACAGGCTGGGCGGCGTGCTCCGCTTTGCCCACGGAGTGCACGTAGCGCTGCCTGCTTCGCCATTTACGAAGTAGGCATATCAGGCAGCGCTACGCACATGCCGCTGCGAAGCAGAGCTGCCCGCCACCCGCCCGCCCTCATTTTAAAATACTTTAAAGAATGTAAAAAGTAAATAAATGACCTTACATGCAGTGCGGCATCCCGGGGCTCCCTCTTCCTGCTTGCCGGCAACTTCTTCACACAAATGCGCATGCGTGGACGCCCGGGCGGCGCGTAGTGGGGCTACGCGGAGCGCGCGAGTGTGCGTAGATTTTGACACACTACGCACTGCTCCACGTAGCCCCACTACACCCACTACGCCCAGGGTTGGAGTCAGCACAAGGCTGAATAGAGAGATCTGCATCTAGATGGGTGGGAGAAGTTGCACCTTGGACCTGAATATGGCTGGGCCTTCCCTCCACAATGCTGGCTTCACCTCCTGTGGTGTGTCTGATGTCCCTGCACTGTGAAAGGAAAGCAGGAGACATGTTAACAAAGTGCTCCAGGACTGACCAGAACTGGTTTAGACTAGGCAAAGGCCTCTCTGCCTTCAGAGTACAAAGAGAAAAGTAGTATACATATTGGGACCCAGACCCAAGAACTTTAGATCACTTCTGGGAATCAAGACGAACCTTTGCTGAGGAGAAGAACCAGGAAGCTGAAGGGGGAGACTACCCCTGTGCTGTGTGTTTGGGGGTTGGCCTGCAGTGGTTGCTTCATCACCAAAGAGAGGAGAAAAGGACTGAGTGTGCTTTCATCATCTTGAAGAAGAATCTCCAAGGGCTTGAACTAGAGCTTGCCTCCTGCCTGAAGTCTCAGGGATACAAGGCTTCACCAATCAGCTCCCCCCTGAATTCCCTTGCTGGGAATTGAAGTGCCTGCTGTTGTGCTGGGCCTTCTGAGAGACTGCATGTCGCTGGGAGCTGGAAGCGCGACGCAACAACGAGAAGCATGTCACCGTCGCAGCCGCTGTCATCGCATCAACGAGGAAGCGAGCCGCCGCTGCCGCCGTCATCGCATCGCCGAAGCGCGGTGCATCACTGGAGAAGCGGGACGCTGCCACAGAGGTCATCGTCACATCACCGGAGAAGTGCACCGCAGGGCCTGTCACGGCTCCAAAGATCGAGTCGCCGCACGGCCGTCGGGCGTGCACGCATCACACCAACGTTGTTGCATCGCAACCAGGACTCCATTTTGTCGCAATGCACCGGAGAAGAGTATTGCATTGAGGTGCCATCGTGTCGCATCGCACCGGAGAGCAGTAAGAAACCGATGCATCAATTCCCCTGCGCAGCAGTAAGGAACCGACGCATCCACTCCCCTGCGTGTAAGGAACCGATGCATCAACTTCCCTGCGACCCTTTTGTTTTCCTTGCGTTACGCATCAAAGGTACATTGAGAGTAAAGTGTTGCATTTACAACTTAAGAGAACTGAGCTAGTTTACAACATTTCAAAGTCTATTTTTGAGTGCAGTATTGTGGATTTTTTGCCGTTTGGTCTTGTGTTAAGTCTATATAAAAATACTTATTATACAACCTGTGTGGTGTCCATTTGTAGTGTTGTCACTGTATTACTGTATGTGTTCACAAATGCTTTACACACTGCCTCTGAGATAAGCCTGCCTGCTCGTGGCAAGCTACCAAGGGGGTGAGCAGGGGTTATTCTAGGAGTGTAGCCCCTTACCCTGACTAGACGCAAGGGTCTCTATTTGTCACAGGTACTTACCTATGCCAACTAGAGACCCCCAAGTCTAACAGATCTACTTTATATATAAGGTGTTGGGTGCAGAGGGGTAGGTTTGGCTGCTGTTTGGGCAGGGTGCTGTAGTGTGGCTAACTCTCTGCAGCGCACAGCGAAAGGCCACAGCGTGGGGTTGGTTGCCTGTGGGGTGGTTGGTCGCAGGGCCTGGCTGTAGACCAGGACCTGCAGCCAACACCTGCCGTGCACAGCAGGGGTTGGCTTTACTTATGGTAATAAAATGTTACTTTACATTTTTTTTAAAACCTAGAAATTCACTGAAGAAAACAAAGGTTAAAGTAACGCTATAGTTAGGTGAAATGTTCAGTAACAACATAACGTTTTAAAGTTAGTTATCTCAAGTAACTGTAACTCGTGACCTAAGGTAACTATAACTTGCACCTCCACATGCGCTGCTAATTACCCGACATATTGCCTCACTCAGGACATCTTCTATGACGTCATTGATAATATCACTGCAACATTTGCATTTAAATTATTGATGAGAAAACTGTGTATGGTGGGGGCGCGAGTTATAGTTTTTAGGGTACTTTTTATAGTTGCTGGAGATATCTATCTGTAACTATAACTGTTTTCTATGTTTTTTAGAGTTGAAATCATTACGTTGTTACTGAACATTTCACATAACTATAACGTTACTTTAACCTTTGTTTTTTTTTCAGTGAATTTATATATAAATATATCCCAGTATTGGTTAGGTCAGCATTTCCACAGGAAATGCGTTTATAGTGTTGCTAATACCTTTAGCACCTTTTGACGAATCTCCACTAAACTGATCCCTCAATCTGCGGTGGATAAAAAATAGGGGTCCCAAAACGCGAAATCCTCATGCATTTTCCATAGACTTCTTAGAAGCACTACCGCAAAAACCTTTGAACTAAATTACACCAAATTTGGCAGGAAGCTAGATCTTGGTTTGTAGATTATGCTTTTTGCAATTTGGTGTAAATCTGTTCAGTAGCTTTTGAAAAATTAAGATAAAAATATATTTGTAAATCTGGACTGTTGGGTCTGAGGGACTCCTACGAGAGTCTTGTTGGAGCGCCTATTGGAAAATTGAGCATTCTGGTTGGCCCAAGGAGCGTGGGGTTGACTGCTTGTGAGGGATGTGCTGCAGGGCCTGGCTGCAGACCAGGTCTTCAGTCAACCCCCCCGCTGCACGTAAGGGCAGGCCTGCGCAGCACGTTTGGTAATAAAATATTATTTTACGTTAAGAAAAATATACAACTTCACTGAAAAAAACAAGGGTTATAGTAACGTTATAGGTAGGTGTGATGAAAGATATATTTTGTTTTAAACCTTAGAAATTCACTAAAAAAAACAAAGATTAAAGTTGTGTCATAATTAATTGAATATGTCAATGAGAACATTAATGTTTTGAACTAAAAAAAACACAGACATTCACCAGTTATAGTTAGCGGGGCTAGCTACAACTTGCATCCCCAACGTGCTCTGCTTATGACCTCACATATTACATCACTCTTGGCATGTTCTTTGACATAATTTATGACATCACTGATGATATCCCAATTGAGACTATTGATGACATCTCTGATGACATCATCCAATGAGTGTGCTAGTTTATTTCATAGTTTACAAATTGGTAGGTAACTACCATATTATTTCTCTACCTAACTTTGACCAGGCTGTGTCCAGCTGAGGGGTGTTAGTGCTCCTAATGAACCATAGGTGTATACAGGTATTAAACACATTACACATCTTTGTATGCAGGAGTAACTCAGTGTGCACATAAGTGAAGACTTGTGTCCAGTATGTTCCACACAATGTTCTTGTTTCTGCAGAAAACGTTTCCATCAGGGCAAAGATTCTACGTAGTAGCTACTAAGTACTCCAAGCAGACTAGGGTTATTAGACAGAATCTTCGTAACAGGACAATTTCTACATACATATAAGACTGTGTGCCCTAGCTACTAACCCATGCACATGTGCTTGTTTAGCTTCAAATGATGGGCTAGCTGTAAACCTTTCACCAGAGTATGAAGGCTGCAGGGAGTATGAGCTTTGGTACCTTCAGAACTTGTCTTTTTAAGTGAATAGTGTCTTTTTTGCAAGTGTTGTATAGAGTGTACACTGTTCTGAATAGATACATTTTTAAGTACTCTGTGGTGTATGTCTCATGAGATTCGCACTGTCTGTAGATAGTGTAATACAGAATAAACTCTGCCTGTAGAGTAAACCCTGTTTACGGGACCCACTTTTCCACTCATATCAACTTCACTTGTCACTGTAGGTTCGTGACTGTGAGGGGTTTGACACAGGTATTGACTGTCCGTAGTAGGGCATTAATTATGTAACAGAATTTGAGAATCCGGAGGAACTTGGTCTTCTCTGAGCAGTTGTATGGACACCGTGTGCAGTAGGGGTTACCCATATATGTTTGGATGATTGTTTATATGAACTTACCTACTCATGAAGTGTGTGGTATAGGATCAATGTTCTAAATAACACAAGCTTGCTTTACCTAAGGGGTTGTATGTGTGAAGGCATTAATGATGCTTCATATTATTCTGAGCTGTTTTGTACTCCCTTTCAGAACTCTAATGCCTTACTGCTTTATAGAGTAATGTGTACAAAAAAGCCTGGATGATGTCACCGGTGATGTCATTTGAGAAATTATATCATAGCGCATGTCATGAGGGATGTAAGGTGTGAAGTCATAAGCGGTGCATGGTGGGGGCGCAATTTATAGTTAGCTCTGTTAACTATAAATGGTAAATTTAGTTCAAAGCGTTAATGTTGTCACTGACATATTCACCTAACTATAACGTCACTTTAACCTTTGTTTCTCTCAGTGAAAATATATTAAAAGGTATGAAGGCTCTTGCCCTCAACAGAGACTTCCTATATGATATGATAGCATAGAGGGTTAAGCTACCGCCACTGCCAGGCTCACAGATGACTCTGTTGCATTGGAGGCGCTGTATTCCAGCTCAATTTATATTATACAAGCCACTTATTTCAGCAGAGAGGAAGGACCACAACTCCCAGAATGCATACGGTTGTCTAAGGGCTTGCACATGGAGTCATCCAGTAACCATAAACAAAGTACCAGTCTGTGTTAAACATAGGAGACCCTGTATCATAGCCTTCTCCCCGTCTTTCTGAAATACTCTTTTGTTGAAGTAGTGTAATAATAATTTTTTATCCTTGCATAATTCACTATAAATCTATCCATAGTGACTGATAGGTGACTGAGAGGTGTGGGAAGCTTAAGTAGCACCCTGTGGAACTTCTAGTACTTAAAATTCTGTCTCTCTCTCCTCACTTTGCCTCTTTCATGTCAGAGCCTTCTCAAGGGCAGGACTCTGCCATGACCTCTGCACAGGCCCAGAGAGGGACAACTGGGCCAGCCGTGGCTGCAAGGAGCGGAACCAGTCCTGGGGCGTTGGAATATGGAACACCAGTGACGTGGAAGACTCCCGGAAGTGCACAGCGAGGTAAACACCTATCGTACTAACATGGGCGTGCAGAGTTCAAATGTTTTCTTTCCCCAAGTTTTGTAAAGTTTTCTTCAAAACGTTCCAGAGTTCAAAAATCTGGCGAATACTTTGAGAAAAAATAGTCCTTAAAAGTAATTTTTTCAACAAAAATAACCTCAGCAAAACACGTTTAGTGGGAACATTCTCACGTAAAAAAACTTGTTTACAATAAATTAATTTAAAAAAAAAAAGGTTTTGCAATAATATTTTCATTTGTCGAAAGCAGAAAAAATTCACAACGTAAGTATAAAGACTTTAAAATTTGGTAAGCGTTGCTGAACATTACAGAGCAATGCAAAATGTGAATTTTGTCCTCCCTTACTTATTAAAAAAAAACATTATTTGAAACCTCATTTACTTTCATATCGCTTTTGATTAGTGATTTAGAAAAAGGCTGTGAATGTGCATTTAAACAATATTCCTGGCCGCCTAGCTCCAGATGTTTAGAACATGTTTTTTGTCTGCTTTTATGTCTATTTAAGAAATACAGGTGTCAGATCAGAGAAGTCTTTTACACAAGAAGGACTCGAGGTACCCATCTGTCTGTGGACCTCTCTATTGCCTCACCAGGCGCGACTTCAATTCATACATTTTAGATTATCGATCAGTGGTGGCTGGCAGCTCCAAGAGTGGTGAGGCAGGCAAATCGGTGGTTGCATGTGCTACATGCAAGGCAATATGAAATCAAATAAAAAGCTACTCACCTCGAATGCTGCATGACCACACGTCTTCCTTGCTCCTGTCCTCCTCCTTCTCTTGACCAGGCTCCAGCAATGGCCACAGCCAACTCCCTTAACCAATCCTGGTGCTGCTCGCTTGCTGTTAACCAGCATGAGAGAAGCACCAGGATTGGATGGAGAGGCTTCTCTCTGTTCTCCCAAAGGACACTGGAGGTATGTGTTTGCTCTCAACCCAGCTGTCTACGACAGCTGGGTTGAGAGGTTTAAAGTGTGCATGCCCGGCCGTCGCAAGACACCTGGCCAAAAAGACATGCGCACTTTAAACTTAAATGCACAGGCAGCCCACCACTCCTCCCTACTCCTGTCACTCAACAAGCCCTGCACAGTCCTGACACTCGATTCGGGATGGGTTGATGAAAAATAAAATGGTAATAAATCAATTTTATCAGCTTATTTTTCCTCGCTGGGGGCATTTTAGTTAGCGGGGCGATGCTCCTCCGCTCTAATGGAGGAGCCGCCCCTGATTGGCAGTCAGAGAATCTCACGAGAAGCAGCAGCCTGTGAAACTCTTTCAAAAAGTCTTGGCAACAAAAAAACACCACTAAAAGGCAGCTTGATACGCAACTCTTTGCAAAAGCCGTTTTCTAGCTTTGCACGAGTACTCTTTAGCTGTTCCCCAGGCTGTAGAGGATAATGACAGAAAATATTTGCACCCGTTTTGTGATACTGGGGCAATTTGTCATTATAGTAACGGCTGCAAACATTTCTAAGACCCGTTTTGTGCACTTTCTAGCACCTGGCCAATAGGAGGAGTCTGTTTCTTTATTTTCATTTCAAGTCCCTGGCCACTAGTGCTTAATTTGTACAAAACAAAAAAAACTCATACAAAAGCAGGAGCGTCCATGCGTCCAGGTTGCAGAATACCAAGGCTGCCTGGTCTTGATTCCACCTCATGCCTCTTCCTTCCACCACTCTGCATTCCTTTCTCTTTATCTCATGAATACCGAGGCTGCCAAGTCTTGGTTCCACCTCATGCCTCTTCCTTCCACCACTCTGCATTCCTTTCTCTTTATCTCATGAATACCAAGGATGCCAAGTCTTGGTTCCACCTCATGCCTCTTCCTTCCACCACTCTGCATTCCTTTTTCTTTATCTCATGAATACTAAGGCTGCCAAGTCTTGATTTCACCTCATGCTTGTTTCTTCCACCATTCTGCATTTCAAGTTTCTTTTTCTCATTCTTCAGTGTTGTTTATCCTTTCTTTTTCATGTTGTCATTGTTTTCGTATCTTTTTCTCCCTCATTGTTTCTCTCTTTTCTGCCTTTCTCTTTCTTACTCCAATGATGGAACGTAAATCCTGATCCCCAGAAATGAGTGTTGGCGACCACCCTCTGCAGCTACGGGCACAGATTTACCACTGAGGAGTGTTCAGAGGTTGCCTTAGCCAAACAGAGGAACAGCATTTATTTTATTTTTGGTTTTAGGGCAGATCAGTGTTGGACAGAGCTACAGCAAACCTGTTCGGATCCAGGGACTTGCAGATACACTTAAGAGAACTCAGAATGACAATGTCATCCGCTTAATTCATTAGCGGTTCCTCTAATCCCATGATCCCTCCTGGCCCATCATTTGTCGGGGACGCGCCAGACTCAGTGGATCTGTTTTATAAAGTGGATCTCCGGTAAATTAGGTTTAAACGATTAAATATTTCAATCTCCTGGGATAAGTCCAGCTACAGCCCTTTGAATGTCCTAGAGCAGAAGGAGAAGATTTTCAGAGGTCTGGAAAACCGCCAAAATATGCTCTGAAGTAGAAATAGGGAATTTTCAACCATCCGAGGACCATCTGCTAGAAAAAGCGCTTCAGTCGATCGAGGGAGGAAAATGAGAGGTAGTTCGAGTTTGAAGCTAAAGACTCACTCCTCTGGATAGGGAGCCAGGGCGCGAGTGGATGGATGGAGTTCCCACACTAGTTTTAAAAGGAGGGGGCTCCACCTTCCTTAGCTGAGGCCAAAGGAGGCTGAGAGATGTCCATTTTATTATGAGATTGCACCATGATACCCCGGGTTGTGCCACCACCTTCGTGTTGCATCTTTCATGCTTATTCGTGCATGCCTTTCATGGTGTCGCTTTATCCGAGCCCGGACTGGCCATACCGGGCACCAGGCTTTTTCCCAGGAGGCTGGAAGGATGGGGGTGGGGGGCAGTTTTGTTACTGGGAGATGTTTTTGCAGCAGTGCTGCAATATCTGTCCCCAGAAACAAAATCAGATGGCCAGAATAACCCACTCGGCCCTCACTTTCGTTTGCAGCCTCCCGGGCCGGCCTCAACTGCTTTTTTCTTTTGTTTTTTTAAGGTCCAAAATGAACTGCTTTTGAAATATGTTATGGTTTTAAAAGCACCCCCTGCAGATGTCCTTCTATATGCAGCAGTTTTCAGGCAACAATATAAAGGCCAAGGTTACTGGTGATTCATGTTCCTGCTGGAGAGGGATTTGTCTATTGGCAGTTTGACTCGTCTAAGGTAGCGCAGAGGGTTAATATGCCTGCTGCAAAGAACATGTATCACACAGATCATAGAACTGTATTTTACATTGACGTCTTAGGGGGTTACGGCTTTTGTCACAGAGATCCTTTTGGTACTGTGTAGTTCATAAATTACAATCATAATCCAGCGCAGTGACCTATGGCCTGCCATCAAAGAGCTGCGTGCAAAACGCATGGAACAGGTTACAAAGTTATATTTTTTCGAGTCTTTCATCCTCCTAATGCTGCTAAAAAGGGTTTATTCAGGCAGAAATAAATTCTTATAAGCAAAACCAACCCTAACCACTGTGTTACGTTCTGAATCCTGAGTTTGTGCTTCTCCAGACCAAGCACTCTTAACAAATGCCAACCAGTGTGGTTGACATGTGAATCCTAATCCTCGTAGTCCCCTTTGTTTTAAGTAACATTTTCTATACACTTATTTACACACCTATGATTTATTGCTGCTGTATGTGTGTGTGGTGTAAAGTGCTCCAACACCCCACACTGGCATGAGAGGTGCTATAAAACAAAGGAAATACATGTGAGAGAGGGGCTGTGGCAGGATGAGGGGCACTGCTTTAAGAGCCAAGACAAATGAATATATAATGATAAATGTGTTGTAGAATGCACAATTCTCGACATTTTTTTCCAAAACTTTCAAAGGGGCAGAACGCCCACAAGCCCCACTAATAGTGGTCAGGCTCACTAACTGTGCTCCCTCACTCTGTACCGTACAGGGGCTGGTCTGACAAAGTTTGCCAGGGCTGCTTGAGTTCCCAATCCGGCCCTACATTATCACAGGAGGTGTGGACTGTGCACGGGTGTTGTGTCCAAGGACCCAAAGCCCACTTTGGTAGCCATTGTTTTGGGCAATAAATGTGTTTGTGAGTGTCAGTGTGCACCACTTGGCACTTAAATGCAAGTATCTGCACTTCAGATAGCATCTCGCCCCCGCCCCCAACTGCCTTCTAACCTTGCCCTGTTTTGTAGAAAAATGAAAGCCCTGTGACTGCAGCAAGAGGATGCACTTTGTGGGCAACACCGGAGCTGAAGGACAGGGCCGGTTATGGGGCAATGAATAAATAGGTTCTTTTGTCAATAAACAATTTTCACTTTTCATATAAATCTTTTTTTTTTAACCTAAAATGTATGAATTTCTGTTGAGGGGAAAAAAGAACAAAAGGATGAAAATCATAATTATATCCAACAACTGCAGTGACTCCAATACGCTACCACCTGCCATTCATGACTATTCAGCCGACAGCATCTTGCATTCTGGGGCTTGTAGTTTTATTTTTAACTATGCCATTATGACCTCAATTTTCCAACGTGCAGACCGATGTTAGCCAAAAATCCAGGACTGGACTAGGGTGTCACATGCGACTTGGAGCCACTTTTCAGCTAATGTGACTTAGAGCAGCTAAGCTGTCTTTGTATGCTTTACGCACAAGTCATGGACACACCAGGCGGCTACTTTGAAAAGTTTCTGAATGTGTGTGCACTACGTCTTCCCGGCCGTGGTGTCGCCCCAGTGCAAACTGGTGTGAACCTCCACTAAGGTGCCAAGCTTCGCCTTGATTAGCCTGAAGCTTTCACAACAGGTGGCTGGGCAGAAATGGAATGGAAGGGTAAGCATCCTTTTTAAGGGAGGGATATTGCAGGATTATGACATCACTTCCCTGACATCAGTGCTTTTAATGGGCCGGTAATAAGTACTGGCACTTCCGAATTTCCCAGCCATCAGTACTGGAACTTTTATTTCCCAGGGCTGGACTGGATGTTCCGGGCATCAGGGGTTTCGCCAGGAGGCTGGAAGGGTGGGCAGTGGCGGTGGCCCATTTTGTTACTGCAAACTTGGCCCCCAGTAACAAAAGCAGCATTTCCAGCCTCCCGGGGCCCAGGAGTTCTTCCCCAGGGGCTGGTCTGAGAAAATTGTCAGGGCTGCTTTGGGTTCCCAGTCCGGACCAGTAGCGTAACAAAGGCCCCTGCAGCCCTTGGGTGTGGGGGGCCGCCAAGCTAAGAGGGGCCCCCTCAGCACAGTACTCTGGCTGGAGATCTCCTGATTGAGTCCAAAGGGGGCCCATCCACGTGCCTTGCAGGGAAGCCCCCTCACCTTTCCTATGTCCGTTGGCCGGTGGTACTTGTTTTTCCACGAGGAGCGTACGGTACTGTGATGGGCAGCATGGCAGGCTCAGGGTAGGTTACTCTACCAGGGCAGGACAGGTGGCGCTCTGCTGCGGCGCAGACTGTGACCCCACCGAGCCTCCATAGAGGTGGAGGTGTTGCTGAAGCCTCCACCCCTCCGTGATTACCAGTGGAGGATCTAAGTGGGCCCTGCGCAGTCAATCACACTATGCGTCTCGTGCCAGGCGATGCATCCTGAGGAAGTGACGCTGGTGACTTCCTGTTGCCATAGAGTTGGGAAGACTGTGAACTGAGCCAGTAGAAGGAGGTTCGACACCAAGGGGCACAATGGAACCTGCTCCACCTGGCGGAATGTATTTTTTGTAAAACAGAAACCCTTCACCTGCAGACAAAATGAATTCATTCGTAAAATGTAAACGCAGTAAGCACATTGAATGCTGTGCGTGATTGGCCGAATGTGTGAGTACCTGTAGTGTGTGCTTGCATCCACGAGAGGAGGGGGGAGAGGGGTATGTGTGTGTCTGTCTGTCTGTCTCTCTGTCTGTCTGCAGTGCCCACCCCTATTAAAATGCTGCCAGCGCCCACACACAGCCCGCAAGCCCAGCTCTACAAACCCTTGACTAACATTCTGCAGACAATATCCTACAAAGGTAGGGAGAGGCCGCCTGGGGAAGGTGGATCACTGGAGTTGGTTGGTGGTGGGTGCCAACTGGAAGCTCTGACTCCATTATCATGGGGTAGAGTTGTCACAGGCCAGCATCCAGTGGAGTGGGTGTTGCCATCGGGCGGTTGAACGACCATGACATGTTTAAAGAAGGAATCGAAGTATCTAGAAGGAAAAGGGCCGAGCTAGTGAGGGTACAGATGCTTGTAGCCTTGAGGCCTGGTGAGTGTTGACTCGTGGAATACAACGTGCCAGTGGGCCCTTCGTTGCCCCAAGCCTCTCCTTGCCCAGCCTGCACAAGCCCGTCAACGCCGGAGCACCAGCCAACCCCCCCCCCCCCCCCCATGCTATCCATGCGGCGCATGCCAACTGGTCCAGAAGTGAGGGGTGCCCCGCTTTGTACAGCTGGCATAGAAGGTTCTGCCGCAGATGTTCTTCCAGCCGGAGTAGTCCCGCGTTGTGGCTGCCCCTGTGCACTGAAGTAGACGCAGGAAGCCTCGTGCTGTGTGAAGTCAAGGTGCACACACTGCCCTGGACACGGCGCTCATACTCATGGGCTGCCTGCGGTTACTCTGATTGTGTCATGGCGTGTGTGTAGACTGTCATGCTGGGAGTGATGGGTCTCTGGGGAAACCCTCCCCTGTTACTCCAGAGCTCTAGCATGGAGGTCAGTGCGTCATGCAGCAAGCGCGGTGCATTCCACCGAGCAGGATGGGTAAGGGGGAGAGGGAACGCGACCCCCTCCACACACACACACAATCGACACAGGTGAGAATATCACCTGTATCCTTTGGTAAAAGTCAGTTTATGAGGCACATTATTATGTATACTTTTACGTAATCGAATGGGCGTGGCCACCTCTAACGAAATATCCTGGACGGGATTTCTGCAACAATAGAGCTTTCATTCTGTTGCAAAATAAATGACACGTCCTTGCACGTGTGATACGACGCCATTGTGGGCGTTATCCTTTCTCGTAAAATGCACGTTATGTTCTCTGCTTTGTTGAGTATAGCGCTTGCATTCATACTTTAAATATAAGATGTCACTATTACCCAAAGCCCATTACGCGTTTGCAGCGTAAGCCCATGGCAGTGTACCTGCACTTATTGTTTCTCATTCAAAGCACTGCCTGACGTCACTTCCTGTGGTGCTCATTGCCTTTACACATGTTTTAGTGCGTTTGCTCTGCAGGAAGTGATGGTCAGTTTTGCAGAAGACGAATAACTGGCAGTTCCTCCCGTAAATTCCCAGTACTGGGAAGGCCCAGCCTCTTTTCCTCTCCTTTGAGGAAGCAGGAACCTCTTTTCTTCACCTTTGAGGGTGCGGGGGCCTCTTGTTCTCAACTTTGAGGATGCAGGGGCCTCTTTTCCTCACCTTTGAGGATGCAGGGGCCGCTTATTCTCACCTTTGAGGATGCAGGAGCCTCTCTCACCTTTGAGGCAGCAGGAACCTCTTTTCCTCACCTTTGAGGAAGCAGGGGTCTCTTTTTCTCACCTTTGAGGAAGCAGGAACCTCCTTTCCTCACCTTTGAGGAAGCAGAGGCCTCTCTCACCATTGAGGATGCAGGGGGCTCTTTTTCTCACCTTTGAGGAAGCAGGAACCTCTTTTCTTCACCTTTGAGGAAGCAGGGGCCTCTCTCACCTGAGGAAGCAGGAACCCCTTTTCCTCACCTTTGAGGATGCAGGAGGCTCTTGTTCTCACCCTTGAGGGTGTAGGGGCCTCTTTTTCTCACCTTTGATGATTCAGGAGCCTCCTTTTCTCACCTTTGAGGGTGCAGGGGCCTCTTTTTCTCACCTTTGAGGGTGCAGGGGCCTCTTTTTTCACCTTTGAGGAAGCAGGGGCCTTTTGTTCTCACCTTTCAGGTTGCAGGGTTTAATTTTCTCACCTTTTGAGGATGCAGAGGCCTCTTTTTCTCACCTTTTGAGGATGCAGAGGCCTCTTTTTCTCACCTTGAGGGTGCAGATGCCTCTCTTTCTCACCTTTGAGGATGCAGAGGCCTCTTTTTCTCACCTTTGAGGGTGCAGGGGCCTCTTTTTTTCACCTTTGAGCAATCAGGGGCCTTTTGTTCTCACCTTTCAGGGTGCAGGGTTTAATTTTCTCACCTTTTGAGGATGCAGAGGCCTCTTTTTCTCACCTTGAGGGTGCAGATGCCTCTTTCTCACCTTTGAGGATGCAGAGGCCTCTTTTTCTCACCTTTGAGGGTGCAGGGGCCTCTTTTTTTCACCTTTGAGGAAGCAGGGGCCTTTTGATCTCACCTTTCAGGTTGCAGGGTTTAATTTTCTCACCTTTTGAGGATGCAGAGGCCTCTTTTTCTCACCTTGAGGGTGCAGATGCCTCTCTTTCTCACCTTTGAGGATGCAGAGGCCTCTTTTTCTCACCTTTGAGGGTGCAGGGGCCTCTTTTTTTCACCTTTGAGCAATCAGGGGCCTTTTGTTCTCACCTTTCAGGGTGCAGGGGCTTAATTTTCTCACCTTTTGAGGATGCAGATGCCTCTTTTTCTCACCTTTGATGATACAGGAGCCTCATTTTCTCACCTTGAGGGTTCAGATGCCTATTTTTCTCACCTTTGAGGGTGCAGGGGCCTCTTTTTTCACCTTTGAGGAAACAGGGGCCTTTTGTTCTCACCTTTCAGGGTGCAGGGACCTCGCAGGGGCCTCTTTTTCTCACCTTTCAGGGTGCAGGGGCCTCTTTTTCTCACCTTTGAGGAAACAGGGACCTCTGTAGGGGCCTCTTGCTCTCACCTTTTGAGGATGCAGAAGCCTCTTGCTCTCACCTTTGAGGATGTAGGGGCCTCTTGCTCTCACCTTTGAGGATGTAGGGGGCTTCTTTTTCTTTTTTTGACTAGACTGACGGAAATAGCTAAAAAGGAAAGAAACAGTAAATTAGTTTTGTCCATCCGGATTAGACCTCCAGGCTCCCTGCAGCACCTGCACAAGTGCAGAATCTCTTGCACCCCCCACCCACCATAGACAAAAGGTTGTGACCCAGGAAGCTGGCACGCTTCCAACTCTGGAGAAATGATTCCCCTCAAGCGGAGGTGTGAACTGCCACAGCTCCTGGCAACCAGTCGTAGGTGCCCACAAGGCACAGTGAAAACCCTCAGGTCCCACAGTGATCTCCATAACAAAGTACCTTGTGG
Source organism: Triturus cristatus (assembly GCF_964204655.1). Lineage (NCBI taxonomy): Eukaryota > Metazoa > Chordata > Amphibia > Caudata > Salamandridae > Triturus > Triturus cristatus. The sequence continues at coordinate 27,801,680 of NC_140592.1, read as the reverse complement.
CGTGGGTCCGTGGAGATGGAGCCAGTGACCTCTCCTCTGCACAGTGTGAGGATGGTGTACGTCAGGACGGTCCTTGTCCCAGCCGATCACTTGCACCTGTTTCCACTACACCCTGCGCCTTCCTTATGATCTCATGAAAATGGGGAGATCCTTTCTGTCCTGGGATCTCATGGACAGGAGACCAGCCAACCAGCCCTTGGAGAGTACTTAGGGACCCGAGCCACCACAGCTGGCACTGGCTACAGACCAGTAATGTCCAAGCAAAATCCACCAAGTGATAGACCCTTTCCTGGAGCACGACAAGCCCCAGGCCACCACAAGTCTGCAGATAATCCAGTTTCAGTCCCTCCTGCCCTAACGGATCCTCTTGTTGATGTCCCAGCATCGAACCAGCATAGAATGGTTCCAATCCCAAAAGCGTCTCTAACTTCTGGAGCCAGAGCCCCAGTAATTATACCCACAATGGCCTTTGAAGATACGATCAAGTCAAAAGGCCACCTTTGAAATGCACGGCCCTGTCTGGCATCCTACCCAGAGAGGTTTGATCACTTTCTTTAGTGGGGCCAAGACTCTGCCCCTTGGAATGCGGGTGCCAATTCCACCCCTAAGTGTCCCAAAGAGGCCCCTCCGAATCAGAGGTCTGCAGTTTTCCTTGAGCCCCTAGTTTATGGCTTACTATCAGGAATGCTCAAATCTAGCTGTCCTCCCAGTACCCAGATGTGAAGTGGAGACAGGCCGACAGGCACACACAGCCACGAGCATCGAAATGCCCATTTTTCCTAAGTGACATTTCCACACAAGTAACGTTTAATACACTTGCACTACTGGAGAGGATTCGCCATTACAAACTCATTGATATCACACACATTACTGCTACTATTTTAGGAAATACTGCTCAATAGCCTTTCCCTACCTTCCCCCATGCTAATCAAATGAGAGAAGCAGGCCCCATAATACCGAACACACCATCCGGTGCCATTCACAACCCTTGCATGTAACGCACACAAGCCCTACCTATTCCCGACACTGCAGCCTGCCCTAGGGAGAACTCTGATATAGCAAGAGACATGCAAGACCTTAACACATAGCTTTTTGAATACCAAGCCGAGTAACAGCCCGTGCACACAGGCCCGACCAGGTCAAACCTGTGGCACGATCGATGAGCTACCTCCGTGGACGCACAACCAGTGCCGCAGGCCCACCGAGGAGCATTCGAGTTACGTGCCCTGGGTATATGTCTTACCCCTTGACTAAGGACTTACAGCTAAATCAAATCAGCCAATCAACTGAATGGCAGTGTCAAACGTGCTCAAAGTCCTAAGGCTAGCACCTAGAACAGCAGAAACCGGGAAGAGAGAAAAGCAAAAAGAAGAGGGGAAGCACCCTAGAAAGGACCCTTTCCAACAAGCACCAGTTACATGTCTCAAGGTCACATGCATTCATTTTAGGCCTGGGGAGATAAGGGTTTTGCTCAGAATCCTAGGATGTTGATCCAATGCCGAGACTTGAACCTGGTTCCCTAGTTCTGCAACCAGTAGGTCTGACCCCAACCGAGAGTTTAAGACTGCCAACGATGTTAGAGAGGGTGTGGCTTAATGACCAGAGCTGCCGACTTCGGAGATGGGGATCCAGGGTCGAGTCTCGGCTTCGGCTCAAAATCCTGTGATTCTGGGCAAATCCCTTAATATCTGAGGGTCTATAAATAATACACGTGACCTTGTGTAATGCAACTGATGCTTCTGTGAAACACTCAGCCTTCCAGCCTATGGACAGCGCCTAGAGACCCTCATGGGTGATTAGCCGTGCTGTATAAATCCAAGTATTATTATTATTCATCTGCGGTAACAAAGCAGCCCCTGTGGAGATGTGAAGTCCCCAGAGGTGTGGAATGAATCAGTGGCCGAAACATTCCCCATAGAAATGACACTGTCAGTCTCACCTAATAGAAAAATCCAGACAGCCACAGCTGTGAGATTAATCTGCGGCCCCAGCCCCTCCAGACTTGATTCTGTCTGTCAGAGTGTGACTCTGCTACAGACACGAAGACCCGTGAGGCGTGGAACCAAAGCAGAGGTGCTGAAGTCCTGCTGCCTGCGAAGACCCCCTGAGCTGGGGTGTTCATCAGTGGCCCCAGCCCCTGCAGACGTACTCACCCCTTGCTCCCCACTGCCTTGTCTCTGGGCCTCCGTTCTTGTTCAGACAACTTCCTGTGGAGTCCCCCAGAGCCCGCCCCCACACGTCCATCACTTGAATATGTTGGCTCGCAGCTCAGAGTTGACGAAATAAGTATGAAATATGGAGCTCAGTTCTGCGTTTAAACAGATGTGGCCACCAGCCCCCTCGTCCCAGGGGCAACGAAAGCTGCTTTCAATTAGAGGCCACTGGCGAACAGATCAGAAACTGTGATAATAACAAAGCAGCGCGGGGAACGGAGGGGAAAACGTGCATTAGGATTAGGAAAAGATGTCTCTAGCGTAAAAAAAATATATAAAACAAAATAAAACAGAGGCAGACCTGTACTGGTGCCAGGAAAGTCCGGCTTTAACTTTCTTTTCCTCTCTTTGTGTTCTACAACTGATGTTTACATTTCTGAACTCCGACGACCAACTAGGTAAGATACTTTGAGATAATTCGGGGAAGTCAAAGAATGAGCTGTAAAAACAAAAATGCTTTTGTACTCCGGCTGAGGAGGGTGTGTATGAGATATGTGAGAGGCGAGATCTGAATATAGTGAGAGGAGGGGGCAGAGTAAAGAAGAGAGGGGGTGGATAGGAGAGACGGAAGAAGGTAGGGGCGAGGAAGAGAGGTAGGCGAGATTGGAAAGGGAGTGAACAATTGGTGAAGAATGGGAGGAGAGGGAGAGTAAACGAGAGACCAGGGGTAGGGAAAGAGAGGGGAGGGGAGAGGAAGAGAAATGTAATGCTCCAGATTCTCAAAAAAAGTACCTGGTGCTGCTGGACCACAGTAACATTAGCCCTGCATTGGCTTGACTCGCACAGCGTTCAGGACCGCAAAACTCAAATCATCAAATGCCCAGAATATCCTGCATAAAATGTTAAATTACAAACACAGATACACACTAACCAACTGGCTCAAACTTTAAAGAAGAGTTAAACCCTTTGTACTAGAAGCGGGTTTGTAAATGGTGGTGCTGTGGTGGTCGCCATGTTGAGGCTTGTCAGAGGAGCTGCGACACCCCCAGGTATTGCCAACTTAACCCTGCATCCGGTGAAGGCACCAAGCATGGTGCTTGAAGACTCCTCTCAGCTGTAAAGCGCTTTGTCAACATCACTCTAGTACTCACAACTTTCTACTGCTTCCTGATTGATGGAGCCATCCCTGAACCTACTGCAGACATGAAGGCGTGCATCGTGGGACCACACAACCCCTGGAGCAGAAACTGACCCCTCCAGGGGCTGTCGCTGTGTTTATAGCACGGAGTCCACGCTCCTCCTACACCCACCTCGGTCCAAGGAAGCGGCTATTAACTGTTCTCAGGAAGCACCCCATGAATATATAACTGGATAACATCCACATCACACACTGACCTCTTTCTGAGACAATCAGGCGGATCTAAAACATTCAAGTCCCCCATGGCGCCCTGTGTAGTCCACGGGGCTAGAGTTTACTGCATTAAAAAGCCTCTGGCACACAATGACGCATCCATGTATATTTGTTTTCTCACCTTTCGCACCATTAATTATGTTATGTTGTAGAATCCTCTGTAAATAGAATTTTTAGATATGTTTCACAGTAAGATTTTACTCCATGAACGTGATTTATATACTGAATTATGATATTTTATGATATTTTTTCTGCTGCCTATTCATGTTCAATTTTTTATTATCTTCATTTAAAGAGCTCTGACACGCTTGGGTCTGATATACACATCACAAAATAACTAAATAAATACCTGCATGTCAAGGTGTCAAGGTCAGCTGCTCTAATAGAGAATGCTGACATAATTGCAGAGAACTCAGAAAGTGGTGGAATTCCCACCACCTCAGTAATGGAGGGTCTTCCCCTGACACCACGCCTTCCTATTTCCCAAACTACCCTAGGACAGTCTGCTGACCGTCCTACCAGCCTGGCCGGCAAGCCCTCACTCGTGTGCTGGTTCTTTGAGGGACCTGTCGCAGCTGGTTGCTGGTGTTATTGTGGTTTGTGCTGTTCCTATTTCAGGGACCTGTCGCAGCTGGTTGCTGGTGTTATTGTGGTTTGTGCTGTTCCTTTGAAGGTCCTGTTGCAGTTGGTTGCTGGTGTTATTGTAGTTTGTGCTGTTCCTTTGAGGGACCTGTTGCAGCTGGTGGTGTTGTGCTGTTCCTTTGAGGGACCTGTTGCAGCTGGTTGCTGGTGTTATTGTGGTTTGTGCTGTTCCTATTTCAGTGACCTGTTGCAGTTGGTTGCTGGTGTTATTGTAGTTTGTGCTGTTCCTTTGAGGGACCTGTTGCAGCTGGTTGCTGGTGTTATTGTGGTTTGTGCTGTTCCTATTTCAGTGACCTGTCGCAGCTGGTTGCTGGTGTTATTGTGGTTTGTGCTGTTCCTTTGAAGGTCCTGTTGCAGTTGGTTGCTGGTGTTATTGTAGTTTGTGCTGTTCCATTGAGGGACCTGTTGCAGCTGGTGGTGTTGTGCTGTTCCTTTGAGGGACCTGTCGCAGCTGGTTGCTGGTGTTATTGTGGTTTGTGCTGTTCCTATTTCAGGGACCTGTCGCAGCTGGTTGCTGGTGTTATTGTGGTTTGTGCTGTTCCTTTGAAGGTCCTGTTGCAGTTGGTTGCTGGTGTTATTGTAGTTTGTGCTGTTCCTTTGAGGGACCTGTTGCAGCTGGTGGTGTTGTGCTTTTCCTTTGAGGGACCTGTTGCAGCTGGTTGCTGGTGTTATTGTGGTTTGTGCTGTTCTTTAGAGGGTCCTGTTGCAGTTGGTTGCTGGTGTTATTGTGGTTTGTGCTGTTCCTTTTTCAGGGACCTGTCGCAGCTGATGCTGTTGTGGTTTGTGTTGTTCCTTTGAGAGTCCTGTTGCAGTTGGTTGCTGGTGTTATTGTAGTTTGTGCTGTTCCATTGAGGGACCTGTTGCAGCTGGTGGTGTTGTGCTGTTCCTTTGAGGGACCTGTCGCAGCTGGTTGCTGGTGTTATTGTGGTTTGTGCTGTTCCTATTTCAGGGACCTGTCGCAGCTGGTTGCTGGTGTTATTGTGGTTTGTGCTGTTCCTTTGAAGGTCCTGTTGCAGTTGGTTGCTGGTGTTATTGTAGTTTGTGCTGTTCCTTTGAGGGACCTGTTGCAGCTGGTGGTGTTGTGCTTTTCCTTTGAGGGACCTGTTGCAGCTGGTTGCTGGTGTTATTGTGGTTTGTGCTGTTCTTTAGAGGGTCCTGTTGCAGTTGGTTGCTGGTGTTATTGTGGTTTGTGCTGTTCCTTTTTCAGGGACCTGTCGCAGCTGATGCTGTTGTGGTTTGTGTTGTTCCTTTGAGGGTCCTGTGCAGCTGGTTGCTGGTGGTGTTGTGGTTCATGCTATTCCTTTGATGGACCTTTTACCCCTGGATCCTAGTGGTGGTGTGGTTTGCACTGTTCCTTTTGAGGGACCTGTCGTAGCTGGCTGCTGGTGTTGCAGTTCTCACTATTCCTTTGGGAACTGCAGCAGCTGATTGCTGGTGGTATTGTGGTTTCTGGTGTTCCTTTAAGAAACCTATCTCAGCTGGTGGTGGTGTAGTGTGCGATGTTCCATTGAGGGACCTGTCGCAGCTGGTTGCTGGTGGTGTTGTGGTTCGTGCTGTTCCTTTAATGGACCTGTCGCAGGTGGTTGTGGTGTTGTGCCTCATTTTGTACCTTTGAGGGACCTGTTGTTGGCAGTGTTGGGATTCGTGCAGTTTCTTTGAGAGGCCTGTCACAGCTGGTTACTGGTGGGGTTGTGGTTTGTACTGTTCCTTTAAGGAACCTGTCACAGCTGGCGGCTGGTGGTGTTGTGGTTTGCGCTATTCATTGGAAACCTGTTGCAGCTGGTTTCTGGAGGAGTTATGGTTAGCAGTGTTCTTTAGAGAGACTCATCAAAGCTGGTTGCTGTTGGTGTTGTGGTTCGTGATGTTCCATTGAGGGACCTGTATCAGCTGGTTGCTGGTGTTGTAGTTTGTTCTGTTACTTTGAGGATCTGTCATTGCTGGTTGCTGGTGGTGTTGAGGTTCCAGCTGTTCTTTGGAGGGACCTATTGCAGCTGGTTTCTGGTGGTGTTGTGGTTCGTGTTGTTCCTTGGAGGGACTTGTAGTATCTGGTTGCTAGTGGAGTTCTAGTTTGCTCTGTTCCTTTGACAGACCTGTCAAAGGGGGTTGTTGGTGCTGTTGTGGTTCATTTTGCTCCTTTGAGGGCCCTGTTGGTGATGTAGGGGTCTGTGCTGTTTCTTTGAGGGACCTGTCGCAGCTAATTGCTAGATGTGTTTGGGTTTGCACTGTTTTTGGGGGGGGACCTGGCGTGGCTGGTTGCTGGCAGTGTTGCGTTTCACGCTGCTTCTTAGAGGGACTTATCACAGCTGGCTGCTGGTGCTGTATGGTTCATGCTGTTCCTTTGAGGGACCTGTTGCATCTGATTGCTGGTGGTTTTGTCAATCGTACTGTTCCTTTGGAACCTGTCCCAGCTGGTTGCTTGAGCTGTTCTAGTTTATGCTGTTCCTTTGAGAGATCTGTCGCAGCTGGTTGCTGATGGTGTTGTGGTCCGTGCTTTTCCTTTGAGAGACCTTTTTCTGTTGGTTGCTGTCGATGTGTGGTATTAACTGCTCCTTTTAGGGACCTGGTGTGGCTGGCTGCTGGTAGTGGTGTGGTTCATGCTGTTCCTATAAGAGACCTCTTGCAGATGGCTGCTGGTGTGGTTCATGCTGTTCCTTTGAGGGATCTGCTACAGCTGGTTACTGGTGGGGTTGTAGTTTGTGCTGTTCCTTTGATGGATCTGTCTCAGGTGGTTGCTGGTGGTGGTGTGGTTCATGCTGTTCCTTTGAGAGACCTGTTGCAGCTAGTTGCTGGTGCTGTTCTAGGTTGTGCTGTTCCTTTGATGGACCTGTTGCAGTTGGTTGCTGGTGGGGTTGTGGTTCGTTCCGTTCCTTTGAGGGACCTTTCGCCGTTGGTTGCTGGTGGGGTTGTGGTGCGCGTTGCATTGCATTGCCAGTTACAGCTTTCTTTCCTGCTGAGAGGATCCTGTTGATGTGCATTGAGTCCTGGCCAGAGCTGCACACTGTAGGTCCTTTTTTATGGCATTGTGCCTTGTGGTTCAGGGGCTTCCTTACAGGGTGTCTCCAGAGCTGCCCAGATGCAGCCCACCGCGTGAAAAAAAAAAGAAAAAAATAGGAAACCTTAGACAGATAATTGAGGCAACAGAAGCTGCTGGAGATGATGAAGATGTTGAGCAGGTGTCTCTGGTCAGACTGGTCTGGGCTGTGTGATGTGGATCAGAGGGAGCAGCTGGAGTTACCATAAGATGAAGCTGCCCTGGACTGTGGGATCCAGGGAAGAGTCTGCGGCTTCCTGTGTGCGCCAGAGCTCGCGGCAGCACAAAGGAGCAGATTCACTGGAATGCATTGGCGAGGAGAGCAAAGCCAGACCACAAAATGTCATCTAGTAAAATGACTGGAAATGGAAATGTAAAGCCATTTGCTGGATATGTGAGAGGGGAGCGAACGGATTTGGAGTTAGTCCAACAAGGGCTCTTTGCATGACACACTCATCTCGTACGCCATGCACCGGTGTTCTTCATGATTATTTTTGGCTCACAAAAATCTATTAGAGACACTCCAGTAGGGAAACGCTGAAGTCTGGGCATGACTCAGTCACTCCGTGCAGTTTGACGAGTGCCAATCGGTACAATGGGTGGCGTTTGCTGTTCGGTGCATTGTTCCATCTGAAGCCAAACTTAAGCCTTTGACTCTCACTCAAGTGTCCATGAGAGGTTCTGCATTGGAATGATGTGATGAGGTACTGTGTTCTGCACTGGAATGATGTGATGAGGTACTGTGTTCTGCACTGGAATGATGTGATGAGGTACTGTGTTCTGTATTGGACTGATGTGATGAGGTTCTGTGTTCTGTATTGGACTGATGTGATGGGATCAGGTGAGTGGTTCAACATTGGACAGATGAGATAAACTGGGAGATGGATTATTGGACTGAGGTAAGATGTTTTCTATAAGATGGAGGACCTATGTTCCATGCTAGAGACGTGAGATGAGGGGTCCGTAGTGGACTAAGGCGAGAGGTTCTGTTTGTTACTAAGCTGACGAGATGAGGTGAGAGGTTCCATTTGGTCATGTGAGATTCCGTAGTGGACTGAGGCAAGAGGTTCTTTATTCAACCTATGAGAGGCGGTGAGAGGTTCCATATTGGAAATGTGAGATGAGAGGTTCTGTATCAGACTGAGGTGAGATTTTCTGTATCGGACTGAGGCAAGAGGTTCTGTATTGGACTGATGAGATGAGATGGTGGAAGAGGTTCTGTATTCGACTGATGAGAGGAGGTGAGAGGTTCTGTATTGGGCTGAGGTGAGAGGTTCTGCATTGGACTGATGAGGCGAGAAGTTCTGTATTGGGCTGAGGTGAGAGGTGAGGGCATTGGACTGATGAGGCGAGAAGTTCTGTATTGAGCTGAGGTGAGAGTTTCTGCATTGGACTGATGAAATGAGATGAGGTGAGAGGTTCTGTATTTGACTGATGAGGTGAGAGGTTCCGTATCGGACTGATGTGATGAGATGAGGCGAGTGGTTCTGCACTGGAGTGATGAAATGAGATGAGGGGAGAGATTCTGTATTGGACTGAGACAAGTGGTTCTGCATTGGACTAATGTGATGAAATGAGGTGAGAGGTTTTGTATTGTATTGGGCTGATGTGATGTGATGAGGTGATATGAGAGGTTCCTTAGTGGACTAAGGTGAGAGGTTCTGCATTGGACTGATGAAATGAGATGAGGTGACAGGTTCTTCTGTATCGGGCTGATGAGATGAGGTGAGGTGAGATGTTCTATATTGGACAGGTAAGATGAGAGGTTCTTTAGTGGACCTAGGTGAGAGGTTCTGCATTGGACTGATAAAATGAGATGAGGTGAGAGGTTCTTCATTAGACCAATGAGATGTTATGTATTAAACTGAGAGGTTCTATATTCAACAGATGAGATGAGTGGTTCCCTATTGGACTGAGTTAAGATACAGTTGGATATTCCTTATTCGACTGAGGTGAGATGTACCCTGTTAGATGCTGGTGTATTATTCCTTATTGGATGAAGGTGACAACATGATCTGTATTGGACTGAGGCGAGAGGTTCTGCATTGAACTGATGAGATGAGGTGAGAGATTCTGTGTTGGACGTATGTGATGAGATGAGAGGTTTCATATTGGACTGATGTGATAAGATGAGGTGAGAGGTTCTATATTGGACAGGTGAGATGAGAGGTTCCTTAGTGGACTGAGGTGATACGATGAGGGGAGGGGTTCCTTATTGGACCGATGAGATAAGAGATTCCATATTGGATTGAGAGTGGTTCTATATTGGACTGAGTTAAGATAAAGTGGGATTTTCCTCAATGGACTGAGGTGAGATGTTCCCTGTTAGATGCTGGTGTATTGTTCCGTATTGGACGAAGGTGACATGATCTGTATTGGGTGGAGGCGAGAGGTTCTTCATTGGATTGATGAGATGAGGTGAGAGGTTCCGTATTGCACTGGGAGGTTCTATATTCAAATGATGAGATGAGTGGTTCTGTATTGGACTGAGGCAAGAGGTACTGCATTGAACTGATGAGAGGTACCATTTTGGGCTGTGAGGTTCTGTATTAAGGTAAGATCTTTTGTGTTAGATGGTGGGGTTTTGTTCCGTCCTGGACGAAGGTGGCTTGATCCGTCTTGGACAAAGGTGGGGTGTTGTTAGTGTGGTCTGACTGAGTTACCTCTTGAGCTGTGGCTGGGTGAGTGAAAAGGAGTGAGTCCACACCTCGGAGTGAGCTGCTCTTCATTCGGATGAGCTCTTGCATAAAGAAGAAGGTGCTGTATCGTTGCTGCAGAAGCCCCGGGGAGGCAGCTCCTATTCCGGTGTAGCTTGTGCCACATTCACTTCCGGTCCTCCAGATTTTTTGGGCCTGAGGCAACACATATTTCGGGGCCCCCTGTTCGACACTGCTAATAATGTATTACCCGTTTTCAGCTAGTGTAAACCCTTCTGTGCCTGCATTATAAGAAGAGCCCTGGGGTGCAGCGGCTTGTGCACCTCCTGTTTCTTCCCCGAGACACTTTGGTATTACGTAATGGACCAGAGACGCTTGTGTTTCTCCTTCTGTAATACTGATCACACCCGTGTTAATGCGTGCCAGCATGATTTCAAGGGGGCGCAGCCCCATGCAAATGAGGGAAGCCTTAGCTCCCGCACTGTATTACAAAAGTGGGCACAGAGGCAAAGATCATGCGGAGGTGCACTAACTGTGCCCCATGGAGATGGTGCATACTCAGTGCCCCCCCCCAAGAATGCCCCTTGGAAGGAAGGACAAAGCATTCCAGTGATCTCTCCCTCAGGCAGCCCATGGCAGGGGGGCCTGTCACTCACTGCACGCGCCCGCAGGGGAAGCTCTGAGCCTCTTTGAAATGAATGAAAGAAGCTTGAACAACCCTTGATGAAGCCGTTTCTTTTTACACTTTACACTCCTGAGGAAGGGTTGGAGCTTCACATGTGTTATGTTAGTGGCTTGTCTGAAAGGCGTCTTCCAGTGCTAGCATCGCCTCGAGGCGCTGTTGGTCCCCGTGACGCCTGCAGCCTCTTGGCTCGTGCATGTTTCCCTGGGTGTCATTGAAGATCTGCTCTATATTGTTGTTGATTTACATCTGGGTTGACCACTGCTTGTAGCACTCTGGCCCAGTGTTCTGCAACATAACTGTGTGTCTGTAGAGCACATGGATGTAATGTAATTTGGTGACATGCGTGAGTTTCTGAGGGGTGCTTTGAATTTGTGGCTGCAAGCTTGACACCGTCATGAGATGTGCTTGGGTCCACTATGTGCTGGCGTTCCTTCTCTTCCCGTTGGACCCTACTGGCAGCACCTGGAGCAGGAGTTGGGGTGCCCCAGTTTAGGAAAAGCATGAGACTTGGGGCCATATTAGAGTTGGGTGGATGCAGGACATGAGGATGTCATGCCCGCTGTAGCAAGAGCGCATGGATGTTATTGACACTCTAAATACGACGGACGGGACATGTCATGTCTGCTGCATCATGATGTCATTGACACTCTAAATACGACGGACGGGACATGTCATGTCTGCTGTACCATAAGTGCATTGAGGACATTGGTACTATAAATACGACGGGCGGGGCATGTCATGCCCACTGTATCGAGAGTGCATTGTTGTCAACAGTACTCTAACTATGATGGACGGGACATCTCCACTCTTTGGTGGATGTCTCGCATTTGCCCACCATTAAATAAGGCCTGATATCTCATGGTGAACCTTTGGCTTCTCTCCTGACATTATCTGAGAGCATTCCGGACATTTCCGGAGTGCTCTTGGAATGTTGGGTGTGTTCTGCTTCTGCCTTCCTTCCTGGGCCCCCGTGATTGTAGCGTCAGTGGTGTAGGCTGCACATGGTAGCACTGGTTGGCCTTGACATGTATGTCTTCTCTTCCTCTGCCTTTCTGATTCCCCCCCATCTTCCCTATTCCTTGAGAAGACATATTTAGCAAAGTGTTGTGACCTCCTGGGTTAGATCCTCAAGGGTACAACTGGGTGTGAAGGAAGTCTGTACGTGTTTGTAAACCAGTGTGACCAAGCTCCTGCGGGTCAGTGACTGACCAGCGACAAGATGGTACTTGAAGCTTAGAAGCTCCAGATCACTCTCTCTAAAGAGAAGCCAAGGCCCGCTACACAGCGTGCTCACACCTGGACACACCTGCTCACACCTGGACACGCCTGACCACACCTGGACACACCTGCTCACACCTGGACACGCCTGTCAACACGCCTGCTCACACCTGGACACACCTGCTCACACCTGGACACGCCTACGCACACCTGGACACGCCTACTCACACCTGGACACGCCTGCTCATGCTTGCTCACACCTGGACACTCCTGCTCACAACTGGACACTCCTGCTCATGCCCGCTCACACCTGGACACTCCTGCTCACACCTGGACACGCCTGCTCACCCCTGGACATGCCTGCTCACGATTGCTCACACCTGGACACTCCTGCTCACAACTAGACACTCCTGCTCACACATGGACACTCTTGCTCACGCCTGCTCACACCTGGACACGCCTGCTCACACCTGGACACGCCTGCTCACACCTGGACACGCCTGCTCACACCTGGACATGCCTGCTCACACCTGGACAAATTATCTGCTCCTGGGCCATCACCACCATATCCTACCTTCAGCTCAGGTTGAGACCTGGAAACCCTCGTCTTCTGAGGGTTGTTTGTAGGCAGTTTTACATCTTCAGTGGTTATTCTGGGAGTGCATGCCTACATCCTGCTGCTACTATAATCTGTTGTGTAGCGTCTCACACTGCACCTCTGCAGAATCTAAGCGCTTCCGATATCTTGCCACCACGAAGCTGGACAAGTCACAGCAGAGGCACCTTCATTCTGTTGGTTTTTCACTTTACCTATTGATTTGCCTCCATGTCCCACAGCTTTGCAATATGTGCTGCTGAGCTGGCTCCAGGTCAGTGCTCCACTGATGAACTATGTAAATGACACTGCACCAGCACAAAGGCAGGCTCTGGCAGGGGACACCACTGCATGTTAACCTCCTCCATAGCAGGGACAGTCTGAGGTTGCAGACAGGGGCCTAACAGGGAGTCCCCAGGATTACCCATACTGCAGAATGCCCTCTCGGCCCCTACTGGTGTCAGTGTGAGGGGCCAATCAGCATATCTTGCAGGGGAGCCCCCTCACGTTTTGTTACGCCACTGGTTGCAGAGAAGCAGCTGTCATGGTATGAAACGAGGCTGAAGCTGTTTGCTAAAGAGAGCCAAGAACCTCTGAACTCAGTGGCCAGAACCATGAGGACCAGCTGCAGCGTGCATGTTTACTTGTCTGCTCATGCCTCTTCTCAGACACTTTGCCAAGATACTATGCCTGGCCGCTTTTCCAACTCCGCGCTCCGTTTAGTGCGAGGAGTTCCAAAAAACTCTGCGCAGCGGAGTTTTTTCCTCACTCGCACTCTCCAACATTAAGTTGCCGAGCGAGGAAAATCTTACTCCAGACCACCTTCCAGGGAGATTTCCCAACGTGGGCGGTCGTGGATGGTCGCTACTGCTCGCGTTGAGAAAACTTCCGTTTGAATTGAGGAAGTTGGTACTCGAGTGGAACATCTACTCGAGCGGCAGAAAAAAAGCAGTTCCCGCGTGCTCTGAGTGCGGTTCTGTTCGCGCTGATTTTACAGCCCGAGACAAACACCCAGCGCTAAAAGTCAACACGAACGGCGCGACTTAACGCACTCCGCCGCTTGCAGAACTTTGCGCAGCACGGTGTTTTTTGGTCTCTACACTGAGTTCCGCACAGCCTACATCATACTCCGCACTCAAGGTTGCGTCGCTGTTATCAACTGGCGGAGGTTAATTCCCAAGCTTGGCCTTTACTGGAGGAAGTGCTCCAGAGACTAAAATCTGCGGCTGTAAGACTCTCTCCTGTGAGATCCATTGCTTCATTCTGGTTGGATGTAGCTTCTGCTCTTTTTGTTGTTCCTCCATCGAGACTTCCCATCGACACCGGCCCCACCGGCCCACCAACAAGAGAGGACCGCTGCTGGCGGCAGAAGCTGTATATCTGACGCACAAGGACTGCGAGGAACGGGCATGACCTGGCAGTGGGTACAGCACAAACTGTGCCGACCTCAAGACGCTGCACTACAGCTGCTGGCGCATACAGCTGACGCACAAGGACTGCGACCCCCGGGCATGACCCGGCAGTGGGTACAGCACAGGGAGTGCTGACCTCAGACGCTGCACTGCAGCTGATGGCGCCTCCAGCTGATGCACAAGGACTGCGACCCCCGGACATGACCCGGCAGTGGGTACAGCACAGACTCTGCTGACCTCAGACGCTGCACTACAGCTGATGGCGCATACAGCTGACGCACAAGGACTGCGAGCACCAGGAATGACCCGGCAGTGGGTACAGCAGACTGTGCTGACCTCAGACACTGCACTACAGCTGATGGCGCATCCAGCTGACGCACAAGGACTGCGAGCACCAGGAATGACCCGGCAGTGGGTACAGCACAGACTGTGCTGACCTCAGACACTGCACTACAGCTGATGGTGCATACAGCTGACGCACAAGGACTGCGAGCACCAGGCATGACCCGGCAGTGGGTACAGCACAGACTGTGCTGACCTCAGACGCTGCACTACAGCTGCTGGTGAATCCAGCTGATGCACAAGGACAGCGACCCCCGGGAATGACCCGGCAGTGGGTACAGCACAGACTGTGCTGACCTCAGACGCTGCACTACAGCTGATGGCGCATCCAGCTGACGCACAAGGACTGCGAGCACCAGGAATGACCCGGCAGTGGGTACAGCACAGACTGTGCTGACCTCAGACACTGCACTACAGCTGATGGTGCATACAGCTGACGCACAAGGACTGCGAGCACCAGGCATGACCCGGCAGTGGGTACAGCACAGACTGTGCTGACCTCAGACGCTGCACTACAGCTGCTGGTGAATCCAGCTGATGCACAAGGACAGCGACCCCCGGGAATGACCCGGCAGTGGGTACAGCACAGACTGTGCTGACCTCAGACGCTGCACTACAGCTGATGGCGCATACAGCTGACGCACAAGGACTGCGAGCACCAGGAATGACCCGGCAGTGGGTACAGCACAGACTGTGCTGACCTCAGACACTGCACTACAGCTGATGGTGCATACAGCTGACGCACAAGGACTGCGAGCACCAGGCATGACCCGGCAGTAGGTACAGCACAGACTGTGCTGACCTCAGACGCTGCACTACAGCTGATGGCGCCTCTAGCTGATGCACAAGGACTACGACCCCCGGGAATGACCCGGCAGTGGGTACAGCACAGACTGTGCTGACCTCAGACACTGCACTACAGCTGATGGTGAATCCAGCTGATGCACAAGGACAACGACCCCCGGGAATGACCCGGCAGTGGGTACAGCACAGACTGTGCTGACCTCAGACACTGCACTACAGCTGATGGTGCATACAGCTGACGCACAAGGACTGCGAGCACCAGGCATGACCCGGCAGTGGGTCCAGCACAGAATGTGCTGACCTCAGACGCTGCACTACAGCTGATGGCGCATCCAGCTGATGCACAAGGACAGCGACCCACGGGCATGACCCGGCAGTGGGTACAGCACAGACTGTGCTGAACACAGACGATGCCCTACAGCTGCTGGTGCATACAGCTGACGCACAAGGGCTGCGAGCACCGGGCATGACCCGGCAGTGGGTCCAGCACAGACTGTGCTGACCTCAGACGCTGCACTACAGACCTTTTAGTGGGAAAAAAATCTACTAATGAAGAATAATTTCTTCACATTATAAAATACATGGTTTTGCTGATTCATTTTTAATATCCATGTTTGAACACGAGGGAGCAGAGGGCGCCATTCACGACTCGAATCTAATACAAATGGACTCCACTCAAGTGGGGTTTAAGAAGGTCATAGAACCATATAACATCCTTCCTCCATGTTCCCCCTGACTAAACTGTCCCCTAAAACCGCGCTTCTTCCCACGTGATCAAAGCTGCCAGGGGAAGGAATGCGTCTGCCGTGTCACATAGGTCATTGCTGGGTGCGAGCGCTGCCTCCCCTAGAAGGGGGAAGTTGGGTGTAGGGCCACAGAAGGTTTGGGGGTGACTGGCATGTCCAGGCTTCAGGAAAGGTCTCACCAGCATCTTTTTAGGGGCGCACCAACTGATCATCCTGAAAGGACAGTCAGTGGCCCCCAGGGGCGGCTGGTGACATTTTAAAGTGGTGGGCGTAAAATGATTGGTATACTTCACCGTTGCGAGCGAGCGTAGCGAGCGAGCCCGAACCCCTATAAGGAGGGTTCGGGGGGGTTCTCCCCCCGAGAAAATTTTGAAAGAAGAGAAATGGTGTATTTTCAAGCAAATTTGAGAAAGCAGGAAGGTTAATAAAGCAATTGTGAAAGTGCAGTTATAACATTAATAAAGAGATGTCATATAACATAGGTAGCTGCTTATTCAGTGTATAACCACAGAGCTTCATAACAGACTTCGAGATACAATGCATTTCTGAGTACCTCACTCACAGATGTTTTTTATTTAACAAACTAAACTGGTTGCAAAGTAGCAGCATTCAACATTGTTTACTTTTTGTAAATGAAATCAGCACGTCTCTCTCTAAGAGCAGCAAACCTTTCAATAACTTTAGTGTTAAAGTCCGGGATTTTCTGAACTAGATTGCTCTCTACAGAGAGCATTGCCAAAGCATTGAGTCTTTCCTCAAGCATGGTGTTTCTCAGGAAAGTCTTAATCCTCTTTAAGGCTGAAAAACATCGTTCTGCCTCGACTGTTGTCATAGGAGTGGTTATGACAATTTTAAGTAAAGCCACTGTCTCTCCAAGTGACTTTTCCAAATTAAGTTTATGTATTAAAGCCAGCAAAGACAAGGCACTTGTGGCCTTCCGGTACACAGGCATTCCGTACAGTACAGTCAACTCAGTTCTCATCTCTTCTTTATTGAGCATAGGATAAGCTCCCACAGCCTCATTCAGAGCACGCTCCGGGAAGGATTCATCATATTTGGCAAACTGTTGACTTTGCAATAATGTGGCACTCACCAAATGTTTAGTGAAAGAAAAACGCTCTCGTGCCTGCACAATTACAATGTCACAGATCTCCTTTGCAATTCGGACCATAGTGGTGATGTTTTTCCTGCGGTTTGTGAAAAAAGATTTCTCTGGCAGTTTGCTGTCTAAATTGTCAACCCCATCTCTCACTTTGCTTATGCTTTGTACAAACATAGTAGTATATACTTGCACTTTGACAGTATCTATCTCTCGTGCTTGTAACTGATTGTATAACAGGTCGACAGCTACCATTATATCATGAAATAAATACAGTAAGAACTGAAACTCTCTGTCTTGTAGTGTTCTACCAAAGCCATGGGCTTCAATCTGACTTTTGTAATCAAACTCATCATTGGCTTCTATGGCTTCAAAACATTTCAGAAGGTCCTCTCTATGTTCATAGATTAGGTTGACTGTACGGATGTTAAAGTTCCAACGAGTTGAGGATCCCCTTGGAACGCTTTTGTCTACAATGTCATGAAGTGCTTCTGTTCTTTTGGGGGAACGCGAGAAGAATGCTGCCATGCCTCCTATATCCTGAAAGAAAATCCGTGTCTCGGTGATCTTTGATACTGCCTGTTGCATAATAAGATTAAGTTGGTGAGCGTAACAGTGCACATAATGAGCATTAGGGTACACATCTCGAATTCTCTTCTGAACTCCACTAAGGCTTCCACTCATTACGGACGCACCATCATAGCTTTGCGCAATAAGTTTTTTTTTTTGAGGCAGCTCTGGAAAAATTAAGCTCAGTTGACGCAGTATAGCTGCAGTAATGGTTTCTGCACTAGAGTCTCTTAAATGTGTGAAACCATAGAACCTCTCCACAACTTGTCTGTCATTGTCAATGTATCGAAACACTAATACAGACTGTGTTTTAGTGGCCACATCAGTGGTGTCATCAGCCTGAATAGCCACAAAGTCTGTGTTTTGCAATTCTTGCACAATATGGCTTCTCATAATTTCGAGCATACACTCAAGAAGTTCATTTTGTATTGTTTTAGAGGTGCCCTTAAAGACTGTAGCACGTGCTAAATGTGCTTCCATATCCTTGTCTATGCTTGCTATTAAATCCACAAGGCCTTTGAATATTCCAGGATTTGGGGAACCTTCCGATTCATCATGGCCTCGCAATGCCAGTTCAAAAGCACCACAGAAACGAATGCAATCAATTATTTTGGATAGAATCTGTCTGTTCCTATCAACTGCTTTATTGTGCTTCTGTATTGCTTTGCGGTATGCATCACTTATCTGCTGCTCAATCGGAGCATCTTCCCCCAACATTCCCAGTCTAGTCAGGTTTTCCACATGCTTTCTTGTGCGTGAATGCTTCTTTATTTTTTCAGACAAATG
This sequence comes from Triturus cristatus, assembly GCF_964204655.1. Taxonomy (NCBI): domain Eukaryota; kingdom Metazoa; phylum Chordata; class Amphibia; order Caudata; family Salamandridae; genus Triturus; species Triturus cristatus. The sequence goes on along the minus strand of NC_140592.1, from coordinate 27,783,529 downwards.
CTTCAAGTCTGTTACTCCTTGATTTGTCCAAGAAAACTCACCACCAAACAGCAAGCAGGGGAAGCAGAACAGAGAATTTCTTAAAGGGCACCCTGTAAGCCAATCAGCTTTTGTGTACCAGGCGTTTGAGAATGTACGTGTGGACATTTTTCCTCTGTCCTGGGAAGTTTGCTGTAGTTTTAGGTCAGGCCGATGAGGTCCCAATTGCTTTAAATCTATTTTCTCTTGAAGTGGCCGTGCCTGGAATGACCTTGTAATCAGCTCTTGTACTGTATTCATGATGCCGATGCTGGCCTTACCAATATATATTAAAGAAACCTGCCAATAATCAAAGTACAACATATAAGGTGCGGTGCAATGATATTAAATTTCAGTATAAATACATATATCTTGTGCAGTATCGCAATAAATCTCCAACAGCTCCCCTTTGCACAACATGACTGCTAAAAATACAGCCTTACTGCCTGCTGCCTCTGTGTGCCATAGTGTTTGCTGGAGGCACTGAAACAGACACTGCTTGAGGGCCTTGAACAAGGCAAGGGATAGATAGTGCTGTTAACAACCGTTATTGCCCAAATCACAGGGCTAAGGCTGTTAGTAAATTCCATCCACTGAGGGTACAATGTTCAGAATGTGTGCCTACCCCAACCACCATGTACAGTGACCACACACATAGCTCTAACTCCAATCTAAAAAAAAAATAGCATCAGTTTCCTTACCTTTAACTCTGGTGTTTGCTGGGTCGTAGCCGGGGTGAAAGAGCAGCAAAGGAGGTCTTGTTCTTCGCCGGAAATATGACCAAAAATTTGGTAAGGGTTGTCAAGCTTTAGAAGGTGCTGAAAATAAAAATAACGTGCTGTAACTAGACAAGCATTGCTTTTAAAATACAAGTAATCCCAATGAATTTTACCAGCGTCAGTTCTTCAAGTTAACATAAAATAACTACAGTGTTCTTAAAATATTTATTTTGTTTGATGTTCGTGGGAACCAGACTTTTTTTAGTCTGCTACGTTAAAATTATCCATTGGAACCTGCTTACATTTAAACGTAATAATGATATGATTTTTAGCTTTCAGTATCTTTATGGAATACAATAGATCACAATTTTAAATTCAAATTATCCTTTAATCAATACATTAAGAAGTACAGCAGAGAACCATAACTTGTGAAATAGTGTAAATATGTGCAAGAACCTATTCAAAATTACTTTAGCTTGTATTTTGTTAAACAAAACTCGAATGCATCGTTTATCCTTGCACAACAGAGTAATTCCGCAAAGTGACTGAGCTATAATTCAGTAACTTCGGCAATTTAATTACTTTACTGGACGCACTTGCAGAATTTTAAAGAACGTTTTCCCTGGAACAGGTTTTCAACTTTCGGATTTTAGTACGTTCCTGTGTGTCTTCGAACAGTTTTAACTGATGCAGAACAACCATATACAGAAAGCTACATGAACTTCAGTTTTAATTCAAGAATTCTGTTAAAGTCCCCCTGCATGCTAAGTTTGAGCATTTACAAATCAAATATTTTGTCGTCATTCTTTCAGCGACAACTAAGCATTGCACACTGTTTAGTTTTCCAATAGTGAAAGATATTTGTCAACTATTGGTTAATTAATTAGTTTTAGCCCTGACCTGTGTTTATAATCTCATATGCAGACTCACTCGACTTTTCATCCTTCTAGGCACAAAGACCCGTACACAAATGGAGGCCCAGTGAAAATGTTATTCAAGCACCAAGGCTGTGTGCGAGTGACAGTTGGCTAATAGTTTCTCTGAAAAAATGTAAGTTTAAACGCTCACTCAGTCAGCTGTCGGCATCTCGAAACGTAATGTCTAATAGCGGCAGGCACTAAAGTCTACGACAGAGCTCTCCGGGGGACAGCCGGTGCGCTAGGTCAGTTCGAAATTTGGCAGGGCTCACACTCAACTATTCATCCTTCCGGGGCCGGTACGCTCTGTGTGTATGCGAGCTGGTGTATTACTACCACTCTACAGTAAACTTAAAGTCGACTTTGTGGTGTGTTCTGGATGAAACCAATAGCATAGGGAGTGCATGGGATACCATTTTATTTCCGCAACTCTGACCTCGGCAGAGACTCCTAGGCGTCTCCCACGCCTAGGAGTGGGTCACCTGACCCGCAAAGGGTCACCGCATCAGGACCTCTTCACCTGGTGTCAAAGGGCACATTCAACGCTTCCAGTTCCACGCCCAAACCGAATTTCACACGTGTCGCTGTTAAAGGTGTTAAAGTGTGAGCAGCTGCCCGGGGGCGTGAGGGGGCAGCATGTTTACAAAGTACCTACAAGTTAGTACTCAAACACTGCGCTCCGTCTGTTGCACTTTTTAAAGAGGACTTGTCGCACTGGCAGCCCTGGGGGGAGGGGAGGGGGTCGCACTGGCAGCCCTGGGGTGGGGGGGGTCGCACTGGCAGCCCTGGGGGAGGGCGGGGGTGGCGGGGGGGTCTCGTGAGAGGTGGGGCGCGCTTCTGGACGTGTAGTGGCATGAGAATGAGATGCTCGGACCTCTGGAAGTACTGTACCAGGCCTATCCCCCCTCCTTGAGCAGAGACGCCGCTGGAGGTACCGGACCTCTACCACCCTAACGGCGTGGGCAGGGGCCTGAACTGGTCTGCCCGTACAGTTCCAGCTGTCCTGCGGGTCTTTCCCAGAGTACACCTCGACTGGCTGCAAAAACCGAGAAATTCATGGGCTAGCCCTGGGTTGAGAAGTTGTGTAAATCAAACGGGATGGTACACAAGACATTGCCTTGAGTTCTCAGTCAGTTAAAGCCGTGTACACCGTAGGTTCTGTACTGTCTCACATTCAGTGTTCATTCTGTATTAATACACAGAATTTCCTTCAGAGTAGCACGACGATGGAGTGTCAAGTGAAGTTGAAGTTGCACACAATTTTATATCAAGAGTCAGACTGGAAAAAGACAACAATCAAGGCAGCTATCAGGTTGTGCAATACTTACTTTTCAGGTACTTTTATGCAGTGATCACGACACACACGACGAGTCACTCAGTCAGTCACACGACGGGTCCTGACTCTGTACGCACTGCCGCCACGAGGTTATGCAATGCAGACAGTGTGGCACCACCGCGTGCGTGATGACGCGACCGACTGCTGGGAGTGCGCACCTCATGGCCAATCACTGTCACTGTGTTCAGACATAAGCCACAGTGATTGGCCATAGTTGCGCGGCACCCAATTAGCAGCAGTTACTCGTAGGCTGCCGCGGGTCTGAGAGACTGTATCAGGCTCTCAGCCAATCCAGAGACGCTGCATTAGCAGCGCCTGCCCTGGATTGGCGAAAGAGCACGGATAGGGCTCGCCCGGATACCGAGAGGGGGGCTGCTGCATGAGGCAACCCTCGGCCTCTCGGCCCCCTCCTCGAGTACAGTAGTCAGTGGCAGACAGTGCGGCGAATGCGCATGCTCGTGCTTGTCGTGAGACAAACTCGAGCATGCGCAATAAAATTGCGAGCCGCTGCCTGTCAACTGTGTCAGTGCTCGCCCCCCGGCCCCACCCCCTTCATGTCCGACGCAACGCATCATTGCATTGCCATTGCTGCCGGTCTGGGGATTGATTTGCGTGCGTGTGTCGGTAAGTGGGGCTCCGCCCCTGCGCCCCAATGGACGCACCGCCGCTGGTGGCCCCAGACTGTCTCAGAAAAACCTCAAAGAAGTGAGCACTCCCTGGTTAAAGCGTTAAGAGGTGGGAACGAGAATACAGTATCCAGCGGGGTTAACAAGTATTTAAGACTGGCAAACTATGGAAGTAAAACAAGATCACGACTAGCAGGGGTGGCGCCCCTCACCTGCCGCACACTGCAGCTCTAGATAAGTGGGGTGCGCATCACATCATTGAGTGCAAGTCACTGTAGCGCTTCAATCGGTGCTTGTGGGACAACTGATGGGCACAAAAGGCGGGTGCCTACGTGGGATCATGCTTCCGCCCCTGGAAGGGGCAGGGAAGAGGGGGAGCCCACACCCCACCGTTGAGTTTGAACACCTCTCAGTTTACTGGCTGCTGCATGGTGTCCTTGGCAGGTGTGGGCATTCCACGTATGACACAATACAGAGTGAATTGTGAGTCACTGTGACCCGCGCTGTAATTAATGTGTGTTAATTTTTCGCACATATTCATTAGTGGAGTGACTCACCGGGAACCTCTAACAATAGCCTGCCTGTTGTGTGACTCATTTTAGTCATTACTGTTGTTAATGTCAGGACTCATGTGTGCATTAGCAGCAGATGTGGCTGGTGAGATGTGACCTGTGGAGCTGGAGACGAGGTTTGTTTTCTGAACCCCGCCGCGGGTCTTGCAATCCTGGTTACATTAAAGTGAAGTGCTTAGAAGCAGGCTAAGCGCACCATTATCTGCTATGTCAGTCTAGCAACGTGCTTTTCAAGGAGTACTGAATACGTGCATTCATTCAGTGCACGTATGTCAGTTAACACCCAGCGGGCGGTGCTAATGCTACTAGTACACAGCTCAAATGTGGTCAAACGCATTGTCCGAGGCGCTTTGGCGTGTAACCACCACTTGAAAAATGGGTTGGATGAGATGCCAACTTTCAGCTCTGCCATCTTTATAAAATCCTCACACATCTCCAAATTGAGAAGTGTCGGTTGAGGTTGGTGTCAAGGGTGAATCCATGAAAGTTAGGGTTCACGGCCATCAAGGCTTGTCGCTGAGCCGGGTTTGTTATACTTGCTTGTTCTTGTCAAATGACAGGAATTCTGTCTTGGTTGGGCCGCGCTTCGGAGAAGTGTTGGTCCCCCAGTTCTTGATGAGGTGAAGGCTGTGTGTGTGGCATTGGATGTCTGCGGTAGAGATGTACACGTACAGTTGTGTATCATTGGCATTTTGATATGATTTGATTGATTTGATGCTGTTGTCTGTGAGTAGAGACAGAAAGGACTCCATGCAGAGACTGAAGATGATGGGGGGCACTATGGAACTCTGGGTAACTCCGCAGGAGTAAAGTATCCGTTGGAGCCTGGCTGTGCCCATGTGAACAAACTGGTACGGTAGGAGGAGAACCGGTGAAGGACCTTGCCCGTGAATCCATTCAAGGCTCCAGGGAGTGGGTGAGGGTGGGATGATCGACTGTGTCAAACCCAGCTGATGGAGACCGTAAGATCAAGCGGCAGGGGCCATAGTCCTCTGTGGTCAGGAGTGCATCGTGTACCATGTCTGATGTGGTGGGATCCATGTCACAGAATGATCGATCGCCAGATTGGTAATCGTGCAGGAAATGATGAGCCCTGATGTCATCTTGGAGTTGACCGTAGACAACCTGCTCAAGTGTATTACTGGTGGAAGGTGTGTGGGCGAGGGACTTGTAGTTGGTGGGGACGTCTGCATCCAGTCAGGGTTTGTTTAGGAGCGGGAGGTTCTGGCCTTCAGATCATCTGGTAAGATGCCTTGAGTGACGGAGGCATTGACAGTGGCAAGTAAGGGGTGAGAGAGCTTTCCAAGAGAGAACTTGGACGAAAAGTGAGGGTGACACATCTTGACTAGGATTGACAAGAGGCCTAGTGATATCACAGATTGATGTAGCCGCTTACACTGGGTTGCAAAGAAACTCATCCATCGGTTGCAAAGAATTTAAAATTGGGGGAGGGCTAGAATGTGCTTATACTTAAACTCGGGACGTGCTGACTATGTACAACGAGCCATGAAACGCGTTTGGCTACCTGGGGATGTGAGGATCGACCCACAGTCGTCTGCAGTCTGCTCAACGCCTATCGCGTGTAAGGACAAGGGCACGTGCAAAGATCTACGCACACTGCATTCCCACAAGATCCTTGCACTCAGCTATTGTACACTTCATCATTCCACTGTTCTTCGAATAACTTAAACATTGAAAAAGGACTGAGGAAGTAAAGGCTCAAAGGAGTGGAACACATTGAACTGAAGTCTCAAAACAGAACTAACTTCATTCACTCTGGGAAAGACCTCAAAACTATTCTGGCTCACCTCCTACAGCTGTAATCCATGACAGCAGGGCTGTGGCTGGATTTGGACCCCCCTCCCCCTCACCAATGAGACTCTAAAGTCTCACATTTCTCAACACAGGCTATGATTGACTTACCCCTACAAATTAATTGAATGGGGATACGCGTCACTCCCCCAGACCTCCAAAGAAGTCCACAGAGTTGTCAAGAGCCTCCCATGCCTCCTTCAGCCTGGCCTGGCCTTTTAACCAACAACACTGTGCACTCTGGGACTTGTAGTTTGATTTTATTATCATTATGTATAGGCTCCAAAGTGGCAGCATGCAGGGTACTGTTGCTAGAATGCCAGACTTGCCTTTAGGTGTTAGCTGGCACATGGCGTCACTTGTCAGCTTTGAATCCATCCGTCGTCCCAGCCACGCTCCTAGCCAGCTCAGACCGTCGCCATCTACACCCAAGCGCCCCGTGCAGCTCCCATTCCACCATGAGTCATATCGACTCCACCTTTACTCCCTGCCCACCATGGGAGTCAAGCTTTCTCCTTGCCAGAGGAACCCACAGCAGCCCCCCCCCGTCCTTGAAATGAGACGTGCCAACACTCTATGCCCTCTTTAAAAAAGCAAATCACCTCCATCAAAAAGGAATCACTTCCGCCCATATTATCAGCGCCCCTCACCCCCCAAAGACCCAACCCACATGGCGTGATGCTCCCAGGAGCTCCATGTAGTAAGACCCGGCTACCAATATATGGCTTTCGGCGGCAACCTATCCCTGTGTTATGCCCTAACTCCCCACAGCATGCCTTAGCCCTGCATCGCGTTATTGAGTAGGGGATGTAGGGGATGTTTATACTCTGTACCGTGTCCTTTGTAAAGGACTCTGATGTACCTGGGCCTTGTACGGGCTAGCCAAAAATACTAAGAAAATCAAGAAATAACACCGCTACCTAATTTTGGTGAAAAAATTCAAATTGGCAAGCACCACCCTGACGACCCCAGACTCCAGTATGGTGAGTTACCAAAATTAAGAAAAACCTTTTAGTCCTAAAGAAATTATTGGACCTGCAGCGAATCCTGCATCTCGTAGAACACAAGATTAAAAACAGAAAACACAAGTTTACTCCAAGTCCTGAAATATTAGGAACTGTGGGAATAAAACTGCTAGAAGAGTTGGGGAGGAGAGGGAAAGAGGGAAGATGAAAGAGGTGTGGGAACGAGGGTCTGGCACTATTGCACAAGTCCCGACTGATTACCCTGATGTCTCCAAAAAAAGAGTCTGGAGTGAGTTTTTGCAGCTGAAATGTTTGGATTTCACAACTTTGGAGTGTTTCTAATTTTTACAAATTTTGTGTAAACAAGTTTATTCATGGTCCAGTTCACATGCAATCATCAGGCCGGCCGCCTCCTGCATCATTCCAGTATCGGCAGCCAAGGACTCGGGAACACTTCTGTTCTCTGTCGCAACCCTCTTTGCACGGTTCTGCTCCAAGGGGGCATCTTATTCAAAGTGCTGTGGGAGTGGAACAGGCACATACGCCTGTTTGCACCCCTGGGCATTTTGGTATTACAGAAGGGGCCGCAGAGGTTTGTGCAACGCTGTTATATGGACCGGTTTGGTGCCTGGTACGCATAAGTGGGGTCACAAGGGGGCCTGACCTCTTTTATATGGCCGTGCCTCTTGCAAATTAAGGTACCATTTGACTTTGCATCATCTTCATATTCCACACACAACAAGCAAATAATGACCCTTAATCAATAATTACAACAACAACTCAAATATGACTTTATTCGACACAAATATCTAATCAAGCATTTGTACTTTACTGCCTCAAGTCATTAAAATGCGTATCCCGGGGCTAATCAATATTAATTTATCACAATTTATAGAAAATGAATACCTTTTTGGCCAGGAAAAGTAGGCCTCACTTGCATACACCTTACATTTCACATATAGATGTTTTTTGAGCAAGTACCTAAATAAAAAACAGGAATCAGCAAACGAGGGCCCTGAGACTGTATCTGTAAAAAGCATCGAAGAAAAACAGGCCCTTTCCAAAAGTTCACCCCCTCAGTGATAACGATGACGTTTCTGTCCTGTTTAACCAACCACCAGCAGCATCATGAGGACAAAGTGTGAATCATTTGCTTTTTTTGTTGCTTGTGCTGCTGATAATGGATATTTGGAACAACATAAACCACCGGCTCCTATCTGATAACTGTAGGATGCATAATAAACCAAACCAGTGTGGGGAATACCTCAGCTGTTTAGGTCTCGCCTGACCCAGCGCATGCGCTGGTCTGGCGAGACTTATTGAGAGGGCTTTTTGAGAGGACCTTCTAAGTATTTAGTTATGCAACTGTTGCATGGATAAACACTTATATGGTCCCAAAGGCGAGACCTATTGGCTATGCCAATGCTTGTTTTATAGTTCCTCCAAGCAAATAAACAGGCCAATCAGCTTTGTATTTCTTGCTAATGCATGTCTTCAATTCATTTATAGGCCACAAAGGAAAAATATTGCTTGATCCTCAAAATCCCTTTGGAGTCGAGAACCAGATGCAGCCACGGGGGCACAGGGCCGGCCCTAGCGCTGGTGGCAGCCAGTGCGAGAATCATTTATGGCGCCCGCCCCCCTTGACCACCTCCTCGGATTCTCTCACTACCACGGGCAAAAGTGCCCCTCCTCTCTTCAATCATAAGCTATTGCTAAACACAGTCCCCCCCCCCCCCCCTTGAGGTCGGCGCCCCCTCCACAGGTCAGCGGGGACATATATTAGCATTGTTGCGTCCACGCCACCTGCGGTTCTTCAGAACAATGAAGAGAGCTGAGACCTTATGTAGTGCATTTCAAGTAATTGTTCAGATGTTTGTGCTGAAAAGGTCATATTTGAGTTGCTGTATTTAACTAATGATCTGGACAGACATTATATTGTTGCACTTTCATACATACACCCCGCCCTGTGGGCTATTGATCGGGTACACCCTGTGTTGGCAGAATGTGGCATGCACAGTTCCAGTGGCAAAGAAGCTGTCAGGACGCGCACTGATGTGTGCCACATAGGGAGGGCAGTCCTAAGGAAGGTGTAGGGAGGGGCCCAGCATCCCTCTGCAGATGGGTGGAGTAACGCACTGTGCAGCACTCGACTGTGGGAGGATCTCAACTCCCCCCACGCCCACAGAGAGTGGCCAGCCCACGTCAGGAAAAAGCTAAGAAGACTGTATCAACCCTTTTCTGTGTGTGTGTTTTTTTCTCACTACTGTAAGGGTTCATGACTGCTACGGACAGCACCCTTAGCAGTGTAACCAGGCACAGCGTCTTGCTTGCGATGAGACAGTTTAAGTCCAGCTGAGGTGTTTTACTGAATCTGCTTGTATGAGCACACACAGCACCCCCGGCTCACACAGCTGCATCACAAAACATTTTTATTGACACAATTTCACGTTTTGGTGAAAAGTTAACAGTGTTTGGTGCAAGCACCTTTCATACTGTATTCACGAAAGCAGATTTGTGATGACAAGAATGTTTGTGCATATTTGCTTGCAGTGCGCCATTTTTTATGATGGTGACTTGTGTTGTTTTTTCTTGGTGCTCTTGAGTTTGTGTGCCTCTTTACCTGTGTTGTCGTGCTTTTCCCTGCTGTGCTTAACTCTTCTGTGTGCTACTTTGTGTAGGTCCTTATATTGTGTTGCGTCCTTCTGATCAAATGCTGCTACATTTCCAGCCACAAGCAGCAATGCCTTCAAAGATCCTTTGGCCAGCACCCATTTACCACTCCAAGTCGGTAACATGCCGCTTCTCCCTCTTCTCAACCGTTTAAGACCACAATCGGCTCTGGGAGAGCTGTCTCAAGTTACCGCCTCCAGTGCTCAGTTCATATGTCCCAAAGCAGGCATGCGTTCTGCGTGACCAGCAGCTAGAGGCTTGGCAGTATCTCGCAGCTCTTTAGTGCCCCCTGCTGGTTATAGGAGGGTATTGCTGTATCACACATAATTGTCTATATTGAATTCACTGCCTGGGAATCCTTTTCAGCCTTTACTCTCTCGAGGTAGGTCCTGCTTCTGTTTTTTCTTGAAAACATGGTGACAAGCAGAGGAAAAAGAACATGAAGAAAGTATGGGAACTGTGACCCTGAGTACAGTGGGGTGGGGGGGGGGGGGGAGTCAGTAAATAAGAGGGCAGAAACGAGGCAAAAAAAGAAAAATAATTGTCAATTTTATTGGAATTTCACTTTGAGGTAGCTGCATATCAATATAATTCACAAACCTTAAATGAAAAATAAATGCAACTTACATGTGTTTGTGGGAAATTTATTTTTCTGCTAGGAAAACTCGGTTGGTTAATACAATAATTTCAGGTTTTTATCGGTGTAACCGGACGGTCACTGATTTGAATCCAGGTCTGTGCACTGGGGAAATAATGACATGTAGTTATAGTGCTAAGAGGTCCAAGCCTGTGACAGCACTGAGAAGGTGTCATTAGTTAGAAAAAAATATTACACACATCATATGGTTGTACACAGTATAGCTAGGTTTTCGCAAAATAGGCAAAAAGATTCTTTAAATGCTTACAGTACTTTCAAAAGATATACTTTTAGTAAGACGCTAACTGTACCTAGTGTTAAAAATGTAGGTTTCCATTACAATGGCAAAATCCAGATATTAAAGCCTGTACTGGCTCGCAGGGAGCCTTTACACAATTGCACACATTTACATTTCTTTCAGGAGCACAGACTCTGGAGAGAACCATTGCTTCTTTTTTAGCTTCCTCTTTCTTCTCTCACTTCACGCAGAGGAGACCATTTTGTGGGAAATGTTGAGCCACGTATTCTTAACAACTGGCTTTGCTCTGGTCGACATTCCATTCCTTCATTTATTTTGCTATAATTGGCACCATATTGGAAGGGGACAAACCATGGTATGCCACTTTGGCCTTGCCGCAACAAAGCTGGCAAACCCCAGGTGTAAGGGCCCGTCCCCTCTGGAAAGTAACGTGGGCGTTCCCTTCAGTGACGCGTTGCTCTGGGGCTCCACCCGCACCCCATAGTTGAAGTCCCTGGAAGGGTAGAAGCACTTGCATCTCAGTCTAGAGCTTCCGGGGGCCATGTGACTTGTTGCCCACAAGTCATTGAAGTCACATCCGAGGTGGAGACAGAAACCAAGGATGGCTGTCACTTGGATTTCTAAGATTTATATAGTAAAAAAAACAGATATCAGCCCCCCTAGATCTAGGACTTGTATTCCTCGGGACCTGAGGAAGGCCCTTTCGTACAAGGCATTTAAGAGCAGACTGAAACAATCCTTTCCCAACACTAAGTGCCTCCTAACATTTGTCTATGTAGGATATTTGCTGCCTTCCTGCTCCAGCCCATTGCCCATATTACATGTAGCACTGGCCTCATCCTGGAAACTACCATAGGCATGTCCGTGTTTATGTATAGTTGAATCTCTCTCCAACATAAAGCACTCTGACGTCAGCCAATGTGGTCCTTGTTATGAGAAACAACAAATAAATAAATAAAAATTATTGAGGGCATGCAGCTGAGCTGAAGAAGTCTGTGCAGCTTGGAAGAGGGTTGTTGCCAGGCTCTTCTGACCTTCCATTGGTCTGGCTCCATTCAGAGGAGGGGGAGAGGTCCTGAGTGAGCAGTCAGGTGCAGAGATGGCCCCATATTCCTTGCACCTCTTCCTATGGAGTACAGGAGGTGGCGGGATGCTGGCCTCTAACTGCTGGTCGGTTGGAAGGCCTGCGGGCCACTGGAGAGATAGACTGGTGTCCCTTTGAGGCCCCTCGTAGGACTGGCTCATCTTCCAGAATTGGAAGCTAGGGAAGAGGTTTCTATGCTGCAGTGAGGCTCCCAAAATAATAGAAACCAAAGATTAGTGGCATTGTAATATGTTCTGGGATGTTTTAAAGACATTAAAGTAGTTGCCAATGGTCATCATCACCGTGCGGACCAAGAGTGGCCGGTGCTGCGGAAGCTGCAGCGAGCAACTGCCAGACCAGATTCTCTGGTAGGAGAACATGTGTTCACATAAGGCGCAAGTGCAAGGTCGGCCTTGAAGATGAAGTCCAGGTCGTGGACTTCTTGTATCAGATGCAGAAGATCCCTGAATGAACATGATGAAGAAGAGTTCACTCAGCTCAGACGAGGGTCTCGCTTCTTGAGCGGTAACGCACACCCAGGACAGGATTTACTGAAGGTAGTTGTTGAGCAGTTAGAGGTTTCCATCGCCATCCTGTAAACTTGTGTGTCGGCCATCCACATCTGGTGGCCCTGTTGTTTCTGCTAATCAGGCATGCCAAGGGACCATATACGGCTTCCATCAAGTGCTGGAGCTCAAATGCCATGAAAACTTCAAAAGTAAGGAGTTCCTTGACGTGAGCAATGGATGCATAAAAGCAATCAAAAAGCATAGTGAGATAAACCCTGTTCTTGTGCTTGTTCACCAAACATATGACTAGGGAGACAAGCGAGCCAATGAAGAGCAGGAAACTGGAGTAGAGTTGTAAGCCATCCAATCATCAAGGAGCAGACCCAAAGCTCACATTTTAAGATACAGGTTACAATTCTATCTGTAGTGAGACCGCAAAGGACAGAGGTACTGACTTAGGAGAGAAGATGAACTTGAGGTCATTCTTCCAAAACATAAGAAATGATTCAAATTAAAAGAAGTACAGCAAGGACACGTGCATGCTTCATACCCGCCCTGCTCAAAGTCCTTCTCATGGGCACAGCTCATTGAGCAAGTCCAACAGGTGCCCGTGCGTTTGTGTGCATGTGCAAGTCAATCACAAAGGCAAGCCAGGCAAGTGGAAGACCCCAACCATGCAGCTTGTGCAAGTCAATCATCGAGGCATGCCATGCAAGTGGAAGACAATAAACCACGCAGCTTGTGCAAGTCAATCATCGAGGCATGTCATGCAAGAGGAAGACCCCAACCACGCAGCTTGTGCAAGTCAATCATCGAGGCATGCCATGCAAGTGGAAGACCTCAACCACGCAGCTTGTGCAAGTCAATCACCAAGGCAAGCCATGCAACTGGAAGACCCCAATCATGTGCAAGTCAATTACCATGCGAAGCCATGCAAGAGGAAGACCCCACCCATATGCAAGTCAATTACCATGGGAAGCCATGCAGGTGGAAGACCCCAATCATGTGCAAGTCAATTACCATGGGAAGCCATACAAGTGGAAGACCCCACCCATATGCAAGTCAATTACCAAGGGAAGCCATGCAGGTGGAAGACCCCAATCATGTGCAAGTCAATCACCAAGGCAAGCCATGCAACTGGAAGACCCCAATCATGTGCAAGTCAATCACAAAGGCAAGCCAGGCAAGTGGAAGACCTCAGCCACGCAGCTTGTGGAAGTCAATCACCAAGACAAGTCATGCAAGTGGAAGACCCCAACCATGCAGCTTGTGCAAGTCAATCAACGAGGCATGCCATGCAAGTGGAAGACCCCAACCATGCAGCTTGTGCAAGTCAATCATTGAGGCATGCCATGCAAGTGGAAGACCCCAACCACGCAGCTTGTGCAAGTCAATCATCGAGGCATGCCGTGCAAGTGGAAGACCCCAACCACGCAGCTTGTGCAAGTCAATCACAAAGGCAAGCCATGCAACTGGAAGACCCCAATCATGTGCAAGTCAATTACCATGGGAAGCCATGCAAGTGGAAGACCCCACCCATATGCAAGTCAATTACCAAGGCAAGCCATGCAGGTGGAAGACCCCAATCATGTGCAAGTCAATTACCATGGGAAGCCATGCAAGTGGAAGACCCCACCCATATGCAAGTCAATTACCAAGGCAAGCCATGCAAGTGGAAGACCCCAATCATGTGCAAGTCAATTACCATGGGAAGCCATACAAGTGGAAAACCCACCCATATGCAAGTCAATTACCAAGGGAAGCCATGCAGGTGGAAGACCTCAGCCATGTGCAAGTCAATCACCAAGGCAAGCCATGCAAGTGGAAAGCCTCAGTCGTGCAGCTTGTACAAGGCAATCACAAAGGCAAGCCAGACAACTGGAAGACCCCAACCATGCAGCTTGTGCGAGTCAATCACCAAGGCAAGACATGCACGTTGAAGACCCCAACAACGCAGCTTGTGCAAGTCAATCACCAAGGCAAGCCATGCACGTTGAAGACCCCAACAACGCAGCTTGTGCAATTCAATCAAAAAGCAAGCCATGCAAGTGGAATACCTCAGCTGTGCAACTTGTGCAAGCAAATCCCCAAGGCAAGCCATGCACGTGGAAGAACCCAACCATGCAGCTTTTGCGAGTCAATCACCAATGCAAGCCATGCACCTGGAAGACCCCTACCATGCAGCTTATGCGAGTCAATCACCAAGGCAAGCCATGCACGTGGAAGAAGACCCCAACCATGCAGCTTGTGCAAGGAAGGAGACCACGTTTCCATTTAAATCACAGTTGCAAAGTCTACATACACGTTGCCTACATGTGGTGTTGCCTATATGTGCATCGCTGATATCGTTTATTGCTTCCACCTCGCGCAATTGTTCACAGAGCCAACTTTGCATAGATTTTTTTTAACTGAATTCAGCATAGATGTTAATGTGATCATGGGTTCAGTGTAGGCTCAGCTTTTCATCACGCAAACAATTAAATATGTATGATTGAATGTGAAAGTGTACTCCACCTCTTGTGCATTTATGAGTGGTGGCGTGCAGGCTCTCCGGTGCAGGGAGGGCACATTGCTGGCCTTGGTCTGCATCACTGCTTCCCGTTTGGCAGCCTGACTTAGTTTGGGACTGTCCTAGGGGAGTGAACTGCAGTCTGCATCTTTCGCTAAATACGGGGTTCACTTGACACCTGACACGCCTCCTTGAGAAGCACACCTGTATCACTTTAAGCACATGCAAATCCACTTTGTGAATATGTGTGCACACACATTATTCCTTTGTACCCTGTCACCTCAGATCGAGAAAAAAGATTTGTGAATTGGCCAGAAATTCGATGAGGTCCATAAACAAAAGCAAGCATTGGCAAAGTCAACAGGTCTGGGTTTGGCAGGCTGGGGCGGTGGTTATTTGTTTATATTTTTTTCACAAGCATAAGCCACAAAATTAATACAAAATATATGTAATCACCTAAATGCGGCAACTATATTTTGCAATAAAAAATGTAAGGTAAAAAAATATTCATTAATGTGACGTGTTGCTAATGATCATTTTCAAATACCAAGCCTTTTAGTTGTCCGTGTATTATTTTTATTATTTGAGAAATAAATAATTGTATTTCACCACCAAACTAACCATCCAAATCGCACGCAGCCCCAGTGTCACAATGTCACTTAATTACTTCAGAACAACAACATTCAAAAGAAAGCAGAACATACATCGCCATCCAAGTGGCCGTCAGAAGCGTAGGCAAATATATAGCTAGTATTTAAAGTTAATATAAATAAACTAAAGCAAACTTTACACAAGGTTTGTCACTGAAGACAAAGTGACTACTTTTAGAGGAATGTGAACAATGGTTGAAGTGAGCAAATGAGCAGAGTGGGTTGACCCAGTGCAACATGATGTAAATGTAAATGTGCAGGAATTTATATAGCGCAAATCACCAAGCGGTCTCTAAGCGCTTGCTTAGGGAACCCGTCCTGGTATTCCCCTGTGAGATAACCCGGCAGGGCATCCGCAAGGTGAAAGCCAGACATCCCGCCGCGAGGGGCCCATGTGGAGATTAAGCAAGCTATTGCCCAGAGTCGCAGAGTGTGAACCCATGAGTCGAGTATGCACTGGAGCGAGAATTATCGAGTCCATGGACATTTATGGACTCAAGACCCAGCCGAGCCGGGAATTGAACCCTGGTCCCGGGCTGACCTCTGCTTCCAGGTCTGCCTCCTCTAACCAGTGAGCCACACTTCTCCACGATGTAAGCTGTGGTTGGCAGAAGCAAAATGTGATTGACAGTTTAACTGATCAATGAATGAATCCCGCTGACTAAAAGCCCCTTAGTGTATGTGTATAATGTATGAATTTTATCGAAAGGCTTTAGTCTGGTGAGACAGCTAAAGCAGTCTCAAAGGCCAGACCTAAAGAGGCTGATGCCATCTCTTGCCCCAGGCTGCTCAGAAAGGAATCAATCTAGTTTCCATTCTCTGGAACATCCACTGGTGGATTCTTAACAGAGGGAAAGGGAATCAAAATGGCAGACATAGAAATCAAAATGGCACCCTGGGCCGAGTGGGGTACTGGAAATAGTGACGGGCTGGCCCTCTTTAAACATGGATTATACATACATGTTGTCCCAAACCAGGTGGCATTGGTGTTTATGGCCTGGCACTTGCTTAAGCTCTGACATGAGATGGTGCATACGAGACAGCCAGGAGGAGACATTGTGGGAATGCTTCTGTCTCAGCCCTTACTTGGCAGACACCCGCATGACTTACTAGAATGTACACACTTCTCCTGCTGCTCCTTGACATTTACAAGTTATGTTATCATAGTACAGAACATGTACAGTATCCCATTGATCCAGTCTAGAGAGGCTTGGTCACATCACCTGCTGTGACCTAACGCAGGCGTGAGAGTGAGTCTTGTCATCCAACGAATGCAAAAATGTTCACAACTATGAGACACTCAGCCTGAATGTCTAGTGTATACCGCTAATCTGCTTCCCAAACAGTAGACCAAACTCATCACTGATGTACAATAGTTTATAATATCTACTGTGACATCATATTTTTTTAGATAGCTAAGGCACCTGACCCAATTCTAACTCTTTTTGTTTCTTTTATGTTGCAGAATCTGCTCTTGGAAGTACCGGGCCTTACTCCATTCCTCAGGAGAAGACCACAACAGCATCACCACAGATTTCCTCTGGCATGACCACTATATCCAAAATACCAGTAACTGGGCGCCGAGGTCAAATACGGGTGACCACTCAAAGAGCACTTCCGAGACCAAGACTTGTAGAAGCTTTGCCTAGCGTGTCATCATTCAAGGAATCTTCGTTGACCCCATCATGCCTGGGGACGCATGGGGCTTGTGAGCTTCTTGTGCCAAACAGGACGTATCTTCAGTGGAACGACCTGAAACGGACCTTGAGCTTTGCTTGGGAGATGCACGTCTATGGAACGGCTGTCCTTTACCTCATTTTGTCCATAATCGCCTTGATCAACTTGATAGGGTCTCCAATCCTCCAGACCTTC
The DNA here is from genome assembly GCF_964204655.1 of Triturus cristatus. NCBI lineage: Eukaryota > Metazoa > Chordata > Amphibia > Caudata > Salamandridae > Triturus > Triturus cristatus. The sequence goes on along the minus strand of NC_140592.1, from coordinate 27,766,371 downwards.
AACCTACCTTACGTCATGGCCTCCAACGCTCTCCTGGTTTTGGTAGGCCTTCTCAGAGCTGTCTTCTTCTTTACTGACCCCTACGCCACCAAGGCCACACTGTCTCCTCAAACAGCTTTGGTACTGTACAATATTACCTTCCCCCTCATCCTCACTACATTTGCTGTTTTGGTCCTAATGATGCTGAAGATGGCCCAACTAGAGGTTCTTCCTCCCAAGATTCAGAGCCTGCCCTTGTTGGCTGTGGTTGGTGTTGTTCATTTCATCGTATTGTTTAGTGCAGATCTCTTTTCTCACTTCTTGAACCCTTCTGTGAACATTGTGCTCCACTTCCTATCGGCTTCATGGGGAATATTCCTGATGGTAGGGAATGTTGTGGCCTTCCACAAGCTGAGAAAGAGTTCCGATGCGATCGTGAGTCGATCCCAGGTGGAATCACCAGCTTCCGATGACACTCTCGATTTACAGATCCGAGGAAGAAATCTAAAATGTTTGTTCACATCTTCACGGGTCCTCCTAGCTTGTAGCATCTTTGGTCTGCTGTGCTGTGGCCTCCAGGTCTATGCTGTGCTATGGCTGTTTGAGATTCTTGGAAGGTTCAATGAGTTTTCGTGGTCCTGGTGGTTTCTACAGTTCTGGTATCGTATCTTTGAACTGGCCCTGTGTTTCTCCATGCTCTTTGTAGCATCCCACTCATTTTGCCAGAAGTGTGGCAGCAGCGACCATACCTGCTGGGCCAAAATTGTGCAGTATCTGTGCACTTATCGCAAAACAGAGACCCCGGAGTACCCCAACAACTGCTACGACTGGGCAAATGGTCACCAGGACAAGTCAACTAACAACGATATCAGCAAGAGCCTCATCCGAAACCCACCTGAGAATGTTCCACTCAAAGCCCTGAAAGATAAGAATGAGAACAAAATTACTGCTGGGTTCTACAATGCCGGGTCTTCGTCGCCACTTGCCAGGCCAAAACCGGGGCTTGTGTTTGGCCCGAAGTCCCAAAATGTTACAATCGGCCGCTCCCACACCAGCATTTGCTTTGAAAAGGAATCTATGCTCTCACTTGCAGACCTTGAGTTCCGGCCTCCCTCACCCATTAACTTAAGCAGAAGTATCGATGAAGCTCTATTCCGAGAGCATCTTGTGAGGGATAGCATCTTCCTCGATTCAAGCCTCCAGTACCCCAGTTACCTTTCCAGACAAGACTCTTGCTCCTCTCTCAAGGAATGCTCCGCCCTCAATCAAACAATCGACCCATTGATTTCGTCCGATCTGAAGATGCGGAGGAATAGCATCCCTGACTACATGTACAGTCTGGCCAGGTGCAGCTCGCTCACAGATGTCAACTCGCCAAGCGTTAGTCTCCCACAGAGCAAGGACCTCCCTGATGAGGTGACAGCAGAAGCAGTGGCTTCAGGGAGTTCCCTGGACAGCTTTTCCAAAGGGTCCATCAAGATCAGCTGGAATCCCTGGCGCCACGGCCGCTCGTCCATTGAAAGCCTTCCACTTGAGGATGCCCCCAGCACTCAACTTCTCTCTCAGGCAAGCAATAGCACAGTTCTGGTAGAGGTCAAAGAACCCAAAAAGGGCAGCGCAAAGAGCCTGATAAAGCTAAGCCAAGGGATTGATTGTCACAGCATCTCTAGCGAAACCATTGAACTGTGAGGCCGAAACATGTTGTTCAGAGCAGGAGTTAAGATTAAATCTCCCAGAGAAAAGGGATCCAGAACAATTTCTTCAAAGTAATGAACGTGGTGGATCCTCTGTTGGAAGAGCTACGAGAGAGAGTTTATTTTAAAGAGGTTTACATAGCTATAAAAAGACAAGAAACCCAATGTTATGTTGTGTTGAGACTGAAGTATGCAAAGAAACAGCCTGGGGAAGTCCCTCGTCTGTAAGCGCGAGGGCTTCAGGTTAACTACAAGTTAACAAAAGCACACCTGTTCCAAGTGAACAATGGAAAAGACTACTTTTGGAAGAGCCTCCAGAATATTTTTTATAAAAAATATAAATATATGTATATTTTTTTTCCAGATAGGATGTTGTTGACTGTATCACAGACCCCCTCCAGCAACAAAAGGGGAGTTAATGCCCGCCCCTTGACTTTTCCGAGATGATCAGAGACTTGGAGGCTCTGTCCCCCCTTATAAAGGTGCAAGGGGATAAAATGGAGACCTGTGCCCAGGTAAGTTCAGCATTGAAGTTAGAGCTTGAGCCTGGCAGAGGAAAAATGCACTTATAGTACCCTCACTAAGGGGGGGGGGATCAACAGATGCCCCCACTATTCTGCCACTTCTTGGACTCTCGCTTGCACCGCCTCGTTTCTGTACCAGCATTATTTGCAATAATGGTGTCTCCTCTGATCCCACCTTCGACCACCGCAAGCGAATGGACAAGGTACTGAATGCACCAGCTGTAAACCGAGAAGGGCAAGCAGTAGTAACGTATCGGCACTGTACGGCCACTATGCAGCACAGCGCCTGCCATAAACGTATGCACTTGTGCTCTTCTTCTCGCAGAATTGCTGCTCCCTGATCCAGACTGATGTGCAGCCCTCTAAAAATGTTGCTGTAGCTTTTAACATCTCTCTGTAGAAGAACATAGGCTGCAAGGTGACATGGTGGAACTGAAGTAAGGACATGTGTGACAAGGCTGTGGCAGGAAGAACCTGGTCTTGCAGTTGTCTTCGATGAGCCTCTGTGGAACTTAGATAACTGTCCAATGGGAACGTTCCCTCGAAAGGACCCATAGATGCTAGTGAAGAGCCAACCATGTATCGGATTAATGCCGTTTGAGTAGCTCAGCATCTATGAAGCGGACCCTAGAAGCTCAGTAGGGCACCATCCTTGCCTATAAATCGCACTTTGTTACTGAGATTCAATTTTGGAACAAGCGCCGCGATTCATGATTGGTCTCTATCTAAAGTGCCATGCAACTGTGTCTATCCCCATGACATCCCTAAGTGCTAAGAAGAGGCCAGAAATCCATAGGGCGCTAAATCTTCTGCATTCCAAAATTTCATCCACATGGTCTTGCCAGTGGGTCCTCAAGTGGTAGCACTCTTTAAAGTCTACTGTGGTAGTGGCTGAAGAGAATATTGACCCTAAAATATGTGTTAAATTTACATGGACTGAAAAGGTATGCAGCATCCAAGGTTATCGGTCGTTTATCTTAAATATTTGGTGTAGCGCCGACCTCCCCCTTCAGGGCGCAGCCGATCACTCTAGATGGATCCTTTGAGTTGCGGAAGGAGCCTCTTCAGCTTGAGGTGCTATATGCAGAACACGTTTGTGTACAGGGGTCAGGTTGAGGGTGGATTTGTGTCTAGGATGTGATGGGAGGGACAGTTTTAGTCAGCACGCTGTACAGATCGATGTTTGCATAGTTACGCGATCAATATTTGATGCACAGAGAGACAAACTGCTTGATCCAAAATTGCATATTTTTGGTAACTTTCTAGAGCCGGGATAAAAAGTTTTGAGGTTCTAGGATGACTATCCCAGCCACTAGAGGACTCATCACCATCTACAAATATCTCTGTCACTAGATAACTGATCTCCACCTACAAGCAGCTCAGCTACGAGATAACTGATCCCTACCTGCAGAGATCTCAGTCCACTAGATAGCTAATCCCTGCCTGCAAAGGCCTGGGCCTTGAGATAACTCATCCCTACCTGCAAAGATCTTAGTCACTGGATAACTCATCCCTACCGACAAGCTGCTCATCTATGAGATAACTCACACTTGCCTACAAAGATCTCAGTCAGTAAATATCTGATCGCTATGCTACATGTCTAGCAACTACATGCAAAGATCTCAGTCACTAACTTGATAACTCATCCCCAAGTGTAAAGGTCTGGGCCATGAGGTAACTCATCCCTAACTAAAGATCTGGGCCATGCCTCATCCTTCCCTGCACAGATCTCTACTTGTAACCAATCCTCTCTCTGGTTCCGGCTAGGTTCAAGGCACTGACGCTGTGGGCTGTGATTACTTTCCTGAAGCTATTGCTTTAGGAGATACAATTTTATGGTTGACATTTTTGTAGGAAACATTTTTTAGTCAACAATCTCACAGTTGACCTTGTGGTGATATTATCTCTGAGAAACACAATGTTGCATCCACTCGTGCTCCCTGGGGCGAGGGGGCCTCCAAGATGCGCCGCTGATTCTTCCGTGCATGTGGTCCTTTGCAGCGGTCCACACTCACCCGATTGTCCCATGCCGCGTTTGCGCTTCTGCCAAGGATTCGTAATCTGTGTTTTGAGTCAGGACCGTGGGTTGCGCCAGCAGCCCGCGTTTTCTGTGGCGCATTGAGGGTAGAAAATGAAGTGACGTGAGAAACAAGTGGGAAGTACGTGGAGCGCCCCAGGAGAGTCAGCATTGCTTACAAAATGAGCTGTGCATGGTATTCTTGATTCCTTATAATATGACCAAGTTTAGTCCCCAAGGCCACACTGGAGAAGTTCATCCATTCATTCATTCATCACCTTGAGGTGATTCAGTTTGCAGAGCTGTGCTTTTCAGGTAGATCACTCATTCGTTCAGTCATGCACACATTCATATACTCATGTATTCACTCTCTCAAAAAAAGAAACATGACACTACACAGGTTGGGCTTGATGGTCAGAACCTCAAAAGGCCTCTTGCCAGTTTGGGGAACAGACAGTAACATCACTCTGTTAAAATGCATTTTGTGGTACAAATTAGAAACCAGTTCCTAGAAAAGCCTCTTTCCAAACAGACATAAACCAATTCAGAACATATGTGGGATTTGTTTAGAATACGAAAAGCTTGAATTTGGTGCCTTGAAGAACATTTTAGGAGCATCTTAAAGAGTCAGGCGTGTTGTTTCCCAGCCGGCAATGCACTGTGGGTCCAGAACAAGAGAAAGACGGGGTTGCTCAGAGTCTTGTTGGCGCTGGACATTGGTGTCAAGCGTAGAATGTCCTCTCTTGCAAACTCGTGGCTGCTGCATTCACACTGAAGAGCCACCGTCGAGTCTCAGCTGGCTCCGCCCTCAGAAACCTTTGACCCATGACCCGTTCACCTCAGGACTGTCAGTCAACGTAGGTCAGAAAGCCTGAACTATTTCGGCTGGTCGTTGGGCCCTACATTTTCCCAGCTCTGCACCACCAGGAGAGCCCGACTGTCCCAAACAGTAAATAATGAGTCCCACGTGCTTGAAGAAAACGCCCCGTGCATCAATGCCAATGATTGTTTGGCTTCCATAAAGGAGTTTGTTATTGAAAAATAAGACACTTTGCCTGGTAGATCCACCAAACCTGGTGCTGGCTCCATACAGTGTCAGTGGACCTACCTCGGTGCCAGTTCATCTTGGGGCACCGGACCCACAGCTGCCTTGGGGGATCTCTAGATATGATGGGCGTCTTCCACCAGAGGAGCGGGGGCCACAGCCTTCGCGGACCTCGGAGACTGGTCGACCAATCCTCAAACTCCAAAGGAAGCCCAAAGAGTTGGGTGTCAGCTGGGGATCCTTGCGTTCATGGAGGAAACACTGGATCACCTGTAGAACACTCCCCCCTCCTGAAAAAGGATCAGTCAGCGGGATATCCTCCACCCTAGGGACACTCCGATGGGGGGGTCCCGCTGGGGGAGTCTCCGCTGTGACCATTCCTCCTCCACAATTCAGAGGGTTTTACTCACCACCCCAAATAAACCAGCATTTAATGCTTGCGGCATGGGAACAGCAGACATGTGTTCCCCCATTTTAACCCCTCACACCTGACTCTCTCGGTGAGTTCAGGTGTCTCACCTTGTCCCTCTACGACACAGTTCCTGAACGGAGAATTTTGCATGCCGAGAAGCTCAAGGCGCTATATAACTCAAGGAGCGATCTGCCCAGTGCTGGAAAAGGAAGGGGGGACCAGCGTGGCAACCCATGCACTGGAGCTCTGCGCCACCCATTACTGTTAAGGCCAGCACTTCCATATGATGGGGTGAGAGGCAACCTCAGAGCGCCACCTGGTGGCAGTGCTAAGTTACAAAAAATAACTTTTTGTTGGTAGGTGGGCAATACTCCAGAGGTTAAATGCCATTTCGTTTGGGACACCCAGAGTCTTCCCACCCTTCTGGCTACTGTAAAAGAGAAGAGACTCCACGATGGCGAGCCCTACGGAGTATTTCATGGCTTGGAACGCGTTATTCGTCATAACAAATGATGTCCTGGTCTGTCTTCCTTCACACAATAGATAGTTCTGGGCCACAATTTAGTAGTCCTATCTATAGAAGCTCAAATTGGAAGAGACGTGATTTGACCTTAAGAGCAGTACGTCATTGCAGGTCTGGACTATGAACATTTTGTTTACTCCTGTCTTATGTATATTTTCTGGCCCTTCTTGTGTTACGTAGGTGTATATTTTACCATTTGCCATTGCCTTAGAAAGGGTAGTTCATAGGGATTATGACAGTTCCCTTCGCACGTACTTTAAAAAGGTTTACGAAAATATTTTCAGATACACGTCATATGGTATAAAATCCGTATCATGAGTGACGTTTTAGTGAGTTCTGCTATAATGGAGTTCTGTTGATGTTTACGGAGTAATAGACCATTATATTCCAGTTGTGATGTGTCGTACGTTCTCTTGTTCCATACCTGAGCAGGCGAGTCAACCTGCCTTCAACAATCCTTCATGCAGGTGAATCACAGTGAGTTCTAGATTCATATGGAGACCGCTGTGCATCAAGGGGGGGGATGTGCAGTTGGAGGACTCGGTGCAACTTGCACGTGGATTATGAAAACCCCTACACAGGTGTAAGTGAAATATAATAATTCCCAGGTGAAAATGCGGATTCACACTTAGATCCGGTAGATCCCGCTGAAAACCAGGGTTTGCATCTACATGTTGTAGATCTCTGGTGAAAAGGAGTCTTTACACCCAGATCCGGAAGACTACAGGTCCAAGGTCCAAAAAGATTCAATAATGTTCACCCATGATCTTGTATGAACCAAGCAGATGTCAATGGACATAGATATAGGGTGTAAAGGGACAGCACTTGTAACTCCACTGCGGTGGGAGGAGAACGAACAGGCGAGAGCGGTACAGAAACTTCTCCAGGTACAGATTTGAGATTAGACTGTCTTGTGTCGCGATGGCCAACGACTATGTGCTGTACGTGAGGGAGCAAGTAAGTGTTGAAATTAGGAGAGATCCTTGGCTGGCCCAATGTAGCGCTTTGACAAAGTGTTCATAGTCCCGATTGAGTGTAACAAAGTGTGATCACAAAGGAGAACTAGTATTTCCTGAAGGCATCAGAGGGACCGACTAATATCAAAGATGGGATGTCAAGTACAAAAGCAGAGGGCTGTCTTCTAGAGAAGTGGTGTCCATGAACGATCGAGGGAGGAGACTGCCATTTCCATGTGAGACAATCTGTCTTCGAGAGAAGTGGGATCAACGAACAATCGAGGGAGGAGACAGCCATTTCCATGTGAGACCATCTGTCTTCTAGAGAAGTGGTGTCCATGAACGATCGAGGGAGGAGACTGCCATTTCCATGTGAGACGATCCGTCCCAGCCTTCCTCCCCTTCAGAAGCCCAGGCCTCTGTAGACCAATCCATCTCATTCCAACATTAGCTTTCCTCAATGTCTCCTTACAGGAGTCTGTGATTGCACCTTCTGCACATGACTGTGCCTCGCGAGAGCTCTTCATCTTTGTGCCTCTTTGGTATCTTATTAAGGCAGGTCCTGGAGTACTTTGTTTCTCTTTCTCTCCTTTGCTGTTCTCCACTTGTTCTGTGGGTTTTTCCAAGAATCAATTCCTCTTATTTTTTTTTTTAATCAAGTAGCAATAGAAGAAAAAAGTGTTAAGGTGATAAGAGCCATTGATGCTGGACACATTGACAATTAGTAATTAAACATTTATTGTACCTCAGCATCTTTTGATGACAGGGTGAATAATCTACTAAAACCATCACAGTGGGGAGGGGGGAAAAAGTAACTCTGTTTTTCTTTAAAAACAATTCTATTCTATTGACTTAAACAACACTCCGATTTCCAAGTGGAGCTAAGCCCGGTGTGGGCGAGGGATTGTTCTGCAAACTCAGGTTCTGATCTAAGGGAACTAGAACCATTTGTCAAGTGAACACTCCATTGTGGTATCATGTGAGACATACAGATGGATGAATGGATGGACATGCCATTGCCTGGTTCTGTCACTTGTTCACAGGTTGTGTTTTTGATGTAACCTCACCTCTATTTGCTGGTGCTGGGAAGGAATGAACAATGAGAGGCAAAGGGCTGAGATCTGATTGGATTGTAATGCGGAGAGAATTCAAGGACAGAAGTCTACCATCATATACATTTACATACATGCACATACTTGGGTGCACTACAAAGTGAGGTTCCTCTTTCCGCACACTCTGCAAACTGATTGGCCACCAGATGGCTTTTAAAGCGCCGCTGTTGAGAGCACTCGATGCGATTCGTGGTGGGTTGGCCGACAAAACGTGTCACATCAAGGGGAAGACCTGTGGTGGATCAGAGGAGCAGGTCACTCATTGTACAGAAGATCTATTTATCTATAGTAGAGCTAACTGCAAAGAAAACCACTAGGGAACCATACCAGCTAAGAACCCTCTGTAATATATAAACCCATACATAGAACCACTGGCAGGGAAGTAGACCTGCCTTACTTCACCTGCAGCCCTATTTTTTGTACGTGTGGCAATCATGTGTATCGTCCAGAGTGACGAAGCGATTATGACTTTAGTTGCTGACAATCTGAGAGTGCCATATTGGTGACCGTGTTAGCGGACGACTTCCCGGGCACGTGCCGACTCGGGTTCCGTCGCTCTGTCTCCGTGTTTAGGTGTGAACAGTTGTACCGGGTATATACTGTAACCTGTTCCTTCAGCTTGGACACCAAGCTATTCCGAATGTGTGCCAAAAATGGATATACAAATAAATATATAAATGAATCCTTGTGTGTCTCATTTCATAAACCGCTTTACTTTCTTTCTTCCTTATTCACATATTTTATATCAAACTTTGTTACATGGAACTGTTTTTGATTCTCCAAGTCATTCCTTTAAAGATGAGTTCCAAGCATGATTTGGCCCCACATGAGCATGCAATCTTCCATGACACTTCTGTTTTTCCGTAGGCTGAATTTGCATTTGAAACCCACTTGTTTTCCTCTGTGGGGACCTGCTTGTTCTTGAGGTGGAACTTCCTGCGTAAAAGAGGAGCATCTCGGTAGCAGCAGATCATCCCACCCACTTGCAGGTAAAGTAATGTGACGTTTCCTGCCAACTCTATATATTTTGTCACTCTGCTACTGCTTTCTGTCTATTATCACCTACAAGTTCTAATGCTACAAACCACTACTTTTAGAGCAGAAGATTGTGCAAATCCTTTCACACACATTGCATTTTTCTTGCTACAATTACTCATGAAATCTCTCAATCTTGGAAGTGGAAAAGTGAAGGGATATATAAATGGCATACAATCAGCAACAAATACGACCTTTATCTATATTAGACTGGTTTTGTTATGTTATGAGTTTTTGTATAGCGCGATAGCTACCCCAGCATAGAGACGTCCCAGCGCTGAACAGCAGAGAATTGGCCACGCACAGAAGGGCACAGGAAGGCCTACGGAAAGGGGAAAAGAAAAGTATTAATGGCTTTCCTGAATTGGAGGTAATTAGTGAGCCCCCGGATGTGGGCCGGCAAAGAATTCCAAAGGATGGCAGCTCTATTCCGAAAGGAACGGCCTCCGGCGCGAACCCTTCTCACGCTGGGGACCGCTACCAGGCATTGTCCCATAGAACGGAGCGGACGCGTGAGGTGTAGGGTAGAAGTAGGTCGGTCAGGGTTTCCGGAGATGTCAGTTTCAGGATTTTAAAGGCTATTCAAAGTGCCTTGGACTCGATTTGCCTAGCCACATGCAACCAGTGGAGACGGCGAATGGCACTTGTCACTGAGCAGGCTCTGCGCAGGCCGAGTAAAGATCTTGCAGCCGCATTCTGGACTTTCAGTAGCCTTTGTATTTCTGACTTGTTGACTCCCAGATACAATGAACTGGTGTAGTTGAGTCTTGACATGATCAGAGCCTTGATGATGATCTGCCTAGTAGGGGCATCAAAGAAGCCCAGGACGGCTTCGAGTCCGCGCAAAAGACCATTGTAGATTCATGCCACCTTTTTGGTTTGAGTCTGAAAGTTAAGTGAAGCGTCCATCCAAACCCCTTAGTTCTTCACTGCAGGCTTAGGGGCAGGGGCAGTGTCTAGAATCTTTGGCCAACAGAGCTCGTTCCACCGGTCATGGTTCTTTCCCACCAACAACACCTCCGACTTGTTGGCATTCAGTTGGAGACAGTTGGTGGTCATCCACTCGGCGACTGCCACAAGATCACCCTGAAATTTCACGGCGTCACGCTCGGGGTCGCTCGAGAGAGCCACCACCAACTGTGTGTCGTCGGCATAAGAGACCATGGTCAGCCCTCTGCTCTTGGCTACTCTGGCCAGAGGTTGAACATAAATTTTAAAAAGCAGAGGGCTCAGGGACGAGCCCTGTGGAACCCCTTGATCTATAGGGAGAGTGCTAGAGGCAAAAGGGGGGGCAATCACCTGAAACGTCCTGTCCGCGAGGAAAGATGTCAGCCACTTCGATGCTGAGCCAGTGACTCCAGCCTCCACCAGACGACTTAGCCAAATGGCGTGTGACACCGTGTCAAACGCAGCACAAAGATCCAAAAGGATCAGTGCCGACGTTTGCCCCGCGTCTAAGGCTCTCCAGAGATGTTTGGGCACGGCCAGAAGTGCTGACTCGGTGCTGTGGCCGGGGCAGAAACCATTTTGAGAGGGGTCGAGCCTATGGGTAGAAGTGAGATATTCTGTGAGAAGAGAATTAACGTAGGCCTCCGTAATCTTCGCAGTCCAAGGTGGCAAGGAGATACGCCAAAAGTTTTCTGTTTTTTTGGGGTCTAAGGACGGTTTTTTGAGCAGTGGTATTACCCTGGCCTGTTTCCAAGCCGTAGGCACGACTGCTGCACCAAGGGACCCATTGATCACCTGTTCCAACGAAAGTATGATAGTGGGTAGAATTTTTCGGAATTGGTCGGGCTTCAGAGGATCAACAGGAGAGCCCGACTTGACTTTAGAACAGAGTGTAAGTAGAACATCTTGAGTAATAGGGGGGAAAGCTTTAAGAATACCATTGGTATGATTGCAAGATGTCTCAAGGGGGCTTATCTGGACCATAGGGATGCTTTTATAAATGTCTTCTACCTTTCTAACAAAAAAGGCTGCCAGCTCATCACACTACTGGTCAGATGTAATCAATGGACCTGCGACGTCTGATCCCCTGTGACTGTGAAATTAGCGCTGACTGTCTCAGTGAGAGCTTCTCTGAACACTCTGGATTGGCCTGGGGGTCGATAGATCAATAGGCCCGTCATAGTATAGTTGGGATTGAGGGTGATTTTAAAAATGGCACATTCGCAATCGGCAACAGGTTGCTTAAAAAAAGTACAAAGGTAACCGGTTTTAAGGATGACCGCGAAGCCCCCACCTCTCGTTGCCCTGTTGAGGGTATGGACCACATAGCCTTCCGGGAGTGCGAGTACTTGCTCCGCTGTCATGTCCTCCGAGAGTCAAGTCTCAGTGAGGAACAAGACATCAAGGTACTCAGCTTCCAGGAGGTCATGAACATCAGCAAAATGTTTGGCTAGTGAGCGGCAGTTGAGATGGAGAACGCTCGTAGAGTTGCAAGGAGGGGGGCTGCTGATCTTAGCCGGGATCATGAAAACGAAGTCACAGCACATGCAGCCAAAGGGACCCTCTAGACCATACATACTAGGTTGTTTGCACTCAGCCATACGCCTCCTGATAGCAAGCAGCTCTGTCTGAGCATATGAATGCCTTATTTTATCTAAATTGACAGCATGTCCGGCATCCGGCGACAAACCGGCGTGGACGGGCACAGACGGGCTTGCCTTTGGCACGCCGGCGGCGCGTCTGCTGCGCGGCCAGGCACTCATGCTGTTTTAATAATGCCCCCTGTAGCGGAAATGAGGGGAGGGGGGTGGAGCCACGTCCCTCCACTGCAAGCAGGTGGACCGGGAACGGAGGGAAGGAGAGCAGTGTGCGCAGGTAAGCCTCGTTCAAAGTGGCACAGAAAATGTGGGAATAAAACCAATTTAAAAGCGAACAGTGCGAGTTGAGCAACTTTAACTAAAAATCGCTGAAATCATGACCTGAGTTGGTGGTTACCGGACTGTCACAAAATACTTTATGACCAAGACAAAACCTGCATCTTGAAAACCATATTCAAAAGAACGGCAAGACTGAAAAGAAATATACTCACCATATTATTGAGCCCTGAAGAAGTCTCATGGGAGACGAAACGCGTTGGCTATGACTATGAAAATATGAAATATAACATGGAAGAAATCTTCACTCAAAATCAATAAAGAAGAAAATCTCAACATGTTATATGTGTCGTATGCTTTATCAGGAGTTTTTTTGTTACTTTGAAACGATATAAATGTGTATAGATGCTTGGAGATCTTAGGAAAGTATATAGTGCTGAACCTCCTGTGTATTCATATGTTGTTGTAGGACTTTGTCCCACATCGCTGAGAGTAAAGAGGGTAGTACTCTCTGGTTTCGTGCACTATCTCTGAGTTATTTACGTTAGCCACTAATATTTGTTAGGTGCGGTTCTAATCAGCCTCCACCCTCTCCTTTTGTGCGTTTAAAAATCAATGGTAACCTGGTAATTCGGCGCGCTCTCGTCCCGCGCTGTATTTATTCTCTGCTTCAAAAATGATAGCGTTCACAAAAGCCGCCGGCTCTACATTCATGCACGTTTTGTATCATAGATAGGAATGTCTGAGCCTGCTGTCTCTTCCTCTGCACTTCTCTGTTGAAGAATGCAATACCTAACCTGCCAGGGGTCCATTGTATATCATAGTTACCACACTTTGAATACAGGCTGATGCAGGCTCGACGGACATTTTCATGGACGTAGAAGTATCTTAAAAATTGTTTTAAGATCTGTGAGTTCATTTTCTATTACGACTTAGTCATGTTCGAGTTCAAAGGTTGTAAACAACCTTGCATTGAAAAATGTTATTAATATTTTCTTTTTTCATGTTGAGACTTTTAAAGTAACTTGTATTGGATTGCTGATGCCACATACATTGCTGGGGAAGAGCGACGTTGTAATGCCTTCTGAATTTGTGGTGGTCTTGTATGTCTGCAGAGTCTGTCGTGAAGGAGATCTTGTAAGTCACGTGGCAAAATGATTCGATCTCTGATCTCTGCTGTCCACCCATGGATAGGGCAATAGTTTCAACTTCTGAAGGACCCGCACAGCTTCTTTCCTCGAATCCTTCTGTGCCCCCTTTTCAAGCTTCTTCTGAGAGAAGGAACCCTGGTGTCTGCTCACACGTCCTAGCTCACAGCTACTAAAACGAAATCCTGTTCTTCCGCTTCTATTTCTGTTATTAAATTACAGATACTCACCTGCATTTTGCTCTTTACTCTCTTCTGATCTGAGACATTTGTGTTTTAGCTACAAACTCCTTCTGTTTACACAGCATAAGGGTGAGATTTTTACTGTATGTTTTTTTTTATTGTTGGTGGGCTGGGAACTATTTCTTGTACCAGAAGTCCCCGCCATTTTACTTTGGCAGAATGAGCCATTAGTTGCTATATCCAGTTGTGTAGGCAGCTGTGTAGGTAGGTAGGTATTTAATGTAACCTGCAGAGTGTCCGCAAAGCGCGCGCTCCAGCGGAACAAGGAAGGCACGCCAAAGACGATTCTGTCTGCACCCATGCACACTTAGACCACGCCCATCTGCACACCAAACCCTGTTTTTGGTAAGTTACATTCTTCAGCCACTCAATTATTTAATTTGTTTGTCATTTTATACGCTTAATGAAAATACGGGGGGGGCGAAGGTTTTAGATTTTTTATTGATAATGGCAGGTACTATACACCCCTTCTCTCTCTTTCCTACGAACAGATGCACCTCTCTACTTACAGGGCTCTTAGTCATTGCCCGCTCTGTAGTTAAGAACGTGTCTTTCTTTAAAGATATTGGGGCCTATTCATAAACTGCATTTTGTAGTACGTTTAGTAGTACCGAAAGAGTACAACTAAACCTACTACACAATGCCATGCACATACTTCCGTGCAGAGGTCTACGCCTGCGCCACTCCTGTCTTTTATGTGCGGAGATCTCCTCCCATCTAAGTATGCGTTTTAGTAGTAGATGTGGGAGGGACAGAGGGGAGTGGCTGGAAAATGGGAAGTACTTACCAAAGGGGAGAGGGCAAAAGAGGAGACGTAGGGAGGAGCAACAGCAGGGTTAGAGAGTCAAAAAGGACCCAGATCAGTTGTAATTGTACTCCAGCTCAGAGATGGAGTAAGTCCAGCACCACACATGGCTAACCACTGGAACTGCAACACCCTTCCAAAGAAAGAAATGTTGGTAGCGACTTAAACTCACTAAGGAACTAATGTCAACATTAATACATTTATTTAAACTATTAAACTATTTAAACTATTAAAACATATAAACACATTGAAGTTAATATTTAAAAACTATAAACAAAACATATTTATTATTATTTTATTTGTAAACATTTAAAAATGTTTACATTTAAAAGTTAATCTACATTAATTTATATTGCAAATAATTAAATTAATTTCAATTAATTGTATTCATAAGTTTTATTAATTTTTGTTATGTTTAATAAGCTTTATTAGCAAAAAAGAATGCAAAGTGTAAAAGATAATAATTTCCTATGAAATACAAACTGACGAGAATAATAACAATGCGGCAGTAAAGAAGGCTGTTTACAATTTTTCACAAAAATTTTGGGAAGCGGAGCTTAGGAAGAGAAAATAAAGTAAATTTTACATCATACAACTGAGGTTTGAATGACATTACACAATTCTATAAAGTAACATAAATTGTTGAAATACCTAGAAGCTAAATATAACGGCAAGAACTAATGAAAAAGAAAGCAGAGAAATAACATTTCAGGGAGGTTTTAAAACTTTTCAGAGCAATTGCGAAGTTCCTGTCATTTTGCAAGCCTATTCAAATAAGAAGTTAACAGTAGCCAAAATGAATCTCCGTTAACATGTTGTTTACATGAAAAAACAAAAGCAACATCTAATCTATGATAATGACCAACTTTATTCCACCAAGCTTTCAATGAAATTTTAGAAGCACATTTCCTAATTTAATATAATTTGTTGAGAGGCTAAAGCTAACATAAGGTCAAATAGACCATGTTTACAAGGAGTTAATCCCAAAGCATCCGATAAACTACAGAGAAAAAGAAATACATTGGACAAGGGACATTGTAATTTGAAAATGAGCGAACTATTGGACCAAACCATTTTCAAAAAGGAGGCAATAGGTGGCCAAATTAAAAGAAGATTCAACAAATCCGCAAAAGGATGGCCACAAGACCAACATAATTAGTTATTTGTGTGAGAAAAAGTGGCAATAGAAACTGGTGTGTAATATAATATGTGATATAAAAAGAACAAGGTTTTTAGTAGGGGATGCAGATCTAGAGATCTTTAATTATCTAGTCCAGATCTTCTCCCAGAAACACATCCCAAATCAGCCTCCCAAGCAAGTTCCAATTTAGTTTTAATACGTTCAGGATTTGGGGGGCTGACAGACATTTATATATCAAAGCAGCTTTTTGGAAGAGAGTAAGTATCTTGAGGAGGAAATCATCCGTGGAGATAGCAACAGATGGCGGAAGTGAATTAAAAACAACGAGAACAACCTTCATAAGAATTGAGTACTTCTACCAAAAGGAACGAGGACAACAAAAAGGAACCTGAAATTGAGGGAAAGAACAAGGGGTCACACCATCAAACAAATCTTGAACCCAAATTTTACCCCTAGGTCTCCATGTTTTCCAATATTATTGATAGTGATAAGGCAATTGTACCATAAGGGAGGGTCACAGGAAAGAGCAGGTATGTGTAAATAGTGGGAGAGAGGTAACAGTAGTCTTTGAGGAAAAAGCAAGAATTTCTTTTACAGAAAATGGTGTAAATAAGGAGGGCTCAATAATACACCATAAAAGTAAATGGGGAATAAATCTGAAAGGAACCATTTAGAAGCCTGTCAAAAACAACAAGCTTTATGGTAAAAGTCAGGAAAGTTTACACCGCCATTGGATTTCGACTTCCTAAGACGCGGTAAGGAGAGTCAAGGTTTTTTATGATTCCAAAGAAATTTGGAAAGTAGCAAATCCTTTTTTTTTTTTTAAAATAGATGGATGGAATATGAAACAGAATCATACACAAAATATATAGCAAAATGGGAATAATCTTTATTTTAATAGTCAAGACATCCCCACCATGAGAGAAAAAACATATTCCAAGAAGACATTTTTCAACTCTATTGAATCCTTCCTTCATATTGATTGTAATTGTATCCAAAATAGAATTAGTAAACCAAATACCTAAATACTTAATTCTAGAACTGTTCCAAAGGAAAACATTGGAGTCAAAAGATTGCTTTACACAAAATTTGCTCGTAGGAAGAATTTCTGTTTGATCTGAATTGATTTTGTATCCTGATACTAAAGAGAAGTCAGAAATTTCCTGCAATAAAATGGGGCTAGACACATTTGGATTGGAAATAAAGAGCAGAATATCGTCAGCGGACAGCTTTAAATGCCGTACTGAAAGCCTGAGATAGACTTATTATTGCGGATATGGGATAAAAGGGTTCAAGTCTAGAATAAATAAAAGAGGTGATAAAGGGCAGCCCTGATTAACCCCTCCATTGTAATGCAAAGTACTGGGTAGTATGTCCATTAACTAAAACTGAAGCATGAGGGGCTGTATAAAGTAGAGAAATAAGGGAGATAAAAGAGTGTCCAAAAGCCAAGCCAGGTAAGAGCTTTAAGCAAAGAAGACCAGTCGACTCTGTCAAATGTTTTTTCCGTATCGATGGAAACCGCAGCCAAGGAGTAAGAAAGATAATGAGCTTTATTTAAGACATTAAAGAACAACCAAGAGTTAACTGTAGTTAATCTACCCTTAACAAATCCACATTGCTCTTTACCAATGAGATGAGATAAAATATGATCCAGTCGCAAAGCTAGAGCTTTCGCAAAGATTTTATAACCCACATTCACTAAAGAAATGGGTAAATAATTCGTACATAAGAGAGGATCACCACCTTCTTTAGGAATTAGACAGGTTATGGCTTCTTGAAACGTGCCCCCGCTCTACCTATCTCATGAAAAAACACAGAAAAAGTTGTGAAAGCTTAGGAAGTAATACATTTGAAAAATGTAAGTAAAATTCCACCGTAAAACCATACAGTCCTGGAGTTTTGCCTTTTTAAAGAAAATGTAAAGCTTTAGAAAGTTCCATAAGCGATAGATCAGATTGAAGAGATGTGATGTAAAGAGTGTCCTAAAAAGGAGAGGGGATATCACTAATATAGGCATCGATAAGAGAAGGAGAGGCAGGAGTTTCTGGGGTATATAACTGTTGATAAAAGTTTGTGAATTCGTCCAAAATCTCTCGATCCTTAAATAGGAGGGTCCCATCTGACGACTGAATGGAGTTAATGAGGATACGCTCTTTCCGAGACTTAAGATAATTAGCCAAAAGGGAACCCACCTTATTAGTTACGCCCACCATAATGGCGAGCACTACTACACAATAAAATAGAAGATGCATTGTCAGTATTATTAAAATCAAGCTTAGCACGAACGAGCTCCTGTAGAGTAATGTCAGAAGAAGTAGTATAAAATTGGTGTGCCAGGTGTTTGATGTTAGCTAAGAGAATTGTTTGTTGATTAAGGAAATGTTTCTTTTTTTGGAGACATTGTCAATAATAAAGCTTTGGGCAGCAGCTTTAAAGGTATCCCACAATAATTGGGGAGAAGTATCTGGTTTCACATTTAATTAAGAAAATTCATTAGCAAAGGAAGTGAATGAAGAAGAAAAAACAGGGTCCTGCAAAAGATAATTATTAAATCGCCATCTATCTGATTTGGGATTGGGATGTGGATGGAGCAAATCAAACTCTGTGACAACTGGGGCATAATCAGAAATAAAAAAAGGTTTGAGTGAAGATGAAATACGGTTTTGAGACAAAGACTTGGAAAGAAATATATAATCCAATTGAGTAAAGGATCCATGGGGGGAGTGATAAAAAGGAAAACTCAGTTGCATCTGGGTTACACAGGTGCCAAGCGTCAACCAGGTGAGTTTGTGAAATTATGGTATGAATTTTTTTGTGGGACTTATGGGAAACAAAGCCAGCACAGGATTTCCGATCTAGAAATGGAACAATAATCTGATTGTAATCACCACCCAAAATAAAGGAAAATCATCTTTATAGTGAATGCATTTTTTGTAATATTAGGCCAGAATGTGTAGTCAGGTTGAGCCGGGCCATAAACATTAAAGACAGTCAGAAAAATATCATCATCCTAACAAACAAACACCCACCCTCAGAATCTATTTAAAACAGAACATTTCAACTTTTTATGGCTTTAAATAATTACCCCATTTTTCTTGCTGGACGTAGGAGAGACTTAGACTGAACCAACCCAATTACATTTAAGTTTCAAAGCTTCCATCTCTGTAAGGTGTGTTTCATGCAAAAGAACCAAATTTGGGTTATTGGAAGCCTAATGGGACAACATTCTCTACCTCCTAATAGGATTAATAAAACCTTTCACATTCCACAATATAACTGTGAATGAAAAAAGGCAACAAGAAAATAGAAAGCTATCCAACCTTCAGTAATGAAAAGGAAGGCAAGAAAGGAAGAAGAAAAATAGAAGGCATGGAAGAGAGTAGATAATAGAACATACAGAACAGGGAGAAAAGAAGGGAAAATAGAATAGGGAAAGGAAAGCGGGAAAAAAGGACCTAGCTTGAAGGGACAGTACATGTCAAACTGACGACTGTAATATGTACCGTTTAAGGGAAAAATAAGAAAAAGACAAGGAGGGGTGACAAATACACAACCACCACGGTGGAAGAATCACATTGGGACGCCAAGCATGATGAATAAGGAAACCGGCAACAAGGGATCCAATTAATCTGCAGAGGAATAAAAGAAGAAGAAGAATGTCAAACTAGTGAAAAAACAAGCATAAAAGCACAACCTGTAATGGAAACAACCTTAAGTAAAGCAGGCACAATGAACAATTGCATAAAAGTCAAGTTAAAGAGGAAGGACCAGGAAGCTCCATCAACGTCGTAGAGTGAATGAATTTCCTGAGATCTGTAGGATCATCTAACGTGAAAGTGCTATTCTGGAAGGTAACCTTAAAGAGACATGGATGAAGTAGGCCATAACGTGCACCTAAGGCACGCAATGCAGGTCTTAGATCAAGGAAGTCTTTCCACCGCTTAGCCATTGCTTTGGAGACATCTTGGGAAATGAATAATTTTGCACCGGACCAAAGAAGATGCTTCTTAATCTTCGCTGCATTTAATACTTGCAGAAGGTCAGTGAATTTCAAAAAGAGAATGATCTCTCCATGAGGTTTTGATGGAGCTGATGTCGAAGACAAACGAGGTCCCAATCTGTGTGCTCACTGGATATTTAAATTAGTAGATGCAGGAAGATCTAGAAGCTTTGTAAAAAAGGCAGTGAAAACAGCAACCGGACCATTCCCTTCAAGACTCTCAGGAAGACCATAGAGACAAAGGTTATTATGTCTGTTCCTATTTTCAAGATCCTCAGCTCACTTTTTGAAGCATGAAAATATCTTTCTCTAGAGTCACAATTTTACAGATGTATCCTGGATGTCACTGACGTGATGCTCCCCCAGGGACAGCCGAGATTCCATAGATGACCATTTATTGTGCAGAGCTTGTAAGCGGGTGTTAGTTTCTTCAACAAACGGTCGTAAAGCACGTATTTCCTCTAGAACAGTGTCCAAAGATACAGAAGAAAGAGGTTTAGGTGGAGAAGCAGGGTCTTGTTTAAGGCAGAAGATGTTGCTTGTGTCTTGGAAGATGACAAGGACAAGGCCACAGACCGAGAGGAGGTAGGTTGAGCCATAGCATCAGCAGAATGCACACAATCAATTGAGGACACAGTAGAAGAGGATTCAGAAACCGGCAGACTGGCAGCATGGCTTTTATTTGAGTAGAATAGAGTTTTACTTCTGTCCATAAGTGAATTTAAATAAAGTGACAGAGAGGTAACCACAGGCAAATAGGCAGAGCCCTCGCTAACTCACCACTCCTGGTGAAAGAAAGCAGCCAGCCAACAAAATTATGACAAGCACATAGGAGAAGTCTGGGAGCCCTTCACGGAAGATAGAGGGAATGCCCAATAGTTTGAAAGAAGATAATACATTGTTCAGAGCCAAGCACTGAGTAAAAAACCTCCGCGCCAGAAGAAATCAAAATGGTGGCCGGAATGCAATTGTGTAGCTCAGGCAACGTGAGACAGCACAGGACACCAAATACAGAAACAAGAAGCTGGTCTTCCCTGCAAGAGATGTTCCGCTGCACTTAATTGCCCATTTCCATCGTGATAAGCATGCGGGAACTGCATAAAACTAAATGGCAGTCCAGACGCGATACGAAGCTCTGTAGCTAGGTGGCCATCTTAAATTGCGGCACGCACGCTTCCCTCTCGTAAGTTTTATTAATTTTTAACATACAATCAAAAATAGTGTTTTACTTAGGGTTATTTTCTTAATTTAAACTTCAGACAAATACTTTTATTTAATTTAATATTTAAACTAATTACATTTTTAATTTAAAATTGTTATTAATGCTGGAACATTTTCTTATAATATTCTACATTTAAAATAAGTTTATAAAATTAACATTAATAGTTAGA
The DNA here is from genome assembly GCF_964204655.1 of Triturus cristatus. Lineage (NCBI taxonomy): Eukaryota > Metazoa > Chordata > Amphibia > Caudata > Salamandridae > Triturus > Triturus cristatus. The sequence goes on along the minus strand of NC_140592.1, from coordinate 27,745,522 downwards.
GAAAATGATTTTTCCTAATTATCTAAAAAGTGTGTTAAACGTATAAATGTTTCCCTATACTTTACCATACAGAGAAATCCACCCCCTTGGTGGAGTCTCTGCCAAGCATGCGGAATGTAAAACATGGTCATAAAGTCACTTCTAATAGTAACTTTTGGCCATATTTGTAGTTTCTACTGCCTCCCCCCACTATTGTAGGGAGTGGGGGAAATGTAAGTCTATACTTTTGAGTAACTTTACTGTCAGAAATGTTAAGTAAATAAAAGTAGTAAAGTTGCCCAAAAGTGTAACAATAGACGTACTTGTAGTAATTCTACATAAGTGAACTTACCTTTGTGAATAACCCTCATAATTTCTGGCTTGGACCTTGATCGAGCAGCAATAACTAAAACCTAGATTGCTGACTCTTCGGACACTATTTGAAATGAAATTTACACCTAAGGGCTGTTTTATTTTTTTTAGTGCACTGCCAGTCTGAAAGGTGGAGATTTGGCATTTTTAATAAGGAATACTTGGAAATGTGTACAGGATTCGGCGAACTGTACTAGAACTTAGAATCATTTGCTGTAAAATGGGCAAAAACTATTAGCAAAGCCAATAGGTCCCAAAGGTGAGACCCTTTAGCTTTGCCAATGCTTATTTTAATAGTAAGTTTAAAAAATGTCTCGCAGTCACATGTATAGTGCACATGGGTCAGGGTGATGAACAATGATGAAAATGTAAAATGAAAAACATGTAGGGATGCACTGTGGTAAGGAAAGAATAATTATTATAAATCAAAGATAAACGGCACCAGAATAAAGACCAGGGTTTGGCCATTTAATAATTTTTTAATTAATGGACGGCTGAAGGAAGTTTATTGTATCAGTTTATTACCTGCCATAGCACAGACCATTGCACAGGCTTTACTGGCAATCGATCAGCATTTGTATAGTGCAGCACTGCCCCCCCTAGGGGTATCTGGGTGCTAAGGGTGTGACGTCTCCGTTGAAGAGCAGGTGTTGTGTTTGTTCCTGAATTCCTGGATGGGCAACTCTTGAGCAACTACAAATGCATGAAACAATGGAACTTTGTACCTTTGACGTGATGGTAAGAGACTGCTTACATAACTGGAATAAATTGGATCAACTTTACATACAGCATTGATGACGTGTAATACTTGGATCACAAAAGGCTGTGCAACTCCTTCATGACTCGTAAACCGCGCCTCATACTTTGTTGATGTTCCTGAAGTCCGTCAGGGAGGTAAGCAGTGGGAGGAAGGAGGTCAAAAATAAAGGTAAGAAATGAGCAGAAAGAGTCGAAAGAAGGTCATAAACGAGCAGAAAGAAGCAAAATAACGGGAAGATTGAGTATAATAAGGTAAAATAGAGGGCAGGAGTGAGCAGAGAAGAGGCAGAAAAACGAGCAGAAGAAAGACAGAAAAACGAACCGAAAAGGTACAACACGAGCAGAGAAGGCACAACCCGAAGGCAGCAGAGGGTAGAAGACTGGGGGCACGCTGGACAGGAGAACTGTCACAAGGATAGCTGGCATGAGGACCTGCTGACGACAAATGTTTGTCTTCATTTTTTACTCACTGCGTAATGATGTACATGTACAGTAACTCTAATGGCAAAAATCATACATTTAATGGTATATGCATGTGTGCATTATAATTGGCTTTACATGATTGTGCGCTTCCATGCAATGAACGATATATTCTGAAAGCCTAATCAAAAATAATAAGGGTGGGCGGAATTAGCGAAAGTGCCTTTCGCAAATATCGCGAAACGGCAAAAACTCTCTGCGATCACGTGAAATTTCACGTGATCGTGGAGATTTTGGTGTGCTGATTAATGCGTTACTGAATTTGACCTTCAACTCGGGCACCTGCTTTATTTATAATTATATCTGTAAAACTTACAGATATAAATAAAGCAGGTGCCCGAGTTGAAGGTCAAATAAAAGTACTTCCTGTTGGGGTTTAATTTTTGTGACAGGAGCATCGTGCCAGAATGAATCCTGCCCTGCATATTTACCCAAGAAGATGCCACCGTTTTGTGCACTCAACTGGAGTACTTTCTACTGGCTAATCAGTAAGTGCTACCTCGTTGGGTAAATGTATGTGCTTTTCCTACACTACAGCTGCGTAAAGGGTAGGCCTGGGCAAAAATTTCGTTCCGTTCGCGGAAATTGCGATAATTTGACATTTTTGCGTTCCGCGGAGAGCGCGAAAATGTCAAAAATTCCGGTTTCCGCAGCTTGGCGATAATTTGTTTCTTGCTCGCGCTGTAAAATGATACATTCTCGCGCGCGCGCGATCGCCTTACCTGAATCCCTGCGTTCGCTGACAAGTTTTCTTGATCCGGTCGCGTTCTCCATGAGATGTTGTATTGTTTTTAGCCATTTGCGCTGTCTCGCGACAGTTCGCGCCCGCAGTGACGTCATGCGTCGCGCGATCACGTCTTTCTTCTCGCGATCATGCACCGCGAGAACAACTCAAAACAAGATGGCCGCGCCCGCAAGCAACCACATGGGTAAGTTGGCGACCCGCAACCATGCAGAAAATCTCGCGAACGTGCCGGAAAAAAACTTCCGCATCTTCGCGATATTTCTGCTTGTTTGCGATAATTTTAAACATTCTCGCGATAATTTGCGAAGGTTAATTCCGCAAATTCCGCCCACCCCTAGTAAAGGGCCAGAAGAGTTGTCTACAGCGACCATGTGTGTCTGTAACGTTGCCACCGTGCCAACGGGCGCCGGGGTCCCTCGAGTGAGCAGTTCATCATAGTGGGGGAAAGGGTGAGAAGACGTTGCACACCACTGGTGTGTGGGGCGGAGCCAAACAGGCAGGGCTTCCATGCAGTTCACATGCCTCTTGTTTATAAAGGGCCAGAGACGGATCAGAGCAGCAGATGAGGAGACAGAACCTCCTGGTGTCAGGAACTATATGGGGATTGTGCTCGAGAAACTCCTGGATGCACAGAGCTCCATCAAGGATGATAGCATATTGTTGACGGTAGATATGGGGAGACAGCAGCACACCTGCCTAGGTGACAATTTCCGTTCCCTCACGAATCACGGACGTTTCGACATTTTCGTGTTCCGCACGGAACGCGAAAATGTTGAATTTTCGCAATTTCAGCGAGCGGAACGGAAATTGTCGCCCGCCCTTAAAAAATAATAGGAATATTTGAGGACATTATTAGTCGACAGATTCCTCGTTCATCATCTTCTTGTCTTATTGAGATATTAAAAGTCAGCCTTGTGTGGCTATAATGCATTAAGTAACCTGGAACTCACACCACCCATCCGTTTCCTACAAGGTCTATCATCAGAGGCACAGAATTGGAAGTCAAGATTGTACTCCAATCAGAGCTGGTGTTTTAAAACATCCCATGTTCCGTCAATTGCAATAAAACATCTAATCTGGCTGTGGACCAAGAAACTGGATCCCTTGTCCAAGCCTGACACGACTGACCAGAACCAGATTTCCATTCAGTAGCCGTACTTATTCCGTCAGACGCCAAAGCCAAGTCAATAGATATCAGAGCTACCTTAGTCAAACTTCTTCTGTATCATAAATAACTCTTATAACCGGTATTGTGAACCCTCAGAGATATCCTGTATCATATCAATATCTTCGACAACTCTACCCTCACTGCCCACGTGAAAGTATGCAGTTTAATCTGTGACAAATGTCCTGGTTGCTTACACCCAGCACATGCTTGATTATGGGATGCAAATATTTCTGATGAAAAAAAAAAAAGAACTTTATTAATATCAGCTCCACTAGACCATTGTCTGACTTTACAGCATGTACTCTCCCCTCCCACAGTCCATCTATAACCTCTGCTCCAAGATCATTTTACTACATCAAACTACTCTTCAGGGATGGCAACCGGAAATAAGCATTTAGGGGCAGATCTACAAGAAAGTACCGCAGCGCGGCACCGCAAGCCCTTTGGCTGCGCCACGCTGTGGCACTTTCAGAGCACAGGAATGCAACATATCTACAACGATATGTCGCATTCCTGTGCTCTCCCCTGCGCTGGCGCACAAACTGCTGCCATGCGCAGGCACCCTGGCACCATGGTGCAAGGATGCCTGCGCCATGGGGAGATTGTTTTTGTGCAGGAAGGGGCAATGCCACATTGCACGCCTTGAACCACTGAAGAAGAAATTGGGCAGCTGCTTTAAGTTCAACATGAGGACTTTGTTCATACCAATAAAGAGCTTGAGGCTTCACCTTGGTTCGAGTGCTTCCTGAGAATGGGTAACCTGGGAGCTTTAATTTATGCCTTTCTGTGCCTCTGCTTCCTGCCTGTGCCGTTGCTCATCCCCAGCGGCCCCGCTCCCCCTACACCGCCACTACCTGCCTCTCATCTCCCAGCTGTCCAGCCCTCCCCCTCCTCAACACTACTTAATGGCGGCCGCTGCGGGGTGAAAGAGCGATCTCACTGACCTTGTCATTGCGTTGCTTCCCTCATCGCACAGCTCTACCTGGCAGCTGTTGCCCCTTGCGCTTCCAGGTCCCATGTTCGAGGCCCTCCTCCACCCACAAGCACCCTCCTCCTGCACCTCATCCATGGCGGTCCAGTGGCGAGTCTCTCTGCTTTCCTGTTTTCCTCCTGTTTTTGCTTTTTTGCCTTTTGCTTTTTTGGTCTTTTTCTATTTTCCTCTATTTTTCTCTTACTCCATACCTTTCTGTGCCTTTGCTTCCCACCCTTGCCACTGCTGTCCGCTGGAGCCCCACCCGCTCCAGCGATGCCTCCCAGCTGTTCAACCCTCCCAGGCCCCAACACAATTTAATGGAGGCCACGTCACTGGCTCACCTTTGCAAGCCCGTCTGCACCCGTCCGCGTCTGGACTGCGCCCAGCGTCATGGACCTCAGTTCCCAGACCTTCCATCACTACTACTCCAGGCAGCCTCAACACTGGACCTCCCACCACCTGCCACCTTGTGTCGCCGAATGGCACCAGGCCCCATTCACCTGCCGCAACGGCACCTTCGCTTGCCTCCGCACACCAGACCCACTAACCACATGAACCATAAGAACCGGACCCGACTGCACCCTGCTCAAACACAAGCCCTCGACAAGCATGCCATGGAGATCTGGGATCTGCTCAACTCCATCTCTCCCGACATCATCTTCTTCACGGAAACCTGTTTGAACCCCACCTCAGACCTGGACATCGCCACCACCATCCCCGATGGCTACATCCGCAAGGACCGCACCATCTGACCAGGAGGAGGCCTAACCCATCGTACAAAAAAATCACCCTCACAACTAGCGCTGCAACCACTCGACCGACATGGAGCACCTCCACTTCCAGGACCAGACCAACCCGAACACCACCCTCTGTGTCACCATCATCTACAGACCTCCCAGACCTCGTCTCTCTTTCAGAAAATCCATAGTCGACTTCATTGCACACCATTCTCTCACCTCCAAGGACTACATCCTCCTCTGCAACCTTAATTTCCACCTGGACAACCTCAATTACTGCATCACCTCCTCCCTGCTGGAGAACCTCACCACCATTGGACTCAAACAACTGGTCACTACTCAGCAGCATCCACACTCAACCCCATCTTCTCTGCAAGCAACAACATCTCCGTCAATCACAAATCAGAGATAAATTGGACCGACCCACACTGCATCCACTTCTCCCTCACCAAACCCACTGTACACCACCACGCCCACCGCTATCCTCACAAAAGCTGGGAAAAGGTCATCGAAGACCAGCTCACCACCTCCCTCAGCAAAACCCCACCACTGACATCCACTGACGCCAACGCCTCAGCACACAACCTCCACCTATGGATCTCCAACTGCTCCAACATTCAGGAAACCCTCAGGGAACCCTCAGGCAAGCAGCCCTCCAAGGAAGCCGGTTGGTTCTCTCACCCCCACCAAGAGTCCAGGAGTACCTGCAGATGGCTCGTGAAAAGATGGAGGAGTAGAAAGATCTTGGCAGACCACGCAGCCTTCAAAACTGCCATCACGGCACACTGCCACCTCATCAGAAAAACAAAGAAAACTGCTATAGTGGAACGCATCAACGCCAACTCACCCAACAGCAAAGAACTCTTCACCATGGTCTAAGAACATGCCAAACCCAGCACGGAGACAGCAGACATTCCCCCTTCTGAAGACTTCTCCGACAACCCGGCCCCTTCTTCTACAGCAAGATCAAGGAGATCTACGCTTTGCAACCCAAGATACACCCACCCACAACCTCCATACTAAGCGTGGGCTGATAACTCCACTCTGCCAGCGAAGTGTGCAGATTTTTAAAACTCTGCAATCTGTTTGGAGTGAAAAGCGAAATTGCAGCGGAGCGGAGTAAGAGACTTACTGTTCTCCTGCAGACGGTGTCCTGACTCCTGCCTTCTCTGCACCATGTCCAGGAAAATGGTCACCCATGCGCTTGTCAGCAGCCGACTCTACTACAGCAACGCACTCTATGCTGACACCACCCAAAAACTCCTAATGAAACAGCAGAACATCCAGAACGTCTCCGCTAGACTCATCCTGAACATCCACTCACCACAGCCACATCACTGGTTACATGAGAGGCCTCCACTGGGTCCCGATCAACAAAACCATCACCTTCAAGCTCCTCACGTCCGCCTACAAAGCCCTCCACAATGCCGGACCTGCATACCTCACTCACCACCTCTCCTTCTACACACCCAAAGACATATCCGCTCTGCCCAACTGGCCCTGGCCACCGTCCCACGGATCCGCAAGACATCGGCTGGAGGAAGATCCTTCCCCTAATTCACTACAAAAAACTAGAACTCCCTTCCTCTGCACCTCAGGTAATCCCCGCCTGTGGGAAGGACCTCAAGACCTGGCGCTTCGACTGAACCGCAGGTCCCCCCCCTCAGCACCTTGAGACCCTAACGGGTGGGTGGTTGTGCTTCACAAGTACCTGATTGAAAAAGCACATCCTGGTGGACTTATACAGTTTTATTAGTGTCACAACGGTATATAAAAAGTGGGGTATATTTTGACCCAAAATAAACAGTTGCCATGTTTCTGCCTAAGCAAAATCCCTTAACATGGGTATAGAGGCATTCATCAGGACAAGAAAATGCAGTATGCAAAATAACGAGAAATAAAAAGGTATACACACCCTCTACAGTTGAGGACCCCTTACACTGTACTCAACAGTATATCCATCCATCGCCAGTCCTGATCCTTACGGCTAGAGCTATCGACTTGGAAGCTGGGGAACCGGGTTCGAGTCTCGGCAACGATGCTCGACATCCTGTGATTCTGGGCAAATCACTTGATCTCCCCGTGCCTCACAAAATTAATTTGTCCATCTGTAACGAAACTGGTACTCATGTAAAGAGCTCTGATACCCGATTTCTCTGGTCAAGTTTGCGCTACATAAAAATAAAAATTAAAAAAATACTCTGGAAGCACAGCCAGATAATACCATTATTTGGTATAATTTTTCTTTGGGGTACGCTTCGTGCATTTCACTTCTCACTTGCCCCCGTTAACACATACAGGTTTGAGCTACAGAACTACGTTTCCCGTGGTCACATCATATTTTCAGAGGGACAGAACCCCCCCCCCCTTTTTTTTTTACCCTCCATCTGCTTTGATTCTAGTTAGACTCCATATTAAGTCCAATTCTGGCTTTGAATGCCCCTCTTCTGATATGATTTGATTGGGTGTCACTGTCGCAAACTATACCACTCTTTTACCCTTATCCTGGCACGGTCACAGCATCCATACTATTGTAGGACTACATTACCCATGATTGGAGGTCGAAACCTTAAACTTCCCCAGTCGGGCTACCCTTGCTCCCTGAGCTCCCAGCCTACTCACCTGCCCACCACCCCTTTCCACCCAAGCCTGCCATTGAAGGGCCAACACTACTCTGGGTGGTGGTAAAAGGCCGCAGTTTATTGATACAACCAGTACATAAAATAAAACATAAGAAATCATGAGATTAATCGATCATTAATTCGTAATAATTCGTACTTAACTGTCAATCATATACCTCAGAAAGACATTCCAAGTTTCTTCTGGCTAGTAGCTGTTTTGTTAGCCATAAATAATGTTGACACCTCATGATTCGTCTGGAGCAGGTGTAGGCTTCCCTTGCTACCGAAGTACGGCATCCGCGGCCCTCTCGGCCATGCCCCGACTACACGTGCCATGCCTGCTTTGCATCCCATGTGTTTTTTTGTTGCCCCTTGGTGTTCCAGCCATGAAGCATCCTAGTTGCCACCTAGATGGCAACTATCGGCCACCCTTGAGGATTTCCTATTACCAGTTAGATGGTGCTGACCCCACCGGGCAGCTGTGATGCCAACCGGTTGTGTTGGTGGGTTGGACAACAATGGTTAAAGTCATGGCAAGGTATCTCTTCTCATCATTCCTTGTTGATACCTGAGGAGGGCCCGCCCTCCTCCCCCACCACTGGGTCATTTTAAAGAGCCTCCTCCAATCCTCCTCGTGGGCTCTCCGGCTTGTGCAAAACTCTGATGCGGGGATGCTTGGAGTAGGGAAGCTGACCTATCCGTGCCACCTCTCCTTCCTTGACTGCATCCGTCCACACAAAAGGCACAGGTTAGCCGTGACCCTCTTAAGGGCCCGGCTGCACCTCCCGGGCTACTCGTCAACCTCCACCAGACGGGCGACCCTTGTTCCCTGAAGTCCTGGCCTGCTAAGGTAACCACCACCCGTTCCACCCAAGCCTGCCATAGAAGGATCAACACGATTTTGGGTGGTGGTAAAAGGCCGCAGTTTAAATATATAACCAGTACATAAAATAAATGTAACACGTCACAATATTAATCAATAATAAATTCATCATAATTCGCACATAGCTATCAATCAGATACCTCAGCATGACATAGCATCTTACTCCTAGCGAGATGCTGTGTTGTGAACCAAAAATCATTTTGTCACCTCATGGTTGGTGTGGCACAGGTTTTGTCTTCCATTGCTACCGATGTGCGGTACCCGCGGCCCTGCCCGGGCTGCAAGTGCCACGTCTGCTTTGCCTTCCCATGTGGTTCTTTTGTTGCTCCTTGGTGACCCAGCTAAAGGACATCCCAAGTATTTCCTTGATGTCAACTCCTTGCCGGCCAACCGGCAGCCCTTCAGGATTTCCTCCTAGTTAAATGGTGCTGATGCCGCCATGCCGGCAGTGGTCCAACGACCAATGGAGAGGAGTTGGCCTAACGGTTAGGGCGCTCAACCTCGGACCTGGGGAAACTGGGTTGAGTCTCGGTAATGACGCCGAACATCCTGTGATTCTGGGCAAATCACTTAATCTCCCCGTGCCTAACAAAATAAAATGAATGTGTGTCCTCATGTAACGTAACTGGTGCTATGTAAAGCGCTTTGATACCTGATTGGATTCGGGTCAAGTTCGCGCTTTATAAAACTCTGCAAAAAAAGAAAAAGAAATGGCAGCTCCCATCTTCCAAGGCTACCTTCCTATGAAAAAGACAGAAGCTCAAGGGTCCCTGCAATGTTAAGAAAAAACATATTCATCCCAACCCCCGAGAGGTGTACCCTATCCTCATCATAGTAACTAGACCTGGGCGGTGAACTCTGCTCTGTTCTTGGGGTTTGAAGACCTTTTTGCACTCTGCGCTCCACGGAGCACGCAGAAGTCTGAAAAACTCAGCTGACTGGAGATTTTTCCTCGCTTGCCAACATTAAGTTGGCGAGCGCAAGCGAGGAAAATCCAATGCTAGACCAACTCCAGCGAGATTTCTCAATGTGGGCGGTCGCGGATGGTTGCAACTGCTCACGTTGAGAAACTATCCATTTGGGTTGAGGCAGCTGCCGCTCGAGTATAAAATCTACTTGAGCAGCAGAAAGAAGCAGTCCCCTCTTGCGCGGTGCATGGTGCTGTTTCTTGCTAATTTTTCATTGCGGGACAAACACCCGGCGCGAACAATCCACGCAAACGGCGTGGTCTAATGCACTTCGCCACTTGTGGAACTCTGTGTAGCGCGACAGAGTATTTTGGTCACTTCTCCCCGAACTCTGCCCAGGCTTAATAGTAACCCGGCATCCTCAAAATAATGAGGCCATGGCTGACAAACGCCCAACCCATGCCTTTGCAGAACTTGCTTGTGGAAATGTTTATCTTCCTTGTAGATCTCTCCATTGTGATGTGCTTTTCAAGCGTGCAATGATTTTGACCACAGAACATCCACGGCCCATACTAAGTTAGCCAGCATGATCAGATCTGCTTTCTTGCTAGCTAATAGTGTCCGCCTGCCCAGAGTCGTTGCCCAATGAGTGTGCCACAGGCACATCTGGCAGCCCTCTCTGCTCTATCATAGCTGTTATCAGTGGCAGCAGCTGAGCCCATCCCATCCCAGGCCTAGCCAGCCAGACTGCACTCGTCTTCTCTAGTCATAGCCCCTTGTATTGTTTCCGGGTGCTCGTCCAATGTTGGGCTGTGGCTTTGTAGGAGTATCTGACCAGCCAGACTATCTGGGAGCCAATCGCTGCTCCTAGAATGAAATGGATCTTCGTAACCATCAGGCCTAATGTAAGCCTTTGACCTCCTTCTTCCCAGCCTCTTTAATGCATTCTCCCCCAATCTGTGCTTCACGGCTATGGTGGCTGCCCCTATCCTGTTTTCCAAAGCACTCCACGGGATACCCCACCAAACTTAGCCACCCTTCTCTTCACTGCAACAAACTTAAACTTACACAAAAGGTCCCGTCCTTATGAATTAATGATGGTGCCTTGATAGATGATTTAAGCTGCATGTAGTTATTCATCAGACAGAATGGGCAGCTCTCTGGACTGGGTATGCAATCGGTGTGTGACCACGCCTCCTGGTCTGTCTTGGAATTCCGTAGCTGCAGTTCCATATGACTTGACCCTAAGGAATAAGGATAAGTCGCTCCACCACAGGGAGGATGTGCCAGTGTCTGTTTTCGATGGAGAGACCACTTCACTGACCCTGTATGCCCCAAAGAAGGCCAGTATAAAAGCTGCCTTAAAGAGGCATACCCTGAAAGGGTCACTGCACATCCGAGAGGGCCCTCAGAATGCCCACTAGTTTTTCAAAACCAATGGGGAGTCTGTTATCCCCGCGCTGTCTTTAGGGCAGAACTTCACTTTGCTGCATCTGAAGGAGTTGGTCAGGTCTCTCCCCCCCATGGAGCCTTGCAAAGTAAGCGATTGCTACTAGGTGTGATTGGGCCCACTCCTTACTCCTCTTGTTGGTAAATCCCCGCAGGATGAACCTCTCCACAGTGTCTGACACGATACACCTAGACTCCTCGACTCCTGTTATCGGCCAGATTACCCGGAGGCACTTATGATATTTAATGTTCATCATGGGAGCCAGTGCCTTGTCTAGCAGGAAGCCTAGGTCATCTCCACCATCGGCCATAGATCCAGTGGGAATGATGCCTGTGGAGCCAGCTCCCGAACCTGAACCACTGAAAACGAGACAGTGCATCAGCAATGTTGTTCTCGCAACCTTGGACATGCCTAGCTCGTATCGCCACATTCACGCTCAGCTGGCATAAAACAGCTGCTGCAGTAAACCAAGTGCCCTAAGGGAGGCGCTGGCCCATAATTTACCAGCTACACAACCCTGTGATTGTTGGACCAGAGTGTCACCTAATTACTCCTTAGCCTGTCTTTCCACAGGGAGAAAGATACTACAATGTGGAATAGCTCCAGCAGCGTTATGGCTGTTGTTATGCCTCCTTCCACATAGCTATCCAGCCAAAGCTCTGCACACCAAGCGGTTTCTAGCATTACGGCTAAACCTTTGCACGGCCACATCTGTGTAGAGCTCCAGCTGTGCAGCCGTAACCCAGGAATCCCTCCAGATTAACGTGTTGTTAAAGTCTGCCAAGAAATCGAGCCATAGTTCAATGTCCTGCCTCACCCCACTGGTCAGCCAATCTCTGTGCTGTTTCTTAGACCCCTCGTTAACCAGCCATCTGCCTGGCAAACGCCCTACCAGCTGGGATCACACTCGCTGCCAAATCCAATTTCCTGAGCAGCTTTTGTAGCTCACCAATTGTGGTTTTCTTCTTGACAAATAGACCTTGCATCAGTGCCCTCAAGTCCGCCACTTTTGTTTTCTAGTAGCCTGCACACCCCTTCTACTGACTCGAGTCGAATGAATAGAAAGTGAGCTTGGTGACGTGTCCTGCTGTTTTGTGGTCCACCAGCAGTCCACAGAGGAAACCATCCGTATAGTGCAGTTTCCTGCCTCCAAGATGCCACTCTGAGTGCCCATTCCAGGAACGTGCTGAATGCCTCAAAGTCCGCACAGGATATCGCTCAACCCATTGATACGCATTTGTCAAAGTAGTACCGACCTTTCAACTGCACAACCTGCAGGTTGAAGCTCTGTTGCTCTACTGGCAATAACCTGAATGCCGATTCAATGTCAGCCTTGGCCATCCAGGCCGCTCTACGGACACGCTCAAGAGGTCAACCGTGTCATTGATGGTCACATTTGTGATCGAGCAACACTCGTGGCTCAGGCCGCTGTTGACCGACCCTCCCTCAGGGTGTGAAAGGTGGTGAATCAGCCTGGCTCAATCAAAAGAGCCTCCTCCAATCCTGAGCCAAACTCTTATGTAGGGACGCTTGGTGGGGGGCAGCGGACCTTCTGGTCCCGCTTCCACACCTTGACTGCATCAGCACACTCACAAGGCGCCCTCTGTGCATGTTAGCGCCAGCTCTCTATGGGTCTGGCCTCACCTTCCGGGCCCCTCGTTGTCCCACTTATTCACCTTTTGCCCTGGTTTGAAACGTCCCAGAGGCGTTTGATGGAGTTCCAAAATGGAGGAGGTACGCGAAATCTGCACTTAGCCGGCAGAAACAAGAGAATCTGCCATCCTGTTAGAAAATTCGTGAACAAGGCGTAGTACTTAGTAAAAACTAGGTTACCACTAAATAAATATTCTGTGCAGTGATTGAAAAGGAGCTTATTGGTAAATGTAACCGTTTGAGGAAACGCTCTGTAAATTCCTTGTAGGGCAATGAATGATGTTTTTTGACACTGTTATGAGTCCCAACCAGATCTGTGAGTTTTCTAACCTTAACTATTATACTCATTTGGTGTTGCAGAAGTAGGTCATGGGACATGCTCCAAGAAGCAGATGTGTCCAGGAGGGAATAAGCAATAAGTTCTCCCACTGTGCCACAGCACTCAGGAGCTGGTACAAAAAATGTGGAAATTTAAATGCCACTTAATTTTAGTCTTTTTATAACAAAAAATATATATTAAAGAGATAGTTAATGGATTGTGTTTTAAGAGAATTCGGGTAAAATGATCTTTTTTTTTTCATATTTCTTTTTCAAATTGTAGTATTTTCTAATCAATGTTGCCCAAAATAAATTACTATGTTTCCACATTTTTAATAAAATGTCCATACTTTCTTATATGTAAATGGTCCACTAACCCTTTAGTGGACTTGCTCCTTTCACAGCGCAGCTCCGTCTGGAAGCTGCTGCTGCTACTAACCCAGAGGTCAGGAGTTCCAGGCCCTCCTCCGCCCAGAGTCTCCTGCCTGCGCCTCATCCCTGGTGGCCCATTGGTAGAGCGTCACTGCTCTGCAGCTTGACTGCCCTTCTGTCTCTCTCTGCTCGTTCTGTCTCTCTCTACGCTCGTTCTGTCTCTCTCTATGCTCTTGTGCTTTTTTTCTCTCTCAATAACGGTGACTACCACTGCCCTTCAGAGCTTTGCTTTTTTCTTTCCTTTTTTCGCTTTCTTTTCATTTAATATTCCCCCTGTTTTCGTCGCCCCTGAAGCTGCGATCCACGCGTCCCTGCCCCTCCAGTGTCTCTTCCCGCTCCTGCATTTTCCCATCTCCGAGCTGTCCAGCCCCCCTCAGCACTACCTAATGGTGACCAAAGGCGAGCCAAAGGCAAGCCCATCTGTACCCGTCTGTGCCTGGACTGCACCCAGAGCCAGGGACCCCAGTTCTCGAACTGTTCACTGCTACAACGCTAGCACCCTCTTCACCCTCAACCCTGGACGCCACACTGCCTGCCGCCTAGCGTCACCAAAGAAGACCCATGGATCCTTCACCTGCCGGAACTGCAAGCACTCCTTCACCCATGCCAACACACCAGCTCATCTCACCGCCCAGCCAACCAACAGCGCACCTGATCGAATCAACTGCATACTCCTTAAAGTGCGATCCCTCCACAAACACGCCACGGAAATCTGGGACCTCCTCAATGCCACCTCTCCCCGACATTGCTTTCTTCATGTAAACCTGGACCAACCCATGCTCTAGACTGGACATCGCCATCACCGTCGACTACAAAATCACCTACAAAGACCGCCCGACCGCCCAGGAGGAGGCATCACCATTTCCCACAGGAACAACCTCCCACTCTAACGACCCACTGATGACCATGGAACACCTCCAATTCCAGATCGAGAACAACATCAACACCACCCTCCATGAGACCTTCATCTACAGGCCCCCCAGACCCTAACTACTCTTCACCTACACCATCGTAGACCTCAACGCACCCCAAGCTCTTGCATCCACCAACTACATCCTACTCTGAGATCTCAACATAGACAACCCTAGTGACCACAACACTGCCTCCCTACTGAAGAACCTCACCAACATCGGTCTCAAGCAGATTAGTTCCTGCACCGACCCACACAGCTGGACATATGCTTGACACCGTTTTCTTCGCCAGCGGGAACACCAGCAACAGCCACATCACCGAACTTTCCTGGACCGGCCACCACTGTGTGCTTCTCGCCTTCGCCACGCCCACCGTACACCACCTCCCTCATCGCCCGTCCCCCTGTCGCAGCTCGGGCAAGGCCACTGGAGAACTTCTCATCGACTCCCTCAGCACAACCACTCCGCCAATGACAACTGATGCCAACACCGCAGTCCGCAACCTCCACCCATGGATCTCCGACTGCGCTGACACTCTGGAACCCCTCAAGAAGAGCCCAGGCAAGCAAAACACCAAGAAAGCCAGCTGGTTCACTCCTGCCCTCCACGAGTCCAGACGTACCTGCAGATGACTCAAGATGATATGGAGGAACAACAAATCTTCAGAAACCCACGCAACCTTCAAATCCGCTGTCAACTCACACCACCTCCTGCTCAAAACCACAAAGAAAACGGCCCTCCAAGACCGAATCAGTGCCAACGCACACAACGACAAAGAACTCTTCGCCATCGTCAAGAAGTTCACCAGGCTCAACAGCGACACCACAGACGTCCCCCTCTCCCAGGACCTCTGCAACAAACTCTGCTCCTTTTCCCACTACACGAT
Source organism: Triturus cristatus (assembly GCF_964204655.1). Lineage (NCBI taxonomy): Eukaryota > Metazoa > Chordata > Amphibia > Caudata > Salamandridae > Triturus > Triturus cristatus. The sequence goes on along the minus strand of NC_140592.1, from coordinate 27,730,247 downwards.
CAGGCAGATCTACAACAGCTTTGATGCCTAGACCCTGCCATTATTCCTGCCACCATCGCACACAACCACACCACACCCCAACAGACCATTCTCAGCTAGACCCCACTCACAACAGAGAACAAGACCATGAAGAGCATCCATTAGGAGCCCCGTCAGATCCTCGCCTGTACCACATCTTCCACAGAGCAGCCGCCACCATCACCCCCAGCTTAGCCACACCATCAACTGCTCTATCAAAACTGCCAGCCTTTCCCAACGACTTGAAACACGCCGAGTTCAACCCCCTGCTGAAGAAGTCGTCCTCCGACCCGACAGACCTCAAGAACTTCAGACCCATCTCCTTCCTCCCCTTCCCAGCCAAATTCTTCAAGAAGGCCATCAACGTCCAACTCTCCAAGTTCATTGAAGTAAACAATGTCCTGGACTCGTCACAATCCGGCTTCCGAAGCAACCACAGCACGGAAACCACACTTCTCGCCGCCACAGACAACATCTGCTCCCTCCTCGACCGATGCAAGACTGCAGCCCTCATCCTACTGGACCTCTCGGCCGTTTCAACACATTCTCCCACCACACCCTAATCACGTGACTCAATGAGGCCGGCATCCTCAACAAGGGACTGTAGTGGAACCACTCCTTACTCACCGGCCGGACACAGTGAGTCAGACTACCCCCGTTCCTCTCAGAATCTACAGAGATCAGCTGCTGAGTGCCCCCGGGTTCCTCCCTGAGCCCCATCCTCTTCAACGTCTCGATGGGCCCTCTCTCTGACATCGTCAGAAGCTACGGATTCAACATAGTCTCCAACGAACCCACATTCCACAGCGGAAAGAAGGCCATCGCCACTTGGATGAAAGACAGCTGCCTCAAGCTCAACTTAGACATGACCAAAGTGTTTATCCTGAGTCCCACCTTTTCATCCTGGGACAACTCCTGGTGGCCAGCCAATCTGGGACGGCCACCTACCCCTACAGACCACGCACGCAACCTTGGCATCATACTGGACTCATCACTCTCAATGAACCGCCAAATCATCTCAGTTTCCTGAGCCTGCCTATACACACACTCCTGCTTCAAAAGACATTCAGATGGATCCCCACAGAATCCAGAAAGACGGTAACCCACGCACTCATCACTAGCAGACTCAACTACAGCAATGCACTCTATGCCGGCATCACCCAGAAATAACTCATGAAACTGCCAGACTGGTCCTCGACATCCCTCACCACAGCCACATCACGCAACACCTCCGACAACTCCACTGTCTCCTGGTCAACAAGAGAATCCCCTTCAAGCTCCTCCAAATTACCTTCAAAGCTCTCCACAACATAGGACCAGCAGACCTAAACCACTGCCTCGCATTCCACGTACCCTCCAGACAACTCCTCTCTGCCCATCGCGCCCTACCCCTGTCCCCAGGATGCACAAGACCATAACCAGAGTAAGTTCCTCCTCATAGCTTGCCGTCAAGACCTGGAACACCCTGCATCTCAGGCAATCTGCGTCGCAGACCTAATTCAGGAAGTACCTCAGGACCTCAACTGGCTCTTTGAATGATCCTCCACCCAGAGGAACCAGCAGCCCGTCCCCCAGCGCCTTGAGACCCAGACCCTCACGGGTGAGTAGTCGCGCTTTACAAGCCCCTGATCGATTGATTAATTGAAACTGCATTGATGCTGTGCTGCGGTCGTATAGCTTATTGTTTGTTATTACACTGCAACATATTGAGGAAAACTTCAATAAAAAGATTAAACCATTTCTTAAAAAATATACATTGGGGGCGTGGCTTGCAGCCGATCATGATGGCCGCAGCTTAGAGGAGCTCCGAGGGAGACGTAGATTCCACAAGTAATCCGGCACATCATCCGTACATTTATCCTGTCCCAAAGACACCCACCGTGAACGGAAAGCACGGGGCATCAATTGCACCAATTCCGGGCCAGAAGTGACTCCGAGCGCGTTGAGGGGTGCGTGCCAAAGAGAGCGGCCTGGACGTGCGGCTGCAGCCGGGGACTGACGTCAAGCTGAGGCTGCCGGAAGTGAGTGCGATCAGACGGGTAGCTTAAAGCGAGATGGGCGCTTTAGCAGACTGCTGATATCGGGAGCGGAACACATCTGTCCCCAGCGTACATCACCCGGTAATTAATTCTTCCTCCCCTGGGGTACGCACAGTGCGCGGATTACACAGGGCACCCGCGGGGCTACTTCGGGGCCCGAGTCGCTGCGCAGCACCCATCAGAAGCACACAGAGGAGGGGGCGGCCTGATCATGTGGCCGGAGTCGGAGGCTGCGGTGTAGAAGTGCTTACCTTGGGGTGTGCACGGCCTAACTTTGAGCCGGTGATAGCAGTTTGAAGCGCTCTGGTGCGGGGAGCGGCCTAAACACCCGGGGGAGGCCGGGACCTCAATTGCCACAAAGGCCCGCCTGAAGTGAACTGTATACCGGGAACTAAAAGTGCCCATCAACGCGACCTCGCAGTGGCGACAGATTGCAGCGACGACATGGTAATAAATGACCCGGGAAGCCGAGCAACGCTCGGGACAGCTCCTGCTGGACTGGCGAGTGCATAAATTGAAGGCGCAATCAGACATAAAATCTGCCCCAGGGCCCCAACAGACTTCGTTTCCGGCGCCTGCGGCAATAATACCTATAAGAACGACGTTGCCCAAGACCATGGCTGCGGCTGAGCACAGGCCTATTAGCTGACGGCCCAGAGAGTTTTAAAGAGGGCGTGCAGAGTGAAAGTGTGTCACTGGTGATACAGTGCAGCTTTATTGACTGCGCATCAATGGTCCAAGGCCCCACAAATTACAAGTTTGCAGCGCGGCGGGAAAGCCGACAGGCTGCGCGTGGAGTGAGGTCCAGCGGCAGGCGGCGGCAATTACCGGCCGGCGCAGCACTCATCGGGCGAAGATGCGGGGCAGAGACCCGCGCACGAACTCACAGGTCAAACTGGACAAGTACGCAAATACGAAAGACTTTCCTGCTCTGCCTGCGCGCACAGGCATATCGGACAAAGACTCAGACCTGGAGGGCGCGACGAAATTGACGCTGGAAGATATCATGTCAGCTCTCACTAATGTACAATCGACGGTGGGGTCCATCTCCACTGATGTCTCCTTCCTGAGGGCAGACTTCCAAAAGATGACTGCCACGGTCACGGAGGTTGGGCACGTGACCGAATCCCTGTCGAATGACACCGCCGCACTGCGCCAAAAGGTCAGGCATTTAGAAGCAGAAAATAGACTCATGGCGGAGAAGCTGGATGACCAGGAGGGGCGCTCTCGATGCAACAACATCATAATTACGGGTATTCCCGAAAGCGAAGGGGGTCCAGCCATGGACCTTTATGTTGAGAATCTCATAAAAACTAGACTTCAACCCAGAGGCCTTTCGAATTTCTTCTCTGTGGACAGAGCGCACAGGGTGCCCGGGGGTAGGCCCAAGCCTGGGGCTCCCCCTAAACCCTTCTTGGCCCGCATTTTCAATTTCCGTGACAGGGATGCTATACTGCAAACAGCAAGAATGGCTCCGCCGCTGCGCATCAAAAACTCGGTGGTGTCCTTCTTTCCAGACTACACGGTGGAGGTAACTAAGCGTCGCAGGAGCTTCCTTGAGGTAAAAAAGAACTTAGACGCAGGGAACTACCATATTCCATGCTGTTTCCGAAACTGCGTGTAGTGGCGGATGGAACAACCTGATTTTTTCAAACGCCGGAGGAAGCCCACGACTGGCTCGAGGGATGGGGGCGAGTGGAGGGATCCCTGCGGACGGAGAAACGCCAGCAACAACGCAGGGAGGAAGAAGACTCCAGGCTCCACAGACAGGAACAAGAGGAGGAACGTATGCAACGGACTGAGACAGAGGACTGAAGAAAGGCAACATTACACGATCGAGACACACTCGAGCAGAGAGACGTTTGTACGGGGTGAACGCACATGAGGGGGGAATCTAATAGACGGTCAAGATGTGAACAACATGATCTTCCCACTCGAAGGAGGCATGCCAAGGACCGGTGCAGCAGGATTGGACGATGGAATGCAGCGCGCCCTTGTTACTAGACTGTCTTTGAGGAGGGGGCGGACTGCGGCACTCCACGGACTTCTCCCCCCTACACGCAAGTACTGTGAATGGGATTAAAGCACTCTGCTATGTTGGGGTGACAGATAGTTGAGGATCCGTCTGGCAGGGAGCAGGGAGGGGGGTGGTAGAGGGGGGTAGTTTTGCATTCATGGTTTTCTATGTTTTTTGTTATTTTCTATGGGCTAACCAAATTGTGATAATTATGCGAGTACAGGCACACTGAATAAGGTCTTTTCTGCGACAGATAGTGAAGTTCTGTAATTCTCGAGTCTGACTCCATTTTGTTCTGTGCCACCATTTTGTGTTGCCCTCACGTAGGCCTGTGAAGGTAGCCTGGCGAATAAAGTGGCCTGGCCTTCTTAGTTCATGTATACATTAACTAGGTTTCTTTTTGACTCTGAAATGAACTGTAAGAAACTGACCTCTGCACCTGAAACTGACCCCGCAAAGCCAATTTCCCTGATCGATCATTGTCTGAGATTGCCAATCAATGTTCAGGACAACTTTTAGTTTCCTTGCACATGCCTTATCTTGTTCAGCATCTGTTACCGTTTCTTTTTTTATGTTTCTTCATTACATGGGTTATGCTTTCAATTATAGGTTTGTCCGGCTTGTGGAGATTGAATTTGGGACATTCCTAATAATTAACTTTTGGGTTGGGATACTGTAAATTGAGTTTTTTGTTATGTGACACTTTGTTTGAAAATGTACCTTATTGGCTAGAATTTTGTGCAGTGGGTGTACATTTATAATGTGAATATTGGGTATAAAAGGAGACGTCTCGCCTTAGTAAAATGAGCAGTCTCCTGAGAATTTACACCGTGATGTCTTTCTAGGATCACTGTTACTAGCTGCAGATAATAAACTTGATCTCTGATGCCATCCAGAAGTATTCCGTGTCTCTGTATACCAAGACAGGTGAACTCGAAGATCTTAGGCGTGCCCCTGACGCCGCTTGGTTAAACCCCGGTTCGTCAACTGGCGCCCAGCGTGGGGCGACTTCAGCGGTACTGGTCCAAGCCCGAAGATTGTGAGGAGCCCCGTGAGGAAATTCTGGAGGACGGCCGCCACTTCATCGACCCCTGCATTTCGACGTGGACCGAAGGTTTTTTTCTGCGAGGCTTCCCCTTTCCGATGGCTGCGAAGGACTGCTGCCCTGACTGTCGCCCTGTCTTGGACCCTCTTGTGATGATTTGTAAGGCGAGACGTTAGACGGTCTTCTGGTGGCGTGACAGACATTTGGTTAAGTATAAGTGGGTCGCTCCCACGACTTTGATTTGTTTCTTGGTTTTGATTCGGCCATTGCAATAGTCGAAGCCGGGGGGTTCGTATGTTTGCGAGTGTATCATTTTTGATAATCCCTTGAAGTTTGAAGCAAGACTAGTGAGCTAAAAGATGCCTGGTTTTAGCAAATTTAGGAAATGGTTTTGTTGTAGTTGTAATAGGGATTCCCGATTGGAGGACTCGTGTCCGATACCTCCGGTTGGAACTCCAACTTATGAGCTCTATTCAAAGTATGGTGTAGGTCCCATTACCTTTAATGAAGTATGGGTCCGTTATACAAGGAAAGATGGTGTTTTACGATGGCCCCAACATGGCAGTTTTGAATCAGATGTTTTAGATAACCTAGAAGTTGCGCTATTTAAGAAGAAAGCCCGGCCGGCGATGTTTTACTCTTTCTGCCTTTGGCGTAAGGAAGCCAAACAGCGAGAAATTAAGCAAGCTAAGAGAGATAGGAAGTAAAGGAATATATCGGTAATGCAAGCTGCTAGGCAGTTTAAGGAAGATGAAGAAGATCGTGCGGTTGAAGTGTCAGATAGACAACATTGCATGGCCATTGACAAATGTTACCCGGCTTTGCCACCTCCCCTTTCAAATGTGACTGTAGACCCTGAAAAGGATCCTTTGATGTCACATTTACTGAGATTACCACCCCCTTATGTGCAGGGTGCTACTGCACCTCAGTTACCTCCAGTTGTTGCACCCCTTGTTGTCGTTCAACCCCCTGTTGTAGTTCAGCCACCCGTTGCTTCACAGGTGGTTCTTCCTCCCCCGGCGCAGCCCCCTCCAGGGCCGCCAGCCTTGCCACCAGCCTTGCCTCAAACTCCTTTGCCTTACACTCCTTTATCTGCGACTTCTCTTATTTCTGTCCCTACGTCTCTGTCACCTCAAAACACTTTGTCTCCTGTCCTCATGTCAACTTCTTCTCCTTCTGCTCGGCAACGAATGACTGAGACTGTCACAAGTCTTTTGTCTCCTTTCTTTGGGTCACTGAATATGACCCCTGTTTCTGAACGTAAGCAGAGACGTAGTCAGCTCCCTGGTCCCGAAGAGCGGGCAGTGTTAGATCTCCTTGCTTGTAGCTGGGTTTCGAATACCTCCAAGTACAGTCCACAAGTGGTTATGGATAACTTCCTACAGTGGTAGGCACCAAAACAAAGGTATGTTTTTGATGTCATGTGTACCTTCCTTCGTCAGGAGTGGGAAGATAATGAGTTGTGTTCAATTCCACTGGAATTGCTTAATGTTCAGTCTGAATTTGCTAAAGGGACTATAGTGGGTTCCGATGTTGAGGAAGCGATAGAGACATTACTTACTTTTTGGTCTAGACTTCCACCTCAGTCATTGTTCGAACCTGACCCTTCTATTAGGAGAAAAGTGAAGCAGTATCCTATGAGGGAGGATGTATGACGTTACAACGCACACTTTTACAACGCATGCACTTACAACGCATTTTTTACAACGCATAATCCATTACAACGCATGACATTACAACGCATGACACTACAACGCATTTTTAAAAAATACCTTTACAACGCATTACCATTACAACGCATACTACCTTTACAACGCATACCATTACAACGCATAATATTAAATTACATTTAAGGTAAGTATTAGATAGTATAGGGGTAAAAATTACTATTCTAACTCCAGGGGGTGCAACAGTAGGGTAAGTGTTGGATAGTATAGGGGTAAAAATTACTATTCTAACTCCAGGGGGTGCAACATTAGGGTAAGTGTTGGATAGTGTAGGGGTAAAAATTACTATTCTAACTCCAGGGGGTGCAACAGTAGGCTAAGTGTTGGATAGTGTAGGGGTAAAAATTACTATTCTAACTCCAGGGGGTGCAACAGTAGGGTAAGTGTTGGATAGTATAGGGGTAAAAATTACTATTCTAACTCCAGGGGGTGCAACAGTAGGGTAAGTGTTGGATAGTATAGGGGTAAAAATTACTATTCTAACTCCAGGGGGTGCAACAGTAGGGTAAGTGTTGGATAGTATAGGGGTAAAAATTACTATTCTAACTCCAGGGGGTGCAACAGTAGGGTAAGTGTTGGATAGTATAGGGGTAAAAATTACTATTCTAACTCCAGGGGGTGCATCAGTAGGGTAAGTGTTGGATAGTATAGGGGTAAAAATTACTATTCTAACTTCAGGGGGTGCATCAGTAGGGTAAGTGTTGGATAGTATAGGGGTAAAAATTACTATTCTAACTCCAGGGGGTGCATCAGTAGGGTAAGTGTTGGATAGTATAGGGGTAAAAATTACTATTCTAACTCCAGGGGGTGCATCAGTAGGGTAAGTGTTGGATAGTATAGGGGTAAAAATTACTATTCTAGCTCCAGGGGGTGCATCAGTAGGGTAAGTGTTGGATAGTATAGGGGTAAAAATTACTATTCTAACTCCAGGGGGTGCATCAGTAGGGTAAGTGTTGGATAGTATAGGGGTAAAAATTACTATTCTAACTCCAGGGGGTGCATCAGTAGGGTAAGTGTTGGATAGTATAGGGGTAAAAATTACTATTCTAACTCCAGGGGGTGCATCAGTAGGGTAAGTGTTGGATAGTATAGTGTAATATTATGCGTTGTAATGGTATGCGTTGTAATGGTAGTATGCGTTGTAATGGAATGCGTTGTAAAGGTAGTTTTTAAAAATGCGTTGTAGTGTCATGCGTTGTAATGTCATGCGTTGTAATGGATTATGCGTTGTAAAAAATGCGTTGTAATGGTAGTGCGTTGTAAAAGTTGCGTTGTAAAGGTTGTTCCCCATGAGGGAGGTTCCCCCTGTATGGAGAGAGGCAGTTGTGGCTGATGCCGCTCATGGTATTGCGGCTGCACCGGCTCATTTTCAGCGAGTGTGGGTGCATGTCCCTTGGAAGAGAGCTGAGGTTCTGGCTCTTAAGTAGACTTTGCCTGGCCCCCGTAAAAATCCTGCTGGTTATTATAAGGAGTTGTCTCAGACAGTTGATGCGTGGGTTATGAATTTAGCTGACATAGATATGTTGATGGGTAATGTAGTTCCTCAACCCTTGTGGGCGAAGATCCGTCACAAGGATCACGCGCCAGAGTTAGGAGATACGTGGGTTAATATTACTGCTGCAGATGGTCGGCAGGTAGGAGGTGCCAAACCTGAACCCTTAGTTGCAGAACTACCTGGTAGGATTATTAATTTAATGAAAACTATGATGCCTCCTCTGCGGGTGAATTGGGACAAGTTAGCAGCATGCAAACAAAAGAAAGACGAGAGTGTGTCTGATTTCTTCACTAGGTTTGAGGAAACATTCATTGATCATAGTGGTCAGGATATGAGTACAGAAGGTGGTTAGAGGTTGTTTGTAGATAAGTTTGTTTTTAATTTACTTCCTGAACTTTCTAATAAGTTAAAGGACTCTGAGAGTTCATGGGCTGTTTCTTCTTCGGCTCAGATATTGGCTCCTGCACAATACTATGAGAATAGAGATAAAGATGAGAAGGATAACGTAGAGAAGAAGACTAGAGAATTAAAAACTAAAGTTCTTCTGCAGCAGGCTTATCCGCCTCGCCCTAATCAGCGTCAGTTTCAGCAACCTTCCCAGTTTCAGCAACCCCCACAGTTTCAGAAACTGTTGCAGAAGCCTGAGTCTTTTGCTTCGCGACTCCCGCTTGGCCCTAATCAGTGTGCTTATTGTAAAGAAGAAGGTCACTTCAAGAATAGTTGCCCGATCTTGCTACAGCGTGCGAATGGTATGTCTGGTCTGAGAGGTCGTGGTGGTTTTCAACAAGTACCTAGGGGTAGGGGACGTGGTACGTTTCCCCAGAATGAACGTTCCTTTTCCCCTCAGAATTCTATGAATTATTTTGACCAACAGAATGTTCCGACCGTCCAGTCCGCTCAGTACTACACTGATGATTATTATGTTGGAAGTGAGAGTGCTTGTTTTAATGATAGTTAGGACAGCCATGGACAAAGGGAGGGAGAAGTGTCAGTTCCAGTAGACTAGAGTGGACCTTATTTTGAAGTGATTACATCAAGTGTGGCAGAACCTTTTCTTTTGGATACTGGTGCAGCAAAGAGTTCTATCATGCACTCTAAACTCCCCCGCGCACCTTTGTCTGGCTTGACCAATGTTTCAGTAGGATTTTCTGGCGCCCCAGTTCGTAATCCGTTTTCTTGTACTTTGCCCCTTTCTATTGGTCCCTGTGAATTGGAGGCTCCCCTTATTCTAACGACGGGCTGTGGCGAGAATCTGTTGGGTTTGGACTTGTTGAAAAGATTGCATGCGACATTACATTGTTCTCCTTCGGGAGTACATCTTACGGTGGGTAAGAAAGTGATTTCCCCGATGTATCTGTCTAAGGATCGCCTTCCACTGGAACTGCGTTCTCTCCCTGATACACTTTGGGCTACAGGTCCCAATGATGTTGGTCTCTTGTAGATTCCACCCTATGTTGTTACCCTTAAGTTGAATGCTAAATTACCTCGCATTCCCCAGTACAAAATTTCCAGGGATGGCAAAAGAGCTCTTTTAGCGATTATCTATGATTTGGTTGAGAAAGGTGAGGTTGAAGAAACGAGAGGTAATGTGTGCAACAGTCCTGTTCTGCCTGTCCTTAAGCGTACTGACTCTTCTCAGCCACCTGTGTATCGGTTTGTGATCGACCTTTGCGAGGACAATAAGATCGTTGTGCCACAGTTTCCTGTTGTCCCGGACATTACTGCTTTATTGACTATGATCCCTGCCTCAGCTGCTTGGTTTTCTGTTATTGATCTGAAGAACGCTTTCTTCAGTATTCCGATTGCTGAGGAAAGTAGGGATATTTTTGGCTTCTCTTTAGGAGGCCGCAGTTTCCGGTTTAAGCGCGCTCCTCAAGGTTATTGTGAGAGTCCCTCCATTTACAGTCAGGCTTTGAAAACTCAGCTTGATACTCTTGCATTGCCTTCTGGTGTTACTCTTATCCAGTATGTTGATGATCTGTTGGTTGACTACTTACATGATTTGACTGCTAAATTGCGTGTTCTTCACCAACAGGTCCATGACACTTTGCCTTCAGTTTCTGTAGACGCAGGCCACACGATTCAACCTGGCGACTGGGTTTTAACCAAGAATTTCCAGAGGTCAAAGAACTTGGAACCAAGATGGACCAGTCCATACCAAGTCGTGTTATCAACTCGGACTGCTATTAAGGTGTTTCGGCAAGAAAAACTGGGTACATGGTACCCATTGTAAGAAGATACCTTTGCCCTTACCGTACGATAAGTGGGTCCGGGAAGGTGTTGCCGATTCCGAGAGTGAAAGGGTTCCGAGATTTGTACTTTTTAGCGATGCACATCTGGAATGGAATCAGTCAGAACGTGCGGATGATAAAGTCTTGCAAGAAGCTGTGCCGCCGGGTTTGAGACTTGATACTACGCACCCAGAGACACTCTTTCAGGATCAAACTGTGCCTGGTAAGGAACGCTACAACTTAAGGTCTAAAATGGACAAATAAAATTTGATTTTTTTTGTGAATTACACTCTTTCTGACAAGAGACTATTTTTCTTTTTCTTTTTCGAACCACCATCCGGGTTCAGCTGCAGGGTCACGGTATAAGAACTTAAGGGGTGGCCCGCGTATTGATGAAAGGTCTGCGGTTCTAGGGACGTCTAGGACGCCTGGACGCACACTTGAGTGAAGAAGGAAAGTTGCCGCGAGCAGCACGTTAGAGGATGGAGTCTGTTGTAACTGAAAGAGATGTTGAGAGAATAGATCTTAAGACAAGATTTTGTACATTGATACATAGCAAATGTTTTATAATATTGTGCTTTTTGATGTTTTTAAGTATCACATTAGCTTGTGTGGGTTTGTCAGGAAACTGCAAGCTTGTGGACTTTGGGGAAATTGTCTGATTTGTGCTTCCGACATTAACACTCTTTGCAATCATGTATGCCTTCCTTATATGTCAGAAACTGTGTAAGGTAATTGTTTGGCATATTCATTATAGTCATTATGAACAATGTTTGTTTGTTTTCTTTTTCCCAGAAAGGACTGAGGTTTTCCTTTCACTTTTTATTTATTTTCTCTACAACACATGTTCATTTGTTCACTTTGCACGTTTAGAAAACGTTCCTTTTCACGTGTTTGCCAAGCACGCGCTGAAACGCCCCCTGATTGCTTGGAAACACGTGCGTTGCAGGGAACACCTGGTAACGTCTATAAATAGCCAGCGCGCTATTAATCTTGGCTTGACTTCGTCTTGAGATATCGAGTAGCCAGGAAGACGTCCGTGAGCTGAACATCGTCGAGACTGGATTCCCAAGTGATTGAAGCCTGAAACCGAGATTGTGAAGAAGAGAGAGCTTCAGTTAAGTCCTGGGTTTTGATTATTTCATTTTGCATTGCTCCCGTGCCTCGCGCTAAAACTATTTCCAAACCAGCAGTGAACCGAGTGACATGACAAGGGCGCGCTTGTAATTTAAGAGCCTGGAAAGACTTGTGAATGCATTATTTCATCTGGCATTGCTCCCGTGCTATTTCTCAACCAGCAGGAAATCGAGTGACATGAAAGGGCGCGCTCGTTATTTAAGAGCCTGGAAAGACTTGTGAATACACTCCTGTGTTCTTTGGCCTTTGAACTAGACAGAAAGAGACAATAGCAAAACGGACACATTAGAAAGTGTGACATTGAATAAGAGCGCATTTGGAGTGAAAAGCTAGATGGTATTTAAAAGGACCAATTCCTATTATGTTGTATTTGAGGAATATTTCATGCACTGTTTTGTTGAGTTACAAGTATATCACTCTGTGGTCTTAGTGTAACCACTAGCCAAAATATAATAAGTAGTACTTAGATTGTTTTCCAAAGGGGTTATCTTTTTCAGGAAAGAAGTAAGCAAGATTCAAAAGGATACTGAAAGGGACTAAGTGAGAAGTGTTTGTCAACGGTCCTAACTTGCAGAAAGAGGTGCATCTTTGAAGGCTATTGTACAATTAATACGAGGTGAATTTATATTTACATACAAAGAGAGTGTTTATTAGATCTTGTCGCTTGAAAGAAGTTATGAATGTGTTATTGTATTTTCTTTAGTCTTGAAAGAATACAAGCAAGCTTCTCTAACAAGAACCCGGCTGGTCCAGAAGAGAAGTAGCAGTGTCTCTTTCTTTGTGTGTTGTTCGTTGTCCCAATCCCCTTTCCTTTTGGAGTATCTGCCAACGTCATTGTTAGTATCAGTGAGGTTGAGAGATAGTCCAGGAGGGTTTGGGAATAACCGTCTCATCGCCCCTGTCAACTACCTGGATTTCAGGTGAGTGGTTGGACAATTACGACAGAAAGTCAAGCCATAACATTTATAGTTGACCTGGGCGATGGATTCCCCGGTAGAGAAAGACATCCCATCCATGCAGGAGTTGTCGCAAGTGCTACGAACTCTAAGGCAGGAAGTAGCTGATTTAAGACAGGAAAATTCCCAGTTACGTAATGATTTACAGCGTTATAAACCTCGAGATAACCCTTGGGATTCTACTGTGCGACCCAAAGTTGTGCTACAGCCATCTCGTTTCACTTTTCAGGCTACTAATTCGGATGCTCCTTCAGTGCCACCTATAAATGTTTCAGTTACCACTCCAACTGCTGTTCCTTTAGCTCCCCCGGAGCGGTTCCTTGGGGATCATGCAAAGTTTGATATTTTTCTTAATCAGTGTCAGTTGCATTTTTTATGTCGCCCAGCGGCTTTCCCTAACGATGAGGCTAAGGTGGCTTTTGTATTATCATATTTGGGTGGTGTCGCAGCTAATTGGTCTATTCCTTTTGTAGATAGGGATGACCCTATTTTACATGATTTTTCTCGTTTTAGATCTGAATTGCGTAAACTGTTTGCTAGACACCAGTTCATACAGGCCAGTGATAATGAACTCCTAAGTTTACGACAAGGTTCTAAGGATTTACTGACTTATATGACGTCCTTCAATCGTTTAATTGCTGAAACTGAATGGCCACAAGAGAAAAGAACATCGTTGTTCTATCGTGGGCTGCGGGATGAGCTCAAAGATGTTCTGGCTCAAATAGTTGATCTCCCTACAGATTGTTCAGATTTTATGGACCTAGTGGTCCGATTAGACCATCGGTTAGGGGAACGTAAAGGGGAGAAATCGCGACCTGATGCACCAAGGGTTTTAGTGTTTAAACAGGAAAGAAAGGAACCGACTCATACCAATTCGGATAGCATAGAGCCCATGCAAATAGGTGGAGTTCGGGGGCCACTGTCAAAAGAGGAAAAGGATCGTAGGCGTAGACTGAAACTCTGTTTGTACTGTGGGAAATCGGGGCATTTTGCCCGAGAATGCTCTTCTAAACCACCCATGCCCAGGAAAGTAGTTGGTAGCAGTGATTCTCCCTTGGTTACTGATGATCCTTCGGGAAACGTACTGGCCCGATAAGGAAGGAGACCCCCCTATCGAGCATCTTGGATTCCCGGGTCTCTCATCAACATTTAGCTAATACTATGACGACTGTCTCTCGACATTTAACACTCATTGTCACCTTACTTTTGTCTAAACAAGTTAGGAAGGTTATCCCGATTCTGTTAGATTCAGGAGCTACCGGAAATTTTTTAGACATCGGTTTAGCTAGAACCTTGGATATAGCAACATCCAAAAAATTGATTCCAGAACCCGTTCGAGCAGTTGATGGATCTGAACTAACCTCAGGTTTGATCCAATTTCAGACTCAACCATTAACCATGGTTTGTGCTGATGGGCATTCTGAAGAGATTCAATTTGATTTGATTGACACACCTGTTTTTGGGGCTATCTTAGGAATACCTTGGCTTCAGACACACAATCCCAAGATTGATTGGGTAAAACGGACAGTAACCTTGGATTCCTCTTTTTGTGCTCACTCTTGTTATGCAGACAAGAGGATGCCCATCGCTCCCTTACATTGTGCCTCTGTTAGCATTCCGTGTGAAGAACAAGAGACTCCGGTACCTCATCATTACAAAGATTTTTCTGATGTCTTTTCTGAGGTACAAGCCACTCAACTTCCACCTCATCGGTCTTTTGATTGCCGAATAGATCTCATTCCAGGTGCTAACTTACCTTGTAGCAGAGTCTATGCTCTGTCAGACCCAGAAACACGATACTTACGGGAATATCTAGATGATCTACTCTTGAAGGGGTTTATACGTCACTCTACCTCTCCAGTAAGTTCTCCTTTATTCTTCGTACCGAAGAAGAACAAAGAACTCCGCGCTTGCATAGACTATCGCGCATTAAACAAGGTCACAGTAAAAAACCGTTATCCTCTACCACTCATTCCTGTCCTCTTGGATCAAATTAGGAATTCCACTATCTTTACCAAGCTTGATCTTAGGGGTGCTTATCATCTTATTCGTGTAAAGGAAGGTGACGAGTGGAAGACGGCTTTCCGAACTAAGTTCGGATTGTTCGAATATACTGTGATGCCCTTTGGGCTATGTAATGCGCCTGCGGCGTTTCAATATTTCATTAATGAAGTATTACAGGATTTCTTGGATGTCTGTGTCATTTGTTATATAGATGACATTCTGATTTATTCCACGTCTACTGAGGAACATGTACTCCACGTAAGGGCAGTGTTGCAACGTTTACGAGAACATCAGTTGTTCATTAAACTAGAGAAATGTATGTTTCATGTTTCCACTGTTGAGTTCCTTGGCTATGTACTCTCTCCTCAGGGTATTGGCATGGACCATTCTAAAGTTCAGGCTATTTTGCGTTGGGAATCCCCTAAGTCAGTGAAAGATATTCAACGGTTTTTGGGATTTGCTAACTTTTACCGACGCTTCATTCCACGTTTTTCTTCCTTGGTGACCCCAATCACACAGTTGTTAAAAAAAGGGGTCCGCTTCAGTTGGTCTGATGTGGCTGAGAAAGCCTTTCAAAGTCTAAAGAAGGCCTTTACCGAAGCACCCGTTTTGCAGCATCCTGATCCCACGCAACCTTATTTTGTGGAAGCAGATGCTTCGCAAGTAGCGGTGGGGGCCATTTTGTCACAACGAAACCCTGCTACTGGTCATCTCCATCCTGTTGCCTATTTTTCTAAAAAGCTGTTACCAGCCGAACAAAACTATACGGTGGCAGAACGAGAATTACTGGCCATTAAGTTGGCCTTTGAAGAATGGCGTCATCATTTGTTGGGAGCACGTCATACTATCACTATTTACTCAGATCACCGTAACTTACAATTCTATCAGAATGTCAAAGCTTTAACACCTAGACAGCTGCGCTGGCTTCTGTTTTTCAATGAGTATGATTTTGTCATCACCTATAAGCCCGGAAAAGAGCAACAGAAATCTGATACTTTGTCACGCCTTAGTTTCCAAGGTACTGAGGTAGATCAGGAAGAGAGTAAATCGATTATTCCTGACGATAAAATTGTTGCTCTTTGTGGTCCACAGGAGTTTTGGTTACAGATTGACAAAGCGCAAAAGGAAAACAAGATCTTACCCGATCTAAAAAAAAAAAGGGGTTTATGGTATCATGACGATCAGGTTTATGTTCCAACAAAAGAACTCCAACAAACGATTTTATCTTGGACTCATGATTCTGTGTTTTCTGGTCATCCTGGGTGTAAGAAAAATGTTGAGCTTATTGAGCGACAATTTTGGTGGCCAACTCTCGTAGTTGATGTTAAGCAATATGTTCAAACATGTCCAGTTTGTATTCAATCAAAAAGTCCTCATATGGCTCCAGCAGGATATCTTCACCCTATACCTATCCCCTCAGCCCCGTGGCACTTGATAAGTATGGATTTTGTCACAGATCTTCCTGCTTCTAATGGTTGTCATGTAATTTGGGTAGTGATAGACTATTTGACCAAAATGGCTCATTTGGTTCCTCTTAAAAAGTTGCCTACTGCCAAGGAACTCACCGATTTATTCATCCAACATATTGTAAAATTGCATGGTTTGCCATCTGCCATTATTTCGGACCGAGGTCCTCAATTTGTTTCTAGGTTCTGGCGAACCTTTTGTTCAGTCATGAAAATTGATGTCCGTCTGTCTTCTGCTTACCACCCTCAGACAGATGGACAAACTGAAAGATTAAATCAAACTATGGAGCAATTATTGCGTTGTTTTTCCTCCAGTTGGTCCTCAGATTGGGATAAGGCTTTACCCTTGGTAGAATTTGTGTATAACAATTCTGTTCACTCAGCAACAGGGGTTTCCCCATTCTATCGTTTATTAGGATATCACCCACGCATGTTACCTGTTCCACAACTGGATCTTGACATTCCTGTTCCTGCTGTTCCTGTTCATCATGCGAATTTACATGATATACAGAAAAAAGTCATTGATCATATATCTCACTATCAACAGCAGGTAAAGACGCAAGCAGATAAACATAGAAGGGAAACTCCACAATATTCCGAGGGAGATTTAGTTTGGTTGTCATCTAAGAATCTTAGGTTAAGTGCTTCCCGAAAACTTCAACCACGGTTCTTAGGACCATTCCCAATAAAGAAAATCATTAATCCAGTCACTATGGAATTATGTTTACCCACTGACTATCAAATCCATCCAGTATTCCATGTTTCCCTTTTGCAACCTTATGTAACTCAAACTAGACCTGGTCCACCTCCTCCTCCTGTTAAGGTAAATGGGCAATGGGAGTACGAGATCGAAAAAGTCTTGGATGCAAAAAGAACCAATGGTATTTTGTATTATCTGTTAAGTTGGAAGGGTTATGGCTCTGACGAAAATTCATGGGAGCCGGCTTCTTCCATACATGCTCCCCGTTTGCTTAAGTTATTTCATCTGCAACATCCCACGAAGCCTCGTCCTATATCGAGGGTTTTGAGGGGGAGGACTGTCAGGAAACTGCAAGCTTGTGGACTTTGGGGAAATTGTCTGATTTGTGCTTCCGACATTAACACTCTTTGCAATCATGTATGCCTTCCTTATATGTCAGAAACTGAGTAAGGTAATTGTTTGGCATATTCATTATAGTCATTATGAACAATGTTTGTTTGTTTTCTTTTTCCCAGAAAGGACTGAGGTTTTCCTTTCACTTTTTATTTATTTTCTCTACAACACATGTTCATTTGTTCACTTTGCACGTTTAGAAAACGTTCCTTTTCACGTGTTTGCCAAGCACGCGCTGAAACGCCCCCTGATTGCTTGGAAACACGTGCGTTGCAGGGAACACCTGGTAACGTCTATAAATAGCCAGCGCGCTATTAATCTTGGCTTGACTTCGTCTTGAGATATCGAGTAGCCAGGAAGACGTCCGTGAGCTGAACATCGTCGAGACTGGATTCCCAAGTGATTGAAGCCTGAAACCGAGATTGTGAAGAAGAGAGAGCTTCAGTTAAGTCCTGGGTTTTGATTATTTCATTTTGCATTGCTCCCGTGCCTCGCGCTAAAACTATTTCCAAACCAGCAGTGAACCGAGTGACATGACAAGGGCGCGCTTGTAATTTAAGAGCCTGGAAAGACTTGTGAATGCATTATTTCATCTGGCATTGCTCCCGTGCTATTTCTCAACCAGCAGGAAATCGAGTGACATGAAAGGGCGCGCTCGTTATTTAAGAGCCTGGAAAGACTTGTGAATACACTCCTGTGTTCTTTGGCCTTTGAACTAGACAGAAAGAGACAATAGCAAAACGGACACATTAGAAAGTGTGACATTGAATAAGAGCGCATTTGGAGTGAAAAGCTAGATGGTATTTAAAAGGACCAATTCCTATTATGTTGTATTTGAGGAATATTTCATGCACTGTTTTGTTGAGTTACAAGTATATCACTCTGTGGTCTTAGTGTAACCACTAGCCAAAATATAATAAGTAGTACTTAGATTGTTTTCCAAAGGGGTTATCTTTTTCAGGAAAGAAGTAAGCAAGATTCAAAAGGATACTGAAAGGGACTAAGTGAGAAGTGTTTGTCAACGGTCCTAACTTGCAGAAAGAGGTGCATCTTTGAAGGCTATTGTACAATTAATACGAGGTGAATTTATATTTACATACAAAGAGAGTGTTTATTAGATCTTGTCGCTTGAAAGAAGTTATGAATGTGTTATTGTATTTTCTTTAGTCTTGAAAGAATACAAGCAAGCTTCTCTAACAAGAACCCGGCTGGTCCAGAAGAGAAGTAGCAGTGTCTCTTTCTTTGTGTGTTGTTCGTTGTCCCAATCCCCTTTCCTTTTGGAGTATCTGCCAACGTCATTGTTAGTATCAGTGAGGTTGAGAGATAGTCCAGGAGGGTTTGGGAATAACCGTCTCATCGCCCCTGTCAACTACCTGGATTTCAGGTGAGTGGTTGGACAATTACGACAGGTTGGACTGTCTATGCTATACAACAGACATCTGCACCCACCTCCCAACCTATGCTTTCTTTCACTACTGTTTCTTTGCACCAGTTTTATACGTTGCCTGAACATGAACAGACAAGGAGATCAGAATTTGTCAACAACTCGTTTATACAGTTGTTGCATCAGCATCAATTAGTAGTAAATACCACTAATTGTTGGGTTTGTGGTCTTATGCCTCATACGACAGATAAAGGTATGCCATATTTGGTTTTGCCTTTTTCTTTTAAAGGGTCTGTGTGGGCTTTTCAGACCATGTTTATCTATGCAAATGAGGTACGCCCCTTACGTTCCCTTAAAGATAACTCGAGCAATAGTGCTTTAATAAGGGGAATAGTAGCTATGATCCGAGATATTGATGCATATAATGCTATCCAGGCTTACGTTGGTTGGAACGTGACTGGATATAGTACCAGTTTGACAGAGAAGGAGAGACGAAAAAGGTCTCCCCCTATTAGGATTGTACCCCACCGAGGCCACTTTTGTTTTCAAGGTAATGGTCGGAATCCGAAAGCTCAGCTACGTAAGAGTGTGTGTGCTCAAACTTATGTCTATTCATCTCGGACTTCTCCACCGTTTGTGCCAGCTAAAGGCACATATTTTGTTTGTCATGACAGAGCCTACACATGGTTGCCACCTGATTTTTCAGGAACGTGTTATGTGGCGTTTCTACTTCCCCCTACATACACTACTGCTTCAGACTATCATAGAACAAGATATGGTAGAGGTGTCTTCAATAAGGAAGATACTGCAGCACACGAAGTAGGAGATTTCTTCAAGGGCTTCTTGCCCTTTTGGGGTCCTATGATCAATAGTAGGCATATTCGACAGCTTGTCCGCGTTGTTGAAGCTACTATTAATGAGACAGCAGGTGCTCTTAGTAATGTTACAGCTGAGCTTCAAGCGGACCGCCTCATGACTTTGCAGAACCGTATGGTATTAGACATCATACTTGCAGATCGGGGAGGAGTATGTAAATTGATTGGATCCAGTTGCTGTGTTTACATACCAGATAATGCCCCTACAGTGTACCAAGCCATCTCTAGGTTGTATAAAATCTCTGAGTCTATCCATGTAGACGAAGGAGACTGGTCATTGATGGGATGGTTTTGGGGACTGCTGTCCAAATGGGGATGGAAGATTTTGACATTCCTTGGTATGGTTTTAACCATCCTTTTCTATTGTTGTCTTTGCATCCAGTGTGGTCCCGCCATTTGTAGTCTTTGTGCTACTATGTGAGTTCTGAGACCTGTCTCGAGAGAAGTAGAGAATAATAAGATGATGCTACAGCAATACTTTGATGACCTAATGAATATCGACATAGACCTAGATTCAGATTAACATGAGTCTTAGGTTTTTGCCTACGTAATGGCAAAAGGAGGGTCTGAGGTTCTGTAATTCTCGAGTCTGACTCCATTTTGTTCTGTGCCACCATTTTGTGTTGCCCTCGCGTAGGCCTGTGAAGGTAGCCTGGTGAATAAAGTGGCCTGGCCTTCTCAGTTCATGTATACATTAACTAGGTTTCTTTTTGACTCTGAAATGAACTGTAAGAAACTGACCTCTGCACCTGAAACTGACCCCGCAAAGCCAATTTCCCTGATCGTTCTTTGTCTGAGATTGCCAATCAATGTTCAGGACATCGTTAACTTTTAGTTTCCTTGCACATGCCTTATCTTGTTCAGCATCTGTTACCGTTTCTTTTTTTATGTTTCTTCATTACATGGGTTATGCTTTCAATTATAGGTTTGTCCGGCTTGTGGAGATTGAATTTGGGACATTCCTAATAATTAACTTTTGGGTTGGGATACTGTAAATTGAGTTTTTGTTATGTGACACTTTGTTTTAAAATGTACCTTATTGGCTAGAATTTTGTGCAGTGGGTGTACATTTATAATGTGAATATTGGGTATAAAAGGAGACGTCTCGCCTTAGTAAAATGAGCAGTCTCCTGAGAATTTACACCGTGATGTATTTCTAGGATCACTGTTACTAGCTGCAGCTAATAAACTTGGTCTCTGATGCCATCCAGAAGTATTCCGTGTCTCTGTATACCAAGACAGGTGAACTCGAAGATCTTAGGCGTGCCCCTGACGCCGCTGGGTTAAACCCCGGTTCTTCAATAGTGGGTATGCTGAGCACACCACAAGAGAGACCCATGGAAACTGTCTACACCCATGCACGCCGAAAACGGCACCATGAGGACTGCACATTTACAATTAGATACTTGAATCAGGCAAGCTGGGAGGCAGAGAGGTGGGTGGGAGAGAGGGACTGTTATGTTGGTATTCTTTGTTCTTAGTTGCGATTCTCACAAGGGCGAATATGGCACACTTCCTATCTGTGATTATAATCATTTTCTGGATGCGCTATGGGAATGATCCTGAGGCAGTACATGTTGCTCGTGGTAAAAAGGGATGATGCAGGCACAACAAGAGTCTAATTCGCAGATGCCCCAGGTGTCCCCGATCACTCCTTTGTCGCTGCTTACATGGAACGTAAATGGGCTGGGAGATAAGATAAAGAGGTGTCTGGTCATACAATATTTGAGGAGGTGTGCACCGGCGGTGGCCCTGCTGCAGGAGACACACTTGGTGGGCTCGGCCTGCAGGGCTATGGACTGTTGGGGGTTTCGAATGGTGGTGCATTCTGAGTTCTCTTCTGGTTCAAGGGGTGTTGGTATTCTAGTACGCCAACAGTTTCCCTAATAATAACGCATACTCAGACGGATGACCAGGGTCGATTTGCGGCTATTACATGTCAGTGGGAAGGGAAACTGTTCAATATCGTGTCAGTATACATCCCTCCGGCCCTTCATTCAGTGGCCCTCCCAGCGCTTAGCGCATTTCTATTAGGCCTCCCAGCAGGTATGATACTAGTTGGCGGGGACTTGAATGCTGTCATTGATGGAACCCGAGATCGATATCCCCCCGGGTGGAGCATGGCAGGCACTACTCGTATGGAGGGATTTATGGATGCCCTTGGGCTTACAGATGATGTGTGGAGATACAGACATCCAGAAGCACGGCAATACACTTTTCAGTCGGGGTACACAACAGCCTCTTCCGCATCGATTATATTTTTGCAGCTGCAGATAACCTCACGAATGTGGTGAACGTCGAGATCCGTCCTAGGGGTATTTCGGATCACTCACCGCTAATATTAACATACACAAACCATCATAAAGCAAGAAAATGTGTCTACCCCATATATCCAGGGTATCTGCATGTCCCTAAGATTTCAAAGGACATTGTTATAGCAACACATCATTACTTCCAGGAAAATGCTTCTTCGGTCCAGTCCCCTAGTATTCTTTGGGAAGCATATAAAACAGTGGTCCGTGGTCAGGCCATCGCCTCTATTGTGGGTCATAAGAGGGAGAAACAAGCTGAGCTAGACACTATAGAATCGGAATTAAGTAATGCTACTGATCAGCACGCACTGAACCCGTCGCCAGAGACATCCCGAACCTTGCGTGCTAAACAATGTGAATTTAGAGAATACCAACGAGAAGCGACTAAGGCTCGGATGCAGGCTACGCGACACACGATATATGAGATAGGTGATAATGCTAGTAAGCTCTTAGCCTGGCTTGATAAAAAGGAGCGAGCGCAAAGAACGATAGCACAGTTACGCACTCCGGATGGCTCCTTGGTGGCAGTGCCGGAGAAATTGTGAATACATTGGCCGGGTATTTCGAACGGGTGTACGCGTCACAGATGACTATAGAGACGATCAAGGCTCAAACGTATATTAAGGATATTAGTATGCCTAAGTTGACCCCAGAAGAGGCCCTCACCCTGGAAGCTGATTTAACGATTGAAGAATTGCAGGTGGCTATCGGCTCCCTGCAATCGGGGAAAGCAGTGGGGCCTCATGGTTTACCCATTGAACTATATAAAAAGACTGCCAATACCCCTTATCTTTTAAATATGTATCTTGAAGGTTTAGAGGCAGGGGAGCTCCCACGAGATCTGTGAATGGCCACCATAGTGACAATCCCAAAGCCCGATAAGCCCCCCGAGGAATGCACCTCCTATCGTCTGATATCATTGATTAACGCTGAAGCCAAAATATTAGCCAAACTTTTGGCGACATGGTTGACCCCACATCTTACGACCCTAATTCACCCAGATCAGTCTGGGTTTATGCCAAATAGGAGCACGGCTCTCAACTTGCGGCGGCTGCATGGAGTGTTGGCTCGCATGCCCTATATTCAGGAGCCAGCGGTCATCCTATCGCTTGATGCACGGATGGCGTTCGACATGGTGGAGTGGCCATATCTTTTTGCAGTCCTTGGACACTTAGGCTTTGGCTCAAAATTCTGTGCATGGATGCGACTATTATACACTAAACCCCTAGCACATGTAGTGGCCAATGGGCATATATCTAGAGACTTCCCGCTGACGCGTGGAACGCACCAAGGTTGTCCACTATCCCTGTTGCTCTTCGCACTTGTGTTGGAACCACTAGCGGCATGTATCAGGTGGGAGCCAGTGATTCGTGAGCTCAAATGGACACCGAACTGGGAAGACCGCATCTCCCTATATGCGGATGATGTGCTGCTATATCTAACATCCCCTAGGCGCTCCATCTTGGTGCTCTTAAATATTTGTGAGATTTTTGGTCGGGTATCCGTGTACACCATTAATTGGTCCAAGTCGGTTCTATTTATATTGCGTGGCCCGCCGCCGATGATTCCAAGGGACTGCCCATTGCAGATCACTGAGGCTACCTTCAAATATCTAGTCATTCATATCACGCCCAAGCCTGACAAATTTTTTCAGAGAAATCTTGGGCCCCCCATGGAACGGTTTCGACGGGACATGACGGTCTGGCGGAATTTGCCGTTGACAATGCTGGGAAAGGCAGCGCTTTTTAAAATGATGGCGCTCCCACGCTTTTTGTATGTTTTGGAGAATACCCCGTTTCGCGTACCACTGAGCTATTTCAAAACAATAACAGCTGAAGTTTCCGGTCTGCTCTGGGGGAATAAACCAGCGCGCATTGCACAGGATAAGTTGGTCAGGAGCTGGTATGATGGTGGTATAGCACTCCAAAATATGCAATTGTACTACTGGGCGGCTCAGTTAAAAGTAATTACTGCTGGATGCATACTCTCCAGACAGACACAGTGTTTCAGGCAGATAGGCAAGGGCTAGGAGAGGAAGGGGTCATGTCAGTACTGTATAACAGAAGCAAATCCAGACTACTGATTGGGCCAACAGCACACACAGTTCACATATGGTATGAAGCACATACCAGACTGGGATGGCGGGAGGTCATCACGCAAATGACACCACTCTGGACCTCTTAACGGCTTGGGCGACTCAGGAATAGTAAAGGATTTGACAAGTGGGATGCGATCGGCATATCCACGGTGGGTGATCTCTGGAGGAAGGGAGAAGTGGTCCCGTTTGAACACCTAAAGGTCCATTATGAAGGTACACACAGATCTAACACGCACTACAGGCGGTTTTACCCTCAGGCCCCATCCTACCAGAAGCTACTCCTCTAGAAGATAGATTGTTGACCGAATATATGCAAAAAAGGGCCACCTCCTTTACCTATCGTAAGTTAGTAAACAACTTGCCTGACCCCATGTTGACACTTAGACAGAAATGGTCCACGGATTTAGGGGAAATTGATGACTCGGAGTGGCAGGAGGCACTATCGTCTCCTCGAAAGGTTTCAATACCTGCGCGACTGAGGTTGATACAACTCAAAGTACTTCACCGTACATATTACACTAGAGTGACCCTCTGCAAAATAGGGACGGCTTCACATCAATTCTGTCTGCGAGATTGTGAGGAAGAGCGTACTTTCTATCATACTATATGGGAATGCCCGAAGATTATGGCATACTGGGTCAAGATAATGAGGACTGTATCACAAACTGTGGAGGTGTCACTGATTCCAGAACCAAGGCGATGTTTGCTAAATATGTGGGAACCAAATGACCTGAGCCATCCAGCACAGGATTGGGTAACACTGGGACTTATGTTTGCTAAACTGAATATTGCGAGGAGGTGGGGGTCAGGAGAGTCACCTACATTGCAAGAATGGTGTAAAGACATGGATGAAGCTATGGTGGCGGAGAGGGTGGCGTATGTGGATCGGGGGTGTCCTCAAAAATCGGGAAGAGTCTGGGGAGACTGGAATAAATTCAGAGGGTATATCTGTGAACCACCAAGAATGGAAACTGATCAAATGTCCGACTAAAGGGGGAAGGGAGGGAACAAAGCTATTGTATTGTACTGTCGCTGGGGTCGTCCTTGATGTAATGGATAATTATTTCATAAGTAATGTTAAAAGGTAAATGTGCAACTGGATGCTAAACAAAGTGTAAACCATGTGATTTAGTGATGCCCTACGTTTCCAATGAAAGTATTTAAAAAAAATATATATATATATATATACATTGGCTCTTATATTAAAAAAAAGTCTACATCTGATTAATAGATATACTTTCTCAAGGTTCATGATGATGGAGCAGACCATGTTCCGACTTCACGCGACAAGATAGGAGTAAAGGGCGAGTGGTGGGAGATGGCTCACACAACCGAACAGGAGTAAAGGGCAAGTAGCGGGAGATGGCCCTTGTGACAGTACAGGAGTAAAGAGCGAGTGGTGGGAGATTGCCCAGGCGACAGGGCAGGAGTAAAGGGCGAGTGGTGGGAGATTTCCCACGCAACAGGGCGGGAGACGGCTACCTTCTCAAGTGCAGCAAGAACCACAGGTCTCGCGAGACTAGCAATTAATAATGCAATAAGATAACTAGAGGAGCATAAAAGAGGGATTAATTATGCATGGAGGTATTTTGTGAACACTGCGCCGTCCATCCTTCACAGCCCTTTCTGAAGTGTAAGATGTCCAGGAGAGAGTGTGCTTCAAGAGCTCACACAGGACAATAAGCAATGCATGGCTGACACCAGCTGCAGCAGGTGAAGAGAAAGTCCGGACGAGGGATTCTACTCGTTTATACCAATGTTTATCAGGACTACTGACGTCTATACTAACTTTGGGAATCAAACAAAATTGCGAGGGACTATTTTGTGATAATTCAGTGCTCTTTAAATATTGGAGAGAAAGCTGCTCTTTCTACACATTTTATTCGTAAATTGGAATCCATTGACCCGCATATATATGTCAACTGGACTTATAGTTGAATATCTGAGCCCTGACGAAGTTCCTTTGGAACGAAACGCGTTGGCTGATGACCAATTTTAACACTACAAGCGTAATAAAGGATATATTTTCGAATTGATTTGAAGTTTACTGACTATTTCCTGGTGCACCTTCCTTCTTTGTACAAATCGATTTATCTGGTTTCCAGTGGAGTGGAAGTGCGGCGGACTCCGGAAGCAGTTGCACAGACTTTTTATTTGTTTTCCTAAAAACTTTGGAACTGAGGTGCTGAACCTTGGTCAGCCGTATTTTGTATCTGTTTTCAGAAGAGAAAGTGTATAGTGATGCATAAGGAGTCCCATGTCTCCTGACCTGCATCATTTGGCCTCTGCTGAGTGAAGCAAATGTCTCTCTTTGTGTCCACAGAGACAAGTGTCACACACTGAAGGTGAGACTCACACGTTTAAAATGTTTGTGTCACGCTCTCACTCGCACCAAACCGAACCATGCTTCAGATGTGACTCTGTCCCCTGTTGCAGAGCAGCTCCTGGCAGACTGCAGGACCCTCTCACGCGGTGGGAGGGGGGCTCACCATCTCATCCGTGGAAGTGAGGTGCCACTATGTGCATAGCAAGCATGCTCTCTCCTACTCCTAAGCATGTTGAAATCTCTGTGCTCGTTACATGAGAACGTCTTCATGTTCTGCAATTGCACCGGGAAGTCATGAACTCGAAAAGGATATGGTGCACAAAGTCTCTTTTTTATTTGTTAGGTCAGGATAGGGGCTGCATTATTGGTCTCCCCAGATCTATTTACTCAGTTTAAAAAATGTATGCTAACATTAGATACGTGTGAGAGGGGTTTGGGGTCAGCCCTCTTCTATCATTGCTCTTTTTAGGTGTCTCTCACATATTGGGCAGCATTCTTAGAGCAAGCAATTGTTTACCCTGCTTCAGCTGTGGACTTTGTTTCCATTGTTGTTCATGTCTTGGTTTGGCTCACAGCACAGATGTTTGTTGTCTGGGGTGTAGGGTAGCGGAAGTTATTTAGGGCTTGATTTAGATCTTGGCGGACGGGTTACTGCGTCACAAGGGGTAGAGATATCCCGTCCGCTGAAATATAAATCCCATAGGCTATAATGGGATTTATGTTTCTGCAGACGGGATATCTGTCACGGTTTTTATAGAGTAACCTGTCCGCAGAGATCAGGCCCTAGGTCTGTTTCCATCGGCTTGAACACAGGCTCAGGTAAACTTTGAAAGACAAAGGAGTCTGTCCGTCACCTTTGAGTCACTAGAACAAGGACCTAAAAGACCTCTGTTGTGACCAGAGGTTCACATACTGCAGCTCCCAGCCCCATGTGCTGCTTCTCCACATAGATGTCAAAGGGACCCATCACCATCACGGGCTTCCATACGGCCATCATCATAAGGCACAGGCAACGATGACCGTGTCCACCGTGTCCCCAGACACAGCCACTCACACACAAACTTCAAAAAAAGAATGCAAAACATACAGTAGCTTAATGTTCAAGTCCCGGCACCTTGGCATCCATGCTGGAGTCAGGCAGATTTATACAGACCCGCCAACTTTTTGAAATAGTATTACTGCGTGAAGAGGGGGTGGTGAAGGAGAAATGAAGGTGCACACCAGTCTTGAAGTACTTGTAGCTTTATTCACAACCCTGTGTGCAGAGCTCTGCTCTTTGCTAATTCCCAAGCAGCTACCGCTTGTATACAAATCTAAACTAAGGGCATGATTGAGATCTTGGTGGATGGGTCACTCAGTCACAACGGTGAAGGAAATCCCGTCTGCTGAAATATAAATCCTATGGGATTTATATTTCAGCAGACGGGATTTCCTTCCGTACGTGAAGATCTAAATCCGGCCCTAGGTTCTTACCACAGGTTCCTTTGCATCATAGACCAAGATGTAGCATGGCCACCTAAACGACAACGGCACAGGGATGTGGCCTTGATGAAGTGCGCCTGGTCTGCGGATGAGGGATTTGAGCCCACACTGGCCAATCTTGGAGAGGGTGGGGCTGAGTGCCCAGCACTGTCCAAGCAGGCTCCTGAGCCTGCAGCAGACGTCCTGAGGAGGTTGTAAAGCCTAGTATCTTTTGACTGCACAGAGAATCCTCTCTGCGGGATATTCTAGCACACTCTCTGCTATTGGCTGTTTTTAGTTGACAATGTGAAGAGACTAGATACTGTGTAACACAGTGGACTGTCTGGGAACTCAAAGCAGCCCTGGCACATTTTTTCAGACCAGTCCCTTACGGTGCATAGAGAGTGTAGCAAGGGAGCTTTACCACTGCAAGGAGGTTGGGGGGTGTCTCCCCTCAAGGTACTTTGGGGGGGAAATAGTGCATTCGACAACACATTTTTAGGTCTCGCCTAGCGTTGCAGTGCATGCGCTGCTCGCTCGGTGAGATATATTGTAGATAAGGAGATTTCAGAAGGGGACTTGAAGTCCCGCCCTTCAATTTCATTGGCTGGCATCATCGGTTATGTAAAACGCTGTCCTTCAATAAGAACTGAGCCTTTTTGGCCACTGCCCTTTCTCCCTTTCATCCGGCCCATCCGGACTGGATCGTCTGCTTCACTGCTGTCGTGCAGCAATTTCTTATCTTTAGGGGGCCATCTGTTTCTAATTAGTTCATCACTTGTTTCATTCCGCAGAGCAGCTTTAGGGGGCCATCTGTTTCTAATTCGTTCATCGCTTGTTTTCACTGCAGGCACGCACAACGCGCATGGCGCGCTTTCACTTTCCTAGTTATTTTAGCAATGTGTGGGCTGCTTATTGTGTTAAATATCGATGGTTCTTCAATGCTTATCTCAAAGTAGGTTGATCTGTGTTTTGACATAATTGTTCATTTAAAATGGAAAAACACCCTTTATATATGGCCACCTTGCTAGCCGATGATGCTGAACTCGCTCAATGTGTGTGCTTCGACTGCACTTTTGTCAAAATTAAAAGGCGTCCTGGGCTCTCTTTTGCAATGGGCATAGAAATAGCAGCGATTCCAGGCCCTGAGGAAGCAAGAGGCGCAAGCTGCTGGCCGAGCAGCCCTCCGCGCTCAGCCCCTCCCAAAGCGTCGAGCTCTCCCTGCCCCGTACGCCTCCTTGCACTGACCCACCCATAATATACAAGGCACCAGTTATATATTTTTAATATTACACTTATATTTTGGGGGAGTTATATTGAAAAAGTTATTTTCTTCAAAGTCTAGCTAACAATGTCCACTGATTGCAATCTGAATGTTTAGGATTTATCTTTCTTGAATACGTTGTTTACAAAGTAATGGGCAATGATGAGGGTCAGTATATTAAGGTGATTCTGTAGCTGCTCACCGCATAATTATGTATTTACAGCATTTGTCGCATAATTTGCAACATTTGCATGTTTCACCAAAAGTGTGATATCTATCTCAAAAGAGAGAAAGAGCCACGTCATTTGCAGTTTTTGCCACATATGTTAAATAGCCGTATCGCGTACTTTGGTTCCCCATACTGAAGACTCCACCCTGGCAGCCCTGACAGTGGTAAAGCTCTGCAGAGCGGCTTGGAGACAGTCCTTAGGAAGAAAACATCCACATTCCAAGGCTCCTGCGAAGAAATTCCCATGCTCCCCATATACTGCGAAATAATGGTTTTTATACCACTGCATTTGTGAATAATGGTTTAGTATCTATGTTACACACTGACAAAGGCCACTGAAGGTATCAGAACACAAACAAGCATTGGCATAGCCAATAGGTCTCGCCTTTGGGACCTTATAAGTGTTTAGCCATGCAACAGTTGATGTTGTTGCACCAAGGATATTGTGCTGCATAACTAAATACTTATAAGGTCCCAAAGGCGAGACCTATTGGCTATGCCAATGCTTGTTTATTATATATTCAATTGTATTAGCTTTTAAAGCATAGTTCATAATGACCTCACTGTGCACCGGGATACAACAATCTTAGTTGGGGCTCTTCTAAGATTCCTTCACTAACACCGTCCAACAGTGTCTCTCGTCTCTTCAGAGCCCCTCTCATATTTGTTTTATAGTGCCTCTATTATCAGTGTAGGATGTCGGAGCACTATGCATCATAAACAAATACAGAGACCTTGAATAATATGTGTGTAAATCAGAGTATAGAAAATGTTACAAAGACAATGGGGACTACAAGGTGTAGGGTTCACATGTCATCCACACTGGTCGGCATTCTTTAAGAGTGCTTGGAGTGGAGAAGCACAAACCCAGGATTCAGAATGAAGCACGGTGCCTAGGGTTGACTTTACTAATGAGAATTTTTTTCTACCCAAACAAACCCTTTTTAGCAACATTAGGATTATGAAAGACTGGGAAAAAATACTGCTTTCTAACGTGTGCCATGTAATTTGCATGTAGCTCTTTCACGACATTTCATAGCTCACTGTTAGATTATGATTGCAATTTATGAACTGCACTGTAAGAAAAGGATCTCTGTGACAAAAGCAGTAACCCACTGAGCTATGCACATAAAATGCTGTTCTGTGCTCTGCATGGTACATGTCCTTTGCAGCAGGCGTATTAACCCTCTGCACTGATCTCTCTCCAGCAGGTACATTAATCACCAGAGTTATCTTGGCACTTTTCTAGTTGCCTGGTCACTGTTGGATATACAAGGAACTCTGCAGGGGGGGGGGGGGGGGGTTAACCTGCTGCACTGCTACGAAACCGGACTCTAGTAACAAAAGCGCCGTCCCCCTTTCCAGCCTGTCTGGGAAATGCCCGATGCCCAGTACGGCCAGTCTGGCTTACATGTCAGTTGGCAGGTATGTACATACTTGACTGTGCTGTAGAAACTAAGAGTAGCCAGGCAATGCCAACCCCTGCTTTTCACATACCTTCCATCCAGAACCCATGTTTTGATGACCCCTGAATGACCAGTGGTGCCAATGATTTGCCCGCTGTGGCTGAGAGATGCAGCCTGGACACCACACTTGTGATGGCTACTAGGGAGGGAGAACGCGCAGTCACTGGGAGCCACAGCAGTGGATGTGGAGACCCACAGGGGCCTTCCTACAATGACAGTGCACATGTCCTTGGTGCACATAGATTGGCAGAGAAACATCAGAAAAAGAAAGATGGAAGTGACTGGCCAATAGCGATGCAGCCGAGCTTCTCCAATGGTAAGTGGTGTTTTGTTTGGAAGGTGGGAACAGCGGGCTTCCCATTGGTCAATGTCCCTCCTCCAAGCATCCTAAAGCTTCCAAGGACACCTCCTCAGCTTGGAGGCAACAACTCAAACACTAAAGCTAATGTGAAGTTGGACTTTGTCAATCTACTGGCCCAACGTATCTTGTATTTATTGTTTATCAATGATTCCATAGGCGCAGTTTGGTGCCTCTTTACTGCATGTCGGTCAGGGAATGGATGGGATATTATAAAAACTGTCTCTTCCCTGCTTGCGCGCTTAACGTTATACTTTTCAAGCTATATGACTTGACCTTATATACGGGCTGCAGTATCTGTTGCTGTATTTTGTAAGGATGCTGAAAGTTACTGAGGGACTCCGGGACCCTATAGAGCAGAAGTCTCAGAGGGGCCTTAAGTGATTGGGGGAGTGGTATGGGGGGGGGGGGGGGTGGCTCTGGCCAAAAGAAGCATTGTGCTGATAAGTGCTTTGTTTTCAGCAGAAAAAATGAGCGTCAGTGAGGCGCTCTGTAAAGGGCCATCAGCAACATCTTTTGTCATTTATATCCAGGCTGGGAGAAGGTGTCAAAAGGGAAATGAATCCCTCTGAGGATACTTTTACACGTTAGTAAGGCCGGCCTGACCAGAATGATATGCTCGGCAATCATGTGTTTGATTGCATTTTTAAAAACTGTAACAGAACTTACCTGCAATGATTGAATAAGTCTAGACATACTTAAAAATTGATGGTGTAATAGAATAATTGTGGAAAATATTTAGGGGAGGCCCTATTCTTTCTTTTTTTCACAGGGGGTCACATTATTAACACGTTTGAAGACCACTGGGGTGGAGAAAGGAGGCCCTGTTGGCGGGTGTCACCTATGAACCTGCTGAACTGGTGTGGACTCGGGTTCCCACCTTCTCCAGAGAAAAATGCCAGCGATTTGTTAATGTTTCTTTGTTTACTACAACTATCAGCCATTGATCCTCAAGGCAGCTCTCGGAAAGTGATTTCTGCGCATATTTGCTGTTTTAAGCATGTACCGATAAGAGGAAAATATACTGGCTTAAGGTTAGTTGTCTACTTTTTGTAGCGGCTGAGACAATAAAATACTGGCCACGCCAGGAGCAAAGCGGCCAGGTGGTCAATTCTGATCCTATCCCGCACTGCGTCCACCCCTGCCATATTACTGTCTGTTTCTACCCCAGACTGCGATAATCTACGCTACACCAGAAAGCTCAGTCTGACCAACGCCTGCAGAGTTTCTTCAAGCAGTTCATACAGGCAGTCATGTTCTGCTGAGTACAGCAGGGCAGTGTATATTGCTATAGCGCTTCGAGGAGTCAAATCACCTTTTGGTGCTGCCCTGAAATAAAGGCCAGAAGGTGGCACTCACATCTTTAGGGGGAGCTGAAGGGCTGCAAACAGTATATATATAATATTCTACTTACAGGAGCCAGGGAGGGTTGCAAAGCTTGTGTATGTCCAGCTGAGAGCCTGCTAATCTCTCTGCACACACGGACTCTAAAGTCCTGCCTCCGAGTCTGACTTCACTTTCCAAGGGCGCGGCCAGAGATGTCCACAGTGGCTTGAAAAGCGGGCATGTCAGGACCGGGCCCTACAACGGCCGCGATACACATCTCTATTGTTGTTAAAAGGGACTCAACACGAATGTCCCTTTCATTTCTGGACGGACTCCTGCAGAGGAACATCACGGGGGAGTCCAAAGCCACGACAGGGGTGTAATGGAGCCTCTACCTCATCCCCCCGGTGTGTGTGTGTGGGAGGGACACCTTTCATGTCAGAGGGAGGGGCCAGTGCTTAATTTGGGTCCCCCCACAGCCTGCACCACCCATTGCCCCTGCCAGCGCTGCCCATGACATGACCTACACAACTACTAACCATCTCACTCCTATAAGTGTGACAATTCAGACTCTGAGCCCCCATAGCTATAACAAGCATTTGCAATGCAAAAGGTCTCGCAGTTGCCAGATTTTGAGCTATTGCCATTGTAAATGACAATGCCTTTTGTTTATGTTTAAAAAAACCTGCAATAGTAACAGTTATTGTCATTTACAATACCAATAGGTCAAAGTTTTGAAAATGCGAGACCTGTTGCATTGTAAATGCTTGTTTTTTAAAGAGCCAAGGTTTGGGCATTGTCTGCCAGGAAGGAGGCCCCCGGGGGAAGTAAGACCAGCGGTCTAGTCTTCCCCCGGGGAGTTCGCGCAAAAGGAAGGACAGGGGAGGAAGGGGTGGGATAAGGGGTGGGGTCGCAGGTAGGGTTAAAAGGGGCAGGAAGAGGAAGTCCTTCCTCTTCCATTCCCCAGCGCCTCAGGGAGGGATAGTTAGTGGACCGTTGGTGCGCGGAGCGGGGCTGTGGAGCGTTGGAGGATCGGCGGGGGCGTGTTCTCGCGTCGGGAGCGGTGCGTGTGGTGAGTTGACGAGCGGGTCTCCGGGCGGCCTCGTTTGGCGACGTTTGGCGGCCTGTGGGTGTCGGGTGGAGTCGGCGGGGGCGGAGCGGCGGTTAGCGCGGGGAGCGAGCGCGATGGACTCGGGAGGGGGTCAGACGCCGGATGAGGCGGCGGTGCGGGCGGCGCTACAGCTGTTGGGGCGGGAGGGGAGGGCGGACCTTCTGCGGCCGGGTGTGTTGGGAGCAGGCGTGGGTGGGGATGTCCAGGACTCCGCGTTCGGCGTCCGCGGGGGTTGCAGCGGCCGTTGTTGCCTGCATGGAGGAACCGCCTCCCAAGAAACACGCGGTGGGCGCGCGAGGGGGGGGCAAGAAGGCGGGGCCTGGGGGGAAGCCAGGGGATAGGCGTCTGAGCCTCCCGGCGCTGGGTTCGTCCGCTGAGGTGCCTGTGGGGGGGGGCGGGGGGGCTGTTGAGGGCAGGGGTGGGGCTGCGGAGGCGCGGTTGGTCCGGGGGGGGGCGGGGGCTGGGGGCAGCGGGGGGGCCTCGTTCCTGGTTGACTATAGTGAGGACAGCGACTTGGCGGAGGACGCAGAGGAGCGGGTTGGGGATGACTTCTCCCTGTATCTTTCAGGGAGTGAGTCCGCGGGGGGCGAGGGCGGTGGGTGGGGGGACCAGGGGCCGGACGTGGGGGGTGGGGGCAAGGGGAAGGGTGGGGGGCGGGGGGGTAAAGGCAAGGGCCCGGCGAAGGCTGTGGGGGGCCAGGGGACGGGGCTTGTGATGCCTGGCCCCTCTGGGGGCGCAGGCCGCGGTCGTGGGGCGCGGGCCGCGGGGGAGGGCCGGTGGGACGACCGTTGGGCCGAGATGTCTTTAGAGGAGCGTATCCGGGAGCAGCGGCGGCTGATTGAAGATACGGAGCGGCGCTGGGAGGAGATGTGCGCGGCTAGGGAGAGGGAGGGGGAGCGCGCGGCGGACCGGGTGGTGGCGCGCGGGGGAGGGGCAGGGCCGGCTCGGGGGCGCGGGCGCTGGGTGTGGCTGGATGAGGCAGGGACGGACTTGACGTCTCAGAGACCTGGTGGCGCTGGGGCCCCCTCGGACTATGCCGGTCACGAGGGGGGGTGGGATCCACGCCAGCGCTGATTGCTGGTAGAGGCCGGGGTGGGCCGGCGGGGCGCACTACGGCCTCCAGACGCCGGGACGAAGCAGTAGGGGGGTCCGCGGCGGCCTGCCCTCCATCGAGGGAGCGCGCATCATCGGCGCCGGAGTATGAGTTTGTCCTTGGAGAGAAAGGAAAAGGAATGAAGCGTGTAGTGCGTGAGGTGCGCATGGAGCCTAGTGAGCCTGTGGTGGTCGAAGAGCTGGATTACGAGTCGGAAAGTGAGGAGTTGGAAGAAGGCGAGGTGCGTGAGGTGACGGGGCCGGTGGCAACGAGGAAGTTTGGTGTTTTCTAGGACAGCAAAGCCAGCTGCAGCAAGGCGCCAGCGGCGAGGGTGTCGGCCCCGGGTCCCGGCGGACGGGCGCAGGAGGTGCCACGCACTTTGACAGGTGAGAGTACATGGTGGGGGGCGTGGGATGAGGGGCTTGGGCGGGGGCGTAAGAAGTCTTGTAGGTCTGTGGGGGTGGGGGATGGGTCGGTGAGGGAGGTGGGAGAGGCGGCGCAGCCGCAGGTGCCGGCTAAGGCGGCGGCCCCAGAGGGGGATGTGAAGCGAATGGTGGGAGCTGGTGTTCAGACGGAGAAGGTGACAGATGGGAAGGAGGAAGGGGGTGAGAAACATAAGAAGAAGCTGCCTTATATGGGGTTGGCGATGCCCCTGGGGTCCCATCTGTCTGAAAAGACAAGGGGCAGGATTTGGAAACACGAATATGTGGATGTCTTTAAATTGTTGCATCGGGAGATTCAGGCGAAAGAGGGGTCTAAAGAGGAGGAGTGGGAATTGACACGGCGGCCACGGGTGCCGATAACTATGGAGAATTGGACGTCGGCCTTCCTGATTTATGCCAGTATTTATTGCGAGAAGCATCCGGATAGGGCGATTGCGTTGTTCAAATACATGGATATCATCAGAAAAGCGCAGATGCACTTTGGGGGTTTTGCCTGGCTAAGTTATGATGAGGAATTTCGGGCAAGGGTCAGCGTCAACCCGGACAAGCCCTGGGGAGAGGTAGATCAGGAGCTGTGGGTGCAGTGGATGGCCTCCACGCAGTCCTCTGCGGCTACACACACTGCGAGTGGCCTTCCGGTGGCTTATCGGTCTTTTCAGTCCCGTCCCGCCTCGGGGGGGGGCGGGAGGGGGCGCAAGTGGAGCTGGGGGTGCGGGTGGGCAGGCTGCCGCTGCCGGCGCAACCGGACAGCCTGCGAAGAGTGGGGGAGCCACCACTGGGGCTTGTTGGAATTTCAACAAGGGATTCTGCACCCGCCACCCCTGCAAATTTAAACATGAGTGTTCTAAGTGTGGTGGCAAGCACCCGGTCACGCAGTGTTTCACCTTGGCCACCCCGTCCGAGCAATGGCGGGTCACGAAAGGAAGGGGGCAGGCTGGGCCAAAGGGCTCCTACACCGGTTAGTGTGGAGGCCATGGGTCCGTGGCTCTCCCGCTACCCTGATCAGGTGGCGGCGCTGCGGCTGTTTTGGGGATTCACGGAAGGTTTTCGAGTGGGGTACCAGGGGCCACGGGAGTGCAGGTGGGCAGAGAATTTGCGGTCAGCAAAGGAGTTGCCGGAAGTCGTGGAGGCTAAATTGCGCAAAGAGGTATTGGAAGGTCGCGTGGCCTGCCCGTTTGACACGTGGCCGCTGCCCGAACTCATCATATCCCCGTTGGGGGTGGTTCCAAAAAAGGAACCTGGCGAGTTTCGCTTGATCCACCATTTGTCTTGGCCTGAGGGGCGGTCAGTGAATGATTTCATCGCGGAGGAGGATTCCCGGGTGTTGTATGCGTCGGTGGATGATGCGATTGGATTGGTGCGGCTGTGTGGGCGGGGGGCGGAATTGGCCAAGTGTGACATCAAGTCGGCGTTTCGCCTTCTGCCGATTCACCCGGAGGATTTCTCGTTGCTGGGCATGCAGTTCGGTGGGGCCATTTTTGTGGACAAGGTGTTGCCCATGGGGTGCGCGATCTCCTGTGCTCTGTTCGAGACTTTCAGTTCCTTTTTGCAATGGGCCTTCACTGACAGGGCGGGGCACCGGCTAGTGTCCCACTATTTGGATGATTTCTTGTTTGTAGGCCGTGGTCAGACGGGGGAATGTGGGGCGGCTTTGGGCCAGTTTCAGAGGATGGCGGGGGAGTTTGGTGTGCCGTTGGCGCCGGGAAAAACGGCCGGGCCCAGTTGTTGTCTGGCGTTTCTGGGGATTGAATTGGATTCTGTGGACTGGATGGCGCGCCTCCCCCAGCAGAAGGTTTTGGAGATACAGGACTGTCTGAGCCAAGTGATGGTGCAACGGAAGATTGATCTGAGGTCCGTCCAGCGTTTGTTGGGCTTGCTGAACTTTGCGTGCCGAGTGGTGCGGGCGGGCAGGACGTTTTGCAGGCGGCTCGGGTTGGCCATGTCAGGGGCAGTGTTGCCCCATCACAGGGTGCGGATTTCGGTGGGTGTCCGGGCGGATCTGCGAGTGTGGCAGGGGTTCCTGAGTGACTTCAATGGGGTCTCCTTGGACTTTGCAGATGACAACATGGTGTGGCAGGTGCAGATTTTTTCGGATGCGGCTGGGGCGCGCGGCTTTGGTGTGTTCTGGGACGGTCGGTGGTGTGCGGAGCAGTGGCCGGCGCACTGGTTGGCACAGGGCAGGAGCATTGCGTTTCTGGAGTTCTTTCCGCTGTTGGTGGCGCTGCAGGTGTGGGGGCAGGAATTCCGGAACCGATCGGTGCTTTTTCATGTGGACAACATGACGGTGGTGGAGCTGGTGAACCATCAGAGGGCGAGGGACTTGCGGGTGCTGCGCTTGCTGCGAAGTTTTATGCTGCTGTGCTTGCGCTTGAATGTGCTGTTTCGCGCGAAACATGTGCCGGGCGTTAGCAATGACATCGCGGATGTATTGTCTCGTTCGCAGTGGCAGCGTTTCTGAAGGTTGGCGCCCGGAGCGGACTTTGCCAAGACCAAGGTGCCGGAGGGTATCTGGAGCTGGGGGGAGTGAGAGTGGTGAATCTGGTGGAGCAGTCTGTTGCCGAGTCCACGCGGCGGACTTATCGTATGGCATGGGTGGAGTTGGGGGCGTTTTTGGGTTGGTCGCGGGAGGACTGGCGGATGTCTCAGGGTGAGTGTGAAGCGGGTGTCGTGCGCTATGTTTTGCACTGCATGGACAGGGGTTTGTCGTCAGTGACAATTGCAGGAAAATTGGCAGGGATTTCTTTCTATGGGAAGATCTATCTGGGTTTTGATCCGGCCAAGGGTGAGGTGCTGAGCAGGATGCTGAAGGGCTGGACAAGGGAGCGGGGGGGGCGGGAGGGAGCGCCGTTGCGCCAGGCGATCACTTTTGGCCTGTTGGTGGATGTGTTGGGGGAGTTGGGGGGTTTGTGTTACGATCGGTATGAGTTGGCGTTGTTCCGCCTGTGTATGACGTGGATGTTCTTTGGGGCCTTTCGGGTTTCGGAGTTGCTGGGGGGTAGGGGGGGGATGGGGTTGAGGTTCGAGGATGTACGTGTGGATGGGGGGCGCCTGGGGATATGGCTGGGGCGTTCCAAGACGGATCAGGTTGGCAGAGGCACGTGGGTGTGGCTGAATGAGTCGGGGGAGTTGGCAGCGTGCCCTGTGCGGGAGTGGAGCGGTTTTTGCGGGCAGTGTGGCCGTTTGGCGGGGGAAATTTTCTGTCATGCTTCTGGGAAACGGGTCACGGCTTACCAGCTCTTGGCGGTACTGCGCATGGCGTTGCGGCGCTTAGGGAGAGACCCGGCGGGGTTTGGGACTCACTCCTTCCGGATCGGCGCGGCGACGGCGGCGGCACGGCTGGGTTGGTCCTGGGATAAGATCAGGAGGATTGGTAGATGGCGTTCGCGCTGCTGCGAGCGGTACGTGAGGAAGTAGGGCGGAGGGGTACGCGGCGGCTGTGTGAGCGTTTTGTGTGCCCTTTCTCGTTTCTAATGCTCCTTTTCTCTTCGTAGGTTGTGTTGGGGGTCCTGGAGCCAAGACGGTTACCTGGATAGTGGGACATTCATTTGTGCATTGGGCTGCCAAGTTTGCTGACAGGCAGGTGTATGGGCGTAGCCTGGGCCTGAGAAGCTGCAGTCATGAGGTTTTCTGGTGGGGTAGGAGTGGGATGCGATGGGGAGAACTTTTGCCTTGGCTCACGAAGAAGGTCTCGCAGCAGGGCTGTCCGGATCTGCTTGTCATTCACCTGGGAGAGAACGATCTGGTGCGGCAGTCGGCGGTGTCCTTGATCTACTTAATGCAGCGGGACTTGGCAGCGATCAAACGCAATCTGGCTGGCGCTTGTATTGTGTGGACAGAGTTCATTCCCAGAAAGTTTTGGAGGGGGGCGCTGAAGCCCGCTGCGGTGGAACGCGCCCGCAGAAAATTAAATAGGGCAATGGGAGTTTTTTGTGAGGACTGTGGGATCAAGGTGCTGGCGCATCCTGGTCTGCGGCTTGAAGAGCCCTTGCTTTTTAGGGCTGATGGCGTGCACCTTTCGCACATGGGAAACGCCTACTATATGATGGAGATGAGGGATTTTATCAGTGGGCTGTGGAATGAGTCGATCTGGTGTAGGAGGAGGTGAGGGCGAAAGGTGCACTTGTGTGGGGTGGGGCAGGTAACCGCCCTCCGGGGGTTCCCTGGTTGGCGGATTGGGGAGGGGGGAGGAGTCCATGACGGGCATACTCACCCTTCCGGGGAGGGGGATACTGGGGAGAACGTGGGGGTGCGTCAGAGCAGTGGACGACGAATGGAGATGGTGGTGGAGTTTTGGAAGAGAAGTGAGGAAGCGAAAGGAAGTGAGAAGGTTGCGGTGTGAAGTGGGTATGGAGTAGTTGGAGTCTTGGAGAGTATGGGTAGTGAGGAATGTTGTTGTTGGGGATTGTTGGGGATTTGTGTTATGTTTCTGGTTATGGTTGTCCAACCCTGTCCTAATAAAATGGCCTTTTATGCAAAGTACCTTGCGTGGACTGATTATTGCGCGATTCTACACTGGAGTACTTTCCATTTCCTTGTGGCGTAGTCAGTCTGTGTGAGCCCGAAAATAAAGGGCAGATGAGGACAAGGGTGTGCCTGAAATGCATCCTGATGTGACCATTGTATTGGTCACAGTGGGGGCAGGCAGGGGGCCTCCTCACTAAATGAGGTGTAAATCGCACTCTAGCTGCAGGGCCTCCGAAGGAAGCCGTTTTCGCGTGCAGATGGATTAGTCCTACAGTGTTGCTTTGCAGGCCCCGCCCCCAGACACAGAGGGGAAGGGGGAGGAGGTCGTGGCAACTGCAGACACCTTCCATAATGTGAAAAACACAGGGCTGGATGATCACGCAATATTTTTAAAATTCGGGCTAGTCCTGCCGTCCCGGGACGCATGTCTAAAGTAAAGAAGTAGGGAACGGTCTGTGTTAATTTTAAAAAGTAGGGGCAAGCCGTGCCTTTCCGATCCCGCCCACATCTATCACTGGGTGTTTGCAATGGTTCACATCCATTTAACACCCCTTCTCACAATGTGGCACAAGGAATATTTGTGCCATGAAAACTGCACCTTTTATGATGGAAAGAGAAGCAGGCTTTTCCAGCAGCTGGGCCTGCCTCGCCTGGGTTAGCGTATGCGCCGGTCGACAGCAAAGGTAAGCGCTCATGGTTGAAGTGCGGGCCTGCAGCAGGGCAGGAATGCCAACCATGCCATGGCAGCTTCGGCTCTGAGGCAGGCCGCTCCATGAATAATTAAAAGCGCGATAAAAGCGCTGTTTGTTCGGTTACGCTAAGGACAGTTTCACGCGCTTAAAGAAAGGCGACCTTCCAAGCTCAGAGAATGGCCCTGTTTCTGAGAGGCTGGTATGGGAGAATTCCGGGGAGAATGGCGAATTGTTATCAAAGAGATCCTCAGCCTCGGACCCAACCGCTCAGCATGGGATGACTCCCGGTGGCCCGCGTCGCTGGGGACACCCCCCCGCACCCACCAATCACGCATGCAACCTGGGAGTAATCCTCGACTCGAAACTCACCATGACCAAACAAGTCAACGCTGTCTCCTCCACCTGCTTCAACACCCTCCATATGCTCCGCAAGATCTACAGATGGATCTCGACAGACACAAAGAAAACAGTCACCCAGGCCCTAGTCAGCAGCAGACTCGACTACGGAAACGCCCTCTATGCCGGAGCCCCGACCAAGCTCATCAATAGACTGCAAAGAATCCAGAATGCCTCAGCACGCCTGATCCTCGACGTCCCGCGCCGCGACCACATCACCCCCCACCTGAGGAACCTGCACTGGCTCCCTGTCGACAAAAGAATCTCCTTCAAGCTCCTGATCCACGCACACAAGGCACTCCACAAAACCGGACCAGCCTATCTCAACAGTCGACTCTCCTTCTACGTACCCAACAGGAAACACCGCTCCGCAGACCTCTCCCTGGCTACCGTCCCACGCATCCGTAGAACCACAGCCGGAGGAAGATCCTTCTCCCACTGTGCCGCCAAGACCTGGAACACCCTCCCCCTCATCCTACGACAAACCGAAGACCTACTAACCTTCAGAAGACAACTCAAGACCTGGCTGTTCGACCAGTAGCAACAGCACCCTCCCCCTCCCCACCCTCAGCGCCTTGAAACCCTTGCGGGTATGTAGTGCGCTTTACAAATTATTGATTGATTGAAATATAAATGTCTGCTGGATTAATCATAGTATAAATACAAAGATGGTAGCATGCACTCCTAGTTCGTCCAATTTATTTGTTAGGCTCTCTGGCTCTTACTCATTGCTTGCAACACTGAAACACGCGCTCCGCCCATGCGCGCAAATCGTAGTACGAAAACAAATCCCCTGGACTTTAATGAAACTCGACAAAATACTATAGAGACCCGTGTTCTTCTGTGAATGCAGACACGAAAGTTAACAGATAAAGGAAGAAAAAGGAAAAATGGAAGTGTAACACCAAAGTGCATTTGACCACCCCCCAACACATCATTTAGCAAATTAATATGCGCTTTATTTCATTGTAGCTACCCCTGAGGAAGGGCAAATTAAATGACCGAAATGCATTGGGTTTGAGAATAAGTAATGATGTGGCGCAACGAGGAGCGGTGAATCTCCTCACGTTTGCTGTAAAAGCCCGGACAGGCACATGCCAAAAAGTGGAGGTAATTTGGAGTTTGAATAACTGTTGTATTACAAAAGAACGTGGTGCAAAAAGAAAGGAATAAATATGGATTACTAATGCAAGATATTGTTGGAACTTTAATCTTGGTGAATGATTTTCACTTTCCCGCAGTGCATCCTGATTTGGGACTAAGTGGTGTCTCAATTTGCTTTCGTGCTAAATTAATTCAAGCATTTTTTAGTAAAATCGCTATCGTGTGAACGAGTTTGGTCACAATACACTCAGGATGTGTGTTTTAACAGGATCATTTGCAGGATTTAACAATCAAGAAACTGGTTAGATTTAAGACGTTGAGTTTATTGTACAGGATAAACTCAGGATGACTATAGGTCAACTAACTTTCATCCAAGTAGCGGTGTTCAGAAGCACATTAATATTTCTAATAATTTTATGATAAAAAAAGGATTAACCAAAGGAAGACGAAGTTTCGTGCTTTAACATCTGAGCAGAACATCATTGTGAACTTCCACTTGGTCATCGTGGTCAACGTCACTCCCAGCGTCACGCGCTATGGCGGTAATGGTACGTTCCTCTGGGTAGCGACATCATAGAAGATGGGGCACATCACAAGGATTCAGCAAACATGTCCCTGGTTTTACAACATGTCCACTCTGGAAAAAGCAGGAAAAGACAGCTGCTTCCTGTCTCTCCAGAGGACCTCTCCAGGGTGTAGAGGGTCTGCACCTGAGCGTTGTTGCTTTGTGGTTGCGTCACTCTGAAGCTGTACAACTTGAGTCAAAAGCCACAGTTTTGGGGGTAAGCACTGCCATGTGTATAGGAGAAGGGGCGGTGCCTCAGCAGGGGTTCCTGGGTGTCCTGCAAACAATAGGAGGAGCAGATGTGATGACCACATTTTTATGGTTACCCAACAGCCGGTTTAGTTCATGTTGTAGGTTACCATGACTCGAGGGATGCTGCTACCCACAAGATGCCAGTGTAAAGGTGGAGCCAGTGCAGGTGGCATAAGAGCTGCATTGCATAAGATGCATCACCTGTTTGACGAAGAAGTAACTTTTCTAACGTAGAATATTTACTATGGGATTTTCGGGGTTGGACACACGTGTGAGATCTGAGCACCAACCCACTCCAGGGAAGGACACCATTGCTTATTTGTCTTGACAAGGTCAGGTCCAGATTTGTTTCAGGAAGCGTCGTGTAGTGAGGATTCTCACTCCATAGGTTCCTCTCCGTAGTATGCGGCAGAAGGGTGGTTGTGACATTGCTGCCACCCAGCACTTCCTTGGAAGGAGCCGGTGGCACAAGGACGCAGCCTGGACGGACAGTTCAATGGCGGGAATTGATAGGCCAATTTTGCTGCGAGCCTCCAGTTTTGTCACCATCTGATCAAGAATCCCAAGAATGCGTTCCACTGCCAGGGCTTGTGTTGAATAAGGTCACACAGTTCCTGTAAACCCCCTCCTTCCTTCTTTTACTCAAAAGCACTCCATTGCCAAAAAACACAAAGACGGCCTGGTACCAGCTCCCTCTTCTAAAGGAAGTCAAACTGTTTCTTGCAGAGAGTGACTTCAGAGCTGCTGTTCAATCCCTGGTATTCTCGCATCGGCATGATGGTAAGGCCCCGGTCCATGGCTCCCAGACTCCACACTGGCACCCATTAGGGGAATCCTAGAGGCCTCCTCACAGCTCATCCAGGGCCTAACGAAATAAGGTCATATCCCCCTGCCTGATGGAACTCCATTTGCCCCCCTTTTCCCCTCACCATCTTTAAAACTAGCTGCATCATTCACAAAGCCATCATGGGCAGAACCCCCTCTTGCGGACAATGTCACCATCTCTAGGGGCTCTCAGTGCCCCCACAGTCAGGCCACCGTCAGACAGGAGACTAAGAAGTGTAAAAATAAAATAAAAATAAGACAGCAGACTTTTTCCATCTATGCACCAAGGATCTGAAACAGCATCCCTGTGCCCAGCAGGACCGCCCCAACGCTGCGCCAATCCAGGAGAGAGTTGAAGACTCCTCTCTAAGGTACACTCCATCACAATGCACTAACCGCCCACAGCCCAGCCTCCTCGCCTCCTATTCGTTGACATTATGCTGGTCTTGGACCTTGCACAGCGCTCCTTGGCCTTTTAGCTGGATCCATACCAGGTCCGCACTGCACAAGGATCACTTCCACACACCCATGCATACACCAACCTGCGCTTCTTCTGCACGGCTGCATGTCGCTTCCTCTTACTCAGCCATAAAGCAAGGGCAAATGTAGACCCGACTTCTTTCTCA
Source organism: Triturus cristatus (assembly GCF_964204655.1). Lineage (NCBI taxonomy): Eukaryota > Metazoa > Chordata > Amphibia > Caudata > Salamandridae > Triturus > Triturus cristatus. The sequence continues at coordinate 27,686,349 of NC_140592.1, read as the reverse complement.
GCTGCACAAGTGCAGTAAAGAGGTGGTGTTTTAACAATTAATAGTTCAACAACAACATCTAAATTCAGTCACACGATAGAGGTATGACTGCTCTACGTAAACTGTTAAAATGTAATGACTATATGTGTTTTTTAAGAAAACATTTTAAGAAATACGAAAATGTCCAAAACAAACTATGGAAGTATTGGTGAGATTTACTCCATCCAAATATCCAAATGTTTTGTGAAAGGGCAACCATCAATACTTGATGACAGCTATCGGCAGATGATGAGTCATCGGTATTGATGTCAGTCAACCATACTTGATGTCAGTTTTCAGCACGATAGCAACCATCAATACATCAAGACCGTCATCGCCACATGATGACAGTCACTAATTCATGATGACAACCATCAGCACATGATGTCAGTCACCGGCACTAGATGGCAGTCATCAGCACATGATGACAACCATCGACACTTGAGGACAACCATTGGCACATGGTGACAACCATCGATACTTGATGACAACCACTGGTACACGATGACAACCATCGACACTTGATGACAGCCTTCGGCAGATGGTGACAGTCATTGGCACTTGAAGTTTGTCAACAGCACTTGATGTGAGGCTTTGGTACATGGTGGCAGCCATTGGTACATGATGACACTCATTGAGACTTGATAACAACCATCAGCACATGTTGATAGTCATCGGCATTTGATATCGGTCATCAGCACATGATGGCAATCATCAGCACATAATGACAACCATCGACACTTGATGACAGTCATTGGCACTTGAAGTTTGTCAACAGCACTTGATGTGAGTCTTTGGTACATGGTGGCAGCCATTGGTACATGATGACAGTCATTGAGACTTGATGACAACCATCAGCACATGATGACAGTCATCGGCATTTGATATCGGTCATCAGCACATGATGGCAATCATCCACACATGATGACAACCATCGATACTTGATGACAACCACTGGTACATGATGACAACCATCGACACTTGATGACAACCACTGGTACATGATGACAACCATCGACACTTGATGACAACCACTGGTACATGATGACAACCATCGACACTTGATGACAACCACTGGTACATGATGACAACCATCGACACTTGATGACAACCACTGGTACATGATGACAACCATCGATACTTGATGACAACCACTGGTACATGATGACAACCATCGACACTTGATGACAACCATTGGCACATGATGACAACCATCGATACTTGATGACAACCATTGGTACATGATGACAACCATCGACACTTGATGACAACCATTGGCAGATGAAGGCAGACACTTGAAGTTTGTCAACAGCACTTGATGTGAGTCTTTGGTACATGATGGCATGACAGTCATTGAGACTTGATGACAACCATCAGCACATGATGGCAGTCATCGGCATTTGATATCGCTCATCTGCACATGATGGCAATCATCCACACATGATGACAGACATCAGCACATGATGATAGACATCAGCACATGATGACAGGCATCAACACTTGATGACAGCCATCAGCATATGAGGACAGTCATCCGCATTTGATATCAGTCATCAGCACATGATGGCAATCATCAGCACATGATGACAGGCATCGACACTTCATGACAGTTATCAGAACATGATGACAGGCATTGGCACTTGATGACAGTCATCGGCACTTAATGTCAGTCATCCGCACATGATGGCAATGATCAGCACATGATGACAGGCATCGGCTCATGATGATAACCATCAACGCATGACAGCCACCAGCACTTTATGACGACAGGCACTGGCATATGATGACAACCATCAACACTTGATGACAACCATCGGCACATGATGACAGTCATCGCCACATGAAGTAGATGGTGCACAGCTCTTTCCTTTACTGGACTTTCCTAGTTATATTTCCAACTCCCTGAAGAGTCTCTTAAAAAGATGTGTTGCTGAGTTTGGCATAGTCCTAGCAGTCCTGTATATTCTACTGCATCTGACATGGCTACTTTTTTCAGCAGGTCTCCGGGGCACTATGTCGTTCGACACCGCTTCCAGCCCTAAGCAGTCGCCCGTCCAGCAAAAGGCCTCTAGCGCAGTCTTTCCTCATTGTTTCTAACCAAAGGCCTTGCCTCGGTTGGTTACATTTTCAGCTCCATCAGCAAAGGGAGCTGAAAGAGGTCCTGCCAAAGTAAACTTTGGTTCAGAAAAACATTTCTTTCTTCCATTTGGAGCACATTAAGGTTTCGAACTAGGATATTTGTCTTGGAGCGACAACAGCAAGATATCCTGTAACTCCTTGTCCACAAAAACAGTTTTACTCTGTAAAACCTCCCCTTCCTTCTGAAGTGAACTGTGGCTACAGAACATTGGCATATTGGAGGAGAGAGAATTAAAATCACTGAATAAGGAGGGACTCATTGCCACTGATATAATAGGCCACGTGCCCGGCGGACCACCTACATTAAAGACTGCAGGGCAGGGCACCTTCTGATTTATGGCCGCATCACTGCATACCACCACCAAACCTCTCTCCTTCCCTTATAAGGCCAAGGGCTTCATCAGCAGGGGCGGGCTTTTTTAGGGCAACTTAAATTATTCTCAAATGTGTTGTGCGTGACACCGACAGTGATGCTAGTGATACAGATCAGGGTATCAGAAATATGCCCACTACCACAGATAGAGTAATTTCACAGTTGCACGCACATACATTCATCATACGCTAGGGCCCATTTCACTAACATACGCTCCAATACTCTACCAGCAGCAAACCTGTGGGAAGAAAACTCCTAGAGCACCCTGCATCTATATCTAGGCGATAGGACCAGTTTAGTGGTTGCCTAACATAATATAACAATCTATAAACAATAATCATAAAGTCTTCAATAAATGACAAGGAAAGAAACAACCAATACCATGTTTAAAAGTTATATTGCTTTATCTAAAATTAGTCAGAGTAAATCAGTATAAATCATTTCTCATAGTTACCTATTCTAACTAATGTCAGAACGGGTCAGGACCAGTCTCTCAAAAGTCTTTTCAGGATAAGGTCCTCAGCATCAGTCCTCAGCAACGCAAGTTCACGCAGCAAGGCGACGAAAGAAAGTGTGGGGAGAGCCCTCCCTAAGCTAACATTTTATAATGCAAAATACAATGAAAACCCACATGAATTCAACGAGTAAAATTGTAGCACTGAGCGGAACGAGAAGGAAGGGATGTAACTTTGCAACATCTTGAAATCTCCGCTCAGGAAAAGTCACAATACGCAAATCACGGAACAGGAACCAAGAACTAGAAACTATTAAAGTATCCATCTCGCTCATTTCCCTCGGCAAACCGGCCTTAGCACAGCGTTCTTTCTGAGGCTCTTTGTTTACCAAGGACAAATCATTTCTTTTGGAGATCCTCCAAACTTGCTGATGTCCTCCCGGAAATTTCCATATAAGGACTACGGTCAGTTGTCTGTAACCGAATTCCAGCAGGGGTCTCCCTTGTCACATCACAGATTTCGCCTGCACCACAGCTCAGCCAGGCTTCAAATTATTCTCAGTCATTTCACAAAGGCCTCCATAGGCCACAATAGACCATCTTTAATTAAAGAGACAAAATAAAGATTACTACATCATAATGTTTAAACAGTGTTAACCCCACTAACACCCTTATGTGTATGCATTTATCTAGCTTTGCGACATATAGAGCATTAATTCAGACAGCGTTTTGTGCTCAAAATAAATAGCACATAGCAACGTTTAAACATGAAAACTTGCACGTTATTGTGAATACATAAACAGCACACATATGCTAACCGTCATGTATCCTTCTCTTGTGTTAGGACAAACAGATTGATTAGTGAAACACACTTGCACAAGACAAATAATTAGTTGTTAATTATTAATAAATTAATAAAACGCATAGACATGCCAGAGCTTCAAAAGCCCCAGAATTTTCTAACAGAAAACTCTGCTCCAGCACTAGCCTCCTTCCAAGCGCCATTTAATCAATCAATCAAACATTTATAAAGCGCAGCAAATCACCCGTGAGGGTCTCGAGGCGCTGTAAATAAAGGATGGCTTTAGAGCGGCATGTCAGTGGATGAGAATATTGCGTGCATTTTGGGATTCCAGCAGCTCCAGGTGGTTAGTTACCTCCTACTCGAGCGTCTGGTATCACCCCAGCCCAACTCTGCGATAAAAGGTGTCAAGACAATTCATATTTATGTTGCAGTGCTGATTAATCATCAGATTTTGAAAAGAGCACTTCAAGTTACAATGAGTCTCATTTTGCTTTTCGTTTACGTCTCGCCTAAGAGCGCAAATGCGCTGTCTCTTGTGAGATATTTTGTTACCTTACAGTGGGCTTAGAGCCCGTCCATTGTTTACCACTCATTACCTTCATTGTTTCTCTTTTTTTGGCTTCTAATTCATTATCAGGTGTGGGCCTCACTTCCTTTTATTGGGTTTGTCCCTCCCCTGAACCATTGACCCATTACTTGTGTCCTTCCACTACTCCGTTTTCAGGCGCTACTTTTTTCCGTTTGTTTAAGCACTCTACGAGTGTGCAAGTGGTTTCCAGCTGTCACCCTAGTATACGTATACCCCTCTGCTGAGCTCACTCGTCTTGTGATTTGGCTGCCTGTGGGCTCCCCTGTGCCCTCCTCTGTGATGCTCTTGTGTGTTTATCCCACCTCCACCCCTGCGCTGCTTTTTCGCTCATACACTTCTCCCCCACCCCACATTGCTCTCACTCTTGTCCTTTGGGTCCCTTCACAATCATCTCTTTGTCTCTATTTGCCTACACCCCACCCTTTGTTTTCCTTCTCATCCACCCCCCCAATGTTGCTTTCTGCACCCCCTTCGTGTTGCTTCCCCCTTCTGTGTTCTTCTCCCTCTCAATTTTGCACCCCATTTGTTGCTTACCCTTCCCCATATTGCCTCCCAGTACCCGCTGTAAATTAATTTTTTTGATTTATCACTTTAACTTGGAGCAGCAAACAAAAATAATGTTATAGGCCGGCACATGCTTTGTGAACATGACTACAAAAGGCTACGGCCCACATATGGCTTTTTAGGTCTCGCTGAGTCAGCGCGCATGCGCTGCTCGGAGAGACTTTAGTAGGTGAGTTTTCAAAGTGCTACTGGCTGGCGACAAGCTTGCGTTCACGCGAGAACTGCCAGCCTTCAGCACCATCTGTCTTTCCTCTTGCTTGCTCCCTGCCTCCGCCCCTCCCCCCGCCTTCGCGCTTACAAGCGTTCGGGATTAAATGTATCTTCCATCGGCCATCGCTGCCTCAACGGGGTTTAGAGGCCGGAGGCAGGGGCCCCTCGGAAGTGCCGGGAACCCCCTCCCCTTCCAGCTGTAAAGTACTTTGTCTCTTGGCTTCCGTCCAAAATGTATAGGTGGTTGTTCTTTTACTTATCTGACTAACAAGGCTTGAAACAAGCTACTTCGCTTCCTGCGTAGAATTTCCACGGAAGAACTGTTTACAAAGCAGCTTAAGACCGGGCTTTATTGTCAGCAAGGATTTATGTCGGTTGACTTTTAGTGCTTGCTGCTAGCGCCTGAAAGTCTATTTTTGGTAGCTATGCGCTTTATAAGTATTATTGTATTGTAATGCATCAGAAAATCATGCTGTCCCAGGCCTCTGTAATGAAAACATTAACATACACACACATAACTGAATTTGTGGACCACTAGACAACATTTATGTGGTACAGTACACAAGCTGGTGTGGATTTGTGGAGTTAGCAAAACTATACTACAATGGAATGTCGGTGGACATAGTCAGAATTTAAAACTGGCCTTGATAAAAAGAATTGCACAAATATGCATTTTTGTATTCGTCAACTCCTTAACACTGAGCCTATAACTCCTGTGACCCCACCTCATCTCCATAAAATCTATTACCCAACCACTGTCCTAGATAGCTGGGGCAGATTTACTTTGTGTTCTATCATTTAAGATTCCCGGGAAGGACTAGTTAGGGGGATCACCACCGTTACAGATACAACCGTGTTCGTCCCAGCCTAGAGTTTGACCGTTTGGAATGTGTGATTGTCCTAAGAAAGAAAGAAGGAATTTAGCTTTATGAACATCGCTCTTTTATTAGCAAATCAAAGTATTGCTCTGCCCAGGACATCAGTTATTGCACCTGGGGCTGACTGAAAGCTTAAAGCCATTAGGTCATCCTCTGCCAAATACGCAGCTCTGATTAAATTAGATTCGCAGGCCATTGGCCACGGCTTGAGATCCTTTCATGAAAGTACCATTACATTCTCGATCCTTCAGGGCTCTTTCTTTCACTTTTGGACAAAATTTGATTTTGACAGATTGTTAGGGGTAAGCTGACCACTTCTAAATTATTTTGCTCGAGTGCTGTCTTCTTCCTGCCACAGCGGGCTCTTGACAAACATTACAGACATATCAAGACAATTGTAAACAACACAGTGGATAGTATTCAAACAGGCCTAAGATATTAAATAAAGTGATAAGTTATAACTGAGGAGAAAACTTCCCAAAAATATCAGTTGAGAAAACCTTGCAAGTTGTCTGATCTCAGTATTGGTCGAAAAAAACAAATTAGCCTGTGAAGCATCGGCCAGTACATGGCTATCGAGATAAGGGAGCTGCTGGCTTCGTGATAATATTCTACATTCAGGACTATTCATGAAGAAGCTACAATGTAGAAGCATTTTTCAGTCCCACTGAAACTGATACTACTCCCAAATCCCTTTGTGAATAGCAAACCATTGTAAATATACACATAAGTGTAAGTTTACCTTTATGAATCGGGTCCTCAGTGTCAAAGGTTACAGCAAAAGTCCGATTTAATTTATACACTACGTAGCAGTGTTTTTTTACAACAGCAAACAAGCAGTACTTTATTCAATTAAACATAATTATTCATAAAAATGCACAGTTAAAAAAAAGAAATCATTTACCATTAAAAGTGCATATCGGTTTGGCAGCGGACAGCATATTTTCAAAAAGATCTCACAGTGGCACATATTGCTGGGTTTTGCAATGTCAATAGAAAGATAAGCACCGGTCTTCACAGTCTGAATTTGTGGGGTTTTAATACAGGTAATAAAGAACATTGAGTATACAAAGAATAACAAGCATTGGCATAACCAATAGGTCTCGCCTTTGGGACCTTATAAGTGTTTAGCCATGCAACAGTTGATGTTGTTGCACCAAGGATATTGTGCTGCATAACTAAATACTTATAAGGCCCCAAAAGCGAGACCTATTGGCTATGACAATGCTTGTTTCTTTCAGGGATGATTTGCAGCATGGCTCTAACCATTAAACAAAGCCAATAGGTCCCATAGGCAAGAACTATTAACTTTGATAATGCTTGTTTAAGGCCTGATGTCCTGCATCTTTAAGTTCATCCCAATAAAACCCTTATATTATTAGTAATCAACATACAACACTGTTCTTCATGTTTTTTCTTGTTGAAAAGGGGTGATTCCAGGGGGGAAATTATACGAACATAGAATTAATAACTTACATAGATTATTAAAAATCAAGCAAAGATACATAACAAGTAAGTTACTGGCAACGAGGCTACCAGCTCAGTTGTAAGCATCATTTTCCAGATGCTTGTGATTTCCTAGAGGTCCTGTATTTTGTCAGATTCTTTCTTGATCATCCAACCGTATTCGTTCAGGTATGATGTTTTTTAACAATCTCTTACCCAGATGTACACTCATTGCAGTTTTCTTAATATGAACAGTGTAGGGCGGTATTTTATCCCTTACACTTAAATATTGATTCAGTATTACATCCCTGATACCATAGTAGTCTGTCTTTAGTATAGTGTCCTGATGATGGCTCCTTTCATTAATGCCGAAACGTTGACTTCTATGGCTGGAGTTTACATTCTGTACTTTGAGAAACACAACATATCAAAGTTTCTCATAGGACAGAGGCTTCAGCATTCCGCAGCAGGGGATGCATCCAGATGCACCCTAGCGTGGCTCAGGTGAAGACTGGGTCAAGAAAAGCCTGTCTGCACCCGATAGAGACCATGCACCTCTCTAACACCTCATTTTTAATGTGGGGAATCACAAGGGTTGACACTCTACTGCCCAAGTACTAGAGGAGCCATTATTGATGCCCACAAAGAGCTGTACTATGGCGCTACCCTTGAATTCTTTCATAGACTACCGAGTTGAGTGTCCACCATGACCACCAATTCACTGGCATCCAAGAACCGACCCTCATTATCTATTCATTACAAAACCCTTGAGCAAGAATTCTAGGTCAGGACCCAAAACAGGTTTGCTGTACTGGATAATGTGACAGAAGTGGAGTGACCCCCAGTGTGCCAGCACTGGCGGATTCTTTGGCTAACTCATGCTGCCTACCCGCGCTCCGGTCTCCAGTGGAATTCTGTGGTGTAAAGTTAATTTGTTGGAATTTAGTGGATATACATCCCCATTATCCGAACTTGAGTGAACCTCAATAATTAATATGTTGATGTCATTGCCATGCCAGAGACTTGGCTCAGGGATGGCTTTTCCTGGTACTCTATGCTGGCCTCATCTTCAACATCAGGGAGGCCAAGGGAGGGTTAACCCCTTGATTTAAAGTGACTCTGGATGCAAACATTGCCCCTGTTGATCTGAACTGTAGTCCTAACACTAAATCTGACCTTTTCTTACAAGTGTTTCTCTGACGACACTAGTCATGACAAGGTTACGGGGTATTATATCCAACTACATCTTCAGATAAGGAACGCACTTATAAAAACACATGAGCATACAAAGATCATATTACCACCATGGTTTGACCATTCCCGCTTAATTGAAAATACAAATCTGTGCAAGATATTGGCAAAAAAACAAGAGATAGGAATGAGGTTATTACATATCGTCTACTATATACAAGCCCTTTGACGAAGAAAAAAACGGATTGGCAACAATTGCATTAAACATAGATAACTGAGGCAGCAGCCTAAATCCTAAAGCAAAATTCACAGGCCGTTAATTCCACTAAAAATGTTATAATTACAACGCCTATCAAAAGTAACCACATTAATGACAGGCTCTGGGTTTCACATTTTAAGAAGGTTTACAGTTTTAATGAGGTTTGTAATTGCGTGTCTGATATTACTTTTGTTAGCTCACTTAGGGGCTTATTATCAAGCACGGTGTTAAAATTATCGTCGCTTTAGCGGCAGAAAACTGCCGCTAAAACGGTGATAATGGGCTTGATAATATGCCGCAGAGAATTGACACCAGAACATGGGCTTCTATGGGACTTCTCAACGCCGTTTCTTGATAATATGCCCCGAAGTACCATGGGAACATTCCGTTTTGAAGAAGGCGTATTAGCCGTAAGTCAGAGCTCATCTAACAAAGCACCAGGGCCGGAGGCGTCCCGATGGATCTCTTTAAATGTAATATGGATCTCTGGGCGCCTCTTTTAACAATTGTTTTTAATCAATGTCTTGTTGGAAAGCTACTCCCTTTATAATCAACCTCCATTATTGTACCAGTGCTTGAATAATTATTGGCAATTCCAATAGGTCTGGCATACAAATACAGTGTCAGGCCTGACCTAAAATTCCATATACGTTAATGACTGCCCTCTTCCCATCTGTGTTTCTGCAAAAGAGAGACACCATAAATTATCTAGTTATCTTAGACACTTTAGTAGCATTGCAATGGCATGCGCATATGCTCCTTAAAGTTCAAGCTCCGACAACTGGATAAATAAACAAAATAATCACAGCTGTGTGGAGGGGAAGCCATTTTTTAATGGAAGCACACAGCTTCTGCCCAATCAAAACATGTACTCCTGGCTCCCAACATGTGGGCGGAGCCAAAGACCCTCTCCTGTTGATACTCACATAATTGTCTGGCAACAGCTTCGTTGTCAAGCCAGACCACAAAAGGGGACAGACTCGAACCAAAACGCTACAGGCCCATATCCCTCATTGATTCTTCGACTAAGATTTCAGGCAGGGCAGTATTTAATAGGATGTGAGAATGGGCAAATGACTATAGCATTTTCAATATTTTCTAATGTGGGTTTAGGGAGCATCTTGAAACTGTTGAACAGTGTCTGGACCGGGATTTTAAATTGGCAAGTAAGCCGTAGTTAGGAAGTGCTCAATCCGTCAGCATTCATGGATCTATCCAGTTCCTTCAATCGAGTAAACCATTCAAAATTGTGGGCCCGCCTTTTAGAAACAGACTTAGATGTAGCCTTGGTCCCCATCCTTGCAGCATTACATACTGAACTTAAGGCACGGGGGAGGTTTGGCCCAACTAGGGAGACAGCTAAATATTTTAGTCTAAAAAGAGGTGGGAACCAGGGATACATTTAAGCACCACTTTTATTTTTTTTATATATAAATAATATTTACTCATATCTGTAATGCTGATGGTCCAAAAATCTTAGTGACACAAATCGGAGTGCTCTTACATGATGATGCGGTCACTTTGACGCCTCCATGGAGGTGCGACTCAACCCTGAGGCTCCAAAAACGTACACAATTAATAGGTGCCCTAATCAAACTGTCCTCCATGTTGGTTGGTGGTAAGCCCATTGTTTCAATGTTGGATATATACAAAACACAATGCACATGTATCACAATATAGGGCTGGGTGTGGGGTTATGCAAATTCATCCTTCATACATCTTGAAAAAATTGTTTTTGCGTACCCCTTCTCTCAGTACCATCCTCCACCTCAAGTTACCTTTGCCTCGAGGAACTTGGTCTCGGTTATCTTCACGATCATCCTCAGCTGGGTCTCCTAATATTATCGATCTCCGTGTGGACGAATCCCCAGGCAATATTAAATCATGTCATTATTATGGACGGTTTACATTGTGACAAAGTGTTGTCGATTCCTAATTTAATGTATGGTGTAGAAAATTTGTTAAAGCTCGGCTGCCCATCTCAATTTGAGGATCTGGAGTCAGTGAAGAAAAATGACAAGTTGTGGAGGAAAACAATTTTTAAAGTATTTGTGAACTAATAGAGAAAACAGTGACCATCAAAAACCATCCGTGAGGCACGTGTAATCCTGCAGTTGGGGTTTGGTATTGAACCCTATCTTACATTTGTCAGTAGCCTTTGGGAAAGAACCTTCTTGTTTAGATTTAGGACTAGTTCCAAGATTACTGAAGATTACTAAATTTCCTATTGGGGCAGTATACTCAGAAGATACTTGCTTCTGCCCTACTGACGATAAACCTAAACAAACTCTTTTACATTTCACCTGCTTTTGCAAATTTCATGATTTTTTTTTGCTTAAGATTTTATAGGCTGTTTTGCAAATCAAGAATATTAAACAATGTTGTGTTGCTCTATGTTTTCTACAAATGCACAGTGATGAATTAACACACTGCACTGTCGGGGCATTTATGAATTCTACAGTCCGTTGTCGTGATTCTATGTTGTTTTAAAAGGCTTGTTTTTAAGTGTTGTACTTCTTATGTGTGTCAATGACATACGAAATAAAGTTTACTTTTGGATTTTTTTTGTGTCTAGTTTTTTTTTTTTTAATGAAACGTATGCCGAGTCTACAGCTTTTTGATGGCTTTTGCATCAATATCTATGTGTAATAAATTGTTAAAATAGATTCTAAGGCCGCAGAGTTTGACTCATGAACTAACTTTACCTGCATAATATGCCACATTATTTGATTTGCCGCATAGTTGAGTCAACATGTCATATAATTTGATACTCCCTTTCCAGGTTTCTAGTGGCCCTGATCGCAGATACTCCAATCTGTCTGAGCCCTCCTCACATGGGGTTCCTGAGGCCCAGTTTTTCAGACGGTTCCCCCTACCATGAGGCTCTTAGAGGCCTGTAAGAGTCTCATAAACCCCTTGAAAAGACGTCGAGGACACACTGGCTCCCGACATGGCGGGATTAGCGATGGTGAAACTGAACAAACTTGAGAGTTCGTTTCAACATTTTGGAAAGGACAGGAGAGGACAGGAGCCTTTGGTCTCCGTTGTTTCGTGAAGGCCCCGCCGCCCTAGCTCTGCGCAGAGTACTTTTTTTTTTCCTTTACACATACAATAACGCCCTGGTTTGGCTCCTGGGTGATGTTATTACACTCGGGGAGACGTGAGGCCCGGCGTGGCGTCGAGTTTAATTTTAATAAATGTTTGTAGATGGTGTGTGAGAAAGCCGTGCGTGTTATGTCTGACGCCCCTCCAGGACCACCCTGCCTGGGCTCCGCTGCCAGGTCCGCTTACTTCCGGGGTACAAGTTGTCCCAACTCACAAGCTTTGATCACCGAGGCAGACAACGTTCCTAAAACTTTTTCAATGTTCTGATTCAGAGTTTAACTCCAGCTCTCTCAGAAAGTGAAGCGGCTGAAAATCACTGGAAGTTTTTTTTTATTGCAGATTTTATATAGCGCGAACTCGACCCGAAGGTATTGGAGCGCTTTACATGAGCACCAGTTACTTACACATTCAGGCACGGGGAGATTAAGGGGCATATTATCAAGATACTGCGATAATTATCGCAAACCGAGGCTGGCGCTTTTTTTTTTATCGCCGCATATCGCTGGATTTTCTCGCCCTATTAGCGACGTATTAACAACGCGTTGCTCACAGGCGAAGTAAAATCCAGCGATAGCGGGAAAAACCAGCGATAGCAGGCTGATTCCTGCGATACAAAACCTGCGAATGTGTAACGCTTGGTGATGCTCAAGTGTGGACTTAACATCACAATCCATCTGCCATTGAAGAGATAGTTAAGTCACATTTTTAGCAGGTGTCAAGTCCCAGCGATAACCGCGGGTAGCGCGGCTTTTGTTATCGTTTCGCGGGTCTGGCCCCACATTGATAATAGGGCGATGTTGTGTTTGCGAGGGAATCAACGAGGATTAGGAGAGGAACGCCTACTTTGCATGTCATTAGCGATATTGATTGCTGACATGCAAAGTAGCAAGGAAACACGCGCTAACGCTTGTTAGCGTGTCCTTGTTAATTAAGCGATAAAAAAATCGCTTCTTTTTCGGCGCTATGTGCCGAAAAAGCGGCGATATAAGCTTTGATAATATGCCCCTCAGTGATTTGCCCAGAATCACAGGATGTGGACGCGACCCCGAGGCTCGAACCCTGGTTTCCAACACCAAAGTCGGCAGTCTAGCCGATGGACCACATCCTCTCCCAGTCAGTAAGTGAATAGCTTCCATTCCATCAGATTTTAGTTCCTCTCTCCTTTACCAATAGAGCCTGATTGATGGCAATTCACCTTGTAAGTGTTTAAAAAGGAAGTACCCTAAACTGGTAAGACGCCCCAAATGTAAACAGGAGCATATGTAACAGCGGTAGCACCTGAGCACTTTATGGCAATATCTTGTTTTTGTGTCAGGCGGCTAAAAAGTGATGGATGCCTCCCCACCCCAAATGGGATTCATCTGTCATGATGGCTACTGAGGAATGTGGATGTTTGAAGGGTCTCCTAGCGTATTGTTCTCCAGAGTCCACCCCTGTATCCTTTCCTGAACCTTCTCTGCGACAAACACTGGATTCTCCCAGCTCCCGGATGCTTGAGGCCCGGACTGCTCTCATGTGGAGCCCGGCCTGGGGAGTTAGGGGTATACAGGAGGTCTTCAGGCCCATCAACTTCACTATCAAAGATTGTCTGCTCCGGGACAGGTGAGTTTGCTCTGTCAACGACAGGACCTTCCTTGGTTTGAGGAATGCTTTGACCTCCCTCAATTGTAGTCTAACTCTTATGAAAGTTTTTTCTCTTTCTTTGAATAGGGATTGCTTCTCTAGGTACACGAAAAACTCTAGTCTGTGAGGCGTTCGCATCAGTGAATGCTTCGCTGACATTGTGTGAACGAGTACACCTTTACCGGCCAATCGCCCAGGGACAGGTGCGCATGTATCCCCTGCCTTCTCAAGTGTGCTGTCACCACAGCAAGACATTTAATAAAAGCCCTTGGTCGGGATACTTCGCACTTCTCACCGCCTCGTCTGGGTGTTGATCGCAGCCTCAGTCGCCCCCGCTTGACCGGAGGGAGATACAGGAAATCCTGCTGGTACGCGTTGTTGTCCGTCCAGCTGTGGCAGGAGACCGGGCCTGCAACTCACCGCCGGCGCGTGAGATGAGAAAGTGTCCCTGTTCGGGCGCCATTCATGTGGTAAATAAAATTCCTTTACCGGGACTTAATTTGGTACAGAAACATAATAAAACAGCTCAGTAAAATGAGAGGCAGAATCCGTGGTATTAGAGGTTCGGAATGGGCTTTATTCCAATGAACGATTATAATCGGTTGCTCCAAGTTCCGTCACCACGAAGGTTCAGGAAGTGAAGTACATACATTATTGACATGAAATGACTTTTATAGATCATACATTACAATGAGGCGAATGCAGTAGGCGTAACAATTTGATAAGGAAAATGACGAATATTATGCGTAACCGAAAATGGGTGTAATTAAGGAGTAAAAAGGAACATAATTGGTTATGATGTCATATATAGGTGGATCTATAAGATAATACTTGGCATAGATGCGCGCGCAGCAGTATGACGTGTGATTGACGTGTAACTAGGGGGTGAAGGGGGCTTGACATTTAGCTCTACATGTGGAGACAGAAGTCTGGAGGGTCAAGTCAACCTAATCCCAAATCATATCTAACATCCTATGTTTAAAGAACTATGTTATCCACAAAAGAAGGACTCTCGGACAGAATCTATTCTATACTGACTGTGCGTGCGTGTACAAGCGTCTAAGTGTCTATACTAAATGCGAGGGCGGAATCTTCCATAGTAACAGGACTATGAATTACTTGCATAAAGACAGAGAAGTCGGGCTTTTTGCTTGGTAACTGGAAGAATGTTTACTTAAACTACTAGGCAGGAATGCATCGGCTGAGGGGGAAGCAGATAATTCGAAGGTGAAATACAGTTCTTGGCAGAGAATAGGCTGATGTCAGGCTTCGTGAGCCGCGCAGAGAATGAGACAAAGTTCATGGTCATAGATGCAGGCTCAGACTGGAGTTTTCAGAGGCAGAAGGCAAGAAGAGTTCGATGACAGAATCAGGGCCTACTTGCCTGGACTGTAAAATGGCATAAGTGAACCATATAAAGGCGGTGGCCTTTCGTACTTAGGAAGGGAATATCCGGCCCATTCATGGCGGATCTGACAGAGGACATGTTGACGGTGGACGCACATGTGTTTGCGTCTTCATAACTGGAACTGGAGGGAGCATACATGTACTTGTAACATGCACATAGAACCGTTGGGGTCCAAGATAGGGGACATAACTGACCAGAAAAATCCATATTTCCACATTCCCTCCTTGTCCCCTACTTGCCCATCAAGAGATGTCAATCTTCATTAATCCATTGATCTGTTCATATAGCATCATTTGTTCTTCTTTCTTCTTCCGGGGTCTTGAATGAAAATCTTGATGTGGAATGCACGATGTGGTACACAGACCACAAATCGCTGGTCCACATTGCAGACATAGACAGCAGCTGAATAATATGAGAAGGCCAATACCTAGGAAGGATAGGACTCTCCATCCCCAGGCTGATATCACGCTCCAAAACCAACCGGACCAAGTCCAGGTGCCTGGATTCTGGTGTATCTGGTTTACAATCTTATGAAGGCGGGTTATGGCTTTATATACTGATGGCGAATTTTCTGGTATGAATACGCAACAGCTTGATCCGATGACCCTACAAGCTCCGCCCCTATCAGCCAGGATGACGTCAAGGACAAGACGATTTTGAAGCACAACAATCCGCATAGCAGACTGCTCTTCTGTTAAATTGCCTAAGGCGGAAATAGTTTCGTTCACTACTGCTTCAAGGGTTCTGGTTAATCTACGTATCAGCTTACTATTAGTAACAGTACCTATATAGGGAAAGATGCCTTTATTGAAATCTGTGTATTTTTCCCATGCTGTTTCAGTGTAATCGACAATCGGGAGATCTCTCCGCTCTCTATTGTGTACTAAATGAATATTTCTATAATAATCAGGAGGAGCTAGGAAAACAGGTGGCAAAAGGAATGCAATGTAGCAGGTACCATCCCAATCTAGAGGTAGACGCATATATGCAGTCTGACCACATATAAAGTAGGAGTGGCGATAAGCTCTAAATGAAGATTTACCTTGATCACTGAATTCTACTGTAGTAGTGCATTTACTATGGCCCATATGTATGGAACCAACTTTTCTTACACACAGTTCACCTTTCCCTGGGAATACTGACATGATTGGTAGAACTAGTTCAACTTCGGATTCGACATTTAGAATCATGAGATTAGGTGTAAAATTACCTAATCCATATACTTCATTTTCTAGATCAGTTCCTGTTCTTTTGGGGCGACCCTCCTTATCAGGGTAACAGACTTTGAATAAAACTAGGTTCAGATTTCCCCATACCCACTGATCTTGGTAAACTGCTGTGTCTGAGTCTATGGAATTGATTAAGCTAAACCATGCTCCACAGGAGCCATTATGTGTAAATGGGTGTGGAAAGAATGGCAGGACTCCTTCATAATTCTGATAGGGAGGGAGCCGGCCACATACCCAACAATTAGTTGCATTACTAGTCTGGTGGGAGTGATGTAACATACGAATGAAAGTGTTATTGCGCAGCGCAAGCCTATAAGACAATTCATGCGGGGGTAAGTCACTAAAAGAATGTTCAGCAGTAACATTGTAAACATTTCTGGCAATAGGGTAATATATGTGCAACAATATACTTGCAGTAATTATTAAAAGACTTAAGAAAAACAAGATTATTAATGTCACTATGCAATGGCTACGCAGTGATTTACAATACGCCTGTCGTTTCAACATTTTCCGCGACTGTCCATGATTCAGGTCTAGAGGATACATGTCAGAGACAGATTCAACCGCTTCACCTAGGAGAGGACTTAAACAATCAAATCGTCTGACGTTCTAGGCCTCAATTTAACTTTATAGAGTTCGGTTTCAGTCTTTTCAACCAAAGGAAGTTTTGAATCAGTCTGTGAGGGAGTGCAGGGCACAATGTCTATATCTGAGGATAGTCCGTGAAATTTCTTGATATGACTTGAATGAATCCAGCCCTTGCGGCCCTCGATCTTCACGGCTGTCCTTGTGGTCAGTAAAACCAACTTGGGTGTCTTCCACCTGGGCTCCAGCTGAGTCTTTCGGTCGAAATTTCTCACACACACGAGATCACCCGGAACTACGTCATGGGGTTTCACCTCAGTGTTGTCGGGAAAGGCTGCAGCTACCTGTGAACGACAAGATTGTAGTGCAGACATCAAGGAAGCCAAGTAATCTGTCAGCATATTACAGTCAACATCAGTTATTTTGCGTGGTATAGGCGTCCCCCACATATTTGGTGGTCTGCCGAAGATCACCTCACACGGGGATAGCCCTGTTCGAGAGTGTGCTACCATTCTTGTGAAAAAGAGTGCAACTGGTAGTGCTACTACCCAGTCGACACCTTTCTCTCTGCATATTTTGGACAATCTAATTTTCAGGGTCTGATTATGTCTTTCTACGAGACCTGCTGCTTCGGGGTGTCGGACACAGTGGAATTTCCACTGATATCCTAACAGAAGTGAAACGTGTTTCATTAATTCGGATGAGAACGGCTGGCCGTTATCTGAGTAAACAACACGTGGTAAACCGTATCGTGGGAAGAATTCTCGAACCAACTGTTTGGCAGTAGTCGGGGCAGTGTAATCTGAAACCGGGTACGCCTCCGTCCAGCGGGACAGAGCGCAGACAACTACGAGAACATATTTGAATCCTCTGCATCGTTCCATCTGGATATAATCCATCTGGAGGACTTCAAAAGGATGATCAGGAGGATGAAATCCACCTTGTTCTACGGGAACACTTTTTCCTGGGTTGAACTGGCAACAGATCATACAGGTACGGACTTTTTGTTTGGCTGCTGCTCGTAAATGTTTATTGAACCAAATGTGTTGAATGCTGTCTAGCATAGCTTTTTCTCCTAGATGTGCTGGACTATGTATAGTGTTAACTATAACTTGGACCATTGAATCAGGAAGGAACCACACAGATTTTTCCTTCATCATCCATCCTTGGTCCGTTTGGATCCCTCCTAATTCAGTCCATTTCTTTATTTCATCTGGTGTAGCATGTGTCTGGATGTATATTACGTCAAAAGTAGGATCTTTAACTGTCATACAAGGTGTCGGGACTATTGTCTTTGTCATGTCGGATGTGTGAGGTTTATTCTGAGCAGTCTGTTTAGCTGTTCTGTCGGCTAGATCATTGCCTTGAGAAATGATATCAGTAACCTTCGTATGTGCTTTGCATTTCATAATTGATATTGCAATCGGTAGATGTATCGCATCTAATAAGGCATGAATGAGGGGTCCGTGCTGAATGTGGGCACCGTGGGAAGTTAAATAACCTCTCTCTCGCCACAGCACGCCGAAGTCATGTACAACTCCGAATGCATAACGTGAATCAGTGTATATATTGACTTTTTTATTTGTGGCTTGAATACAGGCTTGTGTCAGAGCGACGAGCTCTGCTGCTTGGGCTGACAAAGTATTTATACGATTAGTTTCAATGACTTCAGTATCTGTTGTGACTGCGTAAGCAGCCACTAACTCCCCTGTACTTGTTCTCATACATGAACCATCTACATACAACGTCAGGTCTGGATCTGACAATGGAACATCTGTCAAGTATTGTCTGGGTTTCGTCGTTATTGTAATAACTTCAATACAATCGTGGGCTAATGGGTCTGTTCCATTTACAGGTAAAAGTGTGGCAGGATTCAATGTGTTACAACGTCTGATTTCTATGTGTGGCTGAAACAATGTAAGCTCGTATCCTGTAAGTCGCGCAATAGTCAAGTGTTGTGTTTGCGTTCTATTTACAAGAACCTCTACGGCGTGTGGTACTTGTACTGTCAATGGATGTCCTAACACTATGGCATCGCTTTGTCTGATTGCTAAAGCTGTCGCTGCCACTGATTTCAGGCACGCAGGCAGAGCCTGAGCTACTGGATCTAATGTACTAGAAAAATAAGCACATGGTTTGTGTGCTCCTGCTTGTTCCTGTGTGAGTACTGACAAGGCAGTACCTTCGCGTTCTGTAACAAAGAGTGTAAAATGTTTTCTGTAACATGGCGTTGCTAAAACAGGTGCTTGACATAAAGCTTTCTTTAGGCTTTCAAAAGCTTGTGTATGTTCCTGAGTCCAAGGGAGAACAGTCGATGTGGCTGCCTCCTGTGTTGTCAACTGAATGAGCGATTTGGCTAGAAATGCATACTGGGGAATCCACTGTCTACAATATGAAGTGAGGCCTATAAAAGCCCGCACCTCCTTTTGTGTCTTGGGTATCGGCATGTTAGCTATTAACTGAATGCGGTCTGGTGTAAGCTGCCTTCCCTCCTTGGACAGCGAGTGTCCAAGATAAATAACTCGCTGGACACAGAATTGCAGCTTAGAAGGGGACACCTTGTGCCCCTTTTCGGCTAGAAATTGTAAAACTGTCAGTGATGCTTTTTCACATTCGGGTTCGCTTCGGGCGGTGATCAGCAGATCATCGACATATTGAAGCAAGGCAGTGTTAACTGGCATGTGGATACAGTCAAGTTCTCGTTTCAGTGCTTGGCTATAGATGCTGGGGCTTTCTGTAAATCCTTGAGGTGCGCGTGAGAATTTAAAGCTACGCCCATTTAAACTAAATCCGAATAAATATTGACTTTCCGGATCTATTGGGACGCTGAAAAAGGCGTTTTTAAGATCAATTACAGTAAAGAATGTTGCTTCGGAATCAATGGCTGTCAATAATGACGAGATATCGGGGACCACAGGGAATTGTGGCACAATACATTTGTTTAATTCGCGTAGATCAATAACCAATCGATATACTGGCGGGGCCTTTGGATCTGTTCGTTTAAGAATCGGAATTATCGGTGAATTACATACATTGGAGTCTGTTTCCACAACCACTCCTTGGGCAATGAGCTCGTCAATGATTTGTAGTAAAGCCACTACAGCATCTGGTGGTAACTTGTATTGTCGTATTCGTGGTAGCACCACTCCTGCCTTTAATGTGACTCGATATGGTGTAATATTCATGCATCCAACATCAGTAGGGCCTTGTGCCCATAGACGTGTAGGTAAAGTCTGCAGTCGGGGATCCATGTCTCTAGACACATAGTGACCTTTAAAATCACGTAAAAACAACCTTACTCCTTCCGGAGAACAACATATTATAGCTCCTAGAGCTTTCAATGTTTTAATTCCTAGCAAGTTTTCTGGACATGATTTAGTAAGCAATAAATCTGTAGTTCGGGTCAAAGGTCCTATTGTAAGTGGAAGAGGTTGTGACACTTCATTAACAATGGGTTTTCCTGAAAAACCAAGGGAAATATTCTGAGAGCCTGAGAGGGGTGCCCCTGGAACTTCACTACGTTTTATGGTCGTTCGACTTGCCCCTGTATCGAGTAAAAATTTTCTGTCTTGGCCTAACAATTCACTATGTACATAAGGTCCTTCTTGATCTACAGGGATCTCGATAAGGGGTAAGTCAACTTCCCTCTCTAGGCTAGTTCATGCGTAACGCTGATACTCAGGATATTCATACTGTGCGGTCTGATACATTTGTCGTGTTGTTGTCTGTGTGGCAGCAACAGGCAGCGCTGGTGCAGCCGGCACAAACTGTATAGACTGTTGTGAAGCTGGCATGCACTGTGCATGCTGCGGAGCTCCTTGTTCATTCTGGTCCTGTCTGAGTGGCCGTGATCTTTCTTGTGTTTTACCTATGGCGATATTATGTTTTAAAACTGGACAATCGTGTACGTAATGACCTGGCTTTTTACAATAATTGCATGTCCCTTTTACAGGTCCTGCTGAATCACCGGAGTGTGTCATACCCTTTTTATGTCCTTCAGCTGGAACTGTCTGGGAAACTAGCATTTTCATTTTTGTGTCTTTCATGCGTCTATGTTCATGTTCTTGTTCCTCTCTAATTCTATTGTGATGATACTGTAACATTTGTAGCATTTGTGATGGAGTGTTACCTTGCCAGGTACTCTCGAATTTTAATACTCTATTCTTTACTTGGGGCAGGGCATTCTCCACTAATTTTGTTACAAACAGATGTGGGTATGATTCGCTACTTGCTTTTATGCCACTATTTATACCAAAACATTTTTCAAATCGGGCATAGTAATCACTAGTGTCTTCATCTTGCTTCTGTTTACAGGCTGAAATTGTACCCCAATCTTCCTTTTTCGTAGTTAATAAACGTGGCAGTACCTGTACTAATAAACCTGGTAATGCCTTAGTTTTGTCCCCAAGCCCTGCTCCTGCAGTTCGGGCCTTTTCTTCTGCTTCTAATACTGACCATTCTATCTTTTGGTCTCCTACCTCCCACTCTTTTTCCTTGAGTTTTTCGTAAATGCCAGCAGGCATCAATACCTTCAGTATTGTCATAATGTCGGGATAGGTATACTCTCCCATGAGTAACATGTCTTTAATTTCTCGGTGAAAACCCGCTGGATCTTTGTCATGACTGGGTACCACTTTCTTCATTTGTAACAATTCTATTTTTGATATGGGCGTATATACAAATACGCGCTTAAACTCGTTGTCCTCGCCCTTTATTGGGTGCACTTCTCGTAAGGGATTCTGTCTAGCCATGTAATACGTTGTTCTTTCCTTGATGGGCAGTGAAACATGTTCTGAACATACAAAAAGAATATACTGCTTTCTTGATTCTAGAATTTCTTTAATTAATTTAGTACCTGAACCTCTCCATCTATTCGTGAGTAATTCGGTCAATATGTCAGGTAAGGGACCAGGGTCCGAATGTTGACTCCGATATAGTATAATGAGTTGTTGAATCATATAAATCCCAGCTAACCTCTGTTCATCTGGGGTGAGATTCAAAAATGTGCGTGTTACTGTATCATCACTATATTTTCCGGGACTGTCCACCCAATGGACAGCTGCCCTGGCTAAGTCTTGTTCGTCCATAGAATCGAGGAAATGATAACCCCTTCGTTCTCGGAGTAGTTTGTCGGCGGCTTGGAACGAATGCTCGTTAGACCTGATATGGACTATGGGTGTTGGGAAACTCCTGTTATTGTCTGGACATATCGGACGTATCGGGTCAATAAGACATCTATTACTATTACAAGATCTTCCTCTACCTACATAGGCTATGGTGTCCGACTGTCCCGCGGTCGGTCCTGATCCTTCTTCCTCGCTTTGATCGAACTGATCTACCGCTAGTCTTTCTTCGTGTAGGCGTTCTATTTCTTTACGGATCTTTCGGCACATGGCTATTATACAATTTTGTTTATCATGTCTACCTTCTGATATATTCTGGCTCCATCGGGTAAGAATTCGCATTGCTTCCGGGTCTACCCCCGGTCGGTCTTCATTTCTGATCACACAATTTATGAGGAAACGTAACAGTTCCCCCTGTATCTCCACTTTCTGGTATTCCATAGCTCTGTTAATACATTCAGAATCTTGCCCTGTTTGAACAAAATGATATATATTATCTAGATGCGCAGTCATTCCTGGTAACTTCCCTAGATACACCGCGGCTCGTCTGATACGCAACGATGCTAGGGTCATTTCGTCCTCTTTTCCGGGCACAGGGTCATATCTACAATCTATAAGAAGTTCCTTAAGCGTACGGGCATTTATGAGTTTGGGGGTACGTGAATGTGCTGACTCTTGAAAAGTAAGTTTATTTATTCTAGGCGGCGTAGAAAAAATGTTACTAGTACCTCCCGTAGCCCCATCTGGGGTGTCGGGTGTGAAAGGATTCGTTGTACGTGACACAGCAACTATAGGTGTGGACACAGCTATAGAAGTAGCTGTAGGAACAGATGCGGAAACAGATGTGCTTGCCGGAACTTGTGTCGGAACTTGTTGCTGTAACGATACGGGTACTGGATCTTGGCGTTGAACCTCCCTGATAGGCGGTCTATGTGGGGCGGAATTAGCATACTCGGGAGCTGTGTCATCTAAATATGAGGAAAGAAAAACATCTTCTGCGGTTCTAGGATGCCCCTTAGGATGTACCTTGATTGGAAATAATGGGGTTGGCAAGTCTTTTGGTATTTCTGGAGTAGCCTTAGGTAATCCTTCAGCCAGAAGGGGATACATACCATTCATAAGGGCATTTCTTTGTCTGTCTACTTGTTCTGATTTCACTCGTGCACCTTCTTCGATTAATAGATTTTCTCGGACTTCATTTGAACTCTCTTTATTCTTCTCTTCCTGTCTACGTGCTTTTTCTGTTCGTCTATGTGATTCTTTACGCCATAACTCAACGGCATCTTTCTGTGACTGTCTGACTTTCCTTTTCCATAACTCTTCCTCGACTTTCATGATGCACTCTGCATCCCAGGTTCCCGCTGTGGGCCACCTTTGACTTTCTGGTAATCCCTTGGTGTAGTCTACCCATAAATCAAGAAATAATATAGCGTCTAAGCCATGTTTATGATACATGAAGTGCCCTGGAGTGTCCCTAGGAGGAATAGGAACGGCTTCTTCGAGTACCCCTTTTCTTGTAGTGATCTGTCTTAGTTTCGAAAAGAACGGCATATTGAGAACTGGCCTTATATTTGATTTTGACCAACTAACCTGATACTTGATCTTGAACAGACTTAATACAATAGCACAATAATGAACAATCATTCATACCACAATATACAGAACGTACTTAAAACATTTAACATTTAACATTAAACCTTTAACTGAAACAACAATGATGATCGTCTGCATAACTAATCACCAAGCATAATTCTTGACAATAACTAGATACTTCGGAATACTTGATATACTGCTAAACAGTACAGATACACTGCTGAAACAGTGCAGACCGGATTTGTGTACCCAAACCCGTCTTGACCGGCACAACCTATGTGCACGTCAGAAATGCCTCCCCAGCAATGGTACTCACCGGGTAGCTTCGGAAACGGAAGGCCTCAGAAACTTGACTGGACTTGAACCGGACTGGACTCGACTCGAACGCTTCGGACACTGGACTCGACTTGGGACTTCGGAAAACTGGTGGGCCTCTGTATACCTCGGATCTTGCTCTCTCAGCTAGGCTCTGGTCGGGATACTTCGCACTTCTCACCGCCTCGTCTGGGTGTTGATCGCAGCCTCAGTCGCCCCCGCTTGACCGGAGGGAGATACAGGAAATCCTGCTGGTACGCGTTGTTGTCCGTCCAGCTGTGGCAGGAGACCGGGCCTGCAACGCACCGCCGGCGCGTGAGATGAGAAAGTGTCCCTGTTCGGGCGCCATTCATGTGGTAAATAAAATTCCTTTACCGGGACTTAATTTGATACGGAAACATAATAAAACAGCTCAGTAAAATGAGAGGCAGAATCCGTGGTATTAGAGGTTCGGAATGGGCTTTATTCCAATGAACGATTATAATCGGTTGCTCCAAGTTCCGTCACCACGAAGGTTCAGGAAGTGAAGTACATACATTATTGACATGAAATGACTTTTATAGATCATACATTACAATGAGGCGAATGCAGTAGGCGTAACAATTTGATAAGGAAAATGACGAATATTATGCGTAACCGAAAATGGGTGTAATTAAGGAGTAAAAAGGAACATAATTGGTTATGATGTCATATATAGGTGGATCTATAAGATAATACTTGGCATAGATGCGCGCGCAGCAGTATGACGTGTGATTGACGTGTAACTAGGGGGTGAAGGGGGCTTGACATTTAGCTCTACATGTGGAGACAGAAGTCTGGAGGGTCAAGTCAACCTAATCCCAAATCATATCTAACATCCTATGTTTAAAGAACTATGTTATCCACAAAAGAAGGACTCTCGGACAGAATCTATTCTATACTGACTGTGCGTGCGTGTACAAGCGTCTAAGTGTCTATACTAAATGCGAGGGCGGAATCTTCCATAGTAACAGGACTATGAATTACTTGCATAAAGACAGAGAAGTCGGGCTTTTTGCTTGGTAACTGGAAGAATGTTTACTTAAACTACTAGGCAGGAATGCATCGGCTGAGGGGGAAGCAGATAATTCGAAGGTGAAATACAGTTCTTGGCAGAGAATAGGCTGATGTCAGGCTTCGTGAGCCGCGCAGAGAATGAGACAAAGTTCATGGTCATAGATGCAGGCTCAGACTGGAGTTTTCAGAGGCAGAAGGCAAGAAGAGTTCGATGACAGAATCAGGGCCTACTTGCCTGGACTGTAAAATGGCATAAGTGAACCATATAAAGGCGGTGGCCTTTCGTACTTAGGAAGGGAATATCCGGCCCATTCATGGCGGATCTGACAGAGGACATGTTGACGGTGGACGCACATGTGTTTGCGTCTTCATAACTGGAACTGGAGGGAGCATACATGTACTTGTAACATGCACATAGAACCGTTGGGGTCCAAGATAGGGGACATAACTGACCAGAAAAATCCATATTTCCACAACCTTATCACGGAGTACTCTGAACTGGTAATGTGATCGGTCTATGAATAATCTGAGCATTTCCTTGTGCTTGTTCATCAGCACATGTTGGCCGGCATCTTTGAGATCTAAGGACACCCTTTCCTCAAGAGTGGGCTGACCTCCCGGAGTGTGTAGATCTCTTCAATGTTTGAGTCTCCATAAACTTGTTCATGAATTGAATGCCCAGAATAGGCCTTTGTGTCAGATAGAGGTTTGATAACCCCTGGTTGACTTCTTTGTTTGGTACCTTTCCTATTCCTCGCTTCACTAACTGTCGTCCACCTCTTTCTGCAGCAACCCAGGTCTTCCCTGATTC
Source organism: Triturus cristatus (assembly GCF_964204655.1). Taxonomy (NCBI): domain Eukaryota; kingdom Metazoa; phylum Chordata; class Amphibia; order Caudata; family Salamandridae; genus Triturus; species Triturus cristatus. Next base: position 27,660,596 of record NC_140592.1, on the reverse strand, counting down.
TAGCTCTCACGCTTGGCTTTACCCTCGGAAGTCTTTTTACAACTTCTTCTGTGCAATAACAGTGTTATAAGATGAGTATCCACTTGTCGGGGTGGGTGTTCTCCACTCCTGTCGGAATCCTTCTATTCTCCCATTCTGTCCCCTATTGGTGTCGGGTGCTGAGGCCTCTTGGAGTGAGCTCACTTTGACGTTGGTCTGACCCTGTTGGGATCTGGCCCATTCCTCTGGCTCTTTTCTGAAAAGCTGTCAGAGTGTCCTTGGGTACTGCCGCATCTGCCTCCTGGCGGTTTCCGCTGCATATAGTGCAGATTTTAAACAGCCGTTTGCTCCAGGGGTGGCTCCTCCGTAATGGCATAGGCGCGTCACTCCACTTGTCAGAGTCAGTCGCAGAAAAATAAAATGATAATGAAGCAATATAATTGTATTTTTATTTGACTGATTCTGACATGGTTTCAGGGCTGGGCCGGGCCATGACAGGCAGGTGGTGGCATTTAGAAGTGCACATGTATGTTTGACCGGCCGTCCTAGGCCAGCCAAACATACCATGCACACATCTACTTCTCCAACCCAGCTGTGTTTACAGCCGGACTGGAGAAAAGCCGCAGGCTCCCAGGCACTGTCTGAGCGGCAGCACCATGATTGGCTGAGCAACCTCTGCCTTCCCAGAGACTGCTGGGAGAGCGCCGAGGCTGCGGCAGCCGTCGGCAGCTGCGGTAAAAAGGAAAGTTTTTAAAAAAGTCATTTTTTTCCTTGCTCCCCCCGACTGCCCGTCCGTCCATCCCTCCTCCGACCTCCCCCCTTTGTGTTGTGGCGGCCGCCACTGGTTTACACTGATGTTCCCCTCCTATAGCACAACTTTGCTCTCGTCTCATCCTGTCGTGCTCTGGAAGGTGCGGCATCAGTTGTTGTGTCTCGTCTCGCTGCTGCTGTCCATAGCTGTTCAGGAGAACATTTGAAGTAGCTGTTCACCAGTGTGTGGCTGCTGCTCACTCTGTCTCTCGTCACAACAGGGAGGACCTGGCCTGGCAGTTCGGGCTAGACTGTCCCCACTGGAGCAGGGTCAAGACTGATTTGCACATAGCTGGATCCAAACTGAGGTGACCTGGTGTCCAGAATAACAATAGATTGGAATGCGGCCTGAGTGATTACCAGTGGCTGAGATTGATTCAAGCATTCATCCATCGCTGTCTTGTATACTCTTTGTTGTAATGGAACAATGGTGTGATGCGCCCACCTCTCCATTACTCTGAGGGTCTTAGGTAGGCACCGTGGGCACGTTTCACACCCTCTGAACTGTAGGTCTTCAGCAGGCAGAGATTACAGACCGTGTGACTGTTCTTGTGAGTGACTTTATGTTGAGACTTTGGGCGAAACCTAATGGAGGCATTTTCAATTTCTCTCGACAACTTCAACCCCCTGCTTGTACATTCTCTGACCCATGTGTTCGGGCCTCTATGAAGAAGGTTGATACAAAAGCTTGGTCTACCGTCATGGGTATTGGCCTCTTGGACGCTCGCTGTTACTCCTCGCTGGTGTTTCAGTTCTTCACTCATTGTTCTGTTGACGAATCGCTTTGGCAGCGCTACAACTGTCCTGAAGCGCCTATGCCTGCTTCCTGACCCAATGGCAGACACAAAATGTTGACGATGGCAACCAGGCAGAGGGGCTTCTGGGGGTATATCTGGCATCACAGAAGGATGGACATAGCCCCAAATGGTCAATGGCGCCCAGAGCGGAAAAAAGACTAGAAAGAGGGACTTCCAAACCCAATCAGTGGATGGGATAATGCACAGCATCTGAATCTAGAGATGAGATATGTGTCAAAACATAATAAGAGAACAGATGATGAAGGTTTGTTGAATGCTGCCTGGTGAATTTCTCAAGGGAGAGAGTTCCAGAGGGTAGAAAGAGAAGGAATTAGAAGGCGGTCTAATGGAGAGGTCGGAAATGGGGGTAAGAGCGGCAGCTCTTTCCATTTCAGATATGGGCTGAAAGGCAGGAAGTGAGGGAACAGCAGCAAGTTACTGCCCACACTTTGGTTGGCTCTTTTCATTGAGGTACATTTAAAGATGCTTCAAAACCAGGTGCTCTTTCATTCTGAGTTCAAAGGAGGGGAAGGCGTCTCTTTCTCTGATCTCTTTTGGGATGGTTTTCCATATTATTGGTGTGAATCCTGAATAGAACTATTTTAAGGTGACAAAGTGAGTGTGACCTCTGAACCTTCTGCCAAACCCCTAGTTTTTGAGTTCAGATTGGAAAAATGTAAACCTTTAAAAATGACCTGCTAATCTGAAAATACGTCATACTTTCAGGGGAGGTCATCTGAGCTTCTGGATTATAGGAATTATGAAGTCAGGCATCCTAGCGCCATTGATCAATCAGGACAGTGCAGCAGGCAGGGTGGCTGGTACAGGCACCGCACAGTCTGCTCTGGCGATGACTGAGGCTGGACGAGTCGTTTGAGATCACACCTTGCTTTGAAGAATTTCATTTGTCCGAGTGGCCTAGCCGCCCGCTGGTGCTTGCGGCAGCGGCTTTAATATGTTGACCAGGCTAACTTTGCTTTCGAGTGTGAAATCTAAAGGTTTGGCGTAATTGCTTATACAGAGGCGTGTGTGATACACATACATGTAATTCACTCTGCTTCCCAGGTACATTAAGGCTCAGGAATACACAATTCCCCTCCATTCACTTTCTCAATCGATTAATACCTATTGATTACTTTTGCATTCTCAACTCACACAGGGGTGTATGATTCATTTTGTTTTTTGGATTGACTGATACACAAGGGTGTTTGCCTTTGCTGTTTTAATCGGTTAGAGCACATGGATCTGTGATTACTTTGGGAATATAGAACATTGATAGGCATTCGAATGGCATTCTTAGCTCATTGATATACACAGGATGTTTAAATTCAATTTGCTGAGCTTGATTCAGTTTTGGTCTTCCCACAAATCTAGATTTAAACATCTTTGATGAACTCATTGTGATGGAAAGTTGTGTTCCATACCTAGATAGACACAACTCTTGTGTGTTGACTTCAATAAATGAACTCTTGGAAGATGTTCTCCTTGTGCTTGACCGGGTCATAGAAACAGTAAACTTTTGTCTTGATGCATGAGGGGTGGCAGCGAGTTGACTTCCAGACCCCAAGATATGTGCTTAAAGAACCAACCTCTGGAGAGAGATGAGTTAAATTTTGCAACCTGTACTGTACTCTTACAAATCTATAACTCCTGGTTTGTAAGGCGGAGCTCAGAAATGACCAGGGTAGGTGGATGGATGGTGGCACATTGATGTCCTGTGTTGGAACCAGGCATTCAGGGACCTCATGGCCTCATGAATGGCCCCCCACTGAGGACCCCAAGGATCAAACTCTGAAACTCTTGGCGAGCCCCAATCTTGCCCCAATATTAGGTAATGGTGAGTGGGTGCACACAAACACCAGCAGCTCAGGCACTGATCCTGGTGTGAACATGGGTGGAAAGCGGTTTCTGGTTCTAGGCAATGGTGCTTGAAATCTTCGTATGTATTATCTACAGTGGCTCCCAAACTGAGTGTTATGCTCCCTAGATCTCTTCCGAGAAGTCCATTGTATTTGGTGTTCGCCAACCAGGTACGTGCCGTGAATGTTCGCGTGCAGCCAGACTGTTTGCTTGCTACTGTTTGCAAACAGCACTGATGGATCTACACATATCAGAGTGAGGTGCAGCCTGTTGCTTTCCATTGTGTCTCGCCGCTGCCTCATCGCCAGTGTTTACTCTTCTATGTTATTGCCGAGTAGTGCTCGGTCAAGACATGCCGGGAGTGCTCCCACTGCAAACACTCTCGGGCCTGAGGCTAACAACAGACGGGAATAGGGGTTGACAAAGTAAGTGGCGAGCACCATGAGACTGGGAAGGAAGGGTTGGAGGAGAACAAGTCAAGGGCCATTGACTGCTGTGCTAGAGATATGACATCCAACATGTGTGTTTGGCTGCTCCTCCATCCATCACTGGGGGTCACTGGGTGCCCACATCTCTATTCCTGTAACTGCACCCTCCGTGCTCATCAGAAGCTTACGCATTGTATGTTAGGTCATTTTAATCCATTTGGGAGGTTTACTGGGGTCACCGCTGCAGTTTTTACAGGGCCCTTTAGGCATATTTCCTCTCGGCTAGAGTTGTGATGCAAACTAGACTAAGGTGAGAGAGACCTTCCTATATTTGTTGCAAATCCTGACAGGTCCTTGTGTTTGTTGACTCATTCCGAGTGCTTAAGTCCATCTAGTGGGCCCCGGCTCTCCGCATTCAGGTCTCCATAGGAAAACATTGAGAATACGAACTACACAGTTAACCGCCCAGTTAGTTACCTATAACCTTTAGAAGGATGGACGGTGCACCAGAGAATAAAAGTCTTTCCAAACGATCCAAATTTCGTCCTTTATTCTTTATTAAATTTCTAAAATTCAGACTCAGCCAACGCGTTTCGTTCCTTACGAACTTCGTCAGGGCCAAAAAATCACTTGTGAACACGCTCCAAACCGTCAATAAATATTCGACTCAAGATTGGTACTGGTTTCGATAGTCCGAAAGATGTATGGCCTCTCAAATAATCACACGGTATAGGTACCCCTGAGTCCTATATACGTCACGAAACAATCAAATTGTAGTCAAAATCCAAACCACTTCCAAGGTCGTTGTATATTTAATGCCTATGTATTGGCTCCATTTTCAAGCTAAATCCTCTTCCTCCGCGTCCATTATAGGTAAAAAAGTTACCTATAACCTCTTGAACACATTGGGGACATATTTGAGCTCTTAGGATCTTAGTTTCATTTTTCCTTTTTTTAACTGCCTTATGTTTCTGTTGTCTAAATGAAGCGCTGCTCCTTTAATTAAAGATCAAAGGGACTAGACATTAATACTCATTTTCTGTTATTATTCTGCAGATCTGTATTCTGTAGCCAACCTTACACCAGCTTCTAGCGTACCTCTTGACTGCTCGCTCACCCCCGCTACCGTAGGAGAGTCAGGTACATAAAGGGCGTCTTGGTGACTCAAGTGTAGTGCAACAGTAACCAGTGCCCTGAGGCAGTGAGTGTAAACACCTGTGCTAACCGACTACTACAAACTACTCCTGTCTTTCTCAGATCCCAAGGGACTAGTAGACTCATTTTTGCATTTTTTATCTTTTTTTAGACATTTGAATTGCTGATATTTCAATCCTTAAAAGATTTGTTCCCGGTCACGCAATTTATTTCAAAATGATGCGAGTTCTACTCATGAAGGCGTTTGTGGGAATTCTTCAATTCCCTGCTATAGATTTCCCCACATCTCTATTCTAGTTACAGATAATATAATAAAACTTTTTTTCCAAAAACATAACATTTGCTTGTGCTTTTTTCTCCCTTGGAGAGAAATATGAAAGAATGCGTAGCAGCTCAAACAAATGATTGCTCCAGTAAAGCAACATTGAGCTTATGGCTAGGGGTGGGCGGGATGTTTCACTACGCACGCAGAATTGTTGCAAATTTGGTTGCTGCGTTTCACTCTTTAGCGCAGAGTTCTTGCCAAATTCTGCCATTCGCCACTTGGTGGAACTTTTCTCCTGCGAGGCTCCAGAACATGGGAGCTGGTGAGCGCGAGCGAGATTTGGTGTTCCATATGGTGATTTTCTAATGCAAGCAGTCGCTGTCAGAAGGCTGACGTTCAACTATATTTGCTGCCGCTCGAGTACATTTTCTACTCGAGCGGCAACAAAATCAATCGAATGGCTGCGCTCTCTTGTACAACGCATGGTGCAGTTCACGCTGATTTTCAGTACTGCTCACGCTACCGGCGCGAAATAGCAGCGCGAGTTGCATATTTTTCAACCATTGGGGGAACTCTGCAGAATCTCATGGAGTTTTTATGTAACTCCGCGGAATTCCACGGAGTCAAATTCCGCGAGCTCTGTCCACCCCTACTTTATGGCTTGGTCTGTTGGAGTTTGGCCTGCAAAGGACAGCGCCAGTGTTTCTTTCGGACAATTAGCTGGCGTATGGCACCACCGCCAGATGGCCACAAGGGGATTCCAGGATACAACAGACGGCCTCCATGATTGCCCTTCTGTCATGGAGCTGGAGAGAAGAGCCCAAAGGGTGTGATATTGTTTTGTGACTTCACAAGTCCTTGAACCCGAGCTGCAGAGAGGATCAGTCATGTGAGTGACTCCACCACGGCTCCTCTGGCCTTAGCACTGTACAACTTGTAGGAAACTCTCCCAGAATAGATGTCCTGGTTGGCCAGTCTCTGAGACCAGCTGTAGGCTGGCTTATATTCCAGATGTTCTTTGGGACACTCACTTCGAGCTTGATTATCATTCTTTTCCAGAAATAAAACGTACTCCTTCAAAACGCTGCAATGTACACATTCGTAATGTGCATTAATTCACCAAGCTAGAAATGTCTATTAAACATGCTCACAGGCGAAAACAGCTTTGCATTCGCGCGTAATTACCCCAAGTACTTCTTGCTCAGGGGTAGGATGTACGCGTAAAGAGAAGGGAGTTCGAACTACGATAAGGCGCGGTGCCAGAAAGTGGGCAGAGGTGGCATCCCAGAGTTATTGATGCCCACAAAGAAGTAAAGCTCCGCAATATTCACAAAGTCTTGACACGCACCAGAGGCTGTTTTGAGCACAGCCAAGGTGCACTTACAAGGCCCTCTAGTGCACGGATTGGAAGGTGAATGGTGAGCACCGGAAGTGGTGCTCTGCATGGGCATCGTGTCAGAGGAATGCCCAGGAAATAGAAATGTATTTTTTTTTATTTGGTACCCCTACCTATGGGTTATCTGCACATTTACACGAGTAGGTTTACAAGAACAGGTACAAGTCGACTATCTTTCTAAATCCAGAAGGCTCGGTTTACGCAAATAGGCGTAATTTAAGATTTGTTTTGTTTAAGTTACGTCCATGACTGCTTTGACTAACTTTCCGTTCCTAAACAGGTGCAACATATTTTTGTAACTCAGACAAGTCCTGAATCTGTGATATGTATTGAAAAAAATATTTAATTGCCCTAAATGTCAGCATTTCATGAATATATGTAATATACGCCTGTTTAGAATTAGGAGATGGACACAGTTTGAAATGAACTTCGAAAATCCTTCCTTCCCTCAGTTTGCAATACATTCCCTATCTTGGCTTTTCTTTCTCCCTCCACCCTCCCCCTCTGTGAGAATTGGGGTGGTGGGTGTGCCACCTCACACTTGCTGCAGAATTTATGTGTGGATATTTTACTTGAAATTTGAGTGTGCAGATAAATGGTTCTTAATTTTTGCCAGTGTTTGCCGGTGCTCGACACTGGCACTTATTTTTGACAGTCCCGCCACATGGTGGCACTGTTTGCCTATTTTATAGCAGAGCATATGAGAAACAGACTGCAATAATTTATTATCCATGAAAACATATTGATGCTAGCTGGCCCAGGTCATTCTCACATCCTTCGTTGCAGAGGCGCAACTAGAGCCAAATTTCGGGGGGGGGCTAAGAAAAAATTTCGGGGGGGGGGGGCTGAAACTTTAAGCAATGCAGGGGCTCGTAGAAGGGGTGAAACAACAGCAAGGCCTCATTAACATACAAATGGTCTTTTAAAGACTTATGAAGTGCTCGGGTGCGGCTGTGTGTCTGCCCGGGAAGCGGTCTCATCCCGGTCTGCCACACACGACGGGGGGGGCTGAAGCCCTTCGAGTCCAATGGGTGTTGCGCGCCTGCTTCGTTGACATGGAATCCTCCAAACTGTTCAATTTTTTGGAGTGGGATGGCAGTAAGTATCGTGGGCACTGGTATTTTGCAGCACTAGCTAGGACAGTGGGTGGTGCAAGCTGAACCCTTAGCACTTTTTAGGCTTCGCCTGACCCAGCGCATGCATTGGTCTGGCAAGACTTTTTGTGAGGGCTCAAAAAAATGCTAGCATGGCCAGCCTAGAGCTACAGTGCATGTGCGCGGGCGCGCGCTTAGGAGCAGAGACTGGCAAACCTCGTCATGCTCATTAAGCGCCCGCGATCACTTTCACTTTCGCCCTTGATTACTTTTGCGGCGCCCCTTTGATGTTCTCGAAGAACATCAAACATCAAAGAACATGTTGTATTAATGCTTTGTTTGTGTTCCTTTATTTTGAGATGCTTTTAGTATTACTGTTTTGTGACTTTAAAGAACATTAAGGAAATGTTACTGTGAAACTGGACAACGTTCACAGTGTTTATTTCTGATCGCAGCGGCTGCTTCATGTCCGTTGCACCATTCAGGGAGTCCTTTCGTTGGCGCTTTCATGAGGACGTGATGAGGAAGCTGGAAACTTTTGGCACATTCTCTTTAAAAGCACAGCATGTTGGCGACTGGTTAATCAATTAGACCTATGTAGCGCTTTAGATCTCAAAGCGCTATGGTGGGTGCAGCAGTTACAACTCATGAAATATGGGGTGCAACTCACAAGGAGGGGGCAGGTTTGAGGGCACATTGGCTGCAATTGCACTCTTAAGATGATGGGCTGTGTGTATCCATTATCAGCACTCAGTCTTCGCTAAGTGATCTTGTTTGTTTTGTTGTTGTGTTAATGCTTTGCTGCGCCCGTTTGACTTAAAACGTGCTTTCTCTTTCCACAAACTCGATGTTTGTGTTCCTTTATTTTGAGATGCTTTAGTATTACTGTCACACACACAACCACACACACAACCAAAACCACACAGACAACCACAACCACACGCACAACCACACACAACCACACACACAACCACACACACAACCACACAACCACACACACAACCACACACACACAACCACACACATACACACAAACACACACACACACAACCACACACAACCACACCCACAACCACACACATGTACAACCACACAACCACACACACAACCACACACAACCACACACACAACCACAACCACACACACAACCACATGCACAACCACACACACAACCACCACACACACACAACCACAACCACACACACACAACCACATACACAACCACACATGCAACCACACACACAACCACACACATACACAAACACACAACCACACCCACACACACAACCACACAACACACACAACCACACACACACAACCACACACACACATGTACAACCACACCCACAACCACACCCACACATCACACACACACAACCCCAAGCACACACACAACCACACACACAACCACAACCACACACACAACCACACACACAAACACACACACACAACCACAACCACACACACACAACCACACAAACAACCACACACACATAACCACACCCACAACCACACACACAACCACACCTAACGACACCAACAATCACACACACACACAACCACAACCACACACACACACAACCACACACACAACCACACACACAACACACACAACCACACACACACAACCACACACATACACACACAACCACACACACAACCACACACACACACACAACCACACACACAACCACACAAACAACCACACAACCACAACCACACCCACAACCACACACACAACCACACCCACAACCACACACACAACCACACACACACAACCACACACACACAACCACACATACAACCACACACACAACCACACACACAACCACCCACCCACAACCACAACCACACCCACAACCACACCCACACCCACACCCACACCCACAACCACACACACAACCACACACACAACCACAACCACACACACACACACACAAACACACAACCACACACACACAAGCACACACGCAACCACACACAACCACACACACAACCACACCAAGCATTGGCATAGCCAATAGGTCTCGCCTTTGGGACCTTATAAGTGTTTAGCCACGCAGCAGTTGATGTGGTTGCACCAAAGATATTGTGCTGCATAACTAAATACTTAGAAGGTCCCAAAAGCGAGACCTATTGGCTATGCCAATGCTTGGTTCTTTTTTTTACAAATTAACTATTGTAGATAAGTTGTGAAATGTGCAGAGAAATATTTGTGACTATCAAACTATTTACACCGTGCTGACTACTCCGCTGAAACACATCTGTATATATCCATTAGTAAAAACTTAAGAGAAAGCAAAGGCGTGCATAAGTGACAAACTATATGTTCCAGACCCTGAATCCTTCCTGCATGCATTTGTGTAACATGCATGCTTCGAGTCGCTGACAATGGTGGAATTTCAATTACGCCAAAGTCGTTTTGGTAATTTTGCTTTACTTTTTGACACAGAATTACCGATAATTACGCTTGCTAGCATAATTAAGAGTAATTTGGGGGGAAAATCTAGGCAGGGTCAGAATTTCAATTACACCGGAGTACTCAGAGTAAATTTGGTTAATCCGTGTTACTCTTTTACATGATACTAACACGATTACTCCTCCTTGCATAATTAAGAGTAATTTGGGGAAAAATCTTACTGCGACAGGACATTTACTGAGCGCGCGCAACGCACACGCTTGCTGTTACTGTTATGCTGAATTTAGCGCTATTTCCTGGCCAAAAATGCATTTTTGTGTCCATTTTGTGCTAAAAAACGTGGTGGTACATGGCAGAAGTTGTTGCGGGTGGGAAAATCCTACCCCAAGAGCACATTTAGCGAACGCGAGCGGCTGCTCACCCTCGCTATATGTGTTTGGTTGTATTTAGAGGTTTATCTTAGCACAAAGTGGATCGTAGCGTTCATTGTGGATGCAATGAGGCGCTAAGCAATAGAGCTAAATGCAGAATTACTCATTTTGCATAATTATGCGTAATCCCAGTGAATTCTTAGGCCATTACACTTGATTACACTACACTGAATTACGCTAGTTACGCCCACCCCTACAGTGAATGTGTTCGTGCATCAGTACAGATGTGTGACTTGCATGACTAGGTACAGCTTGAAACACTAGACAAATAAGGCGATATTTGGAAGGCAGATTGAGTCAACATTGTGGGGGATTTAAATGCCCCCTTCACCTGTATTCTGTACTCTAAATAGAAATATAAAAGTGCAGGTATTCTCTATTTAGAGTTCAACTTTGCTTCTGAAAAGTGCCGGTACTCTACCATTAAATGTATTACAGCAGTGATGAGAAGTGCAGGTCTTCTCCCTTTCAAATGAAAGAAGTGCAGGTACTCAGTACCGGCCAGGACCTGCCCATTTAAAGCACTGCTTGTACTGACGTGTACTATGGGCTGGTACGAACACTTCTTCTAGGGGCTGCCTTTAGCCCCCGTCAATCAGCCCCTGCCCCCCAGAGTATTCAACCCAGTGCTCTGCAGGAAGGAGTAGACAGATCTCCGCAGCGCCTGCATTAACCCCCAGGACTATCTTTCCATTTTCAAAGCAGCCTCTGGAGATTCCTTGCAACCCGAGTCTGATGGGGGTTTAACTCTCGTGAGCCCGGATCCCTTCCGAGCCAGACGCCCAACGGTGCCTTTAACTACAAGGGCTGTCACACAAATACACAAAACATACAACGTGTGATTTTAAACCTGTTGAACCAGGTAGAGCCTGGCAATACGATCTGTGCCCCGTGGGGGGCGTGGGGTGACACGCCGTGCGCGTGACACTTCGCCCTCTTCAATTTGTAGTTTGTTTTCTCACTTGCAGAATCGCTTCGTCCACGAGCCAATCGCCCCTCGTTATCTTGCCCCCTATATATATGTCCATCAGCAGCGCAGATGCCGCCTGACCCGATCCCCCACCCCTCCCTCCCTGCACCCCTGTACTTGCACTTGATTGGCCGCTGACAGCGCCGTTGTCGGTTCCAGTCTGGTTTCCAGGAGAGGAGCGGGGTCACGTGACACAAACACTGCCGAGCCGGCTGAATGGGGCAGTGAGGGACAGAGAGGCAGGAAGCTGCTGCAGGCACCAACCCACCGAGCTTCTCCTCCCCAGGAAACTTTTACCAACTCCTGCACTTTATTCTGCCCTCGCCGTCTCCGTGCAACAGACCCGGGCCGGGTCCGATGGTGAGTTACTAGCAACTTCTCCATGTTTGTCTTTTAGGGAGATCATTTAAACTACAGGGGCTGTCCTAACCCTGCCACAGTGTGTAGGAGAGAAGAAGGGGTCTGCGTAACCACCCTGACGGAGGGGGCAGTTCACATCTCAGACAGTACCAGTCTTGGGTGTCGCCCCAAAAATGCCAGACAGAGACGGGTATGCGCCACGCATTGGGCGTGGGTACTGTTTGTTGAACGGTTTCTTCTCGGACTTGCAGCCAGCCGCGGTCGGCAGTAGGAGTTCCTGCAGGGCGGTGACGTCGGGAGGGGCAGGGTGGGGGGTAGTAAACTATGGATTATGGAGGTTTACAGGTAAGTAAACATATAAATTAATAAAACGAATTTCGTTGCGTGCACTGCATCGCATTTGGGGATGCAGTGCACGCAACGAAATTCGTTTTATTAATTTACATGTTTACTTACCTGTAAACCTCCGTAATCCACAGTTTACTACCCCCCACCCTGCCCCTCCCCCTCCCGACGTCACCGCCCTGCAGGAACTCCTGCCACCGACCGCGGCTGCTTGCAGCAGGTGATAAAAGGATACATTCAGACAGGTGATCTCGACCTCTCCGCTTCACGGAAGTGTGTGACCTTGGGCAGATCATCAATTCTCATTTTGTCCTAGCTGCACTGTTTGCCAAAAGAAAGCCAGCTCAGACAGCTCTCGGTAGTGAGCTGTGAATAAGAACCCTAAAGTTCCACTTTCACCTCTTCACCACTCAGATGCTCTTAAATGTACATACGATTCCTACAAGAAATAAAGAGGTAGATTTACAAGAAAGTGACGCATCTATAGAGATGCATCACTTTCCTTGCGCCACCCTAAAAAATGCTTGCGCCACCATGGATGCGCCGTATTTACAATACGGCGCACCATGGCGGATGAATTGACAGATGCGTCCGAAATTCTGATGCATCTGTTGGGGCAAAAGTCACGCATTGCTGGAGTCGTGTCGCAAGCACTACACAACTCCTGCAATGCATTTTGTGGCCAATTCCCACTACACTGCATCACTCCCAAGCAGGCGTAAGGTTTTGATGCAGTGGCATCCTAAAAGTGACGCAGTGAAATCTTGTAGATTTCACTGAGTCACTTTTATGAGGCCTTCCTGCGTGGGAACGCCCACCCTGCATACATTATACATGACGCAGGTATAATGTGACGCAGGGCTTCACAACGTGACACATCTCCCTAGATGCGTCACGTTGTAAATAGGGCGCATTGTTTGCACTGCCGTTGCGTCAAAAAAAGTGATGCAATGGCGGTGCAAAGAAGCGCAAGGGGCTTATAAATCTGCCCCAAAGCGCTTAGACTTTTGCTTGAAGTGAGACGAATGAGTGTAACAATGACGCGCTGATTTATCCAGAAAGTGCACACTCTGAAAAGTGCAAATATGACCGCTCAGGTGGAAAGCCTCCGCCTGCCCTTTCTGAAGATTAAAGTGCTTCTTACCAGCGCTTTAAATGGAAATATAGAGGTGCTGGTACTCACTAGCCAGATTACCTGTTTGCTTCTCAGAAGTACCAGTACTTTCCCAGTAAAGGTATTGAGGCAGTGCTGAGAAGTGCCAGTTTTCTCCCAGTAAAGGTATTGCAGCAGTGCTGAGAAGTGCAGATACTCTCCCAGAGAAGTACCAGTACTCTCCCAGTAAAGGTATTGCAGCAGTGCTGTGAAGTGCAGGTACGCTCCCAGCTAAGTACCAGTACTCTCCCATTATAAATATTGCAGTAGTGCTGAAAAGTGAAGGTACGCTCCAAGAGAAGTACAAGTACTCTCCTATTAAATGCACTGAAGCTGTGCTGAGAAGTGCAGGTACTCTCCCATTAAAGGCATTGCAGCATTGCTGAGAAGTGCAGGTACTCTCACATAGAAGTGCAGGTACTCTCCCATTGAAGGTATTGCAGCATTGCTGAGAAGTGCAGGTACTCTCACATAGAAGTGCAGGTACTCTCCCATTGAAGGTATTGCAGCATTGCTGAGAAGTGCAGGTACTCTCACATAGAAGTGCAGGTACTCTCCTATTGAAGTTATTGTAGCAGTGCTGAGAAGGGCAGGAAGTCTCCCATTAAAGGTGCTGAAGCAGTGCTGAGAAGCGCAGGTACTCTTCCAGAGAAGTACAGGTACTTTCCCATTAAAGGTATTGCAGCGTTGCTGAGAAGTGCAAGTACTCTCACATAGAAGTGCAGGTACTCTCCCATTGAAGGTATTGTAGCAGTGCTGAGAAGGGCAGGAAATCTCCCATTAAAGGTATTGCAGCATTGCTGAGAAGTGCCGGTACTTCAAATTAAAGGCACTCAGTACCAGACAGTACCTACCCATTTTAAGGACTGGTCCTTACAGGAGGACTGGTGCACTTCCATCCTACCAGCAGGTTTGACGGGATCTTGCCCACCTAGGGGGTCCTACGTGATAGCCAACTACTTGTGTGTCAGAAAACTATTGGAAACAAAATCTTCATAATTGTCTATTCCGGACCACGCCCACAGCCGGGGCTGTGATGAAGATGTTGGACAAGGTCCAATCTTCTGACAAGACCTTAAACTCACTTCATCTGCTTGAACCATATTAGTAACTTTAGGGCCGATGTTTAAACGCATTTTTGATCACAAAACCTGCAATTTGCTAATTCATAGAGTTTGCGACAAGAAACAGTAGCGGTTGGTGTTAGAAAAATTTGGTGGGCAGCGTGGAGGGTTGAGGGCCTGTAACAAAATAAACAATAAAGTGTTTTAAAAGTTCTGCTTGCTACTGTTCTGCTCCTCTGGGCACAGGCTGAAGCTCTCAGATTCCCCTACGGCCAATCCAGACGCTTCTCCCATACCCATGAGAGCAGTGTCGGGATTGGGTGGAGCAGGCTTGTTTTGCACTCCATCGGGAGCTGGGAGCCTTTGCCTGCAGGTCTCGCCACCCAGTAACGCAGCTGGGTTGGAGAGATGTCAGTGCGCATGACGGTTTGGCTGTCCTAAGACCACCACTCCTCCTCCCCCTGCAGGGGTGCTGTGGCCCCGCCCCCAAGACTCGGCTACAGGACGAAAAATAAATGATCATCATTTTATTTTTCGTTTGCCTCTGCGGGCAGGGGCGACGCTTTTCTTCCATAGCAGAGGATCCGCCACTGACAAGAAAATATTTTTTCCAAATTTACTAAACCCATTAAGCGATTTAGTAACCTGCTGCTGAATCAGTAAATGGATTTTGGAAACCATTAGGAATTGCGATTTTGGAAGGGGCATGTTTATTATATTATGCATTAATGTTTTGCAACTGAAATCCAGTTACTAATCATAAAGGTGATGGTAACCCTTTTGCAAACGGAAAGGGTCCCCTATGTATGTGCATGTTTAAAAAAAAAAAAAATTGGGTGGGATTAGGTCCTAGGGATAACCTTATATTTTTAATAAAAGTTATAAAAAAACTTTTCTTTTTGTTTTTTTTAAATACATGTCATTTTCCATTAAGAAAAAAAAAGCTGTGTTTAAAAAAGAGAAAAATATTTTATTTAAAAGCACTCACAGAAATGGTGCTCTGCTGACCCCAGCAGGCCACCATCCCTATATTCATGAGGTGGGTCGAATTGCAACGACTGTGATTCAGTATTTTATGATTCAACCTATTAACATATAGGCCGATTAGTAAAGTACCATAGAATTCACAGAAAGTCACTGTGCAAATTGCGGCCACGTTTTGGAAATCCTCTTTTAGTTCATTTGGCCCCAAGACTCTGAATATTCAGAAGAGAGTGCACAAAGACACACATGCACTTCAAAGACACACACATGCACTTCAAAGACACACATGCACTTCAAAGACACACATACACTTCAAAGACACACATACACTTCAAAGACACACATGCACTTCAAAAACACACATGCACTTCAAAGACACACATGCACTTCAAAGACACACATGCACTTCTAAGACACACATGCACTTCAAAGACACGCATGCACTTCAAAGACACACATGCACTTCAAAGACACACATGCAATTCAAAGACACACATGCAATTCAAAGACACGCATGCAATTCAAAGACACGCATGCACTTCAAAGACACGCATGCAATTCAAAGACACACATGCAATTCAAAGACACACATGCACTTCAAAGACACACATGCACTTCAAAGACTTCAAAGACACACATGCAATTCAAAGACACACATGCAATTCAAAGACACACATGCAATTCAAAGACACACATGCACTTCAAAGACTTCAAAGACACAGATGCAATTCAAAGACACAGATGCAATTCAAAGACACACATGCACTTCAAAGACTTCAAAGACACGCATGCAATTCAAAGACACACATGCAATTCAAAGACACACATGCACTTCAAAGACACACATGCACTTCAAAGACTTCAAAGACACACATGCAATTCAAAGACACACATGCAATTCAAAGACACACATGCAATTCAAAGACACACATGCACTTCAAAGACTTCAAAGACACAGATGCAATTCAAAGACACAATGCAATTCAAAGACACACATGCACTTCAAAGACTTCAAAGACACACATGCAATTCAAAGACACACATGCAATTCAAAGACACACATGCAATTCAAAGACACACGTGATTGAGAGTGTGAAGCTAGTGAACCAGTGAGGTTCCCATGATGCCCCGAGGGGGGCCACTGGTACTGGTCCAGCCCTCACCACTTCCTTGACCAGGAGCCGTGGATTACCGCCTGTCTAACGCCTCAAAGACGGATCCCATACCCACAATCAAGGAGTGAGTGAGCTGACCCATCCGTAGTCACTTGAGTCGATAAGTGGCAGCGGTGACTTGCCACAGAGGCTTGGCTGTCATTGGTGTAGCAAGTGCATTGCACCGGGGACAGGATTGTGGGGCCACAATGCTTTTGCTATGCCCCCAGGTGGTGCGTGGTATTTTCCTTGCTTGCATTAGGGCCCTTGGCACCCACCCCTGCATGCACTGTGAACACCCCTCCTATCACTCGCGCCATCTTTGTCACCATCTTGTGCACCCCCCTATGGACTCAGCAGCTCTCTCTAGTAGGAACAGCCACCCCAGGGATGACAGTCATACAGAGCAGTGAGCAGAGGTTATAGGACCAAGTGTGAGAGAGCTTCAAAGTGAAGCCCTCTGCATACCCCTTCCATCATTATAGCTCATCTCATCTGGGGCCTCAGAGAACCTCCCATTGCAAATGTTAGTTAGTTGCTGTATGTGGATACATTGGAATTAGACTTCCACCTGGCCTCACATATAGTAACAAAGTTACAAGTGACACGCTTTCACTGCAATTGTGTCATAGTAAAGCAGGCGTGAGAAGGATGGTGACCACCATGTTTAAAATGATGGTGAACGCGATGTTTAAAATGATGGGGGCCGCCATGTTTTAAATGATGGTGAACGCGATGTTTAAAATGATGGGGGCCGTCATGTTTAAAATGATGGTGAACGCGATGTTTAAAATGATGGGGGCCGCCATGTTTTAAATGATGGTGAACGCGATGTTTAAAATGATGGGGGCCGTCATGTTTAAAATGATGGTGAACGCTATGTTTAAAATGATGGGGGCCGCCTTGTTTAAAATGATGGTGAACGCTATGTTTAAAATGATGGGGGCCGCCTTGTTTAAAATGATGGTGAACGCTATGTTTAAAATGATGGGGGCCGCCTTGTTTAAAATAATGGTGAACGCGATGTTAAAAAAAAGGGGGCCGCCATGTTTAATCTTTCAATTCTCAAAGATGGGGACAGTGACGGAAGTTACTATAGAAAACATAACACTGCAAGGTGACTGCAGTTTTGTATTGTGGACCATTCAAGGACCCAAACTCGTAGGGCAGAAAATGTCCTCTTTAAATATTTAAAGCAGTAGAGCTCTCGGTGTAACCCTTTGGAATTTTGTGAGTTTCCAAGAATCTGTACATTTAAGTAACTCAGGATGAATTGCCAATTTAAGTCGCTCACTTGGATTTGCCTTGTTTGTAAATGAGCCCTTAGGTGGTCTTTGCTTTTGTGAATTGGGCTGTAAATGTACTGACCATTGTTAACCACTGGTTTTAGTGTCCCTGCT
This sequence comes from Triturus cristatus, assembly GCF_964204655.1. Lineage (NCBI taxonomy): Eukaryota > Metazoa > Chordata > Amphibia > Caudata > Salamandridae > Triturus > Triturus cristatus. Next base: position 27,642,532 of record NC_140592.1, on the reverse strand, counting down.
GTGCTCTGGTTCTCAGCTGTGAGTACCTGTGCCAGTAACTATGGTAACGGGTAGAGGGGGGCTGTGCTCTTGTTGTAGCAGACCTCCATTACTGCCTGCTTTCCTTGGAGGCCTGTCTTTTTTTCCAAACAGGCTGGTGGAGCGGGGTAAAGTCACCCAAAGTTGGACTTTCCATAGCAAAGTTCTGAGATATGAAACCGACTCTATCCTGACATTTCAAATGTGCAATGACCCCAGCAGCACTTAGAACAGATAATTTTCATGTTTGCTTCGTAACTTAACACAGTCTTTGCACCTTCTTTACAGGTGGGGGAGGCGCCATGCTGCAGTGGCCGTCTCGAGGACAGATGACCATGAGTCGCGGTGAGTGGGGGTGCCTTGTCCTCTTGAAGGGGACCGCACATTCGGGCTTTAGTGACACACTGACTGCTGCTAGCAAGAGTTGTGAAGTTTGACTGAACTCCATGGGGTGATCTCGGCCCGGTGTTCAACCTGTGCACCCGGTCATCCTTTACAGGGGGCGTTTTGTGCCACCTGCTAAAAATGACGTTAATGTGCGCTCGTGTCTTTGCGCTCATCCATGTCATCAGCTGTGATACTTCTAAGGCTGGAGAGTAACACGGCTGCTGTGTGAGGCCTGAGCCTGTAAGATTGTTGAGACCTCATTTGTGTGGCTGCTTCTGCACCTGTAGGTTTCTGTAGACTGAGCACCGGCTCTGCTGCCCCCATGAACGCTCAGAATCTGTCTTCCTCAACCGGGTACCACCGGACATAGTGGGATCTGTAACTTTCGCTCTTTCCTCCCTGCCCCTTCCCAGAGGGTCTCATTTAACCTGTGGCATTGCACTTACAGGAAGGGACAGGAAAGAAGAAGGAAGGAAGTGGAAACAGGCGGGAAAGAGTCTGTATTCACTTTCGAAGATCAGAGGGCGTGTCAAACTCCAGGTCCAGATACTGTTAACTGCTTGTGTCGGTGGCTTTTTGGCAAAGGTCACGGAAATTGTGTTGAAAATGTAACATCTTTGCCACCACATTTCCAAACTCTTCTTTGGAGCTGGTCATATTGGTATTATTTATACTTAATAAATATACAATTAAATTAAAGAAAAACTACCCCGACAGCCATGAAGAGGGCCAGACGTGCTCTCCGCATCATGAAAGTTTTTAATTGCTCGATATATTGTGTATTTTTGGCACCAATGGCTTTTTCGCAATTGTATTTACTTCTAAAAAATGTACTATTTGCCCCCATTTGTAGCGGGCAAATCTCTCCCTCTCTTGACTCCAGGGTCTGGTGCTGAGTAAGTGCCATTTGTTTCAGATGTTCATGCCCCGTCGCTCATAAGGGTAATTAGATGCCACTGCTTTGCACAGCTGTTGATGTCCCATCAGTTGCAGGTTCACCATCGTCTTTCGACCATGGCACCCTCCTCCCGCCTGTCCCCAGCCCGCAGCTGGCACGCCTACTCCTGTCACTCTGGCACCACCGTCTTCAGAGCAGGGGCAGGAGAACAGCTGAGAACATACCAGGCATGTCATGGGTTAAACAGTTTCAGGAACAATCCTTGAGAATGGAATCACATGCCTTTGCCTACAGCCAGCCTCAGAGCCTTTTGCAGTCCATTTCGAAACATGTGTGACCCACACATAGCGAGCTCCTGTTCCTAAGTTAAAAAAATACAATCATATGAAAGAGAAAATATGGCCGAACCGGCACCCTGTACCGTCTAGTGGATGGCTGGCAGGTTTCCTTAACAGTCTGTGAATACATTTAGCAATATAATGTGGGACCCTGAAAGAGATGGGCCTGGGAATAACGCGCCTTCTGACCACCTCTTTTGACAGCCTTGACCTTCAGAGTACACTACTCCTTCGTCGCCTCACAGGGAAGTCCCCCGTCTTTCAGAAATGTCACTAAGAGCAACATCTTTGAGGACTCCTTCTAAACCCATGAGTTACCCTCACACATCACTCGAAGATCTTGCATCGATCGCTGTGAAGCCGCCTGGTCCTTCAAGCGGAGGTAACCAATGGCCACAGTACACACCAGTGTCTAAGGCATGCCTTCACATACTGCTTCCAGCAGGGTGGCTCCTCTGTGCCCGGGCTCAGTAGACCAGAGTTTGTGGTTCTTCGCTTCTAGAGAGACCACAGGTAAGCCTCCTTTCTCAAGCTCTCCTCTTTCTGCGGGTCTCCTCTCCTGTGTCCCTGTTCCAAAGTGGTGAGATGTTCATTTGCTTTCCTCCTGCTGTTCCATCACTTGTATGCATGGACAGGGGTTGATGGTGCAGAAGGAAAGAAAGGATACATATTCTTGGGAGGTCCCTATCGGGAGGCACTTGGCCTCTCACCGAGGAGGCACGTTCTGATCCTTGCTTCAGATGCCGTAGTTCTAGACCTTCCGGTCCAGCCACATGGAGGAGATGCAGACACTGCAGGGCGTCCGAGAAGAGAAGTTCTGGCAGATCCTACGAGAGGGCGGATGAGGCCTCGATCGTATCCATCGGGCCCGTGAGTGAACGGTGGCTCTGGCCGCCTACTGATGGTAGCCAGAGGTAGCCAGCCTCTCAGGAGATTCCTCGAGACAACGGTGCCTGTTCTTAAACTTCATAATGCTTGGAGGCCTCCATGCCTGAGAGGGCCGCGTGCATCAGCTGCTGCTTCCCTGGTCACTTAATAAATAAATAATCATGCTGTACCAGGCAAAGAGTAAGATGGTATCGGATCATCACATTGCGAAAGAGAAGAAAAATAGCGACAACAAACACATGGTGCCACCAAAATACATATAAGGTGAGTGTATATAGGGAAGTGTAAACTTTCTATTCCCAACTCCAATACATATAGTAACCCTGTACTTATCTATATGAACTCCCCATCACAATGCGTCGCTCCTCCAGATCTTGGCCACAATATACTGGAGCCGATGTTAAGGTGGATGACATTTAGCATTGATCAAGAACATGGCTGTTGCTATTACACTCACGCTAACCCAATATTTCTAAATTTCCCAATATGAACAAACCTACTGATTGTGTCCTCGGTGTCGGCTGCTCTCACTACTTAACAACTCCTACGCTGACAAACAAATGCGAAGTTAGAGATTGTCTCCACCTTTGACTCAATGGAGCGGCTTAATGCTTCAGCCACTCACACATTCAATTACACACCCACTCACTTTCCTATTACAGCCTCGCTCTTCCAGACTCCTGGGCAGGGCAGGTGGCTCTTAAGGTAAAAGGCCGTGGACAGGCAGGCGAGACCGGTAGTGCTTGCTTCCACTGTGATGGTTCAGGCCGTTTACAGAACCTTTGAAAGAATGAGTAGCGGAGACCTGTTGTGGGCAGGTGCTCTGACTCAGGCTGAGTAACAGACATTTAAGTAAAACGCTCATTAAAAGCAGCTCCCGTTGCAGATTGGTGAGAACTGAGGGTGATTCTGTGGTTCTCGTGTGCGCTGCAAGTTCTGATAATCACCGAGGCTCCAAGGTAACCACACATGCAGAGCTGGTGTATGTTTCTCTTTTGTATCCAGAGCATTGGGCTAATAAGGGTGTCATACACTTGTCATAGAGCGCACTCTCTTCTCAGTTCCCTGGGCATATGTCTGCAGTTCCCCTTAGAGGCCAGTTTCAAGGGGCAGGTACTGCCAAGTTGTGGGTACCTGCACTTCTGTAATTTGAAAGGGAGAGTGCCAGCACTTCTTAGTAGGGGCGCAATGCTTTTAGTAGGAAGGTACCAGTACTTCTCAACAGAGGTGCAGTAATATTAATGAGAGAGTAGTGATGCTTCTCAGCAGGGAGGCAATACTTTTAATGGGAGAGTAGCGGCGCCTCTCAGCAGGGGTGCAATACTTTTAATGGGAGAGTAGCGGCACCTCTCAGCAGGGGTGCAATACTTTTAATGGGAGAGTAGCGGCACCTCTCAGGAGGGGTGCAATACTTTTAATGGGAGAGTAGCGACGCCTCTCAGCAGAGGTGCAATGCGTTTAATGGGAGAGTAGCAGCGCTTCTCAGCAGGGATGCAATACTTTTAATGTGGGAGTAGCAGCGCATCCCAGCAGGGGTGCAATACTTTTAATGGGAGAGTAGCGGCACCTCTCAGCAGGGGTGCAATACTTTTAATGGGAGAGTAGCGGCACCTCTCAGCAGGGGTGCAATACTTTTAATGGGAGAGTAGCGGCACCTCTCACCAGGGGTGCAAAACTTTTAATGGGAGAGTAGCGGCGCCTTTCAGCAGGGGTGCAATACGTTTAATGGGAGAGTAGCGGCACCTCTCAGCAGGGGTGCAATACTTTTAATGGGAGAGTAGCGGCACCTCTCAGCAGGGGTGCAATACTTTTAATGGGAGAGTAGCAGTGCCTTTCAGCAGGGGTGTAATACTTTTAATGTGAGAGTAGCAGTGCCTCTCAGCAGGGGTGCAATACTTTAATGGGAGAGTAGCAGTGCCTCTCAGCAGGGGTGCAAACTTTTAATGGGAGAGTAGCAGTGCCTCTCAGCAGGGGTGCAATACTTTTAATGGGAGAGTAGCAGCGCCTCTCAGTAGGGGTGCAATACTTTTAATGGGAGAGTAGCAGCGCCTCTCAGCAGGGGTGAAATGCGTTTAATTGGAGAGTCGTGGCGCTTCTCAGCAGGGGTGCAATATTTTTAATGGGAGAGTAACGCGCCTCTCAGCAGGGGTGCAATGCATTTATTGGGAGAGTACCAGTGCTTCTTATCAGGGGTGCAATACTTTTAATGGGAGAGTAGCAATGCCTCTCAGCAGGGGTGCAATACTTTTAATGGGAGAGTAGCAGCTCATCTCAGCAGGGGTGCAATACTTTTAATGGGAGAGTAGCAGTGCCTCTCAGCAGGGGTGCAATGCCTTTAATGGGAGAGTAGTGGCGCCTCTTAGCAGGAATGCAATAATTTTAATGGGAGAGTACCGGTGCTTCTCAGCAGGGATGCAAAACATTTAATGGAAACGTAGAAGAACATCTCTGAGAGGCCATTACCGTCCCGTGCCACATGGTTCTGGAAACACCTCCTCTGTCCTCTCTTTTAAATGTACACATGGCCTATAACGGGGGGCAACAGTTTAATAAACCTGGCACTTTCAAAAGAGGAAAGACCAGCTTCACTCAAACTGTTAATGAATTACAAACTCCTGGGTGTGTTTATTTCATTATAACATCTAGAGGGCAGTGCGCGGACGTCATGTGTGTGTCGTCATTTGGTGACGCCTCACTTACCCCTGGGAATGCTTCTGTAACGCCTGTGCTCGGGTGACAAATTCAGTGCCAAGGACACATGGGCAGCCGTGGGCTCCGGACTCCATGTCCTCTGCCATCTGTAATGCTGAGCGAGCGTGGGCTGGTGAAGGCATGGTGGAGAGATCTGCTGGGGGGACCTTCTTCACATCAACCGATACTTAGGGGCATATCATCAAGGGCAATATCGCCGCTTTAGCAGCACTTTTTGCCACTAAAGCAGCAATATTGTTATCGCACTATCAGCAAGCTGTCGCTAGCAGCTGTTAGCGACAGTTTACTGGCAATAGCGCCCCTTGTCAGCACGCCTCCCATCACATCGCTAATGAGATGCAAAGGAGGCATGCCTGACAAGACTCACTTGGGAAAATATCGCTAACCCAGCTTCTTCATATTGACAACGAGGATTTGCGATATTTAAAATCGCGTTAAGTATGCCTTAACTCAGAAATTTTACTGTCTGTTAAATTCCTGACTAAGGCATACCTAGCATGGGGGGTGGATTCTGTGGCTAAGACCACAGGCCCTATCATCTAGGATATCGCCGTTTTCCACCTTGGAAAACGGCGAGATCCACACTATCTCTGGAATTTTTATCGCCTCAGCGATGCGTGTTGTTGATAACGCGCTAACCGGGCGATACATTCCAGAGATAGCCGGCGATAAATATGCAAGCGCTAAGCGCGCTTTGCGATAGTTATCGCCAGACCTTGATAGTATGCCCCTTAGTTTGTAAAAGATTAAGTGCCAGGAGTCAACTTTGTTTTTCTTTCAGAGGACCACAACCGAGCTAACAAATGTAGGGATGCCAAAGATCAAGGCTGTCTAGTCTTGATCCATCTTAATTCCCCCTCGAACCTCTTTCATCCTCACCATACACTCCTTTTCTTCTTATCTCACTCTTCCTGCTTCTCTTTCATCCCCATTTTCTCCATTTGTCACAGTTTTCCGTCTCTCTCTTCCTTCTCCTTTCCATCTTCTCTCTCTTATTCTGGACCAAAGTCTGATGATGAAAAACAAGTCCCGATGTTCAATTGAGTGACTGTGGGCCCCACCTGCTAGCACCTGCTCAAATTAAGGACTTGATCTGATATCAGATTGTCCTTATCAGTTGCCAAGTAGTGGTCACAGCATGCAGCTTGTTGGGGTCTTTATGGGTGGACTAAATTAAAGTCCTCCATTGGCCAGTGGCATGCGGTCTCTTCAGTTCTTCTACGCCTGCTCAGTTGGTGATGCGTGGTTTATTGCTGTGGGCTGGTACCGTACTGGTTGACAGGGCCAGACTGGGAACCCAAAGCAGCCCTGGCAATTGTGTCGGACCAGCCCTCTGGGAAGGGGGTTGGGGGGGGGAGGCAGACTGCAGGTTTAAAGCACGGCTGCTTTTGTTACTAGGGGCCGCTAGTAACAAAACCGTCCACCACTCTTCCAGCCTCCCTGGGAAACACCCAATGCCCTCTACGGCCAGTCCGGCCCTGCCTGGTGATGGACAGGACCCATAGCACGTTTATGTTATGTAAGTGTAAGAGTGGCAAGCACTTTAAAGGAATGACTATGCAGCCTGTATGAGCTACAGTCGACTGCCCGAATGACGAGTGCCATGATATTAGGACCAGTGTGAGCCGGCAGTTTTATATTTTGTATTGTTTTATAATTGCATTTATGTAGCACTTACTACCCTAGATGAGGCACTTACGTTGTTTATGCCGGGCAGCGCGCTGCTCTGTAACCCTCGGTTACAGGTGCTTTTTCATTGGTTATTGTTGGGTATTGGGCTCAGCTTAGCCGTGTGCTCTTAAGGAAACCATCCCTGCATTTACTCCAGTTTCTATGTGGCGGATTAAATTAACAGGAGTTAGGCACGAGCCTGAGAAGCAGAGGAAGAATGCCAATTCATGCACGTGGTGGCGGTGTTACCAGACGACCAACAGGAGGTTACTTACTATAACGTTGCAGGGGTGGGACCTTTATAGGGTAGGTTGTGGTCTTAGAAATGAGATATGGGCAGTTTGCAGAAATACAATGTTAAGGAATAAAGCAAACATTCATGTGACTGACCAGGCTGTGCTCGGAGAGAGGAGGCACGCAGGGGATGGACTGGAAGCCGAGGGCCATTTGAGTGAAGAGGACAGGCAAGAGTTTGAAGTTTTATGGCGAGGTCAGTGCTCCTGGGAGTACAGAGGAGGCCTTTTGAGGGCATAAAATAGGAGGATGCAAAACTGTAGATGGAAACAACATTATTTACATGTGAGGCAGTGCTGTGCTAGGCATGTTTGATAACCATGGTGCAAATAGTTTACAGTTAATGACACAGGTACAGGTTTCCCTCCACATCTTCTGGCGTTACCACTGATGATAGGTGTCTGTTCCAAGCTCAGTATTTTGGGGGTCTCTGATAGCCAGTCTTCCTAACGTTTTCGTGAGAGGGTCCCAAGAATGCTCTTACATTGACAGACTGTGCAAGCGGCATTGTATACGTTATGATTATTTTGGGGGTGGGGCAGTTTCAGGAACGCAGCAGCCATAATAGTCGTAGCACCAAGCACCAAAGGACGCATCCCAATGACGTCTGCTTCTGTGTCTAGGTGGAGTGTCGTTGCCAAGCACCCCGATTGCCACATTCGCGAGGTTCAGCAGCCCCAAAAGAAGATGTGTTGTAACGCCGCTATGCCTGCCCGCTGTGACCCCCGCCATGGTCCCGCTGTCTGTCAATCAGGTGAGAGAGGAGCACCCTTGGTGCAGTGACCTTATACCACCCCTTCCCAGGACCAGAGACACTCATTGGATCTAGTCTGGAAGCGAGACCGCTGCCTTTGGGAGGGGCGTGGCCAGTAAGCAGAACATGTCATTGGTTGTGTGCTCATTGAGTCAGGCCAATAGGGACAAAAAGGCCAAAGCTTTCGAGGTGCATGCGTGTGTTTGTGTGCTCATCAATGGGGTGAGCTGTGCCTGCATGTAAGACCCTCCAGAACTCAAAACCCAACTACCTCTGTTTCTCCTCATCCCTACCTACACCGTTCCACCAGAAACCACAAGATGTATTTTACCTGAGGCTTATGATGTATCCAATCAGAGCCTTTACTACCAGTGACTGCCGTCCCCTCACAGTGTCCTTACTACTTATGAATGCAGTCCCCTCACTGTGCTCCTACAAGCTCCTTACTACCCGTGACTGCAGTCCCCTCACTGTACTCCTTACTACCCGTGACTGCAGTCCCCTCACTGTACTCCTTACTACCCGTGACTGCAGTCCCCTCACTGTACTCCTTACTACCCGTGACTGCAGTCCCCTCACTGTGGACCAACGGGCTCCTTACTACCCGTGACTGCAGTCCCCTCACTGTGCTCCTTACTACCCGTGACTGCAGTCCCCTCACTGTGCTCCTTACTACCCGTGACTGCAGTCCCCTCACTGTGCTCCTACAAGCTCCTTACTACCCGTGACTGCAGTCCGCTCACTGTGCTCCTTACTACCCTTGACTTCAGTCCCCTCACTGTGCTCCTTACTGTATGTGACTGCAGTCTCCTCACTGTGCTCCTTACTACCCGTGACTTCAGTCCCCTCACTGTGCTCCTTACTGTATGTGACTGCAGTCTCCTCACTGTGCTCCTTACTACCCGTGACTTCAGTCCCCTCACTGTGCTCCTTACGACCTGTGGCTTCAGTCCCCTCACTGTGCTCCTTAATACCTATGACTGCTGTCCCCTCACTGTGCTCCTTACTACCCGTGACTGCAGTCCGCTCACTGTGCTCCTTACTACCTGTGACTGCTGTCCCCTCACTGTGCTCCTTTCTACCTGTGACTTCAGTCCCCTCACTGTGCTCCTTACTGTATGTGACTGCAGTCTCCTCACTGTGCTCCTTGCTACCCATGACTGGAGTCCCCTCACTGTGCTCCTTAATACCTATGACTGCTGTCCACTCTCTGTGCTCCTTACTACCCATGACTGCAGTCCCCTCACTGTGCTCTCCTTACTACCCATGACTTTGGTCCCATCACTGCGCTTCAGTGGGCTCCTTACTACCCGTGACTGCAGTCCCCTCCCTGTGCTCTTAGCTATCCATGACTTCGGTCCCCTCACTGTGCTCCTTACTGCCCGTGACTTCAGAGCCCTCTCTGTGCTCCTATGGGCTCCTTACTACCCGTGACTGCAGTCTCCTCACTGTCCTCCTTACTACCCATGACTGTAGTCCCCTCACTATGCTCCTTACTACCCGTGACTGCAGTCCCTCACTGTGCTCCTTACTACCTGTGACTTCAGTCCCCTCACCGTGACTTCAGTCCCCTAACTATGCTCCTTACTACCCGTGACTGCAGTCCCTCACTGTGCTCCTTACTACCTGTGACTGCAGTCCCCACCACAGTGATCCTATGGGCTCCTTACTACCCGTAACTGCAGTCAAGTCACTGTTCTCCTATGTGCTCCTTACTACCCATGATTTCATTCCCCTCACTGGGCACCTTACTACCTGCGATTGCAGTTCCCTCACTGTGCTCCTAACTACCCATGACTTCAGTCCCTCACTGTGCTCCTTAATACCAGTGACTTCAGTCCCTAACTGTGCTCCTTACTACCCATGACTGTAGTCCCCTCACCGTGCTCCTTACTACCTGTAACTGCACTCCCCTTCCTGTGCTCCTTATTACCCATGACTTCAGTCACCTCACTCTGCTCCTTACTACCCATGACTTCAGTCCCCTCACTTTGATCCTGTGGGCCCGTTACTACCCGTGACTGCAGTCCGCACCCTATGCTACTTACTACCCGTGACTGTGGTCTCCTTCCTGTGCTCCTTACTACCCGTGAATGCAGTCCCCTAAATATGGTTCTTAATGCCCATGACTGCAGTCCCTCACTGTTCTCCTTACTACTAGTGACTGCAATCCCCTTCCTGTGTTCATTACTATCCATGACTGCAGTCTCCTCACTGTGCTCCTTACTACCCGTGACTGCAGTCCCTTCTCTTTGCTACTTAATACCCGTGACTGCAGTCCCCTCACTGTGCTCCTGACTACCGATGATTGCAGTCTCGTCATCGTGCTCCATACGACCTGTGACTGAAGTCCCCACTGAGCTCTTTACTACCCATGACTGCAGTCCTTCACTGTGCTCCTTACTACCCGTGACTGCAGTCCCTCACTGTGCTCCTTACTACCTGTGACTTTAGTCCCCTCACCGTGACTTCAGTCCCCTCACTATGCTCTTTACTACCCGTGACTGCAGTCCCCTCACTGTGCTCCTTACTACCCATTACTGCAGTCTCGTCACCATGCTCCATACTACCTGTGACTGCAGTCCCCACTGAGCTCTTTACTACCCGTGATGGCAGTCCTTCACCATGCTCCTTACTACCCGTGACTTTAGTCCCCTCACTGTGCTCCTTACTACCCATGACTGCAGTCCCCTCACTGTGCTCCTTACTACACCTGACTGCAGTCCCCTCACTCTGCTCCTTACTACCCCTGACTGCAGTCCCTCACTGTGCTCCTTACTATCTATGACTCCAACTGTCATCACCGTGCTCCATACTGCCTGTGACTACAATCCTCTGTGTGCTCTTCATTACTCGTTACTGCCGTGCCATCATTTTGCTCCTGTGGGCTGCTTACAACCCGTGATTTCATTCCCCTCACTGGTCTCCTTACTTCCCATGACTGCAGTCCCCTCACTGTGCTCCTTACTACCCATGCCTGCAGTCCCCTCACTGTGCTCCTTACTACCCGTGACTTCAGTCCCCTCACTGTGCTCCTTAATACCCATGACTGCAGTCCCCTCACTGTGCTCCTTACTACCCGTGACTTCAGTCCCCTCACTGTGCTCCTTAATACCCATGACTGCAGTCCCCTCACTGTGCTCCTTATTACCTGGGACTGCAGTCCCCTCACTGTGCTCCTTGCTACCCGTGACTTCAGTCCCCTCTCAGTGCTCCTTACTACCTGTAACTGCACTCCCCTTCCTGTGCTCCTTACTACCCGTGACTTCAGTCCCCTCACTGTGCTCCTTACTACCTGTAACTGCACTCCCCTTCCTGTGCTCCTTACTACCCATGACTTCAGTCACCTCACTCTGCTCCTTACTACCCGTGACTTCAGTCCCCTCTCAGTGCTCCTTACTACCTGTGACTTCAGTCCCCTCTCAGTGCTCCTTACTACCTGTGACTGCAGTCCCCTAACTGTGCTCCTTACTACCCGTGACAATAGTTCCCTCACTGTGCTCCTTTCTACCCGTGACCGCAGTCCCCTCATTGTGCTCCTGTAGGCTCCTTACTACCTGTGACTGCAGTGCACTCACCATGCTCCTTGCTACCCATGACTTCAGTCCCCTCGCTGTGCTCCTTACTGCCTGTGACTGAAGTCCCCTCAATATGTTCCTTACTAGATGTTACTGCAGTCCCCTCTTTGTGCTCCTTACTAACCGTGATTGCAGTCCCCTTACTGTGCTCCTTACTACCCATGACTGCAGACCCTCACTGTGCTCCTTACTACCCGTGACTGCAGTCCGCACCCTATGCTACTTACTACCCGTGACTGTGGTCTCCTTCCTGTGCTCCTTACTACCCGTGAATGCAGTCCCCTAAATATGGTTCTTAATGCCCGTGACTGCAGTCCCTCACTGTTCTCCTTACTACTAGTGACTGCAATCCCCTTCCTGTGTTCATTACTATCCATGACTGCAGTCTCCTCACTGTGCTCCTTACTACCCGTGACTGCAGTCCCTTCTCTTTGCTACTTAATACCCGTGACTGCAGTCCCCTCACTGTGCTCCTGACTACCGATGATTGCAGTCTCGTCATCGTGCTCCATACGACCTGTGACTGAAGTCCCCACTGAGCTCTTTACTACCCATGACTGCAGTCCTTCACTGTGCTCCTTACTACCCGTGACTGCAGTCCCTCACTGTGCTCCTTACTACCTGTGACTTTAGTCCCCTCACCGTGACTTCAGTCCCCTCACTATGCTCTTTACTACCCGTGACTGCAGTCCCCTCACTGTGCTCCTTACTACCCATTACTGCAGTCTCGTCACCATGCTCCATACTACCTGTGACTGCAGTCCCCACTGAGCTCTTTACTACCCGTGATGGCAGTCCTTCACCGTGCTCCTTACTACCCGTGACTTTAGTCCCCTCACTGTGCTCCTTACTACCCATGACTGCAGTCCCCTCACTGTGCTCCTTACTACACCTGACTGCAGTCCCCTCACTCTGCTCCTTACTACCCCTGACTGCAGTCCCTCACTGTGCTCCTTACTATCTATGACTCCAACTGTCATCACCGTGCTCCATACTGCCTGTGACTACAATCCTCTGTGTGCTCTTCATTACTCGTTACTGCCGTGCCATCATTTTGCTCCTGTGGGCTGCTTACAACCCGTGATTTCATTCCCCTCACTGGTCTCCTTACTTCCCATGACTGCAGTCCCCTCACTGTGCTCCTTACTACCCATGCCTGCAGTCCCCTCACTGTGCTCCTTACTACCCGTGACTTCAGTCCCCTCACTGTGCTCCTTAATACCCATGACTGCAGTCCCCTCACTGTGCTCCTTACTACCCGTGACTTCAGTCCCCTCACTGTGCTCCTTAATACCCATGACTGCAGTCCCCTCACTGTGCTCCTTATTACCTGGGACTGCAGTCCCCTCACTGTGCTCCTTGCTACCCGTGACTTCAGTCCCCTCTCAGTGCTCCTTACTACCTGTAACTGCACTCCCCTTCCTGTGCTCCTTACTACCCGTGACTTCAGTCCCCTCACTGTGCTCCTTACTACCTGTAACTGCACTCCCCTTCCTGTGCTCCTTACTACCCATGACTTCAGTCACCTCACTCTGCTCCTTACTACCCGTGACTTCAGTCCCCTCTCAGTGCTCCTTACTACCTGTGACTTCAGTCCCCTCTCAGTGCTCCTTACTACCTGTGACTGCAGTCCCCTAACTGTGCTCCTTACTACCCGTGACAATAGTTCCCTCACTGTGCTCCTTTCTACCCGTGACCGCAGTCCCCTCATTGTGCTCCTGTAGGCTCCTTACTACCTGTGACTGCAGTGCACTCACCATGCTCCTTGCTACCCATGACTTCAGTCCCCTCGCTGTGCTCCTTACTGCCTGTGACTGAAGTCCCCTCAATATGTTCCTTACTAGATGTTACTGCAGTCCCCTCTTTGTGCTCCTTACTAACCGTGATTGCAGTCCCCTTACTGTGCTCCTTACTACCCATGACTGCAGACCCTCACTGTGCTCCTTACTACCCATGACTGTAGTCTCGTCATCATGCTCCATACTACCTGTGACTGCAGTTCCCTTTCTGTGCTCTTTATTACTTGTGACTGCAGTCTCATCACTGTGCTCCTGTGGGCTGCTCACTACCCGTGACTTTAGTCCCCTCACTGTGCTCCTTACTACCTCTTGACTGCAGTCCCCTCCCTATGCTCCTTACTACCCATGACTGTAGTCTCCTCACTGTGCACCTTTCTACCCGTGACTGCAGTCCCCTCACTGTGCTCCTGTGGGCTCCTTACTACCTGTGACTGCAGTGCCCCCACCGTGCTTCTTACTACCAATGACTGCATTCCCCTAACTGTGCTCCTTACTACTTGTGACAACAGTCCACTCACTGTGCTCCTACGAGCTCCTTACTACCCGTTACTGCAGTCCCCTCACTGTGCTCCTTACTACCCGTGACTGCAGTCCCCTCACTGTGCTCCTACGGGCTCCTTACTACCCGTGACTTGAGTCCCCTCACTGTGCTCCTTAATACCCGTGATTGCAGTGCCCTCACCGTGCTCCTTACTTCCCATGACTGCAGTCCCCTCACTGTGCTCCTTACTACCCATGACTGCAGTCCCCTCACCGTGCTCCTTACTACCCGTGACTGCAGTCCCCTCACTGTGCGCCTTACTACCCTTGACTGCAGTGCCCTCACCGTGCTCCTTACTTCCCATGACTGCAGTCCCCTCACTGTGCTCCTTACTACCCATGACTGCAGTCCCCTCACTGTGCTCCTTACTACCCGTGACTGCAGTCCCCTCACTGTGCGCCTTACTACCTGTGACTTTAGTCTCCTCACTGTGCTCCTTACTACCCTTGACTGCAGTGCCCTCACCGTGCTCCTTACTTCCCATGACTGCAGTCCCCTCACTGTGCTCCTTACTACCCATGACTGCAGTCCCCCTCACTGTGCTCCTTACTACCCGTGACTGCAGTCCCCTCACTGTGCGCCTTACTACCTGTGACCTTAGTCCCCTCACTGTGCTCCTTACTACCCGTGACTGCAGTCCCCTCACTGTGCTCCTTACTACCCATGACTGCAGTCCCCTCACTGTGCTCCTTACTACCTGTGACTGCTGTCCCCTCTCTGTGTTTTCCTTACTACACATGACTTGAGTCCCCTCACTGTGCTCCTTACTACCCGTGACTTCAGTTCCCTCACTGTGCTCCTTACTACCCATGACTGCAGTCCCCTCACAGTCCTCCTTACTTCCCATTACTGCAGTCCTTACTGTGCTCTTGTGGGCTCCTTACTTCTTGTGACTGCTGTCCCCTCACTGTGCTCCTTACTAGCTCAGAATGCAGTCCCATGACTGTGCTCCTGGTGGCTGCTTACTACACATAATCTCAGTCCCCTCACTGTGCTCCTTACTACCCATGACTGCAGTCCCCTCAATGTGTTCCTTACTACCCGTGATTGCAGTGCCCTCACTGTGATCCTCTGGGCTCCTTACTACCCATGACTGCAGTCCCCTCACTGTGATCCTCTGGGCTCCTTACTACCCGTGACTGCAGTGCCCTCACTGTGCTCCTTACTACCCGTGACTGCAGCGCCCTCACCTTGCTCCTTACTACCCGTGACTGCAGTGCCCTCACCGTGTTCCTTACTACATAGGGCTGCAGTCCCCTCACTGTGCTCCTTACTACCCGTGACTTCAGTCCCCTCACTGTGCTCCTTACTACCTTTTACTGTAGTACCCTCACTGCGCTGCTTACTGCCCACGACTGCAGTCCCCTCACTCTGCTCCTTACTACCCATGACTTCAGTCCCATCTCTGTGCTCCTTACTACCCATGACTTCAGTCCCATCACTGTGCTCCTATGGGCTCCTTACTACCCATGACTGGAAGCGGGCGCCTGCGGGTGATGGACAGGAAGTAGGCATCTGCAGGTGATGGACAAGAAGTGGGCACCTGCAGGTGATGGACAAGAAGTGGGCACCAGCGGGTGATGGACCAGAAGTGGGCACCTGCAGGTGATTGACCAGTAGTGGGCACCTGTGGGTGATGGACCTGAAGTGGGCACCTGCGGTTGATGGACCAGAAGTGGGCACCTGCAGGTGATGGACCTGAAGTTGGCACCTGCAGGTGATGGTCCGGAAGTAGGCACCTGCGGGTGATGGACCAGAAGTCGGCACCTGCAAGTGATGGACCGGCAGTGGGCCCCTGCAGGTGATGGCAGGAAGTGGGCACCTGCAGGTGATTGACCAGTAGTGGGCACATGTGGGTGATGGACCTGAATTGGGCACCTGCGGGTGATGGACCAGAAGACCACGGGTGACCTGCTGAAGTTGTGTGGAAAGTTTGCGTGCCTTGTTGCCCTAGAGTGTGAGCCGAGATGCACTGGGCGCACTCTCCTCATACACCGTGTTCCTCACTCTGGTTGGTGAGGACACTCAGTAGAACCTGCCACCTGGGGCCCCAGGCGCCCTTCCGGTTCGTAACGGAAGTGCATCCTGGGGCTATGGTAACTTCACCCCCGGAGGATCTGGTTTATCTTCTTGGCCACGTCTGTGCTTTGCTTCAGAACAGTCATTCCCTCTGTGTCAATAAACCATGGTGTGAAATGCAGCGGGTTCACAAACAGAAATAGACAGGTAGAGTATGTATGTATGTATGTATGTATCTATGTATGTATGTATAAGGGATTTGTATAGCGAGAACGCAGTCAAAAGTCGCGTCGCGCCTTACATTGTCAAAGGCAAGCATTACGTAAATGCGTAATAGGAGAGGCAGCTGCATTCTGGGAGCAGAAGTCCTGCTCCTGCACTGTGGGATACTTCTTGTTAAATGCTAAGCAGTGTTAACTCACACTGCATTGTGCATTTCTTTGGAACCCTCAGATCCATGTAGTTATTTCAAGGTATAAAGCAAGTTATGCCAGAATTGGTTACACATTATGCAAAGGTGCTTTTGGCCTCCCATTGACAGATATGTGCATATATATTAAACAGGATTGTCTGGCCAGAAGCCAGTACTGGTCAAATGACTGCAGACTTTTCTACCATGAAATGGTGGCTGTTGTTATCCCAGGCTTATGCATGCTGGGATGAGTCGGTGGTGAGGTTCATGGCTCATTCTTCAGACAGAATACCTGTTTACCCCCACTTTTCTCATCGCATAATAGGCGTAATTATAGAGCGCACCTTCAACCATGAGAAATGAACTGTCCCCAAACACAAAGTGCACTTAAGTGTGCCCTTACAACAAAAACACTTTTAGGATGGTTGTTCTTAATGAACTAAATTTTTACTAAACACACTGGGTCAGCACTAAGGGTGGGCGGAATTTCTGCTCTGCCGGCGGAGTTTAGCCCACTCCGCATTCCTCTTGGAATGGTGAATTTTGGCAAAACTCCGCCAACCATTGCATGGCAGAGTTTTCTGTCAAGCGTGGCTCGCCAATGTTAAGTTGGCAAGCGTGAGTGAGAATTTGCATCCCTTGGCGCAATTTTCGGGCGCTAGCATGCCTCCATTCCTGGCAAGATTTCTGAACACAGGCAGTCATGGCAGGTCACGATCGTTCGCGTTGACAAAGCTGCCACTCAAGTAGAAAATCTACTCGAGTGTCAGAAAGTCGCAGCACCCTCTGACGTGCTGCGTTGTGCCATGTTTGCTTGTTTTACAGGGCGGAACAAGCTCTCAGTGCTAAAAATCAGCGCAAGCAGCGCAATGTGCTGAATCAGCCCTCTCCATGGAATCTTGTGGAGGTTATTATGAAACTCCGTGAGGTCCGCCCAGCAGGGCCGGACTGGGAACCAAAACCGGCCCTGGCATAAAGCTCGGCAGCACATCGGTGTGCCGCCGAGCTCTTTGCCAGGGCCGGTTTTCGGCCGATTTTGTTACAGGGCCGATTTTGCAGCTATGCTGCAAAAGCGGCCCTGTTACAAAAACGGCCCCTGGGGGCCTAAAACCGGCCCCCACCCGTGCGGCGCACCGGGTGATTGCCCGGTGCCCGCTACGGCCAGTCCGGCCCTGCCGCCCAGAGGGCAGGGCCTGCAGCCAAACCCTTTATGGGCACAGCGGAAGGGCATGTGCAGCTGGGTGCTGTGCACTTTTATAGAAGTTGGATGTGGAATATCTCCATAGAACCCAGAAATTCACTCATAAGTGACTTGCAGATTGCAGAGGTAACCATAATTTATGAATTTCAGTGATATTTGGTCATAATTCACAACTATGACTGTACTTTAACTAAGGTTTTTCGGGGTATTTCTGAGATTTATCTAAACATACATCAAGGGTTAGCAACCAAAGCTAACACTAACTCCACTTTAACCTTGTTTTCCTCAGCGTATTTCTGTTTTTGCTCATACAGTACATCCCAAACCTATGAAAGTGCACCCCAAGCTGCTGAGCGTGACCTGCAGCCAGCTCTGTGCCCAGCCCTCTGCACACGGCTGGCCCTTTGGACTCCAATCCCCCGTGTGTGGCCAACCCTAACTACACCGGGCTCTCAATGCAATCTCTGTGACCTCACAATATTTACAACAATACATATGAGACTCCACTCCATATCTGTACATTACAACTCACACATGAAGAGATCACACTGTGTCAATAGTTGTGTCATTCTTAATGTTATTGATAAGGTGATAATGCACATCACTAGTGTGATAACGTATGCTATCTGTGAAGTAATCGGTTACATCAAGGGTGAGGTCATGATCTCTGCGTGTGCAGCCTGAGTTATTGGAGAGCTAATCACAGCTGGGGAATTCAGGGGTTTTCTGATCCATTTCATAACTTTAACTGCGCTTGAACTATGGTTGTGTGTGTGTGTGTGTGTGTGCGCGCGTGTGTGCGCGCGTGTGTCTGTGTGTGTGCAAAAAGGTAACAGGGGTTTGGGTGATTTCTCCTTACAAATGAAAACATTTCCCCTATTCATGTGTGGTTTCGGTGTGTTCTGAACCCCACACACAGCAGTGTGCAAACCCCCCTTGACCCTGCTTCAGTAGGACCGATCCCCTCTGAACTCCTAGGCCAGCCCCCTCCAGATGGGAGCACAAGCCCCCCCAAGATCGGTTTCAGTCTGCTCGGGCCTCATCAGTAAGGTGTAGCTGGAGTTCTGTGGGTCAACAAGCATTGCATCCCTGCTTCCTCGTGCACACCACATGTAGAGGGCCTCCTGCAAGAATCAGGAAGGCGACCTAAAGAATGCTTGCGTTAATCTCAGACACCATTAATTACTTGGGCCCGCATTCCAGTCCATCATTGTTTTGCTCACTACATCTCTAGTCAGAGAGCAGCCAAATGCAAATCAGCCCTTTTTCTGCTCCAATAGAAACAGCCCAGCCCCAACCTTAGGCCCAGTTCCCCTCCAGACAGGGCCTCGAGCAGCCTGAGGCCGGGTTCATTCTTGTTGGGCTTCGACAGAGAGCTAAAGCTGGAGTCCAATAAAAAATATGCAAATATAGTTAAGTAAACTCTGCTCCACGGGTGAACTAAAAAGAGGGCACATTTTGCTCATCTGCAAACATGTTTGCCTCCACCTAGCATGCATCTTTTGTAAGCACCCACTGACGCGTGCAGGTTTGTATGACCAACCTCTGCTAAGGTTTTCTCTTTCACTCGCCACTCTCCAATACTTAAACAACATTCTTTGTGTTACCCCCAAAGGGCGGTGTAAAGTATGTCTGTTTGAAATGCTCTGACCTGTACACAAATAACTACATGATCAAATAAAGGGTAAGAGGGGAGAGGCTCTGTGACGTCACATGCCAATTTGCTGTACCAACCAGGCAGCACCATGTTTAATGACGTCATGATCTTCCTGTGTGCTTTACAGAGGAAAGGAAACAACCTTTGGGAGAGGTTATGGCTGGACCGATACCAGCCGGAGGTGGGTATGGCTGGGCTTGAGAACATTGCGCAACGCAGAGAGAGAGAGTCGGTACCGAAGGAGAAACACGATTGAGTCTGGAGGCAGCGCCATGGTGCCCCGGTGTGAGTTCACATCCGTGATTCTGACCCCCATGAGATGAGCCCCAGTTGTGATGCCACTGTACCTGCCTGGTACAAATGTAACACTGGGGGGACATTGCATGGGATTTTAAAACACGGCTGATGAAATGTGGCCAGCGGCTGGGTTCTCACCTGTCGAACCTGCTTGGCCGGGGAGGCTTTGTCTGTTAGGGTGAGACCAAGGACCCACTTTTACTGTGTTCCTTTCTTATTTATATCTCCCTGCTTGGGAAAGGTTGACGTTGGCTGTGTACAAAAGCTGTTCTCTGTCCCTGTCCGCCCATGGAGATAGCAAGAGGATCCATTGAGGTTTTAACCGGGTGGCTGGTTAGAGTCCCGAGTGCTTAATGCGCACTGTTGGAGCCGGCCTCGTGGCGTGGTCCTGTTCCCCCTCGCTAAGCCGCACGAGGTCCCATGCACCTCGGGGCTCCTCCATTTTGGATTGTACGTGACTCTACGTAACCACCTACGTGACCCCGCTCCACCCGGCCTCGGTCCCAGCGAGGCCCGACATCGAGGCGCTAACCCCTGGCCTGGGGGATACCACGTGAGCCCTTCCCACTCCCGGCGGAGGGCAGTATCGATGGGACCCCCAACCGTCCTTCCACACCCAGGTGCGATCGCCCCACAGCTCTCTGGGGCCTGGTGCCTCTCCTGCTGGGCGTCTGGCCGCGCCCTACCCGGCCTCTCCGCCCTCCTGGGCGCAAGGGTCCGGACATCAAAGGGCTCCAGACCTATATCTGAGGCGACCCGGCAACAAGACGTAGTTGTATCCCGGAGTCAAGAGCCCTGCTGATCGGATCGCGGCTGACCCTACGGAGAAAGACTCTTCCTGAAACTCCACTCTGAGCCCTGCTGACGACGTCGCGGCTCCACCGTGCTTAAAGACCTTCACGAACCTTTGGGGCCCTGCTGACGCTGTCGCGGCCCAACCTTGTTGAAACGTACCATCAGAGCCCAGCTGACCTCGTCGCGGCTCGACCGAAGCGGACCTACCACCAGAGCCCTGCTGACCGTGTCGCGGCTCGACCCAAACGGAACCACCACCCGAGCCCTGCTGACGCCGTCGCGGCACTCCACGTCCGAGCCGCTCTGAGGCCAGCACTCAAGGTCTGGAGCAGAGCCTTCCCGTACCTGGCTGGTACTAAGACTGTCCCGCTACCCTATCCCTCAAAGGACATTGAGACTCTTACGGGATCACTCGATCCCACTGTAAATATTGAATGTGCTACTATTGATAAAGAACCAAGATAAGCAACTGATACGGAGTCCTGTGTGGTGGTGTTACGGGGCCTAAGTACGATCATAGGAGAAGGACCTCCCCTAGGGGGCTTCTCAGCGGCGCTCGGCTATAACCTTGCGGTAGGAAGGTGCCCCGGAGTAGTCCCCCCGACTCCCCGGTGGTCCTCCCTCCAACATTTGGTGGCCAGCGACGGGATCCGAGCCAGACGCAATCGTACAGGCAAGTAACGCACCCACTACCTAACCAGACGGAAAAAGAAAAAGGGAACCATGGACGGCCAAGAAGCAACCGTGGCCGCAACCTTCCAGCTGGAAAAGCTGGAAGAATACACCCACAAAGAACTAAAACAATTCTGCAAGGACAAAGGGATCCCAACCACAGGATTGGGCACCAAGGAAGAAATGCAGAAGGCCCTGAAAGCCTGGGCAGAAGCCGAGGCCACTCCACCCCGAACCGAAGGGACCTCGGCCCGGGACGGAAACCTGCCACCGACCATAACCCCGACAGATGGGGGGCGAAGCATCCCTGAAGCCAGCCTGTCCCACGAAGAAATGCGAGAACGAGAGAGGGTCCGGACACACGAAATGGACCTCGCACGACTCCGGCTGGACGGTGAGCTCCTACTGGCGGAGAAGAAAATAGCCTTGGAGCAACTACGGCTGCAAGAGGAAATCGAAGAAAAGAAACGGCATCGGGAACTAGAAGAGAGACGGCTAACCCTCGAGCACGAGAGGAGCCTCAAGGAACTCGAACTGAAATCCAAAACGGGGGAGACCAGCACCCCCGGGGCCCGGGACGCGCTGCCACTGACCGAGCCAAAGGTTCATATCCCCAAGGATGTCGTCAAGGAATACTACAAAAACGACGACATCCAGCAGTGGTTCCGAGCCTACGAGGTAGCCATGACCTCCCATCGGGTACCCCGGAATGATTGGGGTGCCGGCCTATGGGGGAGGTTCCTCAGCGAGGGCCGTGATACCCTGCTGCAACTCCCCGACGCGGTGATGACCTCATACGACCACATGAAAGAAGCCCTACTCACCCGCTACGGACTATCAGCCGAGATGTACCGGCAGCGCTTCCGGGACTGCAAGAAGCTCCCCGGTACCACATGGGTCGAATACGTGGACTTCTTCAGCCGGGCCTTTGAAGGGTGGATAAAAGGGAGCAAGGTCACCTCGTACAATGAACTGTTCGACCTCCTTGTCTGGGAGCACCTCGCCAACAACTGCTTTGTTGAACTAAGGCAACACCTCCTGGACAGTAAGCTGGCCGAGCCCCGGAAGCTCGCCGCCGAAGCCGACCAATGGGTCAACACCCGGGTCCCCCGGAACCCCGTGGGGGACTACCAACGGAGTACCACGGGACCTCCTCGCCAGCGGGGCGGAGGAGGGGGGTCCCACCGCAGTCAAGAATTCCCGGCCGGGCCGCCCAGAAGCCCGCCACGAGGCCAAGCCGCCAACCACACGTCCCCGACCCTGGGCCGAAGGGGGACCCCCATCGCCCGGCCTGGACCCCGACCAACAGTGACCTGCTTCGGCTGCCAGCAGACCGGCCACTATGCGAGCGACCCGGCCTGCCCCGTGAACCGACGGAACGGGACCGCTGGGCCCCCTCCCTGACAAATAGCCGCTGCAGCCCTGGGGGAAGGAGAGGACGAGGAGGAAAACCGCGACGACGGGTCCCCCGAGTGGGAACCAGCTGCCATGTCGCTCGTATGCCTGGGCTCCCGAGAAATGGTGCCCCGAGCTGCCATCCCAAGCAACACCCAGAAGTACCAGCAATGGGTCACCATCAATGGACGATGGGCCGAAGCCCTCCGGGACACTGGGGCCAGTGTGACCGCTGTCCGCTGCCACCTAGTGACCCCCGAACAAATCCTGCCACATGTCCTATGCCCTGTCCGGACCGCGGACAACACCGAAAGCATGTGCCGGATGGCCAGGATCCCCTTCGAGTGGGGAGGAGTGTCCGGCACCCTAAAAGTGACTGTCCGTGACGACGCCCCAGTGGACTGCCTCCTGGGGAATGACCTAGAGAGCTCCCCCTGGGCCCAGGTGGAGCGCCGAGAGCATCTGGGGATGCTAGGGCTGCCCGAGTGGGCCTGCGCCACCACCCGGTCCATGACCGCCCAACCAGCCGCTGCCGCGGCCCCCGACCAGCTTACGGGCCCAGAACTACCACCCTCCTCCGGCACGGAGGAACCTGACGATGAGGCCGGGCCATCCGAACTTTCTCCCGACGAGGCCGCCTCCCTCAGCGAGATCCCCGAGCTGGCCCAGTGGCGCCACGACGGGGGCGCCACCCGCGAACAATTCCAGCAAGAGCAGAAGGCCTGCCCGTCCCTCGAGGGGGCCCGACAGCAAGCGGCCGCCCAGGCCTCGGGGACCCCACGGGAACCCACTGGGTCTATTGGGACAATGACTTATTGTATAGCGAGCAGAAAGTCGCCAAACTGGGAGCCGGCCGGGTGTTGGTGGTTCCCCTCCGATTCCGAGAGTTCCTCCTGAATCTGGCGCATGACGTGCCCCTCGCCGGACACCTCGGGCGGGACAAAACTTACAGCCGCCTAGTGACCCATTTCTATTGGCCCCGAATGCGGAGAGACGTTGACCATCACTGCCGGTCCTGCCCGACCTGCCAGGCTAGCGGAAAGACTGGGGGTCGAGTTAAAGCCCCCCTCCAACCGTTTCCAGCCGTCCACACCCCGTTCGAACGAGTGGGGATCGACATCGTGGGGCCCCTCGACCCCCGAACCGCCCTGGGACACCGCTTCATCCTGGTACTGGTCGACCACGCCACCCGGTACCCCGAGGCCATCCCACTCCGCACTGTGACAGCTCCAGTGGTGGGCCGGGCCCTGATGGGCATCTTCTCCAGGGTGGGGTTCCCCCTAAAAGTAGTGAGTGACAGGGGTACGAACTTTATTTCAAAATACATGAGATCCCTCTGGCAACAATGTGGGGTCACCTACAAATTCACCACCCCTTACCACCCCCAGGGGAACGGACTGGTCGAGCGGTTCAACAGAACCCTGAAGGGGATGATCAAGGGCCTGGAAGAGCCCCTGAGGAGGAGGTGGGATGTCCTGCTGCCCTGCCTCCTGTTCGCCTATCGAGAGGTACCACAGAAATTCCTGGGCTTCAGCCCCTTCGAACTATTGTATGGGCACCCCGTCCGAGGGCCCCTCAGCCTGGTCACGGAGGGCTGGGAGGCGAACGTCCAAGATGCCCCCCCCGACGTCTACCGGTACCTCCTGACCCTGTGGAACCAGACTCGGAAGTTCCGGGCCCTGGCAGAAGCCAACCTCGAAGCCAGCCAAGAAGACATGAAGCGCTGGTATGACGAGAATGCCTCGACCATCGAGTTCGAGCCGGGCCAGCAAGTCTGGGTCATGTCACCCGTGGACCCCTGCGCCCTGCAGGACAAGTGGACCGGGCCCTTCAAGGTGGTTGAGAGGAAGAACCCCGTCACCTACCTGGTCGACATGGAGTCCCCGAGGAACCCCCTCCGGGTCCTACACGCCAACCGGCTCAAGCCCCACTTTGCCCGAACTGAACTAAGCCTGCTGCTGGCTACTGACAATGGGGGCGAAAGCGATTCCGAGCCCCTACCAGACCTCCTGGGGTCCTCGGGCCAAGACGGCTCCTTGGAGAGCGTCCACCTCTCCGCCACCCTGACCCCAGAACAGCGCCATGACTGCCGGAAGCTGCTGCAACCCTTCGCTGCCCTCTTCTCTCTCACGCCCGGGGTGACCCCCTGGTGCGTCCACGACGTGGATACCGGGGACAGCCCCCTTGTGCGACACCGCGCCTACAGAGTACCTGACCGAGTCCGAGCCTGCATACAGACCGAGGTCGCCAAGATGCTCGCCCTCGGAGTCATTGAGCCCTCAGACAGCCCGTGGGCCAGCCCGGTGGTCTTGGTGCCGAAGGCCGCCGCCCCCGGCACTTCCCCGGAACTCAGATTTTGTGTAGACTACCGGGGCCTGAACGCAGTCACCAAGACCGATGCCCACCCCCTGCCACGGGCAGACGAGCTGATCGATCGCTTAGGGGCCGCCCGCTACCTAAGCACCTTTGATCTCACCGCTGGGTACTGGCAGATCATGCTCACTCCCGGCGCCCAGGAACGATCCGCCTTTTCCACCCCCGATGGGCACTACCACTTTCGGGTGATGCCCTTCGGTATGAAGAACGCCCCAGCGACCTTTCAGAGGCTGGTGAACAAGGTCCTGGCCGGGCTAGAAGCCTTCAGCGCGGCCTACCTCGACGACATTGCAGTCTTCAGCGACCATTGGGCCGCGCACCTAGGACACCTCGGAGAAGTCCTGGCCGCTCTCAAAAGGGCCGGGCTCACAATTAAGGCCAGCAAGTGCCAGATCGGTCAAGGATCTGTGACCTATCTGGGCCACCAGGTGGGGAGCGGCCAGGTGGCGCCCCTCCAGTTAAAGGTCGATGCCATCCAGGCGTGGGAGCCCCCCGCAACCCAGACCGCTGTCCGGGCCTTCTTAGGCCTCACAGGCTACTACCGGCGATTTATTAAGGATTATGGCAGCATTGTGGGCCCCCTTACGGAGCTCACTTCCAAGAAACAGCCCAAGGCGGTGCACTGGACGCCCCGCTGTCAGACCGCTTTTGAAGCCCTCAAGGCGGCCATGTGTGCTGCCCCTGTGCTACAGGCCCCTGACTACAGCAAGGAATTTGTGGTTCAGACCGATGCCTCGGAGTATGGGGTCGGGTGGTCCTTTCCCAGATGGACGCCGAGGGCCTCGACCGACCTGTGGCCTTTATCAGCCGCCGACTACTGCCACGAGAACAGAGGTGGAGCACCATCGAGCGGGAGGCCTTCGCTGTGGTATGGGCTCTCAAGAAGCTCCGGCCCTACCTTTTCAGCACCCACTTCAGGGTCCAGACCGACCACCGGCCCTTGCGGTGGCTCATGCAAATGCGGGGCGAGAACCCCAAGTTGTTGCGATGGTCCATCTCGCTGCAAGGGATGGACTTCACCGTAGAGCACCGGCCCGGCAACGACCACGCCAATGCCGACGGCCTGTCCAGATTCTTCCGCCTCGGCGAGGAGAACCCCCAAGGAGATGGGTGACTCTCCCTGCCTTCAGCTGGCGGGGACGCGTGTTGGAGCCGGCCTCGTGGCGTGGTCCTGTTCCCCCTCGCTAAGCCGCACGAGGTCCCATGCACCTCGGGGCTCCTCCATTTTGGATTGTACGTGACTCTACGTAACCACCTACGTGACCCCGCTCCACCCGGCCTCGGTCCCAGCGAGGCCCGACATCGAGGCGCCAACCCCTGGCCCGGGGTATACCAAGTGAGCCCTTCCCACTCCCGGCGGAGGGCAGTATCGATGGGACCCCCAACCGTCCTTCCACACCCAGGTGCGATCGCCCCACAGCTCTCTGGGGCCTGGCGCCTCTCCTGCTGGGCATCTGGCCGCGCCCTACCCGGCCTCTCCGCCCTCCTGGGCGCAAGGGTCCGGACATCAAAGGGCTCCAGACCTATATCTGGGGCGACCCGGCAACAAGACGTAGTTGTATCCCTGAGTCAAGAGCCCTGCTGATCGGATCGCGGCTGACCCTACGGAGAAAGACTCTTCCTGAAACTCCGCTCTGAGCCCTGCTGACGACGTCGCGGCTCCACCGTGCTTAAAGACCTTCACGAACCTTTGGGGCCCTGCTGACGCTGTTACGGCCCGACCTTGTTGAAACGTACCATCAGAGCCCAGCTGACCTCGTCGCGGCTCGACCGAAGCGGACCTACCACCGGAGCCCTGCTGACCGTGTCGCGGCTCGACCCAAGCGGAACCACCACCCGAGCCCTGCTGACGCCGTCGCGGCTCTCCACGTCCGAGCCGCTCTGAGGCCAGCACTCAAGGTCTGGCGCAGAGCCTTCCCGTATCTGGCTGGTACTAAGACTGTCCCGCTACCCTATCCCTCAAAGGACATTGAGACTCTTACGGGATCACTCGATCCCACTGTAAATATTGAATGTGCTACTATTGATAAAGAACCAAGATAAGCAACTGATACGGAGTCCTGTGTGGTGGTGTTACGGGGCCTAAGTACGATCATAGGAGAAGGACCTCCCCTAGGGGGCTTCTCAGCGGCGCTCGGCTATAACCTTCCGGTAGGAAGGTGCCCCGGAGTAGTCCCCCCGACTCCCCGGTGGTCCTCCCTCCAACACGCACCCTGGCACTTAGAGGGAATCCACAGATGTTCTTGGTCTTTTTAAATAAGGCCCTGAGATTCTGTTTGGTTTTGCATAGTAACGTTTCTTATTGGGACATGGAATATAATCTTTTCTGTCAAAGATTGACAAGTGTTCTACTTAGAATCTAGGCTGTGCCAAAGAGCGAATTTGTGTAGTCTCTCGCAAACATAGTTGCACATAGCAATTTTTCTTTCCGCGCCACGTGGCACCTAATTTTGGCAACATTTTCTATTCCACCTCTTCCCGATGCCGGATATTGTGCACCATCATCACGTTCTGTCATGACTTTGCCTCAACTTGTGGTATTTGCTTGTTTCCCTGACACTCACCCTTTTATCATTTGGTGCAAACTTCACGATAAAGGAAGCAGGATTCACAGGACTCCTGAAAAACCATCTCCCTTGATTCCACTGGTCCAGCCTTTCCTGCTATTAATATGACATTATAATGTACCTAATATTTGGACAAGGTATTCCTCATTCGAAGCCTGCAGGCTTTCAGCAGCAGCAATTCGGGCTGAGCCCCCAAGACTATGTTTCAGCGGCCAGTCATCACAAAGTACATTCTGAGTATAATCCTGAACGCCTCACATTCTGTTCTTAAAAGAAAACATCTCTGGTATCTCCTTGAAGGACTGCGCTGTACAACTTCAAAGCGCTGGTCCAGGTCACAAACCCTTCTTCCGCCATTTTACCAAATCTCTACTGAAGACCCCGATAAATCAAAGACAATTCATGACGTTTCTACTTGTCCCTAATAAAACGTTTAAACTCAAAATAGAAACAGCCCATATCAGATTTGTAGCCGTATTCGGTTCTAAAAATACAGTGCGGATTGGAATGCTGGCACCGTAGATTTTGAGGACAGTTTTCTGCTAAATGTGAAACCGTGGAGTCGGAAATAGAAACGTGAATTTGTCAAAAAGAAGTATTCTACAGTCAAAAGGTTGCCCAAAATCTGTAGGGTTTTGTTGGTGTCTGAAAGAATTTTTGTGGGTGTTGTGGGGTTCAGGACCATTCGGGTCCATTCAGATACAAGGGGAATCTTGCACAACAGAGAAATGTTGGTCAGTTTGTAGTCATAGGTCAGTAGAATCTCCAACCCACTCTCACAGTGATTTAATTTCAATACATTCTTAAGTCCATACATTTCAATAAACTCAACAAATATAAATCCTGCACATTGTCATTGAAACATCAGAGGCGTATCCTCACAATAGACATAAGGCCACTGAAAATAGATTGCTTTGCAAAAGCCCCACTGACAAAGGGTGCTGCTTTCGAGGGGGGGGGGGGAGGGGGGGGGCGGGGAGAAACTTGCAGAATTTCACTCTGCAGAATTATGCGGAATTACACAAAAACTCTGCGAAAACTCAGGCAGAAATCAGCACAGCGTGCTGCTCGCGCTGATTTTTAGCGCCGGGAGCTTGTTTCGTGCTACAAAATCAGTGCAAACAGCACCACCCAGAGGGCTCTGCTTCTTTGCTGCCGCTTGAGTAGATGTTCTACTCGGGTAGCAACATTCGCACTGCAAACAGTCGCGACTGCCTGCAATGAAATAATCTCACCGGGTGCCCGTCTAGCACCCGAAAATCATGATAGAGGACAACAACTCTTGGTTGCTCACCAACCAACCACCCTTGGGGCCTGATTACGATGACTTTGGGACCGCTACCGGCAGCCCGTCGGTGGCAGTCCCACTGCCTTCGCAATAATTTTTTCTGCCTGCCACATTGGGGTGGCGGGCGGATGTGTGACGGTCGGAAACACCGACCGCCACAGATCCGACGGGCTCAAAGAGCCAGTCAGTCCATCAGAGGTGGAGTAATGCCTACAATGGTGGTGGTGGCTACCAGGCACCACCGTCGGCATAACGATGTTCCTTTCCGCCAGCCCTTTCATGGCGGTGAACCCACCATGAAAAGCAGGCGGATAACAATAATGAAAATATTAAAGAAAAACAACAATATAACAAAAGTGTTGGACTTCAGAATAGTAAGAAGCAAAAGTAGGGGCAGTGTTGGACTTTGGCAGGATTACATTTACTATTCTCATTTCGAAGTAAGCAACATTAGAGAAAGTGTTTGACTTTGGAGGGGTTAGAGCTACTACGGTCCCTTCAATCTAAGCAACATTAGAGAAAGTGTTGGACTTTGAGGGGTTAGATCTAGTATTCTACTCAAAATCAGTGGAAGTATCGTGCTTTAGGGGAGTTTAGTTTACTATTCTCACCCCAATGCAAGCAACACCAGAGAAAGTATTGGCTTTAGAGGGGGTTAGAGTTACTATTACCACTCCAATCTAAGCAACAGTAGGGAACCTATTAGACTTTAGAGGGGCTGTATTTACTATTCCAACTCCAATCGAAGCAAAAATATAAAAAGTGTTGGAATTTGGAGTGGTTAGATTTGCTTTTCCTAGTCCAACATAAGGAAAAGCAGGGAAAGTTTTGAACTTTTGAAGGATAAATATACCATTACAATTCCTTATAGTTTAAAAAACATTTAAATACCTAACAACATAATTATATTAAATAAAATAGAAATATATACATTATAAATAAATCTAATTAAATGTAGTAGAAAAAATAATATGTATTCATAAAGAAATATTTAGACAAATATAAAACGAAATAACTCACTACAAAATAAATACGCTTCCATCCGTAATACCACAAAAACACAAAAACATTAAAATAAATTATGAAAAAAATGAATAGTATTAAAATAGAAATTACATTAAACAAATAATAAATATATAATACATATAAAAAGTTTATATGTATCAACAAATTAAAAAAATATTTAAAATACAACAAATAATTGAAATCACAAATAAACATTTGTTTAAAAATCTTTTTATTTTTTCATATGAGCAATGCATAGCAGTACATTACAGTATTTGACAGTATGGATCCCTCTCCCATCACTTCACCCCCTTGTGTCTTCTCTAATTCCTCTGATGATTACACAATTCTAAGATATATCCAATTATCATTCCAAACACCATTGTGGCCCTCTAACCCTATTCTCCCCTAGCCGCATAGACATATATCCCCTTCATATTACAGTTCTCTGTATTTCGCCCAGTTCCCCCACACTTTATCCCATTTTCCAGGGCACCCCCTCCCCATATAAATTACCTTCTCTGTGGCACAGCACCAATCTAGATCTTGTTTCCACTCCCTTACTGTAGGTATCTGGGGTGTCCCCCATAGTCTGGCTATGTTCCTCTTGGCCACCTTATCGGCGAGCATCAGCCATAGTTTATTGTATTGTGACCATTCCAGGTCGGCTGTTACAGTTCGTATGTGCCATTTGGCCTCCATCGGGACTACCTGTTCCATCACCCTGGACATCACTTTTGTCGTCCCCTTCCAGAATCTCTGCAGTTCAGGACAACTCCATATCGTGTGGAAAAAGGTGCCCTATTCACTACATCCCCTCAGGCACTTTGTTGTGTTACGTTTGCCCATTAGAAAGAGTCTCTATCTGGTTGTGTATTATCTGTGTACTATTTTTAGTTGTATTAATCGGAAACGGGCCCTGATGGCTACCTCTGTTGGGCTCTGTATGACTTCCGACCAGTAGTCCTCCTCCAAGAGTCCTACATCTCCCTCCCATTGACACCTAAGGGCTTCCAGTGGATCTGGGGTGTTGTTCATTATTTTCTTATATATTAGGGAGCTTGCCTTATCCTCTATCGGATCCGCTATAAGTCGATCCTCTAGCGGTGAGTATTCAGGTATACTTTTTCCCTTTTTTATGTGCACTGACAGTGCATGTTTCAACTGAATATATCTAAAGCTATCAGTGTCTGGCATTCGATATTCATCCTGCAGTCTCTGAAAATCTATTATTTCTTGGCCCTTCCATACATCCCCCAGAGATTCTATGCCCTGAATTTCCTATGCCCGGAAACCTTTTAACTCTCGCACCTCTCAATAGATCACTATCCCACAAAGGAGTCCACTCTGTCAGTTTGCCCTCCCACCCCAGAAACTTAGTCGCCTCTCTCCATAGTCTGACTGTTGTTTGAATGTGGGTCGGCAAATTTCCGGTAGGACCTATACTGTATAGAGCCTCTAGGTACTCTCTCTGTCCCATTGCCCAATGGTCTACTCGATAAGCCAGCTCCTCTCTGCCAGCAAAGACTAGGCCTGGGCGGTAAATTCCGTTCCGCTCGCGGAATTTGCGGAATTTGGGTAATTTCGCGTTCCGCGGAGAACGCGAAATTGCCCAAAATTCTGCTTTCCGCGACTTCGCGAAATTTTTTGCTTGTTCGCGTTCTCAAAATGCGTGTTCGCGAGATATTTCTCCCCGAGCACGCAAACAGCGATTGTGAACAGGAAAAAAGCATCGCGAACAAGCAATTCCGCGTGTTCGCGGAATTTCTGCGTGTTCGCGGAGATTTTTACCGTTTCGCGGAGATTTGCGTAACGCGATTACGCAAATTCCGCCCACCCCTAGCAAAGACCCAGTCATTTACCGTGACTAGCTGTGCCGCCCAGTAGTATTTGCGTATGTAGGGGGCTGCTATCCCACCGTTGTATCGGCCTCTCTGTAACTTGCTTAGTGCTATTCGAGGGTTCCCCCCATCCCATTGCAGTTGTCGTAGCTCAGCATCAATTTTTTTAAAGAACCCCCACTGGTATTCTGTAGGGAGTGTTTAGTAGTACAAATAGTAAGCACGGCAAAGCCATCATCTTGAAGATAGCTGCCCGGCCCATCAATGAGAGTGGCAGTTCTAGCCAGTGTGCCACATTTCTTCACAATTTATGCAGCTGGTGAGTCAAATCTTCATCTCTAAATGTGTGTTCTGTTTTTGAAATTTATCCCAAATCGGGAGTGCACTCCCAGCGGTTGATAATGTCGGCGTTCCTCCTGCCAAAACAAATATTAGGGACTCTAGTTTATTCTGTAGCCTGACTAGCTGCCAAACAGTTAAAATATGTGTAGTATTCTATGCACCGTCGAGCAAGGTCTGGTAGCATATATGAGTATATCGTCTGCATAGAGCCAACTTCCCTCCTCCCATTCCTCTCCTATCGTTATGCCTCTTCTTATCGGGTCGCCTCTAACCCAGTGCTTAATTTGTAAAATATTAAGTGCAGGTGCTGTAATTTTTTTAGGAGGACACACCCACTTCCCCGGTCTGCCCACTTCATCCTGTGGGCCGCCGACTTCGTTATTGGCTCCACCCACATCCACAAGCCTCAACACGTCAGGGTCGCTTCCTCACTCCATGAGTTCTACAATAAGCTGAAGACCTGGCTCTTTACATAAGCACCTTGGCGCCTCACATCTACATACCTGCCCAAGTGCACGGATACCCTCTCGGGTCATTAGTGCGCTATACAAATCAATATAACATAACTTCATATAAAATATGGAACACCTATGAATTGTTGAATGGATTCAATATCCTAAGGGAACATATTTTTGAAACTTTAAAGTTATTGGGTGCGCCATCCCTTTGGATTTTAGAGCCCCCTCTCCTTGATTTCAAAGACACCTATGACAATAACTTAAAAGTGAACTCAAATTAGGGAATGTGTGTAAATCTCAAAATGCAGCTTTACAAACTAAAGACAATGTGCTTGTACTGTGCTGTTTAAAAGATAGGAAGGGATGAAGGAAGGAGTATATCACAGAAAGCAGCAACAAATGCAGGTAGGAAAGGGAGTACTGAAGTGAGGAAATAAATAAGTAATGGATGAAAGAAGAAGAAAATAAGAAAAGAATGTGAAAGGAAGAAATGAAGGGATAGAGGGAGAAAGGAAATGAATGTTGTGTGATGGATTAATAGAAAGAAGAAAAGAAAGGAGGAGGAAAAGCCGAAGAAAAGGTTGAGGATAACAAAGGAAGAAATTAAAGAAGGGATGAAGGAAGGAGCAGGAAAAAAAGCAAGGAATGAATGAAGGAAGAAGGGAGACATGCACCAAGGGGGAAAGAAGGATGGGGAATGAATGAGGGTGTAAGGAAGCAAGAATGGAAAGAGGGAAGAAGGCATGGCTGGAGGTGCTGAGAAAGAGAAAAAGGAAAGGAAAAAGATGGGATAAAGGAAAGAAAGGAGGTCATGGGAATGGATACGAGTATGAAAAGTACTGGGTCAAGGTGGGACAGAGGGAATAATGACAATGTAATATTGCAAAGAAATTGAAAACCAAAAGATTCAAATACATTTCTGTGTCCTTATCACACCGTGTATGTTTGTATAGCACATACTCACCAAAGGGGGCCTTAACGCAAAATTAAAGATGTTATTTTCCAACTCAATAGCACTCATTTTATCGACCTCAGAAAGATGAAAGACTGAGTGTCCCACCATTATTTAAATTTTTAATTGAGATCAAACACAGATTCCTGGAATTGATTTATTAGCCCACTGAGGAACCAGACCCAGCAAAGCATTTCTTTAAATAAAAGGTAAAGAAGGTGAACAGGAACTATCTAGATTACTCTTATAACTAAATCTGTGGAACGGGGCTGAATGTTTGGGGCGAGTGCATGGTGGATTGAGCATTGTATGAAACCAGGAAGAGGCAACTTATCATGTCATCCGACACACACACAGATACTTCTCACGGAAGAGACGAGAAGGTAAACAACAGGCCGTATTGAGACCTACTTTCCTTGAGATATACAGCTGAAATATATATAAACAGCTAACAGTGTACTGACAACCCCACTATGGCAGCTAACAAGTGGAGAAGCTATCAGTTGCATTACAATGGTGCAAAGGTCACCAATGCAAGTATGACAAATGGACCTCTATCAGTTGCCCCTTCACCCCGGGTCCAAGTGCCACTGCAGCCTGGAACATGTTCCTGTCACTGGGACTCTCTCAGAGTCAGTAATGGTCAGAAGCATATCAAAACTATATAAGATTCATAAACTCAATACATACACCACAGATGCGCACCTTTTAAGTGTGTGCTCGTTGCAGGTATTGTAGCATTCCAAACCTCCCAAGTGAATGTGACATGCACACTTTGTAAAGCCAAGAGGCAACCTTGAGCAAACTTTAAAGGGTTGTTTTACATGTTTACTGCAAGCTCTTCTACTGTTTTCTTTTTTATTTTACATGCTGTAGAAGACAATCATTTGTCAGTGCAATATATACACGAGGCAGCCAAGATAAGGATGATAGAGATTGTAAAAATGTATTCATCATTTTCACAGCAAAATGCACACGTCTTCAATTTAATTGATTTTAACAAAAACACAAAATGAAATATTCTGGAGGCAGCCAACATGTGCTTTCAAGCTAAAGGTACTAATCTGTTAAATATGTTTAACAGTCCTAAAGGAATTTCACACTATTTAGAGAACATCAGTTTAGGGGTGTCGCTGTGCTGTGAAGTAAGTAAAGTACAGTGTTTTGCTACTATCAGACACCCTCCATGCTGCGGTGGGTGCACCTCACAGTCTGGGAGTCTATACCTGAGCCCGTTACATGAGGACGGTCATGGAACTGAAGCACAGCAGACGGGGGTGCCATCAGACTCCCTTTCAGAGTCCCTGCAGAGTATGAGGGTATCGTCACACACATTCTCTATGAAAGGCCTGCAGACCAGGAGGGTATCACAGTGAGTATAAGATTACAAAGACAGGAGAGTATCACACTCAGAGTCTGAGTCTGCACCTTAGAGGTGAAGGAGTCACATTCAGTAAGAGAGGCCTGAAGACGAGGAGCAGGGTACCACCGTCCATATCAAGAGCGCCACTCTCCCCGTCCATATCAAAAGCCCCACACTTCAGGCTACACATTCAAGTCCTAGCTGGATATCGCCGATGGGGTTTCTGCTGGAGATGTAGAGTGGGGCATTGATGCCCCTCACAATCCGCATTCCTCTACCTATCCACCGGCTCTTGAACCCTCCTCATGCCTGCTTCTCATATAGTAATGATATCCCAGTATGATTGTGAAAATGTGAAGCTCATCCCGCACCCTATTACTGACGAGGTACTTCCCTTTGTGGAAGGCCACAAAGGTTTTGCCTCCATAACTATGTTACATTGTTTTTCAAACTTTGAACACTTTAGATATTGGCCCAAAGTATACAAAGTTTTTGAAAGCAACTAGTGATGAAAACGTCCACTAAATTTGAGCTCCAAAATTCCACTTTTAACTTGAAAATTCTCTCACAAAACTTTTTTCTACATGTTAAACTTCCTCAACTGAAATAAGGCACAGTTGGTAAAGTGTTTATACGTTGTGAACCGAGTTAACTACAGCATGCTCAATTTTGAGTGTGAAGTTTGCATACCTGTGCCCACCTGTGACTCGATCATGAGCACCATCAGACTCCATATTGAGGGACCAGTGAGATGCAAAATCTTTACTAACAGCTTAAACATGCTTTAGTATTTTTGATTATATTGACTTGTTCATTAGGTAAATTAACTTACTAGAGGCAATACTTGCTGTTTAATTTTATAACTGCTTTTTATATACTAACAGTTTGTTGAGTGCATCTGTGCAGGTAAAGGGGGCAGGATTGGACTGGGCCCGAAAATAGCCGGCCCATCAGACCATAAAACAGACCCACAAAGAGCCAAAGGATTGGCCGATACACACCAGCCCACCAGGCACGACCTGATTGCCCTATACGCCAGTCCGCAATGGGAACGTACAGTGAAAAGAGGAGGAGAGATCAGTGCACTTAAGATGTCAAAATGAAGGGCTTAGATATCATGGATCAGAGCTCCCTATTTAGGCGGGAGTGCTATTTTTATAATCAAGAAAGCAGATTTATTTCTTCCAATTGAGTGCAAGTTAATGGCAAAATTAGGGTGGCTCACTTTGTGTTCGAAATGGCACTTCTTTTCTGTCCCCAAATGTTGGCACATGATGTCGAGGTAATTTTTGTAATCCTTTAATACTGGTCGCTCCATCTCTCTGCCTTTCAAAGGCAGGTATTTCCCGCTCTCTCTTTTAATAGTCTCTTCAGGAAGCTCACCATCATTTCGAGCAACCACTTTCTGTGGTCTCATCTTAACTACAATGGGATCTCCCGCCCAGAAATGCCCTCCCTCCAAAAATGTTTAAAATCAATTGAATTGAACGTTGGCGCAGGTAGGCTGAAATGCAAGCATAGAAATGGGGCCCCACTCTCCCTGGCTACGTAAGAAAGAAATAGACTTGGGGTGAATTTACAAATATAACACGGAACACTGGTACACAGCTGATAGCAGAAAAACAAGACTGCCTGAACGTGAATTTTGACTGGAGTGGCACGTTCAGGTATTCTTGTTTCTCTGGTAACACGAGGAGAATTGGGGACTGGGAACTAAGTTAGAAAGAAGGAGGTCCAGTACCCATGCTCCCGTAGAATTAAGCGTATATACTTGAGGGGTAGCTGTTCCAGCTGATAGCAGAAAAACAAGACTGCCTGAACGTGAAGTTAGCTTCGAGTGGCACGTTCAGGTATCCTTGTTTCTCTGCCATCAGCCGTGTGCCAGTGTTCAGAGTTATATTCGTCTACACAGCATTGACATGGCTCAATATGCTAAATCACGTTTGATAGTGTGGGGCCCACAGCTGCAGCTCTTCCTCCACTGCTGCTGGCTTTTAACTTTTAACTTTAAAAAAGAATTATTTTGCAGCAAAAGTGAAAACCCAGCAGCAGCGGAGGAAGAGCTGCAGCCGAGGGCCCCACACTATAAAATATTATTTGACATAATGAGCCATGTCAATGCTTTAGAGAAATATAATTCTGAACACAAACAAGTACACACGTCATGATTATTCGAATCATTTTAATTACTTACCGGGACAGCCTTAATTAATCTGGGAGGGAGACCTGCTGCGCAACACGCTGCCTGCTTTTGTCTTTAGCTGATGATTAGCCCCCTGCGGCTGCGCAGTACGCTGGGCGGGCCGCGGGCAGAAACAACGCTTATTGGCCTGAATCTGGGCACACACTTGAAGATTCGCCACGGAGGGACAGGGTGGGCTATTAATATATTTTACAATCGTTCGTTGGTAGCTCATAAACGATTGCAAAATGGGGTGTGACGGTGACCTACGCCGAGGCAGGGACCCAGGCAGTTTCATTTTTTGGCGGTGATGTGCATCTTGTAAAAAGGCGGGCAGCCAGGCAGCTACATCTAATTAGAGATATTTTGCCAGCACGCAGTTACGTGCAATATCAGTTCATCACCAGGGAGGCTGGGACCCTATGCTGAGTTTAGTGAGCAGCGCACAGACAATTTTTACCCATATTGCATGCAGAGTACAGACTATACTGTAGACCCGGCCTTGAGAAATAGGTGCCGGTGCTAAGCACCGGAAAGCACCGGCACAAATTAAGCACTGCTCTAACCCATGCCGCCAATGGCTCTATAGCAATTGCAAATAGCATAGGAGAGAGCAGACATCCGTGCTGTGTACCCTTGCTAAGCTTTACTTGTCTTGTCACTGTGCCGTTTACTCGTATTTCTGCCCTTGGATTCGTGTATAACAGCCTAATCCAGGCCCTTAGCTTGGGGCCAAAGCCAAGTCACTCCATCACTGCAGCCAAATAGTCCCACTCTATACTGTCAAACGCCATTTGGGCATCCAACGAGAGGAGTACGGCGCTCTCATCTGGTTTGAGCTTGGCTGCGTGCATCACTCCCTATAAATGCCTGAGGTTGAGTCTAGTGCTTCGCTTAGGCATAAAGCCTGACTGGTCCCGGTGTCTGTCTGTTATTACTTCAGCATGTCTGGTGGCTATTATTTTTGCCATGATCTTTGCCTCCACATTAAGCAGGGATATTGACCTGTAGGAGGAACAGCACTCCGGGTTTGCCTTGCTTGGGGATGACCACTATCGTAGCCAAACGTTGATCCTTCGGTAGGCCGCCCGCTGCAGTGACTCTTCAAACATACTAAGCATGGGTGGGGTGAGCAGGGCAGCCACTCCTTTATATAATTCTATAGGTATACCATTGGGCCCAGCTGCTTTCCCCGACTGGAGCCCCGCAATGGCCCCACAGATTTCCTTTTCTATAATGTCCTGATCTAGTTCTTCTCTAACGTTTTGCGCAGTCATGGGGAGTCGTACCTCCCTTAGTAGCTGAACACAGTCCTCCATTGTGCGGGTTGTGGTGGATTGATACATCTGTTCGTAATAAGTCGCGAAGGCTTCAGCTATGCTTTTTCCTGTTTCGCTGGATTTGCCCTTCTTGTACAAATAAACATTCAGATAATTTATATAACTCATTTTTCAATTAATCTTTTGACCAACTTAAAAAAAACAAAAAAATAATGAAATTTTTCAGTAAGTTGCCAAACTATCCCTCAACAAATATAAGAACCCACTACAAAACTACAAATTATTGATCACATTGTAGAACATTTAAATTATACATTAAAGATCACAAAATACACTAGCTACTTAAATAATTAACATAGTTAATTACCAATTAATTTTAATTATTTAAAATAAAAGCAATCATTTATAATTTAAATAATTTCTCATCTTACTACCCTACACACCCAACAGCCTGCTACTAAATTATGAAAACTTTCTAAAATAAATTGATAATACATAACAATACAACTAGTATATATTCAGTTAATTTAACAAAAATAATATTTAATACACCTACAAAAAAGTAGGCAATATTATATGCAAAAATATTTTTAAAAGATTTTATATACATAAAAAAACTATATTCTTATCTTGTTTATTCTGTCTCTCTATATTTTTGACTTAACGATATTTATTGGACAATCTCGTTGCACCACAATATTTTTGAAACAATATTTTGGTTATTCATCTCAGTTTCATATGTGGATGATGCCCAACTCCCGCATAAACAGGAAGAGGATGCAGCATCATCAGCGGGCGATCTCGGCCTTCCAGAAATACAGATGTCGATGAGCCACAACCTTATTAAGCTGAATGCACAAAGGACTGAGTTATTGACACTAGGTAATAAATCACTTGTTGGGACCACTCTCTCTGGCCAACAAGTATGGGGCCTTCCCCTCACTTTGGATAGACTAAAAACTCAGTATGTCTACTCAAATTACCTCAGTTGCTATGCAGTCTCCAATTTCACACTGGGTCTCAGTTTTCAGCAACACCCTTTGTTGCATCTGCAGTTTAGCAAATGGACTTCTAATCCTATGACAAAGATCTAATGGGAACACAAATGGTACATTGTAAACATCTTGAAAATGTCATAATATGGATGGTCAGCCCATCAAAACATTGCAAACCTTGAGAAATATATGGAAGCCAAAGGCTGAAGAGGGGCGATCCAATGCGCATTCTTTAACTGCCTTTGGCTCTATTGAAGACAGACACTCTCATAGCCACCTAAATCTGTCGGTCCCAACACCAAAAAACGGGTTTCAGGTCATAATCCCAAAAGAGTCATCTCTTACTCCTAGAAATGTCCCTGATACAGGGATTTGGCTGCACCAGTCATGGATTACTGTTGCCAAGGCGTCCGAAGGAGCCGGTGGCCTCTCCTTATGTGACCACCGCGTCGTTGTACACTTCATCACAGCGTATTGTTCCTTGCCAAACAGGTTCCCCCAGATTCACTCCTGTCATTTACCCAGACAGAGTCACAATAACCATGGTTTCTAGCCACTTATCGCTGACAAAGGAAGTGGGCCAGCTCAACACCAGCTCGGCAACAAGCCTGGTACAACAACCTTCACTCTAAACACAAAACATTGGTCTTGTTACTGCTTCAAACACTTGCTGGTTTCCTCATGACCTGCACTGTTTTCTGATAATTTAGCTCGAAAATGCAAAATGTAGGGATGTAGATAGCCCCAAAACCTGTTATACACATTTGTGGCTAAATATTGCACCTCACACATGTGTGAGTGCAGTGTCTGACTCACTCGTCCCAATTTCCAAGTAGTTAGACCCCGCAAGCAGTGGGAGGACTTACCAGTGAACGTAGATGCTGGACTTATCCACCAAGCATAACAATGGAGTGGGCGTGAGACCGCTGCTCTGTTCTGTATTGGATCCTGTGAGCCATAAAGGAATGGTTCTCATGGCACTGATGGGAGTAGCATTGAATTGTCTTGCTTGGCCTTAAAGGGTGCATATATGTAAGCCCGGGCAGAATTATAATTTGGGGAACTCCGCATTACACTTGCATGCAGAGTTCCTGTCGAATTCCTCCAATTGGTCCATGGCAAAATTATTCTGCCGTTCGCACCTGGCAGGAAAAACGCGAGACTCCACAACACGCGCTTGAGAGTGCAAAGCAGATTTGTCGGCCCGTTTCACGATTTCCACGTCAAATGTATTGGCAACAATACCCGAACGACTAAATGATATCAGATCCTTTTTCAAAACTAAAAAGATCCCCTTGGTTGACGCATCTAGTACCTTGATAAACTCAGTGAGTAATTGCTCCGTACTCCCCCATTACTTAAATATGCACTATAATTTAATATGATATTACAGAACGATTCACTTGCATGCCTACACCCTTGCATGTTATAGCACTGAACATAATTTGATATGAACACCACGGTAACTGTGAATACTTAGGAGTGTTCTCGAGAATTAAGACGCATGAATCACTCAATCACAACTGAATCGCTACAATGTGAGGAAATTTAGTCACAAAACTGGGGTGACGGGAACAGTGTTTTGATAAGAAAATACTCCTTCTGATTACCTTATATATTTGTATTGTAGATACATGTGCCCTGATGAAGTCTGCTGTGAACAGTTGTAGACGAAACACGTGTTGGCATATGGACAGTTACAAGGATATCGACCTCAGTTTACTCTCTGTGTGCTTGGAGAAAATTGCTTCATAAATTGTGGACTTTTTCCTATATGGGAGGGATGACTGACTTCCTCTCCTCTTGAAGCACCAGATGAACTTTAAGTTGAATGAACATTTCATTCACAGATAATTTTGAATAAGGAGTAGAGTGCGCCTTGTATACCCAGCCAGTATTTCCTCTTTTTTTGTATTACCCCAACATATGTCATTCCATATGTTTAAATTTCCAGCAACAAGTTCAGGTTAGGAATGCAGATTTTCCCTCCACTTTTCGTGTATTTTCATAGCTGGTGGAGTAGGAGGTCTGTATGAATATCAGATGCTGATGATATCATCTACAATGCTCTCATTTTCCTAAATATTTGAAGTAACAATTAAAAAGCTTAAAAAATCATTGAAACTTTGCATTAACGCTACTTGTTATCCAATGAAACGTATTTTCTATGGTGATTTTCCCTATAGATCAAAAGAGCATACACTTATGCGAAGTATACTGGCTGACTATTACATATTGTATTTAAATTTAAGATTTAATTACTTAGATTTTCACTTTACAGAAGGCATGTTTTTTTTAATGTTTCATCCATTTAATATTCTGAAGCTTATAAAAGACATTCTTATATTCATTAAAATTTCCTTTGCTGGATTCATTTGGGATTAACAAAACAGCCTTTCACCAGTACTCAAACAATAACTTCCATTAATAGAAAGGCGTTTTTACGCAGCCCAAAACTATTCTCTTAATAAATAATGGAATTCACATTGCAAAAATATGCATGAACATTCAACATGCCTACCACCAATTATTTGAGGATTGCAAATCTCCGTTCTGCAACCATTTAGATGAGCGCAAATACTCATATTTCTTTGTTGGCC
Source organism: Triturus cristatus (assembly GCF_964204655.1). Lineage (NCBI taxonomy): Eukaryota > Metazoa > Chordata > Amphibia > Caudata > Salamandridae > Triturus > Triturus cristatus. Next base: position 27,600,957 of record NC_140592.1, on the reverse strand, counting down.
ATCATTGGGATTCAGTTTGGAAAAGTTCCATTCCACAGAAGTATATCCTATTCCGTAGTACATATGACATTTCAGACTCTTTCATTCAGTAGTTCAAGATGTCTTAAGTCTGTTTTATAAAAGTTATCAACTCATTTCCTATGTCTAGTGCAGGCGCGCAACACCCATTGGACTCACAGGGCTTCAGCCCCCCCCCGACGCGTGTGGCAACCCGGGCTGAGACAGCCTCGCGGCGCACACACAGCCGCACCCGAGCACTTCACAGGTCTTTAAAAGACCATTTGCATGTTAATGAGGCCTCGCTGTTGTTTCACCCCTTCTAAGAGCCCCTGCAGCTCCACTCTGCCTATGACTTAAAAGATTCAGCCCCCCCGAAATCTTTTCTTAGCCCCCCCCCGAAATTTGGCTCTAGTTGCGCCTCTGGTCTAGTGTCTAAATGTGCCTTTCATCGCTATTGTAGTACTTTTATAGTATGTCTGTAAAATTCAGAGAAAACACATCAAGTCATGTGTTTCATTCAGTCCGAGTGTTGGTATTGTACCTAATACCTGGGAGGCAGAAGCCAATGGAGACAGTCCATGTGCATTGACTGGGAAAAAGAAGCCAAGAACTGCACACCATTCGGTAGCAAAGGAAGCAGGTGTTCATTGAGCAGTCGCAGTGCAACAAGTGGGTGGTCACTGCATGAACTTGTGGTGTGATTTGACTTCTAGCACATTTTTTAATGAGTTAGTTAAAAATGCAATTAATGAATAAAAAAAGATAATGGAGAAATAAGAATGAGAAAAAACAGCCTTAAGGCCTTCTATGTCTCAGCAGGGCTAAAGCCAAGTTCAAGGACGTTATTGTACAGGCTAGAGGTCGGTGCGCCCTATTGTCTTTGGAAACTGCCTGGATAAACCAGTGTGCGGGACATCAACCAATGCCTTGTTCACCCCACCTTAAGGTTCATCCTTGGAAATTGCATTGATGTTTCTTTACATCAATTGAGCTGTAAAGTGAAAAACTCCCCTCATAATGCTCTACATTCACCACTGAATCCTGCCTCTTCTAGACTATTTATTTCTTTGTTTTTATGCATTGATTTTCCTAGAACTTGGAAGGCCAGATACCATCTTAGCGGGCAGTTGCAACAAAGTGAGCAATGTTTTACCACCTTGAAATCAAAGTTCAGGGGTTATGTGCTTCTAATGCCTTGTTCATTGCCCTTTGTTCAGGTGGGTGGAGTTCTGGTCATGCAGGGATATGTGAAATGTGCTGAGGGGCCAGTGAGCAGGTGAGGTGGGCCGTGAGAACACATACGCTGGTTTGTCGAAGATGGTATTGGTGTTTGTTCAGAGAGTTAACATTCTTGAGCTGCAGTGAATCAAGGTATCAATCAATCAGTCAGTATTTGTAGAGCGCAACACTATCACCCCTATGTGTATCTGGACACTGAGGGAGCCGTTTCTTTCCCGAAAAGCCAGGTCTTGAGCCTCTTTCTGAAGTCCGCCAGGGAGGGTGCTGTTCAGAGGTAGAGGGGCAGGCTGTTCCAAGTCTTGGTGCGATGTAGGAGAAGGAGCGGCCCCTGCTGTGGCTGTGTCAGTTTTGAGGGGGGTGTGCAAGGGTGAGTGAGGCGGAGCGCTGGTGCCTTGAGGGTAGATGGAAGTTCTGTCGGTGGTTGATGTAGGAAGGTCCTTGGTCGTGAAGGACTTTGTAGGCATGTGTGGCGATCTTGAACTGGCATCTCTTTGGGATGGGCAGCCAGTGGCGGTTTCTGAGGTGGGGGGTGATGTGAGTCTGTTTGGGGAGGTCTAGGATGAGTCTGGCAGCTGCGTTCTGTATGTTCTGGAGTCTTCTGAGGAGTTTAGAGGAGATTGTAGTGTAATGAGCATTGCCGGAGTCGAGGCGGCTGGTGACAAGGGCATGTGTGAGGGTCTTTCTGGTGTTGATTAGGGTCCATCTGAAGATTAGCGGAGCATGCGGAAGGTGTGGAAGCAGGAGAAGGCGACTGCGTTTACTTGTCTTTTCATGGTCAGTTGGCTGTCAAAGATGATGCTGAGGTTGCGTACATGGTAGGCCGGCGTGGGTCCGAGTTGTGCCGGCCACCAGGTGTGGTCCCAAATGGAGGTTTTCTTCCTGAAGAGCAGAACTTCTGTTTTGTCGGAGTTGAGTTTGAGGCAGTTGTCTCTCATCCATTTGGCTATGTGGTTCATGGCATTGCAGAACTTGATTTTGGCGTTGGAGGGATCCTCGGTGAGCAAGTCGATTAGTTAAGTGTTGTCTGAGTAGGAGATTATGTCGAGTCCATGTGATCTGACGGTTTCTGTGAGGGGGGTCATGTAGATATTGAATAGGGTGAGGCTGAGGAATGATCCTTGTGGTATGCCGCATATGATGTTTTTGGGCGCAAAGGTGCAGTGGGGCATCTGGGAACTCTGTGTGAGTTCTGTGAGGAAGGAGATGATCAGTTTGAGGGCATTTTGTTGTATGCGGATGTTGTAGAGTCTATCAATGAGGGTGTGGTGGGAGATGGTGTTGAATGCAGCTGAGAGGTCGAGGAGGATTAGGGCCACAGTTTGTCCACAGTCGAGGAGAGTTCTGATGTCATCTGTGGCATATATCTGTGCAGTCTGGGTGCTATGGTTCACATGCAATTCTGATTGAAAAGCATCGAGGAGATGAGTGTGTTTCAGGTATTCAGTGAGTTGTTTGTTGATGGCTTTCTCAAGTACCTTTGCTGAGCAGGGAGATCGGTCAGTAGTATTTGAGGTCGCTTGGGTGGGCGAAGGGTTTCTTTAGGAGGAGTCTGACCTCTGCGTGTTTCCATTTTTCTGGGAAGGTTGCCGTTGAGATGGAGATGTTGAGGACCCTGGTGAGTTCTGTGCCGATTGAGTTGGCTCCAAGGTTGAAGAAATGGTGGGGGCAGGTGTCAGTGTGCGCCCCAGAGTGAATAGATGGCATGATGGCTGTGGTGGTCTGAGTGGTGAGTGGAGACCAGGTGGTGATTTTCCAGCTGGTGTTAGCTGGGAGATTGAGGTTGTTGAGGCTGAGTGAAGTGGGTTGAGGGTCGAAGTTGTAGACGGTGATTTTGCTTGGAAGTAGTCTGGGAGTGTGTTCCAGAGTTCTTGGAAGGGGTGGCCGGTGTTTTCAGCGGCTGTCGGGTTGGGGAATTCTTTGACGATTCTCAAGAGCTCCTTCATGTGGTTGACTGCGGTGTTGATGTGGGTAGTGATAGCTGCTCTCTTGACTTCCTTGAGGTGTCCGTGGTAGTTGCTAAAGGTTGTTTTGAGAGCTTCTTTTCGAAAGGGGGGTCCTTTGTGATGCGCCATGTCTTCTCAAGTTGGTGGCTGCTGCACTTGGCAGTTCTGAGTTCTGGGGTGTACCGGCTGGCATGTTTGGAGGTTTTGTTGGCCTTTGCTGGTTTCTGCGAGGTGGTCCCTGTTGGCAGAGTTGGTGATCTAGGGGGAGAAGTTCTGGATGGCCTGGTCAAGACCTGCTGAAGTTTTGGGTTTTGTGGTGCTGAGGGCTTGTGTCCATTGTGTATCGGTTACCTTGCTCCAGCTGCGGCGGGTGGCGCTATGGTGCATGGTGATGGTGTGCTGGGCATCGGAGATGGTGAAGTGGACGATAGCGTGGTCGATCCAGGTCCAGTAAATGGGGAACCTCTTTCGATTTGGTTGGTAATTGCACTTGAAGTAATGAAAACTGTATTGTGAGTGTGACTTCTTTGTTTGGATAGTGTGGCACACTTACTCATAGATGTGAGTGAAGAATATGCTCATGGATGGGTAATGAGCCTAAAAACATCTTGCGGGATGGTTATCCTGCATCTTGAATGCTGACTATAGTCTTTAATATATATTTGTGAACATTGACAGCAAAGAAATTCTGTAAAACCGAACTGTAAATCTCTTGAATAACTATTTGAAACTGATGTGAAAAAGTGAAGGAAAGAAATGTGCTCTCCTAGCAGTGTATGGTTTGCATACAAATATATCTGATCTTCATTAGACCTCTCACCTAAGATTGAATAAATCTAACCTCATGTGACAAGTAACCCACACACACATTTAACTGGCTCACTTATGTTTTCAGTCAAGGCTTCTGAATGTTGGCTGATTGTTGGTGTACGATGAGAATGTGAAGCTTGACTGAGTTGTCACTTGAGATTATATTTATCTACTATTAGAATTTGTTGGGGGCCAGCTGAAGGTCAGATGAGTCTTAATGTATCAAACTATAGAATCTTAAGGGAGAGTCCTTTCTTTCTGACATCACTGTTTCATAAGAGTTGCGCATCTACGCTGGGGAGGGGACTGAATGCCTTGATGTCACTAAACGCCAGATGTCCTCCTGCAACCACTCTTGACCACTTGTCCTCTGAACCTGAGAAAAGGGTGGAACTGTACAATGAGTAGCTGCGGTGGGTGCCAGACTGGCAGATAAGTGTGTTAAACTGACTATGTGTGAGGACAAAGTGCCGATGATGTTCAGTGTTTTTGGAGAAATTAATGTAGATGATACACCCTGGTGTCTCATATAGGGTGCATTTAATTGGCTTTGAAGGCATGGACTGAATAGAAACCATGTCTTAAAGTACAGATTGGTCAGTATGCACTTCCTTTTCTTGGGTGAGTAACACCTTTGCACTTTCCAGCTTAACACTCAAAATGAGTTGTATTTCTGTCTTGCAGTGTGGCTCGCGGGTGAACCCCTTGCACCCGCCAGGGGTCAAGAGAAGGACCGTGAGCTTGGAGACGATGGCTGCGCATCATCAAAACCAACAGAGAGCCATAGTTATGCAGCAAAAGGAGTACTGCAGGTATGGATGCGCCCCTGCGTAAAGGACAGGTGTGTATGGATGCATGCACGGAGAGTGATCTACCTAGTTGTATTGCATTGGTTGATCATGTGGGGTGTTCAGGAAGGAACACTATATACAATCAACTAAACCAATACACAATTCACAACAAAAAATGTACAAGACCTGAGGGCTGAATGTGAGGTGAACTATATAATGTAACTGTGGCACATGGGTGCATTTTCTGTCCAGAGAAAGACATTTTTTAAAGATGGCTTGAACAGGTTGGGAAACCTCACTAGATATTAGAAGTTGCACTTGGCATAAACTGACCAGAAATGTTCTGTTGTGTAGATGCTCGGATTCTTAGTAGGGGTGGGCATAACTGGCGGAAGTCTCTCTAACTTAACTACCACAAAATGATTTGCAATTATATGTAATTAAGTGAGAAGCATAATCAAGCATTTTATGCTATTTTCTTAGTGCAAAATGCACCTTTGCATCTAAAATACAGACAAGGATACATTTTCTGCCAAGAAAATAACACTAAGGAGCCGATTACGATGTCGGTCGGAAAGGCTCGGTTTGTTCGAATCCGTGTCGGAAGCCTTGTTTCCGACCGACCAATTACTATGGTTGGAAACCTTTCGGACTGTCCGACTTGGTTCTGATTCGCTTCCGAATGGCATTCTGAGACACAGAGTCGGTCAGAGCCGAATCGTGCGTCTCTACAGACCACATTTCTGACTGAGCGATTACAATGTCGGATTCGGACAGCCTTTCTGAATCGGTCTGTCCGACACGGTTCGGCTTTCAACTTTGGGGCCCCATAGCAGGCCCCCCTTCTTCCGGAGGCCTGCGGTTGTGGCTCGTGGGGGTACCCATGGCTCCCCTCTTTCAAACCATGCACAGTGTGGCAGGCACCAAGGGATGCCTTCCATAGGGTGCACAGTTTTCTGCAACCACCCCTTTTTTCAATGAGAGCCTCTGTTGGCGGTCGAAACACAGGCTCCCATTGAAGTCAATGGGAGTCCGACCGAACGTTGTTCGGACACATCGTAATTGATAGGTCGGACTCCCTGAATCCAATTCAGTCGGAAACCATTCCGAAACGAAGTTGGTCAGAATGCTTTCTGACCGACATCGTAATGAGGCCCTAAATGTTACAGGACATAAACAGTAGCAGCAGCCACTCGCTCTGTCTTAGTTTGTTGCTCCTGGGCTCCTGTGGTATAATTTTTGCCCCAAATTACTCTTAATTTCTCAAGCTGGCATATCATAATTTCAGAAATTTAGCATCACAAGAGTAGTGTGTCATTACTAATATTACTTTGATTACTCCGGCATAATTAAAATTTCGCCCAGGCCTAATTGTTAGTCAAAAATAGCAGTCAAACTATAAACATACCTGAGTAACAAGTCCGAGTCTAGCAATCACTTTGGTGACTTCCACCCTATTAGTTGTCACTCATCACCTACTCCACACCGTGCATGAGGACGGCGGGGGCTCTTGTAGACCTGTCTGTATCTGCCAACATTGCTTCACCAAATGATGTTGTCGATTGCAAATGGCTATCATGGTGGTGTACATTTCTTTGGGAAGTTTGTAGCTATGGTTAATGTGAAAAAAAAAATAAGTTCCACGGTCGAGGGTATTTCTCAGGAGACCACTACGGCTTGCACCTCCCACTGCCCCACCAGTGCTGATAAATGCTGGTGCTGACATCCTAAAAAGTGACATTTTGGACTATTCCAGGTCACCCACAGCTGTAAAAAATGACGTGGATGCGCTGGTATTCTTTTTTTTAAGTCTGTTGCATTGTTAATATGCTGATGTGGTCTGTCCAGAAAAAGACAAACCACAACGCCACCATGTGGTGGAGTGTCATTAAAGTGGTGCTGGTATTAAGAGTTAAGTGCTGGTGCCAAGCCCTGACAAACACCAGCACAAATTAAGTACCATAATAATTTTGGGATAAACAGACCTGGCAGGCGGTATGTATTCCAGAGGTGTTTGTGCTGTCATCGTGCCTTCTCTGTGATCTCCAGAGACCCGGAGTGGGTGCATTTACACTCTGGCATGAGCTTGTTTACCTGAATGTTTTAAAAACGGAAGTTTTAAGAATAAGAATCTGTGTTCTCTGCAGATCAGCCCTTTTTAGGCCATACCACGGTGCAGAGTTTGGGGGGATTGGAATCATTTATTTAACTCTAAAGTCCACTGCAAACTCTGGTCTTCTAGTACAGATTTCGGTGATTTCTGTGGTTCTAGGTTACCACCGAAGGAAACCAACGATTCTTTAAAGCTCAGCTGATGCAGTGAACCCGGAATCAGAACTGGGTCATATGAAGCTGGTATCTGTTCCCGTGCCTTTTCTATGGGCATGAAAGGCGGAAGCCTCTACATTCTCATCATGTGACGTCACTGCAGAGCGGTCATCTACCTGCACCCTAAGAAGCAACCCTATGTATGCGTGTTTCTGATTTAGAAGTTGTATATGGGTATGCATGCCACCTTTTGGTAACTTCAAGATGGTGAATGTTTTGGTGATAATACAGCTTCAGATATTGGACTGAGATCTTAGAGTGTGGTTGGAAGAGATAGGAACTGTGGGTCTGATGTAGAAAGGGATTTTGCAGTTGCCAAGCCTGCGATTCGAAAGAGTTTGCAACCACAAAACATCTTTTCACTATCTACAAAAGGCCTTTTATTATTCGGAAAAGTCTTTCTGACTCATAGAAGGGGCTGTGCTACCACGCCCTTATCACAAATTTGAGGGGTTTGAAAGGAGCCCCCCCGTCCCCCTTCTAGCTGCATTTCGGAGAGGAATGTATTCATTGTTTGTGACTTCAATTGTGGTTGCAAACCATTGTTCAGATCAGGGTTGTGATTCATGTCTCTGCAGCCCATGCAGTGCGGGGGGGCCCCAACTTCTTCAGGCCCCCCAAAACCTTCACAGGGGCCCCATTCTACCCAAGGCCATTGAATTTATGTGAAATGTGGGACACATAGGCCCCCCTCCTCACATTCTGTAGAAAGGACCCATCCTTTTACGTTAGACCTCTGGATCAGATACCAACACCTCAAAAAGTGTGGTATCTGACTCCCCTTTGATTCTTTGGGAATCATGACATTGGTCACAGGGGGGCAGGCAGTGGTCACAGGGGGGCAGGCAGTGGTCACAGGGGGAGCAGACAGTGCTCACAGGGGGGCAGGCAGTGGTCACGTCACAGGGGGGCAGGCAGTGGTCACATTACAGGGGGGCAGGCAGTGGTCACGTTACAGGGGGGCAGGCAGTGGTCACAGGGGGGCAAGCAGTGGTCACAGGAGGGCAGGCAGTGGTCACAGGGGGAGCAAGCAGTGGTCACAGGGGGAGCAGGCACTGGTCACAGGGAGGCAGGCAGTGGTGACAGGGAGGCAAGCAGTGGTCACAGGGGGGCAGGCAGTGGTCACAGGGGGGCAGGCAGTGGTCACAGGGGGGCAGGCAGTGGTGACAGGGGAGCAGGCAGTGGTCATGTCACAGGGGGCTGGCAGTGGTCACAGGGGGGCAGGCAGTGGTCACGTCACAGGGGGGCAGGCAGGGGTCACAGGGGGGCAGGCAGTGGTCACAGGGGGCCGCCGGTGGTCACAGGGGGAGCAGACAGTGCTCACAGGGGGGCAGGCAAGGGTCACAGGGGAGCAGGCAGGGGTCACAGGGGGGCAGGCAGTGGTCACAGGGGGGCAGGCAGTGGTCACAGGGGGCAGGCAGGGGTCACAGGGGGGCAGGCTGGGGTCACAGGGGGCAGGCTGGGGTCACAGGGGGCAGGCTGGTGTCACAGGGGGGCAGAAAGTGGTCACAGGGGGCAAGCAGTGGTCCCAGGGGGGCAGGAAGTGGTCATAGGGGGGCAGGCAGGGGTCACAGGGGGGCAGGCAGTGGTCACAGGGGGGCAGGTAGGGGTCACAGGGGGGCAGGCAGTGGTCACAGGGGGGCAGGCAGTGGTCACAGGGGGCAGGCAGGGGTCACAGGGGGGCAGGCAGTGGTCATAGAGGGGCAGACATGGGTCACAGGGGGGCAGGCAGGGGTCACAGGGGGGCAAGCAGTGGTCACAGGGGGGCAGGCAGTGGTCACAGGGGGCAGGCAGTGGTCACAGGGGGAGCAAGCAGTGCTCACAGGGGGGCAGGCAGTGATCACAGGGGGCAGGCAGTGGTCACGTCACAGGGGGGGCAGGCAGTGGTCACAGGGGGGCAGGCAGTGGTCACAGTGGGGCAAGCGGTGGTCACAGGGGGGCAGGCAGTGGTCACAGGGGGGCAGGCAGGGGTCACAGGGGGGCAGGCAGGGGTCACAGGGGGCAGGCAGTGGTCACAGGGGGGCAGGCAGGGGTCACAGGGGGGCAGGCAGTGGTCACAGGGGGGCAGGCAGTGGTCACATGGGGGCAGGCAGTGGTCACAGGGGGGCAGGCAGTGCTCACAGGGGGGCAGGCAGTGGTCACAGGGGGCAGGCAGTGGTCACAGGGGGAGCAAGCAGTGCTCACAGGGGGGCAGGCAGGGGTCACAGGGGGGCAGGCAGTGGTCACGTCACAGGGGGGCAGGCAGGGGTCACAGGGGGGCAGGCAGTGGTCACGTCACAGGGGGGCAGGCAGTGGTCACAGGGGGGCAGGCAGTGGTCACAGGGGGGTAGGCAGTGGTCACAGGGGGAGCAGACAGTGCTCACAGGGGGCAAGCAGTGGTCACAGGGGGGCAGGCAGTGGTCACAGGGGGGCAAGCAGTGGTCACAGGGGGGCAAGTAGTGGTCACAGGGGAGCAGACAGTGCTCACAGGGGGGCAGGCAGTGGTCACAGGGGGAGCAAGCAGTGCTCACAGGGGGCAGGCAGTGGTCGCGTCACAGGGGGGCAGGCAGTGGTCACAGGGGGCAGGCAGTGGTCACAGGGGGGCAGGCAGTGGTCACAGGGGGCAGGCAGTGGTCACAGGGGGGCAGGCAGTGGTCACAGGGGGGCAGGCAGTGGTCACAGGGGGGCCGGCAGTGGTCCAGAGCTCCGCTGCCTGCTCATGATGTCTTTCCAAAGTGGAAACATGTTACATTGTTAAAAGCGCGGGTGCTCTCAGAGTTCTGGGCAATAGAGCTTTTAATGTGCCCTGTTGTTTTTAAATGTCTGTACATGTTTGTCCATGAAAACTTTCATGAAAGTGTGCGATGCACTTGAAAGGCAGGCTCCGCCCTCTCCCCATCTGACTGATAAATCGTTCTTTGACACAAAGGAAAAGCCGAACTACAAACACTGAATCTGCTGTGCTTTTGTTTCACGTCTGTGACTTATTGTTTCATGTATTAGACTGAATATAAGCCCAGTAGGTGTGGTCTTTACCATACATGACACCTTTATTCCGTTGTGGACTCACAGTTAACTGTTCAATCGTTGTCGGGAAAGGGTCTGAGTTTGCCAGAAGCCCAGGCTTGGGGTTTTAGGGAGGAGGCGAGGCCAGAAATCCGAAACAGCAGCTTGCGCTGAGTCAGCAGTTTGCATCAATGGCGCGGATTCCTCCGAAGTGTTTGAGGTCGGCCTGCGGCCGCAGAGTCTGCGGGGGCCTGTTAAATCTGGGAAATGGCTATAATTACGGCGGACCCCTCCCTGCACAGGAATCCCGCCAACACCAGTGAAAAGCCCCACAGACACCAAGAGGTTTCTAGGCAACAGCCCCGGTCCGCAAACAATGGAGGTAGAAGGTGTACACTGATGCAGGACGCCTATCCTGTCCACCGAGACACCTTGTTAGGGCGCAGCGTTAATGCCTGCAGGGAGTCTGTCCACCGAGACACCTTGTTAGGGCGCAGCCTTAAGCCTTAGTGTCTGCAGGGAGTATGTCCACCGAGACCCCTTGTTAGGGCGCAGCATTAAGCCTTAGTGTCTGCAGGATGTCTGTCCACCGAGACACCTTGTTAGGGCGCAGCCTAAGTGTCTGCAGGGAGTCTGTCCACCGAGACACCTTGCCAGGGCACAGCGTTAGTGTCTGCAGGGAGTCTGTCCACCGAGACACCTTGTTAGGGCGCAGCCTTAGTGTCTGCAGGGAGTCTGTCCACCGAGACACCTTGTTAGGGCGCAGCCTTAAGCCTTAGTGTCTGCAGGGAGTCTGTCCACCGAGACACCTTGTTAGGGCGCAGCCTTAGTGTCTGCAGGGAGTCTGTCCACCGAGACACCTTGTTAGGGCGCAGCCTTAGTGTCTGCAGGGAGTCTGTCCACCGAGACACCTTGTTAGGTCTCAGCGTTAGTGTCTGCAGGGAGTCTGTCCACCGAGACACCTTGTTAGGGCGCAGCGTTAGTGTCTGCGCAGAGTCTGTCCACCGAGACACCTTGCTAGGGCACAGCGTTAGTGTCTGCAGGGAGTCTGTCCACCGAGACACCCTGTTAGGGCGCAGCCTTCAGCCTTAGTGTCTGCAGGGAGTTTGTCCACCGAGACACCTTGTTAGGGCGCAGCCTTAGTGTCTGCAGGGAGTCTGTCCACCGAGACACCTTGTTAGGGCGCAGCCTTAAGCCTTAGTGTCTGCAGGGAGTCTGTCCACCCAGACACCTTGTTAGGGCGCAGCCTTAGTGTCTGCATGGAGTCTGTCCACCGAGACACCTTGTTAGGGCACAGCCTTAGTGTCTGCAGGGAGTCTGTCCACCGAGACACCTTGTTAGGTCTCAGCGTTAGTGTCTGCAGGGAGTCTGTCCACCGAGACACCTTGTTAGGGCGCAGCGTTAGTGTCTGCGCAGAGTCTGTCCACCGAGACACCTTGCTAGGGCACAGCGTTAGTGTCTGCAGGGAGTCTGTCCACCGAGACACCTTGTTAGGGTGCAGCCTTAAGCCTTAGTGTCTGCAGGGAGTCTGCCCACCGAGACACCTTGTTAGGTCTCAGCGTTAGTGTCTGCAGGGAGTCTGTCCACCGAGACACCTTGTTTGGGCGCAGCCTTAAGCCTTAGTGTCTGCAGGGAGTCTGTCCACCGAGACACCTTGTTAGGGCGCAGCCTTAGTGTCTGCAGGGAGTCTGTCCACCGAGACACCTTGTTAGGGCGCAGCCGTAAGCCTTAGTGTCTGCAGGGAGTCTGTCCACCGAGACACCTTGTTAGGGCGCAGCCTTAGTGTCTGCATGGAGTCTGTCCACCGAGACACCTTGTTAGGTCGCAGCCTTAGTGTCTGCAGGGAGTCTGTCCACCGAGACACCTTGTTAGGTCTCAGCGTTAGTGTCTGCAGGGAGTCTGTCCACCGAGACACCTTGTTAGGGCGCAGCGTTAGTGTCTGCGCAGAGTCTGTCCACCGAGACACCTTGCTAGGGCACAGCGTTAGTGTCTGCAGGGAGTCTGTCCACCGAGACACCTTGTTAGGGCGCAGCCTTAAGCCTTAGTGTCTGCAGGGAGTCTGTCCACCGAGACACCTTGTTAGGTCTCAGCGTTAGTGTCTGCAGGGAGTCTGTCCACCGAGACACCTTGTTAGGGCGCAGCGTTAGTGTCTGCAGGGAGTCTGTCCACCGAGACACCTTGTTAGGGCGCAGCCTTAAGCCTTAGTGTCTGCAGGGAGTCTGTCCACCGAGACACCTTGTTAGGTCTCAGCGTTAGTGTCTGCAGGGAGTCTGTCCACCGAGACACCTTGTTAGGGCGCAGCGTTAGTGTCTGCGCAGAGTCTGTCCACCGAGACACCTTGTTAGGGCGCAGCCTTAGTGTCTGCAGGGAGTCTGTCCACCGAGACACCTTGTTAGGGCGCAGCCTTAAGCCTTAGTGTCTGCAGGGAGTCTGTCCACCGAGACACCTTGTTAGGGTGCAGCCTTAGTGTCTGCCGGGAGTCTGTCCACCAAGACACCTTGTTAGGGCGCAGCCTTAGTGTCTGCAGGGAGTCTGTCCACCGAGACACCTTGTTAGGTCTCAGCGTTAGTGTCTGCAGGGAGTCTGTCCACCGAGACACCTTGTTAGGGCGCAGCGTTAGTGTCTGTGCAGAGTCTGTCCACCGAGACACCTTGCTAGGGCACAGCGTTAGTGTCTGCAGAGAGTCTGTCCACCGAGACACCTTGTTAGGGCGCAGCCTTAGTGTCTGCAGGGAGTCTGTCCACCGAGACACCTTGTTAGGGCGCAGCATTAAGCCTTAGTGTCTGCAGGGAGTCTGTCCACCGAGACACCTTGTTAGGGCGCAGCCTTAGTGTCTGCAGGAAGTCTGTCCACGAGACACCTTGTTAGGGCGCAGCCTTAGTGTCTGCAGGGAGTCTGTCCACCGAGACACCTTGTTAGATCGCAGCGTTAGTGTCTGCAGGGAGTCTGTCCACCACGACACCTTGTTAGGGTGCAACCTTAGTGTCTGCAGGGAGTCTGTCCACCGAGACACCTTGTTAGGGCGCAGCGTTAAGCCTTACTGTCTGCAGGGAGTCTGTCCACCGAGACACCTTGTTAGGGCACAGTCTTAGTGTCTGCAGGGAGTCTGTCCACCGAGACACCCTGGTAGAATGCAATGTTAGTGTCTGCAGGGAGTCCACCGAGACACCATGTCAGGGCGCAGCTTTAGTTTCTGCAGGGAGTTTGTCCACTGAGACACCTTGTTAGGGTGCATCCCAGTGCTTAATTTGAGCCGGTGGTTTCCAGTGCTCAGCACTGGCACTTATTCATCACACTAGCGCTTGAGCACCAGTTAAGGACACATTCATTTCTGGTGGACACAGGGAGATTAGGTGATTCACCCAGAATCACAGGATGTCGAGCCGAGACTCGAACCTGGTTCCCCAGCTACAAAGTCGGCAGCTCTGGCCATTACATTGGAAACAAAGGGATCCACCCCAGAACGAATGTGTGACCGTGATCGGCCAGATCAAGTGCGTTTCCTACAGTGGTGGGAAGCACACAGCTTTGTTAAAATACCCCTCATACACCAAAAAGGGCGCTTGGTGTCATGCTTCATCATAGGGGTCTTCCCGCCCTGCTGCGGGATGGGGCGTGCTACAACCTACGTCTGCGTGGGAGCACATATTGTGTGAAAACAAAACTATGTGTAGTGTAGAAAAGTGAGTGGATGGGTCAGGAGTGAGTGAAGGAGTGTTAACAAGTTAAAAAACACCTGGCCCTATTGGAAGAGAAAACTTTAATATTCCGTTGGGCTGGTGTTATTAAAAGTGGGGAATGTGGTGGAGACAGCGTGCCATAATGAGCAGTGTCTCCTATGTCGTCAACATGTTTCGAAGCCCTCCCCAGGCTTCTTCGTCAGGACCAAAAAGGATCCCTTCTACACTTGAAAATATATTTTAAGGTAAAATAATGTATGTACAAGAGGTAATACTACATGAAGTGCATGTCCCTAGTTACGCATGCACTGTTTACGATACCTCAGTAGGTATGTTACTGAACTGATCTGGAAGAAAAAATGAGGCATTAAAAACATTAAACAGATGTCAACCTTAACAATCTGCGGAGACCTGTAAAAAAGTGACCGACATTGTGATGTATAACTGCTATCACTATCCGTGCTAGTGAACCAGTGTCCTATTTTGCTGGTGGGAAAAAAGAACAATACAAAAACAAACATACACTTAACATGAAACACACACTCTATGTTGAAATACCTCTGATTTCTGGTCTCAGGGGATAAATGCAGCTAAATAGCAACATTAGTATAGCTATAAACATTAGTAGCATTCTTAAAGACAGGGTAGAGCACGTACTTTTTTTTATAAAGGAAAATGCCCCATGAGCCTCTGAACGGGGTGGTAAGGAGTGTCTGTAATCAAACACTGGATTGGGAGAAAAAAAGGAAAAGACTATGTGTTATTGGTTAAGAAGAATCCTGCCACTTATTAAGCGATAAATTAATCCGGTTGTGTTTGGGTTTTATTGCGTACATAAAAATAAAAATAAATGTTCTAGCAGCACTGGTATCGCGAACAAGGTATATGTACCAGCCTCACCATGGTGTTAAGATAGTGAGGTAAAACGTACTTTTCTCTATGAGGAATGCTGAATAAACTGGAGGGAAGATTGTATACTCTTCCAGAGTCAAGAAAATTATTTGCAAATTCTCTGCAAATTCTCAGCACCACTTCAAAAATATGGCTGTGTTCACACCCATCCATGAGGCATATGACTCTCTGAATACTCTCAAATAAACAGGTGGAGTCAGGAGAGGCGTGCATATAGTAACTTGATGTTGTGAGTAACATTTGCAAAAGAGTCATGTTTTTGTAGGGACATCTATGAACATATGTTACTTGATAACCATTTAAGAACGTAATATTAATTAGCACTCACAATTTTTTTTTTGCATATGAAAACACCAGCTACATACAGAAGCACGGGACCAGCATGGGACGCACCTTCGCCCCTAGTTTTGCTGGGCGATACATTCTTCTATCATGTCTTTTATGCATTCATATAGTCCCATATTGCACATCTTGCGCTATTTAGCTAGTTACTATACTATTACTTGCTCAAGCACTACCGTCAGGTAGGCTCAGAGCGATTGTAACAAATTATGTATGCAGCTGGTTCGTACTTGATCAACAGTTCTTTATTCATATGTAAGCAACGATAACCCAACTCCCAGTCCTCCTCGACCCTCCCCTTAGACACGCCCGAATGTAGCAAGTTTCCGTCATTGTCACCCTATTTAGTTTTGCTTTGCAGTGTTTAAGTCTATGCTGCCCACCATGCCATGTGAGTGGATGTACTCCCGATCATCCTCGAACTCCCTCCTCCCCGTTCTCATTCCGTACTTCTTTGCGGTCTGCATTCATTGGTTGTTTCAATAATGTCACTAGCTCTTCCCATGGTCTTGCTACCTCCAGAGGGCACCTGCCTCACCTGACTGCTCTCAGTCTCACTGCTCCCTCGCATGTCGCCTATTTTGTGTATTCTTTTTTTCCATCTCCCCGTCAAAGGTTCCCTCTGGGATTTCCAGTTTGTGACGATCTCCTTTTTGGCCAGCACAAATACCAAGTCCTGAAACCGACTCATGACTTTAACTTTGGATGTGTGAGGGAACCAGTGTAATAGACAATATCCTGGTGTGGCTTGGACCTCTTTGTTATTCCCGCTATTGTTGTGGTCACCTCCCTCCAGAAAGATCCCACCCCGGGTAGTCCCAAAACATATGTGGGTATGTTGCGTCAGTCTTCCCACATCTTGGACATTGGGCCACTCCCATCCCAAAGTATTTATTGATATGTGCTGATGTGAGGTAGGCTCTGTGTAACACATAAACATGTATTAATTGGAATCGAGCGTTCCTAGTGACCTTGTTGTTTCCACCACTAGTGTGTCCCATGCCTTCATCTGTTCCTAGGTCTTCTTCCCAGGTTTCACTTAGTCTGGTGAGGGCAGGCAGTGTGTCATTTCTGAGCTGTGGATAGAGACAGGTCACCGCTTTAAAAGTCCCAGAGGCCAACACCACATATTGGCAGCCTCCCGATGTAGAAGGTTCCGAGAGCCCTTCCTCCCCAGTGCTTTTGTATCGCTGTCATAAGGGCGGTGTATAGTAAGAAATGGCCTCTGGGTATATCATATCATTCTCTGAAGTCATTAAAACTGGTAGAAAATTCCATCCTCATATAACATTCCTATGGTGGTCATCCCTGACTCTGCCCAGGCCTCCACCCCTCTTCAGTTCCGTCCATGGGGAAGTCCCATGCAGAAGGCAGTCGCAATCTCTGGGGCACATAGTTTTTTAATTTGAGGTCTCTGGTGAGTTCTAATCCAGCACTTGCGTATTACCTTGACTTCGTTATTTGCATCTCCTATGCGGGGAGGCAGACGGCGCACTATATTGGACAGTGTGGTCAAACTGGGGACTGCATCATGTGGTTGGTCGATCCCTCTCACTGTCCCTGCCACCCATTTCGTGATCCACTGAAGTTGTGCTGCAAGGTAATAATATTCTAAATCTGGAAGGGCTAGGCCCTCTGCGCTTTTTGGTCTTGTTAACGTACCCCACAATACTCTGCGTCTACCTGAACCCCATATAAAGGCGATCACTAGCGACCTAAGATAATCGAACATTCCTGCTGGGATCCAGACCGGCAGAGCTCCGAATAGATACAACAGTAGCGTGAGTGTCACCATTTTCAACAAAGATATCCTCCCCCTGACCGACAGGGGAAGTGTGCCCCAAAAGACGAATTAAGCTTTTGCTGCCCTGATTGCCTTGGCTATATTTCCTTCTAGTATGTCTGCCCACTCTTAATAAATAGTAACACCCAGGTATGGGAGAACCCTATTCCCCCAATTCACTCCCACTTCCAGTTGTAGCCTCTCACGCCCTGCTTTTGTGGGGAAAAAAATCGATTTCCGGCAATTGACTTTAAGACCCGACACTCTAGCTAATGCGTCTAACAGGACTCTCGCCCCCTCTAATTCTGAACCCGTGTCTCGGAGACAACAATAAGTCATCCACATATAACGCAATATGCTGAATTCGATGCACCGCCTCTCCTTATTTGGACACACCTGGCACAGTGATATTGTATTGTATTATATTTCAGCATTTATACGGGGTTTACTACCTTTATGTGCGGCCAGTGCTTAATTTGAACCAGTGGTTTATGGTGCTCGGCACCAGCACTTAATTGTCTACACCAGCACTTATGACAGCTGCCACATGGTGGCGATGTTTGTGTAATTTTGAGATAAGTAGAACAACAATTGTTTATTAATTCAATATACATTAAAAATGACTAACAGCTGCCGCCCAAAACATTCTTATATTTATGGGGGTCAGTCTGAACGGTCATGCTTATAGCAAGTTAATGGTTAGTAGTTGTGTTGGTACTGCCATTGGCAGCCCTGGCAGTGGGTGGTGCAAGCTGCGTTGCCCTCCTGACGAGGACCCTGGCACTTATTGTTTTTGCAAACTAACCACTGTAGCGCTGGCCTACATCACTAGCGCGCTATGGTCGTCAGGGTTCCTGCTCTGTCCCTTGAGACACACTCAGTGTTAGGGCGTATAGATCACCTTCCTTGTTCCTCTTGAGAGACGTCCTTTGTTAGGGCACAACATTAGGCTCTTTAGAGCAACTACGTTGTCGGTTGAGACACACGTCCCTTCTTAGGGCTCAGCATTTGGGTGTTTAGAGCTTCTGCCGTGTCCCTCTTGAGACACGTCCCTTGTTACTGCTCAATGTTAGGCTCTGCAGGGCACCTGCCCTGTCTGTTGAAACATGCGTTCCTTCTTAGGGGTCAGCGTTCGGGTATTAGGTGCTCCTGCCTTGTCCCTCTTGAGACACGTCCCTTGTTACGGCTCAATGTTAGGCTCCGCAGGGCACCTGCCCTGTCTGTTGAGACACACGTTCCTTCTTAGGGGTCAGCGTTCGGGTATTAAGAGCTCCTGCCTTATCCCTCTTGAGACATGTCCCTTGTTAGGGCTCAATGTTTGGGTCCGCAAAGCACCTGCCCTGTCTGTTGAGGCACACGTCCTTCCATGGGGCTCAACGTTAGGGTAGTTAGATCTCCTGCCTGTCCCTCTTGAGACACGTCCCTTGTTGGGGTACAATGTTAGGGTTTTTAGAGCACCTACTCTGTCCTTTCAGACACATGTCCCTTCTTAGGGCTCAGCATTTGGGTGTTTAGAACTCCTCACAAATCAAAAATGGAGTAACAGTTCCAAGGCTAGGCGCAGGGAGTCATACGCCAACAGACCAGGAAAAAGAAAGGGGATGGTCCTAGGTATAGAACTCACTGTTTAGAGGCAAGCACTTGGCTTGTCTCATTATGCCCTCACACACCCCGAAGGATGTCATGCTTCATCATCGGGGGTTTGCTCCTCGTCGGGCCAGCACTGCAATGACCTACAGGTCCCCCGAAAGACTATCTCCTTTCTTTTTCCTAGTCTGTTGGTGGGTGACTCCGCACCTAGCCTTGGAACAGTTACCCCCTTTTTGATTTGTGTCTAGCACAAGGAGCACGGGTACTGGACCATAATTAGCTGCTAGTCCCCCCCTTCTCCTGATATATGTTTAGAACTCCTGCCTTGTTGCTCTTGAGACGTCCCTTGTTAGGGCACAATGTTAGGGTCTGCAGAACACCTGCCCTGTCCATTGAAACGTAGCACTCAATGTTAGTGTCTTTAGATCACCTACCCTGTCACTTGAGTCCCTCATCCCATGTTAGGACGCAATGTTAGGGTCTGCAAAGCATCTACCATGTCTGTTGAGACACACGTACTTGCTTAGGGCTCAGCGTTAGGGGCTCTAGGTCTCCTGCCTTGTCCCTCTAGAGACACGTCCCTTGTCCATTGAGACTCACATCACTCCTTAGGGCACAGTGTTAGGGTCTTTAGATATAGTGCCTTCTCTCCCTTGAGACACGTCCCTTGTTAGGGCAGAATGTTAGGGTCTTAAAACACCTTCTCTGTCTGTTGAGACAGATGTCCCCTCTTAGGAGACACAAAAAACAACAGTTGACAGACAGAATGCAGAACAATGTCTTACATTCACCCCAGTACAGAAATCTGGGCTTAAATCCATCGTTTTTCTGCTCACCATGCCGTTCCAGTTTGAGCCCAGCCATATGCAAATCAGTCTTGACCCTGAGCCTCATGGGAACAGTCCAGCCCGAACTGCCAAGAAGTGTGACATACCCTGAAACCGGTCCCAGGATGCTTGTTTCCGGTCCAGGGAGGACCTGGCCTGGCAGATTGGTCTGGACTGTTCCCATGAGGCACAGGGTCACAACTGATTTGCATATGGCTGGGTCCAAACTATGGTGGCGTAGTGGGCAAAAGAACGATGGATTTAACCAAGATCTTTTGACTGGGGGAGAATGTTTGCATTGTCAGCATTCCGTCCATCATTTGCTTGCTCTAACCCTCTCAGGAGACAGCGTCAGGGACTTTAGAGCTCCTGCCTTGTCCCTCTTGAGACACATCCCTTTAGTGCACAATGTTAGGTTCTTTCAAACACCTACCCTGTCTGTTGAGACACACGCCCTTTGTTAGGGTTCAGCGTCAGGGTCGTTAGAGCTCCTGCCTTGTCCCTCTTGAGACACGTCCCTTTCAGGATCTTTAGAGCCCCTGCCTTGTCCCTTTTGAGACACGTCCCTTTCAGGGTCGTTAGAGCTCCTGCCTTGTCCCTCTTGAGACACGTCCCTTTCAGGGTCTTTAGAGCCCCTGCCTTGTCCCTCTTGAGACACGTCCCTTTCAGGGTCGTTAGAGCTCCTGCCTTGTCCCTCTTGAGACACGTCCCTTTCAGGGTCTTTAGAGCCCCTGCCTTGTCCCTCTTGAGACACGTCCCTTTCAGGGTCTTTAGAGCCCCTGCCTTGTCCCTCTTGAGAAACGTCCCTTTCCGGGTCGTTAGAGCTCCTGCCTTGTCCCTCTTGAGACACGTCCCTTTCAGGGTCGTTAGAGCTCCTGCCTTGTCCCTCTTGAGACACGTCCCTTTCAGGGTCTTTAGAGCTCCTGCCTTGTCCCTCTTGAGACACGTCCCTTTCAGGGTCTTTACAGCTCCTGCCTTGTCCCTCTTGAGACACGTCCCTTTCAGAGTCTTTAGAGCTCCTGCCTTGTCCCTCTTGAGACACGTCCCTTTCAGGGTCTTTAGAGCTCCTGCCTTGTCCCTCTTGAGACACGTCCCTTTCAGGGTCTTTAGTGCCCCTGCCTTGTCCCTCTTGAGACACGTCCCTTTCAGAGTCTTTAGAGCTCCTGCCTTGTCCCTCTTGAGACACGTCCCTTTCAGGGTCTTTAGAGCTCCTGCCTTGTCCCTCTTGAGACACGTCCCTTTCAGGGTCTTTAGAGCTCCTGCCTTGTCCCTCTTGAGACATGCTCGTTGTTAGGGCACCATGGCAGGGTCAGCAGAGCACATACCCTGTCCATTGAGACACACAGACGTACCATTGTTTCTAATGAAAGAAATAACCCGAGGAGCTCACAATGAAAACAACAATATGTAGCCTCGGTTCATATTTTGGTAGCCATGATGTTTGAAACCGTTTATAAGTAAACACTAAATTACCCAGCATGCGTAACGCGGCACGTGCATCCAACAGGGATCAGAACAGAGAGGCCTCATGGCATTGACGTTTTATTTTATTTTACAGGTATCACCAGGCCTGGCAGCGCCCATTTTATGGATCCGTGGCTGAAAAGGAGGAGTACAGGTGAGAACTGATTCCTGCATTGGAAATGCACTCAATGGTGACGCTGTAAGATGGACGCATGGTTAGCGCCAAGTAGCACCTTCAAAGCACTGCAGGAACAAATGTCATATAAGAGGCTGAACAGCTTCATTATCGATGCTAACCAGGGAAAGGGCCCTAGCGAGAGGGCCCAAGGGTGAGGGTCCTAGGGAGAGGGGCCTTGGCACGTGGTCCTAGGGAGAGGGTCCTAGGGAGAGGGGGTGCTAGGGAAAGAGGGCCCTAGGGTGAGCGCCCTATGGAGAGGGCCCTAGGAGAGAGTCCTATGAGAGGGCCCTAAGGAGAGGACCCAAGGGAGAGGGTCCTACTGAGAGGGTCCTAGGGAGAGGGTCCTACGGAGAGGGTCCTAGGGAGAGGGCCCGATGGACATGGCCCTAGGGAGAGGGTCTTTGGAGAGGGTCATTGGGAGAGGGTCCCAGAGAGAGGGTCCTACCGAGATGGTCCTAGGGAGAGGGGCCTTGGCACATGGTCCTACGGAGAGGGTCCTAGGGAGTAGGCCCTAGGGAGAGGGGGTGCTAGGGAAAGAGGGCCCTAGGGTGAGCGCCCTAGGGAGAGGGCCCTAGGAGAGAGTCCTATGAGAGGGCCCTAAGGAGAGGACCCAAGAGAGAGGGTCCTACTGGAAGTGTCCTAGGGGGAGGGCCCCAGGGAGAGGGTCCTACTGAGAGGGTCCTAGGGAGAGGGCCCGATGGACATGGCCCTAGGGAGAGGGTCTTTGGAGACGGTCATTGGGAGAGGGCCCCAGGGAGAGGGTCCTAGGAAGTGGGCCCTAGGGAAATGGTCCTGGGGAGAGTGTCCTATGAGAGGGCCCCAAGGAGAGGACCCAAGGGAGAGGGTCCTACTGGGACTGTCCTAGGGAGAGGGCCCCAGGGAGAGGGTCCTAGGGAGAGGGCCCGATGGACATCGCCCTAGGGAGAGGTCTTTGGAGAGGGTCATTGGGAGAGGGCCCCAGAGAGAGGGTCCTAGGTAGAGGGCCCTAGGGAGATGGTCCTAGGGAGAGTGGGCCCTATGGAGAGGGCCCTAGCGAGAGAGGGCCCTAGGAAGTGGGCCCTAGGGAGAGAGGGCCCTAGGAAGAGGGCCCTAGGGTGAGAGGGTCCTAGGGAGAAGGTCATAGGAAGAGAGGGACGTAGGGAGAGAGGGACCTAGGGAGAGAGTGTTCTATGGAGAGAGGGCCCGATGGGAGAGTGTTCTATGGCGAGAGGGCCCTAGAGAGAGGGTCCTAGGGAGAGAGTCCTGGGGAGAGGGTCCACAGGAGTGGGCCCTAGAATGAGGGACCTAAGGAGAGGACCAAAGGAAGAGGGTCCTATTGAGAGGGTCCTAGGGAGAGGGCCCCAAGGAGAGGGTCCTATTGAGAGGGTCCTAGGGAGAGGGCCCTAGGGACATGGCTCTAGGGAGAGGGCCCTAGGGACAGGGTCTTTGGAGAGGGCCCTAGGGAGATGGCCCCAGGGAGAGGGGTCTACCGAGAGGGTCCTAGGGAGAGGGTCCTAGGGAGAGAGAGTCCTAGGGAGAGAAGGCCCTAGGGAGTGGGCCCTGTGGAGAGGGCCCTAGGGAGAGAGGGCCCTAGGGAGGGGGTCCTAGGTAGACCCTCCTACTGTGAGAGGGTCCTAGGGAGAAGGTCCTAGGGAGAGAGGGAGCTAGGGAGAGAGGGTTCTATGGAGAGAGGGCCCTAGAGAGAGGGCCTAGAGAGAGGGCCCAAGAGAGAGTGTCCTAGGGAGAGAGTCTTAGGGAGAGGGTCCAAAGGAGTGGACTCTAGGGAGAGGGTCCTAGGGGGAGGGCCCTCGGGCTCACTGCTTGTTAATGTCTTTCTAGTCTAGTAGTTCTAGTGGTCTCCACTGTAAAGGACACTACAGAATGCCCACTTCCAAAAATGTTTTTTGCTCCTTGTTTAGCATTATAGAGCTGCCTTGATTGCATTGCACTGTTTTGTAATTGTGGTCACATAGTGCTTCATTCCGTGACGAGGCGCTGCAGCTCTTTTGCAGATGCACTGCACACTACTCTATAGAAGGGTCCCGGCAGGAGAGTGTGGCCTGCCATGTAGGCCCAAAGTGGCAGCTTATTTTTGAAAAACGAAAACTAATGACTTCCTGGAACTTTTCTCCCTGGATGTGTTGGTCAAGATAGTTTTTTTCCTCCCCTCACCACCAGGTTCTTCCTCACAGTGACGGACAAGAACAAAGAGAGGTTACACCGTCCACCCAAAATAAGGTAGACAGTGTAATGATGTTTTCCATCAACGGAGCTAACATGGGCTCTGTCAACACAATTCTTAACCCCTTCAGTGCCACGCCCTTTCCCCGCCCTGTGCCGGGCGTTGCATTAGTGGGCGGGGTTCATGACGAGATAGTCTCGTCATGGGCACAGCGCAACCGCGCTCCATGACGAGACCATCTCGTCATGGGCCTTGAAGCGGTTAAGGTCCATCTATCTCCAAATGAGGAGGGCGACCGAGGCCTTGATGGGCAGAGTACTCCACCAAGTTTGGGATAGAGTACCCTCTCTGCAAAACTCTAAATAAGACCCTTGTAAAGTATTGAGTTTCACAATTGAACATTACCATATACTTTACCACAGGGAGATCTCCGCCCCATTGGTAGTGATTTTCCTTTTGTAAAGTATGCGGAAAAGCAAAAAGTTGATTAAACTTGGGAAAAAGAAATAGTAAAAATATGTTTATGTTAAATAATAATGCACATCCATCCATTCAAAGTAAAACAAATGTAGAATTAGTATGTATTGATAAATAATAAATGTGATGCATAGATTTAATGAAAAATAATTATATTTTAATAAATAATGTTACAATAATTTTCAAGTTAGAAATGTATAAAAAAATGTTAAAATCTGTTTTTTAGATCATTTTAACATTCTATTAATTGTATTTATATGTTTAATTATATGTTTAACAACTTTAAATAATTTAATCTAATTTAACATTATTTATGGGTTTTGTTTGAAGTCTTTACCTCCATTCCTTGCCGAAAAGCGCTTCAACTCCTCGTCAGGGTTAGTAAGCGCTATAGAAATACAATTACAATTGTTTTCTTTCGGTTTGGGCTATGGCAGGAGGGAGCGGGGCATCAAGATAGAGGTGAAGTTCCAGCATCTTTGCTTGGTCATACAGTGATCTGCGAAGAACTTACAAAAGTCATGAAACTCTTTGGAGTTTGGCTTACTAGATTGAGGCTCCTGCTGCGTTTCTCCCCATGTGGGAACTCAACATGATCCTGTTTGAGTAATTAATTTTTTTCTTGCTTGTTGGAAGGTTTTTAGATCTTTTTGAGTCTATGGACATGGGTTTTGTCAGGTGTGTTTCTGGATTTCTTCTTTTATTGATGTTGACTACAGCCATGTCATTTTATCTTCTTTATTGATCAAAGGTGTCTTATGTCATTGTGTAAGATGTCTGGATGTTTTAAGAATTGTTTGTGCTTCCTAAATCCATTGTCCTGATGAAGACCTATTAAATTGCTTAGGGTTGAAACACTGTTGACCTCAACACATTTTACACTAAGATAAATACCTGCTCAAGTTTTCGTTCAAATTTGACCACCAAAGAATGTTAACCCACTGATTGTTTAGTTAATACACTCCTGTACTTTCTCTTGATCACTCGACTACCTTGGAGAGGAAAGACTAGCCGGGGGTCATGGGAGACTGTTGGCGACTGCCGGTGATCATAGGAGGCAAACGCAGCTGTCCTTTAGCAGGCGGCCGCAGCAACTGTTAGTTCAGGTGCAGCCTGCAACTCAGCCTTGAGTGCTCCGCTTGCCCTCGCCCTTGATCCAGCTCTCCACCGCCTCACTGCTTCATTATAAATTACCCCTATACCATCCCAGCGGAAGTCAAAAAGTAGGTTCAGCAATGACTTAAACCTGACTCTAACCTGTCACAGATTCACTTCAGGTTAAATCTACTGTGCACAGGCTACTATCGCCAGCAACCCCACCTACAAACAGAAAAGACAGGAAGCCAGAGCGCAGGATTGGAGACACTAAGGCCATTTCCTAGCTGTTACATGCTGTCCCAGTTACCCGGAAAACCCATCGTTCATCATCTACCGGTTCCCTAGGTGGGACAATCAACCGGCAAAACTGCAAAACAATCACCCTCTTCACAACGAGTAGGCCCTAAAGACTGCTCACCAACCATCAGGAAGATGCACGGCCTTTCCCAGCAGTAAAAAGCCCCTTAGAATGAGATCGGGGCAAGTTAGGAAAGCTTTAACAAGGCCTATCAAAAAAAGCGCAAAGACGAAGGCTTCCTTCGAACGTTCGTCAGTATCTTCAATGGCCCTCACGCAAACACAATCACCTGCAAATCTAAATATAAAATCAGTTTTTGACTTAGGACATGAACATCTGATCGCTGATATGTCGAAATCAGGCCAGATAGAAGCCACAAACTCCACGATAAAAAAGGTCTCATTAAGGGATTGCTTTAGGAACTCAGCACCAGCGACAGCCCTGAGGAAAAAATCCAGTCCCTTGGCTAAGTTTCAGGCTCCACTTCCTACGAACACAGAAGCAGCGTCGCATCAAATACTGGTTTAGCCCACGATTAACGCAGCTGCTGGAGGGTCCGACAGTTCGACACCAACAAGCCTACCAGTAATGACAGAGTCCTTTCTAATAAATGCCCTAGATGCTCCAGAAGACAGTCGATTACACCAGCAGACAGCCCAAATCGAATGTGCTCTGCTTCAAGCTACCATCTCTGAAGATGTATTTTTGCCAACTCTTCAGCCTGCCCCGAACCCGAGTCAGTTCTCTCCAATAGCACTACATTTCCCAACCTTGACCATACCGGATCAACAAACAAGGAACACCAAAGTTCTGTCACCACAGGTCATGCCCCACCCATGTGCCCACTTGAGCAACCTCAACCAGTTACATCTAGAAAGTCCTCAAGACAACGCTGACCAAAGCAATCAAATGGTCAACCCAGAGGGGCCCAACGAGAATGCAATCCACACTTCTTTAGACCTATCGTTCTTCATTAATGAACCCAAAAAGTCCAGCGCTCACGAAAAGCCTCCATCAATTGATGTTAATGACCTATGGTCTCAATTATTGCAAACCCAAATTCAGTCAAAAAACGATCAATTTAAAGAACTGGGGCATAATAATCACATCGCCCAGTGCCCCCCGTTATCCATCAATATTATAAAACAACCAGGTCATACCTTTAGCTCAATTTCGGCCCCTTTTCAGTTTTAAAGTCAGCAAGAAGCTGTTCGTCTACAGCAATCCCAGAGATATATTCAACCAGCAAAACCCAGAGCGGGTAGATTGGTCATGATTACCAGGGGCTCTATCTAGAAGCCGGAATGATTGAAACATCTCTTACCTCGGCCTAACAATATGCTCCTGGAACATTAACTGATTTGGGCAGAAAAATCAATCCGCCGCCACTCTCGGCTTTTTAAAGGAACATGACATCATTCTCTTACAGGAAACCTGGACAGTAGATAGCACCCCTATAGAAGGCTACCTGGAATGTACGTCATTCGCTTCAAGACAGTCCAAGTTTGGTAGGCCGAGTGGCGGCCTCTCGATTTATGCATCAACTAAACTATCCCAATGTATCACACAGATACAATTTGAAGAAAACTGGCTCTCTGGCATAGTGCTGGGAAGCTTATCTACTGATAGCCAGTTGCTCCCGCTCAATGTGCATATCTTCCCCTCTACCATCGAGAAAAAATCCAAAATAGACAGTTTGACCAACATCATCTGCAATCTACTAAGCGAGCATGGCAGCATACCGACCATAATATCACTTCACTTCACTTCACTTCAAAAAGCTTTATTCGAGAATTTCTCATAAAAGCAGTACACACAATAATTGTTAAAATCATACGACATGAAATATACAAACAATCAATTTAGAAAAGTAAATATAAATACAATAAATTAGCACAGTGCCAATATTACATTCATCTGATCGATTAACTCCTGGGCAATGGCCCTCTGCCTAATGGACCATGCCCACCCCAGGAATTTGGCTGTTGCAACAGTCAATTGGAGGCAGGAGCTAGTGGAGATGATTCTCATAGCTACAGAACCATTGGGAACGCTTAAATTTCTACATGCCGGTGCTAACCAGATACGCCGAGGGGCTGTATAGGCCTTGCAGGAAAACAAGAAGTGCCCAATGGACTCTTTTGTAATTCCACAGGCAGGACAGGTAATATCAGTGGACCCCCTCCACCTCCCGGTTAAAGACCTTAAGGGAAGAGCACCTATCCTCAGCTGAAAGAAAAGTTTCCTATCCCTTGGGTTAGTTATAATATCCCAAAATAATTCTAGTACAGGCAGGGACTTAACCTCAAGGAAACGACCAGACATAGAGCCTGCATCAGATTTTCTCCATGCCTGTTCGAACACATAGGCCCAATACAGCTCCTTAATTGCTTGCTTGCTTGGGAAGACAGCTTCTAATGGGGTGTCCCATAGCATCTTTAACCCAAGCATACATAACAATGCTCTAAGTTTGGTCAACCATTGGATCTTGTGATAAACATCAGCCTTAATCACTGCCGTGAAGCCCTCAGCATAATGCTTAAGTTCTGGTGTAGTCCAAAGCCGCCTCCAATACAAGATCGGGCGTAGCCTTACCAGATCCCCTACTGCCTTCCTACCCAAATCATATCTGATTGGGATCAGGGGTGTACTTTTAGGGAGACCAGTTAATGACCTAAGAAACTTATTCTCAGACAACTGCATTGAATTAAGATGGCCAAATCCCCACAATTCTGCGCCATACAGTGCAGATCGCAGAGTTTTTGCTTCGTACACCTTCAGAACTGGTGCAATAGGTTTCGACTGTGACTTCCTGTGCTCAAGCCCAAGGATTCCAGACACTTGCCTATGCTTTAAGGCAGCCAGTTCAATATGCTGAGCCCATCTTGAATAGTCAGTTATATAAATACCCAGATAAGTAAAGGCTCTGGCTACATCCAGGGGGCGTTCGCTCAGATACAGCCTGGGTCTGGCACTGCGATGCGGGTTAAAAAACATAAGTTTGGTCTTTGCCACGTTAACTTCCAGACCATAACTCCTACAAAAATCATCAAAAATACAGAGAGCACTTTGCAGGCCACTAGGAGTCTTAGACAGAATCAACGTGTCGTCGGCGAACATCAAGATCGGTATCTTGATGCCCGCCAACGAGGGTGCGTCCACATTCTCGGCTAACATTCTCGCTACTACCCCATTAATAAACAAAGAAAAGAGCAGCGGCGCCATTGCACATCCTTGACGCACACCCCGTTCTACCGGAAAATCATCAGTAGTCTCGCCCTGCGTACCCCACTGTATCCTAGCGAAATTTGCCTCATGTAACCGCATGACCAAAGTCAACAAGTCGTCAGGCAGACCCAGGCTTCTTATTTCAGACCACAACTTGGACCTAGGCACCAGGTCAAAGGCAGCCCGCAAGTCTACAAAAGCAGCGTACAAGCTACCGCCACCCAGCGCCACAGTCCGCCACTGAACCAGAGTGAATCGGAACACCTGGTCCATCGTACTAGTAGCCCTCCGAAACCCTGCTTGGTAGGGTGATAATGCGTTGTGCTCGTCCACCCATTCCATGAGTCTATTTACAACCATCCTCCCCACAACCTTTTGTATGGTCGCTATCAAACTGATAGGCTGATAGATCATAATATCAGGAAATTTCAACACCAATCTCCATTACAACTCTTTAGAGGACATTGGGATTAATCCCAGAATGGTTCCCCCACATTTTGCTCCCCAGCCGACTCCCACAGGAAATAGACCATCGAAACTGGGGGAGTACGCAGTCATTCAGCTTAGCAGTATAGGATCACTGTATTGAACGGGCGTCTTCATACGGACACTCCTCCTGCCTGGACACGTTCAGACAGTCAAACCCACTCCTTCTTGGACTTTACCCTAGGGAGCAGAGAGAAACTTCCTCTGATTGAGAGTTATTACATCGCACCACAAGGCGAGAGCGACCACCGGCTACAAATTATAACACTATCCGCCAACATCCTATGTCACGAGAAACTCGCTCACACCCATTCAGGTTGTCAAATAGAAAATCTAAAGCGAATAAAATGGTCGGATGCCACGGATCTCCCATTGATGGAAAAATGTAGAGCTCTACTACACTCACTGGAGTCAGGTACTTCGGTTATTAGCAGCTGGGCTAGCGTCATAAATCAACTGTTTGAAAACTAGCCACCAAAGCAGAGCATTAGGCAACATGCGTTCCAATGTCACATCTCACAAGCCACAAAGAAACTAAAAGCACAAAGAAATCGAGCTCTACGTCTATCAAGGAAGAGCCCAGGCAACAAAACCAAATTCAACAACTATAAGCAAGACCAAGATCGCAATACGCAGGAAAAAACAAGCGGCTTTGGATCAATTTTGGCTGAAGCTCGTTCACGAAAGCAAAAATCCCAATTCAAAGCAATTCTGGTCCCTCGTAAACCGGGGCCTACGAGGCAGAAGTGGTGACGGTAATGCAACATCTAATTATACTAGCAATGGGGTAACCCAGTATCCCTCAGAACCTGGGCAATCGTATACAAAAGTAACAGTGGTTCTGTCAGGTGAAAATTATTTCTTAAACCATTGAACCAATCTTTGGCTTATTCATAGAAAGGATAATTCGTCATAAGCAACACACACAAGAACCATAGTGGGTATTCAAGAGTTTTATAAATTGCGTCATTTATTAATACCCAAATTTCATTTTGCAAGGCTGTCAAAACACAAAGTGAAATATAATTTGTGACAAGGTGACATGTGGTGCTCAGTGATGTAGTGATAGTGCGTAATATATACAAAGTGACTAGAAGGATTTCGACGATTTAAAAAGGCCAGGAAAACAAATATTTCAGTAGGTCTGCAGACTTAATAAATAGGTATTTGCGCAGAGTCTTTCAACTGGTCCAGTGGATATTTGTCGATGTTTCAACCCAGGATCTGCACTACTATCTAGTCAATCGAAATCCTTCTAGTCACTTTGTATATATTACGCACTATCACTACATCACTGAGCACCACATGTCACCTTGTCACAAATTATATTTCACTTTGTGTTTTGACAGCCTTGCAAAATGAAATTTGGGTATTTATAAATGACGCAATTTATAAAACTCTTGAATACCCTCTATGGTTTTTGTGTGTGTTGCTTATGACTAATTATCCTTTCTATGAATAAGCCAAAGATTGGTTCAATGGTTTAAGAAATAATTTTCACCTGACAGAACCACTGTTACTTTTGTATAAAGGTAATGCAAACATCAGCGCAGATGAATGGAGCCAGTTCTTATCCTCTCATTTTAAGGACCAGACTGTAAAGGACAACCATTCCAAATCCCTCAGTTCAGCTAATGCCGTAACTTTAAGTCCAGAACCTAAGAGCTCAAGACGATCTGATCTCAGTCACTCAGTTAATAACGTGACAAAAGAACCAATAAACGAGGGCTCAGCGAAAAAACAGCAACTTACTGTCAGAGACCACAGTGTCATCAGATGAACTAAAAAACAAGATCTCATGGTCCATAAGAAAAAATGCCAGGTCCGAAGGAGCACCAGGGCCAAACGGTCTTCCCCAGGCGATGTTTAAATCCAACGTTGACCTATGGTCAGCTGACCTGATCCCCCTGTTTTTCTACTGCAGGCTTAATAACACCGTCTCAGAGTCCTGGCGAGGTGCTATCATTCACCCAATTCACAAAGGCGGGAAGAGAAATGTTAAATGTTAAATGTTAAATGTTGTATACTTGTAAAGCGCACAGCTGCCCCAGCAAAGGGGCGTCCTAGCGCTGTATACCGCTGGGGAACCCATCCTGGCTTTCCCTGTGAGATGGTCCCTACTGGGCATCTCCAAGGTGAAGACAAGCATCCCCGGCGCTGATGGGGCCGTTAGTGGAGATTAAGCAAGCTATTGCCCAGAGTTGCTGAGTGGGATCCATGATTAGAGTAGGCACCGAGGCGAGAATTATCGAGTCCGCTGACCTTGGCCCAAGACCCTGCCGCGTCAGGAATTGAACCCTGGTCCCGGACCGACCTCTGCTTCCGGGTCTGCCGCCTCTAACTAGTGAGCCACACCACTCCACTAATAATTACCGAATGATAGCACTCCTAGACGTCGAGTCCAAATATTATGCCAGCATTTTATTGGAAGAGCTGCAGGCCTGGGCCGATACAACAAAGCGCCTCCCTTTTAACCAGACGGGTTTTGTGGCCAATTCTGGCACAACAACCAACATACTCACCTTAACCGTCTTGATGGAGAAAGCGGCAGCTCAACAAACTCAACTGCATTGCTGCTTTGCTGATTTTAAAGCGGCCTTTTACCATGTACCCCGGAGCTTACTGTAGCAAAAATTTGAGTACTGGGGTATACCTCCGACCCTTTTACACGCCATAGTCCAACTCCATTCGGAAACATGGATCAGAATCAAGCTTGGCGAGGGCTCCCATGTGTCCAGGAAGATCGGAACTAAATCTAGAGTTAAACAAGGCTGTGTGCCGGCTCCACTCCTTTTTAACCTGTTTATATCAGACCTGTCCCCATCACTTGAAAGCGTTAACTGCCACCCCCTCAACTAGACGGAACCCGCTTCAGCAACCTGCTGTACGCCGATGACTTGGTGTTGCCAAGCCACACAAATGTGGGTCTACAGAGGCTCCTAGATGAACTGCTTCCCTACACTATAAGAAATTCTTTAGAACTGAATCTGCTAAAAACTAAAACAATATCTTTTGGCCTCGTGGAGGGTAGTACTTTAACAACGCAAAACTCGAATCAACACCTTGCTATAAATATCTGGGAATCTTTCTCGACCGCAGCAAAAAGAAACGTTAAGGACCAAAGCCTTGTCATTAGAGGCCGCCGCCGCGAAACTGTCAAAACAGCTACTTGGCCCAAGCCAAACCCCGATGCTGAAAGTGATGAAGGCGAAGATAACTAACTCGTTGTTGTATGGGCACGAGATCACGAAGGGCACAGCAAGTACTTTCCTAAACAAATTTAACAACCAAAATTTTTAAACGTGCTTTTCGTCTGCCAAAATCAGCTTCGCCAGCCCAAGTTCGACTCGAGCCGGGCCTACTGGACCATCAAGGCGTAGAGGCTGGCACGTTTATAAAGTTTTGTAATAGACTGCGCCACGCCCGGGAGGATTCCCTGGAGGCCAGACTTTGGCAGGAAATATCGAAATCTCAGACCAGCCAGAAGAATCGGCAACACCTGGATCACAGCTTACAATTATTAGGAGTCAAGGAACTCTGGGAAACAAACCCCTCTCAGCAGGTGTTGAAAGGTTACCATCAAGAAGAGCGTCACACTGTGGTCTTTCCATTCAGACAGGGCAACACTGTCAAAAAGGAAACACCCTTGGGCAATAATTTCTCATTTTAAACCAACGTTGAGTCGCCCTACTTTTGCACTTTACTGAAAGCAAACGTTTTTAGCTCTAAGGATGGGTGACTGGCCATTTTTAAAGAACCTTCCTGAATGGCGCCGCTCAGGCAATAGCATTGAATGCAGGATGTGCGGCTATCACTCCGAAGCAGTGGAACACATAGTTTGTGTATGCCCCGCTATGATAATAGACAGACGGTTACTATTGCGTGACGAATGGATCAGGCTAGGAGTTCGGTCGTGCAGCCATGCCATAATAGCTGCCGTAAACCCAGACAAAATCAAGCTGAATATTGGGCTCACCAAACTTGTCAACAAGGCGTCAAAACTGTTGGGAGACATTAGCACCGCCAAATCTCACTTACCTCAGCAGGGCAGCATCCAGTCTGTCTGGCTCAACAACAGAACCTTAGACTGTCAGTAATAGCCGATCCGATCTTGGATTCCCAGCTGAACAGAATCTGTACACAATGCCTTTGAAGGTTTTAGGTAATTTACAAGCTCTGGATTTTTCATTCAGTGGTCTTTTCTTCGAACGAATCGATTGTGTTTCCTGAGTTGAACATTACCTACCTACAATGCTATTGAAGCTTTTTTTTTTATCTCAGTGGCCTTTTTTATGAATGAATTGAACGTGTTTTTTAATTGTAATGGTTCTAACCAAACAATAAAGTCTTAATAATGATACATTAAACCATACTTTCTCTTTGAACACTGTGTGATCAACCTTGAACACAAACACGTTTGTCTCTTTGCTAATAGTTGGGCTTGCCAATTCTTGTGTTAACAAATCAATTGTGAGATGATGTATTTGCTTAAGCTGTCCTTTATTTGCTTTTACAGCATTTTCTGGAATAATATTTGTTCCCAACCCTTCCAAAAACTTAAAACATTCATTTTCTTGTTGGAGTAACTGATCTTTCTGAACTCGTCACTTTCATTTTTCATAAATGACTCACTAAGGTATTAGGGTCTTTCCTTTACAGATAGCTCCCACATTTCTTTGGGTTTTTCGAGTTGTCCTGCATGGGGTGGCAGTATTGCGACCCTAATGTTTTTTTTCTTGGATTCCTGAGAGAGGGCTGACCCTGCCTGTAAGTCCTGTTGGAAAGTGTCCTGTTTTAGGCGCCTGTTCTCAAAGTCGGGCCTCTGCCTGTCATGTCACTGTGCTGTCCCTCATACACACATGGACGAATGTGTGACCCGGGCTCTGCGTGTTTCTCTGCCAGGTGTGCATAGCTTGTCCCCAGAGTTCTATGCTTGTTGGTGGGCATTTATTACCTCCCTTGATGATGTGAAGAGTGCTCCTGGTAACAAGGGCTTAATGGCAAGGCAGCTGCAGAACATCTGAGAGGCCAACTTTTGTATGGGAAGAGACTGTTGATGGGGGATCCGAAGGGAATCACATGTTTTTGTAAGGGAACAGATGAAAGGGTAGCCCCGGTTAAGATAATGTCATTAGGGGGTTTACCCATAAAGAAAAGACAGGTCCAACTTTATGCTAAGTCCGACTAACTACTGAGTTAAAACCACTGGAGTCAAACTGTCATTCGCTGCACGAGAAATGTTTGGGAGCTCTGCCACCTTGTGGATAAAGTTTGCAATGACTGAATGACTGAAGGCCGGGACCACAGTGCACCGCGGTGGATGAGTTTGGGGGAATACAGCTAGCTTCAGGCCCTCCCTGTCAGCAGAGTGGTCTGAAAAAGGCTTCATTAGCCTGTTTTGCTAGACCACCTGCACCGGGGAGGAGGGGGATGGGCGGAGGGGGGTCTGAGTTTGGCCGATAAGCAGGCACAGTCAGGCAGAAGTGTACAGCCTCAGAGGCCTCTCCTCACGGGTCCGTCCTCAAAGATACAACATCAGCTGAGAGAATTGCTTGCAGGGGTGGACTCCCTTAAGTAGGCCTGGGCAGTGAACTTCTATCTGTTCGTGGAGTTTCTCACAATCATCAGAGTTCCAAAAAACTCGTAGAGGGGAGTTTTTCCCTTACTCGTGCTCGCCAACGGTAAGTTAGCAAGCCTGAGCGAGGAACATCTAATGCTAGACCGCTTCCCAGCGAGATTTCTGTTCGCGTTGAGGAAGCTGTCGCTCGAGTAAAACTTCTACTCGAGCAGCAGAAAGAAACAGTGCCCTTTTGAGATGTGCAAAATGCCATTTGTGCTGATTTTATAGTGAGGGACAAACACCGGCACTAAAAATCGAGTGCAAACGGCGTGAGGTAATGCACTCCGCCGCTTGCAGAACTCTGCGTAGCTTGGTGGAGTTTTTTTGTCACTTCGCAGAGTAACTCCACGAACTCCATCCAGGCCTACCCTTAAGCCACACTCCATTCAAGCAGCATCTCCTAAATCTGTCTCTTTCACTGGCCGATAACTGAAAAACAGTTTCGTTTAACCAAAAAGACCAGCATTGTCAAAGCCAACGGGTGAGAGAGAGCAACATGAAGTGCTGCAGATACGGGAACAGCATTCTGATCGTGGATGCTGTGCTGATGAGTTCGACTGTCCTTCCTGGGGATGATGTGATAAGAGATGATGAGATCTACTTTCCTTCCTGGGGACGATATGAGAGAGGATTCTGTGCTGATGAGACCTGCTTTTATTCCTTGAGATGATGTGATAGGGGGTTTCTGTGCCGATGAGTCCAGCTGTCCTTCCCGGGGATGATGTGAGAGGGGATTCTGTGCTGATGAGTCCAGCTGTCCTTCCCGGGGATGATGTGAGAGGGGATTCTGTGCTGATGAGTCCTGCTGTTCTTCCTGGGGATGATGTGAGAGGGGATTTTGTGCTAATGAGACCTGCTGTCCTTCCCTGGGATGATGTGAGAGGGGATTCTGTGCTGATGAGTCCTGCTGTCCTTTCTGGGGATGATGAGAGAGGGGATTCTTTGCTGATGAGTCCTGCTTTCCATCCTGGGGATTATGTGAGAGGGGATTCTGTGCTGATGAGACCTGCTTTCCTTCCTTGAGATTATGTGATAGGGGGCTTCTTTGCCGATGAGTCCTGCTGTCTTTCCTGGGGATGATGTGAGAGGGGATTCTGTGCTGATGAGTCCTGTTTTCCTTCCTGGGGACGATGTGAGAGAGGATTCTGTGCTGATGAGTTCTGCTATCCTTCCCGGTGATGATGTGACAGGAGATGGTGTGCATATGAGTCCTGCTGCCCTTCCTGGGGATGATGTGACAGGAGATGCTGTACTGATGAGTCCTGCTGTCTTTCTAGGTGATAATGTGATAGGAGATTCTGTGCCAATGAGTCCTTCTTCTCTTCCTGGTGATAATGTGATAGGAGATTTTGAGCAAATGAGCCCTGCCGTACTTCCCAGGGGTGATGTGATAGAGGATTCTGTGCTGATGAGTCCTGCTGCCCTTCCTGGGGATGATGTGATAGGAGATTTTGTGCTAATGAGTCCTGCTGTACTTCCTGGGAAATTGTGTGATAGGGGATTCTGTGCTGATGAGTTCTGTTGTATCTCTTGGGGAATTTTGTGATGAGGATACTGTGCTGATGAGTCCTGCTTTCCTTCCTAGGGATGGTGTGGTAGGAGATACCGTGCTGATGAATCCTACTGTCCTTCCTGGGGATGATGTGATAGGGGATGCAGTGCTGATGAGTCCATCTATTGTTTTTGGAGATAATGTGTTAGGGGATTCTGTGCCGATGATTCCTGCTGCCCTTCTGGGGGAATGATGTGATAGGGGATGCTGTGCCGATGAGTCCTGCTGTCCTTCCCGGGGAAAATGTGATAGGAGATTTTGTGCTAATGAGTCCTGCCGTACTTCCTGGCGAATTGTGTGATGGGGATTCTGTGCTGATGAGTTCTGTTGAATCTCTTGGGGAATTGTGTGATAAGGATGCCATTCTGATGTGTCATGCTGTCCTTCCTATGGGTGGTGTGGTAGGGATGCTGTGCTGATGAGTCCTGCTCTCCTTCCCAGGGATGGTGTGATAGGGATGCTCTGTTTATGAGTCCATCTGTCCTCCCTATGGATGCTGTGATAGGGGATTATTTGCTGATGAGTTCTGTTGCATCTCTTGCGGAATTGTGTGATGGGAATGCTGTGCTGATGAGTCCTGCTTTAAAGTTTCGATCCCTGTCGAGAAATGTTGTACTTTTCATTCCCCTGTAATGAGATTTTGTGCCTCAGCCTTTTAGGATTGGATTCCTGGTGCTTTGCCGCCCTCCAGTGGCCATTAAATAAATAGGCAGATCCGTAGGAGAAATCAGAGTGGAAATTGAGATTAGAAAATGTATTTCAATTAATGCGTAGGACATTTTTCTGGCTGATTTACTAAATATTCTTTCCGGAACAGGTAGGACTGGCTTTGATACAAATATATTCGTCCATATTACACATATATGACCATTCACAAAATATTCACGGGTTTACATCCGAACATACACCCTAGTAGTGTCCCAGAACGGCTTTACTATTCGAGGCCAGGATTCTTCACCCTTCGGTCCCGTCCTTGCATAGTTTGGGACGGTCTGGTTCTGGTTGTCTAGTGTCGGGAGCGCAGGGATAGAAGACACTGTCATGGGTGTGCACTAGGCCTGGGCGAAAATTTCGTTCCGTTCGCGGAAATTGCGATAATTTGACATTTTCGCGTTCCGCGGAGAGTGCGAAAATGTCAAAATATCCGGTTTCCGCAGCTTGGCGATAATTTGTTTCTTGCTCGCGCTGTAAATTAATACATTCTCGCACGCGCGCGATCGCCTTACCTGAATCCCTGCGTTCGCCGACAAGTTTTCTTGATCCGGTCGCGTTCTCCATGAGATGTTGTATTGTTTTTAGCCATTTGCGCTGTCTCGCGACAGTTCGCGCCCGCAGTGACGTCATGCGTCGCGCGATCACGTCTTTCTTCTCGCGATCATGCACCGCGAGACAACTCAACACAAGATGGCCGCGCCCGCAAGCAACCACATGGGTAAATTGGCGACCCGCAACCATGCAGAAAATCTCGCGAACATGCCGGGAAAAAACTTCCGCATCTTCGCGATATTTCCGCTTGTTTGCAATAATTTTAAACATTTTCGCGATAATTTGCGAAAGTTAATTTTGCAAATTCCGCCCACCCCTAGTGTGCACCCTGCGTGACCCGGGGAGATGGCGGGTGAGTAAAGAGCAGGTCGCTTCAACACAGGGAAATATGGCATCATGTAGTTAGTAGTGCCCTTATGCGCGCGCTTATATGTACAGATAAGAAATCTACAACATCGATTGTAAGATGATAGCAGTGAAGTCTGGCTAAATATGCGACAACAAACGACACCCCTTCGTGGGACTTAAAGTTCCAACAGAACCTGGGTTTCCGCAACTTTATTAGTCATAAACTGACACATTTTAAGATTGCTTAGGGGTTAAGGCACCTGCTGCAGAGATCTGTGTTGCATTTAGCAAGGCTCAGGGTGCAATACTGGTACAATGGGTTCGGTGGTTAATGCACTTACTGCAGTGATCTGTGTTTGTAATCCGAAGGTCACAGGGTTCAATCATGATAAAATAACTTCAAAAGAACAAAAATCCAACTGCTGTAAGCTGTCGGCAGTAGAGGTGGTGATTTTTTAAACGTGTGCGGAGTCAACAGCAGCTACAAACGGCACCAGGCGCTAGAAGCAAGGACGCCATCTTCTTACAGATGGATTGAGAGGGCAGCAAGCAGGGTGTGGCAGGACGGTTTGGGAAGGATATGCTGTAAAGATGTAGGGTCTGAAGGAAAACTCGTGAAATATCTTAATACCTTATGATACTTGGCGCTCCTAACCCTTCCCGGGGATGTTGGAGTTAGCCCACCCCAAACACGTTTCGCAAGAATTGCTCCCATATAATAATGTTAACATCCGTAGCTTGTCTTGTCTGGTGTTTTTCATTACAAATGTCTCCGTCCTGCTTCTTTCGCCCCGTGTATAAATGCCAACCATGACACAGTGACGTGACCTCTGCCTCTTTCTCCCCCCCCCCCCCCTCTCTCCAAGGCACGAGCTGCGACAGCTCCTGAAGCGGCAGATGAACGAGAAGTGGGCGCTACAGAGGCAGACGATGGCCAGCCAGGCCAAGGAGTCCGAGGTGGCGATGGACGCCGACCGCTCGGCCGTGCTCCAGGAGATGGAGAACGGGAGGACCCGGGCCTTGTTCCTGAACAAGTATCGGGACGAGAATAAAAAGGTGAGGGTTGAGAGGCGGGTCCTTGGTGTAATGACCTGAGGCCTCCGATG
This sequence comes from Triturus cristatus, assembly GCF_964204655.1. Taxonomy (NCBI): domain Eukaryota; kingdom Metazoa; phylum Chordata; class Amphibia; order Caudata; family Salamandridae; genus Triturus; species Triturus cristatus. Next base: position 27,562,445 of record NC_140592.1, on the reverse strand, counting down.
GCGCGTAGATACTCAGACATGAGCCGCAGATAAAAACATCCACGCACGTCTACGGTGACGTCAGTTTCACACACCCCTGCGTCAGATGTGCGTGTGCTGACAGGAAGTACTCTCTGCCTGTGGTGATGTGAGGCATAGCTGCAGCCTGCTGCCTGTGCTCTGACTGTGATGTCTGAGTATGGGAAGGCTGCTGCACACAGAAGCATGCTCGTGCATTTGAGAGTACACTTGTTTGTAAGAGCATGCAGCGTAAAGTAATTCAAGTGACCTCCTGTGATCTCATGCAGCGTAAAGTAATTAAAGTGACCTCCTGTAATCTCATGTAGGGTAAAGTAGCCTGATTAATCTGCTTCCATGATCTCATGCGGAGTCCTCCCCTTCTGTGCACAACGTAGATGAAGTCAGAGCTGTCTCCTGCTGTACTCTGTTACATGCTAAAGTAATTGTAATCTAATTCAGGATAAAGTCATCAAAGTAATCATCTGTAATTCAGTACAATAGCAATTAGAGTATTTGTCTGGTGAAATGAAAAGCAGAGCTAAACATTTTAGGTAATGCCCGTCTATAAATTGCTAAAGGGAAAAGTATTCAAAGCAGCCCCTTAGTAAAATAAATGTTTGGTAAAGTAATAGGAGTAACCCGAAACAGAGACTTCAGAAATGTCACTAGACCAGGACCCTGCGATCCAACTCTCGGATGCTTCTCCAGACCCCTCGCTTTGCTAAAGCCAGGGTCAGTGGACGAGCCTTCGCAGTAAGAACAGCCGCTCGCTGGAATTCATCGCCCAATCACCTGCGCAAAGCAGAATTGGAATCCACTTTCAGGAAGGCATTGAAAACATGGCTGTTTGATTTGCCCTAGCTAGTCCCTTTTTCCCTCTCTGTTCACGCTGCTACTTTTAGCGCCTGGACACCGCCGTTGGTGGTAGCCAAGCGCTTTATAAATGTTTATGGTATGGTATGGTAATCTCTTTCTGTACATAGTGCACGTTGTGGTATTAAGAGAACTCACCACGTGTGATCAAATGCTTGGTAATGTCATTCTTTAACTGATTGCTGGATAAAGTACTTAAAACAATCACCTTCTCTTATACAATACAAGACAAAGTCATGTGAGTAATCACAAGGAGTGAGGTACGAGGCACTTATAAACGTAATCTCATTCTCATTATCAGAGGTGAGTGCAGGGAATCCGGGAGGACATCTTCATGTAATACTTGGTGATCTCAAGAGGTGCGCTGCGTAATCTAGCAGAGAGTAAAGTAAACAGTGGGATCTCTAGTACTCCAGCAATACTACTTTTGTGCCGCGGCATTCGTGCCTTGTCCACAGTACGTATGTGTGTAGATATGTGGCATTCCTACAGCCCGAACCTGCGAGTCCGGGACATGATTGTATTTCATGCTTTACAGTCTGGTTTGTGCCACATCTGGATCCAGCAGCATGTGGGGATGTTGGGGTGTTCACATCTGAAGTCTAGGGGGCCAGAGATCCCCTCTCTTCACCTGGCCCCTCATCGCCTAACAAGAGGTTACTGAAAGACTGAGAATGGGACAAGGGTCCCATGCCCAGATCCCATGCCCAGCTCCCATGCCCAGCAACCTTTGAGTGGCCAGAGACAAGCCTGAACTGCCTTCCTTGCTCCTTCCTGTGCAAGCCTTGCAATGACTCTTGCCAAGTTCCCATCTAGCTGGGAACTGGCATTGCTTCGATAAGACTTGCCTGGCACGGGCATTGCTTCATTAAGACTTGTCTAGTGTGGGCATTCCTTCGTCAAGTTTTGCCTGTCGCAGGTATTGCTTCGTTAAGACTTGCCTGGAAAGGGCATTGCTTTATCAAGACTTCCTGGCACTGACATTGCTCCGTTAAGACTTGCCTACTGCAGGCATTGCTTCATTAAGATTTGCCTGGTGTGGGCATTGCTTCATTAAGATTTGCCTGGCGCGGGCATTGCTTCATTAAGATTTGCCTGGCGCAGGCATTGCTTTGTTAAGACTTGCGAGGCACGGACATTTTTTAGTTAAGACTTGCCTGGCACGGGCATTGCTTTGTTAAGACATGCCTGGCACAAGCATTGCTTCATTAAGATTTGCCTAGCACGGGTATTGCTTCATTAGGATTTGCCTGGCGCGGGCATTGCTTTATTAAGACTTCCTGGCACTGACATTGCTCCGTTAAGACTTGCCTGCCACGGGCATTGCTTCATTAAGATTTGCCTGGCACGGGCATTGCTTTGTTGAGACTTGCCAGGCCCGGACATTGTTTCGTTAAGACTTGCCTGGCACGGGCATTGCTTTGTTAAGACTTGCCTGGCGCGGGCATTACTTCGTTAACACTTGCCTGTCCGGAAGATCCTTCTCCTTAGAATGCTTGAGAACCCCTGCTTGAAACTGGCCTCTCACTGGCTTGGGAGCAGAAAGTTCCTCTTGTGATCAGGTCAATACAGTATAAATACCTTCAATAAATGCGGATTAAATCTACTTGCAGTGTTCGTTGTTCCTCGCTTTTCCTATGGAATATTGAGTCGGGGGTCGCAAGGTCACACAGTATCGTGACCAGAATGTTGGGGACCAACATTTCACGAAGGTAAGCGCATAGAGGGAGGAACAGGTTTACTTTTCTGAACTACACATCTACGTACCTTGAAGTTATGTATGCCGTCAAGGTATGTATGTCTGGAGTTAGGTATCGGAAATATAGACGTACTTATCTGTTGACATATTGGTGCTCAATATTCTAGTCTTGACATTGTGTGACCTTGATATTCCCTTCTCAGAATTCCAAACCCACACCTGTTCTTCTACGTTTGCCACTCTTAGCGTCTGCTGGATGCGTCTCAACGACAAGAAATGTCAAGACACGAGGTTTCTGACATAAGACGAGCCTAGAGGAGACCTGTACATCTGGGTATTACTAGGGTGAGGCAATATCAGACAGCTTGGCACCCTTATCTGTGGGGCCGTAGGTGACAGATTGCCCCCTGAGGTATCAGCCACAGCCCCACTGCCTGGAAGAAGGTGGTGGTCACATGACGCCTTGCCTTGGGTTCCAGATACTCTTGAACGTTTCCTCCCCTAAATTTTTTATTCTGCAAATCATGAGTGATTGGACCCCATAAAACTGGACTGCGCCTCGTGTCTCACACCCTGAAGACTATGTCCTGAGTGACATAAGCTTGGAATTGTATCTTGAATTATCAATGCCCTTCCGCAAGCCTTGAGGATGGTATCTTGAGTAATTGGTGCTTCTGTGCGTGACTGCACCGTGAGAACTGTATCCTGAGTGACCAATGTCCCTTGGCCCTGCACCCACACAGCTCTGTGCCCTGGAGATGGCTGTCTCAGTATGGTTGTGTACCCTGACAGCTGTATCCTGAGTGACCAATGTCCCTTGGCCCTGCTTCCACAGAGCTCTGGGCCCTGAAAGATGGGTACCTCAATACAGATGTGCACCCTGACAGCTGTATACTGAGTGACCAATGTCTCTTGGCCCTGTTTCCACAGAGCTCTGGGCCCTGAAAGATGGGTACCTCAATACAGATATGCACCCTGACAGCTGTATACTGAGTGACCAATGTCTCTTGGCCCTGTTTCCACAGAGCTCTGGGCCCTGAAAGATGGGTACCTCAATACAGATATGCACCCTGACAGCTGTATCCTGAGTGACCAATGTCTCTTGGCCCTGTTTCCACAGAGCTCTGGGCCCTGAAAGATGGGTACCTCAATACAGACATGCACCCTGACAACTGTATCCTGAGTGACCAATGTCCCTTGACCCTGCACCCACAGAGCTCTGGACCCTGAGAGATGGGTGCCTCAACATGGGCATGTACCCTGACAGCAGTATGCTAAGTGTTCAATGTCTCTTTGCCATGCCCTCACAGAGCTCCGATGCCCAGCTGTGTCACTGGAACCAAGCTCTACTCGGCTGAAGAGCCCATAACTAGAGCAAAGCTGGTCCCAGGATGCTAGTGTTCCAGTTCAAGGAAGACACGGCCTGGCAGTTCGGGCTCGACTGTTCCTATTGGAGCAGGACCAAGACCGATTTGCTATGGCTGGGTCCAAACTGAGGTGGCATGTTGAGCAAAAGTGCGATGGATGGGAGGGCTGCCATGATGCACTAGGCCTCCCACGGCTGCCATTGTTAGTACTGGAGCCCAGGAGCGTGAGGGGAACCTCAGCTAGGCTTGTCTTCTACTACCCACCGGGCACGGGCAGGGACTGTGCATCGCTCTCCTTGATTTAGGGCCCCGGCGCCTTTTCTAATTCACTACCTCAGCCCCTCCTGTCTATATGGGTTCAACGTTTGACAAGAATTAGGAACATTGCAGGGCCCTACAAATTAGATCAATTTTTATTCACTGTATTGGTCTTGTATATGTATTTAATTATTATTAGATCCGTTTTCATTCTATTGATTGTTCTTGTATAGGTATTTAATTGGTCATTGTTTCTATATACTGATGCATGTCTACTGGTCACTTCAGTGCGCTAGGTGAGCTGCAGAGAGTCAGAATAGAATATACTGGCAACACGAGCTATAGCGCCAACTAGACTAGAAGCAGCAGAAAGCGGTGTAAGGAAGCAGGGGGTCGCTGGGGCTGTCCAGAGAGGGGACGTCTGAGTACACGGTCACGTGCTCTCGCTAGCTCACCAGCGCGCCTGAGCGCATTTTTAGAGCATCACCTTGTGATCTCGCGTGATCATGAGAAGCAGTCACGTGAAAGGGTTTCCTCCATAAGCTCCCTCTCTTGATGGTATTTAAGCGCCTGGTGGCCCCTAAGGCCTCGGTTCCCAGATGCCAGAGTAGTTTTAATCCCCCAGGGTGCCCCAGCGCAGCTCGTACCAAGCTCTTCAGCAAGGTGCACATGTGGTATTCCAGTGCGTTTCTCCCGCCTCGGGTCCGAGCTGAGCACCTTCACGTGCCCGGGTTTATTACAGTTCACAGGGGTGCAGACTTAAAAATGCTGTGATTGGTTTACACTGGTGAAACACACCTAAAAACAAGTGAGGCCGCTTTTGCTCAGGCCCCGCTCAATATGCATGTATTAATGGGCCGGCCCAGGGAGAGAAAGGGAGTGACACCTGTGCCCGTTGATAAAAGGGAGGTAATGGACGCCCATTTATCTCCAGAAGGCCACCCAGACACACACTGGGCCGCTGGCGGCATCGAACTAAGCAGACACCACCCAAATGGGCCCACAGGCTACTCAAAAAAGCAACCCACAGCTGGAACTGGACAACAGCCCCTCGGGCATTGCCCGAATGCCCGCGTTACCAATCCGACTCTGAGCCCAGTCCTACCCATGGATAAACACAGAGGTTTCTAATGCACTGTACACTGAGAAATCGACGCATCCCACTAAAATATGCACCACAGGGAATCAGTGAATGATGCACCTCAGGTGGAACCGAATGAGGTACCTGCCGGGCACTAAAGGTTGCACCTGCTGGGGCACTGATGCATGCACCTCCAAGAGGCACAGGAAGATGAAGCATAGCAAGGTACTGAAAGATACACCTAAGCGAGGTATTGGAAGATGCACCTAAGCGAGGTACTGACAGATACACCTAAGCGAGGTACTGGAAGATGCACCTAAGCGAGGTACTGAAAGATACACCTAAGCGAGGCACTGAAAGATGCACCTAAGCGAGGTACTGGAAGATGCACCTAAGTGAAGTACTGAAAGATACACCATAGCGAGGCACTGCACGATGCACCATAGCAAGGTACTGAAGATGCAGCTTAGTGAGGTACTGAAAGATACACCTAAGCGAGGTACTGAAAGATGCAGCTTAGTGAGGTACTGAAAGATACACCTAAGCGAGGTACTGAAGCATGCAGCTTAGCGAGGTACTGAAAGATACACCTAAGCGAGGCACTGAAAGATGCACCTAAGCGAGGCACTGAAAGATGCACCTAAGCGAGGCCCTGAAAGATGCAGCTTAGCGAGGTACTGAAAGATGCAGCTTAGTGAGGTACTGAAAGATGCAGCTAAGCGAGGTACTGAAAGATACACCTAAGCGAGGTACTGGAAGATACACCTAAGCGAGGCACTGAAAGATGCACCTAAACGAGGCACTGAAAGATGCACCTAAATGAGGCACTGAAAGATGCACCTAAACGAGGCACTGAAAGATGCAGCTTAGCGAGGTACTGAAAGATACACCTAAGCGAGGCACTGAAAGATGCACCTAAACGAGGCACTGAAAGATGCAGTTTAGCGAGGTATTGAAAGATAAACCTAAGCGAGGCACTGAAAGATGCACCTAAACGAGGCACTGAAAGATGCAGCTTAGCGAGGTACTAAAAGATACACCTAAGCGAGGCACTGAAAGATGCACCTAAGCGAGGCACTGAAAGATGCACCTAATCGAGGTACTGGAAGATACACCTAAGCGAGGTACTGGAAGATGCACCTAAGCGAGGCACTGAAAGATGCACCTAAGCGAGGTACTGGAAGATACACCTAAGCGAGGCACTGAAAGATGCACCATAGCAAGGTACTGAAGATGCAGCTTAGAGAGGCACTGAAAGATACACCTAAGTGAGGTACTGAAAGATGCACCTAAGCGAGGTACTGGAAGATACACCTAAGCGAGGCACTAAAAGATGCACCTAAACGAGGCACTGAAAGATGCACCTAAACGAGGCACTGAAAGATGCACCTAAACGAGGCACTGAAAGATGCACCTAAACGAGGCACTGAAAGATGCAGCTTAGCGAGGTACTGAAAGATACTACTAAGCGAGGCACTGAAAGATGCACCTAAACGAGGCACTGAAAGATGCAGTTTAGCGAGGTATTGAAAGATAAACCTAAGCGAGGCACTGAAAGATGCACCTAAACGAGGCACTGAAAGATGCAGCTTAGCGAGGTACTGAAAGATACACCTAAGCGAGGCACTGAAAGATGCACCTAAGCGAGGCACTGAAAGATGCACCTAAGCGAGGTACTGGAAGATACACCTAAGCGAGGTACTGGAAGATGCACCTAAGCGAGGCACTGAAAGATGCACCTAAGCGAGGCACTGAAAGATGCACCATAGCAAGGTACTGAAGATGCAGCTTAGAGAGGCACTGAAAGATACACCTAAGTGAGGTACTGAAAGATGCACCTAAGTGAGGTACTGAAAGATGCACCTAAGCAAGTCACTGAATGATGCACCTTAGTGAGGTACAGAAAGATGCACCATAGCGAGGTACTGAAAGATACACCTAAGTGAGGTACAGAATGATGCACCATAGTGAGATACTGAAAGATGCACCTAAGCGAGGCACTGAAAGATACACCTAAGTGAGGCACTGAAAGATGCATCTAAGCGAGGTACTGAAAGATGCAGCTTAGCGAGGTACTGAAAGATGCACCTTAGTGAGATGCTGAAAGATGCACCTAAGTGAGGCACTGAAAGATGCACCTAAGCGAGGTACTGAAAGATGCACCTAAGTGAGGCACTGAAAGATGCACCTTAGTGAGATACTGAAAGATGCACCTTAGTGAGGCACTGAAAGATACACCTAAGCGAGGTACTGAAAGATGTACCTTAGCGAGGCACTAAAAGATACACCTAAGCGAGGCACTGAAAGATGCACCTTAGTGAGGCACTGAAAGATAATTACTCTTTTCTCCTTGCCCCATGTTCAGATGATGAGGGTTGATGGGTTGCCTCATGGAAAAAGCTGAATTTGATTTTCTTAACCTGGGTGATGCTAAGAGAGTGTTGTGCAGCAGAAATTCCTCAGAGTGCTGCTGTTTGGGCTGCCTGGGAGCCACTGAAAGAAGTAGTGTCACTCAAATTGTTCCAGTAGCTTGTTTTCGGACTCCTTGCGGTAGCCTGGCACACACACTCTACAGTTACCCCTACCAGGTGGTTTGGTTCAAAGTGGGCACAATCTCAAACACACACCTAGTAACAGGCATCAAGAGAGGCCCCTCTTGCAGGTGCTGGCGGTCTGTGTGCAGGTCCAAGGCGGTCTTCTCTGCAGCAGAAAAGAACCATGGTGGCCTCAGAGACCACACAGACCACCACCATCCAATTGACCAGGAGCCAGATTGGAGGTCCAGGTGATCATGTCCTGACTGCTACTCTGCTGCTTGTTACTGTTTGCTATCACTAAACCTCCGAGACTTCCTGGCCAATCGCCAACGCTAGCAAGTCAGGGGAGAGAAGAGGAACCTTGTAGACACTGCAGCCATCAACAGGATTAAATGCCTGTTATAGTGATTTCATGAGTTGCTTTATTGCGCGTGGAGTTTGGACGTCCAAGGTCCTTGCTGGTACCAAGGTGTGTCTTCGGGTCCTCCTCTAATCTCAATGGCCGCCCTTTACTTGTCTCTTCCCTGGCACTGTATCCTTGCATCACTTGACCGCACATTACTTGACTCTTCCCTGGCATCGTATCCTTGCATCGCTTGACCACCCTTTACTTGTCTCTTCCCTGGCACTGTACCCTTGCATCACTTGACCGCACATTACTTGACTCTTCCCTGGCATCGTATCCTTGCATCGCTTGACCACCCTTTACTTGTCTCTTCCCTGGCACTGTATCCTTGCATCGCTTGACCACCCTTTACTTGTCTCTTCCCTGGCACCATATCCTTGAATTGTTTGGACCCCCTTTACTTGTCTATTACCTGGCACTGTATCCTTGCATCGCTTGACCACCCTCTTGACTCTTCCCTGGCACCGTATCCTTGCATCACTTGATCACCCTTTACTTGACTCTTCCCTGGCACCGTATCCTTGCATCGCTTGACCACCCTCTTGACTCTTCCCTGGCACTGTATCCTTGCATCACTTGATCACTCTTTACATGTCTCTTCCCTGGCACCTTATCCTTGCATCACTTGACCACCCATTTGACTCTTTCCTTGCACTGTATCCTTGCATCACTTGACCACTCTCTTGACTCTTACCTGGCACTGTACCCTTGCATCACTTGACCACCCTTCACTTGTCTCTTCCCTGGCACCGTATCCTTGCATCACTTGGCCGCCCTTCACTTGTTTCTTCCCTGCACCGTATCCTTGCATTGCTTGACCACCCTTCACTTGTCTCTTCCCTGGCACTGTATCCTTGCATCACTTGACCACCCTTTACTTGTCTCTTCCCTGACACTGTATCCTTGCATCACTTGACCACCCTTCACTTGTCTCTTCCCTGGCACTGTATCCTTGCATCACTTGACCAAACTTTACTTGTCTCTTCCCTGGCACTGTAGCCTTGCATTGCTTGACCACCCTTTACTGGTCTCTTCCCTGGCACTGTATCCTTGCATCACTGGACCACCCTTTACTTGTCTCTTCCCTGGCACCGTATCCTTGCATCACTGGACCACCCTTTACTGGTCTCTTCCCTGGCATTGTATCCTTGCATTACTGGACCACCCTTTACTTGTCTCTTCCCTGGCACCGTATCCTTGCATCGTTTGAACACCCTGTACTTGTCTCTTCCCTGGCACGGTATCCTTGCATGATTTGACAACCCTCTTGACTTTACCCTGGCACTGTATCCTTGCATCGCTTGACCATCCTTTACTTGTCTCTTCCCTGGCACAGTATCCTTGCATCACTTGACCACTGTTTGACTCTTCCCTGACACTGTATCCTTGCATCACTTGACCACCCTTCACTTGTATCTTCCCTGGCACCATATCCTGCATCGCTTGACCACCCTTTACTTGTCTCTTCCCTGGCACCATATACTGCATTGCTTGACCACCCTTTACTTGTCTCTTCCCTTGCACTGTATCCTTGCATCGCTTGACCACCCTTTACTTGTCTCTTCCCTGGCACCATATCCTTGAATTGTTTGGACCCCCTTTACTTGTCTATTACCTGGCACTGTATCCTTGCATCGCTTGACCACCCTCTTGACTCTTCCCTGGCACCGTATCCTTGCATCACTTGGCCGCCCTTTACTGGTCTCTTCCCTGGCACCGTACCCTTGCATGACTTGACCGCCCTTTACTTGTCTCTTCCCTGGCACCGTACCCTTGCATCACTGGACCACCCTTTACTTGTCTCTTCCCTGGCACTGTATCCTTGCATCACTTGACCACCCTTTACTTGTCTCTTCCCTGGCACCGTATCCTTGCATCACTGGACCACCCTTTACTTGTCTCTTCCCTGGCACTGTATCCTTGCATCACTTGACCACCCTTTACATGTCTCTTCCCTGGCACCGTATCCTTGCATCACTTGGCCGCACTTTACTGGTCTCTTCCCTGGCACCATATGCTTGCATCACTTGACTGCCCTTTACATGTCTCTTCCCTGGCACCGTATCCTTGCATCACTTGACCACCTTTTACTTGTCTCTTCCCTGGCACCGTATCCTTTCATCACTTGACCAGCCTTTACTTGACTCTTCCCTGGCACCGTATCCTTTCATCACTTGACCACCCTTTACTTGTCTCTTCCCTGGCACTGTATCCTTGCATCACTTGACCACCCTTTACATGTCTCTTCCCTGGCACCGTATCCTTGCATCACTTGGCCGCCCTTTACTGGTCTCTTCCCTGGCACCATATGCTTGCATCACTTGACTGCCCTTTACATGTCTCTTCCCTGGCACTGTATCCTTGCATCACTTGACCACCTTTTACTTGTCTCTTCCCTGGAACCGTATCCTTTCATCACTTGACCAGCCTTTACTTGACTCTTCCCTGGCACTGTATCCTTTCATCACTTGACCGCCCTATACTTGTCTTTTCCCTGGCACCGTATCCTTGCATCAGATGACCGCCCTTCACTTGACTCTTCCCTGGCACTGTATCCTTGCGTCACTTGACCACGCATTACTTGTCTCATCCCTGGCACCGTATCCTTGCACTGCTTGACCACCCTTTTTGCTTGACTCTTCCCTGGCACCTTATCCTTGCATCGCTTGACCACCCTCTTCACTCTTCCCTGGCACCTTATCCTTGCATCGCTTGACCACCATCTTGACTCTTCCCTGGCACTGTACCCTTACATCACTTGATCACTCTTTACATGTCTCTTCCCTGGCACCTTATCCTTGCATCACTTGACCACCCTTTACTGGTCTCTTCCCTGGCACCGTATCCTTTCATCACTTGACCACCCTCTTGTCTCTTCCCTGGCACCGTATCCTTGCATCACTTGATCACCCTTCACTTGTTTCTTCCCTTGTGCCGTATCCTTGCATCGCTTGACCGCACTCTTGACTCTTCCCTGGCACCGTATCCTTGCATTGCTTGGCTACCCTTTACTTGTCTCTTCCCTGGCACCTTATCCTTGCATCTCTTGACCACCCTCTTGACTCTTCCCTGGCACTGTATCCTTGCATTGCTTGTCTCTTCCCTGGCACCGTATCCTTGCATCAGAACACCGCCCTTCACTTGTCTCTTCCCTAGTACCATATCCTTGCATCAGATGACCACCCTTTACTTAACTCTTCCCTGGCACTGTATCCTTGCATCACTTGATCATCGTCTTGACTCTTCCCTGGCACCATATCCTTGTATCGCTTGACCACCCTCTTGACTCTTCCCTGGCACCGTATCCTTGCATCACTTGACCACACTCTTGACTCTTCCCTGGCACCGTATCCTTGCATCACTTGACCACCCTTTACTTGTGTCTTCCCTTGCGCCGTATCCTTGCATTGCTTGACCACTCTCTTGTCTCTTCCCTGGCACCGTATCCTTGCATTGCTTGACCACCCTCTTGACTCTTCCCTGGCACCGTATCCTTGCATCACTTGGCCACCCTTCACTTGTCTCTTCCCTGGCACCGTATCCATGCTTTGCTTGACCACCCTCTTGTCTCCCTCTCTAGTTGATGGAGCTGAAATGGAAGGAGAGCAGGCTTGTCAAGTCGCTGGAGAAGCTGAAGGAGCAGGAGCTGCTGCAGTACAACCCCATCAACTGGAGCGGCACCTTGAAGTGAACCGTGGAGACCCGCATGTGCACTTATTCCACCACCTCAAGGGCAAGGCGGCCGAACCCTCCACTGTTAAATAGTAATAAAAAAAAAAGTTGAGTCAAACTCAAGAGCACAGGTCTCCAATCTTGGTCTTTGGGTTGTCGTCGGTTCCACAAAGCTTGCCCACGGAGCGTGGAGATTTGCTGAAGAGGATCCCATAGAATTGGACGTCAAAGTGGCCACAAGTTCATCATTAGAACATTTGTGTTTGGAGTTACTCTGTTGAACCCCGACCTGCTTAATGCTGCTAATGCGAAGACCTACTCGATAAATTCCACTCCATTGGCCCAAATACCACTACAGATGACTTTAGGTTTAGTAGTATGTGATCTAATTTTGCCACACTTTAACTTAATTAAGGGATAATGGTAATTTATTTTATTTGAATGAAAAAGAAACAATTAGGATTACCTTTTAAATTGAATTGGTTGCACTAAATCAATCAAGGGTTAGGGTAAAATATTGAATTTCATTTAAATTAGTTAAGTCGGAATGTTAGGGTAAACTATTTAAGTACGTTTAATTTTAAGAAGTTGATAGCAATTTTTTAGTGTCCTATACATTTAAGGTTAGGGTTCATAATTGAATTTGCTTAAAATTAGAGCAAATTAATTATGTGCTATTTTTATGTTCATTTGTTTTAAATTAATTAATGGTAAAGTGTTTTCATTTGGGTTAGTTTAAGGTTACTATTTAAATTGCAGAAAGGGTAATTTGGTTAAAGGAAGGATAATTTGCTTTAAATTAAATTACTCTATGTCTGGCATAAATGGGAGGTTAAGGTTGGTAACAACATTCATTTAATTAGAATTAGGGCTAGAATTACAGTTACAATCAAATTATGTTAATTAATTAATGTAATTAAATGAAATTAATATAAAGTAATGAAATAAAATTTGCTTTAGTTTAAAAATGTCCGGGTAGTGGTTTTGAAGTGGTTGGATTATAGATTTAATATCTACATTTGGTCTGTGGCACATGTCGACGTAGTGGCTTTGACATAGTGGTATCTTGAAGGAAATGGACCCTGAGGTGTAACACAGCCATTCCCTCACAGTTACTCAGGATTCATTCATAAATGTAGAACCCTGAGCTGTGATGGAGCCTTCTTGGTCTTTTTCTGGGGTCCTACAAAGGAAAGTGATCTTCTGAGGTAGAGGATCTGTGTGACAAGCATCATCCAGATGGCGTGAAGAGCCGTCACATACATGCATGCCAGAGCCAGCTTCGCTCTCACATACACTCCGCTCATTATTTCACATTCATACACTGACTGTGCTAGGTGTCTGCAGTGTTCACCTTTGCAATGTTACTCCTTCAGGAGGAGTAACAGGGCTCCTTGCTTTTGGGCGGCTATAACAATTGAACTGGTATATGTCCCTTGCTTCGAAATACCCCAAATAAAATTATGCATTTGAAATTGTAGCTGGGTTATGAAATCATTGTTGACCATTACAAGGAAGGTATTGAAAATATGAAGACAACTTGGCAGTTTGCAAATATTTTTATTGATCCTACTAATCCAGGAAATAAATGCATACATTTGTAGATTTATATAGAGTGGCTAATTATCTGTGAGGGCATCCAGGCGCTGTCCATGGACACAGGGAGATTCAGAGATGTGCCCAGAATCACAGGATGTTGAGCCATTGCCAAGACTCAAACCCAGATCCCCAACTCCTGAGTCGGAAGCTCTGACTGGAAAAAATATAAGTAACCACCTACTCCTATCCAACGTCAGCTAAAAGTGACAGGTATTGAGTTTCACAAAAGTGGTAGAGACATAGGGGCAGATTTATGAGGCCCTTGCGCCTCATTTACGCCGCCGGTGCGTCACCTTTGTGACGCAGCGGTGGCGCAAATCCTGCGCCATGCCGCGGGGTATTTACAACGTGACGCATCTGGGAGATGCGTCACGTTGTAAAGCCCTGCGCCAGCAGTAGGCGTACCTGTGCAGCGGGGGCGTTCCGTAGCAGGAACGCCTCCTAAAAGTGGCTGAGTGAAATCTACAAGATTTCACTCAGTCACTTTTGAGCCCATGCTGCGTCAAAACCCTGCGCCTGCTTGAAGCAGGCGTAAGGATTGACGCAGCATTGTGAAGATAGGTCCCCCCAAAGCATTGCTGGAGCTGCGTCGCGGTTGCGACGCAACTCCAGCAATCCGCCACTTTTACGGCACAGATGCGTCACGCATCTGTGCCGTTTTTGCCCCATGGTGCGCCGCATTGTAAATGCGGCGCATCCATGGTGGCGGAGCTGTGGCGCACAATAACTGGCGCATCCCTGCTGATATGCAGGGATGCGCCAGTTATTATAAATCTACCCCATAGTTGTTAAGACTCCCAGATAAGTAATGGCTTTGGGTGCCCACCCCAAAGGGGCGTCTGCTTGGGATCCTCAGCCTCGGTGGTGTGGAGGGGTAGGGTTTGATTCACGCGTCTTCTTTAGACTGATCTTAACTCAGATGCTAAATTGAATTTCTTCATTTCGGCTACTACTGACTGGATCAAATCGGTCATGGGAGCTCGTGTCATTAGGATGTCACCTTCAAAAGGGTTCATGTTATCAGTTCTGCTCCCTACGTTCATTGGGGTGTTCTCTGAAGCTGTGTTCTGGGGTCTCTAATGCGGGGAGTAAGAGGATGGGGAGACACAGCAACCAGTAATGTACACGTGTGGTCCAGACCCGGAAGCCATTTACTAAGATTCTCTCCAGGGTGTTTCAATTGTTTGCCAACACCTTCTTCACAAAGTTTGGGCCCAAAGATGGTATCTCCCGACCTATACCTATAAACTACCAGTCTACTTGGACAATTGATGTTTCAGCCTCAAGCTAACGAGGATCCCCGGACCTTCTTCCGGTCTGGTTAGCTAGATTGACAATGCTATTGATATGTATGAAAGCGAAGCAAGATGTAGGTCATTAGATGTGGGTCCGTCAAAAGTGGGAGCAGAGAGTCCAGCACGATGACCAGTTTTCTAGTACATTTTTGCTGTTCATGCTGAATGGTTAGACAGTGTTTGGGAGTTGTTCCAGGCCCAGCTCTCACCGTGCTGCTGCATCGCTTTTGCTCCTGTCGTCTCCTTGCTTTTTCCTTGCTTTTTGAGTGTCTTCTTCTTGCTTTTTCTTCAATGTCACTGTGTTCTCATTGCCTTGTCCCCTGTTGTTTGAGTGCCTTCTCCTTGTTCTTGCCTCATTTTCACTGCTTTCTCCTTGCTTTTTCCCATGTTTTGGGTGCCTTTTCCTTGCTTTCCCTTCGTTTTCATAGCTTTTTCCATGTTTTCCCCTGTTTTTTTAATGCCTTTTTCTTGCTTTCCCTTCATTTTTACTGCTTTCTCCCACTTTTGTGAGAGGCTTTGCTTACTTTTGCCTCAATTTTCCCAGCTGTCTTCCTGTTTTCCCCTCATTGGGACTGAATGAATGGCTCGCCAAGAAGCAGGCAGCAACTCCAGCGCCTTGAGACCCTCACGGGTGATTTGCTGTGCTTTATGAATCCTTCATTGATTGTACAAAAGGACGCTTCAGCTTCTGCCATCACTCTAGTGATTGAAAAGGTTATGTGGCGTCTGTGATTTGAGTTTGGCTCCGCACAGTATAATGTCTTAAAGACGTCACGAGAAGTTTCCAATAAATTGTGTTGTGTAGAAATCTCCCCAAGGGGTGGGCATGAAGCGGGATGAATCTCTGCAACATAAGAATGACTGGTTTTGATTTTACGTCTGTGAGCTGGGATCCGGTCAGCTTTGTTTCTCTTTTTAGGTCTCACCTACTAGGCAGCACATGAGCGGCCTGTTGAAAGAATATTATTAGCTTACAGCGGGCTTAGAGCCCGCCCAATTCTTACCATTGGTTGACTTCACTGTCACTCATTTGCTTGCTTCTTATTCATTAGCATGTGGGCTTATCTTCCTTTTCTTGTGTTTGTCCCCTGGAGGGATTCGTTGTATCCTTCCACTGCACTCTTTTCTGGTGATATTTTGTTTCGTTTTCTTTAAGCACTCTACGAGAGTGTGAGAGTTTTCCAGCAGTCTCCCTTGTGTAGTTCCCACCTCCACTGCGCTCGCTCATATTTCTCTTTCGCTGTCTTTTTGAATCTCCCCTGCCCCCCTCCATGATGCCTGTATGCACCCTACATTTATTTTTCAGCCGTGCACATCTCCCCCACTTCCATGTTGTGCTCTCACTCGCCATTTGCTCCCACCACTTTCCTCTCTCTCCATTTGGTTCTAACACCTGCAACTTCCGTGTTCCTTTCCCTACTTGCACCCTGTGTATTGTTCCCCCTGATCCAACGCCTGTATTGCTTCCCCCACCAATACTGCTTTTTTTCCGCTTTTTTCTTTGCAATGACTGTGCACTTATACATATGCACTACCCTACATGCATCACTTGGTATGCATACAGACACTTTGCATGATCCCTAAATTGTTTGCCGTTTACGCTCGTAGCACTCAGGCATGAGGTTTACGTCTCACAGATGTACACGTCCCAAGACCGTCTCATGCGCTTATAGAGCGATCATCTCTATACCAAAGTGACTGCTGGTGCGAAGTGATGTGACAAAGATCATTAGTACATGTGTGCGACTTGTGGGAGTGCTAACAATGGAACATTCTCTCTTCCCAGGCATCACATCCCTGCAGGCGGAACCAGCTCCATGGCACGAGCAATGAATTTGAACTGGATGGCAAATGCCACCTTAAATGTTTGTGCCTGGTACGAGTTACAAAAGTAATGCCAACGCAACACAAAGCATTAGTAAATCTAGGTGAAAGGGTTTCTGTGTCCCAGAGTGTGGAAAGTTCTAAGAGAGCTCTTTGTGTGCCCTCTTACAAGAGCTTTCAGTGACTCCCACTTGCAATGACTTTGAATAGAGCTGCAATTCATTGTATGTCAAATGCAAAGAAGAGACCGCTCTCCCAGAGGACAGATCTCCATCTGAAGATCTAGACATGAGAGGTCAAAAGTAGTCTGAAGACAGCTCCGTATGGAGTTGGGATTTCAGGTGAACGCACACCGCATACTGGTGAACTAACCTACACCTGCACCGCCAAGGAGGCTTCTGGGAACTGGAGGGTGGGGGGAGCGTCTCTACAATGGTCCTCCTTATGAGAGGGGGAGATAGCAGAGCCATGATTAATGATTTCAGCCAGTATCTCTTTTCTCAGGTACCTCAAGTTTTCAGCCACAGAATGGGGAATAACTCACCTGGCCTGGAATTTCCAGGTCAAACACCTAGTTGTGGCCCCGAATGCAGGAATTTTCCAAGCACATTTTCAATCTGCTTTCAGAAAAACATATTTGGTTTCCCGGATTGCGTTCTGGACACTGATAATATCTGTAGTTGGGTACTGAGGTGTCGCCCTACAGAACAATACTCTGCCCGACTCCTAATGGGCCCGAAGTAGGGGCCTGAGTGGGGCAGTCCGACCTGCTGGCTCTTAGATCACGTTTTGACCCCTTGTTCTAATCGATTTGCACTAAAATTGTTGGAGTGAACCCACAAAGTTATTATACTATTGAAGGAATGAAGGGCAATCTTCATAAAAACATAAAACTGGCTGTTTATTGAGGAGTTCCATCCTACTGGTGTAGCGCTGATGCACTATCTTCACACTGGGAAGTCAGTTCTCAAGTCTGAAATTTTCTCTATTGGAACATCAGTCTCTCCTCTTGTTCTTCAGCTTCAGTCAATGCTTAATTTGTCAGACCCAAAGTTTTACTCAGAATTCTGTGACTAGTACTAATCAAAGCCAGACGTGCCATATACCAGGGCTGTGATATCTTGATTCCACCCCATGCCTCTTTATTCCACCACCAGGCAACCAGCCCCATTATCAAGGCCAGACTAGCCGCGACGGGCATCAGGCGTTTCCCCCAGGAGGGACCAGTTTTGTAGCAGTGCAGCAGTTTTAAAAATCAAGGGGCAGATTTATGTTTCCTGGCGCATCCCTGCAAATCAGCAAGGATGCGCCAGGAATGATGCGTCACGCAAGTTTACCCTTGCGCCACACATGATGCGCCGCATTTACAATGCGGCGCATCATGGCGCAGGAATAAACAGATGCGTGACGCATCCGATGGCGTAAGGTTGGCGCAGTGCTGGAGTTGCGTCGCAAGCGCGACGCAACTCCAGCACTGTTCCAACCTACCCTATCCCTAACATGGTGCGTCAAGCCTTACGCCTGGAAGCAGGCGCAGGGTTTTGACGCATCAGCGTTGGGAAAGTGACTCAGTCAAATCTTATAGATTTGACTGAGTCACTTTTCAGGGGCGTTCCTGCGACGGAACGCCCCCCCCCTCTGTCGACACGCCCACGTGAAACCTGACGCAGGTTTTACGTGGCGCAGGGCTTTACATCGTGACGCATCTCCATAGATGCGTCACGATGTAAATATGGCGCAACGTGGCGCAGGGTTTACACCACCGCTGCGTCACAAAAGTGACGCAACGGCGGCGTAAAAGTGGCGCATCTCCGATATAGATCTGCCCCCAAGTTCCTTGTATATCCAGCAGTTTTCAGGCAACAATAAAAGTGTCAACATAACTTTGGTGATTAACGAGCCTGTTGGAGAGAGATGGCAGTTTTGTCTCGTCTAAGGTAGTGCAGGGGGTTAAAATGCCTGCTTCAAAGAGCGCGCCATGCAGCTCACAGACCAGTATTTTATATGCATAGCTCAGTGGGTCACTGCTTTTGTACAGAGATTCTTTTGTTACTGTGCAGGTTATAAGTTTCATACGTAATCTAGCACAGTGATCTATGAACGGCCATCAAAGAGCTACATGCAAACTGCATGGTACAGGTTAGAAAGTTGTTTTTACTAAGTCTTTCATTATTATAATATTGCTAAAAAGGGTTTGTTTGGGTAGAAATACATTCTTTATTACTAAAGCTAACCCTAACCAGTGGGTTATGTTCTAAGTCTTGAGTTTGTGCTTCTCCAGAACAAGCACTCTTAAAAAATGCCCACCAGAATGGGGTCGTGCCTCCTACACCTTGTAGTGCCCTTTGTCTTATGTAACGCTTTCTATACACTGGTTTGCACATGTATGATTCATCGTCTCTGTAAGTGTGTGTTTGAGATGTAAACTAAGTGCTCCGGCACCCTTCACTGGTATGAGAGGAGCTATACAACAAATGAAATCCACACGAGAGGGTTTATGGAGAGAAGACAGACACTGATGGAGAGTGATAGTGCGGGAACCATTGAAGAGCCCCAACAAAGATTGGGGTATCCTGGTGCACAGTAAGGTCATCATTTACTATGCTTTATAAGCTAATACAAACTGAATATATAATGACAAATGTATTATAGAATGCACCATTTTCCCCTACATTTTCTTGGGAGGGGAAAGAACCCCTGCAAAGCCCCTTCTTTGTAGTGGTCAGGCTCACTCGCTAGGCACCATGCGGGGCTAGTCTGACAAACTTTGCCAGGGCTTCTTTGGGTTCCCAGTCCAGCCCTGCCTTGTATCGCACTCTTGCAGATACCCGCTTTCATCCTAGGTCTTCCTTTTTCCATCGTTTCTTTCTCCTACTCTCCCCCGGTGTGTTTTCTCTCTCTTGTTTTGGGTCACAGTCTAATGAGAAAGAATAAGCACCGCTCCCTAAAAATGAGTGGCGGTGGGCCACACCTGCAAACACCGGGTCAAATTAAGCACTGATGAGATGTCCTGCTGTACAGTAGTGGGGTTTGTTATTTAGATAAGTAATTATAGCAAGTAAATGTACATAACTAGGTGTATAGTAAAGAACTGACCATAAACTATCGAAAAGTGATACGAAAATGAGAATATTTTCTTACACACACAGGTATTGATTATGAAAAAATATATTTAATATTGCAGTAGTGGGGTTTGAACAGAGCCATTGTTTATTGTTCATCCAAGTTTGGCCTTCATGGCCGCGAAGCATTTGGTCAGCTCTGCTTTTGGGAGCACGCGGCCTCCTGGTTCTGCATCTGGTCTGTTTTTGCTCCATGGCGTTTCGCTCTTCTGATTCTGGCAAAGTGTTCATCTTTGGGAGCAAACGTTTGACAGGAGCCCATTGGTTCCAGCGTTCTCCAGTGGTGTGCATTAGGCAATGTATGTCGACTGAAAGAACTGGGGCATTTTGAAGAAACGTTCAATCCTACTAAGATGGAATGTGGCACGGAGCTCTACGTGGGTTGAAAATTCATGAGTCAACCTCACCGCAAACATGGAGGATACAAAGTAAGGACTCGATTTAACTAGTCCAAACATAGGCACCCTACTGAGAGAACAAGGTTGAAGTGAACTACCCGATCAGACCCGTGTGCCAGGAGCAGGGACGGTCTTCACCCAGTTCAATTATAGGATTCATGCTTCAAGAAACGGTGCACATTTAGCACAGGATGAAACACGTCTGTGATCCTTGAACATCTTTGAGAGCAGACAGGTAAAGGTAACACAAGCGATAGCTTTTGCCATCTACGCCTCTTGCTTGGTAGTTACAATGCGGGAAAAAATGGAAGTCGATCTGTAAAAATATGAAAACACGAAGCTGGACCGTGCCCCTTGCATCAGGGGTGGTAAAATAAATTCTCTTGTATTTACTACTGTAATGACCACAACTCAGCAGATTCCACTGCAAAAGACATACCCACCCCCGCTCCACCCATTTGTGTTCCTGTCCAGCACTTTGAGAAAGGACATTTCTATGGAATGCCACCCTCACCGCCCACCCCATTGAGCACTCTCTGGTTCAGTGTTTGCCAATAACTCAGCCATGGCTCAGAGACCAACCTGACCAAACAGAAGACCCCAACCACCAAAAACACAAAATGGACACAAACAAGGAGTTTCAAGTTTTGGGGCGAGGTTTATTCTCCTGAGATAGTGACTAAGGAAGTGGGAAACGCAGAACATTGGCCACTGTGCAGGGAATGTACTGTTTATGCGTTTTTTCTCTCTCCAACATCTGTTTGCAATAGTTTTTTATTAATCGTGCAAATAAAGTTTTTCACTTTGAACATTGACCACAATAGAATACCAGTGCCTACAGACTGCTGACACCGTGCTGGGAGCTATATAAATATCACCATTCATTCATGCCCTTTGTACAGGGTATTTAAAATTGTTGGGGTGGGGGGGGGGGGGGTGGACATGACCTAATTTCCCCCAGATTGCCCTGGTAATCCCTGCCCTCATACCCTCAGCTGAGTTTGGCCACAGGGCTAAGTGTGAAAAACAAAGTGATGGTTGTAATGTTTGAATGAATTTCAGGCAATCGTTATTTCACGCGACATTGTGCTACATCAGTTTTACACACTGTGCCACTACGGACAGGGACCAGTCATAAACAAATAGTTTTTCATCCTTCCCCGGGCAGACAAAGCACAACTTGTGGAAAGGGCCCTGGCTTAGAAAGGCGGAAGCAGTCAGGTGCGCTGACTCAACGCCAGGCAAATGTTTGGATTTCACTATCGGTCGACAGTACATGCCTCACCCCTCCTGAAAATAAATAAATAAATAAATATGTGTCTGAATGGGAAGAATGAAATACAAAGACTGCACAGGCGTTTGAACGCTGTTCAAGCCCTCAATAGCAGAAGTAGTAGCCGTGGCCTGAAGTAGGCCACCAGAAATGCCCTAGGGGCTGCCGTGCTGGCTCCAGTGGCTAGGAGATAAGCACTCTGGGGGCATCAATGCATTAAAAGGCAAAAACTAGATGAGCTCACTGTGGGATAAGGGGCGGAGCCATCGCCAGCAGGCGCTCCTGAGAGGGGTGGGACAATTGCATCAGAGGCAGGAGTATTGCCCCTGTTAATTACCAGTAATGCCCCGATTACTTACCGGTAATCTTCATTACTCCGAGTTAGTCTTCCTCGCCACATGACTAACGAAGTGAGCTTCAGCTCCACCACAGAACCCTCCAAAGCAAAAGTTAGCCTCCCATGCCTCCCATCCCTTCCCAACATGGCCGACCCCTACCCCTATGACCACTATAAGAGAAGGGCCGGCCCAACCCCAAAGCCTGAAACTACCAAGCAAAATATGAAGCCGATAGCCAGACAGGGAGGGAGGGACGGGAACTCATGTGGCGAGGAAGACTAACTTGGAGTAATGAAGATTACCGGTAAGTAATCGGGGCATTACCTCCTCGTTAGTCATCCTCGCCACATGACTAACGAAGTGAGCACATACCCAAGCCAAACGGCTTTATGGTATACACAAAACACCACCAAGGCGATGAAAGGTTAACAAAACAACTTTAATACAACGTGTAATGAAAACCACATAGTAAAAACAGGCCAACAAAGGACAAATCAAGGGGCGGCAGTACCCGCACTCAGGACCGCCTCCGCAAAATCCCCAGGAACAGAGCCCCCCAGAACCACCCGGTAATGCTCCATGAACATGTGGGGAGAGGACCACGTTGCCGCCCGGCCAATCTCTTCAGTGGACACACCCTTGAACGAGGCCCAAGACACCGAGACACCCCGGGTGGAACGCCCCTGGACAGACCCTGGGAGGTCAGACCCCTGGGCGCCGTAAGCCAGCAGGATAGCCTGCTTCAGCCAGCGACAGAGTGGAAACGGAAGGCTTGTGCCCCGACCGCACCGGGCCAAAGGTCACAAACAAGCTATCACACTGACAGAAGGAGGCGGTGCGATCCAAGTAGATCTCCACCGCCCGACAGACATCCAACAAGGACAGGGGGACGCCCACCGAGGGGGAAAAGGAAGGCAAGGAAACCTCACGAGAGCAGTTAGCCAATGAGGGAATCTTAGGCAGAAACCGAGGATCATGGCGCAGGACCAGCCCGTCCGGCAGGACCCTCAAGAAGGGGGGAGACCTAAGAAAAGACCCCAGTTCGCCCATGCGGCCGGCCGAGACAATGGCGACCAAGAAAACCACCTTGAAGGTGAGAAACTTCGGATCAACAGACAGAAGCGGCTCAAATGGCGGACCCTGCAGAGCCCGCAGGACCAAGGGAAGGTCCCAAGGAGGAGAAAGGCAAACAGCCCTAGGCCGTCTCAGAGAAAAGCTGCGCAGCAAGCGGGCCACCAAGGAATCCAGGAGGTCTAGGTCCGGACTGCGGAAGACCCGCAGGGCAGCCTACTGAGCCCTAAGAGTGGAGGTAGCCAACCCCAGTGAAAAACCCTCTGCCAAGAAATCCAGAACCCTCATGGGATCCACTGACACCGGGTCAGAACCCAGCAACCCGCACCAACGAGAAAAAGAGGACCAGTGCCTGGAATAGGATAACAAGGTCGAAGACCGCCGGGACCCCTGCAACAAAGCAACCACCCCCGGGGAACACCCCTGGGCCAACAAGGTCACCCTCTCAACAGCCAAGCCTGCAGATGGAGCCGGCGCAACACCGCCCCGGGCAGAGGAGGGCCCCGCAAGGGGAACGGGTGATCTGGAATCGGCCAGCAAGACCGAATCGCCAGCTCGCCCAGGAGAGGATACCAGGAGCGGCGCACCCAACCGGGAACCACCAGAGCCCGGTCCAAACGGATCTTGCAAAGGACCCGAGCAATCAAGGGGAACGGAGGGAAGGCATAGAGGAGACCCCGAGGCCACGGGAAGGACAGAGCATCCACCCTCCAGACCCCCGGACACGAATGGAGAGTGCAGAAGCAGGGCAGGAGAGCATTCTCCGACTCCGCGAACAAATCCACCCGGGGAAGGCCAAACAGGTCCACCAGGAGGCGAAAGACCGACGGCGCCAGGGAGAGGGCACTCAAAGGAGCGAACACCCGACTGAGACGGTCCGCTACCACATTCTCCGACCCCGGGAGATAGACCGCCCTGATCGACAAGACCGCACCCTCCGCCCAGGACAACAGTTCCCGGGACAGCAACCACAGGGAGCGCACCCGGCAACCCCCCTTGTGGTTGATGTAACACCGCACCACCTGGTTGTCTGTCCGAACCAACACATGATGACCCTGGAGGGAGGGAGCAAAGTCCCGGCAAGCCAGCAGGACCGCCTTCAACTCGCGGTAGTTGGAGGAGCAGCGTGACAGAAGAGGACCCCAGTGACCCTGAACCGACCGGGATCCCAAGGTCGCCCCCCAGCCCAGGTGGCTGGCATCGGTCGTGACAACCCGGGACGGGGAGACCAGAAAGGGAAACCCTCCGAGAGATGGGATGCCACAAGCCACCAGCCCAGGTCGGACCGGATCAGGGGAGACACCGGAACCGGAGCCTCGTAGTCCTCAGAGCGGGGGTCCCAAAGCGAAAGGAGGTGATTGACTAAGGGGTACAGGTGAAGGCGAGCCCAGGGGAGAACATTGATGGTAGCAGACATCAACCCCTTAACCCGCAGCCACAGACTCACAGGAGCACAATCCCGCCCCAGAAGAGCCCCCAGATCCCGCCACAAGACACTGCGGCGTGCCAGGGGCAAGAACACCTTCCCCTGAAGCATGTCCAACCGGCCCCCAATGAAGATCAAGTCCTGGGTGGGTTCGAGGTGGGATTTCCGGAGGTTGATCAGGAAGCCGTGGGCAGACAGGACCTCGCAGACCCTCCGGACGTGAAGCCTCCCCTTCGAAAAAGAAGAAGCAGAGATTAGCCAGTCATCCAAGTAGGGAAAGACCCTGATCCCCTCCTGGTGTAGGATGCCCACCAAGGGCGCCAGGACCTTGGTGAACACCCTCGGGGCAGAAGACAAACCAAAAGGGAGTACCTGGAATTGGAAGTGGCAGGAACCCACACAGGACCGGAGGAAGGGCTGAGAAGACAGGTGCACCGGCACATGGAGGTAGGCATCCAAAAGATCCAGGGAAGCCACCACCTCCCCCTGGACCAGCAGCGGAAGAATCTCCTGCAGGGAAAGCATTTTGAACTTAGTGTGAGGAATGAAAGAATTCACCAGTTTTAAGTCCAAAACAGGCCGAAAATCCCCAGACACCTTTCTTACCAGGAACAGAATGGAGTAAACGCCGAGTCCCCGCTGAGACGGTGGAACAGGCCGGATGGCCCCCTTCACGAGCAGGTCTTGGATGCCAGCGAGCAAGGCCGCCCTCTTGAACGGAGAGGAAGGCAGCGGGGTAGCGCGGAAGGCGCCCGGAGGAGGGGAACTGAAGGAGATGGTGAGACCCTCCCTCACGATCCGAAGAACCCACAGGTCCGAGACCGAGGACTCCCAAGCCGGAAGGAAGTGACGAAGACGGCCGCCCACCGGAGGCCCACCCGCGGGGCCAGAAGATAGTCAGGACTTGGGAGCGGAGGTGGAAGCAGCAGGCTGAGACCGGGACTTGGAGAACAAGGGGGCGCCCAGGCCGCGACCCCGATCTCGAAAGGGCGCACTCCCCCTGGGCGTGGACGAGGTGGAAAACGCCCTCTTGGGACCCGGAAAGCGGGCCCTGGACGAACAAAGGGGAGCCAGCAGCTTCCTGTCCTCAGCCGACTTCTTGACCATCTCCTCCAGGGAAGATCCGAAAAGCTTCGGTCCGGAAAAGGGAATCCTCATCAATAAGGCCTTTTGGGCAGCCTCCGCCTTCCAATTGCGCAACCAAATCTGCCGCCTGGCCTGAAAAGCAGCGCCCCCAGCCGCAGCAGAAGCCCCCAAGGTGTCAAAGGAGATGTCAGACAGGAGCCGGGTTTGCTGCTCCATAAGCGCCAGGGTAGGTACCACATCCGCCCCCTGATCCAGCAACTCCGCCAAGGACTGGAAATCCTTCAACAAGGACTGCACCGTGTAGGACAAGTAGGCAGAGGCCCGAATGGAAAAATTGGCTGCCTAGTAAGCTCGTTTGGCCTCAGCCTCCACCCGCCTGTCAACAGGGTCCGAGGGTGAGGCGTCCTCGGAAATGATGGAACCCTGCGAGGCAAGCCCCGCCATCAGAGAGTCAACCTTGACAGAAGAAGGGTACTCCTTTGCAAAGTCCTGGATGGCATAGCGCTTCGCCAGGTATCTCGGGAAGGCCTGCTTGTCAATCTCCAACCACTCCCCATCCAACACCTTTTTGACAGAGGAATGAAGAGGCAGAGACTCCGGCTCCTTATGCTGATACTGCAAGAAGAAGTCTTCTGAAAGGTCCGAAGCCGCCGGAGCTGGAAAGGCCAAGTTCTGCTTGATGTGAAGAAGGACCTCCCGCAACTCCTGACCCTGCACATAGCGCCCCCGGAGATCCTCCTCCTCCCCCTCAGCGTCAGAAACCGAAGAGGGAACCAAGAGAGGACGTTTAGGGGAGGAGGGACCCGGCACCGAGCGCTGCGCAAAAGCAGCCGAAACCACGGCTTGAATCATATCCTGAATGGACTGCAGGGTGATCGCCTCAGGAGGAGCCTGGGAGGGCTGGACATCCCCAACAGGGACCTCCCCACCTTCCATCATGAAGGAATAGCAAGAATTCCAGCACACCAGCGAGCAAGGTAAAGACACACCAGCACAGTGATACACGAAAAATGAGAAAGAAAACCCCCGGCTCCTAAAAAGGGAAAGGAAGGCGGGAGAAA
This sequence comes from Triturus cristatus, assembly GCF_964204655.1. Classification (NCBI taxonomy): domain Eukaryota; kingdom Metazoa; phylum Chordata; class Amphibia; order Caudata; family Salamandridae; genus Triturus; species Triturus cristatus. The sequence goes on along the minus strand of NC_140592.1, from coordinate 27,536,059 downwards.
CACCCGGCAGGACAAGCCCCCAACGAAGCCCCGCCCCCGGGACAATGAGGCCGGCCCACAGCCGCGAGAACTAACAGCGCGCACGAAGCACCGCCGCCGGCCCCGGAGCATACAGCCCAAGCCCGAAGAGAGCACCACAGGACGCAGGTAAGCAAGCGCCACAGCACCCCTACGGCCGCTCCGGCGCAGAAAACACAGCGCCGGAGTCAAACAGGCCGGTCCGAAACCCCACAGAGCCGCCGCCTCCCCCAACGCCACGAGGGGCAGGCGGGCAGGCGAATACGCGGCTCGGGGACAAAATCATGCAAACAAGCAAAGCACCCGCCCGCCCACCATAAAACAAGGAGACAGGCGGGAGCCATAAGGAGAGTGCCGCACAGCCGCCGCCCCCACGTATACAATAAAAGGCGGGCGGCGAAGGAAATGGTACGGCACCGAGTCCAGGGAAACACAGAAGGGGACCGGAAAGACCGGCCCCCACGCATCTCCCCCCTCCCCCCCCTGAAAACCCACGGCTCGCTAAAGCAGAGCCTCACCGGCACCAAGGCAGCAGCAACCGCCACACACACCGGGGGCAACAAGCAGGGGAAACAAACAAGGTCCAAGCCCCTAGGGTCCGCTAGAGCAGGACCTCCAACCTGAGAACCAAGTACCCGCTACAGCAGGCACCACTTACCTGACGCACTCTGGAGAGACGTGTGCAGAACAAAAAAAACAGGCTTTGGGGTTGGGCCGGCCCTTCTCTTATAGTGGTCATAGGGGTAGGGGTCGGCCATATTGGGAAGGGATGGGAGGCATGGGAGGCTAACTTTTGCTTTGGAGGGTTCTGTGATGGAGCTGAAGCTCACTTCGTTAGTCATGTGGCGAGGATGACTAATGAGGAGGTAATGAACAGTACCTTAGTCCATCTCATCCTCCAGTCATTACAAATGGGGTGGTTTCGCCTAGCAACGTGAACAATGCAGGAAGATCCTGAAGACGGCCCCACCCTACGAGGGAGCCATAAAGGGGGCTTGCACTCCTGGTTCCTCCTGTTTTTTAGGTCGAGCCTGGGCAACGCATGCGCTGCTCTGCGAGGCATGCTGTATTAGAGTATCGACTTGAAGCCTCGCCCACTCTCCGCCCAGGTTTGTTATTGGCTTGTGTCATTTTCCTTCGTAAATGCTGGCTTCTGATTCGTTAATAAGCTTGTTAGTCCCTCCTTAGTACTGCCTTGTCTTCATTTGTAACCCCCCATGAGCACAGGCCCTTTTGCTTCAGTGATTACACAGTAGGTCTTATTTAGTCTGTAAGCACTATTTTCTTTAAAGAGTTTCTCTTACTGCAGGCACGACAAGCTTTCCTAGAAAATTTAGTGCACCATACACGCGCTTTTACAAAAAAAAGCAGTCTTGTTGACAAACAAATGCTTTTTTGTAAAAGCGACCTATACCGCGCTTTCACTTTAATAGCCACTGTGGACCTTTCTTTAGACACGGCTCGTCTGTAGAAAGGGGCGTGGCCTCTATTAACGTGAAAGAGCAGCATGGGGCACTTGTAAACAACAAGCATTTGCAATGCAATAAGTCTAGCATTTTAGAAACTTTGATCTATTGATATTATAAATGGCAATGCCTTTTATTATTGAAGGTTTTTTAAACAGATAAGTCATTGTCATTTACAATGTAAATAGCTCAAAATCTCGCAATTGCGAGACCTACTGCATTGCAAATGCTTGTGTTTCTTGAACTCTGGGGCGAAGAGGAGGGAGGTCCCTGCTGGGTTCGAACATTTCCCTTGTAATGAGAAGGATGAGTGACGTAGGGGTAATGCCCGATTCAGAGTTGGGTGGTAACGGGAAACCTCTGGTTCGTAGAGGAAGTTGTATTTTATCTGTTCCGAGAATTATCTACCACTTTGGAGTTCCATGCGCAACACTAACCTTTCTGTCTTCCTTTTCATCCCCTCCTTTTTGTTTTTAGATATATTCTATGATTTGAAGTTCTTGTGAAAAAAGTAGTTTAGCCAAAACCGCTTTTAATAAATCAAATCACTTGTGCAACCCTCTACTAGAGGCAGTTCCAAAGAATGATTCTCCACTGTTGTACAATTTTCCAAAGAGGTTTTATCACTCGTGCCACAGATCAGAGGAATTTCTGTTGCTGCAAAGCTGTAAAGTCCCTTCTTCGGATTCCACCAGGATGAAACTGTTCACATTTAATTGCAAGCTCAAGTGAAGGGGGGATAATGAACAGCTCACTTTGGAATTCTGTAGCAGCAAAAGAGATCTCAGGCTTCACACAGAGATTAAATAATTATTACAAATAAATATATACGTGGGGGTTCCTGCCACCCCTTCAATAGACCTGGTTCCTTCTCCATTAATCCTAACCCCATCATGCAATTCCCATCCTCTCAGTAGCATCACACGAGAGGGCGCGCCTTCCCACAACACAAAAGCCAAAATAAAAAAAAGGTGGAGAAATAAGAAATTTACATCAGTCTCCAAAAAAATGGCTAATAGTCCCCACCGAACAGGGGCAGAGCATTGCGGAAGATGGGACAGAGCAGGACTGGCTGGGAAGGAACATTGTGGAAGATGGGACAGAGCAGGACTGGCTGGGAAGGAACATTGTGGAAGATGGGACAGAGCAGGACTGTCTGGGAAGGAACAGGACCGGCTAGAAAGACAGGGTCATGGATAAGGACATGAGGACAGGCAGTAGGACAGGAGGGGATCATCAGAGAACAAAGCAGGAACACCGCGTCAGAGGGGAGAGAAGAAAGGCACTGGCTGACGAAGAGGACAGACGCTCAAACCAGAAGAGAAGGAAAGAGGACAAGTGGGAAGATCACAAGAACAGGCTGGAAAAAGGACTAGGGGGTTAGAAAAAACATGCAGAGGACATATGAAAGCACAGGACATATGAAAGCACACGGCAGAAAGGTGCAGCAAAGAGCACTTTAAGTCACTGCTAGGACTACCAGATGAACGCACGTCACAGAGTCACAACTTTTGAAGTCCTTGGTTTCATCTTACAAATCATTGTATTCAGGTGTGTAAGATGGATAGGGCCAGCAGAACTTAGCCAACCCTACAACTCAGAACACACTGATTTTGTTGACTGAAGGGTCAATAATAAAAGATTGATGTCCAGGTGACCAGCAGTCATTTGGTAACCCTGCTCGTGAGCGTTCATTGTGTGATGTATAACTCTGAAGTCACTCTTCCTGTCCGCAGTGCCCACCTCCACCCTGTGATGCCACTACCACTCTCTGATGGCCCAACCATTCGTTGATGTCCCTCCCACCCTGTGACCCACCCCGCCATGTTAACCAACCATATGAAGCCCCTCCCCCACCCTGAAGACTATAACCCTCCTCAGCCAGCCTCGTCCCAAGCTTGTAAGGCTTGCTTGTCACTTGGTTCAGAAGCCCACACTATTACAAGCCTCCAAGGTGCATTCTGCCCAAAAATGTGACAGAGGAGAGACTGCTTTGGGTGTCGGAAGAAGTGCCCGGGAGTGAACAGAGCAGAGTATTCAGGGCTAGAAAAGTGCCCAGGAGATGGACTCGGAAGCAGGAAGGGGACAGCATGGAGTCCTTAGGACAGGGAGGACTGAGTTCCTGGTGGGACACAGAGACGACTGAGGTCATTAGGACAATAAAGAAATCTCCCACTTGCAATAAAAGTCCAAGAAGTAGAAGGCCAACTTCCATTGCCCCCTCACACAGACCCTGAAAGATTCCCCCCTCAGCACCAGTCACTGCTTCTTCTGCCCATACAGGGGAGGGAGGAACAAAGCTGCCTCAAAACAAGTACAGAGGCACCTTACATGTCTCCAATTAATAAATAAATATCACAACTCAAAGTATTTATCACGTGGCATGCCTCATCAGTTCTTCCACTGCCTCGTCTTCGTATATTGGGGGAGGAGAGCTTTGACACCAGAGCCAATCAGAAAGCAGCAAAAAAAAAACATTTGAAAACCCCATGCAACGAGACTGGTTTCAAATTAGAGCCCACAGCAGTGGCATGAAAGGCAGATCCATCCAAACGCCCCGCCTCGCGTGGTGGCACTTTTCACACAGGTGGACCCCTGGGTCTGCACAGAGCTGCGGCAGCCAGAAGTCAAGTAGTTTGCCCCACATTTCAAGGGCACGTCCTTCAATCACACCATGCTTATCTCCACCAGCAATGAAATAGGACTGGCCAGGCTAGGGTCAACGACGAAAATTAGGGCAAGATGATAGGATGTGGACAGCTGCAAAGGAGCTCTCCACAGACAGACACTTTTCAATTCTTCAAGTCTCAAAGGTTCTTATTCTCTTTTCTAATTTACTATGTCCCTCCTTTACTGTCCTTTCCCTGTCGCCGCTCTTAGAAGGACAGCAAGAGACAGCTTCCAGAGATGGAAGTTGCCGTTTCAAATGCCATCCCAACTAAGGTCGCGTCGCACTTGCTCGTAGATCTAAACATTGTTTTCGGATTAAGAAATGAACTACGAAAGTGAAATAGTTCCGTGAGAACCAAAACTATCATAGAATCCAATGGGTCTTTCAAGATTTGGCTGAGATGTGGTTCTTTAGAAAGAGAGGCGCAGAGGGAGACCTGCAGAATCCATGGAGACTTCTCGTCTGCACCCCCTCTTCCTTCGAAGGCCATTTTAAATCCAGACGTCTTGAGCAGGCTCACAAGATGAAAGGCAGGGCGTGCAACTACCGCCCCTTCATGAAGCCATCAAGCAGCCGGTCACCCTTCTCGGACATCCAGTAACCTGCCATTGCCGCCACAGCGCCGATGAAAATGGTGGTGAAGACCATGTCCCCTTTGGCGGCCAACGTGGCCAAGGCGCAGACGACCACGCCGAAGAACATCTGCTGCAACACGACAACCTCGTCATCTGTGATGTCATCAAAGAAGCCTTTTTCGCCCGCCTCTGTTAACCAGTTGAGGGATAGAAAGAGACAGGAAATAGATATACGTCAGTCATAACCAAAACAAAGTCATCGCCTCCCAACCCTGCCCCTCAAGAGTCTGAGAATTCTCAGGGACACCCTTTGTGGCTGAAACTCTCAACATAAACTCCTGTCCCTGATGAACACACAACAATATGACGCACACATTGGACTTATTGTTACAAACTGTACAATGCACTCACGGCCAAGCCTATCTCCTCCACCCACAGTTTCCTAATTGAAAATGAGTGCATTTATCATGTAATAAATATATTTATTTATTAATATTACACAGTGGTGGGCCTGAGACTGTAGTAATAGATACGTCACACTTTCCATTGCAAAGGAAGAATATTCCAAATACATTTTGCCAGATTAGATAAAATCATTGCAAAGGAAGATCGAACACTCATATAGCGTACAAGTGACAAAAGCGCAGTGTGATGTCGGACTACGACCAACGATCGATATTATGTTAACACAGTAAAAAGATCCTGATCCTCATACCAACAAAGGAGAATACGTTCAATTTGATTTCTTCCCTTCAAATGTACCGTGCGGTTTAACCTGGGAAAGTCATTTTTGATTCTTTAATAACTTTGGTGCAGTTTGATGCATCTGCAAAACACTTTCAAGAAGAAGAGTTCATCTCCTTCGGCGCCTTCTTGGAAAGTTTCCCGCCTGTCTGTCCCGATGGCGCAAAGAAATGGGAGGATTCCAAAATTGTGATTTCCCAAGTTCATTCCCAGAGCAAAGTTTGCTCTCCGCTACATAACTGAATTACACCAAATATGTGACAAAGTGAGAATTTACTCAGAGAGCCCGCTTTTTGTTATTTGGTGTAAATCCGTTCAGCCATTACTGAGATAATAGCATTACAAAAGGTGCTCGGTGGGCATGAAGGAGTTAACTGTGGGGAAACGTTAGAAATAGCTCGACTGATGTACACTGTCAGCGGAGAATTGATCCAAAAAAGCAGATCGGGTTTGTCCCCAGAGTGGCCCAGGCCACCAAGACACATCAAAAGTAACAAGCTGGGATAGGAGCCCCGAGAGGCTTTTGTAGCACTCTGTAAAGAGCGGACAGGAGCACCACCAACAAGAGGAGACGCTTTCAGGGCTGCCAGGAGTGTAGCAGCCCCCACTGGGATTTTAATGGTCACATTAAGTCGCTCAGGGGTTGAGTTGATGACCCCAGGCTCATTGAGCTGGTTCTTTTGTATGAAGGGTCTGGAGTGTCGGGATCTCCTGTTGGCGGGACCTAGGGCTGCCTTTGCAGCAAAATAATAAATAACATTTTTTTTAAAAATAACACTCCGGCACATTGCATTGGAATGAAAATGCTTTACTTGCAATAACATTTACCGGACACTGACATATTTTGAAATGCTCTATTGACATTCGCAAGGATAACAGTGTGCCATTACCTGCTCTAATTAATGCATTTGGAAGTTGGTTCCATCCATAGCAGTTTTATTGGTGCAGCAATGGCTTATCAGGACACGTTGCTGCTTTAGTTAATGTTGTGACACCCTGCCTAAGCAAATAGGCTGCCTTTTGATAGTTGTGCCCTGTTATATTTTTTTCTAGTAGATGTGGGCGTTGTGCCTCCAAGTTTCAGGGCCTGGCAGCCAACCACCTCCTGCACACTGCCAAAGGTCATGCCCAACAGGGTCAGTGGAGGGTTGGCAGCAGGTCCCCGAGGGGGGAGGGTGTATGCTCAACTTTGAATGTGATTTTTTTTTAAAACAGAGAAATGTACTGAAATAAACAAAGGTTAAAGTGATGCTCTAATTAAGTATGGTATTCAGATCTTAGTTTACGTTAAAAAGCAAAAAATAAATAAATCAGAAAGTCACTGAAAAAAAATCAACGTTTTAAAGTGATGTTATAGTTATGTGCTGAAATTAGATAATAACTAATATTTTAAAGACTGAAAATCCATTGTAATTCACCAGTTATAGCTAAGTGATCGAACTAGGAGTTGCGCCTACTGCTATTCACATTACTCTACAAACCTGTACATCATTTAAAAGTAGAAAGTTGTTAGTAAAGGGCCTATATTCATATAGATCATAGTTACCGTGCGCATGTGTGGGTGCATAAAATGGAAATAGCATAATCCTTGGAGACGAGTGTGGCGGTGCACATTGCAAGTTATAGGGTGCACCGTTTACAAACCAGTAAGGCTTAGGGTGCAAGTACTAGCCCTCATTGAACAGGGTAAAGGCTGCGATGTGGGTCGCAGATGCACGCTCCAGAGAAGGGGGCGGCTGAAAGAAAACCCCTGTTGAAAAGGAAATCTGTGAGAAAGGACAAAGCTTCTTCTGACAATAGATTGACCAAGAATGGATGTCTGAGCAGGTGTCCATGTTAAATAGTTGGAATACAGTACTAGAGACAAATTCTATGTAACAAGGACGTTAAAAGGGAGTGGATGTTTATTTCCAGAACTTCCTCGAAAATTTTGAGGCTCTGCAGATTGGTGAATAAAATAGAGTGTAGGCGTGTCCCACCTAGAGTTGGTTTAACTCACACTGGGGTTGTTGTAGGCATGGCTCTAAGAGTGTAAATCATTATTTCCATCTCAGGAACGTGCTTAGTATGTTTTACCAAACTATGGAGAAATGTCCATAGAGCCTGGAAGAAGCTGCCTTTTCAGTGACAGTGACAAATGCAGAACTGTCACTCTCTGGACTTAAAACTGAGGGTCATGTGAAGTCTAAGAGGGCAGGTCCATTAAGGAGAACAGAAAATTGGCCTCAGGTATAACTTGCTGAATCACTTCAAGTCCATAAGCCCTACAGGAAGGTATAACAATGTTGGATGATGTAATCACTGATGTCATTAGTGATGTAATGTGTGAAGTCATATGCAGGGAAATGGCGGGGGCGCAAGTTAATGATATCTGAGTAAACTAAAACTGGTGAATTTTAAGGGCTTTTAACTATACATTTGTTATTTTTAAACACTAACCATAATGTCACTTTTGCATTTTCCTAGTGAGTTTCCTTTTTATATATATATATATCCACTCGAAATCAGCTCCGTTTGTATGGACCCCTGGCGCCTCTTCTTTCGGTGCAGTTCCACGGCAGAGCCAAAGCCGTCAATAATTCATCAACCAAATTCCTTTGCAGGAGAGTCGGAACGCACTCACAGATCCTGTATTTGTATTCCAAAATTTCTTTTATTTAAGCCATAAAACCCAAAGTAGATCGGAAAGAACCAACGCGTTTCGCTATCAACCGATAGCTTGTTCACGGTCAGTTTCCCTTTCAAAAAACAACCAATAAAAACACAGTGATGCCAAGACATGTGACCGCTGATGTCACTAGATTATTGCCCCTCGGGCTTCTGGTTATTGTAGTCTACAATATTAGTACAACCATTCAAATTGAAACAATAACAGTGATTTTGGGTAATTACAGTTTCAGTGGTTGAAAAAACACGAAAGGGGTATATAAAGACACTTCGCTCTTTAAACAAAAATTGCCCATCTGTGTAAAAGGATTTTTTTCTCTCTTTTCACTTGTGCTTGTTGGTACCATCTATTACTAGATTGTGTTCAGACAGGCCTGTAGTTTCGGTTTCAACGGCACGATGACACATACAATGTATGTATGGCAATAAATTGGAATTTGATGTTTATGAATTAATGCCCCCCGGTGGGCTTATGTGTGTCGAGTGTACATAAGTGATGTTGTTACCCCAAAAAGTAACTAATGTTTTGCTAGTGTCCCCATTTATCCTCACATCGAGTGTCCTCATTGTGGGGTGTTACTGTATTAGTTGTCTGGGCTTGAATGGTTGACTAGTGGAAAATTATGCATATGTGGTGACAAGGGCCTAAAACCACCTCAACTTCCTCTCAAGGTATCAAACACAGTATAGTTGCTATGGCACAAAAACTAGGTTCTACAGATGTATATACAATTCTTCGCTCTGGTTAAGACCCCATGGTGTTTAGGTTCGAAAGTTCAGAATTTGTCGCGATTCTTCAGGGACCCCCTGACAAAGGCTAGGGGGTCAGGAACTCTCTACCCTGCCCCCTTTTCACGTTCGCCACCTTCCTTTTTCACTCTCGCACTGAAAAAAAACAAAATGGCGGCCGACACTTCCTGATTTCGACCGATTCGAACGTTGACTAACATGTAACCACCAATCAGAATTACGCTCGCGCACGTTAGGGTGCTCGCACGGTGCGCGCACCCTGCGCGCATATAGATATATATATGCTTTTAAATGCTATTTTCTCCGGAGATAATGAACAGATTTACACCAGACCTGCAAAAGGCACTTCCTTGACCTTATGGCTACCTCTCTGCCAAATTTCAAGTAATTCTGTTCAGCCGTTCGGGCTGTAGCTGTGTCTAAAGGTCCTATGGAAAAATGCATGGGAAAAACGCGTTTTGGGACCCCCCTTTTATCTCAGCCCCCGCTTGACGAATCCCCCCGAGACTTTCAGGGTAGGAGCGGAGCGTAGCGCCCCACCTATTTTGAAAAATTCGCGAGGATTCGTCGACCGGCGCCAAAGTTATTCAAAATAGAATGTTGCGGATTTCCTATGGAAACGTGGTCCTAACTATAACTACCTACTGGCGACCGCCAGTAGGTAATATATATATAAATATAAGCTAACATTGTATTACCATAGGTAACTAGAGTGTCACTTTAACTTTTGTGTTTTTTCTGGAGTTTATTATTTTTTTTTTTTATCATATTCACCCCCGACCATTTACCCAACCCCCTCAGACAAACACTAGCCAATGCCGTCGCTGCGCAAATTCTTTGGCTGTGTAAAGCAGGGGTTTGGTGCAGGGCCTGGCCTCTGACTAGGCCCGGCGCACAACCCCACCCACAGCCAGCCAATCCGATGGACACAGGTGAAGACCCTGCACTCAACCAGCTGCTGGTTGAGTGCAGGGTCGTCATAAAAAAAACACAAAAGTTAAAGTGACACTCTAGTTACCTATGGTAGTACAATGTTAACTAAAGCGGCCATAATGGGCTTGGTAATATGCCGCAGAGAATTCCAATAGAAGCCCAGGTTCACACCGGAACATGGGCTTCTATGGGAATTCTCTGCGGCATATTATCAAGCCCATTATCGCCGCTGTAGCGGCAGTTTTCTGCCACTAAAGCAGCGATAATTTTAACGCCGTTTCTTGATAATATGCCCCCAATATTTTTACATTTGTTTGCGGGCACTGTTGTACTTGCCATGTCAGTTTCACCCCCATAGTACAGTGCAACCTTCCTTGACAAAGCTGGCACGGTACAGCAGTATCATGGGACTGTAGTCTGAGCCGCTCACAGGAGCGCTGCAATACTTTACGATAGGGCCGCACTGGGTCCCATGGGAGTACAGCGGTACCCGCGATGCAAAAAAGTTTTGTTTAAAAAATGTTTGGCTGCTGGGACGCCCCTTATATTATTTTGTAATAACAGCCACAACATTATGTCCTCTGTTGCGGCCACCCAATCAGATGGCTTGGTCCCACAGTACCAAAATGTCCAACGGATGAAAAAGGTCCCTCAGCCAATTGAAAGGTCCTGTTTTTTTTGTGAGTTTGATACTGCAATACTTTTATGGGACCAGTGGTCCAGATACACCTTTTTAACCCCTTCATGACCACCCCAAGCAGCTATTCAAATGCCGATTTCTCGAAAAAGGCTTAATTAATCGACACCAAATTGCAAAAAGCCCGTTGAGTAAAGCGGCAACATTCTGCCAAAATGAGCGCACTTGCCTTCAGCCCTTTTTCTTGCCTCAAAAAGCAAATTTTGGCATGGAAATTAACAAGGGAATTCAATATTTTGGGGCACATCTTTTTCTTGCCCCCAACTTGAAGGATTGGAGCAAATAATTCAATGAATAAACCAAGGTGAATTAATGTTTTTTTTTGCAGATTTGCCAAACTGCACTAAAAATGCTCTTCCTATTGAAACTCTGAACTAACTAGGACTACACAGAGGTGATCGTGTGTGTGTGTGTGTGTGTGTGTGTGTGCGTGTGTGTGCGTGTGCGTGTGCATGTGCGTGTGCGTGTGTGAGTATATATGTGTGTGTGGTGTATTTCTATAACAAGAACATTAAGTTGTCCAGGGGCCCAGGAAGAACCTCTTTGGAGAGGCAGAGGCATAACAAAGGCCACTGCAGTGCGGGGGACCCAAGCTCCAGGGGCCCCTCAAAGCAGTACCCTGGCCTTACAGATCCTGAGAAAGTCCGGAAAGGGGCTCCTCCATATAACTTTGCAGGCGGGGAGGTCACCTCAACTTTTGTTACTCCACTGTGGGGAGGGTGTCAAGAAGAGGTCAAGACAAAGACTTTTGATCAGAACTTAAGTACAGGTCTGAGGTTTTCCTTAGTGAACAAGGCAAAACATGATCAAATATTGCACATGGACAGGTCAGCCCGGGAGAAAGGTTTACCAAACAGCACAAGGCGATACCATGAGAAAGAACTGTATGGCTCAAAAATATTTTTGCAACGGAGTGTGTAGTCGTAAAGTAATGAAAGGAATAGGTCCAGTCTGCAGTGACACACGGGGTGTGTACAGCACGGGGCATAAACTCACCATCGGGGCTGTCCTCCACGCACCCTCCATCTTTCCTGGAATAGCCCTTTTCACACGCACACTGGTAACCACCATCGGTGTTGACGCAGGTCTCGTGGTACCCCTTGCAGGCGGGCTCTTCAGCAGCACACTCGTCGACATCTGGGGGCAAAGCAGAAAGGGGCACATGGTGAGAGGAGGCAACGTTCTTCTGGACTTTACTAAGGTTTTCCAGGAGTATTCCCAGAAACCAACCACTAGTCAGGTTTCCAGGTGGGACCTGGAAAACCCTTTTCTAAATCTAAAATGCCCTTGTGTGAAATGTGAAACCTGAGGTTGCAGAGTATTGCGCTTTTTGGAGATTCAAGCTCACAGCAACGTCCTGATGACATGGAGCCACAGGCAGTGTATAGGTCTGAAATCTGTTGGGACCATCTCCTGCGTTTATCCTTCTGGAGCTGAGAAAATAAATAGCACAGAGTAATGCTTCCTCTGGCGTTTACAACCAGGCGAATGCTCTTATCATGCATGCTATATAGCTTGGGTCCTGAGAGACGAGGCGCTTCCAAGCATCTGTTCATGGGCACGAGTATCGTCATCCACTGGGGCGCACACACAAGACACTCCCATCTTCACCTCATCACCCCCTTGACCTCCTATAGAAACATACCTGTCATCTCACTCAAAATCTACATGCGTCACTCGAATTTGGGTGTTTACATGCTTTAAAAAAAGGGAAAAATACAAGTTGACATTGCACACATGGTCTACGGTGACTGAGCAGACCTATGTATATTGCGGGAGGCACTGCCATCCATGGCTAGAAACAAAGGAAGGACAAAGAGCAGCCCAAGACCAGCCTTGCTGATTGCCATAGAGCAGTGGTCTTCAAACTTTGTAATGCCCCCCTCCCCCTCCTTCCGTGGAAGAAAAAAAAATTACTACCCTCCCCCTTCAATTTTTCACAATTATTCTATTAAACTGGCAATATTTAAATATGTGTAGACTTATTTAAACGTTGCAGTTAAGTTATTTTACCGTTTTACAAATGCAATCAAATACATGATTGCCAAACATACCATTCTGGTCAGGCTGGTCTTTCTAACATGTAAAAGTATCCACAGTGCGATTATTAGAAATGGGGGCGGGGGATTTGAAGAATATTTGGAGTCCCTTTACTTTTGACACCTTCCCCCAGCCAGGATATAAATGACAAAAGAGGTTAGTGATGGCCCATTACAGAGCGCCTCACTGCCGCTCATTTTTAGGTCTCGCCTGAGCCAGCGCGCATGCGCTGCTCTGCGAGGCATTCAGTAAGGGCTTTTCAACGCTGAACACACACTTGTGTGTGTGCTTAACCTGCGATTGGCCTCTGCATGTGTCTTTCTAAGAAAGACAGCACACAATTGGCCCAAGGTGGGTGCATGTCCCACCTTCTTTCTGCCCTGGCCTAGGGTGCTCTGGAGCGAGCATTAGCGCCATCTGTTTCCAATTATCGCGCCCTCGTTTGCGTTAATTGGAAACCGAAGGAGCTCGTGGTAGCGTGCGTGCGCACAAAACTCCCGGGCTTGTTTAGGACTTGTGCCCTGCTTCTATCTTTCTTCGTTTTATTCTCTCTGCTCCTACTTGCTTTCCTTCATCATTTTTCTTCCATTGTTTCCTTCCTCTCGCTGTTTGGCTTTCTCCGACTCTCTCCTTTACTTCACTTTCGCTGCTCTTCACATTTCGGTTCACCCTTTCTGCCTTCCCTCCCTTATCCTCGCTAGCCTTGCCTTCACATCCAGGACACATCTCTCTCGTAACAGAACGCGGCCCGGCGGCTCCATGGTGACTAAAGCAGAGCGCGCTTCAGCCTTGCAAGGCTCGAATCCCACGCGTAACCATTCTGCACCCTCGGCCTGGACCCTCACCCAGCACCATGGCACGTGTCAACATGGACGAGTATTTCCGCACCGCCCTGGAGGACAAGCTGTTAGTGTAAGAGGAAAGAGTGGGGTGTTCTGCTGGGGGGAGGGGGAAGCGTCACGTGGGGACATGTCCACTAGAGAAGTTCTTTTGCAGGACGTGCTTGCTTGCTGCACAGCGATAAGTAGTCCCTTTCACAGTTTTTTGTCAGGGTTCTATGGATCCCTCGGGGATCTGGGTCCCGGTGCCACTGCACCAGGGGCACCAATGGTAGCTACGCCCCTGGAAGGGGGTGGGCATGTTGATAGGAGAAGGCTCTGCTCTGTACAGGAAGGGTGCGCAGTGCTGAGGGAAACAACAGTTCTGTAGAGAAGAGGCGTTAGCTAGCTCTTCCAGACTATTGATAGGAAATACTAGCTACAAAGGTGCTCTCTGTGGTACATACTCTCTCTACGGAGCGAGTGTATTTTGGGGGCGTGCGTGTCGGATAGGAGGCACAGGATCTCCCCCCATGGAATGAACTGCTGTTGTTGTACACACTACCAAAATGAGACAATTATGGGTGGTCACCCTACTATAAACACTACTGCAAGCAGCAGGCAAGGCGTAGGTAAGGTAGTGCATCCTACTGCATGAGTAGTGGAAGGGATGTACACTACTTCAAGAATCATATAAGATGTGCACACTACAATAATGGAGTGTACACCATCAGAAGAAGCAGGAAACGTGGTGTGCATTTCTGCAAGTCTGCAACGGGGGAGTGAGAGTTTTAAACTACTGCCATGGAGGGGGAAGGAGTACGCAATTATAAAAGGAATTATAGGGTTTATACTACTTCAAAAAAGGCACGTGGCTGTATGTTCCTATTAGCAGCGAGAATGGCTTACACTGCACAATGTAAGGCAGGGAATAGTGTGCACCATTGTGAGGGGTGGGTGAGCAGGGCTGCACTACTACAAGGAGTGGGTAAAGGGCTACACACAACTAGGAGGTGATAAGGGCTTCATGGTGAACCAAATAGTGGAGAAGTGGTCACACTGCTACAAGCTGAGGGGTGGTGTATGCACACCGGAGGGAGGCTCACGTGAGGGCTTCAGCTACCAGCTTCCTCTTATGCTGTGTCTGAGAGCACCAGCTCAACTTCCGATGCCCCTTCATGCTCTCACTGCATAGCTGTGAGCTTTCCTCTGTCCTGCTAGGCGAGCTCCCATATGATGCACATTGGTTTCACTTTTGGCCCCACTTGCTGAGAGCTAAGGTCCCAGCAGCTCAGAGCCTGTTGTTTAACAAGCATTGGAAAGCAAATATCTTTCATCCCTCTGAAAGATTTGCATAAGCAGTCACTTTGAACAATTAAGCCTGAAAGAAACAGAGGTCACAAAGAACACACTTTAAAAGTAAACAGCTTCAAGACATAAATGTATAGATGAAATGGGTGGAGCTCCGCTCTCTTTAGGTTGAGCCTACCAAACAGTGCAGTTGCAAAAGACATATTTTGGACTTACCAAGAAAACACAGGTGCTTGCAGTGGGCCCCACTGCTTACCATTAGTTGACTTTACGGTCACTTAATTGTCTACTTCTTATTCGATGGCTTCTCATGCCCCAGCTTGTCAACATTGTGTTTGTCCCTCCCATGGAGCCAAGCCTCTTTACCATCTTTCTGATTGGCTCCCTAAGCTGTCTAACTTGGGATTTTCTCCCACCCTCCTCCTTGCTCTCCCTCTGCCAGTGCTTACTACCCCCCTCCCCTATCCCTCCTCCTCCTCCTCCCACGGGAGTCAGCATGGTCACCGCAAGTGGTCCTGTGGGACTCCTCCTGGAATGGAAACAAACATATAACAAGCATTGGCATAGCCAATAGGTTTCGCCTTTGGGATTTTATAAGTGTTTAGTTATCCATCACAATATCCTTGGTGCAACAACATCAACTGTTGCGTGGCTAAACACTTATAAGGTCCCAAAGGCGAGTCCTATTGGCTATGCCAATGCTTGTTTTCTTCTGAAAACAAAAAGGACTATTATGTGCATAATGCTTCTTTTGGCCAGAGCTTAGCCCCCCTCCCCCTTTTGGCCAGAGCTTAGCCCCCCTCCCCCACTGGGATCACTTGAGGTCCCCCCCCCCACCAGCTTGAACACCCTTGCAATAGAGGGAGCATGAAGATTTTGTAAGGTGAGGCACTGACTGAAGAGTGCATTATTCATGGCATGTCCATAGTTTCACCACTGGGCGTGATAAGGGATTTCTCTGACCAGGACATATCCAAGGGGAATTGGAGAGCAGGGGACATAAGAGAAAAAAATATAAAGGTGAAATCTCCCTTTTAGGTGCCTCGACGCAGTTCTCTCAAGCTTCCTAGCGACATGTGGTAGTAGCACATGCAGTTCAAGGCAGGTATGTTTTCCTTTTATTCTGGCACCTGCAGTCTTGTTTATGCCACTGTAAATTCAGAAGTAAATATTCTACGAATGAAAAACAAAAACTAGGCCTGGCGATGCACTCCGTCGGGGCAGCCTACTCAAGACCCTATACTGGAAATTTTAGGCCTTATAAAGTCGGACCATTCTTATTTGACCAATGGGTTTTAAATGCAGCATGTCCCATAACAAATGTATATATTTTTTGAGGGGACGTGCCCTGCCCTGTAAAGCAGTCCACAAGTTGTTGTGTCCGTTGGAAAAAATGCTTGGCACACCTGATGTCTTAATAGTTGTAAAACAAAAAGCACTAAGATATGTACTGTATGTCCACGAGCAATGGAACCACTTTGTAACCAAACTTAAAATAAACAACTGTTCCCAAATGTCGTTTTATGGAATCTCTCCTGGCACCTTTGCAGCCTATCAATGTTCTGTGCAGTGTTGAGCACACATCACCCATGTGTTGGTCCTGAAAAGTTAATGTGTGTAGATACTGTCCTCTCTCTTCACCCAGTTCGACAGAGGCGTTGGGGGGGGGGGGGGGGGGAAGGTATGTGTACCTATCCCTGTGAACTTCACATGTGATTCCACATTTTGCTTTTCATTGTCTTCACTCCACACCGGTCACCCCTCCGCCATCCCCATTTTACACCATTTTAACACTGCTTTAAGATGCTTCTATCAAAATAACTCCCACCTACTCTCTGCCTCCTCTCTTATTTGTTGTCACATCAATGTAGAACATCACTAAGGCCTATTACCGTATAAATGGCAAATTGAAGATTTTTAAAAAAAATGTTTTATAGACACGAATGCTAAACAAGCATTGGTGAACCCAATGTGAGATCTACTGGCTTTGTCAATTGTTGGCTGCTGTGCATTGTACGTATGGTATGGTCTCTCATGGACTGGCCTGTCTTGGCCTGTCATTGTATTGTGGAAATATGGATTTATCTGGTCAGTTATGTCCCCTATCTTGGACCCCAACGGTTCTATGTGCATGTTACAAGTACATGTATGTTCCCTCCAGTTCCAGTTATGAAGACGCAAACACATGTGCGTCCACCGTCAACATGTCCTCTGTCAGATCCGCCATGAATAGGCCGGATATTCCATTCCTAAGTACGAAAGGCCACCGGCTTTATATGGTTCAGTTACTCCATTTTACAGTCTAGGCAAGTAGGCCCTGATTCTGTCATCAAACTCTTCTTGCCTTCTGCCTCTGAAAGCTCCAGTCTGAGCCTGCATCTGTGACCATGAACTTTGTCTCATTCTCTGTGCGGCTCACGAAGCCTGACATCAGCCTATTCTCTGCCAAGAACTGTATTTCACCTTCGAATTATCTGCTTCCCCCTCAGCCGATGCATTCCTGCCTAGTAGTTAAGTAAACATTCTTCCAGTTACCGAGCAAAAGGCTCGGCTTCTCTGTCCTCATGCAAGTAATTCATAGCCCTGTTACCATGGAATATTCCTATCCCCTCGCATTTAGTGTAGACACTTAGACGCTTGTACACGCACGCACAGTCAGTATAGAATAGATTCTGTCCGAGAGTCCTTCTTTCGTGGATAACATAGTTCTTTAAACATAGGATGTTAGATATGATTTGGGATTAGGTTGACTTGACCCCCCAGACTTCTTGTCTCCACATGTAGAGCTAAATGTCAAGTCCCCTTCACCCCCTAGTTACACGTCAATTACACGTCATGTTGCTGCGCGCGCATCTATGCCAAGTATTATCTTATGGATCCACCTATATGTGACATCATAACCAATTACGTTCCTTTTTACTCCTTATTACACCCATTTTTGGTTACGCAGATAAATCGTCATTTTCCTTATCAATTGTTACGCCTACTGCATTCGCTTCATTGTAATGTATGTACTATAAAAGTTACTTCTTGTCAATAAAGTATGTACTTCACTTCCTGAACCCCCGTGGTGATGGAACTTGGAGCAACCGATTATAATCGATCACTGGAATAAAGCCCATTCCGAACCTCTAATACCACGGATTCTGCCTCTCATTTTACTGAGCTATTTTATTATGTTTCTGTATCAAATTAAGTCCAGGTAAAGGAATTTTATTTACCACATGAATGGCGCCCGAACAGGGACACTTTCTCATCTCACGCGCCGGCGGTGAGTTGCAGGCCCGGTCTCCTGCCACAGCTGGACGGACAATAACGCGTACCAGCAGGATTTCCTGTAGCTCCCTCCGGTCAAGCGGGGGCGACTGAGACTGCGATCAACACCCAGACGAGGCGGTGAGAAGTGCGAAGTATCCCGACCAGAGCCTAGCTGAGAGAGCAAGATCCGAGGTATACAGAGACCCACCAGTTCGAAGTCAAGCCCAGTTTCCGACGAGTCGAGTCGAGTCCAGTCCGGTTCAAGTTCAAGTTACCGAGGCCTTCCGTTTCCGAAGCTACCCGGTGAGTACCATTACTGGGGAGGCATTTCTGACGTGCACATAGGTTGTGCCGGTCAAGACGGGTTTGGGTACACAAATCCGGTCTGCACTGTTTTAGCAGTGTATCTGTACTGTTTAGCAGTATATCAAGTATTCCGAAGTATCTAGTTATTGTCAAGAATTAAGCTTGGTGATTAGTTATGCAGACGATCATCATTGTTGTTTCAGTTAAAGGTTTAATGTTAAATGTTAAATGTTTTAAGTACGTTCTGCATATTGTGGTATGAATGACTGTTCTTTATCGTGTTTATTGTATTAAGTCTGTTCAAAATCAAGTATCAGGTCAGTTGGTCAAAATCAAGTATAAGGTCAGTTCTCAATATGCCGTTCTTTTCGAAATTAAGACAGATCACGACTAGAAAAGGGGTTCTCGAAGAAGCCGTTCCTATTCCTCCTAGGGACACTCCAGGGCACTTCATGTATCACAAACATGGCTTAGACGCTATATTATTTCTTGATTTATGGGTAGACTACACCAAGGGATTACCAGAAAGTCAGAGGTGGCCCGCAGCGGGAACCTGGGATGCGGAGTGCATCATGAAAGTCGAGGAAGAGTTATGGAAAAGGAAGGTCAGACAGTCACAGAAAGACGCCGTTGAGTTATGGCGTAAAGAATCTCATAGACGCACAGAAAAAGCACGTAGACAGGAAGAAAAGAATAAAGAGAGTTCAAATAAAGTTCGAGAGAATCCATTAATTGAGGAAGGTATCCGAGTGAAATCAGAACAAGTAGATAGGCAAAGAAATGCCCTTATGAATGGTATGTATCCCCTTCTGGCCGAAGGATTACCTAAGGCTACTCCAGAAATACCGAAAGACTTGCCACCCCCATTGTTCCCAATAAAGGTACATCCTAAGGGGCATCCTAGAACCGCAGAAGATGTTTTTCTTTCCTCATATTTAGATGACGCAGCTCCCGAGTATGCTAATTCCGCCCCACATAGACCGCATACCAGGGAGATCCAACGCCAAGATCCAGTACCCGTATCCCTACAGCAACAAATCGAGTCACAAGTTCCGGCAAGCACATCTGTTTCTGCATCCGCTCCTACAGCTACTTCTATAGCTGTGTCCACACCTGTAGTTGCTGTGTCACGTTCGACGAATCCTTTCACACCCGACACCCCAGATGGGGCCACGGGAGGTGCTACCAATATTTTTTCTACGCCACCCAGAATGAATAAACTTACTTTTCAAGAGTCAGCACATTCACGTACACCCAAACTCATAAGTGCCCGTACGCTTAAGGAACTTCTTATAGATTGCAGATATGACCCTGTGCCCGGTAAAGAGGACGAAATGACCCTGGCATCATTGCGTATCAGACGAGCCGCAGTGTATTTAGGGAAGTTACCAGGAATGACTGCGCATCTAGATAAAATATATCATTTTGTCCAAACAGGGCGAGATCCAGAATGTATTAACAGAGCTATGGAATACCAGAAAGTGGAGATACAGGGGGAACTGTTACGTTTCCTCATAAATTGTGTGATCAGAAATCAAGACCGACCGGGGGTAAACCCGGAAGCAATGCAAATTCTTACCAGATGGAGCCAGAATATATCAGAAGGGAGACATGATAAGCAAAATTGTATAATAGCCATGTGCCGAAAGATCCGTAAAGAAATAGAACGCCTACACGAAGAAAGATTAGAGGTAGACGAGTTCGAACAAAGCGAGGAAGAAGGGTCAGGACTGCCCGCGAGACAGTCGGACACCATAGCCTATGTAGGTAGAGGAAGATCTTGTAATAGTAATAGATGTCTTACTGACTCGATACGTCCGATATGTCCAGATAATAACAGGAATTTCCAAATACCTATAATTAATATAAGGTCTAACGAGCATTCGTTCCAAACCGCCGACAAACTACTCCGAGAACGAAGGGGTTATCATTTTCTCGATTCTATGGATGAACAAGATTTAGCCAGGGCAGCTGTCCATTGGGTGGACAGTCCCGGAAAATATAGTGATGATACAGTAGTACGCACATTTTTGAATCTCACCCCAGATGAACAGAGGTTAGCTGGGATTTATATGATTCAACAACTCATTATACTATATCGGAGTCAACATTCGGACCCTGGTCCCTTACCTGACATATTGACTGAATTGCTTATGAATAAATGGAGAGGTGCAGGTACTAAATTAATTAAAGAAATTCTAGAATCAAGAAAGCAGTATATTCTTTTTGTATGCGCAGAGCATGTCTCATTGCCCGTCAAGGAAAGAACCACGTATCACATGGATAGACAGAATCCCTTACGAGAAGTGCACCCAATAAAAGGCGAGGACAACGAGTTTAAGCGCGTATTTGTATATACGCCCATATCAAAAATAGAATTGTTACAAATGAAGAAAGTGGTACCCAGTCATGACAAAGATCCAGCGGGTTTCACCGAGAAATTAAAGACATGTTACTCATGGGAGAGTATACCTATCCCGACATTATGACAATATTAAAGGTATTGATGCCTGCTGGTATTTATGAGAAACTCAGGGAAAAAGAGTGGGAGGTAGGAGACCAAAAGATAGAATGGTCAGTGTTAGAAGCGGAAGAAAAGGCCCGAACTGCAGGAGCAGGACTTGGGGATAAAACTAAAGCACTGCCAGGTTTACTAGTACAGGTACTGCCGCGTTTATTAACTACGAAAAAGGAAGATTGGGGTACAATTTCAGCCTGTAAACAGAAGCAAGATGAAGACACTAGCGATTACTATGCCCGATTTGAAAAATGTTTTGGTATAAATAGTGGCATAAAAGCAAGTAGCGAATCATACCCACATCTGTTTGTAACAAAATTAGTAGAAAATGCCCTGCCCCATAGTAGAAAATGCCCTGCCCCAAGTAAAGAATAGAGTATTAAAATTCGAGAGTACCTGGCAAGGTAACACTCCATCACAAATGTTACAAATGTTACAGTACCATCACAATAGAATTAGAGAGGAACAAGAACATGAACACAGACGCATGAAAGACACGAAAATGAAAATGTTAGTTTCTCAGACAGTCCCAGCTGAAGGACATAAAAAGGGTATGACACATTCCGGTGATTCAGCCGGACCTGTAAAAGGGACATGCAATTATTGTAAAAAGCCAGGTCATTACGTACACGATTGTCCAGTTTTAAAACATAATATCGCCATAGGTAAAACACAAGAAAGATCACGGCCACTCAGACAAGATCAGAATGAACAAGGAGCTCTGCAGCATGCCCAGGCCATGCCAGCCGCACAACAGCCAATACAGTTTGTGCCAGCTGCACCACCGTTGCCTGTTGCTGCCACACAGACAACAACACGACAAATGTATCAGACCGCCCAGTATGAATATCCTGAGTATCAGCGTTACGCATGAACTAGCCTAGAGAGGGAAGTTGACTTACCCCTTATCGAGATTCCTGTAGATCAAGAAGGACCTTATGTACATAGTGAATTATTAGGCCAAGATAGGAAATTTTTACTCGATACAGGGGCAAGTCGAACAACTATAAAACGTAGTGAAGTTCCAGGGGTACCCCTCTCAGGCTCACAGAATATTTCCCTTGGTTGTTCAGGAAAACCTATTGTTAATGAAGTATCACAGCCTCTTCTACTTACGATAGGACCTCTGACCCGAACTACAGATTTATTGCTTACTAAATCATGTCCAGAAAACTTGCTAGGAATAAAAACACTGAAAGCTCTAGGAGCCATAATATGTTGTTCTCCGGAAGGAGTAAGGTTGTTTTTACGTGATTTTAAAGGTCACTATGTGTCTAGAGACATGGATCCCCGACTGCAGACTTTACCTACACATCTATGGGCACAAGGCCCTACTGATGTTGGTTGCATGAATATCACACCATATCGAGTCACATTAAAGGCAGGAGTGGTGCTACCACGAATGCGACAATACAAGTTACCACCAGATGCTGTAGTGGCTTTACTACAAATCATTGACGAGCTCATTGCCCAAGGAGTAGTTGTGGAAACAGACTCCAATGTATGTAATTCACCGATAATTCCGATTCTTAAACTAACAGATCCAAAGGCCCCGCCAGTATATCGATTGGTTATTGATCTGCGCGAATTAAACAAGTGCATTGTGCCACAATTCCCTGTGGTCCCAGATATCTCGTCATTACTGACAGCCATTGATTCCGAAGCAACATTCTTTACTGTAATTGATCTCAAGAATGCTTTTTTCAGCGTCCCAATAGATCCGGAGAGCCAATATTTGTTCGGATTTAGTTTAAATGGACGTAGCTTTAAATTCTCACGCGCACCTCAAGGATTTACAGAAAGCCCCAGCATCTATAGCCAAGCACTGAAACGAGAACTCGATAGTATCCACATGCCAGTTAACACTGCTCTGCTCAGATACGTCGATGATCTGCTGATCACCGCGAGAAGCGAACCGGAATGTGAAAAAGCATCACTGACAGTTTTAAAATTTCTAGCCGAAAAGGGGCACAAGGTGTCCCCTTCTAAGCTGCAATTCTGTGTCCAGCGAGTTATTTATCTTGGACACTCGCTGTCCAAGGAGGGAAGGCAGCTTACACCGGACCGCATTCAGTTAATAGCTAACATGCCAATACCCAAGACACAAAAGGAGGTGCGAGCTTTCATAGGTCTCACTTCATATTGCAGGCAGTGGATCCCTCAGTACGCATTTCTAGCAAAACCACTCATTCAGTTAACCACACAGGAGGCAGCCACATCGACTGTTCTCCCTTGGACTCAGGAACATACACAAGCTTTTGAAAGCCTAAAGAAAGCTTTATGTCAAGCACCTGTTTTAGCAACGCCATGTTACAGAAAACAGTTTACACTCTTTGTTACAGAACGCGAAGGTACTGCTTTGTCAGTACTCACACAGGAACAAGCAGGAGCACACAAACCATGTGCTTACTTTTCTAGTACATTAGATCCCGTAGCTCAGGCTTTGCCTGCATGCCTAAAATCAGTGGCAGCGACAGCTTTAGCAATCAGACAAAGCGATGCCATAGTGTTAGGACATCCATTGACAGTTCAAGTACCACACGCAGTAGAGGTTCTTGTAAACAGAACGCAAACACAACACTTGACTATAGCGCGACTTACAGGGTACGAACTTACATTGTTTCAGCCACATATAGAAATCAGACGCTGTAACACATTGAATCCTGCCACACTTTTGCCAGTAACCGGAACAGACCCACTAGCTCATGACTGTATTGAAGTTATTACTATAACGACAAAACCCAGACAAGACTTAACCGATGTCCCATTGTCAGATCCAGACCTGACATTGTATGTAGATGGTTCATGTATGAGAACAAGTACAGGAGAGTTAGTGGCCGCTTACGCAGTCACAACAGATACTGAAGTCATTGAAACTAATCGTATAAATACTTTGTCAGCTCAAGCCGCAGAGCTCATCGCTCTGACACAAGCCTGTATTCAAGCCACGAATAAAAAAAGTCAACATATACACTGATTCACGTTATGCATTCGGAGTTGTACATGACTTCGGCGTGCTGTGGCGAGAGAGAGGTTATTTAACTTCCCACGGTGCCCACATTCAGCACGGACCCCTCATTCATGCCTTATTAGATGCAATACATCGACCCACTGCAATATCAATTATGAAATGTAAGGCTCATACGAAGGTTACTGATATCATTTCCCAAGGCAATGATCTAGCCGACAGAACAGCTAAACAGACTGCTCAAACTCAAACCCCCGACATGATAAAGACAATAGTCCCGACACCGACACAGTGTATGACAGTTAAAGATCCTACTCTTGACGTAATTGACATACAGACACATGCTACACCAGATGAAATAAAGAAATGGACTGAATTAGGAGGGATCCAAACGGACCAAGGATGGATGATGAAGGAAAAGTCTGTATGGTTCCTTCCTGATTCAATGGTCCAAGTTATAATTAACAGTATACATAGTCCAGCGCATCTAGGAGAAAAAGCTATGCTAGACAGCATTCAACACATTTGGTTCAATAAACATTTACGAGCAGCAGCCAAACAAAAAGTCCGTACCTGTATGATCTGTTGCCAGTTTAACCCAGGAAAAAGCGTTCCCGTAGAACAGGGTGGATTTCATCCTCCTGATCACCCTTTTGAAGCCCTCCAGATGGATTATATCCAGATGGAACGATGTCGAGGATTCAGATATGTTCTCGTAGTTGTCTGCGCTCTGTCCCGTTGGACGGAGGCATACCCGGTTTCAGATTACACTGCCCCGACTACTGCCAAACAGTTGGTTCGAGAATTCTTCCCACGATACGGTTTACCACGTGTTGTCTACTCAGATAACGGCCAGCCGTTCTCATCCGAATTAATGAAACATGTTTCACTTCTGTTAGGATATCAGTGGAAATTCCACTGTGTCCGACACCCCGAGGCAGCAGGTCTCGTAGAAAGACATAATCAGATACTGAAAATTAGATTGTCCAAAATATGCCGAGAAAAAGGTGTCGACTGGATAGTAGCGTTACCAGTTGCACTCTTTTACATGAGAATGGTAGCACACTCTCGAACAGGGCTATCCCCGTATGAGGTGATCTTTGGCAGACCACCAAATATGTGGGGGACGCCTATACCACGCAAAATAACTGATGTTGACTGTAATATGCTGACAGATTACTTGGCTTCCTTGATGTCTGCACTACAATCTTGTCGTTCACAGGTAGCTGCAGCCTTTCCCGACAACACTGAGGTGAAACCCCATGACGTAGTTCCGGGTGATCTCGTATTTGTGAGAAATTTCGACCGAAAGACTCAGCTGGAGCCCAGGTGGAGGACACCCAAGTTGGTTCTGCTCACTACAAGGACAGCCGTGAAGATCGAGGGCCGCAAGGGCTGGATGCATTCAAGTCATATCAAGAAATTTCATGGACTATCCTCGGATATAGACATTGTGCCCTGCACTCCCTCACAGACTGATTCAAAACTTCCTTTGGTTGAAAAGACTAAAACCGAACTCTATAAAGTAAAATTGAGGCCTAGAACGTCAGACAATTTGATTGTTTAAGTCCTCTCCAAGGTGAAGCGGTTGAATTTGTCTCTGACATGTATCCCCTAGACCGGAATCATGGACAGTCGCGAAAAATGATGAAACGACAGGCGTATTGTAAATCACTGCGTAGCCACTGCATAGTGACATTATTAATCTTGTTTTTCTTGAGTCTTTTAATAATTACTGCAAGTATATTGCTGCACATATATTACCCTATTTCTAGACATGTTTATAATGTTACTGCTGAACATTCTTTTAGTGACTTACCTCCGCATGAATTGTCTTATAGACTTGCGCTGCGCAATAACACTTTCATTAGTATGTTACATCATTCCCATCAGACTAGTAATGCCACCAATTGTTGGGTGTGTGGTCGGCTCCCTCCCTATCAGAATTATGAAGGAGTCCTGCCATTCTTTCCACACCCATTTACACATAATGGCTCCTGTGGAGCATGGTTTAGTTTAATCAATTCCATAGACTCAGACACAGCAGTTTACCAAGATCATTGGGTATGGGGAAACCTGAACCTAGTTTTACTCAAGGTCTGCTACCCTGACAAGGAGGGTCGCCCCAAAAGAACAGGAACTGATCTAGAAAATGAAGTATATGGATTAGGTAATTTTATACCTAATCTCATGATTCTAAATGTCGTATCCGAAGTTGAACTAGTCTTACCCACCATGTCAGTATTCCCAGCGAAGGGTGAATTGTGTGTAAGAAAGGTTGGTTCCATACATATGGGCCATAGTAAATGCACTACTATAGTAGAATTCAGTGATCAAGGCAAATCTTCATTTAGAGCTTATCGCCACTCCTACTTTATATGTGGTCAGACTGCATATATGCGTCTACCTCTAGATTGGGATGGTACCTGCTACATTGCATTCCTTTTGCCACCTGTTTTCCTAGCTCCTCCTGATTATTACAGAAATATTCATTTAGTACACAACAGAGAGCGGAGAGATCTCCCAATTGTCGATTACACTGAAACAGCATGGGAAAAATACACAGATTTCAATAAAGGCATCTTTCCTTATATAGGTACTGTTACTAATAGTAAACTGATACGTAGATTAACTAGAACCCTTGAAGCAGTAGTGAATGAAACTATTTCCGCCCTAGGCAATTTAACAGAAGAGCAGTCTGCTATGCGGATTGTTGTGCTTCAAAATCGTCTTGTCCTTGACGTCATCCTGGCTGATAGGGGCGGAGCTTGTAGGGTCATCGGATCAAGCTGCTGCGTATTCATACCAGAAAATTCGCCATCAGTATATAAAGCCATAACTCGCCTTCATAAGATTGTAAACCAGATACACCAGAACCCAGGCACTTGGACTTGGTCCAGTTGGTTTTGGAGTGTGATATCAGCCTGGGGATGGAGAGTTCTATCCTTCCTAGGTATTGGCCTTCTCATACTATTCAGTTGCTGTCTATGTCTACAATGTGGACCAGCGATCTGTGGTCTGTGTGCCACATCGTGCATTCCACATCAAGATTTTCATTCAAGATCCCGGAAGAAGAAAGAAGAACAAATGATGCTATATGAACAGATCAATGGATTAATGAAGATTGATATCTCTTAACGGGCAAGTAGGGGACAAGGAGGGAATGTGGAAATATGGATTTTTCTGGTCAGTTATGTCCCCTATCTTGGACCCCAACGGTTCTATGTGCATGTTACAAGTACATGTATGTTCCCTCCAGTTCCAGTTATGAAGACGCAAACACATGTGCGTCCACCGTCAACATGTCCTCTGTCAGATCCGCCATGAATAGGCCGGATATTCCATTCCTAAGTACGAAAGGCCACCGGCTTTATATGGTTCAGTTACTCCATTTTACAGTCTAGGCAAGTAGGCCCTGATTCTGTCATCAAACTCTTCTTGCCTTCTGCCTCTGAAAGCTCCAGTCTGAGCCTGCATCTGTGACCATGAACTTTGTCTCATTCTCTGTGCGGCTCACGAAGCCTGACATCAGCCTATTCTCTGCCAAGAACTGTATTTCACCTTCGAATTATCTGCTTCCCCCTCAGCCGATGCATTCCTGCCTAGTAGTTAAGTAAACATTCTTCCAGTTACCGAGCAAAAGGCTCGGCTTCTCTGTCCTCATGCAAGTAATTCATAGCCCTGTTACCATGGAATATTCCTATCCCCTCGCATTTAGTGTAGACACTTAGACGCTTGTACACGCACGCACAGTCAGTTAGAATAGATTCTGTCCGAGAGTCCTTCTTTCGTGGATAACATAGTTCTTTAAACATAGGATGTTAGATATGATTTGGGATTAGGTTGACTTGACCCCCCAGACTTCTTGTCTCCACATGTAGAGCTAAATGTCAAGTCCCCTTCACCCCCTAGTTACACGTCAATTACACGTCATGTTGCTGCGCGCGCATCTATGCCAAGTATTATCTTATGGATCCACCTATATGTGACATCATAACCAATTACGTTCCTTTTTACTCCTTATTACACCCATTTTTGGTTACGCAGATAAATCGTCATTTTCCTTATCAATTGTTACGCCTACTGCATTCGCTTCATTGTAATGTATGTACTATAAAAGTTACTTCTTGTCAATAAAGTATGTACTTCACTTCCTGAACCCCCGTGGTGATGGAACTTGGAGCAACCGATTATAATCGATCACTGGAATAAAGCCCATTCCGAACCTCTAATACCACGGATTCTGCCTCTCATTTTACTGAGCTATTTTATTATGTTTCTGTATCAAATTAAGTCCAGGTAAAGGAATTTTATTTACCACAGTATATACAGTATGGTATGGCACAGTATGGTATGGCCAGTCATTCTATGGTATGGTATGGTATGGTATGGTATGGTATAGTACAACCGGTCACTGGAGGCCATGGTATGGCAGGTCACTATCTAGTATGGTATGGTATGGTATTTTCTGTCTTGGTATGGTATGGCTTGGTCTTGTACAGTATGGTATAGTATTGTATAGTATGGTATGGTAACGGAGAGAGAGGTCAAAGGCCACAGGGGCGGAGGATGGGGGTGAGTGGGGCAAAGGCACACGGAAGTAGAGAGCAGGTAAGCGCAACACAGACGAACAGAAGGAGAAAGGCCAATATGCAGGAATGCCTTGTCTGCAAACCAGCTAGAACAACACAATTAAGAAAACATGTAATTGACCCACCCTCTGGAAATAAACTTTCTAAACTATTGCGTAGCATGTTTGAGGTCGGAAAAAAACACGGAGATGTGGAGAGAGTGCTCAAAGGCCATATGGACAGAGGGTAGGAGGGGGGCAAAGGCAACACGGACTGAGGGAAGAAGGTTGTGAGGCAGGGTGCAAAGGCAACATGGAAGGACATGTCTGTCATAAAACAGCCGGGGACTCTGAAAGCGGAAAGTAGAATTCCCACTGGGCCCTCTCAAATCCTATTTGGGTTAGGAGCCGCCGCACCGAGTTCACCTGAAGGTGTCCCTAATAAATGACCACAACTGGTTAACGGCCATCAGGAAACCGATTATCCAGTGCTATAGAAACGTATTGAGAACTTCTAGTATGGAGTAGATTAGGGTCCACTCTTGGCCCTGATGAAATGCGTAGACCCCTTTGCCAATTGTGGGCATGAAACATGTTGACGCTACTGAACATTAACCAAGGGCTCACAAGGACGGCACTTTTGGTTCAGTTTTGTTTTCAATCTTGACATGGCCGCCCTCCAGGAATAAACTATTCAGGGGGTGTCTGTGGCCAATTTTAATTTCTTAATTACCCAGTCTGCCATCTATTCCTATTATCACCCAACTAATAACCCAATACCCTGAGCACAGGCAAATACCAGGCCAGGGTTGGAGAAAGAAATCTCTGACAAAGAGCCCCAGTCTCTGGGAACCCACTGGGAATGGCAGCACCCACCCAGCGAGGAGCCGGTCCGATGATGAAGCATGCTCCTGGTGGGTGAGGGCATATGCATCCCTAAAGTAAGGATCCCCCGATATCTCTATCCTTCCTCTCTTGAAAAAACAACCTAAATCCCAATGACCAAAATAATTTTCAACCCATCTCACGGCTTCCCTCCCTGGCAAAGTTAGTCGAAAGGGACATGAACACTCAGTTATCTCAATGTAGACATGATCATCAGCTGTTAGATGCCACGCCCTAATTAAATCCTCGGAAGAGGTCAGAGAAGCCCTGGATGCCGGGGGTAACACTGCTCTGATATTGCTAGACCACTCGACAGCATTCAATACAGTTAATCTGTTTGGTCAAAATCAGAGTTCAGGGGAGAGCCTGGACTTTGCTGCGGTCCTTTCTCTCGGAGAGGAAGTAATCAGTACCCTTGGACTCTTATCTCTGAGCCTTTTTCTCTTTCATGCAGGTCCCTCAGGGATCTCGCAAATAATTACTCTCTACTTAATGCAAGATAAATACACTCCACACAATACCACTCTGTGCCACATAATAACACAGCACAATTACACTGTCCTCAATGCAACATAAATACTCACCTTTCACTCAAGTTCGTGCTATATAAAAGAAACAACAAAAAAAAACAAATTGCAATGCAATAGGTCTCACATTACTGAATCTTTGAGCTGCTATTGGTGTTGCATTATTATTAGCAATGCCAACAGCTCAAACTTTAATAATGCGAGACCTATTGCATTGAAAATGCTTGTTGGGTCTGCAAACAGCCCGATTCACAACATCCACAAATATGCTTTTTTAAATGTACAAACACCAAATTGCGATTCAGTAGCTTGCTACCAAATTACGCAATTTCAATTGGTGACCCAAATTCGATTCGATATTTGGAAGGGGCACATTTAGGGTGGCCCTTCCAAATACCGAAGCGCAGTAGTATGTATAAATGGTTTTCAGCTGAATTCCGGTCGCAAAACATTAATACTCTACCGCCAATTCTAAAGTGGTGATAACCAATTCACAAATGGTGAGGGGTCCCCCAGGAACTCCTTTCCCTTTAAAAATATTAAAAAACATATTTTAAAGAGAAGGTAGTAGTGCCATGGACAACTGCCTGCTCTTAAATTTCTAAACTTGAAAGTTTCATTTTAGTTTTTTGTTTAAAATACATCCTTCTTATTTTTGTTGAAAAAACGGACTACATAAAAGGGGTTGCTTTATTAAAAAGCAATCCCCAACATGGTGGTCTGCTAACCCCAGCAGAGCACCATCCCTGTGATGGGACAAATTCCTAATGGGTCATAAATTGCAACCTACCTCATTAATATTCAGGAGGTAGGTCGATTTGCGGTCTACTAGGAATTGCTATTTGCGATTTGGAGATAAGCGCAATTAGGAATTGGTATTCCTAATGTTTGTACATCTGGCCCACAGTTCTTTTATTAGAAGTCGTGTAAGGCCCCTCGTATTAAAGCTACTTCCATAGGTGGTATATGTGCGAGAGTATGGCGGCATCAGCACAAGGGAGCCGATGCATATTAGAGCAAAGATGGCCGGAACAAGCCTATAAGAGCAGCCCCTTCACATCTGCCGCAGACAACTAGCTCCTCGTCAAAGTGTAATATAGAGCAAGCTTTGTTAGGAACCAACAGAACTGACCAACTGAACAATTTAAGAGTGGGTGGGGTGAAGGTGTGGATAGAATGTAGGAGGAGCTAGAAGTTTCCTTACCGCTGGTGGGCAAGTGTTGTGTGATATAGCGCCTACCCAGCTAGGAAGCAATAGATAGCGTCCCAGGGGAGTAGGTGAAGTGAACGATATAAATTTATTGGCCCCGGGGCAGGAGGAGCGGGGAGTTTCTTCATGTGTGGTGTGTGAGGCGCTACTCAATGGAGCGTTCTCAGCAGCTGTGGCATCCCCGCTAATGCGGAGGAGCGTCACCCTGCGGCATTCAGCAGTGCAAAAAAGGAAAATAGAATGATAGAACACAATATTGTTATTTTATTTTCCGTGCTGAAGCCAGTTTTGGGGGCGGGGCTTGGCTGTCATCACAGCCAGCAGGGGGAGGGGTGGTTGGTGCACTTAAGTGTGCATGACGTCTTGGGCCGGTAAACACTCATGCGCACTTAGCATGTTACCACCCGGCTGTATTGCATTGCCTGGATGGAGAACAGGAACAGGCTCTCACTCCCTGTTTGAGTGCTGCTCAGACCAATCACGACGATGCTGTCATACTGGTGACAGCAGCGTCATGATTGGCTCAGGGGAGCCTCTGTGCTTCCTGCTTCTGAGAAGAGAAGCGGAGGAGAGACGACGGAGGAGAGATCGCGACCGAGGTAAGTGACATTTTCTCTTTTCACCACCCCGCTCGCCATACCCGTTCTGTACCAGCCACCACTGGTTATCAGAATGTGTTAATAAGGCTGAAGAGCTGGCATGATGTACTCGGAAGGCAGCAGCATGGACGTAGACGGAGGAGGGAACTCAGCCTGTTGTGCAATCATGCACACCAACCCTCAAGGAGGCATGCAAGCTCGGGGAAGTTTAAAATCAGTCTATTCAAATTAAACATTGGACCTACATGTTCATGATTCCAGATGTGCCTGGGGTGGAGCTTTGTAGCCCGATCTCCGTGCTAAGAGCTGGGGCGGACCCCTGAAAGCTGGAGACCGAGCAATGACCGAAGGGTGAGTAGAGGGTGACCCACCCCAAAGAAGAGGAGGTTCCATGTGTCATATGTGGAAGGAGGCAACAAGAAGCCAATGGAGGTATCACTCTGGGAACAAAGAAAGGAACGATGGACTTCTGCCCAGCCCCACTGCCTTATAGAACTTAAACTGTAAAATCAGAACTCACAATCTTCATTGAGAGTGGTTGTGTCGGGTCATAGGCATACACAGGTCACATAGGTGCGTGTGAGGAGATCACAGTCTCATGGAAGATTTCAGCAAAGATCCAGGGGACCAGGTTTAGCAAGGGCTTGGCCAGTTCAATAGAAAAAGACCATTCTGCTGAGAGTCACTCGGTTGTCCAAGTGGCCAACAATGCTTCGCCTCACACTTCATCTTCGGACGATGGAGCCATCAATACATGTGCAAAGAGCAAGGACTCTTGAGGATGCTACCAGAACCTCAGGCAGGGAAGCATCATTGCCAAACCGAACTGTTCTGGAGACCCTCTACAGCCCACGCCTATAGCATTGTGTAAAGATCTTAAGACGTCACCTGGAACACTTTGTCCATTTCTGGAGTTCACACTCAAAACAACGCGTCAGATCAGGTGGTCTCATCTGGAACATTGTGTCCAGTTATGGAACCCACACCCAGGAAACTGTATCCATATCTGGAGAATAGTATGTAGCTGCGGAACCAACGGCCAGTTCATTACCTCTCACAACATAGCACTGAAGGACATATCGATCCATGTGCCTCCTGAAGAGGGCACAGCACATAGGGTAGCAAATTAGAAGACTGGTAATTTCAATTGCGCTGTAGCAATCAGAGTAATTTGGTAATTCCACATTACTCTTTGATACTATACTACTGTAAGACCTGGGGTCACCAAGCCCTAAGAGGGTAACGTGACTCGAGCGGCTGGGCACCCAAAGGCTTTTGTGTAAAGCGACCATACAACACACACCCCCTCTGAAGCAGGGAACGCACACAATAAGGGACGCCACACTGTAGGGTTTATGCAATAACTCAAGTTTATCCAAGCAGATAGGCATTAAGACAGTTCAGTATATGTAAATGCATCAGATGTAAATGAAGTTCATTATATGTAAGTGCAATTCAATAAATGTCAATGCAGTTCATTAACGGTAAATGCAATTCATTAGATGTCAATGCAGTTCATTAGCGATTAGCATATGTTGCACCCATCAACCATAACAGTGCTGTAGGGAGTACCTGATACAATCTGGAACAGCGCTCTAGAACCCAGCGCTACTCGTGATAATTGCGCCGTGAATCCTGGTGAGCAGAGCCTGCGGACACAGCATTACTCGTGATACTGGAGCCTTGACCGCTTTAGAGCAAAGCTTACCAACACAGCGGTACTCGTAATAATTAGGCATTAAACACTTTAGAGCAAAGTTTACCAACACAGCGTTACTCGTAATAGTTGAGCATTGAACACTTTAGAGCAAAGCCTACCAACACAGCGTCACTCGTAATAATTAGGCATTAAACACTTTAGAGCAAAGCTTACCAACACAGCGTTACTCGTAATAATTGGGCATTAAACACTTTAGAGCAAAGTTTACCAACACAGCATAACTCGTAATAGTTGAGCATTAAGCCCTTCCGAGCAAAGCCTGCGGACATAGCGTTACTCGTAATAATTAAGCATGGAACGCTTCCGAGCCCAGCCTGCGAACATAGCGCTACTCGCATTAATCGGGTTTCAAGTACTTTGGTGCAGTTCGTGGGGCACAACGCTGCTCGACAGTCTCGGAGACGAGGGGCAATCCCTCGGCGGGGTGTCAAGAAAGTCTTGAGGGGACGGGGGGACTCCCACGGAGGGGAACCAGGGTCTCAGGGTGCGGTGCTGCTCCCGACCTGTAGGGGGCGCACCGGGTCCGGCCCAAGCCTCCCGGGCTTACCTTGATCTTGACGTCTTGAGGCGTCCCCACCAGCTCCGAACTCCGCAGTCGGTCCTTCCGCGACGGGGGCAGGCCACGGCCCCACACACCTTCACCAGCAGCTGAGACGGCAGCGACAGGGCCCCGGGCTTCTCCGCGGGTCTCGACACGAGGAGGGGTGATGATGCACACTTCAGGCTTCCGGGCCGCAGCGGTGAGCGCGCTCTGGTCCCCGCACTCCAAAAGGGGGGGTCAAATTAAGCGGAGAGTTCTGCGCTCGACGGGGCTTGCTGCAGGGGATCCCAGGCCAGGTCAGGGAGCGCAGGGGTCAAAGCGCTAATACCTGGTCGATCCCCAGCAATTCCACAATCAGATTTGGCAATAAGTTTCAGTTGTCAGTTCTAGCATACAGTCTCAGCATTCAGTTTCAGCATGTCGTGACATGAGGTTTCCGCATTCAGTTTCTGCATTCAGTTTCTGCATTCAGTTGCTACCTGAATTCTTGATGGCGCAGAGGTCTCTGGCGCCCTTGGGGGGTTCTGTTCCTGGGGGTAGGGATTGAGGTGGCGATTAGGTCCTTCCTAGTCAGGCTGGGCAGAGGTTCCCTGGGTCCTCCTACTGCTGGGCAAGATCAGTGGGCTTTACAGGATCCCTCACTCACTTAAGAGGCAGCACCTAAATCCTGTCACTCTCAGGAGGCATAAGTCCCTGGCTAGGCCCTACCGCCTAAAACTCCTGCGTGGATTCTCCAGCTCTGCTTTACCCCACTGGCCAACTAACTAGAAAAAGTTCCCTCCCTCACTTAAGTAGCCCTAGGTCAGGTGACCTCTAGCCAAGGCGGCAAAAGTAAAACCACACCTCCCTTCTAGAAGGTTCCAGCACATTCCAGGAGCTTCCCCATTCTACCTATGGGACAAAAAAGGCGGGCTGGTGTTGCAACATTGTTGTGGGGCTCCAGCCAGCTCCTGGCAGCTAGGGTGCTACTAATGAAGACCACTCTGCAGTAGCAGGGGCCTGTGGCAGCCATCTTGGGAGAAGGGAGCACCTGCACCTTAACGCTGGTTGGCAATGAAAAGGCGCCCGGAGACCTAAGTCCAACATCAAAATGAGGGTGGAAAAAATGAGGCACGATCAAAAATAGAAGGGGAGACCACCCTAGGGCTGACAGGTCCAACAACTACCTATAATTCTGAGATTACTCCTGCTTGCGTAATTTGGGGGGAAATCCTACAGCAAGAGCAAATTTAGCGAGGGCGAGCAGTTACTTGCGCTTGCTCATGTTCTGCTGCATTTAGTGATATCTCTTAGTACAAAAATGCATCTTCGGGTCAATTTTGGATGCAAGGGGGCATTTTGAGCTAAGAAAATAGTGCTTAATGTCAGGAGTAAGTTGGGGAAAAACCCCTACCCCAAGAGCACATTTAGTGAGCTTGAGCGGCCACTCACTAAATGTGTTCTGCTGCATTTAGCACTATTTATTTGCATTACAATACATCCTTGCGTCCATTTTGGACTCAATGGGGCATTTTTGTCCTAAGGAATAGTGCTAAAGGCAGAAATGCTCTTCTCACATTATTCCACGTAACCTCAAGGAATTCTTAGGTAATTGCGCATGATTACGCTACAGGGAATTATGTACGTTACACCCACCCCTAGTGGCCATACCCCTGAATAGAGCTGGAGACCACACAAGAGCAGGGCGAGTAGCACAGATGGGGATGGAGGGAGGTGCCTGAAGGCGCTCATCTGTTGCCAAAGGCCAGGTTTCCAGGCACCCGGCGGGTTTCATGCAAGTCCCTCTGTGTCCAGCAGAGAAACGATACTAGAGCCAGATGTCAAACTACCCCTAGGTATGGCCTTGGGTACACCTGGTCTCTTTCATCTGCCTGCGCTGAAGCTATGGAGCCCACCCTTGCCAGGGCGTCTTAAGTCACCGTAGAACACCCATAATGTGTGTGGTTTCAGTCAGGATACCACCATACACTGCATGGCTTACAAAGAGACGTCAAAGTCCAGCAGACCTGGACGGGGCATAAATAACACAGGACGCGCTTCTAGAACCTGCTGTGTCTTGGTGTCCTCAACAGGAGGAAGAGTTCACTTAGACAGCTCAGTGCACTAATGCACCTTGTGCTGAGATCTTTGTGTAACCTGATGATCAGTGGTTCCTGGTCTGGCAAAGCAGAAAAACCTTTCATCCTTGCAGGACCATAAAATAACAACGAATGAGCTGTGCTAGGGTATGAACTATCAGTACAGGAATTTCACACTGCAGCGTATGGGATGCAGATAGAACTCTGGGCAGCATTCATGCCCCTCCCTTGGCACTCTTCATCCCACCTTTGAACCTTCTCAATCCATGAGCACCTTCTGAGGGCCACAGATGCTTCAACTTCAATTCATCATGTAGGACACAAGTGGGGAGATGGCCCTCTGAGGCTCTTCTTACCTCAAACGTCACCACACAATTTGAATTTGCTCTACTGATGTAAACTGAGTGCAAACCAGTTGAGTAGAAGCGTCTACTCTTTTCAGAGCTCTTTGGGGCTCTGCGATAAAGTACTAAATATGCATTTATTTACTATTATTGCAACTATCTTACACACGCCACCCCACCGAAGGACCCTGGAGCACATTGGACTCAATGGGTAACGAGCACTCACCGCAGGTTATAGATCATTGTGTAATTTACGGTCTGCTTTTACCATCTAGTGGAAGGAGATGAACAGGTGTGGGAGGAGATGGGCAGGCGCGGGAGGAGATGAGCAGGCGTGGGAGGAGATGAGCAGGCGTGGGAGGAGATGGGCAGGCGTGGGAGGAGATGAGCAGGCGCGGGAGGAGATGAGCAGGTGCGGGAGGAGATGAGCAGGCGCGGGAGGAGATGAGCAGGCGCGGGAGGAGATGAGCAGGCGCGGGAGGAGATGAACAGGTGCGGGAGGAGATGAACAGGTGTGGGAGGAGATGAACAGGTGTGGGAGGAGATGGGCAGGCGTGGGAGGAGATGGGCAGGCGTGGGAGGAGATGGGCAGGTGCGGGAGGAGATGAGCAGGCGTGGGAGGAGATGGGCAGGCGTGGGAGGAGATGGGCAGGCGCGGGAGGAGATGAGCAGGCGCGGGAGGAGATGAGCAGGCGCGGGAGGAGATGAGCAGGCGCGGGAGGAGATGAGCAGGCGCGGGAGGAGATGAGCAGGCGCGGGAGGAGATGAGCAGGTGCGGGAGGAGATGAACAGGTGTGGGAGGAGATGAACAGGTGTGGGAGGAGATGAACAGGTGTGGGAGGAGATGGGCAGGCGCGGGAGGAGATGGGCAGGTGCGGGAGGAGATGGGCAGGCGCGGGAGGAGATGGGCAGGCGCGGGAGGAGATGAGCAGGCGCGGGAGGAGATGAGCAGGCGCGGGAGGAGATGAGCAGGCGCGGGAGGAGATGAGCAGGCGCGGGAGGAGATGAGCAGGCGCGGGAGGAGAGGGGCAGGCGCGGGAGGAGAGGGGCAGGTGTGGGAGGAGAGGGGCAGGCGCGGGAGGAGATGAGCAGGCGCGGGAGGAGATGGGCAGGTGTGGGAGGCGTGGGAGGAGATGGGCAGGCGTGGGAGGAGATGAGCAGGCGTGGGAGGAGATGGGCAGGCGTGGGAGGAGATGGGCAGGTGTGGGAGGAGATGGGCAGGCGTGGGAGGAGATGGGCAGGCGCGGGAGGAGATGGGCAGGCGCGGGAGGAGATGGGCAGGCGCGGGAGGAGATGGGCAGGCGCGGGAGGAGATGAGCAGGTGTGGGAGGAGATGGGCAGGTGTGGGAGGAGATGGGCAGGTGTGGGAGGAGATGGGCAGGTGTGGGAGGAGATGGGCAGGTGTGGGAGGTGTGGGAGGAGATGGGCAGGCGCGGGAGGAGATGGGCAGGTGCGGGAGGAGATGGGCAGGCGCGGGAGGAGATGAGCAGGCGTGGGAGGAGATGAGCAGGCGTGGGAGGAGATGAGCAGGCGTGGGAGGAGATGAGCAGGCGTGGGAGGAGATGGGCAGGTGCGGGAGGAGATGGGCAGGTGTGGGAGGAGATGAGCAGGTGTGGGAGGAGATGGGCAGGTGTGGGAGGAGATGGGCAGGTGTGGAAGGAGATGGGGAGGAGATGGGCAGGCGCGGGAGGAGATGAGCAGGCGCGGGAGGAGATGGGCAGGCGCGGGAGGAGATGAGCAGGTGTGGGAGGAGATGGGCAGGTGTGGGAGGAGATGGGCAGGTGTGGGAGGAGATGGGCAGGTGTGGGAGGAGATGGGCAGGTGTGGGAGGTGTGGGAGGAGATGGGCAGGCGCGGGAGGAGATGGGCAGGTGCGGGAGGAGATGGGCAGGCGCGGGAGGAGATGAGCAGGCGTGGGAGGAGATGAGCAGGCGTGGGAGGAGATGAGCAGGCGTGGGAGGAGATGAGCAGGCGTGGGAGGAGATGGGCAGGTGCGGGAGGAGATGGGCAGGTGTGGGAGGAGATGAGCAGGTGTGGGAGGAGATGGGCAGGTGTGGGAGGAGATGGGCAGGTGTGGAAGGAGATGGGGAGGAGATGGGCAGGCGCGGGAGGAGATGAGCAGGCGCGGGAGGAGATGGGCAGGCGCGGGAGGAGATGAGCAGGCGCGGGAGGAGATGAGCAGGCGTGGGAGGAGATGAGCAGGCGTGGGAGGAGATGAGCAGGCGTGGGAGGAGATGAGCAGGCGTGGGAGGAGATGGGCAGGCGCGGGAGGAGATGGGCAGGTGCGGGAGGAGATGGGCAGGTGCGGGAGGAGATGAGCAGGTGTGGGAGGAGATGAGCAGGTGTGGGAGGAGATGAGCAGGTGTGGGAGGAGATGGGCAGGTGTGGAAGGAGATGGGCAGGTGCGGGAGGAGATGGGCAGGTGCGGGAGGAGACGGGCAGGTGCGGGAGGAGACGGGCAGGTGTGGGAGGAGACGGGCAGGTGTGGGAGGAGACGGGCAGGTGTGGGAGGAGATGGGCAGATGTGGAAGGAGATGGGCAGATGTGGAAAGAGCTGTCGGAAGGACTCACCCAGACACTTGACTCCATCCCGCTGGTAGCCGATGTTGCATCTCTTGCATCGGGCGACACCGGAACCCATGCAGCCGATGCAGGCCTTGTCACAATCTGAGAGGAAGAAGAGCCATGCGGGGTTAGGCGGAATGAGACTTTCAAGGGGTCAACAACTCTGAATTTAGGGGGTGTCAGCTGAGGATCAGGAGCGGTCAATGCAAGAACCTCAAAGTCACATCGACAAACAACTCTTCCGGGTCCCTCTAAGTATCCAAGTAGCAAACAACGCCAACAGCCACCTTCTCCACTCGTCACCTCCAAGTGTTAGGAGGAGGTGCAATCCGGCCTCATAAGCAAATTCAGGAGGCCAAGATCACTGCACATCTCACACAGCACCAGCAACGAGAAAAATCCCACATGCAAGACACTCAACAACCCCAGCACTCCAAGCGTTCATTTCACACAAAATTTGTGAAATTGCGCCACTGTGCAGTAGCTCAATTATGCCATTATGAGTGGTAAAAGTATGGCGTAGAAACAGCACGAACGACCAGAAGGCAAGAAGCTGTTCGCTGCAATCTGCAATCGTGGATTTGTGCTATATTCTTAGCGAGATATGAATCTTCAAGTTAAAAACGAATACATGGAAGCATTTCGTGCTGAAATCTGCGTATTGACAAATTTGTTTATCACGTAATTATTCAGAAATTCATGTAATTTTCTTACATTTTTATGCAAAGTAACATCATGCAAATTTTACACAAACATAAGAAATAGATGTAATGCAGCAGAGAAATCGAAGAGAGAGGGGGTAGTGAAGATACAAAGAGGAGACAAGCAAAGGACTAGAAATAGCCAAAGTTAGGCTTGGAGCAGACAACAATAAGCAGACACCACATGGGCTGGGTCGTCACAGAAGATAAGCGCACAGTTTCCTACCTCGACATTCGTAGGACCCGTCCGTGTTCACACAGAACTGGTTTGCCCTGCAGCGAGCCATCTCTGTCCCACACTCATCTATGTCTGTAGAGTGAAAACGAGTTCAGTCAGGAACCAAAGACACCATAGACTGCCCAGCAAGGCCCCTTCCGACGACAGGGAACCAGGGACCGCCCAGCCAGTGGACGGCAGAGGAACCAGGGACCGCCCAGCCAGTGGACGGCAGAGGAACCAGGGACCGCCCAGCCAGTGGACGGCAGAGGAACCAGGGACCGCCCAGCCAGTGGACGGCAGAGGAACCAGGGACCGCCCAGCCAGTGGACGGCAGAGGAACCAGGGACCGCCCAGCCAGTGGACGGCAGAGGAACCAGGGACCGCCCAGCCAGTGAACGGCAGAGGAACCAGGGACCGCCCAGCCAGTGAACGGCAGAGGAACCAGGGACCGCCCAGCCAGTGAACGGCAGAGGAACCAGGGACCGCCCAGCCAGTGAACGGCAGAGGAACCAGGGACCGCCCAGCCAGTGAACGGCAGAGGAACCAGGGACCGCCCAGCCAGTGAACGGCAGAGGAACCAGGGACCGCCCAGCCAGTGGACGGCAGAGGAACCAGGGACCGCCCAGCCAGTGGACGGCAGAGGAACCAGGGACTGCCCAGCCAGTGGACGGCAGAGGAACCAGGGACTGCCCAGCCAGTGGACGGCAGAGGAACCAGGGACTGCCCAGCCAGTGGACGGCAGAGGAACCAGGGACTGCCCAGCCAGTGGACGGCAGAGGAACCAGGGACTGCCCAGCCAGTGGACGGCAGAGGAACCAGGGACTGCCCAGCCAGTGGACGGCAGAGGAACCAGGGACTGCCCAGCCAGTGGACGGCAGAGGAACCAGGGACTGCCCAGCCAGTGGACGGCAGAGGAACCAGGGACTGCCCAGCCAGTGGACGGCAGAGGAACCAGGGACTGCCCAGCCAGTGGACGGCAGAGGAACCAGGGACTGCCCAGCCAGTGGACGGCAGAGGAACCAGGGACTGCCCAGCCAGTGGACGGCAGAGGAACCAGGGACTGCCCAGCCAGTGGACGGCAGAGGAACCAGGGACTGCCCAGCCAGTGGACGGCAGAGGAACCAGGGACTGCCCAGCCAGTGGACGGCAGAGGAACCAGGGACCGCCCAGCCAGTGGACGGCAGAGGAACCAGGGACCGCCCAGCCAGTGGACGGCAGAGGAACCAGGGACCGCCCAGCCAGTGGACGGCAGAGGAACCAGGGACCGCCCAGCCAGTGGACGGCAGAGGAACCAGGGACCGCCCAGCCAGTGGACGGCAGAGGAACCAGGGACCGCCCAGCCAGTGGACGGCAGAGGAACCAGGGACCGCCCAGCCAGTGGACGGCAGAGGAACCAGGGACCGCCCAGCCAGTGGACGGCAGAGGAACCAGGGACCGCCCAGCCAGTGGACGGCAGAGGAACCAGGGACCGCCCAGCCAGTGGACGGCAGAGGAACCAGGGACCGCCCAGCCAGTGGACGGCAGAGGAACCAGGGACCGCCCAGCCAGTGGACGGCAGAGGAACCAGGGACCGCCCAGCCAGTGGACGGCAGAGGAACCAGGGACCGCCCAGCCAGTGGACGGCAGAGGAACCAGGGACCGCCCAGCCAGTGGACGGCAGAGGAACCAGGGACCGCCCAGCCAGTGGACGGCAGAGGAACCAGGGACCGCCCAGCCAGTGGACGGCAGAGGAACCAGGGACCGCCCAGCCAGTGGACGGCAGAGGAACCAGGGACC
Source organism: Triturus cristatus (assembly GCF_964204655.1). Taxonomy (NCBI): domain Eukaryota; kingdom Metazoa; phylum Chordata; class Amphibia; order Caudata; family Salamandridae; genus Triturus; species Triturus cristatus. The sequence goes on along the minus strand of NC_140592.1, from coordinate 27,494,584 downwards.
GCCCAGCCAGTGGACGGCAGAGGAACCAGGGACCGCCCAGCCAGTGGACGGCAGAGGAACCAGGGACCGCCCAGCCAGTGGACGGCAGAGGAACCAGGGACCGCCCAGCCAGTGGACGGCAGAGGAACCAGGGACCGCCCAGCCAGTGGACGGCAGAGGAACCAGGGACCGCCCAGCCAGTGGACGGCAGAGGAACCAGGGACCGCCCAGCCAGTGGACGGCAGAGGAACCAGGGACCACCCAGCCAGTGGACGGCAGAGGAACCAGGGACCACCCAGCCAGTGGACGGCAGAGGAACCAGGGACCACCCAGCCAGTGGACGGCAGAGGAACCAGGGACCACCCAGCCAGTGGACGGCAGAGGAACCAGGGACCACCCAGCCAGTGGACGGCAGAGGAACCAGGGACCACCCAGCCAGTGGACGGCAGAGGAACCAGGGACCACCCAGCCAGTGAACGGCAGAGGAACCAGGGACCACCCAGCCAGTGAACGGCAGAGGAACCAGGGACCACCCAGCCAGTGGACGGCAGAGGAACCAGGGACTACCCAGCCAGTGGACGGCAGAGGAACCAGGGACTACCCAGCCAGTGGACGGCAGAGGAACCAGGGACTACCCAGCCAGTGGACGGCAGAGGAACCAGGGACTACCCAACCAGTGGACGGCAGAGGAACCAGGGACTACCCAGCCAGTGGACGGCGGAGGAACCAGGGACCACCCAGCCAGTGGACGGCGGAGGAACCAGGGACCACCCAGCCAGTGGACGGCAGAGGAACCAGGGACCACCCAGCCAGTGGACGGCGGAGGAACCAGGGACCACCCAGCCAGTGGACGGCGGAGGAACCAGGGACCACCCAGCCAGTGGACGGCAGAGGAACCAGGGACCACCCAGTGGACAGCGGAGGAACCAGGGACCACCCACCCAGTGGACAGCGGAGGAACCAGGGACCACCCACCCAGTGGACAGCGGAGGAACCAGGGACCACCCACCCAGTGGACGGCAGAAGAACCAGGGACCACCCACCCAGTGGACAGCGGAGGAACCAGGGACCACCCACCCAGTGGACGGCAGAGGAACCAGGGACCACCCACCCAGTGGACGGCAGAGGAACCAGGGACCGACCACCCACCCAGTGGATAGTGGAGGAACCAGGGACCGACCACCCACCCAGTGGATGGTGGAGGAACCAGGGACCGACCACCCACCCAGTGGATGGTGGAGGAACCAGGGACCGACCACCCACCCAGTGGATGGTGGAGGAACCAGGGACCGACCACGGCGGAGGAACCAGGGACCGACCACCCACCCAGTGGATGGTGGAGGAACCAGGGACCGACCACCCACCCAGTGGATGGTGGAGAAACCAGGGACCGACCACCCACCCAGTGGATGGTGGAGGAACCAGGGACCGACCACCCACCCAGTGGATGGTGGAGGAACCAGGGACCACCCACCCAGTGGATGGTGGAGGAACCAGGGACCACCCACCCAGTGGATGGTGGAGGAACCAGGGACCACCCACCCAGTGGATGGTGGAGGAACCAGGGACCACCCACCCAGTGGATGGTGGAGGAACCAGGGACCACCCAGCCAGTGGACGTGGAGGAACCAGGGACTACCCACCCAGTGGATGGTGGAGGAACCAGGGACTACCCACCCAGTGGATGGTGGAGGAACCAGCGACATGATGCTAGTACAAGCCCTGCAGACTGTGCATCCATAAACAGCCACTCACCTAGGCACTTGTTCTCGTGCAGCAGCCAGCCCTTCCTACACAGCACGCAGTCCGAGTCCGCAGGCCCCGTGCACTTACTACAAGACGCGAAGCACTCTGTGGAATGAGCAGAGAGAAAACCTCAGAACAAACTGAAGAACAAAATGTACTCAGCAGATCAATGTACAAAACTGGAAACAGCATAATGTAGGGGTATCTGAATTATTAGCTAAAAAACAGTGCTTAGTTTAACGTTCACTGTTGTAAAGCGCTCGGACTCAGATGCTCTACTGGTTATCTTGGATGTGGACATTTACTGTTGTAAAGCGCTCAGATACCTTCGGGTCTAGCTAGCGCTGCATAACATTCTCAAATAAATAATTAAAGAGAACAGTTTTAGAGGACCCCTGTGAACTCAGCCCAAAACTTTTCCACATTCTTAAAGGGGAATGGATGCCAAAGGGATTCTTTCTCCTTTGTGAATGCTTCACTATCCCTACTGGGGAGTAATTTAACTATTTATTAAGACCAGGCTTCAGTTGTAAAACATGGATGCATCTCATACTGAATGTATAACTGAAAGACGCCTACCACATCCTCCTTCTAAACAGACATTTGGCATGGAGCCACAAAGCCATTTCAGGAGTCAGTAAAAATGTAATAACTCCTCTAAGGGCTTTAGAACATAGCGAAGAATAAACGTTTTCAATCAAAACTTGAGATTCAGACTGCTTGTTACAGAAAAGGTTTTTTTGTTTTTTTTACCACATCTGGCCCAGCATGGTTTCTGAAATGTCCGTCTCTAACCGCTGACGATGGACTGGGTTTTCCATAGAGCGCTTTTATTGTCAAATATTTTGAGCAATTCTGAGCACTTTTGGATTTTCCGCTCCTCAGGAAATTCCATTTGATCGATCTGTGTGTGTCCTGGCCTCAGACTCGACTCAGAAACCCAACATTCTTGGTTTCTGCTTCCTAAGTACACCTGGGGCCGTATTACATATAGAGGACACGGTCTTTGTTTGCACCACGCTGCGCCTTTAAGCAGGTGCAAATGTTGACAGCGCGTCCTATTACAATGAATGCGTTCCTCAGAGGGCAGCTGCGGACTCATGCTGTCATGGTGCACAGCATTCAGGGGAATAGGGGGGGGGGGGGGTAGCTTCAAAGCCACTCCGTGCAGGCAGCCACCAGCATGTACCTTTGAGAGTGGTTAGAGCAGGCAGACAGAGTGAGTGACTGCCCCACCTGCAAGGTGGTGCCTGGGGGTGCCCATAGGACCCCCTTTACCCCTCGAGAGGGCTGCTCCCAGGGTGCACACTGACGGTATACCACCTTTTTGTAGAGCACGTCAGTGCACCACCTAAGAGCATGTTTGTCTCTATGCACACGATCATTTAGCACAGAGGCAAAGTGATTCTGTGATTCCCTCACTTGCAGTGGGCAATACCCCATGCAAAGGAGGGAACACCCTCTCAGGATGCCACTGGAGGAAAATGTGCACCAGCGCTATCAGTATTACGGAAGAGGCTGCGCAATCGTCTTTGCAAAAAGCGGGCTCACATGCCCGTTGCTCCCCCAGGGCACCATTTGCAATACGACCCCAGGTGTTCCAGAGCAGGTCTAGTATGGGGAAAACTCGGCCCAAGCAGGAGGATGTAAAGTGAGCTCAACCAGAATATCCTAGGACTTCTGGGTAAATGAGCTGTAAAAGGCTTTAGATCTCCCATGTTGGAAGCCTTTCTGGGAGGGTTTGAGACAGCCCAATCTGTCTAAAGGGGGATGGGGTGTCTCCATTCTCTCAGTGCTTTCCAAAGTGGGAATTTGATCCCCACTAATTTATATGCTCACCAGACCCCCCTGGAGTGCAGGAGATGCTGATGTGGGGGTCACCAGCGAAGCTGTTCTAGAACACTCTTAAGATGGATAATGTCCCACCCAGGAAGTAAGAGTACAGGATGCATGTCTCAGTCCAAGGTTCCTGTGGTAGCAGTGGGCCCGGGGGCATCGGAAGGAGAAGAGGGGTTTTCAGACAGTAAATATTTGTATTCAGTTCGAGTTGCACCAAGTATCGCCTTGTCTCACACTTGTGGGGTTGGAGGTCAGAAGATTATATGTGCCCGGCTAGGAAAAGTATATGGCCATCGCAAAGAGCGAAGTTCAAGTTTAGGTACCATAGGGTCAGTGGCCACGTACACTCATGGCCCTTCAAAGAGTAGCCACTGTCTGAATATTAATCCAGGCTTATCCCAGGCACTCCTTCTGGGCCGGAAATAAAATAACGTAATGGTTACGCTGTTAAAGCAATCACTTCTAAAGTATGTATTTAGGACAGGAACAGTGCACTGTTGATTTTGCGGTCAAGTTGATAACCAGAAGCCTGTATGCGTAATGTTTTAGACAAGTGCGCTGCATATTTCTAGGAATATCTAGTTAGTCAACAAATCCAGTGATCAATGCATTTGACGTTTGCATTTGAAGTGGCCATTCTCTTATCACCACTTTTTAAGCTTTATAGGAAATAAATGAAATTTCTAGTTTCGCCAGACTATCAACAATGATGCGTAGAACTTTTTTCAAACAACTGTTTGGAGTGGAAAAAAAAAACAAGCATTAGCGAAGCCAATCAGTCTCAGCAATGTTATTGGCAGGGTCAACGTGGATGTGTTTTACCGTTACTGAGAAAATAAAAAGTTACAAGGAAAAAGTGAAACATTTCAGGCAGGGCAAGACTAGGGAAACAATTATGTATGTAATTTAAAACAAACAAACGTTTGAGTATTTTTAGCTGGAAACATTTAGGTGGATTTCCTAAAGTCTATATTTCATTTAAGGAAAGCGTGCCTAGATGCAAAGCCCGTAGAGGCTAATGGTGGCAGGATATGAAAGACAATAAATAATAAGTCAATACTGGCTTTGATTTTGGCAACACTGTCCAAGGATACGAACCAAAGGAGACTGAAAAAAAACATAAGTTTTTCTCTTCCTTCTTCGGCAGATTGAAGAGAAAAAAAAAAGTATAATGTTACAGAATTGCTGTGAGTCGGGTTTGCTGCTAGGGAGGGTTGCTGAGCCTGCACTTGGCTCCGACTGGAGCAGTCATTACAGAAATTGAAATAACGTGCCCGAGCAGCAACTGCTTGAGCCCAGCGCCCACAGCTGCTCCCCGGCCTGGCCAATTCCCTGGTGCGTGCCCAACCCATCAGCAGCCTGGCTTGATAAACAACATGCCTCGTGAAAGAAGCGTAGTTTTAAAAGGCTCGGGCCTCAGCAAAACATTAACCACCTAGCAGGTATGTGTGACGCGGCACACAGTTTGCGCGCTGCTCAAAAGGAATGGAGTGGTCTACACAAACCCTTAAAACTTCACTGATGCAAACGGACTCTCTGCTCTAAATCTAGTGATGTACACCTAGGGGAAATCCGATATTTAAGATAACGGTCCCGTTAAACTAAAACCACATGAACCACTGCTGCAGGTATTCTGAGCCACCTACCCTCCTCACACAAACACACCCCTGAAAAACTCACCAAATGTATTTGAAAAGCACAACCCACCATGCAGCATGCCAAGCCCATGTTGGTGCAGGGAAGTTGCCATCATATTGCACCATAAACACCAGCATCTCAAAAAATGATTCCCTTTCTCAGAGTTGTTGGTAGAAAAAAATACTTTGGCAGTCACTTTGAGTATGAAGAAGTAAGTGTCACCGACTGCAGGTTTGAAACGGAAGCAATATGGGGGCTTTGGGTGGGTGGCGGCATGTGAGAGGAGACGGAGCTTGTAAAGACGAGTACTTGTGTGGAGCACTCAAACACAAAGAAAAAAACAGCTCCTAAAACGGGAGCAGTGGATGGACACAGGTACTTGGCCGATGATCTGGGGGAGGGCTAAATACAAGAAGAGGCATGGCGCATGCATGCTATGGGCAATGGGGACAAAGGATACGAGAGTGACGATAGAGCGAGCAAATGGTAAGCTTATGGGCGTGCTGAAGCCCACAGATTGAAAACAACAGGTCTCTTTGAGACAGCACATGCACCAACAACAAGGGTGAAGGATGTTGGGTGGCAGATATTGGTAAGGGTCCATTTCAGACAACATTCTCGAGACTTATGTTTCAAAATCAACCTTCAAGAAATTCTTATGCATTTAAAATGATGCAATACTGAGATTAAACCAATATAGGTATGGGTAATAAGATCAAAGTAAGAAAACTGGTTCGAGGCATCATTTTCTTTCACAAAGCAATTTGATAAAAATACATTAATATTTTCTGTAATAGTTCTATTTTAAGAGACGGACTAATGAAGTACAAACAGTTTATCGTACAAATAAATCTGGGTTACTTCATTAAAAATGCATCTCTTGAAAAGTTTGTTATATTACCTAATTCAAACTTCATTACATTTTGCAATGGCAAAGCAGTCATTGCGGATTGTTTGGGTTTGAGAATCTTCGGTATAGAGTGCATCACGCTCTGTACGGGGTACAGTGAACAGCCAGTCCCCGATTATGGGCTTCATCGTTACAAGAGAGACCACCTGAAGACGGGGAGAATCAGCACCTAAAAAAGTTGATACTTCAGAACATCCCGTCTAGGACTTCGGGGTACTGTGCATGAATGCATTGTGGATATCTGGTCTTTGCACAGGTGACTTGAGCAGAGATAGTCCCTGATTGAGAGCTGCTTTTTTACACGGTGGACGACCACGTGAAGATTGGGGAGAATCCGCACCTAATGACCTATGAACGTCCAGTGTAGGATTTTGGGGTACCAGGGTAAAAGAGCGCATGCATGAAAAGTGTGTATAGTTGTTATTTTTTTTATTTTATTGAAAGAAAATTATAAACACAGACACACTTACATTCCCAATGTTGAGTGTGTCCTTACAATGATTATCATTTGTGCTAGGCCTGGGCGAAGCACTACGCTACGCTCGCGTAGTTTGCGAAGTTCGCACTACTTCGCACTATGCGAACTGCACGTAGCACAGTGCGAACACGCGTAGCGTAGTGTTGCGTAGTGCTGCGGTAATTTTTTGCTTGCTCGCGGTCCTCAACGTCAAGTTGGCGACCGCGAGCAAGCAAAATGACATCCCGGCGAGACTTTTTCCTTGTTCGCGATCAGCAACATCAAGTTGGCGATCGCGAGCATGGAAAATAAACCTCCCGGCGAGATTCCCAACGCGAGGAGGTCAGGTTTCTCATTGCGAGGGGTCGCGTATGGTCGCGACCGCTTGCGATGAGAAACTACCAGTTCGCGTTGAGATTGCCACAAATAGTAAATAAGAGTTAGGCATTTTAAGAAAACGTCGTCTCCATAACAATTTATAATGGCATATGTATTCGCGCTAAAAAGAGTTGAACAATAGCATTTGGTATTTGTCTCTAAATTTAAGGCTTAAGTGGCACATAAATGCCCACAGGTAATTTTAAGATCACAGGGAAGCACTTCCTTACTTTGTCAACATAGACCGTTGCACCAATTGGAAAAATAGACATATTTTTCAGATTCCGGAGGCATTGCAGACTGAACAATTCTGAAAACGGTTCTGAAATCCGTCCTAGGTTAAAGGTGGAGGATACCTCAGCCCCTGGAACAACAATGGCGTTTTAGAGGCAGGAGTCACGCACATTACCCGGAGCTCTCCAGGGTGGCGTGCAATCAGAGGTCAGAATTGAGCCAACAGACGCAATGTCACGGTATCAGAGAATGGGCCAATTGAAAGCGGCGCAAGGACAGTCACTGGGGTCAGGGCTCACATAATTGCACTAAAGAGGAACACTCTGTGTAGTACACTTTTAGAACTGTCATTTCAGGACAAGCATTTGCAATGCAATAGGTCTCACATTTACGCGAGTTTGAGCTATTGACATTGCAAATGGCAATGCCTTTTATTCTTGTTTTCGTACAAGGCATTGTCATTTGCAATGTCAATAGCTCAAACTAGCATAAATGCGAGACCTATTGCATTGCAAATGCTAACGGCTGTCCTGCAGTTCCCCCGCGGCACAAGCAGGCATCCACTTCTGTGAGGACAGCTGATCTCAGCAAAAAGACAGAAGTGGATGCCTGCTTGTGCCCCGGGGGAACGGACATTAAAAAAAAAAAAAACACGTGAAGTGGCATTTTGTTGCTATGGCAACAAAATGGTGTGGGACTGTCCACAGTCCCACGGACACGCGCATGCTGTTTGCCATGGACAAAAGGTGAGGGCAGCCATCTTTGTCCATTGCAGACGTGTGCACGAGAGCCCTCGCAGAATTGATTCCAAAAGGTGCTCACCTGGCTAGCACAGTGCATGCGCTGCTTTCGCCAGGCGAGACCTAAACAAACTCCAGTAGGCCAATTTTCACAGGCTACAGCAGACATCACTTATAATCACAACAAATGCACAGAGGAGGATACATTCTAATTGTAATAATTGGGTCAAGGATTCATTGAAGCTAGGCCATCCAGTCTTTCCACAGTTTGGGAGCGCCTGGTAATTGAACACTCAGCCATGATTCCGCGATTCACATATGTATTCGCTCAGCAACAATACTCATCATCCCTGCTGCGTCATGGAAGCTTCTGGATTCAGCACGTTTAAAACAGGATGGAAAGAAGACAGGTCGGAAGCAGAGGAACACGTCCACACCTCCCCGGGGCACTAAAGACCAGCATGACCCATCAAACAATCATTTGTCAATTTCATTACATACCAGAACATACCAGGTGAGTCTCGTTTCTTAATGCCTCATAAAAGCCCACACTGCAGTCCATGCAGAAAGGACCCCCGTAGCCGTGGTAGCACTCGCAGTGTCCGGAACCAGCTCGCGTCCCATCACCGTTGCATCTCCCGTTTCCATTGCACGGCTTCTCGGATCCACCAACGCAGGCTGCAGACAATTTGAATCAATGGGTTTGGTTCACCAAAACAAAAGTTAAGTACTTCCACCCCTTCACTATCTCTCACACAGCTTTCTCAAAAACATTTTCATTAAACATTTGCTTCCTGAGCTGTGCATGACAAGGGCACAATGCAGGTTCCCGCAGCGCTTGCGGGGCAGGGTTGCCTTTATGGGGCTTCCTATTCAGCTCAAGGCTTATTAGTGTCTGAAATATAGGCGCTTCAGGAGGACCCTACCACGGTCTGCAGAGCGGCTCCATCATTTTGGCGAGGTCAGAGCAGATTATATGAAGAATAGTCTACAGTTGGAAGTAATAACATCTGGAAGAATTCCATCTTGCAGAACAAGGGTAAAACGTTCTTCTCAAACTCGGAGTTCAACACGTTTCTGCTCATTTGGCTTTGGTTGAAAAGTGCACACTCCATGCACAGACTGATGCCTACACATCTGAAAGTTCTAACTTTGGATAATAACACCACCTCTTACAACAGCTTGTCAGGAGATAACTGATAAAGCACTCGGGTCTTGATTAACAGCACGTTTTAGGTCTCACCTATGAGACTGCGCATGTGCCATCTGTTGCAAGACATATGGTTGGCTTAGAAAGAACTGAGGGAATTGGAGCCCGACCACTGCTTACCATTGGTTGGATTTCTTCTCACTCCAATTTGCCTGCTTTTTATGCATTTCACAGATTGTTACTCTTCTGTTTGCCCCTGCCATGGAGTACAGACTTTTAATATTACGTTTGATTTGTTGGCTTCCAATGCCTGCTTATTGAGCATTACTTTTTCCTTTTGGGTTAAAGATTCCGTCATGTGTGTTTTCCAGCTGTCTCCCTCATGTACTTCTCTCCCCCTGCACTCTGTGTTGCTCTCCGTCACCTGTGTGCTCACCCTCGTGTACGTCCTCCATGGTTTTCTCACACGTGTTCTTCCCCCACCCACACCACTCTCTCACCCACTTGTTCCATCCCCAGTGATGCTTTCTGCTCTGTCATCTGCTTCCCCTCACCTGAGCCCTCGGTGTTGCTTTCCCCACCCACCCTTCCAAATTGTTTCCTCCCCCCCCCCCGAAAGCGTTGCTTTCTCCCCCACTCCTCATACTGCTTGCACCCACATTCTGCCTCCCAAATAAAAACTTTCAGGAGTTGCCTTTCTTTTTAGTTACCGATCCGTCTGTGATTAGCAACAAAAATAAAAGTGCCTGCGTCTTTTGGGAGGCACATGCCTGCGTGGTGCGCACACCTACCAAATGACGCAGTCGGCTGCGTCAAAGGCTTTTCTTTTTAAAGTTATTTAGTACTGGAGACGCTGTGCAGCATGGCTACACATCACGGGCTAAGCCAGTATGTCCCCAAAGGCGAGCGCAATTGGCTTTGCCAATGGTTATTCTGTTAGTAGTCATGTCTTAATCCAAAGTAGGTGGACTCACTCTTGAACTTCCAGGAGTGAGAAGCTTTACATCTGACAAGAAAGCTCTGTGACTCCGGAGCCCATTATAGTTACAACGCCTAGTCGTTCAGAACATCAGAGGATAATCAATCCTTGGACGTGGAAGCTGGGAGGAGAACTTGGCGAGATTAAAACAGATAAAAAAGAGTAACAAGGAGCTCTGTAATGGTAACATCTAGTGCTGCAAGCATCAGGACAGTGGCAGCAGGTCATATAAATGGACAGTTTATCAGTAGCTCATTGGTAGATGAGGTTGGAATATAGGCAGGTGGAGACTGGATTGATACAAGCAGAAATCGGTAAGTAGTTTCTGAAAAATGAAAAAGCACTTTTCAACAACTTCAAGATCTCTTCTAACCCGATAGCGGTGCGTGATCTTAAGCAAACATTTCTAGAACCCAAAGACAAATTTTAAAAGGTGCTCACAGAGCGAGGACAGGAATGATACCAGCTGTCAATACTCTCCCCAACCCGAGCAACACCACAAGTAGTACCAACATACACAGACCCAAAAGACACAGGACAGCAGTACCAATATACACAGGCCCAAAAGACACAGGACAGCAGTACCAATATGCACAGACCCAAAAGACAGGACAGCAGTCCTCGCATACACTGACCGAAATGACAACATGGCAGCAGCACTCACACAGACCGAAATGACAACATGGCAGCAGCACTCACACAGACCGAAATGACACATGGCAGCAGCACTCACACAGACCGAAATGACACATGGCAGCAGCACTCACACAGACCGAAATGACACATGGCAGCAGCACTCACACAGACCTAAGTGACACAGGGCAGCAACACTCACACAGACCTAAGTGACACAGGGCAGCAACACTCACACAGACCTAAGTGACACAGGGCAGCAACACTCACACAGACCTAAGTGACACAGGGCAGCAGCACTCACACAGACCTAAGTGACACAGGGCAGCAGCACTCACACAGACCTAAGTGACACAGGGCAGCAGCACTCACACAGACCTAAGTGACACATGGCAGCAGTACTCGCACAGACCTAAGTGACACAGGGCAGCAGCACTCACACAGACCCAAGTGACACAGTGCAGCAGTACTCACACAGACTCAAGTGACACAGGGCAGCTGTAATCACACTGACCCGAATGACACAGGGCAGCAGCACTCACACAGACCCGAATGACACAGGGCAGCAGTAATCACACAGACCAAAATGACACAGTGCAGCAGCACTCACACAGACCTGAATGTCACAGGGCAGCAGCACTCACACAGACCTGAATGACACAGGGCAGCAGCACTCACACAGACCTGAATGACACAGGGCAGCAGTACTCACACAGACCTGAATGACACAGGGCAGCAGTACTCACACAGACCCAAATGACACATGGCGGGTACTACTCACATGGACCTAAGTGACACAGGGCAGCAGCACTCAGAGACCCCAAAAAAACAGGGCAGCAGTAATCACACAGACCTGAATGACACAGGGCAGCAGCACTCACACAGACCCAAATGACACAGGGCAGCAGCACTCACACAGACCAAAATGACAGAGCTGCAGTACTCACACAGACCCAAATGACACATGGCAGTAGTACTCACACAGACCGAAATGGCACATGGCAGCAGTACTCACACAGACCGAAATGGCACATGGCAGCAGTACTCACATACACAGACTCAAATGACACATGGCAGCAGTACTCTCACAGACCCGAATGACAGGGCAGCAGCACTCACACAGACCCAAATGACACAGGGCAGCAGCACTCACACAGACTCAAATGACAGGGCAGCAGTACTCACACAGACGGAAATGACACATGGCAGCAGTACTCACACAGACCGAAATGGCACATGGCAGCAGTACTCACACACACAGACTCAAATGACACGGGGCAGCAGTACTCTCACAGACCGGAATGACAGGGCAGCAGCACTCACACAGACCCAAATGACACAGGGCAGCAACACTCACACAGACTCACATGAGAGGACAGCAGTACTCACACAGACACAAATGACACATGGCAGTAGTACTCACACATACCCAAATTAAACAGGACAGCAGTACTCGCAAACACAGACCTAATGACACAGTACAGCAGTACCAACATACACAGCCCCAAAGGACACAGGACAGCAGTACTCACACAGGCACAAATGTCACAGGACAGCAGTACTCGCATACACAGACTCCAATGACACAGCACAGCATTACTCACACTGACAGACTCCAATGATACAGCACGAGTAGTTGTACACACTGACTCATAACAGCACAACAGTACTTACACAGACAGTCTGGCCCAAAGGTGCCTGGAGGACAGCAGACTTTCAGGGTGTCGAAACAGAGCCATTGCAAGAAGTCGGGGTATTTCTGCTGCCTGTGAGGTGATGGAAGAGACCAGGAAGGGAAGATGGAAGGAAGAAAAGAACACAAAGGGAAGCGAGGGTTACAGGTGTCATTTTAAGAAGTATTTAATATCACGGCGGGTAACCACAACATGGTAAGGACTATACAGATAACTGTCCTCGCCACACATTTAAGGGACAGTCCTCCATCTTACCTAGATACTTGTTTTGAGAGCAACATCTACCAATAAGCGGCTTCTGTAATAAGTATTTCGACTGCATGAAAAACAAGATGTAAAATGATGTAGGACATGTCACCCTACGACCAGGACACGTCAACAGATAAACTGGTCTGTTCTGAACACCGTCCACCGGGCTACCTGGAGTCCATACTGTCTACACTCATACCTTGATTACCTCCTGCTTCCAACACCTCCACCAAATATTCAATCAAAAAAAAAGTGGGGGCAATGTACTAACACCAACTATTATCACCCACACTAACACCAGCCAACCACAGCATTTATGGAAAAGCTCAAAGAAACCATGCTCAGAAGCACATGAGACTTAACAATGACCCACCGGATCTGCAATAGAATGACCTTCACAGTGACCACTGTGACTGCGGCCATCGCCCCCGGGGGACACAGAGTCCAAGCTGAGAGATCTACATCTTCAACAACAAACTAAGCAGAGCACTTGAACAACTTTTAATGTTGGTGGATTTTATGTTATTAAGCCTTGTGATTATTCAGTCTGGAAAATGATTTATTGTGTCTGTCTGAACAGTTCATCTCAAAACAAGGAGATAGTTGATAACACCACCAATGTCTGTGGTGGGAGAAAACAGTGACCCGGCACCCCAAAAATAGTGGATAATACCCAAGCAATTACCAAGGTGCATAGCACACCAACACCTTTAATGTGGACAATAAAACAGACAAGTAGCAAGCAACACAAGGGTCTTTAATTCCGGTAAGAAATGATCGTCAACGCAATCGGGGGCGTATCATTATCCTGTTTTTTTGTTTTTTGCGCTGCACTGGGGAGGAAGGGATCTGTGCATTTCTTTTTCATATCTTCAGTGCATACCTGCACTGTGAATATCTCAGAGTTAGTGCATGGGCTGCAGACAGCAGAGCCCAGAGACACAAGGCAGCAATCGCTTCTTTGTGATTCCCTGCTCTGCTGTCAGCAAATCATGAAATAACTCGGATATTTCAGGAGGAAACAACAAGATTAAGACATGGCCTCGGACCAGCGTCTCCGGATGGAGTTAACTTCCACTGCGATCTTTAGAACTCAAGTCACCCTTGCGCAAATTATATTTTTTATGTTTGTATTTCCAATCATATCTGCCAATAAATGTCAAAGTAATGTGTTTGTGTTTTTTTAATAAATACTTTGTCTGCTTCAAAATCGACACCATATTTTCTGGTCAAGTCCATATGTGTGTGTAAATCAGCTTCAAACCTTCGAATCTAAGAACTTCTGAAATGCCTCGGATGCATTTTTGACTGCACCAATTTTGTAAAAGTGCGGAGGGCTGAGTACGGTTAAGAGTGTGTCTCCTGGAATATTTGTGCACGTCCAATTTTCTTCTCCAGTGCTAAAACGGGACAATACAGGAATCCATTGAGAAAGTCTTCTGAAACTTCAAAAGTCACAAACAATAAAAGTCTTTTACATTTCTGGAGGCCAAGAAGATATGAGGGGGTCACAGCTTAAAGCCAGTTGTACGTGAGAATCAATAAGTGTGAGTAATGTGCTGCAATGTTTGATCCTTACACTCTGGCTCCCTCCTTTCTTCAAAAACACCTCCACCGCTCCACCCGGAGTTCAAACTACGCTCTGCCTCTCTGTCCCTTGCCCCGCTTCCCCCTGTCCAGCACAGACGTACTTCTTGAACCACCACGTCTCCACCAGCTCCTCGTTCTGCTCCAACATGCGGTTGCAATCGAAGTTCGACTTGTCGCACACGGTCTCTATCACCTCCAGGAGCCGCGTCTCACTAAAAAGAGAAGCAGAGGGTCAGTTTCAATATGAAATAGGTTTATGGTTTGGGTGCAGGGGAGAAGAGACCTTGATGGAACGTGCAAGACTATTGGTGAAATGAAATAATTGGGTTCAAATGCACTAACTATTTTTATAAAGGAAGATACCATTTGGAGTTGAGGGTCCATGTGGAGGGGGATGATAAATGCAATTCTCCTGTGTCACAAACAGGTCAGGATTAACTTCCCTCTCCCTTCCCCAGGTACAATTCTAACTCTACAGACCCTCTTTACCCATCCGTACTCTGCTATTCGCCATCCAAACTCACTGCATTAAAAGCACATTCATCCGTCTGTTACACTCCCACTGAGTGTCCTGGGAATGTCTCATTCATGCGCCCATGAGCTCGAAGAGCAATATTTTAACTCGCCCCACAAGGTATTTCTCTAAACCTGGAGCATGTGCCCAATATCCTGAATTCAACTGTACAAAGATCTCCACAAATTCCCTACAAAGATATCACCCTCAAAGTTGTTTTTAGTAGAAAACCATGTTTACGTCTAGAAAGCGTGGCCGCAGGAAAACAAACTCCTTCATCCACCATTGTGATTAATTTATGTCCATAAAAAATTGGGCACTTTTTCAATGAAACAGAACTAGAGTATCAGATCTACATTATAATGCGAGATCTCAAACAGCACATGTGCACCATGGGAAAGTCTTGAGTGCACGTGTTGCCCACCGTCTATTTGAAACGCACCCGATGCGGAAGCGCGCTCTCCCAAAGTACTTGCGCTGAGTGCTGCTGCTTGAACTACGCGGTTTTAAAGTTTAATTGTGACTGTGAAATGGTTTTTAAACTTGTTTTTTAACCTCTGAATCTCCCACACTTTGCACTTTCGTAAACTGTTGGGCTTCCGCATTACGGACGGCGTTGTGCGCGGATTGGCCATTTAGGGCCAATCTGACGCGACGGGAGGTGCCTGTTGTTGCCCACCGTCTACTTGAAACGCATCCGATGCGGACGCGCAGCGGGCACGCCTAAGGAAAGCCCGTCTGCGCCGGGACGCTGCCATATGCCAGACTTCCCGCTCAAATTCCTAATGATAGGTATTTCTATACACGCTCTGAGCTCCTGTCTCTCAATATCAATTGTTCTAGTTGTTTAAAGCATACCTGGTCTCCTTTGGTGGATTCTTTTCAGTGTGAACAAGGTCTCCTCAACTTTAAGACAGATGGGAGAGGCATTCCTCTCTCTGGCTGGACTGAACTCAGGTTCTATAGCTTAAACTGCCGTTCTCTTGCAAAGCACCATGATGAGATATTCGACTTATTAACGGATGAATCGCCGGATGGACTTTTTTTGACTGAGACATGGTTAACACAGGATTCTGGCGCAGAATCCTGGTTGGCACTTCCTCCAGGCTTTACTATGCATCAACTCAACAGACCTATTAATCATGGCGGAGGTATCGCACTAATCCTCGAGGAGCCTCTCTCATGCAGTTTTAGGAAGGAGGGTATTTTTTGTTTCAGGGTTGCTTATATATCATCCTCCAGGGTCATCTAAAACATTTAGGGAAGCTCTAGTGAATCGGGTTACCCTTGTTGCTAGTAAAGCAGCAAATTTTACCATTCTGGGCGGTTTAAACCTTCATCTGGAAGATAGTGGCAAAACAGATATTGCTTGCTTTCTAGCCGACTTAGAGGCCTGTCCACTGATACAATGTGTGGCAGACAGCACCCATGTTGCTGGCCACCTGCTGGACCCGATGTTTTCTAATTTGGGTTCTATAACAGTGTTGCCCCCCGTTCCTTTGGTCTGGACAGACCACTTTTTGGTCTCTTTCTCCCTTCGGCTGCCAGGGAAACCTGCTCTGAATTGCCCCCGGCCAGTGATGAAACGTCCTTGGCATAAATTGGTTGTTAGTCAATTTTCAGACTCTTTGTTAAGTCTTATACCACAGTTTCCTCCTAATATAGAGGCTGCTGATATTCTCTTTCAGGACTGGCCGGCTCAAGCCCTAGATAACGGCATTCCTGCTAAACTTAGTTTAAAGAAGAGACAAAGGCCCTCTAATCCCTGGTTTAAGGAAACCTTGGTTAAAGCAAAAAAGGTCTGTAAGCAACTGGAGCGAACCTGGAGGCGTGCTTATGACATTGAAGCAAAAAATAAATACCGTGATTCAATTAAGACGTACCATAGGTTGATTCGGAAAGCTAGAGCTGAATACATTGCTGCAATAACCCTCCCAAAATGATTTTCTCCCTTCTTAAAAAGATGCAACACTCCAATGTGAAAGTTGATTCCCCAGTCTCCTCCAATACTCAATGCGATGAACTTGCAGGTTTTATTTGTGCGCAAGGTGGAGACTATCACAATCTTCCAACGGTCAGCCTCCCCTCAGTTACTGCCAACACTGATCGAACAGATGAGCTGGAGGACAGGTCAATCATTTCTGAACCAACGTTGTGTTCTTTTACCCCACTCTTGCCTTCTGAGACTGAACCCTCTGCCTCAAAATCAAATCAGGTTCCTCAGCCGACTCCTTGAGACCAGACCAACTTCGTCTAGTTCTTAATTCAATTTTACCAGCGGTTAGGGAATTGATTAAATTTGTCACTGTTCTCTGCAGCACTGCCTGCAACATGGATCTCCATTAGAGGACTTCAGAACCATCTGGCTTTTCGAAAGGCTATAAAGACCTGGCTCTTTTCGGCGTAATTGTTCCGGTTTATTGGAGTGGTCTATAGGCACTTATTCTCTGGGTAGCGCTGGGATGCCCCGATGCTGGGGCAGCTATGCGCTGTATAAATTCGTAAATAAAATAAATAAGACCGTCAAGCCAAAAAGCAATTCTTTTCAGCTACCAAGATTGAAATAAAACTTCCCTAAATCAAGTTTCAATTGAGGAATATGGCCAACCTTTGTAAAGCGTTCAATACGGTCTAAAATATTGGTCATTACTGACCTCCCTCCTAGATGAATCTCTTATTCTAATAGGAAACAAACATATATTTTGGCTGCTCCCCTTGAAAGCTCAAAAGGGGCCACATTGCCCTTAAAAACTCAAACCGGCCTAACCTGAAATTTGCTCATCATCCCAACCTGGATGAACCAGTCCAAAGATAACAGGATAAATGAAGACGAGACACTGCCCAAGCGATCCAGCACCCAATAGTGTTTTTTAAGAGTTGTGGCACCAGTAGTACACTAGAGCTCATCAGCCTTATTAATGCTTTATTCTAAAGTCCCTTTACTGATGCCCCAGACATGGGACGTGCAGGATCCCAGCTACAATACAGCTTGCTACACTCAACAGTTTTGGTAAAACTGCGATGCATAGGACTCGACATACGAGTAGCCTCCGAGCTCTGGAAAGGCACGCATAACCAGAATCTGCTCAGCCATCATTAGATGGACGAGGGCTACCCTTCCTTATGTAGACCCCAAATCACCACTGCTAAGAAAACCAAACTCACAGTCCCTCACACACTTCCCTCAGGGAAAGCATGTCATGTCCAGAAGCCTTCCTAAAGAATCCCAAAGTGTTGGTAAAATGGGAGATGCCCAGCGCTACCCTCTTTCCACTGTCCCTTGTATTTCACAAGGGGTTGAGCATGCCACCGACTCTGTCCAATTAATGCATGGAGCGGCCAGGATAGAGGGCGACTGAGCACAAGTATCACCGATTCTTAAGTAACCAGTCAACAGTGGAGACCTCCTCCAAGCCGCCCCAGCTCATTCTACTGCCAATGAAAAGGAGATGGCAGAACACTCCCTATAACAAATGTATATTTTCCATAATATAAGTGGAACTTTGTGTTTTTTCTGTATTATCTATAGACAAACCAATCCAGCCCCGGGCACTGCTGAGCATGTGGGACCTTCGGTTATCGAACCGTAGCTATGACAATCCTGAGGATATAGAAATAATAGCCGTCCAGATGTTGCATTATCCATAAATGCTTAAACGGAAATGGCCCTACATACCTGGAGCAGAAATTTATCCCCTACACTCCCTCCAGATCGTTGAGATCAAGTGAGAATTTTCTGTTGGCAGTACCTCGTGCAAAAAAAACCAGACATGGAGGGAAAGCTTTATCTGTTGCAGGGCCCACACTGTGGAACAAACTGCCTCTGGCCCTCAGGCTCTGCACAGACCATTTAAAATTCAGGAAGCAACTGAAAACTCTGCTGTTTACTGATAAAATCTAGACCCTGCCCCTCATCTGCATATTTATTTAGACTCTATTTGGTATCACAGCGCAGAGATACTCCGGTTGGAGTCGATTCCAGCGCTATAGAAACCCATAAATAAATAAATAAATAAATAAATAAAATATTTTGTATTACAAGGATAGCTAAAAACTTTTCTAATGACATGGCTACTCGACTTAATGCATTTTCTGCAGGGAGTCATTTACCCTTGAGCCTTACAAAAGTGAGTTAATGACCACAATAAACAAGAAAACTTCATTAGAGCCCCAAGTTTCTAATCAAATATAGGCCAATCAGCACGCTTCCATCCTTGGCCAGTGTCCGACTCCGCTGCAGCAACTAGTTCCAGGATTATCTAGAACAAAAACTCAGCCCTTTCTATTGCTCTAGTTTCTACCCACATACAGGGGTAGAAACGGCCATTTTAGATGTTGGAGAGCAATGCTAGAACTACTGGATAGGCCCCCCAGTGAGCCTAATCCGGTTACATTTACCCAGGACATTCAAGTCTGTGGGCCATGGACTTTGGTGCAATAGGTTAGACCTAGAATTGAGGTTAGAGACGGAACTAGATTGGATCCAGCGGCTTTTAACTAGCCGTGTTGGACTCGGTCAATTTGGATCCGAGTCCAAAGATTACCCCTGCGGAGCTTACACACATCGTCCTATAGTATTAGGTGACACTGCTCAGGATGTAAAAGCTGTGATGATAGGCCTATAACAATTGTGACTGTGGATGAATCACATATATATTAAGGCTGCTAAGGCAGGCAGTTTCCTCCATGGTGCTAAAATCCTCTGCTACTCTTTGTTTGGCCAGAACTATCCGGCATCGTCCCATCAGCGACACAGATGTTTAAGAACTTGGTACTTACTTTTGTCACTTTTTTATGTTTCGACTCTCGTGTCTGTAGTGATCAACTCTGTAGTGGTTAATAAGAGTGTCAATTCTTGAATACTGCAAGCCATACTCTACTAATTCAAGAGATGCTACTTTCAATATTATTCTAAGGTTCCTGAACAGGCCACGACACAATGTGGAGAAATGTTGAGTTGTTCACAACTGGGCAATTCAAGTGAGATTTGATTTAAATACATTTGAGCTTTTTACCTCTGGGATGGAAATTTAATTATTTTCAGGAGTATCTGAGTCTTTCGGAAAGTACTTCAAGGACTGGCCCAGACCTACAAGCAGACACGTTTCGACATTTCAAAGACCTGATAGAAGCTTAAGACCGCCTGCCGATCCTACATTAGGATGTTGTAAGTGGAAACACATTGCTCAAGATTGGCTGTAGAACGCTGAGCGAGGCAGGAGTAAAACTCTAGGATGCCTTACTTCAGATTTGAATGACACTACATAATTTCACTGTTTTAAATGGAAATTGAAAGAAGAATAACTAGTAAGTGGCCCATGAGTAGAATTTATCATTTTTCCCAGTGTTATTCCTCACGGTTAGTAATTGTTATGTGTACAGTTAGGGTTGTGTGCTTGTATTGTTTTATGAACGCTTTGAACCTAAACTTGGTTTGGCAATGTGCATTTACAAATACTTTTACTACTACACAAAAAGACTCAGGGGCATATTTATGTACCTTTCACGCAGCGCAGCGAGTCACCTTGCTGCGCTTCGTGAAAGGGAAGGAATATGCTGTATTTAACATAATACGAAGCATCCCTGCCCTTTCCTTGCGATGGCACCGTTTCGGTTGCCGAGTCCCCAATCAAGCACCCTTGCACCATGGTGCAAGGGGGCCTGTGTTGTAAGCAGGATTGTTTTTGTGTAGGAAAGGGTACCTTCCTGATCATAAGCAATCCTCCCAGGCATTTTCCTTCTGCAGCACACATAGAAAAAGGAAGTAACAGGGAGAAATAACGATATTTCTCCTCATTATGCCTCCCCTGCGGATGCGTAGCATTTTGAATGCATTCCCAGGTTTACCATTGATGGTAAATCTGAGAATGCAGCATCAGCCATGAGCGGATGTGCGGGAACACCCATGCTCCACCTATGGAACGCCTCCCTGGGCACAAAAGGCCACGCAAGGTGGCTTTGCGTGGCTTGATAAATCGAATTTATGAGTTGCGCTGTTCTTGCACCCCGTTGTGCTGTGCAAGGGCAATGCAACTCCAACAGAAATATTCTCCTCAGTTTACAACTAAATGATCCCATCGCCCACCTAAAACTTTAAAAATAGGATTAAATTGGCTTAATGACAGGTCCATGGCCTTCTGTGAATCCACTTAGTTTCTCCAGCAGTCTTGTTCACAAAAATATATACTTTAAAAATGCTTGGCTATCGGACGGAACAAAAACATGCCCACCCTGTGACGTACCCTGCCCACGTACTACCAGCCTCTCAGATGCATCTGACTGTGGGAGCTTTTCAGCTTGGATGTTAGGCTGACTGTTCAGTAAAACCAGTGTGCCTGTGAAGGGGTGCCATGCAGACTGTTCAAGCACACAGAGAAGTTACCGTGCATCTGTGCCCTTCTGCAACCCACAGGGTGGAGGCTTGTAGAAGAGCAGCTGCAGTGAGCCGTGGTAATGACAGGGGAGGTGTCCCTCCGGAGCGACCCTCCCGGTGGATGAGCAAATCATACCATTCCTAAAACAGATACAATTATCTGCTTACTGAACGCGCTCGCTCTGCACCCATGAGGCCGTGTAGCCTCTCAGAAGCCAGCACGTGGCACATGGCATCAACTGCCCTGGTCCCCTGGGGCGCTTTGGTGCCTTTGTTGGCAGCCAAGAGAGCAGCTGCATCCATTGCTAAAATATGTGGAAGAGACAGTGTCGGAGACGAACAAGGACGGCCAAGGTCAAAGAAGACCACTTTAAGTCTGCAACTTTTGCCTCACTCTGAGAGCGCCTCCCGTTTCAATGCCAAGCATTTGTAGATCTTGTAACAGACAGGTTTAGCTACTTACCAGACCTCATGTCAACACAACACTCAACATACAACAAAAACAGAGTGATTAAACGACAACCCCCTCAGCCATTGGCTGGTTTGGGTAAGCACCCTTCTGTAGCGCCATTGGGTACCCGCCAATGACTACTCCACACACAGAGCTTAGCAGGACACGTCTTTATGCTTCTGTGTATAACCATGAACTCAATATTCGAAACCTGCCTTTCCTTTATTACGCTCTTTGCTTACGCCGCAGTTCTACGGAGTCCATCAGGAGTCACAAAGGTTCCGTCATTACAAACTCACACAACACTACGCCTTCTAGCACAGGCATGCCAGTCAGGGTTTTTTAGGTTGTTCATGTTTTGGAAGAAGTTTATATATTTAACTATGAATTTTTCCCTTGGTGCAGAGGTGAAATGTAGTACCTCCCGGGCACTGCTTTTTGCAAGATAATCGCTGTATCACTCTAATGACACAAACACCATCATATGTGAAGGGGCTCCCCTCGTGTGTCACTAGAACTCTGTATAAGATTTGGAAAATAACTCTTGCCCAACTCCGTCTTCTGGCTTCTGTGGCACCTCATAACCCCCCACCCCAACATTTGAGGAATCTCCAAGCCCCAGCAACACAGGAAAGCTTAGCTTTGGTAGAAGCTGCAGGCCAATCTGCAACCCCCATCTTTCTGTGGGAGCACATGGCAGCATGGTGGGGGTAAGGTGGGGGCTCAGTAAAGTGAACCCCGCCAGAGCCGCTGCACTTGCGGGCACCTATCCTCTGCAGCAGGGGCCCATGTCGCCCAGGGGGTCCCAGCGAGCAGTTCCTTGGGCCCTCACAATCACACACATGCACTGAAGTGGCAAGGCAGACAGCAAGACTGCCAAGTGGGAGACCTTGGCTTCTGCTGCAGCTGCTGGCCCTACAATACGCTCTTTCTCCGGCCCTGTGGTGAAACCAGCAGATGATGTAGGGCTGCCATCACAAGTGTTATCCTTTGTGTGCAATGACCTGGCACCCTCTGCATAGTGTGCGTTATCCTTCGTGTGTAATGACCTGGCACCCTCTGCATAGTGTGCGTTATCCTTCATGTGTGATGACCTGGCACCCTCTGCAAAGCGTGCGTTATCCTTCATGTGTAATGACCTGGCACCCTCTGCATAGCGTGCGTTATCCTTCGTGTGTAATGACCTGGCACCCTCTGCATAGCGTGTTTTATCCTTTGTGTGCAATGACCTGGCACCCTCTGCATAGTGTGCGTTATCCTTCGTGTGTAATGACCTGGCACC
Source organism: Triturus cristatus (assembly GCF_964204655.1). Lineage (NCBI taxonomy): Eukaryota > Metazoa > Chordata > Amphibia > Caudata > Salamandridae > Triturus > Triturus cristatus. The sequence goes on along the minus strand of NC_140592.1, from coordinate 27,471,748 downwards.
CTCTGCATAGTGTGCGTTATCCTTCATGTGTGATGACCTGGCACCCTCTGCAAAGCGTGCGTTATCCTTCATGTGTAATGACCTGGCACCCTCTGCATAGCGTGCGTTATCCTTCGTGTGTAATGATCTGGCACCCTCTGCATAGCGTGCGTTATCCTTTGTGTGGAATGATCTGGCACCCTCTGCAAAGTGTGCGTTATCCTGCGTGTGTGATGACCTGGCACTCTCTGCATAGCTTGCGTTATCCTTCGTGTGGAATGATCTGGCACCCTCTGCAAAGTGTGCGTTATCCTTCGTGTGTAATGGCCTGGCACCCTCTGCATAACGTGCGTTATCCTTTGTGTGGAATGACCTGGCACCCTCTGCATAGTGTGCGTTATCCTTCATGTGTGATGACCTGGCACCCCCTGCATAGCGTGCGTTATCCTTCGTGTGTAATGACCTGGCACCCCCTGCATAGTGTGCATTATCCTTCGTGTGTAATGACCTGGCACCCTCTGCATAGTGTGCGTTATCCTTCGTGTGTAATGATCTGGCACCCTCTGCATAGTGTGCGTTATCCTTCGTGCGTAATGATCAGGTACCCTCTGCATAGTGTGCGTTATCCTTCATGTGTAATGATCTGGCACCCTCTGCATAATGTGCGTTATCCTTCGTGTGTAATGATCTGGCACCCTCTGCATAGCGTGTTTTATCCTTTGTGTGTAATGATCTGGCACCCTCTGCATAGTGTGCGTTATCCTTCGTGTGTAATGACCGGGCACTCTCTGCATAGCGTGCGTTATCCTTCGTGTGTAATGACCTGGCACCCTCAGCATAGCGTGCGTTATCCTTCGTGTGTAATGACCTGGCACCCTCTGCATAGCGTACGTTATCCTTCGTGTGTAATGATCTGGCACCCTCTGCATAGCGTGTTTTATCCTTTGTGTGTAATGACCTGGCACCCTCTGCATAACGTGCGTTATCCTTCGTGTGTAATGATCTGACACCCTCTGCATAGTGTGCATCATCCTTCGTGTGTAATGACATGGCACCCTCTGCATAGCGTGCGTTATCCTTCGTGTGTAATGATCTGGCACCCTCTGCATAGCGTGTTTTATCCTTTGTGTGTAATGACCTGGCACCCTCTGCATAACGTGCGTTATCCTTTGTGTGTAATGACCTGGCACCCTCTGCATAGCGTGCGTTATCCTTTGTGTGTAATGACCTGGCACCCTCTGCATAACGTGCGTAATGATCTGGCACCCTCTGCATAGCGTGTTTTATCCTTTGTGTGTAATGACCTGGCACCCTCTGCATAACGTGCGTTATCCTTCGTGTGTGATGACCTGGCACCCTCCACATAGCGTGCGTTATCCTTCGTGTGTAATGACCTGGCACCCTCTGCATAGCGTGCGTTATCCTTCGTGTGCAATGACCTGGCACCCTCTGCATAGCGTGCGTTATCCTTCGTGTGTAATGACCTGGCACCCTCTGCATAGCGTGCGTTATCCTGCGTGTGTGATGACCTGGCACCCTCTGCATAGCGTGCGTTATCCTTCGTGTGTAATGACCTGGCACCCTCTGCATAGCGTGCGTTATCCTGCGTGTGTGATGACCTGGCACCCTCTGCATAGCTTGCGTTATCCTTCGTGTGGAATGATCTGGCACCCTCTGCAAAGTGTGCGTTATCCTTCGTGTGTAATGGCCTGGCACCCTCTGCATAACGTGCGTTATCCTTTGTGTGGAATGACCTGGCACCCTCTGCATAGTGTGCGTTATCCTTCATGTGTGATGACCTGGCACCCTCTGCATAGCGTGCGTTATCCTTCGTGTGTAATGACCTGGCACCCCCTGCATAGTGTGCATTATCCTTCGTGTGTAATGACCTGGCACCCTCTGCATAGTGTGCGTTATCCTTCGTGTGTAATGATCTGGCACCCTCTGCATAGTGTGCGTTATCCTTCGTGCGTAATGATCAGGTACCCTCTGCATAGTGTGCGTTATCCTTCATGTGTAATGATCTGGCACCCTCTGCATAATGTGCGTTATCCTTCGTGTGTAATGATCTGGCACCCTCTGCATAGCGTGTTTTATCCTTTGTGTGTAATGATCTGGCACCCTCTGCATAACGTGCGTTATCCTTCGTGTGTAATGACCTGGCACTCTCTGCATAGCGTGCGTTATCCTTCGTGTGTAATGACCTGGCACCCTCAGCATAGCGTGCGTTATCCTTCGTGTGTAATGACCTGGCACCCTCTGCATAGCGTACGTTATCCTTCGTGTGTAATGATCTGGCACCCTCTGCATAGCGTGTTTTATCCTTTGTGTGTAATGACCTGGCACCCTCTGCATAACGTGCGTTATCCTTTGTGTGTAATGACCTGGCACCCTCTGCATAGCGTGCGTTATCCTTTGTGTGTAATGACCTGGCACCCTCTGCATAACGTGCGTAATGATCTGGCACCCTCTGCATAGCGTGTTTTATCCTTTGTGTGTAATGACCTGGCACCCTCTGCATAACGTGCGTTATCCTTCGTGTGTGATGACCTGGCACCCTCCACATAGCGTGCGTTATCCTTCGTGTGTAATGACCTGGCACCCTCTGCATAGCGTGCGTTATCCTTCGTGTGCAATGACCTGGCACCCTCTGCATAGCGTGCGTTATCCTTCGTGTGTAATGACCTGGCACCCTCTGCATAGCGTGCGTTATCCTGCGTGTGTGATGACCTGGCACCCTCTGCATAGCGCGTTTGATCCTTCGTGTGTAATGATCTGGCACCCTCTGCATAGTGTGCGTTATCCTTCGTGTGTAATGACCTGGCACCCTCTGCATAGCGTGCGTTATCCTTCGTGTGTGATGACCTGGCACCCTCTGCATACCGTGCGTTATCCTTCGTGTGTAATGATCTGGCACCCTCTGCATAGTGTGCGTCATCCTTCGTGTGTAATGATCTGGCACCCTCTGCATAGTGTGCGTCATCCTTCGTGTGTAATGATCTGGCACCCTCTGCATAGTGTGCGTCATCCTTCGTGTGTAATGATCTGGCACACGACAGAGTATAAAGTGATTCCTGTGCTTGGGCAAACAGGCAGCCATCTTGAAACATACAGGCTTTGAATAAACTTGGAGAAACACTACTGAAAGAATAGAAATAAGTGCATTCTCTTAGTGGTGCAGCCTGAATTGTCCATCTAAACAGGAATCTTGTTCCCTACTGAAACACCAAAGTGTTTTTAAGAGCTGAAGAATAAACGCTGCAGTATCTTTTATTTGGATGGTTTGCTCATTATTTTTGTCAGGTTTGTTTCGATCGTGCGGATGTTGTGCAAAGGAAGGAACTCTCTCCGTCCCCTTGGAAGTCGGAGGGCCGGATAGCTCAGTTGTCCAGCGGTGTCAGGCGAGCCGGGAGTCTGTCCAGCATGAAGGTTTGATGTGTCCAGAGTGCGCGCATCCGTGAGTGAGGGCGCCACCTGGAGGAGGAGCGCAGGAGGCAGGTGCGATAGGGGAAGTATTCTGGAAGGTTTTAAAACCCACAGCAATATCCAGTGATGGTTACTGCTTCCATCTCCGAGAGCCGCATCCTTCACAGGCAGCAGAAGAGGCTCACGGGACACACAAGCGCAGCTCACCCTGCTCAGCAGCACTGGATGAACTCCTGTTTAGAAAGAGATTGTAGTGCACTGGAAGCAGGAGACAGAGCCCTTACTGGACAGTGCTGAAGGACGCGTTCCCACCCAGAACGTGTCCTCCCCCAGTCTACAGTTCAGAGACGGAGCCCTTAGAGGACATTGCTGAAGGACGCGTTCCCACCCAGAGCGTGTCCTTCCCAGGCTACAGCTCAGAGACGGAGCCCTTACAGGACAGTGCTGAAGGACGCGTTCCCACCGAGAGCGTGTCCTTCCCAGGCTACAGCTCAGAGACGGAGCCCTTACAGGACAGTGCTGAAGGACGCGTTCCCACCGAGAGCGTGTCCTTCCCAGGCTACAGCTCAGAGACAGAGGCCTTACTGGACAGTGCTGAAGGACGCGTTCCCACCCAGAGCGCGTCCTCCCCCAGTCTACAGCTCAGAGACAGAGCCCTTACTGGACAGTGCTGAAGGACGCGTTCCCACCCAGAGCGTGTCCTCCCCCAGTCTACAGCTCAGAGACGGAGCCCTTACTGGACAGTCCTGAAGGACGCGTTCCCACCCAGAGCGTGTCCTTCCCAGGCTACAGCTCAGAGACGGAGCCTTTACAGGACAGTGCTGAAGGATGCGTTCCCACCCAGAGCGCGTCCTCCCCCAGTCTACAGCTCAGAGACAGAGCCCTTACTGGGCAGTGCTGAAGGGCGCGATCCCACCCAGAGAGTGTCCTTCCCAGGCTACCGCACAGAAACGGAGCCCTTAGAGGACAGTGCTGAAGGGCGCGTTCCTACCAAGCGCGTGTCCTTCCCAGGCTACAGCTCAGAGACGGAGCCCTTACTGGACAGTGCTGAAGGGCGCGTTCCCACCCAGAGCGTGTCTTTCCCAGGCTACCGCACAGAGACGGAGCCCTTAGAGGACAGTGCTGAAGGGCGCGTTCCTACCCAGCGCGTGTCCTTCCCAGGCTACAGCTCAGAGACGGAGCCCTTACTGGACAGTGCTGAAGGGCGCGTTCCCACCCAGAGTGTGTCCTTCCCAGGCTACAGCTCAGAGACGGAGCCCTTACTGGACAGTGCTGAAGGGCGCGTTCCCACCCAGAGCGTGTCCTTCCCAGGCTACAGCTCAGAGACGGAGCCTTTACAGGACAGTGCTGAAGGATGCGTTCCCACCCAGAGCGCGTCCTCCCCCAGTCTACAGCTCAGAGACAGAGCCCTTACTGGGCAGTGCTGAAGGGCGCGTTCCCACCCAGAGCGTGTCCTTCCCAGGCTACCGCTCAGAGACGGAGCCCTTACTGGACAGTGCTGAAGGGCGTGTTCCCACCCAGAGCGTGTCCTTCCCAGGCTACAGCTCAGAGACGGAGCCCTTACTGGACAGTGCTGAAGGAGACATACCCACCCAGCGCGTGTCCTTCCCAGGCTACAGCTCAGAGACGGAGCCCTTACTGGACAGTGCTGGAGGATACGTATCCACCCAGCGTGTATCCTTACAACGCTACAACTCAGAGACGGAGCCCTTACTGGACATTGCTGAAGGATACATATCCACCCAGCGCGTGTCCTTACAACACTACAGCTCAGAGACGGAGTCCTTAGAGGACAGTGCTGAAGGGCGCGTTCCCACCCAGAGCGTGTCCTCCCCCAGTCTACAGCTCAGAGACGGAGCCCTTACTGGACAGTGCTGAAGGATACGTACCCACCCAACGCGTGTCCTTCCAACGCTACAGCTCAGAGATGGAGCCCTTACTGGACAGTGCTGGAGGACACGTACCCACCCAGCGCGTGTCCTTACAACACTACAGCTCAGAGACGGAGCCCTTACTGGACAGTGCTGGAGGATACGTACCCACCCAACGCGTGCCCTTCCAACGCTACAGCTCCGAGACGGAGCCCTTACTGGACAGTGCTGGAGGATACGTACCCACCCAGCGCGTCCTGCCCAGGCTACAGCTCAGAGACGGAGCCCTTACTGGACAGTGCTGAAGGGTACGTACCCACCCAGCGCGTCCTGCCCAGGCTACAGCTCAGAGACGGAGCCCTTACTGGACAGTGCTGAAGGACACGTACCCACCCAGCGCGTCCTTCCCAGGCCACAGCTCAGAGACAGAGCCCTTACCAGAGGGCAGGAAGGATGCCTATCCACCCAGAGCGTGAAACACTGGAACATTCTCAGACTAAATGGTGATCCTGTTCATTCAAACTCGTCAATAATCCACCATCAACATGTGGAAATTTAGCTCGCAAACTGAACATTATCTGCGCCATCTTGCCCCTCCCCAGCACCACGCGCAACGAATGCACGGCCGCCATTTTAGACACCCCACTCATTGTCAATCGCCAGCGCGGTCCCCTTGGCGCTGCGAGCATCCCCCGCGCGCTGGCCACCCCCGCTCTCTCATACAGGCCATAAACCCTCTCCTTCTGCGCGACCCTGCTACGGAACCACTTCCGACCGACAAACCCATACATGGTCATGCCTCTCCTTTGATAACCCCCTTCCTCTGCGCCCCATTGACCGAACTGGTCCCAGGCCATCACCTAGCCCTGCGGATGCAGTTTATTGCCCCTACTGTAAAGGAAACACCCCACATCAAAGGGATTACAGTAGAATCAAAGCCCCTACCCCCTGAGACCCGGCCAGTTGCACACACCCCCGGGAATTAGCGGAATTCCCTGCTGCGCGATAGCCATCTCCCACTGCGGGTAGGGTGGGAACTTCTACTGTATCTATGTGTGGGATCGGATCTGAACCGGGGCTTCAGGGGATATTTCCCCGCACATCAAGGGAATCACAAGAATGTACTATGTGTAATAAAGCAATAAACCAGTGTATAAGAGACCAGGTCTCAGAGATGCAGTTAGAGCACCTCGTGACGATACCTTGCTGTCTGATCTGATGTGTTCTGCTCCGACGGAATAAAACCTTGTTTCCTGCCTTCCAGTCTCCGGCGCCTGCCTCTTTTATTGGTAAATTATCGAGTGGTATGAGAGGCGATTATCGCCGGGCAAAATACTTGGAAGATATCGACTGAAACTGCCGCTACCATTTAACAATTGGCGCCCAACGTGGGGCCCATCAGCGACACGTGGATCCAGTGGGAGAGGTCCCGACGACAGAGTGAACGACTGCAACGATCGGGAGAGCTCCTGCCCAATAGACCCTCGTCTGGCAGCCGATCATCCGAACTTCACTGGTTCCGAGCAGACCTCTCTCGAGTGATCTACGGTCCTGACTGGGAACCATCAGGAGTGCCGCGGCAAATACGGAGAATAGAGGACGATCGGGCGCTGGAGGCGGAAGACGAGAAACTGTCCATGCGGTCCGGGTAAGGTCGTGAAACACGACAAAAGTGCGAAATAATTGATTGATTGATTGAATACTAGTATTGCTCATTGATTGTGCTCATTGATTGTTCTCTTTTGAGATATTCGCTGTCTACAAACGGGGAGGAGTAGAAATACTCTCTCTCTCTCTCCCTTTGCAGATAGTGAAGGGTAGGTAACGCAGACTTTTGTCCCCGTTGAAACCCGTCGTGCCTATCTTTATCTCCCCATTGATTGATTGTCCGAACATTGATTGTTTTGAAGAATAGTGCTTTTTGAGATATTCTCTGTTTGCAAATAACGTAGAATAGGAATATTCTGTCTAGTCTTTGCAAATAGTGAAGGGTAGGTAACGCAGACTTTTGTCCCCATTGAAACCCGTCGTGCCTATCTTTATCTCCCCATTGATTGATTGATTGATTGTCCGAACACTAGTTGTTCGATATTGGTTCTTTGGAGGTATTCTCTGCTTACAAATAACGAGGAATAGAGATATTCTGTCTAGTCTTTGCAAGCAGTGAAAAGATAGGTAGTGCTGACTTTTGTCCCCGTTGAAACCCGTCATGCCTATCTTCTCCCCACTGATTGGTAGTTGGTTCTGCCCGGACCGCTTATTAGAGGTGAACCACCCGGCTCCACTGGAAGGCACCCCTAATAAGGACATGTTCACTAAATATGGACTAGTCGCCGTGGCTTATAGCAAGCTGTGGCATAAATATACCAAGAAGGAGCCCGAAAGTCAGTGGCCACTGATGGGATCCTTCGACGATCGCAAGATAGAAGCGCTAGAAGTAGCTCTGCGTAGCAATAAGACGACGCCTACTATGCTTGACAGTATTGGCATGTGGCGTAAAGAAGCGACGCAACGGAAAAAGAGGGAAGAAGTAAAAGCAGAAAAGGAATTACGAAAGGCAGCTCACCTTGCCGCTAAAAAGTTAGAAGAAGACATAAAAGAGAGAAGGGAAACTAAGCTAAGCCAGGAGCCCGAAACCTCAGGCCAGTACGCTGTTAGGTCCCCTTCTTTGCTCTACCCTGTGTTGTCCTCCAGGCAGCAAACGAATGACGAATTACTGTTAGGTCCCCCGACCATTTACATGCCCCCTCCGTATGCACCCTCCCAATCAGTAGTGCAACACCCACAACCCCCGAACACGAACGAAAGCAGTACAGGGGCCTCGGCCCTCACGGCCTCCGCGCCGGCTGAACCTCTTGTACTAAACCTAACGTCGACTACAACGCTAGACGACCATGAGATAGGAAAGAAAGAGTCCACCAGAATGAATCGGTTAACTAAAGATGAACGAGCAGGAATTGACAAGATAGTAGGGACGCTGGTGGAGCGAAAAGAAAGTGAGGAGTATATAACGGACGTGTATAAATCGTATGCCGACAGCCGCAGACGACACTTCGTCGTACGGCTCTGTTATCGCACCCTGAATACATATGAGAATAGGTACCACGATAAAGGTCCCGAAGGCCTAGCGGCCCTATATAGGAAGGTAGACATTGGGGAAGAAAGAGAGGGCGATGTAACGAACCTCTTCACTCGTACACTCGAGGTCTACCGACACCTTAAAGAACATGGACAGACAACCACAACGGAAACCCCCATGGCAACTAAGCCCCAGGGAGGAAGGGCCGAGGCCATGATGCCCATTAAAGAAGCTGCCCCCTACTGGGTCCCCCCACGGGGTCAGGGAACACACGACGACATCAACCACCAAGATGCGAAGGGAAGGGTTGTATATAACTGGGTCTACCAGCCGTGGGACCGGCAAGATATTTTGACCTTTAGAAAGACCCTACCCGACTTGAGAAAGAACCCGACTGCCTTCTACACTGAATTAAGTACAGCCTTAGGCTCAACGATAATGACGTTAGCAGATATCGACTTGTTCTTTGGGCTATGTCTGCCGGCTGATGTGTGGAAACAAATCCGGAAAGTTGACCACGCTGAGCCGTTCGGATATACCTGGGTACAACTCGATACCATAGGTAAACAGCGAGAACCAGGACAAAAACCCCCTAGAGACCATGCATCTACACCCTACAACGGACGGAGAGACTTAGATGGAAATCAATGTGCATTCTGTAGAGGGTTCGGACACTGGAAATCCCAGTGCCCGGTCCATTTGGAACTGAACAAAAATAGGGACCCCAATAGACACAACCGGAAGTTTGTTGATACCCACCATCAACGTCACCACACTTGATTAGGATCACGTGCAATCGAGCAAATGCCATTTTTTTCCGAATACGCTAACCAGATCACTGATACGTACAACGCTCCAGCGAAATAGTATGGTCAAACATTTTTTAATAAATTACAAGTATAACAACATTCCGGCAAAATGAACAGGATAAAACACGTTTTAAAAAACAACTATTTACATAACAGTCTGCTGCAACCTCCATCCCAAAGCCTTAACGTCCACGTGACACCGTCCTCGCCTCTCCTTCCTCGAAATTGCAACATTGGCCTGTTTTGGGCGGTCCCTCTTAGTTGACTTTGGGCTATAAAAACCATGCAAAAATCCATTGACATCAGTGGCGAGCGATTGTGCGAATAGGCCGGAGGCTATACGAAGCGCCGAAGTTCTGGCAAATACCAAGGCGAAGCCCGCCACGCTGTGCGGACCTTCCCGTTTTCTTTCTTTCTTCAATTATGGCTGCTGCCCTGGCGGGGGGAGGCGACGCGAACGGACCTCCCCCACCTCCCCAGGTGGAGGCTTGCCAGGCATCCCAACCGCCTTTAACTCTCCGGCCAGCTGAGCTGCACCCAGCCATCTTTTTCATCGGCCTGCTGAATTTCACCCTGGCACGCTGTGCGGGTCTTCCCAGTCACTTCTTCCTTCAATAACGGAGGGTGCCCTGGCGGGGGGAGGCGACGCGAACGGACCTCCCCCACCTCCCCAGGTGGAGGCTCGCCATCAGATGAGGGCACCCCAAACCACGCCTTTCACACGTCGGCCAGCTGAGTTGCGCCCTGCCACTTCATTCGCCGTTCGGCTGAGCCGGCACCCCTGCACGCGGCCGCCAGGCAACCACCCAAGGACAGGGTTCACCAGGACTACCGCTAGCACCCGACGCGGGGAGTGGGCCCCCGCAGCCAAGTAAGTAGGGGCCCACTCCGATGATGATGTCCTCCGGATTGCTGTTGTCGCTGCAACTGATGCCACTCCGGTGGCAGCACCACCCGATCTGCTACTGTTACTGCTGCTGGCTCCTCTCCGGTGACTGTACCGAGGAGCTGCTGCTACTGCTGCCCTTGAACTCCGGCGGCCGACCCCTCCGGTTCCAGGCCTGGCCCACCGTGAGACAATTCTGGACTCAAAAGCTTGTTTGCTAGGGCATGGGCCCCACCCTTGACAGAACGCTCCCCTCAGCCTTGCAGAATTGGTTGGAGTCATTTGACATTCGACTCCTGCGGACTTCCGGTAAGGACAAAACCACCGCCATTGCTCTTTTTTCCCCGGGCGGCAGCCGCCTTGCCTCCGCTTGGTGCAGTGAGAAAGTAAAGCGTCGGCGGAAGAACCCGCCTGCTGCCCCCGCCCTAAGAACGAACCATGGCATTGCTACAAGGTTGCAGTGACGCCATGCTGACGCAAAGCTTGACGCTAACGAAGGTTCTCGAACCACCGAAAGGAATTCTGGTTCAACTGCTAAATTCATGGAAAGACTTAGACTGTGCACTGGCCCGACCCCGCCCCAAGATGGCGCTGATGTAGGAGTGGCCTATAACTCCTTGTGGCGTTCCAGCCACGTGACATTTGTGTTAAAAAGACATATATATATGTATGCGATACTTTCACACATGATGGTGGGGGAAAGGGGGGAACCAAATTTTTTATATTAATCTAGTGTTGCTCATGTTGCTCGACGCCTCTCACACCGTGGCCGATCTATGGCGGCTGTAGGCCCGTATTTCCATACTGACATTGTTTTAAATAAAGGGCTTCTTAAAAAAAAAAAAGGAATTACGAAATCAGTGTCATGACTAATCATCTAGGTTGTTGAAAGTTTTTTCCTTTTTGAACAAATGATTGTTACTCCTAAGCGAAAGCATGCCGATAATACAAACTCGATTTGCCTAACACATTTTTGTTTTACGGAATTTGTACCCACCATGCCTGTCCTTTTCAAAGAGTTGTCAAATCAATGATCAACTATAAGGTATATACCGAACGCAAGGTATGATATCTTGCACCACAATATACGACCAATTGAGAAATACATGTACGACCAGGGAACCCGAATTCAGGAAATGAATGAACTAGAACATCTTCGCATCGACCTAGAGAATAATAAGTCCGTGGTATCACACACTCCTGCGGCTAGCCTGGTACATGGTAGGTAGAACTTTTTCGTGTCTACACGCGCTAAGGTATTTTTACTACTGCACCTCCCCTCCCCTCTTATTTTCCCCTCTATAGGTCACGACGAAGTTCCGACTGAAAAGTGGAGTGGACACGGACCGCACCAAGTTCAATATCAGGGAAACCATAGACAAATGTTGCGAGATAGTGCGAAAAATTACAGATCATCATTGGAAACGTGGAAAACTGTATGACATGATTGTGCGTGTATACTACGACTATACGATATGAATGTGTATGCATTTCATGTTTGGGTCACTTGAAGAGAGCGTCATTGTATGATTGAAGTGTGCGTCCACCGATCAAAGGGAGGAGAATAAAAGGGTCAGACAACCCATAAGATAAACTACAAAATACTAAAGGTACGCAGCGTGCATAGGAATAGAGGACAGGAAAGGAGAGGTCCCCGTGCTCGACGCAACCCTGAGTCTCCATCTTGTTGCATGTGCTGTCATACCCTATCCGACATTTGTGTGTACATGATCACCGAATTTATGTCTTTTCCCCGCTTGTGTTTTCTTACATGGAACAGACCCATGCTACCCCATGTTGTATGTGCACCAAGTGGCCTATTATCTTACCCATCTCTCTCTCTCTCGTTTTATGTCGTGTGTATGCCAAAATAGCCTACTTGATGCACATCTCTCTCCCTCTCTCTCTCTCTCTCTCTCTCTCTCTCTCTCTCTCTCTCTCTCTCTCTCTCTCTCTCCCCCTCCCTCGCAAAAGGCTCTCTCTCTCTCTCTCGCCCTCTTTTCTTCTTGAATAAATTAAACGACATACACCCCTTTGGTAAGTGTATAATTGGCCTGAACACAGTGGTGTTCGAACAAATTGACAGAAACAAAAACAAACATACTTTACCACGTTACTACCTCTCCTTTTTACAAACATTAAGCCTAATCGGCTGAGAAGGAAAGGACAGGTAAGACGACTGATGTCCCCCAATCTGACCCACAACACGGGGACTATATGTCAGTGGTTTTTGTTCTTAAAGGACACCATCTCCACCACCCAGAATTACTCCCGCCCAATTACCCCGAAGTAATATGTCTAAAGCACCCTGTTCTCCCAAAGATAACCCCAGCCCTATACTAGCCGCCTCAGAGTATTTCGAACGACACAGCTGATGACCTTATTCACTAATAAAACCTCGCCTAAACTGATAAAGGGTTATCTATTGTCACCAGCAAAAATAATGCTTAGCTTATGTTCCTCCCCGAAATGGATACTCGTGAACCCGTGACAGTAGCACCTCGCACTTTCTTTTTATAAACTTAGCAGTCCTCGGAAAGAAATATGTAGTAACAAAACTTGTGTTGGGACGAACGAGCCTCTGCCGGAGAAGCCGGTTCGAATTTCTTTTTTTTTTATATACTAGGAGGTTGACCGATGTCAGGCTTCCTACAACCAGTATCAGGCGCAGGAATCGACACCTAGGGGGCCAGACGATGGACAGGGACACCCACAGAAACTTGCACCACAACAATAATTGATAAGATTAGTAACGCACACACTATCATCAGAGTTAAGAGACACCAATCATGCAGCAACCGATAAAAACATGTCCGCGACTACTCGGTGGTTGGGAGAGAGGATGAAGTATGTAAATGTCTTCCCTGCCAACTCTCTAAGACTTTTGTTTCTTGTACCCATTTAAAGATAACGTGCTGCCATCGGAAGGGAGGGGTCGGACGTGACGCACAGCCTGGCTGCAGACCTTGGAACATCTATGACATCGACCAAGGGGGAGGCTACGAAGCAAAAAGGGCATGGGACGAGACACCTTTTTCAGGACGATAAGCGCGAGGGGCTACCTCGAGGCCCCCTGCTCACCGACCAGCGTGCCTGAAGTCTCAACCCGTCGGGCCCGATTGATGGGCCCAGTGCTGGAAGATTCTGCTCCCCTTGGTCCACATATTTGATCTGATCCCACTCCACCCCCTCTTCCCTCGGCGTCCCGAAGCACGTCACACCCTTCTCTCTCTCACCATCTTTTATATGGATTATGAATCTGACCCACCCACAGAAGAACAAAAGGCAGGTACCCTGTCTCAAAGTACCTATGGTGAACTGTGTTAAGGAACAGGGCTGTGATCGGAGAACAATGAATGATCACACCCTGCAACGTGAGAAATTGGATTTGAGCTGGACCTTAGCTCCGCCGCCGGTGCTCAACAGTGCCAACGAAAGAAGAACAACAATGAGAGCTTACCAGTGATAGCTCTTTATAAAAAGGACACTGGAAAGAAGAACCCATGTCAAAGTCGAAAATCCTCTCCCAACCACCTTTTTATATTAACTATCTTCTTATCAAGTTTTCATGGTGTTGCATCAATCACTTCCGACTGTACACTGAGAAGTTAAGAAAATGTAACTTTGTATAGTAACATTCATACAACACCAGCCATGTACACAACTATACTGCAACTTTGAATGTACTTCCTCCTCGCCTGCTTCATCAAACTGTATGAGACAATGTACAAATGTGTCAGATTACTCCTGCCTACCCTAAAGACTCTGTATCTTTAAAATGTGTGACGAACATTGACGATACTGTAACTGAAAGGCTAACAAAGGCAAATATTGGCCGGACAAGCTGGCGAGATATGTTAAAAGGGAGGACTGTGGAAATTTAGCTCGCAAACTGAACATTATCTGCGCCATCTTGCCCCTCCCCAGCACCACGCGCAACGAATGCACGGCCGCCATTTTAGACACCCCACTCATTGTCAATCGCCAGCGCGGTCCCCTTGGCGCTGCGAGCATCCCCCGCGCGCTGGCCACCCCCGCTCTCTCATACAGGCCATAAACCCTCTCCTTCTGCGCGACCCTGCTACGGAACCACTTCCGACCGACAAACCCATACATGGTCATGCCTCTCCTTTGATAACCCCCTTCCTCTGCGCCCCATTGACCGAACTGGTCCCAGGCCATCACCTAGCCCTGCGGATGCAGTTTATTGCCCCTACTGTAAAGGAAACACCCCACATCAAAGGGATTACAGTAGAATCAAAGCCCCTACCCCCTGAGACCCGGCCAGTTGCACACACCCCCGGGAATTAGCGGAATTCCCTGCTGCGCGATAGCCATCTCCCACTGCGGGTAGGGTGGGAACTTCTACTGTATCTATGTGTGGGATCGGATCTGAACCGGGGCTTCAGGGGATATTTCCCCGCACATCAAGGGAATCACAAGAATGTACTATGTGTAATAAAGCAATAAACCAGTGTATAAGAGACCAGGTCTCAGAGATGCAGTTAGAGCACCTCGTGACGATACCTTGCTGTCTGATCTGATGTGTTCTGCTCCGACGGAATAAAACCTTGTTTCCTGCCTTCCAGTCTCCGGCGCCTGCCTCTTTTATTGGTAAATTATCGAGTGGTATGAGAGGCGATTATCGCCGGGCAAAATACTTGGAAGATATCGACTGAAACTGCCGCTACCATTTAACAAACACACCAGTTGACCTTGTCAAATGAACGTTTCCTTGAAAGGTTTTAGGCACGTGGATTAATAAAATGCCACATACGCCAGTCAGAAAGCGATATTAGCAGATATCATTGTAGGAAAAATAGTTCCAGTGTAAGGAGCGGTGAAATACTACACACCTACTTGAACAGGTCAACTTCAGACACACGTTTCGCTCTTTTTGAAGCTAAGGAGTGCGCCTAGTCCAGATATGAACCAAGTCGGCACCATGTTTAAGCCGCTTCCGCAGAGGCCTAGGTTAACACACACTAACAAGCGGGCTCCAGCAAGCCTGTGACAGGGGCAACTTTACAGAAGGTATTCTGGAAATACCTTGTGAATTCCAAATGGTGTGCACGCGAAGGCAGGTCCGCGCGCTGAATTGTTGAAAGTCCGCAAATCCACAGATAAAATGACTTTCTATGAGCACAATTGCACGTCTGTGTTTTTTACTACACATGTAAATACATCTTCCTTTTGGAGAAGCCACTTGCCTCACCCCAGCCAACAATGAAGAGGTTTATTTACCATTTCCACCTCGGGAACAGATTTAATCCGGCCTCTGACGGTAATAAATCACTTCTGGGTGTTATTCCAAATTCTGACGCAGTGTCCTCGCCCTGAACACCCACACTATGCCCAGAAGATAATGTATTTATGTGTTATATATATTACACCAGGCAGGACTCTCGCTACACACGACTACATCCTGTTGGGAGCGCACGGTGACGTTTTGTGAGTTACAAAAGTGAATTTGCGTGGGAGTTGGACTTGCATGTGCAAATGGCTCTGGGAATCGAGCCCTGGGGCTCCCCTCAAAGGTCTCAGGCACTCGAATTCATTAAAGGACTAGGGGCAATCCCGCAGGGGAGGGCAGGGTGCCCCAGGTGCGAGTTCACTTTACGAACAGTTCACGTCAAATGGAATCTCGCAGCCAACTAAAGTAAAACCACGCAACTCCAGACACAGTCAGACAAACCCTGTCACTCAGTGCTACTGGGCTGTCTAGAACATTTCTGCACTGCCTTCTAAAGGTTGCACAGGTGGGTCAGGTGGCTTAGTGGCCTAATGCATCCACTCTAGGGGCCTGCGTTTAACCTCATGGTCACAGGTTCAAATCCCAGCGGGTTCACTAAGCATTTCATCCTTCTGAAGCCGATAAAATGAGTACCATTCAGTTGGCGCCATGATGCCCCTGGGTGAAGGGCCCTTTACAAATCCCATGTTAGGTTACCAGCAGGCCGGCTCTTCTCCGTGGTCCCTAAACACATTACACGTCACAGCCCATCACACAACCAATGAAAAAGCAGCAGACAGGATAACAAGAATGCTTCAGTTAAACACTTGTGCAGTTAAACTGAAATTCATTTTGAGACTCGGGAGCGGTCTCATATGACGGAGGGGAGGGGACTGCCGGCCGGCGTGAAACTCGGATTTCCCCATTTACATCATCACGAGTTGACATGCAATACATATTTAGTCTCTTCACCTAGCTTCGTATTTCGCCAGTTTTTCCTCCTCCCACGCAGTGTTTCCTCCACCAAAGTTCTGCCCCGCAGTTTTCTCCAGGCCCTGAAAGGAACACAACATGGAAGAGAAATTAAAAAGTGAACATTTAAATAAGGACATGTTCAGTTTGAAGCTTTCACGCCGGAAATGAAAGCGGTAATCCCAGATTTGCTTCAGCCTGGCTGGAGGGACGTGGCCTTCAGAGGGGGATTAATGACGGACGTGTCGGAGCTACAGGCTTCACTGGCCATATGGATCCAGAGACCCCCAAGCCCCACCGTGGGGATGCTTGCGCTGGGAGGAGGAGGGGGGGGGGGGTGGTTGCAGGGCGCCGCCGGGGGCGGTAGGATGAGCTTTCCATCCTGCTCCGGCAGCAACACCCAGAGAGCAGCAGGCACACCCAGGATTTGCTGCTGGGGTGGACCTTCGAAGAAGAACCTGCTGGCCAGGGGAGGAATGGATTATGTGGAGTTCTTGGGTGGCACGTGGGTGTATGGGAGGCCTAGGGGCATGGGGGACACAGCGGGACAAATAAGGACACGACAGCAGGGGTTACTGTTGTGGGCCGAAGACCACGAGCGGTCTCGCGCCCCTTTATTTATACCGTCGGGCGTGCCCGCCCTCCGGGTGCGTGGGTGCGTGAACAGCGTGCTGGAACGGGCCGGGTGGCTCCGTTACCACATCCCTCCAATCTTTCAGATACAGAGATCATTTCTCGCTGGACAGTTCAGTTCTTGCGCACACCACGCAAAGTCTCTCAGTCTCTTACTTGGGGCCGGGTTTGGCCGAAGTCCATACGGCCGACTCCGTGGAACATCTCCTCGGCCTGTTCCTCCTGCCCCTCGGCCACTGGGCGCCTCGGCCTCGGCGGGGGCCCCGCCTTCTCTCTCGTTCGCCCCGGGCAGTGGGGGTGCGTTCTGTGATGGGCTTGCCGGCAATCCTGGTGAGCCGCCCCCCTCCGGGGCCTCAAACTCTTCCTCCTCCTGGTCGGTCTCGGGGACGCCAGATGTTATTCGTTTGAACCAAGACGCATTTCGCGTTACCGTCCGCGTCCCTCTCCTGGCGGACACCATGGTGCCCCGCACTCCGGTCACTTCCCACACCTCCGGTTCGAACGGGGTACGATACTTCCAATTCGGGTACCGGTCCTTCAGGATGACCCCGTCTCCCACCTGGAGACTCCTCCCCCGGGCTCTCCTCTTCAGACTGGCTTTCTCGTTGGAGGTCCGCCTTCTCCCTTGCGCCGCCTCTTGGTCTAGCGGCGTGGGCAGCCACACATGACTCGCCGGGATATTGTCCCTGGGGGCCTTCTTGAACAGAAGGTGCGCTGGCGCACACCTGGTTGTACAGTGGGGGGTCCGCCGGTAGGCACTTAGGAACTGCGAGAGGCACTGATCCGCATCTTCTCCTTGCTCGACTCCGATTCTCAGCGCCCGGTTCATCGTGCGCATGAAACGCTCCACCTCCCCATTCGCCTGGGGCCACTGCGGGGTAATCTTCCTGTGTCTGACCCCTCGAGCCGCAAGGTATTCCTGGAACTCTCGCCCTTGGAACGGGGGCCCGTTGTCTGATCGGACTTCCTCAGGCAGGCCCATCATGGCAAATATGCGATCTAGCGCCGCTCGCACCTGGCTGAACGCCGTCGATGACACTACTTCCACCACCGGGAACTTGGAGTGTGAGTCCACCACCACTAAGGTGTGTCGCCCATCCGGGAACGAACCAAAGTCTACACTCAGCTTGGACCAGGGTTCCAGACAGGGTTCCTCCGTGATCACTGGGTGAGGCGTCGGCTCCCCCCCCCGTGATGTTGCACGAGTGACAGCTGCGGATGGCTTCCTCAACCAGCGCGTCCATCCGCGGGAACCACACCTTGCTCCGCAGCCTTGCCTTGGTCTTGGAGATGCCTTGATGCCCTTGATGCGCCAACCTGACCACCTCTCCTTGGAGACTCATCGGAATGACGAGTGTTGCTCCTCGCAGGACCACGCCGTGCGGCCCCTCGCTGAGTTCACTCCGCGCGTTCCACACCTGCTGTCGATACACTTTCTCCTCTTCGGTGAGGGCCTGCACTCCATCCAGGAAGTTCCGCCAGTGGTGGGTCGCCAGCGTGCGCTTCACCTTCACGAGGCAGTCGTCCAGTTCCGTGGCCTTGCCGATGTCTTCCAACGTGAGTGCCACCGGGCATGCAGCTTGCGACACTAGTCGGACGAACTCCTCCGTCTCCGCCTCATCCGCCTGATCAGGGTGCACCGGCTCCGGGTGGCGGGACAGGAAGTCCGCTGGGTTGCTGGCCCCGGGTCGGAACACGACCTCAAATCGGTACGCTTGTAACTGGACCGCCCATCTCTCGATCCTTGGGGGCCCTAGCCTCGCCGTGCCAGCGAAGAGCGGAACCAGGGGCTTGTGGTCGGTGACCACCCGGAAGTCGTGCCCATACAGGTAGAGATGGAAATGTTGGCAGGCCCACTTGATGGCCAGCGCCTCCCGCTCGATCTGCGCGTACCTCATCTCCGTAGCCGTCAGAGCCCTGCTGGCATACGCGGTCGGGACCCATTCCTTCGCCTCCGTCTCCTGCATCAGGACCGCGCCCAGCCCCACGGGGCTCGCGTCCACCACCACCTCTGTCCGCCGGTGGGGCCTGAAGTACGCCATCACCTTGTCATCGATCAGCGCGTCCTTGACCGCTTGGAACGCCATATCTTCCTTAGCCGCCCAGGTCCAAGGATGACCACTCTTCGTGAGAAGCCGGAGCGGCTCCGACAGGGACGCCAGATTGGGAATGAACCGCCCGCAGTAGGTTGCCATCCCCAGGAAGCTCCTGACCTCGGTGGCAGATGTGGGCCTCGGGGCAGCGCGGATCGCTACCGCTTTCTTCGGATCCACTCTCAGGCCTTCCCTCGAGAAGATGTAGCCGAAGAATTCGACCGACTCCTGGTAGAAGGAGCACTTGGCCTCATGCAGGGTGAGGCCACTATCCGCTGCAGCGTGTCACGCAGATGCCGATGGTGTTCTTCCAGAGTTCGTGAGAACACCAGAATGTCGTCACTTAGGTTGATGACTCCCTGGAGACCCGAGAGAGTCTCCCTTATGGCGTTTTGGAAAACTTCGGCCGCTGACGAGATTCCGAAGCTCAGCCGCTTATATCTCCGCAGGCCAACGTGGGTGGAGAAGGTGGTTATGTTGCGGCTGTCGGGGTGGAGTTCAAGCTGGTGGTACCCCGCGTTGAGGTCCAATTTCGTGAACCACTGCGCGCCGTTGAGGTCGGCCACAATATCGTCCATGGTGGGCGTGAGGTGTCTTTCGCGCTTGACTGCCTTGTTTGGGAGGCGCATGTCTACACACAGTCGGATGGCGCCGGGCTGCTTGGGTTTGGGCGCCCCGACCAGGGGGGACACCCACGGGGTCGGACCCGATACCTTCTCAATCACCCCCAAGTCTTCCAATTTTTGCAACTCCTCTTCTACCTGTGGTCGCAGGAGGAATGGTATTCTCCGGTGACGCAGCACCATGGGCCGGACTGTCGGGTCCACGTGTAGTTTGAACTGCTTCCCGCGCAGGCATCCTAGACCTTGAAACAGCATCGGAAAGTCCTTCAGTATCTCCCTTGCATGCAGATCGTGCACCTGATTTGCGAAGAATACCAGCGCCAGATCTTCGGCGGTGTGGCAGTTCAGCAGGGTGCCCCTCTTGCCTTCCGCCACGTGGAATGTCGTGGCCAACTTCCGGCCTTCGCTGACGACTTCAACGTCGATCACCCCTCTCAGGGACAGTGGCCGGTCACTGTCGTACGTGAAGATTTGGGCTTTGGAGGGTCTCAGGGGTGGGCGTGGCGACAACCTCTCATACTGGCAGCTGTCCATGACGTTCACCGACGCCCCCGTGTCAATGAGAGCACTCACCGGGGACCCGGCCACCATGATGTCACACATGGGCGGCGGTCTTCTCCTCGTGCCTTCTCGGCCTACGAACGACACGAAGAATACTTCCTCTTCTTCTCCCTCTTCATCGAACTCTGGCTTGGAGTTTTCGCGCAGGGCGGCGGATTCCTCCGCTGTCAGTTGGTGTACGCGCGCCGCAGCCCCACGTGGGCCGGAAGCACCTCCGCGCCCCCTTCGGCCACCTCTGCAGACCGTCGCAAAGTGGTTCGCTCGGCCGCACTTCAGACATGTCTGTCCCATTGCGACGCACTGGCCGCCAGGTGGGTGACCTAGGCCGCAGTTGCCACACGTGCTGCCCTGTGGAGCCCTCGCGGCTCCTCGCTGTTGGTTCGGTCGCTTCTGCAGCGCGTCCACTCTCTCTTCCTTGACCACTGGCGGTTTCGGGGCAGTCGCCGGCCGATTGAGGGCCGCCTCCATCGCATCCGCCCGAGCATTGGACAGCTCGTGAGACCGGCCTAGGACCAGGATGTTGTCGAGGGAGATGCCTGGCTCCCGCAGGATGAGACGCCGCAACGGGACCGACCTGCACCCTTGTATGAGTTGAGCCCGAATCTCTGCCCTCTGGTCTGGCAGCTCACAGGACAGCGAGAGTTTCCGCAGGCGTGCATAGAAGACGTCAATGCTTTCGTTTTCTTCCTGTCGCGCCTGGCGAAGCTTAAACCACTCGAAATCGGGGTTCGTTTGGGGATCAAAATGGCGGTTCAGGGCCCTTATGGCGCCCGCATAGTCGTCGTCGTTCCCCCGGTCCGGTAGAGTTTCGAAGAGGTCGTACAGTTCTTCACCACCGTAGCACATGAGGAGAGATCTCTTGACCGTGTTGTCCGTCTCCCGCACTCCGACAAAATAGTGCTCCAGCCGTCCGATCCATGACCGCCACCGCACTGCCGCCGTGGAGGGGTCCGACAATTCGCTGAACGGCGGCAGCGGGGCCACCGCGCTGTGTCCAGGCGCGGCGGCCGCGGGCTGCGCGGCAGCTGCCGGCGGAGGCTGCTGCGCCGTGCCACTTCCGCTGGGGGCAGGGGTCGTCATGTTCGTCACCTCTCACTGCTCGCGCCCCCAGACCGTTGCTGCTTGGCAGGTGTCCAGGCGAGACCACCGAAGCACTCTTCCCTTGACCGGGCCGCTGCAGGCCACCTGCCTGTCGCAGCGTGCGGGCGAGACCTCTGCTGCTGCTGGTGCTGCGCGTGGGCGAGACCTGTGCTGCTTTGGATGCTGCGCGTAGGCGAGACCTGCTCGTGCACCGGGTTTTTTTTTTTCTTGTTGTGCTTTATTGGCCACTCTCCCCCTCAGGCACCGCTGAGGACGCCCTCTGCTGCAAACTGCCGTCGGGGCCTTCACCGGCAGAGCCAGAGCCAGCTACGAGCTCACCTGCAGAGCGCCAGCTGCCTTCCAGACCTCCAGCGCGAGGACGCGCGCGGCGAGGTCCTCCACGTTCCGCCTCCGCGGAGAGCGCCGGGCACCCCCCCAGGCAAGTTTTCAGCGCCGGAGAGGCGAGGCGCGGGTAGGCTCCATCCTCGTCGCCAATGTGGAGTTCTTGGGTGGCACGTGGGTGTATGGGAGGCCTAGGGGCATGGGGGACACAGCGGGACAAATAAGGACACGACAGCAGGGGTTACTGTTGTGGGCCGAAGACCACGAGCGGTCTCGCGCCCCTTTATTTATACCGTCGGGCGTGCCCGCCCTCCGGGTGCGTGGGTGCGTGAACAGCGTGCTGGAACGGGCCGGGTGGCTCCGTTACCACAGATTACTCCCAGGCAGAGTGAGTTCATCCTGAACAGCTTGGGAAACAGAAAGAATGTCGGCGCCAGTCCGGAGAGGTTTGCTCCTCTGCAGGAGCTCTTTGTGTGACCGCCATGCCCTTCATGCATAGGCGGCCTGACCATGAGCCGTTGATGTGGTCAGTCATTCAAGGCCTCATCACAAGTCTGCGGTAGGTCCTTGAAGAAGGATACAAGACATGGACGACGAGGAAGAGATGTATTGACTAGTGGCACAGACTTCCCCAAGAGTCAAGAAGGTCTTTCCTGGGGACTGGCGGTTTCTGCTGGCGAGTTTACAGCGCTTCTCACAAAACAGTCCAAAAACTGTAAAAGTTGAAGACCCGCCATTCAAACTTGTAGCAAAATCCCTCGCAGGTCTAAAAAGCTAGTTCAGATGCTGAAGGCTGGTTAACACAAAGTTTAATTATCCAGTTAACAAATTAAACCAGCAAAGGGAGAGTGGAAGGTGTAGAAGGGACATGGAAATGATTTCCAGGATCAGGGAAGTCAACAGGACACGACCTAAGGCCCACAGGGAAGAGGAAACATGCCCATGATCTCTTTGTGATGGACTTGGGTAGGTGCACGCTCTCCGGTGACACCTGGCTCCTCTCCAGGTGCACACTCTCTGGTGACACCTGGCTCCTCTCCAGGTGCACACTCTCCGGTGACACCTGGCTCCTCTCCAGGTGCTTACTTTCTGATGACACCTGACTCCTCTCCAGGTGCGCGCTCTCCAGTGACACCTGGCTCCTCTCCAGGTGCACGCTGTCTGGTGACACCTGGCTCCTCTCCAGGTGCGTGCTCTTCGGTGACACCTGGCTCCTCTCCAGGTGCACGCTGTATGGTGACACCTGGCTCCTCTCCAGGTGCACACTCTCCGGTGACACCTGGCTCCTCTTCAGGTGCACGCTCTCCGGTGACACCTGGCTCCTCTCCAGGTGCACGCTCTCCGGTGACACCTGGCTCCTCTCCAGGTGCACGCTCTCCGGTGACACCTGGCTCCTCTCCAGGTGCACGCTGTCTGGTGACACCTGGCTCCTCTCCAGGTGCGCGCTCTCCAGTGACACCTGGCTCCTCTCCAGGTGCACGCTGTCTGGTGACACCTGGCTCCTCTCCAGGTGCGTGCTCTTCGGTGACACCTGGCTCCTCTCCAGGTGCACGCTGTATGGTGACACCTGGCTCCTCTCCAGGTGCACACTCTCCGGTGACACCTGGCTCCTCTTCAGGTGCACGCTCTCCGGTGACACCTGGCTCCTCTCCAGGTGCACGCTCTCCGGTGACACCTGGCTCCTCTCCAGGTGCACGCTCTCTAGTGACACTTTGGAAAGTAACAGAGATTGCTTTTAGCATGAGCTGAAGCCATTTTGTTTGTGGCGTCCATTTTAGTTAGCCATGTGTTTGCCATGTGCCTCCCAGTCTTCGCTGTTGCCTGCTTCTCTATTAAGCCCGAGTCATCATCAATAGTTGACTCCGTCAGCACTGAGCCTGAGCACTGCACATGCTCAGAAAGGCCTGTAGCTGCTAGAATGCACCTGTTACAAACTTAACTGTCAGGCTATTTTAACTGATGTCAGCAATTATGTAGCTCCTCCCACTCTGTCGACTAAGTGATTCTCATGTATCCTTCTATGTGAACAGCTATTTGTGTGTACACTTGTACTGCCTCTTTTTGAACCTCCATGCTTACACTGCAACTATCACAGTATATAAGCACCATGGTTTCTGTACTCCATGTGCTGCCTCATACATTGCCTGAGGGTTATGTATCGATGTAGTTCCACTCATGAGGTTTAATAAACTATTTGTTTTATATTACAGCTTCCGTGCCAATCTCTATTTTGTCAGTCTAAAGGACTAGTGCGCAAAGAAGGGCGAACCCCTGCACCGGTGAACCTCTAAAAATGCTCACCCCCACTAATTGGCGCCCGTCACGTGGGGCTCATCGGCGACTCGGATGCCCAACTGAGTGATCTCGATGGAGGTTTGGAATCTTGCTGAGGACGTACGCTGCATGAGGATACCCTTGTCTTTGCAGACCAAAGTTCTTTTCCGATTTTCCCGATTTTCCCGATTTGACCCTCCAGGTGGTGCCGATCTCCGACTGAGATCCCTTTTGGCATTCGTCTTACAGTGACCATTAGGTCGAGTCAGAGCTTGGCAGTTGGAGGCTGGAGACTTTTGTTTGGTAAGGTCGTTAGATGCAACACTTCTTGATTTGTTTGGCCAAGATTTTGGTTTAGTTTGGGTAAATATATAAATTGCAAGTTATATAGGCAGGCAATGAGGAGATTTTTCTGTAATTTGTGAATTCTTGAACAGTACTATATTTGTGATAAGTACTATTTTGTTATAATATTATATTTATTATAATATTTTTGGCATGACTGTTTCAAGCACTCTTCGAAGGATGTGTTGCTTTTTTTGAGGTACCAATATGGATTTAGAACACAATCAGCCGGCTCCCCTGAGGGGACACCGAACAGGTACATGTACATTAAAAACGGTATTTCTTCCATAATGTATAGTGCACTGTGGAATAAATATACTAGAAAGGATCCTGATTTACGATGGCCAATACATGGGTCATTTGATATTAGAAAAATTCAGTATGTGGAACAATGTGTGTTTAAGCGCAAAAGTAGACTAGATACGTTTGACTGTGTACGAATGTGGGAGAAAGAAGCGCATGAGAGAGTGAGGAAAGAACAAGCACTAGCAGAAAAAGAACAGCGCCAAAATATTTATGCGAAAGCGCTGGAAATGAAAAATAAAGAAATGAAGGAAATAAAAGAGAAACAGGAGAGGGAGCGTCGTTCACAGGTAAATGGCCAATACCCTGTCCGGCGCCCCCTTTATCCTCTACGTAATCAACCCCAGGATGATTCGATTCTATTAGATCGATCTCCACCTCCATATACTTTTCCCTCTGCCCCCGAGGATGATTCTGATGATGACAAATCTCCCTCAGGTCAGAAAGGGACAGAATTAGACGCTAAATCACAGACTCGCTTCATTTTGACCTCAGACTGTGTGGCCACTCTCAGATCTGCTGCTCGTAAAGCAGCTCGTGGTGATACTTCTGCACCGGACATTATAGCAGATGTTCAGCAATGGCCGGAGTCAGAGCAGTTATATTTTGTAGAGTAGTTTACTGGAGAAGTAATTGAAAATTTCAGGAAACATTCCAAAGAATTAGAGCCCGTTGATATAAAAACTCATCATAAACAATTGAATGATGGTCTTTTTCACCCTTCCCAGGTGGCTGATTTAATTAGACGTGTGGTTAAACTACGAACTGATACGTTCCGTTTGCTGGCTCTTCTCCAGGTGCGCACTCTAGTGACACCTGGCTCCTCTCCAGGTGCGCGCTCTCCAGTGACACCTGCCTCCTCTAAGATGGTGCAGGCTCAGTACACATTCAGTTTGGGAATGTTCAGTTCCTTGTCCTCAGATGGAGCAGCTAGTTCTTGAATGGTTTAGGTCCACTTGACTGTAGGATCCGTGCGGGACCTTGTGACTCTGCTCCCAAGGTGCCGAATGAGTAGTGTGCTTTGTCATGTAAATAGCCCTGCTCCACTCCTCTTTCTGGGCAGTTCATCTTTCTGTTCTTCCGCATCAGGGCCCAGCAGCCGGGCTTCTTCTGGAGGACACCACCAGCAGAACCTGATCCCTGGAGAAGCATCTCCCAGAACCAGGGAAGGCAGAGTCTTCTTCTCGAAGTCCAGATCTATAGAAGTTACTGGAGTAAATAACCACAAAAGGATGCATGGCTTAGACCCACATATGGGAGGAAGCAAGGACTGCAGTAATGGGCTCCTACAAGGATTGTACAGGGTAAGGGCAGGAGATGGTCTCCTATCAGGGGTGCAGCAAAAGACATGAGCCCATGGACCATCATTCAGCTGCCAACAGCTGCCAAATTGCAAGGGATGAGGGGGCTGAACCCACGAAGGGTGCTTTGCTGAATATCACCAGGATCACGGAATGCTTCCAGATCATGGGGCTCTCACTGGAACCGAGATGGGCAGGACCGCACAGCTTTCGAAAGAAAGGCTAGGACTTCAATTGGCAGAGGGATGCTGAACCTGGAAAGCCAGAAGCCACCAGTTGTCATTAGTTTGGCGTTACCCTCCTCTTGCACGCCGTAAATGCCAAAGCGGGGCAAAACATGCCTGTGATACCTATCTTTGTCGAACAAAGCCATGTCTTGGCTTCCGAAACCTCATTCCAACAGGCTCGATGCTAAGCGCACCAGCCATTGCATGAGCCGTTGTACAACATTTTAGGAACTGGCATGTTCACTGGTGGGTGTATTCTTCTGGTGACTGGCTGCCTACTGGTGGCAAGTGTGTCTTTTTTGTATTTGGCCCATCTCACATTTACCAACAGTCTCCTTGAAATCGCTGGTGGTATTTGGGAAAAAACTGAAAACAAATGGTGCCGATAACCTATTTCCACCGGGCTGATAAGATTGCTCTCTTCCTGAGTGGAATGTATGCTTTCTATTCCTTTACAAACTCCACCAAAATATGGAAATTCGATTGTTGTACTGCCGGAGCCATTGTGTCTATCTTTTTATTACAACACACTATATACCCCACTTTTGTTAAGTTCTTAGAGAGAGCCCCTCTTGCAGAACTCAGGCTTGCTTACTGTGCACGCTCGTTTCATGCAGGACGGGGGCTTGTGGTAGGATAACATTTGCCGAGGCTTACTTTGGTTGCCAGTCCCGCCCCGGTGCAGAGGCAAGGAATGCATTTTCTATACCTGCAGGAGGCTCGTGGTCACATGATAAATCACGTATGTACTGTGCTGGTCACAATTACAAAGCGTGCACATTCCACAAATGGAAAGGTGCTGTCCCGGCACCAGGCGCTTGTATAACAATACCCTCCTCGTTAACGGCTCATTTCAGATCAGGCTGCCTTGGTAGGTCTTGCTGCTCCTTCTAGGACCAGTCAGCGCAGAGACACACTGCAGGTCTTTGAAAAGCACCATCTAAGTGACGCACTGGGTCCTTCTCTCAGTGGCCATGGCATGGTCAAAAGGTGCGACACTAGACTGCCCGGGCTCAAAGGGCATGTAGGCTTTCCATACAGACACCATTGTGAATGCCCCCCCCCCGACCCCAAATCTGACTTTTGGGTTCCCAGTCACTGCGTGCGGCAGCTTTACAGGTCAGTCGCAGTTTGTTGGGGAAATGTCAGTTTGTTACCCCTGTTTCACTTAGGTATGCACACGCTCCGCTAATCCAGCATGTAGCCAAAGAAAGCTAACTACTCTTAGCCGAAGGAAGGCAATTACTCTTAGCCGAAGGAAGGCAACTACTCTTAGCCGAAGGAAGGCAACTACTCTTAGCCGAAGGAAGGCAACTACTCTTAGCCGAAGGAAGGCAACTACTCTTAGCCGAAGGAAGGCAACTACTCTTAGCCGAAGGAAGGCAACTACTCTTAGCCGAAGGAAGGCAACTACTCTTAGCCGAAGGAAGGCAACTACTCTTAGCCGAAGGAAGGCAATCTTCGGCAACTACTCTTAACCGAAGGAAGGCAACTACTCTTAGCCGAAGGAAGCCAACTACTCTTAGCCGAAGGAAGGCAACTACTTTTAGCATACTTTGATGGATGATATTGAGTGAAGATCTTTACTTGCTGGTGAGTGAGGATTCATGGAAACCTGGGAGGTGGTCGGCTCTGGAGGAAGTATCAGAATGTTGACACAAATCTTGAGCACCCTTGGAGGGCCAGTAGCCTTGCTTGAAGCACAAGAATATAATGAACCCGAGTGGTGTTTACCGTAGAAGCCAACATGGATGGACAGTGTTGTGATGTATGGGAAGTTATGGGGGAAATACACCTGGTGAGATCCTATGTAGAGGTTCTTCTTAGTTGACGACAGCAATGTCACCAATGATGGTCGTGAGGTTTTACTAACTTTTGAAGGATCGTTTAGGGTGTTGAATGTCAACACAAGTGAGCACTTCCTTATGCACAGGCTTCCTTGCAACCATGATTGGTGAAATCCGGGACTTAGCCTCATCACCTACTCCATTACGTGCAAGTCTACCATCTTCTGGAGCAAATGATGAAGCATCAAATGCTCATAAAATGATATTCTCAGAGGGGGAAGGATGCCTGGCTGGACAGTTCACTCAATACAAAGTAAGATCTGTTTCTCCACTTGACTTATGCCAATAAGAGGTCAGCGTAGTCAATTAGGACATTTTGGATTGTGTCACTCTCCAAGCAACTCACGAGGCTGCAACATATTGGAGAATAGTCTCCTGAAATAGCCAAGATAACGTAACAGTCCACTGAGGCAGAGCGCTCCAATCATGGACCGCGGTGAGGAGCCGCACCAAGGCTAGAGACTCGGTCTACTAGACTTGAGCAACCAAGTGGAAGTGGGCCGAGCAATCGTGATGGCCTGGAGAGAGCAGAGAGCAACCGAATGACTTCGGTGCCTAGTACCCACCCCTTCTGTTACGGGCTGGTCCTGTTACACCAAGAAGGACAGATGAAGTCCGAGATGAGGACTTTGTAATGGATGAAGGAGCGATGAAAGAACCACAGTGGGGATGGAAATTAAACATGTAAATGCAGGAGCAGGCGTGCAGTCCAAAGGAACCAGCCTCCTGAGGCATGCCCTGCAGCTAAAACCCAGGCAAAGTGTTCGCATCAAAGACACGCAGCAAGAAAAGAAGCAAGTATATGAAATAAATAAAGTATACGTTACTAAAGGATATTAACTCAACGTAAGCATCAGTTTGAAGATTGTTGGCACCCACCTTCTTGAAGTTGTTGACAAGGTTTCTGCAGGTCTGACAGGGCTCCTGATTGGAGGTCCCTGGTTGCAGCAGAAGGAGGAGGGCTCCCAGGAGGGCACAGACTTCCCGCAGGCCCGACAGCCTTCCACGCGCCATGTTGTTCTCTGGGCCAGTACTCCTTGCAAGCAGCAACCTATAGGAAGAGGAGGAAAACACGTAAGTGGGGAGGGCAGGGTGGCCAGCTAGCGACCTTAGAATCCCATCAAGAGGGAAGATCTCTGGGGTCAGATTCAAATTTCTCCACTAAATGTGAACAATATCAGCCTACAGGGTAATGGAAAGAGACATGTTACCCGTCAGGGTCTCTTTCAAGAAGCAGTGGGCGGAGCCCTTTCACCTATCTGCCTGACATGTTGAAATGTGACCCTGCTAACTAATATAGTGACAAAGTGTGTGAGCAGCCAAGGGCAGTAACTGGGCCTCTTGAACCAGTGGCAGTATTAAGAGGGTGAAATGTGCAAGCACCTGCTACTGCCCTTGGGTGGCTAAGAGCCTCATATCAGATGTACGGCACGCACGGTTATGTCTGGGTGCCTTCAACATTCTGGTAAATGTCGACAGCCCCCAGGACATGCAGGGAACTCCCAAGTATAGATTGAAAAGTAGAGGAAGGAGGATTGACACCCAAAGTTACCTCCAAAGAGATGCGACACAGGGGGGACTCCATGCCTCCTGCCCTAAGAAAGTGAAAATAAGCAGAATAAAGGAAACCCACTGACCACAATGCCTTGGATAGTCTTACACACTTCCAAGATGTTGAGAATAGCCCATGGCCCTTCTAAACATCTCAGAAGCATGTAAAAGTATGTATACTGAAGAGCAGGCTTAAAGGAGGGGAACCCTGGGGTGCACCACATCACACCCTGGTTTTACATTTCACATGACCCACTTGGTGCTTTGAGCTTTTGAAGAACCCTTGCGTTTTCTGTAGTGACGCGTCAGAGTATCCCATCGTCTTCCCCAGCGGAATGACACCCTGTGGTCTACAGTGTCGTAGCCCACACAAACAGCAAAATGTTGGACTGCAGCATTGACGTTTCGACAATGAAGGGTGGCAACAAGCTCCTCCCTCGTGTGCGCCCCTCACTGAAGCCGCTGTGCTGGCATCATGCAGTGACCGATTATCTGATCTAGCATCTTTCTGAAGTATGATAAGCTTGACATAAAGGAGTGGTTGACTAGATTTTTTAAACCATCAGTGGCTTCTTCAGTAAGTAATGTTCACAACGTACTCCACAGGCGGACAACCAGGTGTAGCAGAAAGACGGGTTCTTCACCTCAGCGATGCCAGACAGAACTCTAAGAAAAAGTTCCCTCCAGCCAGGGCTGGGCCCGGATCTACGAACATTTGAGAAGGACATTGGTGCTTCCATCAAGACCCCCTGCACCGATGAGCTGGTGATGGCAGACACAAAGGAGCACAATGAGGAAGTCCCCTGGACAACCCCTGTCCACCGAAGTGCGGGGGACAACGGTGCATCGACACGAGCTGGTTCGGTGCTTTTTACAGCAGACTGCCCAGTAACAATGGGATATGGTTGTAATGCAAGTTTAAGTGGAGTCAGATAATGGCACTGATTTTACAAGACTGGGGGTGTCTCAAATAATTCTGGGTGCATGACGTTGCAGATGCAGCACATGGAGCTGGTGACGCAAGTCATGTCTCACACATATAGGTACACTTGAAATGTGTCTGACAATAGCAAGGAGGGAGAAAAATGGCGGCTCTCCGGTGTCAACTACCAGGCGTTAAAGTTAGGACCAATGTGGCAGAAGTTATACTGGAAAGACGGGGGGATTCTGGGATTGTGCGTTGTCGGACACTCAAAGGCCAAAGAAATGTGTTCTGTGAAACTTTCCTTTTACTATTCCGTTTCATATAGGTGAACAGGAAATAGATTTTTCTACTATTAGTATAATGTTTTCAGTAACCGATCAGCCTCCATTAAAACACTTCCATAATGCACTGGTAGTTCATCACCTCTCATGCTTTGCATGCCAGGTTTTCTTCATTTCGAGCCACAGGTAATGGTGTTTCTTCGGCACAGCACGTGCAATGTACACAACGTTGATTATTAATTCTACATTCAGATAAGAAAGCCAGGTGCACCGGATTCTGTTCTAGTTAATCATTTCTAAGCGAGCGCGATTCCTTTGGGTCATTCGACTCTTTCTAGCTCATTCGCCATGAATGAATCCTGTTAGGTGCGCCCTATTTACTCCTTCTAGGAGGCTCCATGCAGGGGTGTAGTTATCAATTGTGCAACAAGTGCAGTGGCACTGGGTCCACCCATGGCATCCCAATTATGGTTAGTGATTTACAAGACGAGGCCGAGGCAACTGAATTCACACTATCACTTTTAGTGGATTATTCAAGTACAAATAAAGTGGTGCACAGATCTGGAAGATCAGCCACTTAATCTTAATCAGGAGCAAAACTCTATTGATTACTTACAAGGGGATGATCAGCACCCACCATTCATCCTATGAGAGTTAAATGGATTACACATAGTTTAGGTTACACAGTGCACAAACTCCATCAAATTTGTTCTTAAAAGGGTTACTTTGTACACAATTTTCTTGTTCTTTTGTATACAACTTTTCTTCTTTAAATCTCAATGTCGCCAACACGTTTCATCCCATAGAGACTTCTTCAGGGCTTGTAAGTATATTTGCACTTGTGTCAGTTAGAGGTATTAGGAGACTCCCAACATCACATGATGCCCCATGATTGCTTAGAAGTTTGGTAACTGTCCCAGTGTCAAATTTATTGTTCCACTTGTATCTAGTGCCACTATTATTGTGCCTCATCTTCGTATATGAAAATCTCACAATCCAATCGATTGTGCTGTTATCGACATGTTGTAGCTGTGTAATATGTCAGCTTGTGAGCTAAGACCCTCACGGGTTCTGACGCCGGCACAGGTCTGGCAGTAATATGCCGATAACAGCACAATTGATTGAATCATAAGTTCTGTGACATGATCAGACTGCTGGTAAATTGTGTTTTTGACAGGTTGGCTGTCACCAGTGCCTACATCATGGGTACACCAGCTAGTCTGACGAGTGGCCAGAAAGAAGAGCTCAGCAAACCGATTTAGGACATGCCTGCAATCAGCCTGCTGTTGATCAGTGAGAGTGTCTGACAAGATCACTCCATCAACAGACCCATCTTTTGGTTTACCGGTGAGACGCTCAGTGAGAGGTTCACTATCAGCTTCCAGTCCCTCATCTGTAACTATGAGCATGGTTACATCAGCTCTGTTATAGTAGGGCTTTAGTTGATTGACATGTATAACCCTTTTGGGATATTTGCAACTGCCAAGGTCCACCAAATAGGTGACCTTCCATTTTTTTTCAACAACAGATTAGGGTCCCCTCCAGTTGTCCTGGAGGGCCCTAGATACCACAGGCTCCAATAGCCTTTTAGTCATACCACTGCTTCTGAAGCTCTTGGCTGGCCTGAAGGGGTTGGCTTGTTTTTCCATGTACTAATGCCACCCTGAAGTGAAGGCAAGCACATAATCAACTATATCTTGTTTTGGTTCTGTGAGAATGTGTTTCCATCTTTTCTTCACAAGACTCAGAGGATCACTAGCAGGATACCCAAACAGAAGTTCTAAGGATGAGAACCCCACTCCCTTCTGTGGCACTTCCCTGTAGCAAAAAGCAGGCATGGAAGTAAGAAATCCTATTTCCTTCTGAATTCTTCAGGCCGTCCAGCAATCATGCCTTTCAAGGTCTGGTTAAATCTTTCAACCAGGCCATTGGTTTGTGGGTGGTAGGGGGTAGTGAACTTGTAAGACACTCCACACTCCTCCCACATGTGTTTTAAGTATGCAGACATGAAGTTTGTACCTCCGTCTGATTCTACCTCCTTAGGGAAACCAACCCTGGTAAAGATACCAAGGAGGGTCCTGGCCGCTGCAGGGGCAGTGGTGGTTGTAAGGGGAATAGCTTCAAGATACCTGGTGGCATGATCTGCTACCACCAGAATATATCTGTTCCCTGGGGCTGTTTGAGGGTCTAGGGACAGGAGACACAGGACTGATAAAAGTGCTTCACCTTCTGGGACATCCCTAGAAGTGATTTACTAATCTACTCAATGCTTTACCCTTACCAAGGTGCCCAGCTAAGGGGATATCATGGCCCAAAGTGAGGAGAAATTCTCTAAACTTCTGAGGTACTACCACTCTGTAGTTGGGACAGATTTGAGGTTTCTGGCCTCAGTGTTTAAGAGTCCATCCTCCCAATAGACCCTGTGGCTTCCACTGATATCACCCTTTTCCTGTGCAGCAGCTTGCTGCCTCAGGCTTTCAAGAGTGGGACAGGTTTCTCGTCCCAGGCACAGATCCTCCCTAGAGAGTCCCCTTGGGCCCAAGAGCTCGGCTGTGTAAGGTCCAAGCATCTCAGGCTCGCTGCCCTCTGGGGCTAACAGGTCCTTTTCCTGGGAAGAGGGGGTTCTGATTTGAATATCCTTAGAAGCTGGTCCCCCAGTCTTCCTGCGTTTTCTCTTGGAGAGCTGGTCCTCTGTATCAGGACCTCTTTTTCCCTCAGGGCTGAGCTCTGGGCTCTTGTTTTTACACAACCCCATTATGGGATCCCTAGCATTTCTGCATGGGTCCTCAGTTTGACTTCAGCCCAAGGGGAAGTCTTCAAATCGTTTCCAAGCAGACAGTCTACAGCACAGCTTTCTAAACTTTTCATGTTGGGGACACACTTTAGATATTCATAATTTTGCGACATGGTAATGCGAGCGCGCACAGCGCGCGAGCCCGAACCACCCAAGGAAGGTTAATAAAGCAATTGTGAATCTGTTCTAGCAAAGAAAGTGACTGGCAAAACTGGGTACAAGGTTAGGTTTGTGCCTGAAACAAGAATATAATCATGCACACATTGACTCACGCCCCAGTGATTTATGGCAAAAAAAGGGCATGTGCACGCACTGCCAACCCTTTCAACCATGCCTAAAGTCCACCTGCTTCCTTGCTGAATATGAGTTTTTACAGTGTGTGGTAACATGAAGAGTGAGATTTTCCGTAACTTTTTATCTATTTGAGCTAGGAAAATTTTTTTGTTAAGAAAACATGCCTCTGTTTTATAAAACTTCGCCGAAGTAGTGTTTTGCGGAAAGGCAATATGCAAATGAGGGCCACTTTTTTAGCGTGCCCGGTCTGATTTTTAATCCCAATCTAACCCTGGGTACACGAGAGAAACACAGACCTCAAGTCTCACACATTAAGAGTGAGACGTATTTGGAGTGTGTGTTCAGCTCTCAATATCGTTGAGGAACTCTGTGCAGCAATTTGCTAATGACTTATCAATAGTTCACAGGGAAGATTTTATACAAGTTCTAAATGAGAGAACAATGGTATTCAAGTCATGAGTGCAGCTGCAGACTCATCCATACTGGCTGCACATGGATATTGCAACACAAAAAGATGATGGACAGAATGCTGAACATTGTCAAACATTCACCACGAGTCACAGATCTGAGTTTTTAGGTCTCGCCTGGCGTTAGCAGCGCGCATGAGCTGCCCTCGCCATGTGAGGGTTTCTTGGAATCAATACGGATTCCGAAGACGTGTCTCAGCTCCGCCTCCGAATTAGATTGGTATGCGTCGTTTCTCGTCACTTATTATTCCAATCCAACTTTGCTGATTGTCCCGGACGGTTTGTAGCCCCTCCTGGTTGCCACCCTGTCCTTGTTAGGCCACGCCCAGCAGGATTGGATCTCTTACTGGCGGCGTGACACAGTAGGCTTAATATTAACTTGCTGCACTTTTTTTTTTAAACCATCGCATGCATTTCCGTGTATAATGGCATTGTATGCGTGTTTATTTAAAAACATCTAGTATTGTTTACTGCTGAGCAAAACAGCAACACAAGTGAAAATGATACAAGACTCACAGCCATCCCCCAACATTTGACATGTAGTAATAAGTTATTGTAGATCAAACCCCATAGAAAAATATCATGTACATTATGTCTCAATACACCACAGAACCAGTAACAGGAGTAACCTGACCTAGTCCTCAGAAGAAAATTCTTGTTTCCCCATCCAACAAATTTAGTCAACAGCACCCCCCCCAAGCCTGCAGATCATCTTCCACTTTATGAATGAATGAATGAATGAAAAGGCATTTGAGGAGCGCATGGCTACCCGGGATGTCCCAGCGCTATAGACTGATCAGGAAAGGGAGCAGACTAAGGAAATAGCAGAGTCTTTAGTTTTTTGCGAAAGGTTATGTGATTGGAATTTGTGCGTAGTTGAACTGGAAGGGAGTTCCAGAGCTTGGGGGCATTTATCATCATGTCTACATTTTACGGAGGCGTACTTCCTCTGCCACTCTACTCACACACATTACTCTCCCAAACGTCAAGACTAGGCCGACCCTGCCCCCTCCAGGTAAATGCGACTCTCCTCTTTGCCAACAACAATAGCAAATGCAAAAATTTTCCTTCCATCTTTCTGCCTTTCCGCTTTTTAATAGCGCCCAACAGGCAAACAACTGGGTCCAGCTCCAGCTCATCACCAATCACCGTGGCCACCTGCCTCACTACAGATTCCCAGGCAAGGTGCAGGAACGACGTCACCTGTGCCTGACACCGGTAACAACTTTTTGGCCTACTGGGGTCAGTCTATGAGGCAGCACTGGAGTGAAATACGTATGTGCTTCACCATAATAAAGGATTATCGCGTCATTTGCCAATCTCGGTGGTATCGCCATGGGAGGTTACAAAATGAGTCCTACAGGTTCGCAGAGAAGCTTACGCACTGCCCAGGATCGACCTAAAATGGTGAAAATTAAAGGTTTGAAAACAAGAGTGTTAGCATCCACGCAGTTGCTTAAAAAGGGTCTACTCTACGTGTGGCCTTTTTGCAATCACTCCCATGACGATTTTACACTTAAGGTAAAGTTGTTTTTAGAAATTTTCTGATTTGATGGTAACGGGCTTGTGTTCAAGTTGAAGGGCTGAGGCGTTCCAAAGTCCCAGCCCCTTGGGCCCAAAGTATCTTTCATCATACAGTGGCCTCATAAAGTAAGTTCATGGGGTTATATGAGACAGGGAGGGTATCTGGTTCATGGGTAGAAATAGTGGCCTGCTGGAATTTATAACCCAGCATGTTTTGTGCATAATGCACAACCGGGAGTCAGTTATGAACTGATGACCAGCCCACACGCAATGTCCAGAGGCATTATTTGAAACCGCACCAGTCACACTGATCACTCTTATAAAACATAGCACTTTCTAATCCTACGTTTCTCTGCACTGAAAAGGTCTGCTTTTTTCTCTTAACCAACTTAGTGGTGCTGTTTTTCTCGGCTTTGTATGTACGACAGAGACAGAGACAAGTTGTTAATCTGCTGAGAATCAAACCTGTGACCTTCTGTCAACAAACTGATCACTTCAGCAGGTGTATTTACTCACTAACGTTGACCAGTTGATACCTGGAGCCAGGGAGTGACACGACGATGCAGAATGAGTTGAATTCTTAAAGTGCACCCTCAGCCCGCATAGACTGGGAACAACATCGTATTCCAGAGAGAAAAC
Source organism: Triturus cristatus (assembly GCF_964204655.1). NCBI lineage: Eukaryota > Metazoa > Chordata > Amphibia > Caudata > Salamandridae > Triturus > Triturus cristatus. The sequence continues at coordinate 27,435,389 of NC_140592.1, read as the reverse complement.
AGGGCAAAGGTCGAGCATCTGTGAGGAGGGGTAACGGCCTTGGATAGCCTAGTGATGGGTCCAGGGTAGAACGGTCAACGCAGCCGGGTCTGTACTGCAGACTTTATGTATGTAATTAAAACAACAGGCAGAAAGTCGCACACTATGCCCTACCTCAGAACTTGAACACCCGTACTTGTGAGAAGGTCATGGCCTTACGCCGCGGCCACCGGATTGTTTTCCGGGCCCGACGTTTCACACTCCTGCCAGGAATGGCCCTGCAGGCCGAACTGCGCATGTGCTGCGTGCGGAGCACACACGCTCATCTAACGGTCTCCTCCTTTCTCCATGTACGTCTAACGTACAATTGCAGTACCGGCGTCATCCCGCGACACACCCACCATTTGCAGACGACACAGTACCGTGTCGCGACACCGAGTTTGGAAAGCTCTGGTCTACAGGGATGGATGAGGACACGGCCACTACCTTCTGCCCAAATGTTCCCTCCCAGTCAAAAGACAGCAAAGCCATGGGATGGATCCTTGTGACATTGTCAGCAATGGTGGCTTGATAGGTCCTCCGAGTCCGGTACTGTTCTGAGTAAACCAGTTGCTCTGCCACCATGGTGACACTAGCCCCGTATATCTCAGGGCCTCTACTCTGGTAACCTTTATCAAGGGGTGCTGCCTGTATTTTCATAGTAGTGGGCCAGGCAACATAAGATAAGTCTACCCCTCCCTCAAAGACTAGGGTTGCCTCAGCTGGGTCACTTTTGAGGGCCTGAAGAAGACTTTGTTTTAGGGTTATCCTCTTTCCCTTGGGGTGGGCTTTTTTGCCTCTTTCTTTTGGTCTCCCCACCAGTGGTAGTCTTGGCCATCCTTGTATTGACCCAGTGGTCAGCCTTCTTTCCCAATTCTTGAGGAGGAAGTGGATCTAGGCCTGCCAGGAATTTGTGTTTCTCTTGTTGACAATTACTTAAAAGATGCTCCTTCATTATCAAATTATGACGCCCTTCAAAGTCAAGTCCATTGTTACCATCCTGGTGATTTCACGAAGTAGTCTACAAAATCTACCCAAGTCCGGCTCTGGGTTTTCGATCCTCCCTGAAACTGATCCTATACTCCTCAGTACTAAATCCAAAGTCCTCAATCTGGGTACCCTTCATGACGTCATAGGATGTAGCATATTTCTCATGGAGTGTCAGGAGTCTATCCCTGCACATCTCTAAGAACCTTTCCCACAGGCTATCAGTCCACAGCTTCCTGTGGTCCTCTCTTCCAAGACATGCTCTCTCAAATGCAATCAACCACTCATTGATGTGATATCACCCTCAAATAATTTTGGGACAATCCCTTTCGGGATTTTGAAGTCAAAATATTCTACTTGCCACCTTTTAATATTTTGCTGCCAACAGAGATGGGTCCTAGGCCCTTATTTATTTATTAAATTTGTAAGGCGCTACAGCTACCCAAAAAGGGTTTCCCGGCACCGAGACACAGCATAAGGATGTCAGGAGAATTTACTGGCTATTCTTGTTATTGTTCGAATAGCCAGGTCTTGACGGGCCTTCTGAACCGGACATGGTTTTCCTCCTTTCGAATGAAGGGAGGGAGTGCGTTCCAGAGGGATGGTCCAAGGTGGGCGAAAGATCTGCCTCCCATTCTTGCCAATTTAAATCTTGGTACACAGAAGTTGGCAGCTGATTGCGAGCGAAGATTACGCTTGGGAGTATAGGGGTGAGCCAGAGCTAGAAGGTATTTGGGTGCAGTACCTGCTTTGATTCTGAACATGTAGTTCAGGGCTTTAAAACGGATTCTGCTTTCTACCCTGAGCCAGTGGAGTTCCCGACGGTAGCTCGAGACTCCGGAATTTTTAGGGATTCTGCACAGTAGTCGGACTGCAGCGTTCTGGACAAGTTGTAGTCGACTGACTACTGCTTTATTAGAGCCAAGGTACAGAATGTTGCCGTAGTCAAGCCGTGATGTTATGAGGGCATTGACTACGGTCTTTTGAGTGGAAGAGGGCAGCATCAAAATGATTTTCCTCAGCCATTTGATGATGGTAAGGCATAGGCCGACAACTTTGTTGGCCTGTTGGCTCATGGAGAGGGAGCTATCCAAGATGACTCCCAGATTACGAACTTGAGTCACTGGGGTAGGAAATTTACCCATCTGGTTTGGCCAGTGTGAAGGATTCCAAAGATCTTGACGTTTTCCTAAGAGAAGAATCTCTGTCTTGTCTCCATTGAGCTTTAATTGGTTTCTTGTCATCCAATTAAGGATATTTTGAAGCCCTGATTTGAGGAGAGATGGGGATGTCGGACAGGATTCAGATAGGGAGAATATAATTTGGGAATCGTCGGCGTAGGTCATGAGGGTAAGTCCAGATTTTTCAGCTAAATCAGATAGGGGTCTGAGGTAAAGATTAAAAAACAGGGGAATCAGTATAGATCCCTGTGGCACGCCGTGGGGGGCATTAAAGGTGTCGGAACAGGCCAGTGAGGATGTTATTTGGAAAGTCCGTTCCGCCAGGAAGGATCGAATCCAGTTAAGCGCTTTTCCAGGGACACCATTTCTGTATAATGCCTTGATGAGAGTTTCGTGGGATATGGTGTCAAAGGCCGCTCTCAGATCTAAAAGCACGAGTGCGACCGTCTGACCTTTACCGAGGAGATTCCGGATATGTTCCGTAACTCCTAGAAGGGTGGTTTCTGTCGAGAAACCATCCCGAAAACCCGATTGTGAGGGGTGCAAAAGCGAATTTTCTTCGGCAAAGGTGGATAGGACCGAGTGGACGTGTCTCTCCAAGCATTTGGAGAAGGCAGGAAGCAGGGATATGGGTCTGTAGTTGGCTTGACTTTCCGGATTTGCTGTGGGCTTTTTTAGCAATGGCGTTATCATGGCGTGTTTCCAGAGGGTCGGGACTGTAGAAAGTTCAAACGAGGAGTTAAGCGTATCTATGATGATTTCCAGGGAGCGATCGTCCAGTTGTTTAATTATTTTAATCGGGATAGGATCCCTGGGGGAGCCGGACTTGATGTTCTTAAAAATGGTTTTCAGTATATCTACCGAAAAGGGAGGCCAGGCTTCCAGGGTATTTTCACAGGAGGGAGCATGTTCCGAGTCAGAAAAAAGGGGTGGATCATTATTGTTGGTATTAATGTCCCTGATGATTTTCTCGATTTTTTCAGTAAAGAAACATGCTAGATCTTGGCATTGTTGAGTGTTCCGTGGGGGAGCCGAGGCTGTGGTTTGTGCGCCTGCTAGTTCTTTGACTATATTGAACAAAGTTTTCGGTTTATTTGTTGCTTCCGTAATAGTATGAGAAACGAATGAGGCTCGTGCTTTTGCGCAGGCAGTATGATATAAATTCCTGGCTTCATGGTAGGTCTTTTTTGCGTCAGGGGCGTATTCTTTTCGCCATTGACACTCAAGTGCCTTGCATTTCGATTTTTCAGTTTTTACAAAGTCATTGAACCATGGGGCAGAGTGGCGGTGTCTATTTCCTTTGATATGAGGGGTGGGTAAACAGTGATCAGCGGCGTCGCTGAGCCATTTGTGAGTGGCTACCGCTAGGCTGTCCATGTTGTGACCGTTTCTAGGAGGGTTTTCATGGAGTACTGAATTTAGTTTGGCCAGGTCCAGTAGCTTCCAGTTTTTCCTGGACGTAGCTGGAAAGTCAGATTGCATAGTGGAGGTAAGTGGGAGATTTACGCTGAATTTTATTAAATGATGGTCAGACCAACAAATGGGAGTGGTGTTATGCCATTGTAGCTCGTTGATATTGGAGATAATGGGGTTGAGCAGATGGCCCGCTTTATGTGTAGGTTCAGTATTGACTAAGGTCAAATTTAGGGCCTTCAAATCATCTAACAAATTAGAGCAAAAGGGAATGGAAGGGTCATCAAGATGTAAGTTTAGATCACCAATAGGTGAGAAATGTTTTGAGGCAATGTAGCATGGAGTGATATAGTTGGCTAAATTTGGTGCCCATTTGGATGAATTTCCGGGGGGCCGGTATATCAATAGGCCTGAGATCGTGAAGTTCGGGTTCAGAGAAATTTTGAAAAAGCCGGCTTCGCAGTCAGGGATGGCAACTTGTTCTAACGTACATTTCAAGTCTCTGCTAAAGATGATTGCTATTCCACCTCCTAGCTGTTTATTTCGATCTATCCTAGTGATTGCATAATTGGCAGGGAGGGCAGTAGCAACGTCTGGGCCAGCGCTCTCGTGCAGCCACGTCTCTGTCAGGAAGAGGACGCTAGGGTTATCATCCAATAGGAGGTTGAAGATGTCCAATTTGTGTTTAGGTAGTGAGCGGCAGTTTGTACTGTAGAACACGTATTTTTGTGCCTCAACGTTGCAAGGCTGTTTGCGTTTCCTGTGCCTCCTAGCAGCGTCAGGATAGGGTTGGCGGATGGTGGTGATAAGTTTGCAGTTTTTGCAGGAGGTAACTCCTGTTTTGTGGAGATTGAGTATTGTGCACCACATGTTAGTGATTGGGCGTAGCGCTCTTAGTTCCGTAGGGGATCTAACCAGCCTTTAGTGGGCGGGGGGAGCATAGTCTTCTGCCCCATGCCCCGTACTGGCCTGGACGGGCACAGACGGGCTAGTCTTTGGCGTGTCTTCGGCGTGTCTTCGGCATGTTGAGGGCGCGCCCGCTGCGCTCGTCCGCTGCGCTTCCGAGGAGTGTGCATAGTTATGGGGAGGCTATTTCTGTTTCTATGGCCAAGAGTTTAGCTTCTAGGGCTATCCCCCTGCCTGTTTCTGAAGATCTGCATCGCCAGTGTCTACCTCATCTGGGACACTGCTTGGGTCACTCCCAGTGGTGTTACTATCTGAGGGGGTAGACATGGAGTCAGAATCCCCATCCTCTACCTCCGGGGACTCATCACCCTCTTCACCAGTGGGGAAAGCTTTACTTGCCAGGACCGTGTCATTTTCCACCACCAACTGCTGCAGATGAGCTTGTGTTGGTATCCGACCCATGGCAAGTTTCCGTGCCTTGCACGGCTCTTTGAGTTGCTGAACTCTCAGATGCGGATGTGGGCAATGTTGAGCTCCTGGGAGGTCCCTGGGTTCTACAACAATGTGTTTAAAGTAGTTGAGATCTTATTAGGAACTTACAAAATGCTAAGGACCTAATTACTTTACAGACTTTTGGAAAAAGATCGAAAATAGTAAAAATATTTTAACTAAAGACAATTTTTTAATTTCCTCTTGTGAAATCACTTATTAATCAAGTGGTACAACAATGTCAAGCCTTGTACTCCACCGCTGCACCGCCATTGTAGGAAGCTGGCTCTCTATATGGTATACCACTAGGTCCGTGGTACTCACAGTACGGCCCGCGGGCTGCCAGCAGCCTGGCAGGCCTTCATTGGCGGCCCACGGACCTTGCCTTGCAGTTTCTACGTTTCCAGTGAGGCCGGCAGTAAACACAGAAGATGACCGCAGGAGCATACGTAGTGAATATGTATTAAATAGGTATTCACTACGTATGCCCCTGAAGCCATCTTCTGTGTTTACTGCCGAAATCTGTGACGTCACTACACCCTGGGAAAGCTTCCCAAAAGGCCCTTTAGAAGTCAGATGTAAGCGCTTTCACAGCTGACTTTTAAAGTGCCTTTTGGGAAGCTTCCTGTTTGGACAGAGACAGATAGAGGGAGAGACAGATGGAGACAAATACAGAGAGAGGCAGAGACAGAGAAAGACAGGGACAGATAGAGAGCGAGAAGTGTGTAAGTGTTCATGGCTCAATGTAAACGGAAGTGGTATTTGTGGTATTGTGGGTGAGCAGCCATAGGCATAACACAGAGGAGTGTAAGACATTTGTTATGCACACAGTGACTCATAAATGACACACGACTCAAAAAGGAGATCCGTACCAACTTTAGAAAACAAGCTTCTTTCAAATTTCATTTTAAGATCAAGTTGACCGCAAAACTGCACGTATATTTTTCAGGAAAAATACTTTACACTTTAAAAAGTGGACACAGTACAATTTTCAGGCTGTGCAATGGTAACCTACAGGAGGAAAAAAAGAATGCAGTTTTTCAGGTAAGTACACAACTTACAGATACAGTCTTCGGGGTTTCAGGTCATCGCCAGGCAAGGTTCAGATTGGCACCAGAACTGCACCACCAGCGGCTCAGGGGCGGCTGGTGCAGAGGTCAGATTCGGGGTCAGAAGCCCAATGCTAACCAATGGAAACTGGGGGTGCTCCACTCTCGTCACATCACTTGCCATTTTCTGCAGGACACCCCACTGTCAGCTTCAGGTTGGTGGCCTCCATCCTGTGCTAACTCTCAATAGAACCTCATGTAGGCTACAGCCGTGGTGCCTCACCAGTGGCCTGTATGTCATCAGCCATTCCAATGACCCGACTATTAGTGCCTTGGTATTTCATGCTGCCAGAACAATCTGATAACTGCGCAAGATGGCAGCTGCAATGCATGCACACACATGTAGAAGTGAGGGGGCACTCAAAATATAGTGACAGCACAACAGGAACCTTTTATCTGCACTGCACTACACAACTTTACGATACATGGATGGGTCAAAGTCCTGGACTACCCTGCTTCCAAGCATCCATTCCCCCCAGCTAGCAACTTGCGAGTACAAAAGAGGGACAGAGAAAGATATGGGCACCAACTCAGCAATGGAGCTTTACATAGGGGTGAAGTGTAAGAGCTGACTGGACTGGAAGCGGTGCTTTATATATGCACAAAAGGCAGAAACTGGCATGACACGGCAGCTTCACATACTGTGGCAATGTCTAATCTGACTCGGCAATCATACTCTATAAAGCAAACACAAGGAGATGGTGGACGGAGCGTTGAAACTTTTCAGACACTACCCCCAGTCACAGATCTGGGTTGAATCCATCATCATTCTTTAGCTCACTTTGCCACCTCAGTTCAGACCCATCTATATGCAAATCAGTCTTGACCCTGTGCCTCATGGGAACAGACCAGCCCAAACTGCCAAGCCTTCCCTGAACTGGAAACAAGCATCCTGTGACCAGTTTCGGGGTACAACATCTCGTCAACCAGGCTAGCTTGAATTCAGTGGCAAAGTGAGCAGGGGACCCACGTCTGGGCATACCCTGCCAACTTAGAGTGAACAAAGCAAACACAAGGAGATGACGGACGAAGTTCTGAAACTTTTCAGACACTCACCCGCAGTCACAGATCTGGGTTGAATCCATCATCATTCTTTAGCTCACTTTGCCACCTCAGTTCAGACCCATCTATATGCAAATCAGTCTTGACCCTGTGCCTTATGGGAACAGTCCAGCCCGAACTGCCAAGCCAGGTCTTCCCTGAACTGCAAACAAGCATCCTGGGACCAGTTTCGGGCTACCACCCCTCATCAATCAGGCTAGCTTGAATTCAGAGGCAAAGTGAGCAGGGGACCCACGCCTTTATATCATAATCATACTTTATATACTGGGGCAATGCAGACGTGGCATGGCAATGTGTGCATTACAGACCGACCCTCTGTGGTGACAGGATCTTGGCAGCATCTATAATCTATGAATAACTTCAATGACACCTGAGCCTTTAAGATAAGAAACCAATCCTGAAGGGACTCCACAGACTTCCCTTGGCAGCCTCCACCATCTTCAAAACCAGTGGCATCATTTACAAAACCACCACAGCTGCACGCCCACTTATCTTGCGGACAAGCTCACCATCTCTGGTGGTTCTCGGTTCACCAGCTGCCAGCACAGTCAGACTGCAAAAACCAAGTCAGTGAGCCTTTCCCATCTATGCACCAGGATGTGGAACAACATCCCTACAACAACTGTTGGAGCATCTGTGATGTTCCAACAGCGCAGCAATGTAGCAACGAGTTGAAGGCTCAACTCTTGAAAGAACACTACATGGCAGTGAATTAACCGTCCACAGCCGAGCTCCCTCTCTTATCACTCGTTGACTTTATGCTCATGATGCTGTACAGTGCTTGGCTGCTTTTTGGCTTTGTCTATGCTACGGAAATACCAAATACATAGATATATACATACCCAGGAGATTATGTAAACTGCCCCAGTCCTAATACTTAGTGGCACACTTGTGCACTCCTGACTTATTTGGACATCAACACTTACGGCGATACATTGGCTTATGTGGAGCAGTCACACCACAGTCGACGCGCTGTATACCGTCAGGCACAATTTTCAAAACCAAATGAACAGTGGCCCATGGATAGTGATAAACGTAAGTACAATGGAAAGATTTAGCGTCACAGACCTGGGATCCATGAACAATTACACCTGCAGATAGAAGACATTACTGATAAGAACCTGCCAGTCTGGGGTGGCTTCGGAACTCCTCGGGTTAGGGTGGGAGCATGGCTGGAGAGGTGCCCAAGGGTGGCCACTGGGAATAATAATAGTAATAACTGTATTTTAAACAGTGCTTCTCACCAGACCTCTACCATTTTTAACTGTTGTAGATAACAGCTGTTACTATTACGTGCTACTCACCAAAAAGCGCTTCAACACCCCACTAGGGGTAGCAAGCACTATATAAATGCAAATCTTTATTCCTTCTCTATCCCTCCACTATCCTTCTCAATCCAAATAACTGACTAACATATCCACCATTCAAATTATTTCACTATACTAATTCACCACTAATCCTTTATTGGTTCCGAAGTAGCGTGCTACTCGCAGAAGAAGCGCTTCAACACCCCATCAAGGGTAGCAAGCGCTATATAAATGCAAACCTTTCTCCCTCTTCTTTCCCTCCACTATCCTTCTCAATCCAAATAACTGACTAACATAACCACCACTCAAATTACTTTAATATTTTCACTATTCTAATTCACCACTAATCCTATATGGGTTTCGGAGTAGTGTGCTACTCGCTGAAAAAACACATTGATGCCTCGTCGGGGATAGTAAGAGCTATATAAATGCAATTACAATACAATCACCGAATTTAATGGAACTCAGTTTACAGACTTCGAAAGGATGGAAGGTTGAGCTGGCCTTGCTGTGATTAGCACTGTTTAACTGGTGGTCTGTGGACCAGCACACATACCAGCAGCAAGCTTTTAACTTGGTTAACCACCTTGCTGGCATACAGTAAAAGCCCACATACCCAGAACATTTTCAGGATGCCACAAGCAATCCCCGTGTTTTCCCCACCCCATCAGCACTCATAACGCGAATCCTAAAAAGGCTGCATGAAGTATGTAAATTAGCTGTGAAGGTCCCCAAAGAAAGGCTCTCATATTTGGGGGAATGGGCGGTTAAGAGAGGGAGGTCTATTCTACATATTGGAAAACGCTTTGCGTCAGCAGGAAATAGGTGGAACTTAGAAGTGCTGGGGCACATTGCCACAAACACACACCTGCAGATTGCTCCAAGTACAGAATATCTTCCGTGAGTGGCATACAAGAAGCTGTACTACAACTGAAGAGATAGGACTGGCCAAGATTTCTGGGCAAACTATTGGGGACTTTTGTGAATTTCCTAAAATACATAGATTTCAGGCAGCACAATACTTGCAGGATTACACAGAACACTGTCTCTTTAGGGTCTACCGCAATACGGGTAGATCGCGGATGTGAGGTCTCTTCTCTGGGTCCAAGACAGTCAGCGGTTACTGAGCAGCGACTGTGATGGGCCTTCTTCTTTACCACTGGTGACGCGCCCTCGGGTACTATTACCCTCCAAGTGGATAACCAAGTTGCACCCTTTAAAGTGCTTGACCCGTCATAGTCAGTGAGACAAACAGTTCAGGCTTACAGGGGGAGGTGATAAAGGCGTGTATTAAATATACCTTGGGACACAAGTAACTGCACTGAATCTCAATGAGCAGTCAAACGAAAAGCTTTTATTTACATACAAGCAAATACAATAATGAACACTGAAGAAAAAAAATAATTAAGAAAGCAAATACAACAAACACAGAGTCCTATGTCCAAAGGCATCCTCTGGGGGAAGGCCTGGTGGCCTCCGGAGACCTTGTGAACGTGTTTATTACAGCGAGTGAGTGGAGCAGAGGTGCCAGACACAAAGCTCCAAGGCGTGAAGATGGCTCGGGTATGTCTGTCCCATGCACTCGTTTCTCAGCAGCCAAGACTGGACTAGTCAGCATCTGAGAGGATATTAAAATAGTCCAAAAGACCAAGAAATCCATTATAGCATTACTCAAAATGAGCGAAGCCCCAGAAAACTCCAAAGCGAACCTGCCACTAGATCACTTCGTGGAAGTCTTGGGTGGATTCACAAAGACTGATCTACGGCTGGAAACAGCTCCATTTACACCGGTCAGCTCCAAAACCGGATACCTGCCGTGAATGTACTACTGCATATTGCTACGCCACGACTGTTTACAATCACACAGTGCTAAACCGCTCACAGGGGGTGGAGAGTGGGTGGATCAAGCAAGGTTAACGGTGAGAGTTTATGTACACAATTCATATATGACATAAATAATATGATCTGTAGTGAGTGAGGGCACTTTTTGTGCGGACATTAGTCTCAAGTGCATTGCAATGCAAGTACTCAACAGGATGAGGAAGGATACAAAGAGCCAATAGCGTGAGGTGGCAGGGTAATACTTCAGGGCACTGTGAATGCTCATTTAAGAATTAGAAACAAAAAGGTTACAAAACACCTGAAGCTGCCTCTAGCCATATCTAAAAATGTGCAATTGCACAGCGATGCTAACCTTCCCCAATGCTGCATTGTACTGTGCGATCAACGTAACACTATGGTAATCATAACACGTGAAAATGTCGCATGACATTGTCCGTAGTACTCCTGGAAACTTACAACTGTTGTCAGGGGGTACTCCTGGAAACCTACTGCTGACACACCTTCTGTTTTACTATTGAGCTCAGATTCAGATTCAGATTTTAAAGTCTTTATTTCGATAATAAAATCACAAAAGACAACGAGGTTAACACAAACAGTTAAGGTCATACATTATAAACACCACATACTGACCAATTTACACACAATAAAAACTATACATTTAAAAATAATCCCAGTTGAACATCCCATTTATATTTAAACGATCCGTTTATGTATACAGTTTCTTATTAAAACATAAAATCAATAAATAAAACCATCTTAAAATACTGTGCAATATCCAATTTTAGATTAAAACTTTTAAATGTGAATCGTATGATCAAGCAATTCCTTGCTATTTATGGGCTCTAATAATCCAAGCCCAGCCCAAACATTTCGCTGTGCTCACCACAAACAACTCTGAAGTATTGGTCTTTAGTACCCGAATTGCCTCAGCGGACCTACCACAAGTAAAGCGTTGGAACAAAGGTTTTAACCATTTTTTACGAGGGTCGTGGTACTTGGGGCAGGCAAATAAAAGGTGACCCTCTGACTCCTTGTGGCCAGGGCACCATTTGCAAAATTCGGTTATTCCTGTGCCCCAACTTTTAACAAATGTATTCAGGGGCAGAGAACCCACCCGAAACTGATGGTAGAGTTTCTTATCCAACGGCCTGGTAATAATGTCCCAATAGTTCTCGCGGGAAGGGTCCAGCTTGTTAGCCAGGAACCTGCCAGTTAAACTAGTGGAGCTGGAAGCAGACACTAGGGTTTGTCGGACCGAGGCCCAGTACAGTGCTTTAAATTCTGGTTTGGAGGGAAACACATTAGTTCCAGGAGACAACCACAGCTGTTCCAGACCCATTTGGACCAAAATGGTTCTAACCGTACGTAGCCATGGAATTCTCCCGGATCCCTCCAGGGACCTAACTTCGGCAAGCTCCTTAGCAAATGAGACAAGGTCAGGGGAAGACCAAATCCGTCTCCAAAAGGCAACCAATCTGTACCTCGCCATCTCGTTGATTGGATTGCATCCTAGGTCCAAACAAAGGGGTATAGATGGAGTTGATTGAGGAAGCCCCACTAAATTCCGCAGGAACTTGCACTGTGCTTTAAACAGGCTAGATAGATCCGTGTACGCCCAAAGATCCGCTCCATATAAAATAGCAGCGTTAATCTTTGCGTCATAGATTTTTAGCGCGGGGTGCACTCGTTTTGTGATGGATCTCTTTTGTTCCCTAACGAGACAGCCAGTTAGGCGGGCCAGTTTAAGCTGCTGTACAACTACCTGCTCCTTCCATCGCAAGCGAAAATCTAATGTAACCCCTAAGTAGGACATGTGATCTACTTGTTCCAAGTTGGCACCACCCATCATTACCGAGCTCCGAACCGAAGTCTTCCTTGTGAATACCATGAACTTAGTTTTGCTCACGTTAACCTTCAGGTCGTTGATGACACAAAACTCCTCGAAGCGGTTCAATGCCCGTTGTAAACCGCTTCTGGTCTTAGAGAGGAGCAGAGTGTCATCAGCGAAGATGAGCATGGGGAACTTCTTCCCGGCCAGGGAGGGAGCGTCTGTTGGAAAAGTGTTGAAAAAGTTTACTACCTGGTCAATAAATAGCAAAAAGAGAGTGGGCGCCAGGACGCAACCCTGACGAACCCCGCGTGTTACTGGGAAACTGTCCGTCACTTGTCCTTGACTGCCCCATCGAACCCTGGCAAAATTGTCCTCATGCAATTTAACAATTAAATCCAGGAGTTCCAGGGGTAAACCTAGGTCTCTCAAGACACACCACAGTTTGACCCTCGGGACCATGTCAAAAGCAGCCTTTAGATCAATGAAAGCGGCGAAAATTTTCCCCCCGCCTAACAGCACCACCTTCCAGTACATCAGACAAAATCTAAACACCTGGTCGATAGTGCTGATACCAACTCTAAAACCTGCTTGCATAGGGGACAAAATGCACTCTGAAACCAACCATCCCTGAACTCTACCTAAGATCATTCGAGCGATGACCTTTTGGAGAGAGTCAATAAGGCTGATCGGGCGGTAATTGCCCGGGTTGGACTGATCCCCTTTTTTATATATTGGGAGGATCTCAGCCCCCTTCCAGCTCATTGGGATTCTAGCTCCTTGGGCAATTGCATTTGCTAGCCTAGTAATGTACGGTATCCAGAGTCCTTGGTTGGATTTGAACAGATCAACGGGGATTAGGTCCATCCCAGGAGCCTTCCCCCACTCAGTCAAACCCAATGCTAATTCTGTTTCCTGTTCAGAAAAGAACAGGACCCCACCGTGGTCCAACAGTATGTACTCATCACTTAGCAGGGTAGAGGGTACCGAGATCTCAGACCTAAATTGGGTTGCATAAAAATCCACCCAAGTTCCGGGGAGGACATGATTAGAAGGTATTTGCGAATCTGGGTCCCTGCCCCATTTGACCAATTCCCAGAATTTCGTCTGGTTATTGGATGTCGATGCATCCAGAAGATCGGACCAATGCCTATCTTCCCACTCTCTTTTGGCCTCCCACTGGATTTTTTTATACTGGGCCCTGGCTAACTTGATGTCTATCATAACCCGTGACTTGACCGCCTTGACTAATTGGCTATAAGCCTCCCTGCATTTCCCGTTATACCATTTCTGACGGGAACCTAGTTTTTTTAGCGGGACTGCCAGGTATGGACTGGATAAAAGAATTTTAAGCTGTTCAAAACAACCTTCGTGGGTCTTGGTAACATGATCAAGGCTAACCCCCTCAGGCACAATGGCCGTAAGTTCGTTCATCGAATGAGTAACCAATTGTGTAATACTTTCATGGAGGGTGGCATCACCCACTATCCTAGACCATTTCAGCCGTCTTCTGTCATTGGTCAAGGTGAGATCGACTGTGGTAACATTATCTGGGTTCTTCGATCTATCAGATCCCAGAAACCTTAAACTAAGCGACAATGGGTTGTGGTCACTTTCTGGGCGGGATACCACTTCCATATCGATCATATAATGCCAAAGTTCCAACTTTAGCAAGATATAATCTATACGGCTTTTCCTTAAACCATTATCAAAGGTATTGCAGGCACATTGATCTGATAAGGAGCGGCCATTAACTGCCCTTAAGCCCCTGATCAAACATAGGGCCATCCAATTCAAAGCTGCCTCTGTCCCTTTGGCGATTTTATCTATTGACAGGTCAGGAATGTTCCAAACTGCATCCTCAGAGGACCCCCAACTGTCCCCGACTGCCTGGAGCGGCTCAAAGGTACAGTTCAAGTCGCCCGCAAGGACAAAAAGATTATCGCTTCCTGAACTGTCAAGATACCTATCAACTACATCAACAATGCCAGGGCAGCGGCCACCGGGTAGGCCTCGTGCATAGATGTTAATGAAGAACAGGTCCCGGTGGGCGGCTTTGCTCAACTTGATGCCCATAAGGTCTTGATGTTCCAGAAAGATTTCCGTTAAATGGACTCCCAAGGATTGCTTCACCCAGATCAGTAGGCCCCCTAGAGCGCGCCCTTTGCTACCTCTGATTGCAGGTTTGCAAAAATTAATGAACCCAACCCTGTGGATTGGGGCCGTAGCCCAGGTTTCCTGGAGTAATATGATATCAAAGGAATCTATGAATTCCAGCCACTCCTCGGAGAGTAGCCGGCCCTTGATCCCAGCCACATTCCAGGAGGCTACCTTTAGAAAGTCATGGGGAGACGTTACATTATTTTGATATGGTTGGATCGTTGACGCAGTGGGGACTAAGATCTCCACCACCTTCTCAGGTTCAGCCCGTAACTCGGATCTTGGGGTCAAACAAGCACCAACCACCCCCATGATTTCCTCTGTAATGTCCTCTGTAGTAGCTACAACAGACCCCTCCATAAGATTTAACAGTGGGCCCCCCCCAACAACATGCCCCATAGGAAGATCCACCCCGCCGGGCACAGATATTACATTCCTATGGCTCTCCACAATGCTGTGCTCCTTGCTTGATAAATATAGTCAATCGACAGCCTCAAGATCAGAAAGAGGGCCGTATCGATTGAAAAGTTGAAGATGTTGGGAGTGACATGGTGTTCTCACAATCAGATGCCTCTTGTCTAATAATCGCTTATGGCGGGGGCCTGGTGTAGGTTTAGAATGTCTATCGGGGTAAAAATAAGCAAGATCCAATGTTTGTACATCCCCCATTCTTGCATACCTTGCTTCCCTTCGAATAGACTCTACTACCCAGGGATCCTTAAACGATACTAGAATGCAGTCACCCTCTAAATCTTTGGTCCCAAAGCCCACCCAATCAACTCTCCTCACTAATAGGATTTCAGTTGAAATAGTTGGCGGGAGGGGGCGATTTTTATTCAGCCAATATACTACTTTATTACGTAGATCCCTATCTGTCTCTTTGACACCCTCCTTAACGGGCGCTACCCCAGTTAGCACAATGGTATATTGGTTGGATTCTGGGGGTAGGTCAGTACGAGGGTGAACGCCCTTAACAATGTTTCTCCCGTTATGAATTGTAGGGTTACGGATAGTATTTGGCTTTCCTAAAAGGGGCAAGGATGGGGTGCTATGTGCAACTGTTGCCCTATCGTCCACCCTCCTGGTTTGAGCTCGTTGCACTGTTGTCATGGAGGCGATTTTTCTAGATTCCTGCCCCAGGGTATCAGCACCGGCGGTGTTGTCTATATCCTTGGGGACCACCTGTGCCGAAGATGTTTTTACTACCCCCATTGTTGTACCCAGGCACACATTATCTGTGTTGTTAGTTATATTTGGCTGAGAGATGGGGGCCCCCGCTACTAAGGGGGGGGCAGTTAGCTTGTGGAGCAGGCGCTTATTCGAGTTCACGACAGATTCCAATGCTTCTATTTTGATGGTCATCAACCTTGTTTGCTCCAGGACGGGGCGCAGAAGGGTTTTGAACATGGCCTCCATTTTTACCAGAAGGATTTCATCGCTGTTGCAGCAAGTGGGGCACGGGTCTGATGAACCAATAGTGGTTAAGGAGGGGCACAATACATTGTGATGTACAATGGGGGGGTATGTAGCGTTGTAAGACTGTGGAGCTGCTGCATTGGTTTGATTAGAAGCATTTAGTTTGGGCAGCTTTTGTACTCTCCCCCCTTGTTTGCTTTGGGTATATTTCCTTTTATAGGTTTTTTTTATAACAAGGTCAGACACTTCTGGTTGCTTCGACACCGAGTTATTAATTGTGTCCCCTCTGTCCATGCCACTAGCGTTTGACCCATTGAGTTGGATAACATCAGGGCTCAAATCAAGGTTATGTGACGGATGTAGAGAATCCACCCCATCTCCCACAACATGTATCAGTGCATCTGTCGTTATGGAATGTGAATAATTAGACGGAGCTTGGGCTGCAGGGCTAGAGCTTAAAGCCAGGGTTCCTATAGAGGAACGCTTACCACTGACTAAATCAAGAGAGAGCCTTTTCTCGGTCAGTGCTATTTCTTTTTCTAGGATCCCGGTAGCTCTAGTTATAAAGGCATCTAGTGGGCCGGAAACTATTCCCTTGGAAGTTTGTAGTTGAACAGTGCGGTCTTTACCTGACCTTAGAGGCATTTTAAAATGGAATGAAAACGGCAATACCTTTGTCAAACCCCGGACTATTGTAATAAATAGATGCCTGTAGTGGTAACGAACACAAGAAAATGTGAACAAAAGACCAGAAAGTGTGGACAAACTCAGCTTTATCCAAACACAGGCAGGCACAGGCTACGCCCGGTAGAATTGCAAGTTCTCGAAATAGACCCTGTTATACAATAGACAATGGACAGTGACTACATTACACTCTCAGGGAAAAGACAAGGTAAGCCAACCAGCATGGGGGGGCCGACTGCCGCAGAGCTCTGCAGAACTGTTGCAGGAAGGAACAGGGTTTAACAACCAGGGATAATGACACAATAAAAGGTTAAAAAAGTTAAAAAACAAAGTCCACAGTACCTTGGGGATACCGATGTTGAAAGACACCGTTTAGAGGGGTGGCCCTGCCCCGGCCAACACCGGGCAGTGACGGGCAAGGACGGGCCCGCCCTTGGCCCGGGCTTCGCCCGGGCGCGGCCCGCACGCGTCCCGCGCAGCGAGGCAGCTCCCCGCCTCAAATAGCGCCCCGGCGCTGCCTGATGACAGCGGCGGCAGGCGGCGGGCGCTGGGGATGCTGGGGGTAGTAGTTTACAGGGCCGTTCCCCTCACGGCGGTGTTAAGTGCTGAAAAGACGTTGCAGGTAAGAACCTGAAGCTGGCCGTTCCCCTCACGGCGGGCACGGATAAAGAACAAGCGTGGCAAGGTCTGGTGGTATGTCTGTCCCATGCACTCGTTTCTCAGCAGCCAAGACTGGACTAGTCAGCATCTGAGAGGATATTAAAATAGTCCAAAAGACCAAGAAATCCATTATAGCATTACTCAAAATGAGCGAAGCCCCAGAAAACTCCAAAGCGAACCTGCCACTAGATCACTTCGTGGAAGTCTTGGGTGGATTCACAAAGACTGATCTACGGCTGGAAACAGCTCCATTTACACCGGTCAGCTCCAAAACCGGATACCTGCCGTGAATGTACTACTGCATATTGCTACGCCACGACTGTTTACAATCACACAGTGCTAAACCGTTCACAGGGGGTCGAGAGTGGGTGGATCAAGCAAGGTTAACGGTGAGAGTTTATGTACACAATTCATATATGACATAAATAATATGATCTGTAGTGAGTGAGGGCACTTTTTGTGCGGACATTAGTCTCAAGCGCATTGCAATGCAAGTACTCAACAGGATGAGGAAGGATACAAAGAGCCAATAGCGTGAGGTGGCAGGGTAATACTTCAGGGCACTGTGAATGCTCATTTAAGAATTAGAAACAAAAAGGTTACAAAACACCTGAAGCTGCCTCTAGCCATATCTAAAAATGTGCAATTGCACAGCGATGCTAACCTTCCCCAATGCTGCATTGTACTGTGCGATCAACGTAACACTATGGTAATCATAACACGTAAAAATGTCGCATGACATTGTCCGTAGTACTCCTGGAAACTTACAACTGTTGTCAGGGGGTACTCCTGGAAACCTACTGCTGACACACCTTCTGTTTTACTATTGAGCTCAGTTCATGTTGTTACCCACAGTACAGTGGTCCGCAACCACAATGGGGCACAGTTCAGGTCCAAACTGGTCAACGGCACTGGTGGAACTAGCAGACACACAAGTGTATGTCTGTAGCCCAGAATAAATGCCTCTAGCCCGTCGGACTACTTTGACCATCTTGATGTTGTGAAAAGACTCTGACACTATACATTAGCAATTTAGAGGAGGAGGCAAGTGGTTGGTGGTTTCAAAAAGGACATCCCCATGGAAAGGAAACAGAACTTACCACTGCTTCTGCTTCTGAACATACCCGAGAAAAAAAATTGTACAAAACAGTGATGGACGGAATGATTGAATTATTCTCAGCCAATGGTAACCACTCGCGCAACATCCCACCTCGTTATTATTTTGCACACTAGGTCACCTCAGGTTGGACTCCGCCATGTGCAAATCAATCTTGACCCTGTTCCGGTGGGAACAGTCCAACCCGAACCGCCAAGCCAGGTCCTACAGGAACACAAGCAACCCAGGAGCCGTTTCACCCTTTTTAAAACTCATTGGCCAGGTATTACTTGGTTCCAGTGGCACAGTGCACACAGGACCATATCTGGGTATACCCGTCCTACTTAGGGTGACACACTGAAGCATACACAAAAGTGATGGATGGAATCCTGAATTAATCACTGCCACCGGTAATCGCTGAAGCCACATCCCAGCCCACAATATTTTGCACACTATGTCACTTCGGATGGGAGTCAGCCATATGCAAATCAGTCTTGACCCACCTCCAATAGGAACCGTCCATGCCAGGTCCTCCCTGAACCAGAACACAAACAACACAGGAGCGACTTCTGGGCATACCTGCAGCGGTGAAGTATACAAACAAAAATGACAAGTGAAAGGCTTAAGTTAACCTCAGGCACTGGAAATTACTCAAGCCGCAGCCCAGTCCATCCCCTCGCAGTTGAGAACAGACTCTTACCATGAGGAGTGTGATTGGCGCTTATTTATATACGGTGAGCCTTGTCTAGAGTGGTAAGATGGGCAATAAACGGAGGAGTGGAATGCGACCCTGAGTGAATGCCAGAGGCTGAGATTAACTCAAGCCTTCCATCCATCGCCTTGTAGTTGTTGCCCTAAGTGTGACGCGCATGCCCCGAAGTGGGTCCAGGGCTCACTTTAGCTTAGGACTCAAACTACACTGGAGGGATGAGCAGCAAATAGGGTGAAACCGGTCTGGGGCGGCTGGTTGTCCTTTTTGGAAGAGGCCTCGCCGGGCAGTTTAGGATGGACTGATTCCCTGAGGCGCATGATCAGTACAGATTGGCATAAGGAGGGTCTTTGATTGGGGTGGCATGATGGACTGCAATGCTGCCCCGAGCAATTGCCAGTGACCGAGATTAATTCAAACATTCCATACATCACCTTGCTGTGGCTGCAGGTGACACACCTGACTAAGGCCAGTAAGAGATCCTGGACCCTGTGGTTCTGTATAAAACACTCTGCATAATATCTGGCCACTGACATGGAGACGAGACGGCGCACGACTGGAAAGATGTCCCTTATTGATTACTCGTTTCAAAGACGGCTGAGCTCTTTCAATAATGCTTACAGCACAAAATGACCCAATTTTTATGATAAGTCATTTAAAACCCCTCATTTGTTAGCCCTTGCCTGTGGTCCAAGACAATGTTGTCAAATTAATTACCCCCATGCTTCGACAGTCACATGTACCAGCTCTGAAAGACTCTGCCCTCTCACCCTCCTTCACTATCAGTCATCCGCACTCTCTCCCACCCAAAGGGGGGACCATGGCATGGTGCAACAGAAGACTGACAGCCTGATGTCCCTCAAAGCCTAGTCTGGGCAGGAAAGTAAGTGACTCTCCCCCAACCCTACTGCCTTCCGACATCTTCTTAGGATATTGAATTATCTTATACGCTAGTCCATATTTAATCACAAAATGATTATTGGCCATTTGACAATTCTTTAGCGCGCTGTTGTTACGCGAGCGCCATCTCAGCGCTACAGCTGGTCTGTTTTGTTGCAGGCTGAAGCTTGCCTATGTGGATGTAGTGTGTGCTGCTGTAGTGTGGCCTACGAGGGAGGAGTTGGTGGCACACATGGTGTTCCAAGCGGTGCTGCGAATCGTGCACATTATAGAATACTTAGGTGTGCATATGTTTACGTGTGGATTGCCTTCACACATTGGCATGTGCCAGAGTAAATGAATACCAAGCCATTGTTTGCATGATGAGAACAACAATCAAGCACTGATAAAGCCATTATAGTTCTCAACTTTATAATGCGAGCGCTGATCTACTGACTTTGACAAAGATTGTAAGTGATGTTTAAAAAAAGAAAAAGAAAAATGCATTTTAAAATACTGGAGAAAAAGCTAGTACATATCTTATGGTATTTCAAAACTGTACAGTGAACTCAGTGTTTCCAATCTTTATGAAAATACTGGGTTATTTTTCAAATACTTTTCAATAAGCAAACTCTGAGCAGAACTTAAAAGGAATAAGGAAGTGTCAATGTTGATAGGGAAACGCTTGCCAAGGCCTCATTTATTTCCACAGGATTCAGCCGTTTGGTCCTCTATTAGTTGCACAGTGAGCAGATCTTTGGGCCTGCAGAAGAATGGCCATGCTAAGTACACCTTCTGCCTCAGACACCAATGGAGCGAGAGCAGTAGATGGCCCTTCACCTGTTGCCTTAAAAGCCTCACTGTGCCAAAGCTTGCACGTTCATGCAATATGTGGAATGAAGGAGATAAAACCAAAACAGCCCTTAAAGTCTGCTCCTCAGTCAAAGGACAGCGAAAACATCCCAGCGCGGTGCTTTTACAGACGAGCAGCGAGAGATGGGGAGGGGAGTAGTAGAGTGCGGGGAGGTATTTGAAGGGGGTAAGCAGCACACTGGGGAGAGGGCTAAAAAAATCACATGCCCTCTCATGGAGTGCTGGATGGAAAAGAAAGAAGTAGTTCCCCAAACGTTAACAGCGGAAGGATGCAAGTCAGCCAATTAGAAGAACTGCAAAAAGACTGTGCTGCAGGGGAGGGACAAACACAAGAAGAAGACAAGTCATTGGATAAAAAGTAAACACACGAGAATGACAATAATACCAACCAACCAATGATAAACAAAGGATGGGCTGTTAACTCACAAGAGGTCTTTCACAATCCGACCGGTGACCCCTGAAAAGGGGGCATTGTAACGACATCTGGTGGAATGGCTCTACTGCATTTAATTTGTATTGTATGACACACACCGTCTCATTTAATCGCTTCTAGGCGCTTGTGAGAATGTTCCCGGTAGAGGGGGGGGCGGGGGTGTAGATTAGGAATGGAGTCAGGTTTTTTTTAAGAAGTTGCGGTGGTTGTAAAGGTTGTCGCTGGGCAGAGTACACATGCCCCCCCCCCCCCCCAGTCTCACAGTTTCCTCTGAGACCTCCTAGGGGTTGAGGTCCCTCGAATTGATGGCTCTGGTTGTGCACGTCTTCGTTGTAATCCAGGCCTTGAACTTGGGGTTGTGCTTTGTGGAGTGAACAAACCGATGACTTTCCTACAGGCCACATCGGCGTTCACTCTGCGAGAACCCCTGCAGTCTCTCTGTCGTTGTAACAGCAACAATGTGGGCTTTAATAGAGCGCTTGGGGCCGCACAACTTGCTTTTGTTGTAGTTCTGCTATAATGGGATCTGCTATTGTAAAGTCTCATGTCATCAACTTCTAAAGGATGAAAGTCTAAGTTGGCCCTGCCTATATTTGAATCTTAGCCCCGCAGGTCTCTACAGCAGGCACTCGATTACCCTTTCCCGGCCTCCTGATAAACCCACATGGCTCCACCTTAAGGGGTGATTTAAATTGTGGGAGTATGAAATGTTCTTGCCAGAGCACCATATGCAAATAGGAATACAAATACAGGGCCATCCGCAGCCATGTATTTACATGTGTTATATGAGAGCAGTAGGGGGCTGGGCTGGGTGGGGGGGGGGGGGGGAGGGTGGCAGCGCTGTGAGCAGCGCACATCCATTCCCTGCCCTGAGATGTCGGCTAAGTGAGCCTGGGTCCCTACGGAGTGAACTTACAGGCAGAGACATATAAAGTATCCATTACTCTGCAGGCTTGGAAGACTTAAACCTGGGATGAGGGCGCTGTGGGGGTGTTGGAGGGGAGCGCGAGCCGCAACTGCGCATGTAACGGTCCAGTTCCGTATAGTGCCGCTTAACACGGGTATACGGCTTGCTTCTATGCGCTCCCACCTTTGTCAGAGAACGGGGACAAAGGGGCGATGGGCGATTTGTCCAGGATCACACAGTTTGAACCGGTGATCAATACAAGCGGTCTGTGGCACAAGGCTAAGGCGAGGTGTGAAAGGAGCACTGATCGGGCTGCGTATTGTTTGCGATTTCCCACACATCCGATACACATGATTGGTATAATTAAACACGCGTCGATGTTTCCAGGTAGAAGGAATCAACGGATACACAGTGTCAAAGTGGAGTAGCCGGGACTGTAGTCTCCTCTTCCCACATGCGACAAGTTCTCCATAAGACACATTCTCAGAGGGGCCGGGGGATGCTGTGAAGGAGCAGCCATGGGGGCAGTATATGGGGGCAGTATATGGGGCCAGTCCTGGGGGCCAGCACTGGGTGCATCTCTGGCTGCCTCGTGCCAGGCACTTGCTGCCCATGCGTCCTGGCACAGACTAGCGTTCTGGACACAGGGCCGGCAGTATTTACAAAACAACCCCTAACGCTGCAGACAGGTCCACACCCAGCTCTGCGGTGATACCCCACGCCCCTACATGCACAGCATCACCAGGAGGGCGCATCGAACCTACCTCGCTAGCGCCCGGTGCCCGTCCTCATCAGGGCAGCAGCGCCACCCCCTCCGCACGGCTCCGCTCCGGCTGCAGTGGGCACGAGTTGATCTACCGCAGCACTAGCTGCTGCCTTCCCAGCATGCACCGCCCTGGAGCACTGCAGTCAGCTGGCTGCTGCCACTCCCTCCCATTGGAGCCTGTCGGCAGCCAATAGCAGCCGGCCATGTGCTGTGACATCACCCTGCCAGGGTCAGCCAATGAGTGACTCCTCTGGCACTGTGACCCCCCTGCCACTGTAAGAGGGCAGTCAGTGTATGATGGGCAGGAGCCCTCAGCGCCAGCATGAAACACGTGCACAGAGCTGCCTCCCTTCAACTCACGGACAGAAACCGAGCAGTCGTGAAATAGCTCATTGGATTAATGCACCTGCTGCAAGGAGGTGTGTATATACTACAGTCTTGAATTCCAAATGCACGTGTTTTGTTTTTAGAGCTCAGGGCGACATTGAATTTGCCAAAGGGTGGATGTAATATTCTCCTGTTATTCCAGTAGTATAGTAGCACTGACGATGAATCATCAGCTACAGAAACGTGCAACCTGCCACGTATATGTATCGTTTACAGCCAAATAGCCCGGTCGGTTAACGCACCCGCGGCAGGTGCTTGCATGCAATGTCGTGGTCACATGATCAAACGAGGGCAGAACTGACTCCGCATTTCGTCCCCCTGGCTTCAAATGCGTAGGTACCACCACGTGTGTGATAACAGCAGCAACCGTCAATCACAGCCCTTCATTGGAACAGCACCACGGCATCGAGTGTGACCAAACTATCTCCATGCTCGACATCACTTTTCACACTCAGCCCAGAGGCCATAGATTGAATGGGCATGTGACCCGGCCTCCTCTCTGTCTGGAGTATGGTTTCCCACAATAGGTGGCCATTGTGAGGAGCCTGTGCTTGTAGCCAGTGTGACACGTTAGCCTGAGTGTGCAGGGTCAGTGTCGTGTCTACGCACTCTCTCAAAGACGACAGACACGGAGGGTTCTCTATTCACGTTCTTTATTTCCTTCTTTACACCAGCATGTCATTCCCTCAACTGCCAACCTGACCTCCAGCTCCACCTCTTCCTGTCACTCCCGTCCTCCCCTATCTCCGCCCATCCTGCTCCGCCCATACAACCACTAGACCCCTCATCTCCTCATCTCCCCTTTTGTTAGCAATGAACGGGGTCACTAAGAGTTACATCTCCTCAATCAGCCGCTTGGGCTGACGGATTGTTTGTCGCGGGCGGAGTGTTCGGCCTTCAGGCACTGTGTCAGATTCTGCTCCGGGCGGCTGCTCCGCTGAACTGTCACCCTTGCTCTGTGTTGCAGGTTGCAGAGTTTGTGGAGTTGTATGTTGCGACTCTAGAGTCTCTTGCAGAACCGGGCTGCACTTCTGAAAGTGAGACACATTCCGGGTCACACGCCTGGTGTCTGACTCTGCTGTCAGCATGGTGCCTTTCTGACGAATGACCGTCAGAGGTTCCGCTCTGAACTTGCTGTCTGTCTTCTTGGATTGTTCTTGCTTGACAATCACGCAGTCCCCTTCATGGAACGAGAGGGAGCGAGCCCGCCGTCTTCCATCTGCGTACGCTTTCATGGTGTCTTTACGAGCTTTGTCAGTGGCTTCGACCTCCCGATGAATACGATTGGGAGAAATGGGTCGCAGCGCTCCCTCCCAAGTGGGTATCCGGGTCCTGACCGGGCGCCCCAACATGAGTGTAGCAGGGCATTTGCCCGTGGTGGCGTGCGGCGTTGTCCGGTAGGCTCGGAGCACATCATTGAGGGCTGCCTGCGGGTCTCTTTTGTCCAGAGCGGCCTGTTGGAATGTCCTTTTTAGGGTGGCCATGAACCTCTCCGCTGTGCCGTTGGCCTGCGGCCACAGTGGTGTGATCCGTCGGTGTCGCACATTCATGAGCGTCAGGAAATCACTGAATTCCCGGCCATTGAACGGAGGCCCATTGTCTGTCTTCACCTCCGCGGGTAGACCCCAGGCTGCAAATACCTCATCCAGGATGGTGAGCGTGGCAGCTGCGTTGGTGGACGGGACGAACCGGGCGATGGGAAACCTTGAGTACTCATCTATTATAACTAGCACATACTTGCCCGATGACATGGGGCCGTAGAAATCCATGGCCAGTTCTTGCCATACTCCTGGTGGCAGGGGCGTCATCTGGAGTGGAGCAGGTGGGTCTCCGTGCCTTACCACTTGGCACTGCAGACAGTCTTTTAGGGTGTGTTCTACCATTTTGTCTAGGAAGGGGAACCAGACACGTTCACGGAGCGCTCTTTTCGTCGTGACTACTCCTCGATGACTTTCATGTGCCAGGTTGACGACTCCCTGTCTCAGTTGTTGGGGTATCACAATTCGAATGTCTCGCAGCAGTAGTCCATCAGGTGTGACGGATAGTTCTTCGCACACATTCCGGAATGCTTGCCACTCCTGACGCCTTGTGGTGTCACCTTGTTCGTCCTCCACCTCTTCGTGCCGCCACCTGTTCGTCCGGACCCTTTGGATTACCTGCTGCAGCATGGTGTCTTGCTGGGTGGCGTCCAGGATGGCTTCTAGGGGAACCGCCGGTGGCCGTGCTTGGTCCACCACAAAATGGACATACTCGTCTGCCATGGACGGTGTGTCTCGATGAGAGTCTTCTGGGTGGCGCGACATATAGTCAGCCGGGTTGGCAGCCTTCCCTGGCTTGTGCACGATCGTGAATGTGTACTCTTGCAGACGGAGTCCCCACCTCTCGATGCGGGGTGGCATCTTGGACCGAGGGTTGCCATAGATGGTGACGAGGGCTTGGTGGTCTGTTACCATGGTGAAATGCTTCCCGTAGATGAACACATGGAAGTGCTCACACGCCCACACCACCGCAAGGCTCTCCTTTTCCGGTTGGGAATAGGCTTTCTCCGTGTCGGAAAGGCTCCGGCTGGCGTGCGCCACAATGTGGCGGTGATCTGTGTCCTTGTCATATTGAGCCAGGATGGCTCCTAGCCCGACGGGGCTTGCGTCCACTGTTATTTCAGTCTTGCGATCTGGGCTGAAGTAGGCCAGGCTTTCCACCGAGCCCACTGCTCTCTTTATGGCCTGGAAGGCTTGCTCGCATTCGAGAGTCCACTCAAAGGCCTGTCCTTGCTTGGTGAGCGTGCGAAGCGGGTGACTTATTGTGGCATAGTCCTTGATATACCTCGAACAGTAACTCGCCATGCCGAGGAAGGATCGCACGTCACTGACGTCAAGTGGACTCTTGGTGCTGTTCAGAGTACTCACTTTGGCCGGGTCTGGTTGCATTCCGGCTCCTGAAAAGATGTGGCCAAAGAATTTCAGTTGCGACTGATGGAACTCGCATTTCTCCTTGTTGAGCGTGAGGTTAGCCTCCAGGAGAGCATGGCAGACCCTATCTAGGGCCGTGTCGTGGGCCTGGAGTGTCGCCCCATAGACTAGAATGTCATCGCTGTAGTTCAGCGTATTTGGGATGTGATGTATCGTTTGCCGGATAGCTTCTTGGAATATTTCAGCGGCTGATGAAATGCCGAAATTCAGTCTCTTGTACCTGAACAAACCTAGGTGTGTTGCAAATGTTGTAATGTAGCGGGAGCTCTCATGCAGTTCCAGCTGATGATAGCCTTTGTTTAGGTCCAGTTTGGAAAACACCCTCGCCCCATTGAGGGCGGCAATCATGTCACTTAAGTGAGGTCCGGGATGACGCTCCCTCTCAATGGCGGTGTTGGGCATTCTCATGTCCACACAGAGTCGCACTTTCCCGGGTGTGCCTTTCTTTGGTACGATCACGACGGGAGATACCCACGGTGTGGCGCCCTCCGTCCGTTCGATGATGCCGGCGTCCAGCAGGTCTTGTAGCTCATCCTCCACCGCTTGTTGGAGGTGGAACGGAACCTTCCGCGGGTGTTGGGCAACCGGGCGGACCTGGTCGTTTATGTGAAGGCGGATCTGACCTCTGTTCATTTTCCCGAGTCCCGAAAACAGTTTTGGGAACTTGTGCACGGTGTCATTTTCACCAGTGACGCGGTACAGGATTTCCACCAGTTTCAACCGTTCAGCGGTTGGCAGACTGAGGAGACAGTCAGCTTCCGGTCCCTCGATGACGTGAATTACGGCCGGAATAGATGTTGTTCGGTGCCTTAGTGTCGTTGAAAACTTCCCTAAGCATGGGAGCGGCTTCCTGGACATCCAGGTGTAGACACGCACATGTGCGGGGTCGAGCCGAGGCCGAGGGTACATTTTCTGGTACTCGGTCACTGGGATGTAGTTGAGGGATGCCCCGCTGTCCATCACGAACTTTGTGGGATGCGTGCCAACGCAAATGTCCAGCCGAGGGTATTTTTTGAGCTGATCGGGGTCAGCGATCATGTTTGCATACTCTACGGAGTACTCGTGTTCACTCGAAGTTGATTCGGAGTCTCTTGACGGTGATCTTCTAGACCATCTTGACGACCGTGACTCCCTGCTTGACTGGGAGGATTTGGAGGAGGACTTCCGGCGGTCACGTACCGCTCGCGCGTGGTGGCGGCGCGTCTCACCTCTTGGTGACCTCGTGGAGGCTTTTTCCTTCTCCCGGCGATAGTCACCGCACATGGTCTCAAAATGGTTGTTGCGACCGCACTTGTGGCACTTCTGTCCCAGGGCCGGGCACGCTCCGATGTGTGGGAAGTCGTACCCGCATCGGTAGCATCTTCTCAATGGCGCCTTCTTCCCATTATCCTGGCGCCTGCTTCTCTTCCCCGAATCAGGCCGTCGATGACCGGGGCGACGATGGTGTCTCGATGGCGGCCGAGCTTGTCGTTCCCGCTCTTTCGACCACCGGCGAGGGCGGTCCGTGCGTACCTGACAGACTACCTCCTTGCGGTCCACGCGTCCTGCCTCCATCGTCTTGGCTTGCTCTTCGGTCTGATCATGGAGTCTCGTGATCTCTTCAATTTCATCCAGCGTGTGGCTCTTTTTCAGTAACTTCCTGCGTAGCGTCTCCGACTGGCAGCCGTCGATCACCCGTAGGCGAATGGCGTCATCCGTCGAGAACTCGTCGAACTCACAGTGGCGCGCCAGGCGCCGCAACCTTGTGATGTATGAGCCCATGACTTCATCCTTTTCTTGTCGCGCTCTTTGGAATACGTATCGTTCATAATCTACATTCTTCTTGTGCACAAACTTCCTATCCAGGGCGGCGCGCACATTCGCATATGTTCCCGCGTCCGCGGTGGGGAGTTCCTTTATCATCTTGCTGACATCCTTGCCCACGAGGTTCCGAAGTGCGATCAGTTGATCCTCGTCCCCTGTCACCTTCGAGCCTTTAATGTAGTCCTCAAAGTCTTCAATCCACTCTTCCCAGCGAGGGCCCATGCTGCTCCCGACCACGAGCGCTAGGGGCTCTGGGGGGCGCAGATGCGTCATCCCCATGATGATTGGCTTCACATCTTGGCGCACTGGAGAATGGGCTGGGGATCCATGAATCGACATCGCGGTGGGTGCGTGATGCGTGCAGCGGCAGCGCAGAGCAGGACCAGGGAATCCCTTGTGGAGTCTTGTGCTGTATTTAGGTAAGTCCCCACTGTTTATTTTCTGTGCTTGATGAGATTTCACTGTTGCCTGACTTCAAAATGGCCGCCCGGGCCTTTTTACATGGAGCGTCTGAGAGCCCGCCTGACTTTAAGATGGCCGCCGGCTGGGGAGCGTGTGCAGACGTCCCACGTGGTGTCCGGCTCTCGAGTCATTCATTCCGAGGCAGCGCGCTGCTTGGACGCCTCCTCTCACGGTCTGTTTCATTTATTGTTATTTCTTTTCACTCACGGCTTCACAGGCGGGCGGGCAGTCCTCACGTTCACTGCTCCGATCTGGCCGGGGGGGGAACACGCACGTCGGCGCTTTCGCTTTCCTCTCGCCTGTCACGGCGGCGGTCCTCCTCACCGCAGGGCGCTCACTCAGCTCTTCACACGCTGTCGCGGGTGGCGGCGCTTCGCTGGTTCCTTGCTACCAGCCTCTCATCAGCTTACTTGGCGTGCTGGTGTTTCGGGAGAGCATCCAGCTCCATCCCATCCTCGTCGCCAGCTGTCGTGTCTACGCACTCTCTCAAAGACGACAGACACGGAGGGTTCTCTATTCACGTTCTTTATTTCCTTCTTTACACCAGCATGTCATTCCCTCAACTGCCAACCTGACCTCCAGCTCCACCTCTTCCTGTCACTCCCGTCCTCCCCTATCTCCGCCCATCCTGCTCCGCCCATACAACCACTAGACCCCTCATCTCTACAGTCAGAACTCACATTAATAACAAGTTTGAGAATGTCACATTAGTTGCCACTGTGGGACGCTACCACTAGTGTGCAGTGTGAGAAGCTGGCAGGCGTGCATAGTGTGAACAACGAAAACTCGTGAAAATGTGAGCCGAAAGTTACCAGGGTTATCCGGAAGTGTGAGAAGCTGGCAGGTGTAGGTAGTGTGAAAGAACTGACACTTGTACAAGGATGAGCAGTTAGTTGCCAGGGTTAGTTGGCAGCGTGAGTAGCTGGCACGGGGTGAACATTGAAATATGACGAGTTTACACTTGTGGGCAGTATGAAAAGAGTGGCAGGCAGTGTGAAATAGAGCTCTGGTGAGCAGTGTGAAGAGCTGGTACCAGTGTGCAGTTGGAGATGCTTCCAGCAATGGGCAATGTGAGATGATGGCAGCTGCTGGTGTCGTGAGAAGCTCATACTAGCGGGTGTTGTGAGAAACTGAAGCTGTTGGGCAGTGGGAAATGCCAGCACTGGTGGCCAGCATGAGAAGCTGGCACTAATTAGCAGTGTGAGAAGAGGGTTCAGGTGGGCAATGTATGAATCTAGGCATTGGGTGAGACTTTGACTAGCACACAGTGGCACAAACTGGAACTGAAAAGAGGTGGCATTGGTAGACAGTGTCAGAAGCCGCCAGTATTAGTGTCAGAAGCTGGCAGCAGTAGGCAGTGCCAGAAGCTGGCAGCGGTAGGCAGTGCCAGGAGCTGGCAGTGGTAGGCAGTGCCAGAAGCTGGCAGCGGTAGGCAGTGTCAGAAGCTGGCAATGGTACACAGTGTCAGAAGCTGGCAGTGGTAGGCAGTGCCAGAAGCTGGCAGTGGTAGACAGTGTCAGAAGCTGGCAGCGGTAGCAGTGTCAGTAGCTGGCATCGGTAGACAGTGTCAGAAGCTGGCAGCGGTAGACAGTGTCAGAAGCTGGCAGCGGTAGACAGTGTCAGAAGCTGGCAGCGGTAGACAATGTCAGAAGCTTTCAGTGGTAGACAGTGTCAGAAGCTGGCAGCGGTAGACAGTGTCAGAAGCTGGCAGCGGTAGACAGTATTGAAAGCTGGCAGCGGTAGACAGCATCAGAAGCTGGCAATGGTAGACTGTATCAGAAGCTGGCAGTGGTAGACAGTGTCTGAAGCTGGCAGTGGTATACACTGTCAGAAGCTGGCAGTGGTAGACAGTATCAGAAGCTGGCAGTGGTAGACAGTGTCTGAAGCTGGCAGTGGTATACACTGTCAGAAGCTGGCAGCGGTAGACAGCATCAGAAGCTGGCAGTGGTAGACAGCATTAGAAGATGGCAGCGGTATACGGTGTCAGAAGCTGGCAGTGGTAGATATTGTCAGAAGCTGGCAGTGGTAGACAGCATCAGAAGCTGGCAGCGGTAGATATTGTCAGAAGCTGGCAGTGGTAGACAGTGTCAGGAGCTGGCAGCGGTAGAAAATGTCTGGAGCTGGCAGCGGTAGACAGTGTCAGAAGCTGGCAGTTGTAGACAGCGTCAGAAGCTGGCAGCGGTAGATATTGTCAGAAGCTGGCAGCGGTAGACAGTGCCAGGAGCTGGCAGTTGTATACAGTGTCAGAAACTGGCAGTGGTAGACAGTGTCAGAAGCTGGCAGTGGTAGACAGCGTCAGAAGCTGGCAGCGGTAGATATTGTCAGAAGCTGGCAGCGGTAGACAGTGTCAGGAGCTGGCACCGATAGACAGCGTCAGAAGCTGGCATTGTAAGAGAGTAGGATCTGCTTCTTATAGTTACCCCCACTTTTTGCTGATGTTTCATTGATTTTGACCTAGACTGGCTGGGGTCCTGCTATCCAGGACCCCAGCCTTGCTGCTTTCTCCTCTAAATTGATTGCATGTACTTTAGGTACACTCCAAATATGGATTGTGAGGTACCCGTATACGTCCCTAGTATATGGTATACTATGTACCTAGGGCATAGGTACCCCAGATGCCTCTCAGGGGCTGCAGCATGTATTATGCCACCCCTGGGAGACCATTCAAAATGACACAACAGGTCTGCTTCAGCAGCCTGTGTAAGATGGTACATGCACCCCTTACGTAGATATAGGTTCACTATATCTATCCTACATCACTGCACATATAAACCTATCAGTCACCCCTATGGCAGGCCTTATCAATCCTGAAGGCAGGGTGCTGGGTTTTATGTGAGAGGGTGCCCCTGTATGCGCAGAGCCCCTCTGCAGCTTTCGGAACCTATATTCTGGGGTTGTTTGTGATGCAGCCAACCATATATACTTAAGTGCATTATAACCTCATGGTAAATGCTAACTTTAAAACGGCTGCATGGAAACATGTTGTGTTTGGTGTCAAACACCTTGGAATCATACCTCCACACCAGTAACTGATGTGGGAGGTAGGATTCCACCTTACTAGAGGGAGAAATATGACAACACCGGTACACGCGGTACCAGCTTTACAAACCCTGGAATCACAAAATGGATGCTGCTAGCTACAGACACGAGTCTGCCCTCCTGCTGCTGGACGAAACTCCAGCAGGGGATGGCTGGACAATAGGTTTTCTGTCACAGGGAGGTGTGACCACCTCCCAGACAGGCTTTAGTGTCAGAGTCAGAAACAGCTTTATTCGATTTTAAAAACCAAACCATAAAAGCACACATATAAAACATTTCATTCCTAATAAATAAGACAATTTAACTTCAAAAAACAAAAGTTTTCCATTTAAAAGTAACCTAATTCATGGAGATCCTAAATCTTATAATAGTTTTAAGAAACGTTGACACAGAGGAGATAAGAAAGTCATCATTTAACATTTGCAATCTGACCAACGCCACTCTGCATTGCCTCAATCCTAGCTTTTTTAAAACAGGTCGAAGAATACCTTTCCTAGGTTCTGAATAGTATTTACAAAAAAGAATACAATGAAGGGAAGAGTGAACAGAAACCAGATCACAGGGACAAGGAATAAGTTCCTTTAGCCAGCAGTTCATCTCAGGGAAGGTAACTAATCTAAAAAAGATATCTGCCCTGAAACGAGACAATAACATTCGGGAATAACAACTAGGGACTAATTTCAGATATGGCTGAATACCTTGATTTTGGATAAGTAAATGGTTGGCCATAACAGAGCTCTTGCATTTCTCTGACTGCCAGCGTTGCTCTGCTAGGAAATGCAGGCAGGTTTGCTTGAGCTTCTTCCTTGACATACCCGCCATACTGTCTGGAGTGTCGAAAAATTATGGATGGCCCATCTCCACAAAGAAATTTTTTAGATATTTGAACCAAGAAATCCTCGACACCCTGTCAAGACCCAAACAGTCCCTAATTATATCCCTGTTCAGACCTGTCTCGAGTCCAGACCAAACTTTATGCCACAACAAAATGGGCTCCAGTTTAATAAGGTCCGAAATATATAGTACGCCCAGCTCTTGATGACAGACATAAGAAGAAGTGGACCCAGGCACTGCCAGTAGATAACGAAGGAAAGCATTCTAATAAGTCTGAATGCTTGAGGTGTTCACTATCCCCCAAATTCCTGCACCGTATAGTGCTATGGATACACACTTAGATCGATAAATGTCTAACAAGACTGGTACTGGCTGGCCTCCTACCTTATTAGAAAAATGTTTAACAGCCCCTATTGCTCGCGAAAATGCTAATTTTCGTGATTCGCCAGCTGCTGTCCAAGTGCCCTTTTTGTCAAAATTAATACCTAGATAAGAAAAAGTATTTACAGTCGCAATTTTTGTGTTAGATAAGAATGAGTTACAATTAAGATTCTTCTTTTTTGTGCAGCACATGTTAAAAGTTTTGCTTATATTAATCTTTAGGCCCCTATTACCCATGTATTCTGAAAAATTATTGATCGTTCTTTGGAGACCGATTTGGGTCCGGGCCATGATTACAGCATCATCTGCATATAAAAGAATGGGGATATAGGAATTGCCAATTTTAGGGTAATCTTGTTTGACTTCCAGGAGATGAGATGCTACGGAGTTAATGTATAAATTAAACAGAAAAGGAGCTAAAATGCAGCCTTGTCTCACGCCCTTTCCTATAGGGAATTTGGAAGTACAATCCCTCTTGTCCCCAAAACGTACCCTAGCACCTGCCTCTCGATATAATTCTCTAATGAATATTAGGAGGTTTGGGTCCACTCCCATATCCTGCATAGTTAGCCAAAGTTTGTTGTGGTTGATACAGTCGAAGGCCGAACTTAAATCCACAAATGTAAGAAATAAATTCTCATTTTTGGCCTCGACATATTTGGCTACTAGAAGTCCTAGGTTCAATCCTTGCTCAATTGTTCCCCTGCCTTCCCTAAAACCATATTGAAACTGAGAGAGAATACCTTTATCATCGACCCATGTTTGCAATTTGTTAAGTATAACTCTCCCTGCGATCTTCATGAGTGAGTCAAGTAAGGAGATCTGTCTATAACACTTCGGTATATTGCGATCACCTTTCTTGAAAATGGGCACCACGATGGCTTCCTGCCAAGTCAGTGGGAAACCCACTTTAGTAAAGCTGTTAAGGACGTTAGTTAAAAGTGGAGCCCATAGCTTATTGATAGCCTTAAAAATGTCCACAGGTATTCCATCCAGGCCCGGGGCCTTTCCCGCTGGGCTCTTGTCAATAGCTGTCAGAACTTCCTCCATAGAGAAGTCGACATTAATTGGATAAGTTACTAGACCCTGATTTCTTGAGTTTGGCCCCCTTTCTGTCACTACTTGAGAGTCTTCTTGGTAAAGCTCCCGGAAGTAGGTCACCCATGACTCTTCAGTAATAGCTATTTCAATGGAATCTATTGCATTATCATTGAAAAAAGGAGCGTTCACCGCTTTCCAGAAGGCAGTACTATTTTTTGAATGGCAAGCTTCCTGTAGGGCATGCCAGGCTTCCTGTTTAATTAGTTTTTTCCTTCTTTTAACTGCTTGTTGATAAGCAGATCTGGCAGATCTAACTTCAACCATTACCCTAGGGTCTCGTTTAAGTTGAGTCATTAAGTGAGCGTGGGTCTTGCTACATTCTCTATCAAACCATCTCTTCGTTCTATTAGCCCCAGGATGCAAAGGTTTTGTAAGTAACTTTCTAATTTCCTCAGAAATGCTAAGGAATGCATCGTTGACTTTAGTGGGTTCGATGTTCTCAGAGAGGCAGATATTAAATTCCACTTCTTTGGAACAGATTAAATTTTCAAAGAAGGCCACTGGTTCCACTTTGTCCCATTTTAGGGTATAGCCGTTCTTCCTGGCAAGTTCTAGTCTAAAGTCATATAAATTCTGGACCGTAGAAACTGTGTTGCTTTTTCCCCTCGCAGTGGCAAAGGACATACTAAGTGGTAAGTGGTCACTCATTGCTACCTCACATGTTTCAAACGAACGAATATAATGAAGATATCGTTTGGATATTAGCATGAAATCAATGACTGATTTACAGCCCCTTCCTATAAAGGTGGGGTTAAACGGGACTGGTGAAGAACAAAGTTCGTTTACGAAGCCCAGGTCCAGGGAGAAAAGTATATCATTTAAATGGTTTCCTAGGGGTGTGTGGGAAAAATGTGTCAAGGGAACATCGTCAACCTCCCCCAGACCACAGGTATTTCGGTCACTGAATGGACATAGGAAATAATTAAAGTCATCAATCCAAATCACACAGAAATCAGAGGCTTCTTTTTCATCTATATTTTTAAGGGTCTCGTGTAGATCTTTAAAAATCGAGGCCCATAATTCTTTCGGGATGTTATTATAGAAGTTTATCAAATTTATATGTTGGTTGCCCCCAAACGTTATATGCAAAATGTGATAGAAAACAGAGACAGGAAAAAAATTTTTTTTAGTTTCCTTTAAGTAGTTTGATACATAAGTGCATAACCCCCCTTTATTTCTCCCTCTTAAGGTATGTATTGCTGGCCTATGAAAGGTACGGTAACCATTCATATGAATGGGATCAACCGTCCAGCATTCCTGGAGGCAAATAATCGAAAACTGTTTTAGGAAGGAAATGCAATTTATATCCCCTAACCTGGAAGACAGCCCTGCAACGTTCCAAGACAGAAGTGTAAAAGCAGAGCCTGTGTCCCCCTCTGGCAATAAAGATGCAGTAACAGTTTCACGGGGAGCCCCACTTTCAGAAATTCCACTATTAGTCAATGTGAGATAGTTTGGTATCTCTTCACCCACGATATTAATGAAAATAGTTTCAGAATTGTCCAGTAAGGAAGTTGGCAGTTGTGCAGGCCGAGGATCGGGCAGTGAGATTGACACATCATCATCTACGACCTCCCCTACAAGGTCAGATGTAGTAGAATTTAGGGGTAGTCAATCGACCATATCTAGGCAACTGTATCTATTTGCTCTTGGAAAGGCCTCCAGCCAACCCTGTTCGGCTGGGGCCGGCCTGCCTCTTTCAAAGTTAATGTTTATTTTGCCTCTCCCTACTTGTTCCCACATGCTATTATTTGCTTGATAAGGGTAAAAAGAAGCAAGGGGAAGTGGAGTGATGCTTGTGTTGGGCAAAAAAGGACGTGCCTGCTGGATGTATTTTGCAGCCTGTGTATCCTTAAAGTTAACAACAATACAATCCCCCGATATGTCTTTGTTCCTTCTGCCCACCCAACTAACCCTCCGGACAAACAGAATTTTGGTATGGGTATAAGGAGGGAGTGGTCGATTACTATTGAGCCAATGCATTGTTTTATTCTTCAACTCATGATATGACTCAATAGTTTTTTCTTTCAAACCAGGTACCCCCGTCAATATAATAGTATACGGCGAAGATTCTGGTTGAAGATCTAAAATGGGTAGCTTGTGGGCATCACCTTGGATGGAAGCAGATCTATTTTCTGTTACATTTATATTCTGTGCCATGCCACTTTTAGCTTTTGCGTTGACGTCAGAAGATTTCTGCGGGGACTTTTCTCTTGGGGGTGAGTTTTTAGAATCGCTAGCACATGTGGTGTTTTCAATACAGGCAGTATCCTCGCCTTTATCCCGGGGTAATCCCATGTGCCGGTCCAAGAAGGACGTGAACAAGGAGAGAAAAGTTTTCTCTTTAGGGTTGCTTACAGAATTTGCAGGAGGAAGATGTTCACAAAGCTCTCTGGATAAATCTGTCTTCAACGATTGATTGAACTCAAGATTAGATAAAGCAATCTGCTCTAATTTCTTGAGACGCGCTTCTATCCTGTTGAGTCTATCCAAAATCGGGCGGGTTGAGTGTTCAAAAACTTCCCCTATTTTTAAATAAAAACCATCATCTACTTGCCTAGTTAAGTCTGGAGATGCTTCAGTCAGAGATTGATCAACAGCATCCAGAATATAATTAGGTGCAAGTTTAGTACTTTTAGGTTTTGTCAGTCTTAATTGGTTCCCCTTTATCCCTCGCGGGGCGTGCTTCTGTTTTGGTTTAGCTCCAGAATTTATGGCAAAGGAAGAGGAGAAAACCTCAGAAATTGCATGTGTTTGTGCTCGAGTAGATACGCCTTCTGGTTGATTAGTCACAACGTCGGCCGTAGTAATTGCAGGCCTAGTTATGCTTCTAGCTTCTTTGGCCCCCTTTCTTTCCGAGGTTAAATCCATACAGATGTCACTACTTTCATCCTCACTGACCGAAAAGTCAGTTAAAATGGGATTTATGGTATTTACCTCAGGTGTAACGGATAAAGCAATTTTGCCTAAAGATGAACGTTTGGAGGTAAGGGGGTCCAACGAGAGACGACACTCTGTAAGGTCTATTTCTCGTTCAAGAAGAGTAGCAGCTCTTACAATGAAATTGTCCAAGGTCCCTGCCATAGAGGTGCCAGCTACGGCACTTTTACCCCTGGTCATTCCTCCCACACCGTTTTCATAATGATTACTTCTATCAATTATGCTACACAAAATGCACAGGGAGTAGCCCAACCCAGCCTCAACAGTCTCGAACGGCCTCAAACGGCCCGCTCTTTGCCCGGTCTTCGCCCAGCGCGCGTCCCGCTAGCGCGTGTGTGTGGGACTCTGTTGATATAGAGGAAGGGGGCTATAATTGAGGAGGAGTCGGGAAGAGGACCAGGTGCGGCCGATGAACGATACGCACAGCACCCTGGTCCTCGCAGTCCCGAGTGCACTGAAATCCACCTTTAGTCCAGCCTTTAGACCAGCAGCCGCAGTATTCACCCCTGGGCCGGGCAAAGCGTGGTGTCCTTCGCGATGTGTCCACAGGAGCAGACGGCAGTCCAAGGGAAGTCCAGCAACCAAGTTGAAGCCTCCGAGCGGGGGAACAACCTTTACAACGCAACTTTTACAACGCACTACACTTACAACGCATTTTTTACAACGCACAATCCATTACAACGCATGACATTACAACGCATGACACTACAACGCATTTTTAAAAACTACCTTTACAACGCATTCCATTACAACGCATACTACCATTACAACGCATAACATTACAACGCATAATATTACACTACACTATCCAACACTTACCCTACTGTTGCACCCCCTGGAGTTAGAATAGTAATTTGTACCCCTATACTATCCAACACTTCCCCTACTGTTGCACCCCCTGGAGTTAGTATAGTAATTTTTACCCCTATACTATCCAACACTTTCCCTACTGTTGCACCCCCTGGAGTTAGAATAGTAATTTTTACCCCTATACTATCCAACACTTTCCCTACTGTTGCACCCCCTGGAGTTAGAATAGTAATTTTTACCCCTATACTATCCAACACTTTCCCTACTGTTGCACCCCCTGGAGTTAGAATAGTAATTTTTACCCCTATACTATCCAACACTTTCCCTACTGTTGCACCCCCTGGAGTTAGAATAGTAATTTTTACCCCTATGCTATCCAACACTTCCCCTACTGTTGCACCCCCTGGAGTTAGTATAGTAATTTTTACCCCTATACTATCCAACACTTTCCCTACTGTTGCACCCCCTGGAGTTAGAATAGTAATTTTTACCCCTATACTATCCAACACTTACCCTACTGTTGCACCCCCTGGAGTTAGAATAGTCATTTTTACCCCTATACTATCCAACACTTACCCTACTGTTGCACCCCCTGGAGTTAGAATAGTAATTTTACCCCTATACTATCCAACACTTACCCTACAGTTGCACCCCCTGGAGTTAGAATAGTAATTTTTACCCCTATACTATCCAACACTTACCCTACTGTTGCACCCCCTGGAGTTAGAATAGTAATTTTTACCCCTATACTATCCAACACTTACCCTACTGTTGCACCCCCTGGAGTTAGAAAAGTAATTTTTACCCCTATACTATCTAATACTTACCTTAAATGCAATTTAATATTATGCGTTGTAATGGTATGCGTTGTAATGGTAGTATGCGTTGTAATGGAATGCGTTGTAAAGGTAGTTTTTAAAAATGCGTTGTAGTGTCATGCGTTGTAGTGTCATGCGTTGTAATGTCATGCGTTGTAATGGATTGTGCGTTGTAAATAATGCGTTGTAAGTGCATGCGTTGTAAAAGTGTGCGTTGTAACGACATACATCCCTCCGAGCGGCTCCCGTGAAGCGGGGGCCGCGAGGCGTGATAAAGTTAATGGGGGAGGAGTCGGGAAGAGGACCAGGTGCGGCCGATGAACGATACGCACAGCACCCTGGTCCTCGCAGTCCCGAGTGCACTGAAATCCGCCTTTAGTCCAGCCTTTAGACCAGCAGCCGCAGTATTCACCCCTGGGGCGGGCAAAGCGTGGTGTCCTTCGCGATGTGTCCACAGGAGCAGACGGCAGTCCAAGGGAAGTCCAGCAACCAAGTTGAAGCCTCCGAGCGGCTCCCGCGAAGCGGGGGCCGCGAGGCGTGATAAAGTTAATGGGGGAGGAGTCGGGAAGAGGACCAGGTGCGGCCGATGAACGATACGCACAGCACCCTGGTCCTCGCAGTCCCGAGTGCACTGAAATCCGCCTTTAGTCCAGCCTTTAGACCAGCAGCCGCAGTATTCACCCCTGGGGCGGGCAAAGCGTGGTGTCCTTCGCGATGTGTCCACAGGAGCAGACGGCAGTCCAAGGGAAGTCCAGCAATAGTGTATTTGGGCTGGGTGGGTGCACTCTGAATTTTAGAAATACAAGTGCCAATATAGATGAATTAAGCTGGATACATTTTTTTTAATAATAAATTAACTTCCCGAAGCCAACTGATAGAGGAGTTTGAATGTCTTGATTACAAAGGTAAATTGGAGCCAGTTGAAGGGTGTGACCCTTTTGGTGTAAGGGACACACCAGGCTCTACGAATATTAAGTTATGGTCGGTAGATAAAGTTAAAAAGGTTTTACTTAAAATTAGATCAAATGGAGCCCCTGGACCTAATGGAATGCCGAACGCTATTTTTAAACTCAAAATTGAGTATTGGCCAGAGCTATTAACGGTCCTCTTCAATGAAATTCGTAAGACAGGCTGTATTCCGGATTCATGGAGGGGAAGTATAATACAGCCGATCTACAAAAGTGGGCCCCAGGAGAATCCTGCAAATTATCGTTTAATTACCCTCACAGACGTAGATGCTAAAATATTCGCAAGTTGTCTGTTAGAGGAGTTGGAGTCTTGGGCGGAAAAAGAAGAATTGATTCCAATCTTTCAGACAGGATTTAGGAAGGGAGAATCGACTCTTACCAATTTGATTTTATTGTCTTTACTAGGAGAAAGAGCCATATGTCGGAAACAAAAATTGTACATTTGTTTTATTGACTTAAAAGCCGCGTTTGATTCTGTACCCAGAAATATTCTTTGGAAAAAGCTAATGAATTGGGGTATATCAGAAACTCTTTTAAAAATGATTAAATTATTGTACTCAAATACCTGGGTGCAGGTCAAAATCGGCAATGGTAGACATACTACCCGCCGCCTTGAGACAAATCTTCGGTTAAAACAAGGATGTGTGCTCGCTCCTTGTCTTTTTAATTTATTTATGTCTGATCTCCCAACCCATTTTAATGACGTAAATTCACATTCCCCTTCTGTAATGGGTAAAGAAATTAAATACTTACAGTATACTGATGATACTATTTTACTTAGCCAAACTATGATAGGATTAAAAAGATTAATACATTCTTTTAATATATATGTAACCCAAAATGGATTAACAATTAATATAAAAAAAACAAAAATTATGTTATTAGGAAAAGGCAAACTTGGGGTAAAGGACTTGAGTATCAATGGTTTGTCTGTGGACTGTGTAAAAACTTATAAATATTTGGGAATTACATTTGATGATCGACTATCATTCAGACAGCACTTCAATAACTTAGAGGCTAAATGCTCCTCACTTGCCTTCGCACTTCGAAAGTTAAGAGATAAATTAGTATGCCCCAATTATGACCATCTACTTAAAGTCATGAAAGCAAAACTTATTCCCTCCCTGGATTATTCGTCTATTATTTTTAAGGGTAGAGACGTGAAAGTATTGGAGGCCATAGTTTCAAGGACATATAAATCAGTCTTTAGGATTCCTAGTCAGATTTCATGTGCCAATTTAAGATTGGAATTTGGCTTACGGAAACAGCTCTTTGTGCGTAAAGCATCATTTGTAAAAACACTATTGGCATTATCTCGAGCCAAGGAGGGCACGCTGGCCAATATGTGTTGGAGCGAGATTTCGACCAGTGAATACTCTAGAAGCTGGCAGGATTATTTAGCTGAGTGTCTCCTAAAATTTGAATGTCCCAAATTGGAAGACGAAACAAAGAGTAAAATGGATTATAAAAAAAGAATTAATTCAACCGTCGCCTTGCTGTCAGAATTGTCGGATAAATATGAGCTGAGAAAAAAAAAAACACTTTTGGTCTATTGCCAATTGTTTCGACAAAATGATGGCCCAACCTTATTTACTTTTTCATCACCAAAAACCCTTAATTAAGAAGAACTTTATGTTACTAAGGTTTGGAATTTATCCAACCAAAGATGGAACCCCTAAATGGGAGTTCAAATGGGCATCAAATATTTGCCGGCTGTGTGGGCAGTATGACGAAACCTTGCTGCATATTGTAACACTATGCCCAAAAATTATGAAGGAACGGAAAATCATTTTAAAACCTGTGAGACCGGCCTCACGGCGTATGCCCTCCCGATCATCCCGCCAACCTGCAACCACCCCCAAGACACGGCATCTCCGACTCCGGCCGCCCCAGCCACACAGACCCGAGGGCCGGCCAGAGTCCCCGACAGACTCGACACCCTACCACGCATGCCCGACCGAGGGAGCCGGAACCCCGAGCCAGACCAAGAGGCGCCAGCCCAGCCGCACCTCGGATCACCTTCCTCCGGGAGGGCTCGATCGGCCACCAGGCCCCTGGGGAGCAGGCGCCTCGCCTGCCGAGCGTCTGGGGACCCTCCCAGACCCACCTGAAAAGACCAAAGAAACGAGCGGCAGGAAATCCCGCCGAACCCCCTCAGTCACCAAAGACCCCTCTCTGCGAGGACTCCGGACTTCAAAGGGCAGGGGGAGTATAACAGGGGGTGCCGGAGGGACGAATGGCAGAGAAGACCTGGAACCATCGAAGCCTGCTGACGCTGTCGCGGCCCCCGAATACCGAACTACCTAGGCCTGCTGAGTGACTCGCGGCCCCCAGCCATTGAACCATCTGAGCCCTGCAGACGAGATCGCGGCTCCCGAACTCCGAACCACCTGGGCCTGCTGAGTGACTCGCGGCCCCCAGCCATTGAACCATCTGAGCCCTGCTGACGAGATCACGGCTCCCGAACTCCGAACCACCTGGGCCTGCTGAGTGACTCGCGGCCCCCAGCCATTGAACCATCTGAGCCCTGCTGACGAGATCGCGGCTCCCGAACTCCGACTACCTGTGCCTGCTGAGTGACTCGCGGCGCTCCCTTCGAGTCCGAATTGGCAAGAGATCGCCCAGAGAACCAACACCCTCCAGCTCGAGGATTGTGAGCTATCCGCAGGATACTTGGCAGAGACACTACCTTCAAAGACTGTCCCGCTACCCCATTCCCCTACCACCGATTTGTAGTATCTTGTGCCGCTGATGTACTACTTACTCCTTGGATCATAAAGATCCCTTGAAACCTTCGATAAAAGAACCTATCGTCCTACAAAGAATACGTGTGGTGTCCTTCTGTTCGTAGTGTGCGTTCAGAGTGTGCGCGCCTGGCTCGGCCTACTGGGGAGAGGTGGGTCACCGGGGTGGGCAAGACGTGTACCGAACCCCCCTCCGGCGGACGCCTTTCCAACATTTGGTGGCAGACGACGGGATACGAGCCGACACCGAAAGAGAGCGTGCAAAGAACGACTGACGCACTACCAAACAGAGATGGAAGGAGAAACCTCCCTGGGTGCCGCAGGTACCGAGATGAGCTCACCGTTCCGAGAGGATCAATTGGACTATTATACGCATAGAGAGTTAAAACAATTTTGCAAAGACCTTGGAATCGCTACCACCGGATTAAGCACAAAGGAAGACTTCCAGAAAGTATTGAAGACCTGGGTCGAGACGGGGGCGCCCCCGACCCAAATGGAAGGAGACTCCGCCCATGAACCACGGAGCCTCCCGGTGAGAAACAACGGGCCAGAGGGGAACTTGTCCCCCGAGGAACTAGCAGACCGAGAGAGAAACCGCAACCACGAACTTGAACTGGCCAAACTGAAAATTGAGGGAGAAATAAAACTGTCCGAGAAAAAGTTAGCCGTCGAACAATTACGGCTACAGGGGGAACTCGAGGAGAAGACACGCCAAAGAGAGCACGACGAAAAGAAACTCCAGCTGGAACATGAACGCAGCCTGAAAGAGATCGAGTTGAGGGCTAAAAGCGAAGAATCACGACCCTCCGGGAATCTACCATCCGCTTCCACCGTGGAAGCCAAAGTCCACATCCCCAAGGATGTGGTAAAGGAGTATTACAAAAACGACGATATCCAACAGTGGTTTAAGGCCTACGAGGTCGCCATGACCTCTCACCGAGTCCCGCAGAAGGATTGGGGGGCTGGCCTGTGGGGCCGGTTCCTAAGCGAAGGAAGAGATACCCTGCTGGATCTGCCCTCCACGGTCATGAACTCCTACAGCCACATGAAGGAAGCCCTTGTGGGCCGGTATGGACTCACCCCCGAGATGTACCGGCAACGGTTCCGAGATTGCAAAAAGATACCGGGCACCACATGGGTAGAATACGTGAACTTTTACAGCCGGGCCTTGGACGGGTGGATCAAGGGCAGCAAGGTCTCCACCTTCGAAGAACTGTTTGATCTGATCGCCTGGGAACATTTAGCGGCCAATTGCTTTGTAGAACTGCGCCAACATCTCTTGGACAGTAAGCTCACCGACCCTCGGAAGCTAGCCGCCGAGGCTGACCGTTGGGTGAACACCCGGGCCGCCCGAGGCCCCGTGGGAGACTACGGTCGCCACAGTCAAGGACCCCCCCGCCAGAGGGGCGGAGGAAACCACGGCCGACCGAGAGACTTCCCAGGGGGGCCCCCGCACAGCCCTCCCAGCAGTCCACCAGTGGCAGGTCCAGCTCCGTCCCCAGCCAGCACCGGGGCCCCGGGGCGGCTAGGGCCTCGAACCAGGATCACCTGCTTCCGCTGCCAACAGCCCGGACACTACGCCAATGACCCTCAGTGTCCCCAGTATCAACGAACCACAACGACCAACCCCCCGGCCCGGCAGATGGCCTCCGTGGCCCTAGGGGAAGAGATAGAGGACTCGGAAGAGTGGGAACCAGCTGCCATGGCCCTGGTCTCCCTTGGTGATCGAGAGATGGTCCCCGGGACACCCTTGCCCGCCAACACGAAGAAGTACCGACAGCAGGTGACCATCAACGGCCACCGAGTCGAGGGCCTCCGCGATACCGGAGCAAGTGTCACCACGGTCCACCGCAACCTAATCTCCGAAGACCAGATCCTACCTGGGGCCCTCTGTCCGGTCATATCCTCCGACAACTCCGAGAGCCTCTGCCAGATGGCTCTGGTGCCTTTCGAGTGGGGAGGAGTCTCCGGAGAATTGAAGGTAGCCGTCCGAACATCACAGCCCGTAGACTGCCTCCTGGGCAACGACCTTGAGAGTTCCCCGTGGGGGCAAGTGGAACGAAGAGCCCATCTCGGGATGATGGGCCTACCCGAATGGGTCTGCGCCACCACGCGCTCCATGACCGCGCGATTGCCTCCATCCGAGGGCGGTGAGGCCCTCCCACCGAATACTGTCCCCGAGAACCAGGACACCCTACCGGGAACGGAAAAACCTTCCTTCGGAGGGAGAAGAAGACCCTACCCCAGGAGAAGGGCCGGAACCTTCCGCCCCTGAAGCACTGACTGAGCTCGGAGAACTGCCCGAGATGGCCCAGTGGCTCTGAGGGAGGGCCCTCCCGTGAAGAGTTCTGCCAGGAACAGGCCACCTGCCCTTCCCTCGTGGGACTCCGACAACAAGCAGAAGCCCAGACCGCCGGTGACCAGACCGGGACCCACTGGGTCTATTGGGACAATGGCCTCCTCTACAGCGAACAAAAGTCAGCCGAGCTAGGTGCAGCCCGAGTACTGGTGGTACCCCTGCGCTTCAGAAGCCTCCTCCTGGGCCTGGCCCACGATGTACCGTTGGCAGGACACTTAGGCCAAGACAAAACATACCAGCGATTGGTTACACACTTCTATTGGCCCAAGATGCGAGCAAATGTAGAAGTCCACTGTAAATCCTGCCTCACGTGCCAGAGCAGTGGGAAGAGTGGCAGAAAGCGCAAGGCTCCATTACAACC
This sequence comes from Triturus cristatus, assembly GCF_964204655.1. NCBI lineage: Eukaryota > Metazoa > Chordata > Amphibia > Caudata > Salamandridae > Triturus > Triturus cristatus. The sequence goes on along the minus strand of NC_140592.1, from coordinate 27,390,688 downwards.
TTTCCCCGTTGTGAGTACCCCGTTTGAGCGGGTCGGCATCGACATCGTGGGACCCCTGGATCCGAAGACCGCCCAGGGCCACAGATTCATCCTCGTCCTGGTGGACCATGCCACCCACTACCCCGAGGCCATTCCCCTCCGCACCGTGACGGCTCCCGTGGTGGGCCGGGCTCTCATGGGGATCTTCTCCCGTGTCGGATTCCCTCGCGAGGTTGTGAGTGATCGCGGCACTAACTTCATATCCCGCTACATGAAGTCCCTGTGGCAGCAGTGCGGAGTAACCTATAAGTTCACGACCCTCACTCCCCAACAGACCGACGACTGTCGCCAGCTGCTCAGACAATTCGCAGACCTCTTCTCCCTCATCCCAAGGGTCACCGACTGGTGTGTCCACGACGTAGACACCGGCGACAGCCCACCTGTGAGACACCGAGCCTACCGGGTGCCTGACCGGGTCCGCACCTGTATCAAGACCGAAGTACAGAAGATGTTAACCCTTGGAGTGATCGAACCCTCTGATAGCCCCTGGGCCAGCCCGGTAGTCCTGGTCCCGAAAGCGGCCGCCCCTGGGGTCGCCCCCGAACTAAGATTCTGTGTGGACTACCGGGGGCTCAATGCGGTCACCCGGGCGGACGCTCACCCTATTCCCCGCGCCGACGAGCTCATCGACCGCCTTGGGGCCGCACGTTTCCTCAGCACCTTCGACCTAACCTGCGGTTACTGGCAGATTGCGCTCACGGGGGGAGCAAAAGAACGCTCCGCCTTCTCCACACCCGATGGACACTACCGCTTCAGGGTCATGCCGTTCGGGATGAAAAATGCCCCGGCCACTTTCCAGCGGTTGGTAAACAAGGTACTGGCCGGACTCGAGGAGTTCAGCGCAGCGTACCTTGACGACATAGCCGTATTCAGCTCTCAATGGCACGAGCATCTCCAGCACCTCCGACAAGTACTGATGGCCCTGCGCCAAGCCGGCCTCACAGTGAAGGCCAGCAAATGCCAGCTCGGACAAGGCTCCGTGGTCTACCTGGGGCATCAGGTGGGCAGCGGGCAGGTCGCCCCCCTCCAACCAAAGATCGACGCCATCAAGTCCTGGGAGCCCCCCACCACTCAGACGGAAGTCCGGGCCTTCCTGGGCCTCACAGGATACTACCGGCGGTTCATTAAAAACTATGGTAGCCTCGCGGGGCCTCTCACAGAGTTGACCTCCAAAAAGCTCCCGAAGAGGGTGCAGTGGACCCCCCCGTGCCAGCAGGCGTTCGACGCCTTGAAAACCGCCATGTGCACCGCCCCAGTACTCAAGGCCCCCGACTACTCTCAAGAGTTTGTGGTCCAGACCGACGCATCCGAACACGGCATCGGAGCCGTCCTCTCTCAGTTCAATGACAAGGGCATAGATCAGCCCATAGCCTTCATCAGCCAAAGGCTGCTGCCTCGAGAACAACGTTGGAGTACCATAGAACGAGAGACCTTCGCCGTAGTCTGGGCCCTCAAGAAACTACGGCCCTATCTGTTCGGAACCCACTTCCGAGTGCAGACGGACCACCGGCCCTTGCGGTGGCTGATGCAGATGAGGGGAGAGAACCCCAAGCTATTACGATGGTCAATCTCCCTCCAAGGGATGGACTTCACTGTCGAGCATCGCCCCGGGACGGATCATGCCAACGCCGACGGCCTGTCCCGGTTCTTCCGCTTCGGCGAGGAGAACCCCCCAGTGGATGGGTAGTTCTCCGCGCCTTTCAGCTGGGGGGGACGAGTGTGAGACCGGCCTCACGGCGTATGCCCTCCCGATCATCCCGCCAACCTGCAACCACCCCCAAGACACGGCATCTCCGACTCCGGCCGCCCCAGCCACACAGACCCGAGGCGCCTCGCCTGCTGAGCGTCTGGGGACCCTCCCAGACCCACCTGAAAAGACCAAAGAAACGAGCGGCAGGAAATCCCGCCGAACCCCCTCAGTCACCAAAGACCCCTCTCTGCGAGGACTCCGGACTTCAAAGGGCAGGGGGAGTATAACAGGGGGTGCCGGAGGGACGAATGGCAGAGAAGACCTGGAACCATCGAAGCCTGCTGACACTGTCGCGGCCCCCGAATACCGAACTACCTAGGCCTGCTGAGTGACTCGCGGCCCCCAGCCATTGAACCATCTGAGCCCTGCAGACGAGATCGCGGCTCCTGAACTCCGAACCACCTGGGCCTGCTGAGTGACTCGCGGCCCCCAGCCATTGAACCATCTGAGCTCTGCTAACGAGATCGCGGCTCCCGAACTCCGAACCACCTGGGCCTGCTGAGTGACTCGCGGCCCCCAGCCATTGAACCATCTGAGCCCTGCTGACGAGATCACGGCTCCCGAACTCCGACTACCTGTGCCTGCTGAGTGACTCGCGGCGCTCCCTTCGAGTCCGAATTGGCAAGAGATCGCCCAGAGAACCAACACCCTCCAGCTCAAGGATTGTGAGCTATCCGCAGGATACTTGGCAGAGACACTACCTTCAAAGACTGTCCCGCTACCCCCATTCCCCTACCACCGATTTGTAGTATCTTGTGCCGCTGATGTACTACTTACTCCTTGGATCATAAAGATCCCTTGAAACCTTCGATAAAAGAACCTATCGTCCTACAAAGAATACGTGTGGTGTCCTTCTGTTCGTAGTGTGCGTTCAGAGTGTGCGCGCCTGGCTCGGCCTACTGGGGAGAGGTGGGTCACCGGGGTGGGCAAGAAGTGTACCGAACCCCCCTCCGGCGGACGCCTTTCCAACAAAACCTATTTTTAAAGAAATGGGACATAGGACTTGTAGATCGGCATTAATATTTTGCCTAAGTGGTGTCAACGTCTATATTATACACCAATTTGTAAAATTTATACTTACAGTGGAAAAGAAATTATGTAAGGTTGACACCCAAAGTATATGTTGAATTTGTTAAGGCTGTAAATGATGATGCTGCTGTTTTTAAGATGATGATGAATTATCTTTATGGCACTTTTTAATTGTTTGTTTTTATAGTACTACTTTTAGATAATGTACTAATTGTTTGTTTTTAGAGTACTACTTTTAGATAACTGTTCCATTTATATTGTTTATTATTTTTCTAGAATGGCACATGTGCACTTTATCCTTGAAAACTGCCACGTCCTGTAAACTATTTTAAAAATGAAATAATAATGTTGAATTATCCCAAACTGGAAAAAGTTAATTGATTGTGGTCAACTTTATGCATTGTATCCTGGAATGTTCAATTAGGTAATGTGTTTGGTTTGTATTTATTTCTGTCCTTTTTTTGTAATGGTTTTAATTAATCAACAAATAAATAAATATTCATTATTCATTCATTCACTCTGAGAGTGCTTTGATGTCACACTGGGGGCACATTTGGTGTCCCTGTGCATAGTCCAGCTCAAACCGGTTGCAGGGGCTATCAGCCTCTGCTCTGGCGTGAAACTGGACAAAGGACATGGGTGTAGCCACCCCTCTGTTCTGACCTTCCCATAGGTGGGTCCCCAGAGTTTGTCCCACCCCTTCCTTGAGTATAAAGTAGGAACCCCTGGCTACAGGACTTTAGATTTACCTGGACAAAACTCTGCTACAGAAACCAAGTACTTTGACTATCTACACTGCGCTGGATGACTGAAGAATCTCCCTTGGAGTAAAGGAGTTACTCCCCTGCAAGGCAGGCACCTGAAACTCATCTGACCGGTTTGCATCTACGCAGCTCCTGAAGGACTCCGAAGATTTTTGCAACACAGGAGGTGGGTTCTCATGGTCTCTGAGGTCGATCTGTGCTCTCAGCAATTCTGAGATCCACATCCCTCGTGGAGACCGTGCAACCCGAACCCCTGGGCACTGTGCTTTGGACCACTTGTAGTCCTGACCCTGAGCAGTGTTTCCACCAAAGATTATTGGCCTACACTACACGAGTGTTCCGTGGGCTGTTATTTTGTGATTCAGCTCGAGGTCCCTTTGCGATCCCTGGTCCGTCGACCTGTGGGTCCCTGTGAAGGTAACTTTAACTTTCAGTGGGCTTTCCTGGTTGCTCCAGAGGTGCCCTGACTCTCCATCGCTTGGGGAGTGCCCAGGACCTTGCTGGTACCCACCGAAGCATCTTTTCTCTGACCGAGTGGGTTGCAGTTACCAAGGCTTGTTGGTCTCCAATCCGAATGCTGACCCCCAGCACTCAACATCCATTGTGGGACAGCTCACCTGCCGACTTTGGTCATCGTCGACGTCTCCTGGTCCCCGTGGCTGCAGAGTCAAACTTCACCTCTTTTCACCTGAAACAACCGACATCGTGGGCATTCGTCGATCGTGCCCCTGGTCACTGTGAAGTCACCCAGACTCTGTCCCCTCTGCTTTCAGATTCTTCTCAGCTCCGATCCAGGCTTGGATCACACCGGACACTTCTCATCTTCCCGACAGTAGCACTTCTTCGCTTTACACCATTGAAATCCACGCGCGTTTCCGACACCACTTGAACCCTATGCATCCGGCTCTCCTGGGATAGGTAACTCGGGTACCTTGGTACTCTCAAGGGTGCTGGTCTTAGAACCTTCTATGTTCCAAAGGGTTTTTTTCTTGAAGTCCTCTCCTAAGTGTCCTTAAACTTTGATATTTCAACCGCGACTTTCCCATAGGATTGTACGGAGCTAGCGCCTGTGTTCTCACACAGCACGCGTCCCCCGTGGGTCCCCTGTATCACTACCTTGGGTGGTTCCTTGGGGTCCCAGTGACTCTACGTGCTCCAGGCACTGTGTCTAGTCAAGTTGTGGTTGTTATACCGCTTTCTTAGTATATGGTTTGGTCTCCCCCTGGAGCCCACTGTGTATTGTGCTATTTACTGTCGTTCTAGTGCTTTAATATTGTGTATCATGCTCTCTAATCTCATAAAGAGGTTAGTAGAGGGTGTTTAGTAATAAATACATACATTTTATATATACATTGTGTGGTTCTCCTTTCATTTGGTCATTCAGGAGGTTATAATCTGGTAAACCAAGCTGCTTTACATTCCTTCGAGACTTAGCCTGAAGGCTGCTCTACATAGCTACCACTAGGATAACTTTCAATAAAGGTTGTCTTAACCTAATAATCAATAAGGGTCGTTTGGACTGATGCTAGGTGCCCACTATAACTAGTTGACAGCATGTACCAGGCCAACTTCTCACAGATATTGTCAGAAGCTGGCAGTGGTAGACACTGTCAGAAGCTGGCAGTGGTAGACAGCGTAAGAAGCTGGCAGCAGTAGTATCACAAGCTGGCAGAGGGAGACAGTGTCAGAAGCTGGCAGCGGTAGACGGTGTCAGGAGCTAGCAGCAGTTGACAGTGTCAGAAGCTGGCAGCGGTAGACAGTGTCAGAAGCTGGCAGTGGTAGTGTCAGAAGGAGGAAGTGGTAGGCAGTGTCAGAAGCTGGCAGCGGTAGATGGTGTCAGAAGATGGCAGCGGTAGACGGTGTCAGAAGCTCGCAGTGGTAGACTAGACGGTGTCAGAAGCTGGCAGCGGTAGATATTGTCAGAAGATTGCAGTGGTAGACAGTGTCAGAAGCTGGCACCGGAAGTGTCAGAAGCTGGCAGCGGTAGCAGCGTCAGAAGCTGGCAGTGGTAAACAGTGTGCCAGAAGCCGGCAGTGGTAGACGGTATAAGAAGCTGGCAGCGGTAGTATCAAAAGCTGGCAGCGGTAGACGGTGTCAGGAGCTAGCAGCATTAGGCAGTGTCAGGAGCTGACAGCAGTAGACCGTGCCAGAAGCTGGCAGCGGTAGACAGTGTCAGAATTTGGCAGCAGTAGTGTTAGAAGCTGGCAGTGGTACACAGTGTCAGGAGCTAGCGGTGGTAGGTAGTGTCAGGAGCTGGCAGTGGTAGTGTCAGAAGGTGGCAGTGGTAGGCAGCGTCAGAAGCTGGCAGCGGTAGACAGTGTCAGAATGCTGGCAGTGGTAGTGTCAGAAGCTGGCTGCGGTAGACAGTGTCAGAAGCTGGCAGTGGTAGTATCAGAAGCTGGCAGCAGTAGGCACTGTCAGAAGCTGGCAACGGTTGATATTGTCAGAAGCTGGCAGTTGTATACAGTGTCAGAAGCTGGTAGCGGTAGACAGTGTTAGAAGCTGGCAGCGGTAGACAGTGTCAGGAGCCGGCAGCGGTAGACGGTGTCAGAAGCTGGCAGCGGTAGACAGTGTTAGAAGCTGGCAGCGGTAGACGGTGCCAGAAGTTGGCAGCGGTAGACGGTGTCAGAAGCTGGTAGCGGTAGACAGTGTCAGCAGCTGGCAGCGGTAGACAGTGTCAGAAGGTGGCAGCAGTAGTTGGTCAGAAGCTGGCAGTGGTAGACAGTGTCAGAAGCTGGCAGCGGAAATGTCAGAAGCTGGCAGTGGTAGAGAGTGTCAGAAGCTGGCAGCGATAGACAGTGTCAGAAGCTGGCAGTGGTGGACATCCTCAGAAGCAGTGGTAGTGTCAGAAGCTAGCAGCGGTATACAGTGTCAGAATCTGGCACCGGTAGACAGTTTCAGAAGCTTTCAGTGGTAGACAGTGTCAGAAGCTTGCAGCGGTAGATAGTGTCAGAAGCTGGCAGCGGTAGACGGTGTCAGGAGCCGATAGTGGTAGACGGTTTCAGAAGCTGGCAGCGGTAGACGGTGTCAGAAGGTGGCAGCGGTAGACGGTGTCAGAAGCTGGCAGCGGTAGATGTGTCAGAAGCTGGAAGCGGTAGATGTGTCAGAAGCTGGCAGCGGTAGATGTGTCAGAAGCTGGCAGCGGTAGACGGTGTCAGAAGCTGGAAGCGGTAGATGTGTCAGAAGCTGGCAGCAGTAGATGTGTCAGCAGCTGGCAGCGGTAGACAGTGTTAGAAGCTGGCAGCGGTAGACAGTGTCAGAAGGTGGCAGCAGTAGTTGGTCAGAAGCTGGCAGTGGTAGACAGTGTCAGAAGCTGGCAGCGATAGACAGTGTCAGAAGCTGGCAGTGGTGGACATCCTCAGAAGCTGGCAGTGGTAGTGTCAGAAGCTGGCAGCGGTAGACAGTGTCAGAATCTGGCACCGGTAGACAATGTCAGAAGCTTTCAGAGGTAGACAGTGTCAGAAGCTTGCAGCGGTAGATAGTGTCAGAAGCTGGCAGCGGTAGACAGTGTCAGGAGCCGGCAGCGGTAGACGGTTTCAGAAGCTGGCAGCGGTATACGGTGTCAGAAGGTGGCAGCGGTAGACGGTGTCAGAAGCTGCCAGCGGTAGATGTGTCAGAAGCTGGCAGCGGTAGACGGTGTCAAAAGCTGGCAGCGGTAGATGGTGTCAGAAGCTGGAAGCGGTAGATGTGTCAGAAGCTGGCAGCGGTAGATGTGTCAGAAGCTGGCAGCGGTAGACGGTGTCAGAAGCTGGAAGCGGTAGATGTGTCAGAAGCTGGCAGCGGTAGATGTGTCAAAAGCTGGCAGCGGTAGACGGTGTCAGAAGCTGGAATGTGTCAGAAGCTGGCAGCGGTAGATGGTGTCAGATGCTGGCAGTAGTAGACAGTAGAAGGGGCTGGCAGCAGTAGACACAGTCAGAAGCTGGCAGCAGAAAACAGTAGTGTCAGAAGCTGGCAGTGGTACACAGTGTCAGGAGCTGGCGGTGGTAGGCAGTGTCAGGAGCTGGCAGTGGTAGTGTCAGAAGATGGCAGTGGTAGGCAGTGTCAGAAGCTGGCAGCGGTAGACGGTTTCAGAAGGTGGCAGCGGTAGATGTGTCAGAAGCTGGCAGCTCTTGACGGTGTCAGAAGCTGGAAGCGGTAGACAGTGTCAGAAGCTGGCAGTGGTAGACAGTAGAAGGAGCTGGCAGTTGATGGCGCATGCAGAAAAGACAGGTTCAAAGTGTGATAAGTGGGTATTGATTGGCAGTTCTACACATTGGTACTGGTTGCAAATGTCAGATGCTGAGATTGGTCGGAAGTGTGAAGATGGCAGTGGGGGGCTGTGGGAGAGGTTTACTATGACGGGCAGTGTTAGGAGCAGGAAGTGGTGGACAGTAGGGGAGGCTTACGCTAGCTGCCAGTTGTAGAAGTAGACAGTGGTTGGAAGTAGGGGTGGTGTACACTGATGGGCAGTCTTAGAAGCTGGAAGTGTTTGCCAGTAGGGGAGGCTTAAACTAACAGAATGGTGAGAAGTAGGCAGTGGTTGCCAGTAGGGTAGGCGTACACTGACGGGCAGTCTTAGAAGCAGGCAGTGTTTGTCTGTGGGAGGGGGCTTACACTGACGTACAGTCTAGAAGCAGGCAGCGGTTGGCAGTAGGGGAGGCTTAAACTGACAGACTGTGTTAGAAACAGGCAGTGGTGGGCAGTAGGGGAGGCTTACACTGACGGGCAGTCTTAGAAGCAGGCAATGGTTGTTGCTAGGGGAGGCTTAAAATGGCGGACAGTGTAAGAAGCAGACAGTGGTTGGTAGTAGGGGAGGCTTAAACTGATGGACAGTGTAAGAAGCAGGCAGTGGTTGGTAGTGGGGAGGCTTACACTAACAGGCAGTTTGAAAAGCAAGTAGAGGTTGGCACTAGGGTAGGCTTACACTGACAGGCAGTGTGAGAAGCAGGCAGTGGTTCGCAGTAGTGGTTCTTACCCTGATGGGCAGTGCTAGAAGCAGGCAGTGGTGGGCAATAGGGGAGACTGGCGGGCTGTGTTAGAAGCAGGCAGTGGGGGGCAGTGGGGGAGGTTTGCTCTGACGGGCAGTGTTAGAAGCAGGCAGTGGTGGACAGTAGGGGAGGCTTACGCTAGCTGCCAGTCTTAAAAGTAGACAGCGATTGTCAGTAATGGTGGTGTGCTCTGACCGGCAGTCTTAGAAGAAGGCAGTAGTTGGCAGTAGGGGAGGCTTAAACTGACAGACTGTGTTAGAAGCTGGCAGTGGTGGGCAGTAGGGGAGGCGTACACTGACGGGCAGTCTAAGAAGCAGGCTGTGGTGGGCAGTAGGGTTGGCTTAGACTGATGGACAGTCTTAGAAGCAGGCAGTGGGTGAAGTAGGGGAGGCTTACACTGACGGCAATTTTGGAAGCAGTCAGTGGTGGGTAGTAGAGGAGGCTTACACTGACGGGCAGTGTTAGAAGCACGCACTGGTTGGCAGTGGGGGAGGTTTGCACTGACGGACAGCAGGCAGTGGCTGGCAGTGGGGGAGGTTTGAACTGACGGACAGTGTTAGAAGCGGGCAGTGGTGGGCAGTAGGGGATGCTTAGACCGATGGACAGTCTTAGAAGCAGGCAGTGGTTGGCAGTGGGGGAGGCTTACACTGACGGGCAGTTTTAGAAGCAGGCAGTAAGTGAAGTAGGGGAGGGTTAAACTGACGGGCAGTTAGAAGCAGGTAGTGGTGGGCGGGGGGGGGGGGGTTTGCAGTTGTGAATGATGTCCCTGGTTGGCAGTGTTACAAGCTGGTGCTGTTTTGTAGTGTAAGAAGTTGGCACTGGTTGGCACTGACAGAAGCTGACACTAGTTGTAGGTGTGGCAGGATGGCACGGGTGGGCACTGGGGAAGGCTGCACTCCTGGAGTGTGTTAAGGGATAGCACTGGTGGGCAGTAACAGAAACCCGCACTTCATTGTTTTTTTTTTTTACTTTCATTTTTATATAGCGCAAACATTATCTGAAGCTGCCAGAGTGCTTTACGGTAGAAATATGTCCTTATGTGGATAGTTACAGAGGTTTAAAGAATTACCAAATATAGTTACATAAGTTCTAGAATTACAGAATTTCAAAAGGAAGCAAGTTATATACAGCAGTGACACAGTAGGTATATGCGGCAGTGAAACATTTGTAAGCACATGATTGTAACTGTAGTTGTATTTATATAGCGCTTACTAGACCTCATGAGGCGTCGAAGTGCCTTTTGGCGAGCAGCACGCTACTCCGGAACCCAAAAGGATTAGTGGTGGATTTGTATAGGGAAATGAGAGTTATTGTGAGCAGCGGACACATGAGTCTGTTAGATGGATTGAGTTGGGTAATCGAAGGATAGAAGAGGGAAGGGTCTAGAAAGTGTTTATTTGGAGATCACAGCAGTAAAATGAGGCTTGGAATGAGTAAAGGAGAGATGGAGAAGGGAAGAGTCTCTAGATAGGGATTAGGGAAATCATAGCAGTAAAATGAGGTTAGGGATGAGTCAAAGGACGATGAGGGAAGGTTTTAGAAAGGGTTGTTTGGGAGATCATAGTAGCAAAATGAGATTTGGGGTGAGCCAGCAGGGATAGAGGAGGGAAGAGTCTAGAAAGGGTTATTTGGCGATCATAGTAGTAGAATGAGGTTTGGAATGAGTCCGACAGTGGATGTAGTGGCGGCAGTGCAGATCAGTGCTGGGAGGTGAGTCAGCATGTCCTCACTGGAGGGGAATTGGCTGCAATGACTCAGCTAAAGTATCCTTGAAGCAGGAAGGCTTTTAGTTCCGTTTTGAGCGAGGTAGTGGTGCGAAGGTTTGGAGATAGTGAGTCCCTAATTCTTGCTGCAGCACCCAAGAAGGATTGCATGAGTCATTCCTTTTCAAAGGTTGGGGGTTCTAGCAGTAATGGTGTGGTGAATCGCAATGGCCTAAAATGCCCTGAAAGCGCGATGTTGTCCGCCAGGTAACGGGTAAAGGGTGTGGTCGGCCATATATAGGGTGACCAGGCATCCCGGATTTGCTGGGGCAGCCCCAGGTCTTCACGAGCTGTCCTGGCATATTTCAGAAAATGTAGCTCATGTCTCAGTTTTTAGAGAGGGTCGACTGAAAACGGGGGGCGGTGACTTTATGTTTTTCAAAGCAGGGGATTACAGCTGTTATTAGTGTTGTGTCCGGTACCGGACTGATAAGGACGGCGGGAGGTAGATGGGCAGCATGCACTCCGGGATCCGGAGGGATATAAAACACACACCTACGCTTGGTAGTGCGCTTCGGTGCACTGACCCGGATCATCCGGTCCAGCCCCCATTTATTTACTAGGGCCCTTCCGGGTCACAGACGGGACCACCCTCGCGTAAGCGTGGGGGTGTTCCCTTGAACATAACATTCCTCCTTTATCATGGCACAACAAACAAAACACATCACCGGTTGGAAAACTGCTCCAGTTCAAAAAGAGAGAGAGAGAGAGAGAGAGAGAGAGAGAGAGAGAGAGAGAGAGAGAGAGAGAGAGAGAGAGAGAGAGAGAGAGAGAGAGAGAGAGAGAGAGAGAGAGAGAGAGAGAGAGAGAGAGAGAGAGAGAGAGAGAGAGAGAGAGAGAGAGAGAGAGAGAGAGAGAGAGAGAGAGAGAGAGAGAGAGAGAGAGAGAGAGAGAGAGAGAGAGAGAGAGAGAGAGAGAGAGAGAGAGAGAGAGAGAGAGAGAGAGAGAGAGAGAGAGAGAGAGAGAGAGAGAGAGAGAGAGAGACAAGAGAAACGGGAAAAACACTGCATTTCTGTTCTCTAGTCCATTACAAAACCTCTCAGTCGAGACGACACCGTTGGATTGGCTCTGAGATGATATCTGTGTCCACCTCGACCTTCGCTCGCCTCTCTACGGCTTTCTGCTCCAGCCGCCCCTGGCGAATGTTCCACAACTGCCCCAGGCAGTGAGGGGACTGGCCCTGGTGAACCACTCTCCTCGTCAACATCGTCGCCCGTCGGGTCGCCACCCTCAGGCTCTGGCACCATCCCACTTGGTTGGGCCGGGCACCGGTATCTTTTGAATTGGGAGATGTTCCTGGTGACTGTCTCATGGCCCCTCTGGGCAGTGACCATCGTGCCCTTAACTGTCTGGATCACCCAGGGCTCCGGTTCGAACGGAAGGGAGAACTTCCCTCGTGGATGTCGATTTTTCACCAGCACCCGTTCACCGGCCACCAACGCGTTGCTCCTGGCATGGCGCCTCTGGGACATTCGGTCATTCTTGGCCCGCCTCTGTCGGAGGCGTGCGGATACTTGACGATACACAGGCAAGGATGGTGTCACTTGGGGAAAAACATCATTCAGCACCCGTTGATTGCACAGGGAACCAGGGCTGGCCATGGTGGTTGAGTGAGGCGTAAGTCTGTATTCCTTTACGAAGTTGTACAGGGCACACTCCATGTTCTGCTCTCGAGACATTGCTATCCGGAGCACTTTGTTCAGGGTGCGCATGAAACGCTCGGCCTCACCATTAGCCTGTGGCCACCGTGGTGTGATCTTTACATGACGGACACCTCGTGATCGGAGGTATTCAGAGAACTCATGGCTGGCGAATGGCGGACCATTGTCCGTGCGTAGCTCCTTGATTAGCCCATGGCTGGCCATAATTTTCTCGAACCGAGGTATGGTGTTGCTCGCCGTAATGGAGTCCAGTACTTCAACCTCGGGATATTTTGAGAAATCGTCAATGACAACAAGCATGTGTCGGCCATCCGGTAGGCTCCCAAAATCGGCACTCGCCCGGTGCCACGGGTGAGGAGGGATATCTTCCGTCACGATTGGGGCCGGCGGATCCGCTGGGCCTACCGCTTGGCAGAGCGCGCAAGACCGGACTGTCCTCTCCACCACACTGTCCAGATCAGGGAACCACACCTTGCTCCTCAGACGGGATTTTGTCTTGACTACCCCTTGGTGCGCAATGTGAGCTAAATCCACCACTCGCTGTTGTAATGACCTGGGGATAACCAGACGCGTGCCTCTCATCAGACATCCTTCGGGGGACACGGCCAATTCAGACCGGACGTTGTGAAGAGCCCTTAACGCCAGTTGTGCATCATCCGTGCGGTGTGTCAGGTTCTCCAACAGGGAGTGCCACCTTCCTGATCCAATCGCGGAGATCACCAACTCCCAGCAGTCATCCTGTTTGGTCGCCTCCAGGATGTCCTCGAGCCTGATGGGCAGGGGTCGGGAGCGTTCCACCACCAGCCTGACATACTCCTCCGTCTCCTGCGCTTCAGACTCCTCTTCTCGGGTAACTGGCCGGGCATGTCTGGAGAGGAAGTCCGCGGGGTTTTTTGTCCCCGGGCGGTAGACCACTTTGAATTGATATTCCTGCAGCTGCAGGATCCACTTTTCGATTCTCGGGGGTGGTTTAGACGACACGCCCATGAAGAGAGGAATCAGCGGTTTGTGATCAGTATGGACCGTGAATGGCTGCCCATATAGGTAGAGGTGGAAGTGACGACACCCCCAATGTATCGCAATCGCCTCCTTTTCGATGTGGGAGTATCTTTGCTCAGTTTCTGTCAGAGCCCGGCTCGCGTAGGCAACCGGGGCCCATTCCCCGTCCAGTTGCTTCTGGGACAATACAGCACCCAAACCGATGGGACTGGCATCCACCGACAGTTCAGACTCCCGGGTGGGGTCAAAGTACGCTAGGGTGGTTTCGGCGGACAGAGCGTGTTTGGTGTCTTGAAAAGCCTTCTCTTGGCTGGGGCCCCATTCCCAGGTTGCGGCGTTTTTCGTGAGGTCCCGTAGAGGTGCTGTTAGATTCGTGAGATTCCGGATGAAGCGACCACAGTAGGTGACCATGCCCAGGAAGCTTCTCACTCCGGTGACTGTGGTCGGGGCCGGTGCCGTCTGGATGTCTCGAACTTTGGCAGGGTCGGGCGACACTCCTTGTTGCGAAAAGTGATACCCAAAAAACGCTATCTCCTTTTTTAGGAATTCGCACTTCTCGCGATGCAACGTGAGGCCACTGTCCTGGAGTCTCCGGAACACGCATCGTAGGCAGTTCATGTGTTCCTCCAGAGTCGGCGCATGTACAAGAATGTCATCACTGACATTTATGACTCCACTGAGGCCAGCCAACACCCCTCTGATGGTATCCTGAAACACTTCCGCCGCGCTGGACACCCCGAAGCTGAGGCGCTTGTAGCGGCGCAGGCCCACATGGGTGGAGAAGGTGGTTATGGCTCTTGACTCGGGGTCCAGCAGGAGTTGATGGTAGCCCGCCCGAAGGTCCATCTTCGAGAACCAGCGCGATCCGCTGACCTCCGCAACGATGTCGTCGACAGTGGGCGTCAGATGGCGTTCCCGCTTGATGGCGTGGTTCGGCAGACGCATGTCCACGCATATCCGGACTTCACCTGGTTGCTTTGGTTTCCGGGCAATCACAATGGGGGAGACCCAAGGGGTTGGTCCGTCCACTCTCTCAATGATGTCAGCAGCCTCCAATTTCCTTAGCTCCTCTTCAACCTTGGGCCGCAGATGAAACGCTACTCTCCGATGCTTGAGAGCAACTGGTTGTACCGATTGGTCTATGTGCAGCCGCACCAGGTGGTCCTTCAGGCATCCGATGCCGTTGAACAGGTCTCGAAATTCTTCCACCAATGACTCGACATCCTCCAGGTGCACAGCGAACGCAAAGACCACCAGTTGCAGGTGTTCCGCCGTACGACAGCCCAACAGCATCCCCGTACCCTCCTTGGTGACGTACACCTTGGTGCGGACGGAGTTGGCCTCGTGGGCAATGTCGGTGGTGAAGACGCCTACCACAGTGAGTGGTGTGCCGGAGCCATAAGCAAACACCTGTATGGACGTTGGCTTCAGGACGGGCTGAGTTGGGAAGGATTTCAGCATGGACTGGGCCATTATGTTAATGGACGCACCTGTGTCGATCAGCACCGGCGTTAGATACCCTGCAATCTTGACGTGACACTTCGGTGCCCTTCGTCTCGGACATCCATCAGGCTGTAAAGCGTGAATTACATGGACCGTGCCTTCGTCCTCATCGTCATCCATGTCGTCTTCCTCAGTTTCGGGTGGAGGGGCATCCACCGCATTGACCTGCCGACTCTGTTGCCGCTGACGTCCCGCCGACCGGCACACTTTGGCTAGATGGTTCAGACGACGACATGCCGAACACCTTTTCCCTTGCGCCGGGCATACACCTTGGTGTGGGTACGGGCCTCCGCACATGTAGCAGGTACGGGACGATGATGGTGGTGTTCCGTGTTCCGGCTTCTTTTTGGACGTTTTCTTCGGGGTAGTCGCCACCACCGCGTTGACTGGCTCTGTTTTCACTTGACGTTGAAGGGCCGTTTCCATGTGTGCGGCGCGCACCTTGGACAATTCCTTGGATCGGCCCATGGTGAGAATATCCGCCATGGAGATTCCGGGCAGTTCGAGGACTCTTTCTCGCAACTTCACGGACGAACAGCCTTGGATGAATTGCGCCCGCAACTCGTCATCTGTGTCCGGTAGAGTACAGGTGCTAGCCAGTTCTTTCAAACGAGCATAGAATGTATCAACAGATTCCTCGGGTTGTTGCCGTGCTTGGCGCAGGAGGAAACGTTCGTAATCTGGATTCGCTAGGGGCTCAAAATGCGCGGTCAGGGCCGCTTTGAGTGTGGTGTAGGTGTAGGGAGGACCGGTTTCCACCACGGACTTGGCCAAACGGTGAACTGCAGCACCACCCAGATGCAGGAGCATGGGCCGATGTCGTTCAGGCTTGAGGCCGACCGCGGCAAAATAATTCTCCAGGCGCTCCAGCCACTCTTTCCACTTGGCCGCCTGGGCGGAAGGCGGGCCGTCCACAATGAACGCTTCCACCGGGGACACCGTCGTCATCTCGGCACTGACTGGTGGATGCAGATCTTGAAGACGACAGATGAGGCGCTTCAGGGGGTTGACACGGTCACAAACGGCCAAAACTCCGCACTTCTGGCGCAGGCCGCGGCAAAAATGCGGCCTCCAGGCACCCAGCAGCCAGGCCACAGGGACCAGGCGTCGAGCGTCGATGAGCACACTCCACGTGGCACCAGGCGGCAGCAGGTAAGACCCCCTGGGCAGGAATCAGCAGACACGGGCCCCCTCCTTCGCACCGCAGCCTCGCCGCTACACCGATGCTACCACCACAGCCAGCACACCACAGCAGGGACACTGACAGCAACTGACCGTGAGGAGTGGGCTGTAGGGGCGCGTCCTCCAATGCAGCACACGATGGGGCGAAACCAGGCAGCAGGCCGGTCGATGTGGGCGCTCCCACGCGCGCGTGGTGCAGGACGGCAGTAGTGACGCTGGCCGGGGACCGGGAGAAGACAGGAAGGCGGCCGGAACAGGCCGCGCGTATATGCACGCACGTGCGAAGATGAGCGTTCCGTGTGGCGGCCGCCACCGGAGCGGGTCAGGCAGCGAGGATCCAGCCGTCGGGGAGCGAGAGTCCGGAAGAGACCCCCTCGTCGCCAGTTGTTGTGTCCGGTACCGGACTGATAAGGACGGCGGGAGGTAGATGGGCAGCATGCACTCCGGGATCCGGAGGGATATAAAACACACACCTACGCTTGCTAGTGCGCTTCGGTGCACTGACCCGGATCATCCGGTCCAGCCCCCATTTATTTACTAGGGCCCTTCCGGGTCACAGACGGGACCACCCTCGCGTAAGCGTGGGGGTGTTCCCTTGAACATAACAATTAGGAAGCAATGTAATTAACAGGCATGCTGTTGGGCTTAAAAAGGGCATTTTACTTCTGCTCTGACTGCCTCTTCGGTAGTTCTCTGGTGAGGAGCGCTGTCATTCTGTGCACTTGATTGAAGCAACATTTTAGTCCTTTTTCGATTTCTGTGAAATGTCCTGGTTTTTGGCTGTAAAATTGTGGTCACCCTAGCCCTGTAGGTGATGCAAGTGGCTCTAACAGGCTCTGTTCGAAGCTGGCACTGATTAACAGTGTCAGGGGCTGGCTGCGGCTTGCAGGTTCCATCAGTGCGCCACCAACACGTCAGTCAGTCTAAAGGGTTACAGCCGGATGGGCGGATTTTTTAATTCCGCCGGCGGAAATGGAGGAATGCAGTAATTCCATTGCTAATAAATTCGCTCCGCCGGCGGAATTAATCAGTACTACACGAAATCAGGTAAATATTGGCGCACTCACTGGAAGCAGCGTTAGAAGCTTAACCAAGGCGCACTTTACGTATCACCAGGAGGTGGCAGGAGAGAGCTTTGTTCCAGTGACAGGCGCGCACAATGTAGCGCATTGGGTGATTTGTTTTTGTCTTTACCCTACCAAGTAAATGGCACTCATTTATTGTCGAAATCATGCTGCTAATATACTGTGGGGCATATTTACAAGCCCCTTGCGCCACTTTTGCGTCATTTTTGAACTGAGAAAAGTGACGTAAGAGTGGTGCAAGGGGCTTGTAAATAAGCCCCTATGTGCCTCATTTACCAGCCCATTGCCCCATCGGTGCGTCACTTTTTTTGGTGCGCCCGTGGCGCAGTGTGCCCACCCATATTTACAAGGCCACATGATAAAGTCACCGTGCTGACTTTCATGGCCTTGTATATATGGCCCCTTTCTGGCATTACTCTGCATGAAAGGGGCGTCCCATGGGTGTTGTTGTGGTGTTTCCACCTAAAACCCATGGAATCGGACACATTCCCAGATTCTACAAGGTTTTGTACACCTGGGAATGAGCCACAATCCTACACCACCCCGTAGGAGAGGCACTAAGAGAATAGATACTTTTATGTATAATGCTGCTTTATGCCATCAAGATTGCTTTTGTGCAGGGATATGTCCCTTCCTGCACAAAAACAATCAACCCCACGACGCAGGCACCCTTGCACTATGGTGCAAGGGTGCCTGCCCTGCCACATGACAGCCAATTGTGTGCCAGCGTAGGGGAAAGCACACGGATGCATTTGTTAATACGACGCGTCCAAGTGCTTTGAAAATGACGCAGCTCAGCACAGCACAATGGCTTGTGGCGCCGTGCTGCGTCTTTTTCTTGTAAATGAGGCCCGAATTCAGTGAAAGTTCAAAGCCTTATAATGATCGAAAGGAAGCAGAACAGGGAAAGTTCCCGCCTCCAACAAGATGAGAAGCTGTCCGGCAAGCCAACAGCCACAACAGACTGCTTCTCAGCGTCAAGGTGGTAGGTGGCAGATGAACACGTACCTGGGCATGCTGCCAGCTTTTCAGAGCTGCGTGCAGGCCATTTATAGATTAACAACCAAGACTGGGGGGGGGGATATTGTATAATTAATGTGCGTGGTACAGGAGACGGGGTATTATCGCCAGCAGTACCACATGTTTGGCTGCACTTCCAACACAGAATGTGATATCCGGGTTATTACCACATTACATATGTTATTACCACATTGGTTTACTACACCAATAGCACCCCAATGTACGTGATTGGAGGGAGCAGTGAGGCTGAACATCAAGTAACCCAGTCTAGTGTGTGCACCAGTGGCCGAGGCCTCTCAACAGGCTGATAAAGGAGGCATGGACAAACTATGCTACCTGCCCCTCACCAGGAAGAAATAAAGAAAGAGCACTAATCAGAGCCGGCCTCTTCCTTCACATCAAGCCCATTGGCACAACGTGAAGCATGACTTGTCAGAGGCACCCTTCATTCCCAGGAGTCTTAAGGTGGCTTGGAATAGAGAGGAGGAGAAGAGAGGGGGAGATCGAGAGGGGTGGGGTAACAGAGGGAGAAGAGAATTCAAGAGGAGAAACTAGAAAGTGGAGATAGCTTGAACTGCCACATTTCTGGAACAGGAGCCAGTGCAGCTGCTTTTGTGGGGGTGATGTGGGTATGTCGCTGGAGGTCCAGGATGACTCTGATGGCGGAGTTCTGGATGGTCGAGTCTTTGGAGGAGGTGGGCTGGTATTCCTGCATAGAGTGCATTGCCGTAGTCCAGTCTGCTCGTGACAAGGGCCTGGGTGATGATGCGCCTTGTGCCCTGGGGGAGCCACTTAAAGATCTTGCGTAGCATGCGCAGGATGAAGAAGCAGGAGGATGTGACGGCGTTGACTTGTGAGGCCATGGTAAGTTTATTGTCAAGGATGATTCTGAGGTGTCTGGTAAGCTGGTGGGGGCCCTGAGTGTACTGTCTTCATGATGGAGGTCATGTCCTGGTGGGTGAGTTGGCTTTAATCCGTTAGCTGGGCGATTGGCCTGCTGGGGTGGTTGATGATGTCAGACAGTTTGGGCTGAGGGTTGAAGTTTCTGTAGACCAGGGCTTCTTGTTGTGGAAGAAGTCAGCAAGGCTGTCACAGAGTTCTTGTGAAGGGGTGACTTTGTTGCCGTGGTAGAGGGGTTAGAACATTCCTTGGGGTTGTTGGGGCTGACTTCAATTTCTACTGTGAGGGCACTTTTCTTTGTTTTCCACAGTTGGTGGTGGTAGTGGTAGATGCAGTTGTGTAAGTAGTTCTATCGCTGGCGTTTCTGCTGGGTCTCCATCTCCTCTCTGGCTGTTTGCTGTGGCGTTTGGAGTCCCTGAGGTCTTCAGTGTACCAGCTAGCTTGCATGTTGGTTCTTCTGTGTATGGTGTGTTTGACCTGTGCGTGGGTGATGCCTAGTTTGTGATCCAGGTGCTGACGTTTCTGACGCTGAGGTCCAGGTTACTGGTGTTTTCTGGTTAGTTGGATATGAGCGTGTTGGTCCAGTCTGCTTCTGGGACTTTTCTCCAGCTGCGGCCAGGTTCACTGGGCCTTGCTGGGCTGGGGGCCTGTGAAGTGGTAATGCTGAAGTAAACCGTCCAGGTAAGCTGGGTGGTGTGGCTGTATGGAATGGAGGAATTAACTTAAACTTCACAGGAGACGACTTGAAAATGGAGGGGTGAAGTGTGGAGGGTCTCAGCCTCCTTCCATGTACCAAATCGTAGAGCAAGAGGGGGTGTGTATGTGGGTAAGTGTGTTGGGGGTTTGTCCAAATTTGGGCAGGGAAAGCATGTTTTTATCCTGGATAAAAAATGGCACCCATTTTGCTTAGAGGTCTAGTTTCTTGCCCATGCAGCATACCTACTTTCCTTTTCCATTGCACCTTTCTCAAATGTTTGTGCTCCGGCCTGTGTCTATTAAACCCTTTTTAATCTCTGTAGAACAGGACCCGGGCGTAAGCTTCATAATGTTGGTCACCGAGGCCTTGCCAAACTGCTTTATATGATGAAAAAAGCTATTTCTGAAATGCCTCCTCCTTTTAGGTTCTGGATCTTAATTTGGACATTGAACTCTAGGAAACATTAAGGCCTCTCAAAATTGTTTTCAGTTGCAAGATCTCATAAGGCACTGGCAGTGATCCGGACGGCAGGAGCTCCACCCAGAACCATCATCCCAGGCTCCTGCATTGCAGTGAGTCCATCCTACAGAGTGGCAGGAATTGGAGGATGGCACAATATGCCCCTCGCATAATAATACACCTGAAGATACAACATATTTCCATATTACACACAACAGGCGCAACAACAATACCATTCTTTTGAGGCCGTAAAGAAAAGATTGAAGGAGACGTTGTTGAGGAACCTGCTCCTTTTCCTGGAGATGCTCAGAGTGGTCAAAGACAGGAGCACTTCTTCATGTCACCATATACGGCCTGTCACTGGCTAGATGGATGGGGACCCTAGTGGTCGCAGCCAGCGACTTGCCAATCATTAGAAAGAGGGCCCGCAACAGAGAGTGTGGTACTTTAAAATTTGGGACCGCGTAGGAGGCAGGGCCCTACCCCTGTCTATTCCGGTATTAGCGAACCGCGAATGGTCAATGCGGTATGTACAAGTGCTCTGTATAACATTTCATCGATAAATGCACTATGTATACGATGTTACACATTGACTTCGTGGGTTCCATCTTGGAGCGGTGGCCATCTTATGGTTGCCCTCACATAGGCTACACATTACGAACAAGTACGGGCCTTTAGAACACATGTGCCTTCCATTTGACTTCTCTGTGACCTGTGCAGCTTGGCTCCGCTGCCCCAGGTCAGTCCGGTCTCACGAGCTCCCCGTCCTACGGCCACCTGTGATTAGCACACCATAAAGCCCTTTCATCCCACACAAGCCTCGGGCTAATCTCTTTCACACCTGACTCTTCCTGCTTTATGGCTTGTTTTACAAACAGGAGATGCCCGTGTTTCTTGGGGCCTGCTGATATCTGATGTGGGATCTGAGCCTCGCTGGGTGAATAATTGTGGGCTGGCTTAACTGGAATGTGGGATGGTCATCATGACTCTGCCTTTTCGTTTGTAATGAATACATGTGAATGACCATATCGTAAAACGAGGAATGTGTGCCTGAAGCATGATATTTTGTATTTAAGGAGAAGCCAGTTTCTGTAAGTTTAAGCAGTCTCCTGAGAACATACATTGTGTTGTACTTCTCGGATACCTGTAATTGGTCTGCAGCCAATAAACTGATCTTTGACTTCACCCAGAAGACTCTGTGTTTCTGTGGGTCTGAAACAGGAAGAACTCGAAGTCTTAGGGTGTGTTCCCCTGCACCGCTGGGTTCTAAAAACCCAGTACTTCAGTTGGCGTCCAACTCGGGGCGATTTCAGCGGTACCGGTCCAAGCCAGAGGTTCGTGAGGAGCTTCGTGTGGAAATTCCGGAGGAAGGCCGCCACTTCATCGACCCCTGCATGTCGACGTGGTCCGAAAGTCTTTTCTGCGAGGTTCTCCGCGTCCCGACGGCTACGAAGGACTGCTGCCCTGATTAATCGCCCTGTTTTGGACCCTTGACGATTTTGGTAGAGTGAAAAAATCGAGAGAGTCTTCTGGTGACGCCATTGATCATCGATATTCAGTTAAGTATAAGTGGAGCGTCTCCCAGTTTGTGTGGTATCCTTCGGGAATTTGGTATCCTTCGGGATCGCTTTGATTTGGAACTTGCAAGTGCCAAAGCCAGAGGACTCGTGTATTCACGAGACTATCGTATTCGATAATCCTTTGAAGTTTGAAACTAGACTAGTGAGCGAAGATGCCTGGTTCTAGTGTATTTGGAAGATTGTTTTGTTTGGGTTGTAGAAGGGATTCCCAATTAGAGGATTCATGTCAGGTTCCTCCAATTGGAACTCCAACTTATGAGCTTTATGTAAAACATGGCGTGGGCCCCATTGCATATAATGAAGTATGGATCCGATACACCAGAAAGGACGGTGTTTTAAAATGGCCCCAAAATGGTAGTTTCGATTCAGATATTTTAGATAATTTGGACGTTAAGTTGTTTAAAAAGAAAGCCCGGCCAGCGATGTTTGATTCTTTCCGCCTATGGCGAAAGGAAGCCAAACAGAAGGAAATTAAGCTAGCGAAAAGGAATAAGAGAGAAAAAGGTATGTCAATGATGCAAGCAGCTGTGCAATTTAAAGATAATCAGGAGGAACAAATGAATGAACAGTTACATAAACAGCGCAAACTAGGGATCGATAAATGTTACCCAGTTTTGTCACCCCTAGTACAAGATGAGACAAAAGAGAAAAAAAAGGATTGCCTAATGTCCCATTTGCTAAGTTCACCACCCCCGTATGCGCAAAATGCCACAGCGCCTCCGCAGCTCGTGAATGTGCAGCCTCCAGTTAATATGCCGCAAGCCTTCCCACAGCCGCCAGCTCCTCCTCAGCTGGCTCCTATCCCTACAGTGCAGCCCTCTCAAGGGCCGCCAGTTTTGTTACCTGTTGCCCCCGCGCTTCCTGCGACTTTGCCTAGTACATCAGCTGCCTCCCCTGGCGCTCTTTCTTACACTACCCAGGTACCTGTATCTGCATCCTCTTTTCTTCCCTCTGTCTTTCCCCCCGTTTTCACCTCAACTTCTCCTTCAGCATGACAACGTCTAGCTAATGTAGTTACTGTTTAATGTCACCTCTCTTTGGGTCATCTAGTGTGACCCCTGGTTTACAACGTAAGCAATTGCGCAGTCAGCTGCCTGGTCCTGAAGAGAAGGAGGTGTTAGATCATCTGGCGCGTAGGTGGATTGGTTTCCCTTCACTCTATGAGGTGGAATCAGTTGTTAACGTTTTTCATCAATGGGATGCCCCCAAACAGAGGTATGTCTTTGACAAAATGTGTGAATGCCTCTGTGAGGAATTGGAGGATCATGGTTCAAACACAATCCCGCAGGAATTGTGTTGAGTGCGATTTGATTTTGAAACAGGTACAATTGTGGGTCGCGATGTAGATAAAGCGGTTGCGACTTTACTGTCCTTCAGAAATGGCGATTGTCAGCAATCATTGTTCGAACAGGAATTCCCTGTGGGGAAAAAGGTAAAAGCGCGCCAATATCCGATGCGTGAGGTTCCTCCAGTTTGGAGACCTGCTGATCTAAATGCTAATCCAGCTGTTCCAGCTCATTTTCAGCGTGTTTGGGTGCATGTCCCTTGGAAACGATCTGAAGTAATAGTGCTTAAACAGACATTGCCTGACCCCCGTAAGAACCCTGCAGGATATTATAAGGAGTTATCAAAAACTGCAGACTCGTGTGTCATGAATCTGGCTGACATAGATATGTTGTTCGGGAGTGTGGTTCCACAGCCTTTATGGGGATCCATTCGTAATACGGATCATGCTGCTGAACTAGGGGGCACATGGGCTAATATCGTTGCTGCACACACTAGACAAGATGGTGGCGCGAAGCCTGACCCTTTGGTAGCAGAACTCCCTGGTAGAATTATTACATACATGAAAACTTTAATGCCCGCGATGCGCGTGAATTGGGATAAACTATCTGCATGCAAGCAGAAGAAAGATGAAACAGTGTCTGATTTCTTTACAAGGTTTGAAGAAACGTTTATCGACCACAGTGGTCAAGACATGAGTACTGAAGGTGGCCAACGGTTATTTGT
This sequence comes from Triturus cristatus, assembly GCF_964204655.1. Taxonomy (NCBI): domain Eukaryota; kingdom Metazoa; phylum Chordata; class Amphibia; order Caudata; family Salamandridae; genus Triturus; species Triturus cristatus. The sequence goes on along the minus strand of NC_140592.1, from coordinate 27,367,280 downwards.
GGATACATTTGTGCAGAATCTACTTCCCGAGTTGTGTAAGACATTAAAAGATTTAGAAAGTTCTTGGGCTGTTTCCTCTTCAGCGCAAATACTGGCTACTGCACAGTATTACGAAAATAGAGATAAAGACGAGAAGGATAGAAGAGACAAGAAAACGAAAGAATTGAAAACGAAGGTCCTCTTGCAGCAGGCTTATCCGCCACGTGGAGGACAGAATAATTATAGGCAAACCCAAGGTATCTATCAGCAACCCCAACAGTCTCAGAATAACAGCAGATGAATGGGTATTATCAACCACGTATCCCTATAGGTCCCAATCAATGTTCATATTGCAGAGAGGAAGGTCATTTTAAGTATAGTTGGCCTAAATTAATGCAGCGTACTAATAATGCGTATGGCGCCAGAGGTAGAGGTGGTCAGCAAGCTCCTAGAGGTAGAGGGCGTGGAAATGTTCCCCAGAACGTGCGTCCTCTTCCGCCTCAAAATACGATAAATAGCTTTGATCAGCAAGCCAATGCTACTGGTAATACAGCTCAGTACTATAATAATGATTATTATGTTGAAGACGACAATGTGGAAGGTAATGATTACTAGGACAGCCATAGACAGGGAGAGGGAGTTGTTTCAGTGCCAGTGGACCAGAGTGGACCGTATGTTAAGGTGACTACAGCGGGTATAACAGAGCCCTTTCTGCTGGACACTGGTGCTGCAAAGATTTCAATCATGCATTCAAAACTCCCTGGCGCGCCTTTGTCTGGCGAAATTAATGTTTCAGTAGGTTTCTCTGGCGCCCCAGTTAGGAACCCGATTTCTAGTCCTATGCCACTTTCTGTTGGACCTTGTGAGTTAAAAGCACCCCTTATCCTAACGACAGGATGTGGTGAAAATCTGCTAGGGTTGGATTTGTTAAAAAGATTGCATGCAACACTATATTGTTCTCCCTCAGGAGTACAACTTACATTGGGTAAGGAAGTGATTTCCCCAATATATTTGTCAAAGAATGCATTGCCGCCTGAATTGTCATCCCTTCCGGATGTCCTTTGGGCTACTGGTCCCAATGATGTAGGTCTCTTGGAAATACCGCCATACGTGGTCACTTTAAAAGCCAATGTCAGATTGCCACGCATTCCCCAGTACAAGATCTCCAATGAAGGTCAGAAAGCATTGTTAGCAATTGTCAGCGATTTGATTAAAAAGGGTGTAATTGAAGAAACAAGAGGCAACATTTGCAATAGTCCTGTTTTACCTGTCTTAAAATGAACGGACCCTTCACAGCCACCTTGTTGGACAGGCCACATGAGGGGCTTGCTCCCCCCCCCCGCATGACAAGGCCCGAGCCCCGGACTCCCAGGTGTTACCCACAAGGGAAACCCACACCCCGTCTCCCAACGGAACTCCTGCCCCCCGGACATCCATGTATCATGGGGCCGAACCACTACCGGCTCCCCCGGCCGGATCAGCCACCATCTTGGACACTGCGCCACGAGGCCGCGTGGCCTCAGCCCGACCCTAACCCTGGGCTTGGCCCGGCCCCGACATCCCGGCACCACCATCCACCCAGGAGGTGAACGGACCACTTGGCCGGTCAATGGGAGAAAGAAGTGTCGATGGCTCTCCCCCGCCAGGTGCCGATCGCCCTCCAGCTCCCCCAGGCGCTGGCTCCACCCCTGCTGGGTGTCTGGACTCCCTCATCCCGGACCTCCCGACCTCCAAGTGCGAGGGTCCGGACATCAAAGGGCGCCAGACCTATAACTAGGGCGGCTCCAGAGCAGGAAGGCAGTTGTATCCTGGAGTCGAGAGACACCGAGAAGAACTCAGCCTTGACGGACTACCGGCGCTGCCGTAGCCCTACCTTGTGAACTATCGTCCTGCCTGCTGGCGCTGCCGCGGCCTTCTGTATCCTCCTTCCTCGTCGGGACCTGCTGGCGCTGCCGCGGACCGTTGCAACAACACCTTCATCGGGACCTGCTGGCGCTGCCGCGGACCGTGTAACGACCACCTTCACCGGGACCTGCTGGCGCTGCCGCGGACCGTGTAACGACCACCTTCACCGGGACCTGCTGGCGCTGCCGTGGCCCGTCCAAGCTAGAACATCGAGCTCGAGGATTGTGAGCTATCCACCATTCCATCTCAGCTACCAGATTGGTAATCAGACTGTCCCGCTACCCCCTTTCCCCAACCAAGAGACTAGAATCGAGGGGACCCCTGAGTCCAGACCTCCTTGTACCATTCCATCGTACCTTAAGAAATCGCTTATAAAGAACGTTAAATCCTATCCTTGTGTGGTGTATATCTGTGGGGGGGAAGTTACTCATCTGTACGATCGCTGGAGACGGCTCTCCCCGGAGACCTCTCCCCTTGTCCTCGGCCGACCCTCCCGGTCCGTCTAACATTGGTGGCCAGCGGCGCGATCCGAATCAACGCGTAATCGTACAGAGAGTAGCTCACCCCACGACAAAACCACGATGTCAACCAAAGAGAGCGGATCCACCGAGAAATTCCAGATGGATAAATTGGAAGAGTATAGCCATCGCGAACTGAAACAATTCTGCATGGAACTAGGCATTGCTACCACCGGCCTGAGTACCAAAGACGATCTTAAGCACGCCATTGAGTCGTGGGCGGAAACCGGGGTCGCCGGATCCCCAGACCAAAACGGTGCAGCATTGGAGAGGAACGCCACGGCTCCCGAAGAGCGAGGAACGGGCCTCTCGCAGGAAGAGATCCAAGAAAGAGAAAAAAACAGATTACATGAATTGGAAATGGCACGACTCAAAATGGACGGTGAACTAAAATTAGCCGAGCAAAAACTGAACCTAGAACATCTGCGGCTCCGAGAAGAACGGGAAGAAAAACAGAGGCAGAGAGAGCTCGAAGAAAAAAGACTAACATTCGAACACGAGCGCAAACTGGCAGAAATAGAACTACGGAAGCAGAACAAAGAACCGGAGGTGCCCGAGCGACCGCGCACCCCGGGAGCAACCGAAAAGAAAGTCCACATCCCCAAGGATGTTGTCCGAGAGTATGTCCGAGAGGACGACATACAACAGTGGTTCAAAGCCTACGAGATCGCCATGACCTCCCACCGGATCGATCGGAGTGACTGGGGAGCCGGCCTATGGGGGAGGTTCGTCAACGAAGGCCGCGATGCCCTACTGCAGCTCCCAGACCATCAGATGTCATCCTATGACCACATGAAGGCTGCCCTCCTCACCCGATATGGGCTCACACCCGAAATGTACCGCCAGAGGTTTCGGGACTGCACCCGGATCCCGGGTACAACGTGGGTGGAATATGTCAACTATTTCAGCCGAGCCTTCGAGGGTTGGATCAAGGGAAGCCACGTAACGACCTACGAGCAACTTTTTAACCTCATGGTGTGGGAGCACCTGTCTAACAACTGCTTCGTCGAGCTCCGGCAGCACCTCCTCGACAGTAAATTAACTGACCCACGGCAACTCGCCGCCGAAGCTGACCGGTGGGAAAGCACCCGAGTGGGCCGGAGAGGGCCACACGAGCAAAACCGGAACAACCAAGGTCAGCACCGTCCCCGAGGAGGAGGAGGAGGCCAGGGGCGAGGGAGAGACACCGTCCCGGCCACTCCCGCGGCCAGCACCCTGCCCCCGGCCGGCCGGGGCAACCCCCCCGATGCGCCCGGGGTTCCGAGCCAACGTCACGTGTCACCGATGCCAGCGAGTCGGCCACTACGCCAATGACCCGAACTGCCCGCAGAACCAAACGCCAAAACCCTGCCAGGTAGCTGCCGCCGCCCTGGGGGGAGAACAAATCTCCGAGGAACAAGAAGAATATGAGCAGGCACAACAGGAGTGGGAACCGGCCGCCATGGTTCTAGCGTGCCTAGGGGGAAAAGACCTGGTCCCGCGGGCTCCCCTACCCGCCAACACCAGAAAATATAGCCAGTGGGTGAACATTAATGGGCGCCGGGCCGAAGCCCTACGTGACACAGGGGCCAGTGTGACGGCCGTCCGCTGTCACCTGGTAAAACCAGAGCAGATCCTGCCGAACATTCTCTGCCCCGTCCGCTCAGCCGACAATTCCGAGAGTCTATGTCGGATGGCCTGCGTCCCCTTCGAATGGGAAGGGGTCTCCGGCATGTTGAAGGTGACGGTCCGGGATGATGCCCCCGTGGACTGTCTCCTGGGGAATGATCTTGAGAGTTCCCCGTGGGCCGCCGTCGAAAGAAGAGAGCACCTGGGGATGCTGGGCCTCCCGGACTGGGCGTGCGTGACCACCCGGTCCATGGCCGCCCGTGCCATCCCCCGACCAGAAGAACCAGAATGGCCTGCACCTCCTCCACCGATCGCTCCAGTAGAGGACACCGACGATACCGACCCCCCAGAGCCAACCCCCGAAGGGGTCGCCCAGCCCCAGGACCTTCCCGACCTGGCTCAGTGGCGTCAAGAAGGGGGGCCCACCCAGGAACAGTTCCGCCAGGAGCAGAAGACCTGTCCCTCCCTCGAGGGACTCCGCCAGCAAGCCATCGCCCAGAGCGCAGGGGACTCCACCGGAGCCCATTGGGTCTATTGGGATAACGACCTGTTATACAGTGAACAAAGAATCGCGGAGTTAGGGGCCAGTCGAGTGCTGGTGGTGCCCCTCCGTTTCAGAGACTTCCTGCTAAATCTGGCCCATGATGTCCCCCTGGCTGGACACCTGGGCCAGGACAAAACCTACAGTCGCCTGGTGACCCACTTTTTCTGGCCGAGGATGCGAAACGACGTCCTCAACCACTGCCGGTCCTGCCCCACGTGCCAGGCCAGCGGGAAGAGCGGCCGCAAGCTCAAAGCACCTCTGCAACCCTTCCCAGTGGTCACCACCCCGTTCGAGAGGGTAGGAATAGACATTGTGGGGCCCCTGGACCCCCGCACAGCACAAGGACATCGGTTCATCCTGGTACTGGTGGACCACGCCACCCGCTACCCCGAGGCTGTGCCCCTGCGAACTGTAACAGCTCCGGTGGTCGGCCGGGCCTTAATGGGGATCTTCTCCCGGGTGGGCTTCCCCCGAGAAGTCGTCAGCGACCGAGGCACAAACTTTATCTCGAAATATATGAAGTCCCTCTGGCAACAGTGCGGGGTCACCTACCGATTCACGACCCCCTATCATCCTCAAGGGAACGGACTAGTGGAGCGATTCAACCGCACCCTCAAGGGAATGATTGGGGGATTGGAAGAGCCCCTCCGTCGCCAGTGGGATGTATTACTTCCGTGCCTCTTCTTCGCCTATCGGGAAGTTCCCCAGAAGTCCCTCGGATTTAGCCCTTTCGAACTCCTGTACGGGCACCCTGTGCGAGGGCCCCTCAGCCTAGTCAAAGAAGAGTGGGAGATGCCCCCCCTAAAGACCCCTCCAGACGTCTTCAAGTACCTCCTGGCCCTACGCAATCAGACCCGGCGATTCAGGGAAATGGCAAAAGCGAATCTTGAGGCCAGTCAGGAGGACATGAAAAAATGGTACGATCAGAATGCCTCCTCCGTCGAATTTGAACCTGGTCAACAAGTGTGGGTGATGTCCCCCACCGAACCATGTGCCTTGCAAGACAAGTGGACGGGGTCCTTCAAAGTGGTCGAACGCAAGAGCCCCGTCACCTATCTCATCGATATGGAGTCTCCCCGGAACCCCCTCCGGGTCCTCCACACCAACAGACTCAAACCCCACTTTGTGCGCTCGGAACTCAGCCTCCTGATGGCTACAGACAGTGGGGCGGAAGAAGACTCCGAGCCTCTCCCTGATCTCCTGAAGACTCAGGAGAAAGACGGTTCCGTGGACGGAGTCCGGCTCTCCGATGCCCTCACCCCAGAGCAACGCCAGGGCTGCCGGGACCTCCTGCTGCAGGTTGCTCCTCTGTTTTCCCTCACCCCAGGGGTCACCCCCTGGTGCTTGCACGACGTGGACACTGGGGACAGTCCCCCTATCCGACACCGGGCCTACCGCGTACCAGATCGGGTGCGGGCCTGCATCCAAGCGGAAGTGTCCAAGATGCTCACGCTCGGGGTCATCGAGCCCTCGGACAGCCCTTGGGCCAGCCCGGTCGTGCTGGTCCCCAAAGCCGCTGCCCCCGGCACCACTCCTGAACTCCGATTCTGCGTCGACTATCGGGGCTTGAACGCTGTCACCAGGACCGACGCTCATCCCATCCCCCGAGCGGATGAATTGATCGACCGCATGGGGGCTGCCCGCTACCTCAGCATCTTCGACCTGACAGCGGGCTACTGGCAGATCGGTCTCACACCCCGAGCCCAAGAACGGTCCGCCTTTTCTACCCCCGATGGCCACTACCACTTCAAGGTCATGCCCTTCGGCATGAAGAATGCCCCAGCTACTTTTCAGCGACTAGTGAACCAGGTCTTGGCGGGGCTCGAAGAGTTCAGCACCGCCTACCTGGACGATATCGCTGTGTACAGCCGCCACTGGCCCGACCACCTCCACCACCTCCGAGAGGTCCTGCAAGCCCTCCAGCGGGCCGGCCTCACAATCAAGGCCGGCAAGTGCCAAATTGGTCAGGGGTCCGTGACCTACCTCGGACACCAGGTGGGAAGCGGTCTGGTGGCCCCCCTGCAACTCAAAATTGCTGCCATCCAGTCCTGGCAACCCCCAGTCACGCAGACCGAGGTCCGAGCCTTCTTGGGACTCACCGGCTACTACCGGCGGTTCGTGAAGGACTATGGCAGCATTGTGGGGCCCCTCACGGGTCTCACGTCCAAAAACCACCCAAAGAAGATTAACTGGACCCCCGACTGTCAAACGGCCTTCGAGAAGCTGAAAACCGCCCTGTGCACCGCCCCGGTGCTCCAGGCCCCCGATTACAGTCGGGAGTTCATTGTGCAAACGGACGCCTCCGACCACGGCATCGGGGCGGTTCTCTCCCAGCTGAACCCCGAGGGTCTTGACCAGCCGGTGGCCTTCATCAGCAGACGCCTCCTGGCCCGAGAGCAGCGCTGGAGCACAATCGAGAGGGAGGCCTTCGCAGTAGTGTGGGCCCTCAAAAAGCTCCGGCCCTATCTCTTCGGTACCCACTTCCGGGTGCAAACCGATCATCGACCCCTGCAGTGGCTAATGCAGAAGCGGGGGGAAAACCCAAAACTATTGCGCTGGTCCATCTCCCTGCAGGGGATGGACTTCACTGTGGAACATCGACCGGGCCAAGACCACGCCAACGCAGATGGCCTGTCACGCTTTTTCCGCCTCGACGAGGAGAGTCCCCAAGAGGATGGGTGACTCTCCCCGCCTTCAGCTGGGGGGGACGCATGTTGGACAGGCCACATGAGGGGCTTGCTCCCCCCCCGCATGACAAGGCCCGAGCCCCGGACTCCCAGGTGTTACCCACAAGGGCAACCCACACCCCGTCTCCCAACGGAACTCCTGCCCCCGGACATCCATGTATCATGGGGCCGAACCACTACCGGCTCCCCCGGCCGGATCAGCCGCCATCTTGGACACTGCGCCACGAGGCCGCGTGGCCTCAGCCCGACCCTAACCCTGGGCCTGGCCCGGCCCCGACATCCCGGCACCACCATCCACCCAGGAGGTGAACGGACCACTTGGCCGGTCAATGGGAGAAAGAAGTGTCGATGGCTCTCCCCCGCCAGGTGGCGATCGCCCTCCAGCTCCCCCAGGCGCTGGCTCCACCCCCTGCTGGGTGTCTGGACTCCCTCATCCCGGACCCCCCGACCTCCAAGTGCGAGGGTCCGGACATCAAAGGGCGCCAGACCTATAACTAGGGCGGCTCCAGAGCAGGAAGGCAGTTGTATCCTGGAGTCGAGAGACACCGAGAAGAACTCAGCCTTGACGGACTACCGGCGCTGCCGTAGCCCTACCTTGTGAACTATCGTCCTGCCTGCTGGCGCTGCCGTGGCCTTCTGTATCCTCCTTCCTCGTCGGGACCTGCTGGCGCTGCCGCGGACCGTTGCAACAACACCTTCATCGGGACCTGCTGGCGCTGCCGCGGACCGTGTAACGACCACCTTCACCGGGACCTGCTGGCGCTGCCGCGGACCGTGTAACGACCACCTTCACCGGGACCTGCTGGCGCTGCCGCGGACCGTGTAACGACCACCTTCACCGGGACCTGCTGGCGCGGCCGCGGCCCGTCCAAGCTAGAACATCGAGCTCGAGGATTGTGAGCTATCCACCATTCCATCTCAGCTACCAGATTGGTAATCAGACTGTCCCGCTACCCCCTTTCCCCAACCAAGAGACTAGAATCGAGGGGACCCCTGAGTCCAGACCTCCTTGTACCATTCCATCGTACCTTAAGAAATCGCTTATAAAGAACGTTAAATCCTATCCTTGTGTGGTGTATATCTGTGGGGGGGAAGTTACTCATCTGTACGATCGCTGGAGACGGCTCTCCCCGGAGACCTCTCCCCTTGTCCTCGGCCGACCCTCCCGGTCCGTCTAACACACCTGTTTACAGATTTGTGATTGATCTTAGAGAGGTAAATAAGATTGTTGTGCCACAGTTTCCAGTTGTCCCTGATATAACTGCCTTGTTAACTATGATTCCAGCTTCCGCTGCATGGTTCTCAGTGATCGATCAAAAGAATGCTTTCTTTAGCATCCCAATTGCAGAAGAGAGCAGGGACATTTTTGGCTTCAGTTTAGGAGGTCGAAGCTTCCGCTTTAAACGCGCTCCACAGGGCTACTGTGAAAGTCCATCAATATACAGTCAGGCTTTAAAAGCGCAGCTCGATGCACTTGTTTTACCTAGTGGCGCTATCCTTATTCAGTACGTTGACGATTTACTAATCGCCGCGGATACTGAAAAGATTTGCAAAGAAGCTACATTGTCATTGTTGCGTCATTTGTCTGCCTTTCATCACAAAGTGTCTCTCTCAAAAATGCAATATTGTCGACAAGAAGTGACCTACTTAGGTCTCTTATCGAAGAAGGGAAGGAAACTGACCCCAGAAAGAATTCAAGCCATTGCACAATTGAGTGTGCCAAGAACACAGAGAGAAGTGCGTGCTTTCTTGGGCATTACTTCATACTGTAGGCATTGGATACCGAATTTTTCTTTGCTGGCAAAACCCTTGTTAGCATTAACATGTAAAGACACACCGAATCCCGTCCCATGGTCTGAAGAGTGTCAGAAGAGTTTTTTGGAATTGCGAAATGCATTATGTTCAGCTCCTGTGTTGGGTACCCCTGATTACAGCAAGCCTTTTACATTGTATGTTCATGAGAAAGATGGTTGCGCATTATCAGTGTTAACACAGTCTTTTGGTGACAGACCGCGTCCATGCGCATATTTTTCGTCAACCTTGGACCCGGTAGCGAGGGCATTGCCAAGTTGTTTGAGAGCTACAGCCGCAGCAGCTATGTCTATTCGACAGTCTGCTGGACTAGTGATGGATAATACATTGATTGTAATGGTTCCACATGCTGTGGACACATTGTTAAACCGGACCAAGACACAGCACTTAACTAGTGCTCGATTGTCAGGGTATGAATTGACACTGTTGGCAAACCATATCCACATAAAGAGATGCAACACGTTGAATCCAGCTACACTATTACCAATTCCAGCAGACCTAGATGAGATTGAGCAACATGATTGTCTGTTCAGAACAGAAGAAGAGACAAAAGGGAGAGTGGATCTTAAAGATACTCCCCTAACTGAGTGTGATGGTACTTTATGGGTGGATGGTTCGTGCTCTAAGCTTCCGAATGGTGATACGACTGCTGCGTATGCTATCACGACATTGCACACGATTGTTGAAACTGCACGTGTGCCACATAATTCGGCTCAAGCAGCAGAATTAATCGCCCTTACAAGAGCATGCGTGTTGTCTGAAGGAATGAAAGTGAACATATATACTGACAGCCAGTACGCCTTTGGCGTGGCCCATAGTTTTGGGCACCTATGGAAGGAACGTGGGTTCCTGACTTCGCATGGAGCTAAAATTCAGAATGGCAAGTTGGTGAATGATCTCCTTGTGTCACTGACCCTACCGTTGCAAGTTGCGATTATGAAATGCAGTGCGCACAAGAAAGTCACTGATGATGTCGGTCGTGGTAATGCATTTGCTGACGAAGTCGCGAAAGAAACAGCAAAAGATGTGAAGACTCGAATGTATGTTGCAGGCCCTGCAAGATGGGTAGGTGATGTTGGAATGTGTGAAGACACGATAGAGAGTGTGAAGTCCCTTCAAGCTGAAGCCACAGAGAAAGAGTTGAGCAAGTGGAGAGAAAGTACGGGTAAATTGGATGAGAATGGTTGTTGGGTTGACTTGTCAGAACATCGGCGATGGTTGTTACCTGATGCATATGTGCTTCCAGTAGTTACTATGGCACATGGAATGGCACACATCAGTGTGAAAGGAATTTGTAAGTTGTTGGCTCCGGTATGGCAGAACGCTGGAATTCCCAAATGTGCAGAGAATGTGATCAAGAATTGTATGGTATGTTTGAAGTACAATCCTGGTAGGGGAACCCCGACTCCAGCTGGTCACTTTGCGCCTCCATCATATCCATTTGAGGTTTTGCAGCTAGATTTTATCCACATGGAAAGGTGCAACAACTTGAAATATGTACTGGTTGTTGTTTGCGCTTTTTCAAAATGGATAGAAGCATATCCCCTAAAAGACAACACTGCTTTATCCACAGCCAAAGCCCTTGTGAAATAATTTTTCCCTAGGTTTGGAATGCCAAGAATGGTGTGGAGTGATAATGGGAGTGAATTTGTGGGTCGAGTGATGAAGAATGTGTGTGAGGGATTAGGTATAAAGCAGAAGTTCCACGCTGCAAATCACCCCCAATCAGCTGGATTAGTAGAGTGCTACAATGGCACTCTGAAGCTCAAACTGGCCAAAATCCAGGCGAGCTCCGGTCTTAAATGGCCTGACGCTCTGCCTTTAGCACTCCTATCAACAAGAATAACTGTGCATTCACGAGTGGGACTTAGTCCATATGAAGTGGTTTTTGGCCGCCCGGCCAATGTATGGGGTGTGCCAAGACCGACAAAATTCAGCGAAATCGAACATCCAGTACTGCTTGACTATCTGTATGAATTGACGGCTAAATTGCGTGTTTTACACCAACAGGTGCACGATACACTCCCCCAGGCCTCTGAAGCTCCAGGACACCATATCGACCCTGGCTCGTGGGTACTCGTGAAAAACTTTCAGCGAAAGAACAACGATGAGCCCCTTTGGATCGGTCCTCACCTCGTACTTCTATCGACAAGATCAGTGGTTCGAGTGAAAGGGAAAAAGAATTGGATACACGGCGCCCACTGTAAACGGATCCCTTTGCCTCTACCATATGACCAGTGGGTCCTGGAGGGTATCGCTGATTCTGAAACAGACACTGTACCTCGTTTTGTACCATTTAGTGATGCACGCGTAAGAGGCACAACTTCAGAACAAGAAAGTGACGATATTTTGCAAGAAGCTGTGCCACCGTCAATTCGATTGGACACCACGGAGCCTGAACTCTTGTTTCAAGACCAGACAGTACCTGGCAGAAACCACTATAACTTAAGACCAAGGCCTATGGACAAATAAAAATTCCTTTCCCTTACTATTTTTTGATATTATAGCTCTCCCATCTGAAGGGGGTGCCGCTCGCTGCCTCTTGACTGTGGACACTTTGGAGCTGGTCTCTTCCCTGCCTGAGCTGCCCGAGCGAAGGGGACGCTGCACAGAACTTTGTGAGGCCCTTACAGAGGCTTTCATCTCCGGGACTGCGAGGACCAGGGTGCCTGCCGGTCAGTTTACCTAGCACACCTGTTGCCTCTTCCCGGCTTCGCCTCCTTTCCGACCTCTTATCTCCTACAAGAGTCCCGCCCACACGCGCTAGCGGGACGCGCCCGGGGCGAAGACCGGGCAAAGAGCGGGCCGTTTGAGGCCGTTCGAGGACGGTCGAGTGCGGTCTCGGCTAATATCCTCGCCATTGTGCGCAGTCGTGCCCCCTGGTTTCTGTTCTAAGTTTGTTTCCGGAAAATGGCTCTGATAGAGACACGAAGCAAGACTTTGATGGCTGCTGGGAAGTCCCAATGTACTCTGGATACCTATTTTACAAAGGCTGGTTCACTACTAATTGAGGACATTACTACATTAGAACGACGCATCTCCCAAGAAATTTAATGGGTAAGGAGATCATCACTGGGCCCCCTAGCCTCCGCAACAACTCCGGACCATAGACTTGAATGTAGCCCATTAGCAGCTGGCCGAGAGGGTTCAGCTGAAATGCCTGACACTGCTAGATTACTCTGTTCTACTATATCTAGCACTTCTAATATAGATTGTACCATTCCATCTCAGGCAGATCTTAGCATATTACCCTTACCTCGACCGAAGCCTCCACACCCTAATTCCATCCCTAACATTATTTCACAGGGTAGGGAGGAAAACACTGCTGGGTCTAAATTGACAGAATTGCATAAGGTAGGGGTGAGAGAAGGAGCAATTCCCAAAAACTACAAGAGGTCCCAGAACTCACGGGGGGAAAAAACGTAAAAACGCTAAAATCTTAACCTTACCAGAGAAGGAGAAGCCTGAGATAATTAATAAACGGCAAACCCCACCACAACATAAAGGGATTTTGCCATCTAATGTACCACTCCAGAAATCTCCCAATATTGGATTAATTTCTGGGGAGGAGGACATTACACTTTCCGATATTCGTAATCTGATGAGGCTGATGCTTAAACCGTTGGAAGCACGGCTAGGAAAAATTGAAACCTCTTTAAATTGTATTGAAAAGGAACTGGCTTATATAACATCTGCCCGTGTAAAAGATAGTAGACTACCAGATACAGGGCTGAATAGTGCAATGAATAAAATACCCCCATCAGCTATAAATTTGAATCCTCCCTCTGATCCCTCAAAGTCCCATACCTCCCCTCCTCATTCTAATTTGCCAGTCATAGAATAGGTATTAAACAAAAGTCTGAAGGAGAAGCCGGCCGTGCCTGGCAATGAGGGTATGAACAATAGTAACACTGGAAAACAAAGGATTATTAATTTACCGCCTGAGGCTAGCCCATACATAGTAATTCTAGCAGGTATCCCTGTTCTTAAAGAACCCATGCAAGAGTCTGTGGAAGCCCTTAAAAACAAGGTTATTAATTGTCTTACCATTAATAGACCGCTCCCTGAAGGAATAACCAGTGAAGTCCTGATGGTAAGAAGGGTTCCATGGCTGGGTGGTGCAAAGAAATCTATTGATGGAGACTGTGTCCTGGTCAATTTCAGGGACCCTAAGACCGTCTCTCATATATCCAACTGGCCTTATCGTGATAGGGGAACCTCAATCCAAGCTTTACCGCTATCCTTCTTCTACCCACCCCCATTTCAAGTTCAGGGAGAGGGAGATTGGGAACTAGTACGGAGCAGAGGTGTTAGGTGGGGCAATAGGGAAAGGGGTATCCCCTGCAGGAAAGAAATATCGTACCTTGACTACTTCCCTACCCAGAATAGATATGGGAATTTAGACTGGGTGGATTGACAGTCCAGGACAGGTAGTAAAGAGGAATGCGCTATATCCCCCCTAACTGAGGAAGTTAACTCTATAAAGGCTGACATCACGAATCAGATAGTTAATTCCCTTGCTCACTCTAATACTCCTGCCCGGGAGGTAGAGATTTCCCAAGCCCTCACCTCCGGCACCAGTATATTACAGGTGGACCAAGTGCGTAGTCCTCCTGCCTTAGAAGAACCCACTGACAGCACTAACTCTCCCTTCCTAAAAATATTATCATGGAGTGTGGCGGGCCTCACTAACAAGTTGCACTGCCCAGAATGGAACACATTTGTCAGGAGTAAAGACATATGTATGTTTCAAGAAACCTGGGCACGTGAAGAGGTGACTTACCCAGGATACGCGACATTCTTTACGCAGGCGAAATGGGGTGGGAAAGGACGTCCCTCGGGTGGACTCGCAACTTGGTTGGCAGTAGATTTGGGATGTAGCGCTGTTTTACATCCACTTTCGACAGAGGATATCCTTGTTGTATTATTGGAATGGCCAAACTCTAATAAACTCATGGTGGTAAATGTCTATTCTTGCCCAGTAAATAATGGGCTTGAATCGTGTACCATAGAGGAACTTGCCTTAGTCTTAAGTGAAATCCCTGCAGACACCCCTTATATAATTGGGGGTGATCTAAATTGTCATTATGAGCCACTTTATGGCTCATTAGATGGTCTGACTGATGAGGAGGATGCGCTCTGGTCCATACCTCCCCTGGAGGCACTTGGCCCAAGAGCATGGACACCTCTTGCGGTCCAAATTACAACACTAACCTTAAAATTTGGTCTTCGGGCCTGTAATGGTCGGAAAAAATCCGATATTCCACCAAAATATACATACAATAGAGGTGGTAGGGAATCAAGATTGGATTACATTCTTCTCCCCCTAGCATCTTGGTCACTTATTAACGACTTTCGGGTTCTTCCGAGTTTGGATAGTGACCATCATGCTTTGGAAACGGAATATATTCTTCCTGACCGTGAGGCCATGAGGGATCAGACATCGACATTCCGGATGGGCCTAACTCTTGCGAACAATAGACGGAGAGTGAGATGGGAGAGATTACTCTTAAATCCAGATAATCTCCCCAGGCTTTACGACCGGGCCATTCCCATACTCACAAAATCTCTTGCAATTACTGAACAAGATGCTATCCTTGACACTCGGAATGAGTGGGGAATACTCCATGAAGACCTAATTTTGGTATTGGCTGACATCCTCTTTTCAACCCAGCAAGGACCTATTAGACGCCCTTCTGGTCCTACTTGGTATAATTCCACATGCCGGAAGGCCAAATCGGATCTTCTGCATGCAATGAAAGAGGGCCAGGGGATTGAGGTTATCAGGGCTAGGCGTTCAGGATACAAACGTATGATTGGTCTTGCACAAAAGGAATGGGAGCATAATAAATGGGAGGAACTTAAAACTACTTTAGCACGAGGAGATTCTCGTATATTTTGGCGTCTTGTGAATACAGGGTCAGAAACACAACCCGATGCGATTGAGCCAAATATCTCAGCTATTATTTGGCAAAATCATTTTAAATCTCTATATAGTACACCCGGTCTACCAAACTTAACCAATTTTAATAAGGACGAACCAAAAGGGCACCCATTTACTTTAAAGGAGGTTTTTGAGGCGATAGACAGATTAGCATCTGGCAAGGCACCCGGCTTAGATGGTTTGCCTGGCGACCTATTTAAAAATGAACCAGTTGTCTGGGCCCCATACTTATTGAGCTTATTTAATTCAATTTTGGGAGGCATGGAGGTTCCAAAAACTTGGCTGGGCGCAGAGATCGTCCCAATATTTAAAAAGGGATCCCCTCTGCTCCCCTCCAATTACAGACCAATCAGTTTAATAGATGTTCCCCAAAAGTTGTTCGGTAGATTGCTATTGAACCGACTCCAAGCATGGATTGCAGAGCGGGACATACTGAGCCCGTACCAAGCCGGGTTTAGAGAGGGTGTCTCTACAATAGATCAGATCTTCCGATTTAATTTCTTATACTGGAAGACTGTGTCAATTGGTAGAGGCACCCTGTATACGGTCTTTGTGGCCCTACGAGCAGCGTTCGACTTGGTACCAAGGGATAAATTATGGGGAGTACTTAAAGACCTAGATGTCCCGGCTGACATCTTATCAATGTTGATGAGATTGCACCAGGGCAATTTCGCCAAAGTGAGGTGTGGTAGGGGGGAAGCCCTTTTGGATGGTTTTCCCGTGGACACAGGGGTCAGACAGGGTTGTGTCCTCGCACCGACCCTCTTTTGCCTCTTTGTGAACGGGGTCATAGATTTTTTGACAGGGTTATCCCATACTGATGCCCCAGTGTTAAATGGCAGCAGGGTACCCGCAATTATGTTTGCGGATGATACCCTGCTGCTTTCTAAATCCCCGATGGGCCTTCAGAGAGTTCTGGACGGATTTATGAATTTTTGTGAGCTGCGTGGTTTGGAAGTGAACGCGACCAAAACCAAGTTCATGATTTTCAACCCACCCCCCACAACCCGCCCAAACCCTATGATAGGACACGAAAGATTAGATCGGGTTTCTACCTTTGAATATCTAGGTGTAACTCTAAACCAATATCTGACCTGGGGCTCGCACATAACGAAGGCAAATCTGAAACTCGCCCAACTATCAGGTGGCATATCTAGGATGATAACTAGGTCCTCGTACAAGCCATTTGGCCCACCTCTTCACATTTATAAAACCCAGGCTAGAGGGGCAGTAACTTACGGGGGTGAGATATGGGGGCATATAGTGTGCCAGAAGTTACAGATAACTGAGAACAACTTCATTAGACAACTGGCCGCACTACCATCTAGTACCCCACTCCTCCCGTTAAGACTGGATCTCGGCCTAAGACCAATTACTGAAGAGTTGGGACTCAAGCCCCTGACTTATTGGCGCAGAATATGGAGCTCTGTAGAGCTATCTAGCTACAGAGCAGAATTAGAAGAAATCTTGCGCCTTCCGAAAGTGTTACAAATTCCCTGGTTTAAATACATCAAGCACACTTTTGAAATGATGGGGAGACCGGAGCTGTGGCTTGACCCGCAGAGTGCTTGTCCCAGGATCTCTCGTAGATCCTTGGCGGAGGCATATCACGAGTACAAGTTACGGGTAGCAATTGAGCCCCTACGTCAAGACTCGCTTTCTAAACACTTTCTTGCTATCAAGGATCAATACCATTTGGAATTGGTCCTTGATGATGTAGGTCCATCATTAACACGGAAGTTGTATATGCAGTGGCGTTACGGAACCCTCCCTTTGAGGGCCCACACAGAACATTGGCTCACAACGCAGACTATCCCTAATTGCCAAGTATGCCCTCTCTTGCGAGAAGACGAATCACATCTGATTTTCTTCTGCCCTGCATATAACAACCCACGGAATTACTGGCTCGTCCCACTTCTTAGGAACCTAGGTTTTAGGGAACACCGCCCTGCATATAGAATTTTAAAATCAGATCTATCTGCCCCCACTGTATTTGCAGTAGCCAAATTTTTAACCGCAGCATGGTTTATTCGCAATCGTTTTATATCTAAATAATATTACATTTTAACTTAAATCGTCTTATATGAGTGGCACATGTTTATTATTTCTGTTCATGTTTTATTGTGCAATTGTTATTGTATTTTGTCGCACTCTTTTATGGTTCATAGTGACCGAAATAAAGATTTAATGATGATGATAGAAGCATATCCTCTAAAAGACAACACTGCTTTATCCACAGCCAAAGCCCTTGTGAAAGAATTTTTCCCTAGGTTTGGAATGCCAAGAATGGTGTGGAGTGATAATGGGAGTGAATTTGTGGGTCGAGTGATGAAGAATGTGTGTGAGGGATTAGGTATAAAGCAGAAATTTCACGCTGCAAATCACCCCCAATCAGCTGGATTAGTAGAGTGCTACAACGGCACTCTAAAGCTCAAGCTGGCCAAAATCCAGGCGAGCTCTGGTCTTAAATGGCCTGACGCTCTGCCTTTAGCACTCCTATCCACCAGAATGATCGTGCACTCACGAGTGGGACTTAGCCCATATGAGATTATTTTTGGCCGCCCGGCCAATGTATGGGGTGTGCCAAGACCGACAAAATTCAGCGAAATCGAACATCCAGTACTGCTTGACTATCTGTATGAATTGACGGCTAAATTGCGTGTTTTACACCAACAGGTGCATGATACTCTCCCCCAGGCCTCTGAAGCTCCAGGACACCATATCGACCCTGGCACGTGGGTTCTCGTCAAGAATTTCCAGCGAAAGAACAACGATGAGCCCCGTTGGATTGGCCCTCACCTCGTACTTCTGTCGACAAGATCAGCGGTCCGAGTGAAAGGGAAAAAGAATTGGATTCACGGCGCCCACTGTAAACGGATCCCTTTGCCTCTACCATATGACCAGTGGGTCCAGGAGGGTATCGCTGATTCTGAAACAGACACTGTACCCCATTTTGTACCATTTAGTGATGCACGCATAAGAGGCACAACTTCAGCACAAGAAAGTGACGATATTTTGCAGGAAGCTGTGCCACCGTCAATTCGATTGGACACCACAGAGCCTGAACTCTTGTTCCAAGACCAGACAGTACCTGGCAGAAATCGATACAACTTGAGACCAAGGCCTATGGACAAATAAAGATTCCCTTCTCTTACTATTTTTTGATATTATAGCTCTCCCATCTGAAGGACTTTCTTGATTTTTGTTTTTCGAACCACCATCCGGGTTCAGCCGCAGGGTCGCGGTGCCAAGACTTTGGGGTAGAGGCCGAAGACGTTAGGTCAACGGTTCTGGTTGGTCTAGGGCGTTCCCTGGACTGACAGGCGTACTCCTTAGCAGAAGATACTCACCCGCCATGAGCGGCACGATTAGAGGATGGAGTTTTTCAAGATGGAGAGACCCGCTGAGGAAATGAACTTTAAAACGAAAATATGTAGAATAATGAAGAGCAAACGTTTTGTGTTATTATGTCTGTTTGTATTATTTAGTATGATGGTGTTTACTGTAGGTTATGTATTCTTCTCCTCTCAAGAGCCATTTGCACCCACTGTACAGCCTATACCTCCTCCTACTGCCTCCTTGCACTCTTTTCACCCTCTGCCTGAACACGAACAAGCTAGACGTTCCGAGTTTGTAAACAATTCATTCACTCAACTCCTGCACCAGCACCAGCTAGTCATGAATACAACAAATTGCTGGGTGTGCGGTTTAATGCCACATACCATTAACAAGGGTATTCCTTATCTAGTGCTGCCGTTTAGCTATAATGGATCATCATGGGCATTCCAGACCATGTTTCTCTTTGCATTAGATGCCTACTCCCCGCGACAACCGCGTTCCATCAGACCTAGCACAAACAATAAGGCCTTAATGAAAGGAGTTGCCGATATGAGCAGAGATATCGATGCATACTCATCTATTCCCAAGGATGAATTGCGAGCTTATGTAGGGTGGAACGCGATGGGGTATAGTATTAGTCTGGGTGAAAGGCAGCGAAAAATCTCATCCCCAATTTGGGTCGTACCCCACATAGGTCGGTTCTGTTTACAAGGTAATGGTCAGAATCCAAGAGCTCAACTGGGGAGAAGTGACTGTACTGAAACGTACACTTTTCCATCACAGTTTTCCCCTGCGTTTTTGGCTGCCAAGGGTACATATTTTGTCTGCAATGACCGAGCATATACATGGTTGCCCCCTGATTTCTCGGGCACATGTTACATTGCAAACTTGCTACCGCCGACATTTACTGCTGCCTCTGATTATCACAAGACCAGAGTTGTAAGAGGCGTGGTTAGTAAGGAGGATACTGCCGGTCAGGAAGCAGGAGACTTCTTTTTGGGTTTCCTGCCGTTTTGGGGACCGATGGTCAATAGTAGGAACCTGAGACAACTGACACGTGTGGTTGAATCCACTGTTAATGTTACGGCTGGTGCCCTTGGTAATTTGACAGCTGAGCTCCAAGCGGATCGCCTCATGACTTTGCAGAACCGTATGGTTCTAGACGTCATACTTGCAGACCGCGGTGGGGTATGTAAGGTTATCCAATCTAGCTGTTGCATTTTCATACCAGATAACGCTCCAACAGTTTATCAAGCCATGTCCAAACTGCATAAAATATCTGAATCCATACACATGGATAAAGGAGATTGGTCACTGATGGGGTGGTTCTGGGAACTGATATCTGCCTGGGGTTGGAAGATTCTGATGGTCATTGGAATGATCTTAGCCATTCTTTTCCTGTTCTGTCTGTGTATACAGTGTGCTCCTGCGATATGTGGCCTCTGTGCTACATTATGTGTAAGGAAACCTGTATCGAGGGACGAGCTAAGCAATAGGAGGATGCTACAGCAACATCTCCATGACTTCATGAATATAGACCTGGACTCGGATTGATATGAACATAGTTATTGCCTATGTAAGGGCAAAAGGAGGGTCTGTGGTACTTTAAAATTTGGGACCGCGTAGGAGGCAGGGCCCTACCCCTGTCTATCCCGGTATTAGCGAACCGCGAATGGTCAATGCGGTATGTACAAGTGCTCTGTATAACATTTCATCGATAAATGCACTATGCATATGATGTTACACATTGACTTCGTGGGTTCCATCTTGGAGCGGTGGCCATCTTATGGTTGCCCTCACATAGGCTACACATTACGAACAAGTACGGGCCTTTAGAACACATGTGCCTTCCATTTGACTTCTCTGTGACCTGTGCAGCTTGGCTCCGCTGCCCCAGGTCAGTCCGGTCTCACGAGCTCCCCGTCCTACGGCCACCTGTGATTAGCATCAGGGTTTGACACACCATAAAGCCCTTTCATCCCACACAAGCCTCCGGCTAATCTCTTTCACACCTGACTCTTCCTGCTTTATGGCTTGTTTTACAAACAGGAGATGCCCGTGTTTATTGGGGCCTGCTGATATCTGATGTGGGATCTGAGCCTCGCTGGGTGAATAATTGTGGGATGGCTTAACTGGAATATGGGATGGTCATCATGACTCTGCCTTTTCGTTTGTAATGAATACATGTGAATGACCATATCGTAAAACGAGGAATGTGTGCCTGAAGCATGATATTTTGTATTTAAGAAGAAGCCCGTTTCTGTAAGTTTAAGCAGTCTCCTGAGAACATACATTGTGTTGTACTTCTCGGATACCTGTAATTGGTCTGCAGCCAATAAACTGATCTTTGACTTCACCCAGAAGACTCTGTGTTTCTGTGGGTCTGAAACAGGAAGAACTCGAAGTCTTAGGGTGTGTTCCCCTGCACCGCTGGGTTCTAAAAACCCAGTACTTCAAGAGACAGAGTCCTGGGGTGTCTCAGAGGGTTGGGGGCGACGGTGCATCACACGCAACAGAGGGGAGAAGGTAGACAAAGATGGCACACCGATAAGAATGACCAATGGTCCTTAAAAAATGAAAGATAACAATGGAGGCAACCCAGATGGAGATGGACTATAAAATGCTTAAAGATGGAGGGCTGTGTGTGAACCCGTGGTTATTGTCATCTCATCTCTGGTCCCTGATGGACAACACTGGGTGAAGTGAAGGGGTTCTATGTGGGCTTTCCGTACTGGGTGAGTGGTCCTGGGCACCGGGAAATGGCATCCCAGCCTGTTTGCATTGTTTTTCTTTGTTTTTTTATTGAAAGCTGTTACTCTGGGGGGCATATTATCTTGTTATGTGATTTCATAACCTTGAAGAGAAACAATAGTTCAGGGATGGTTTAAGGGGGGCTGATTAGAACAGACAGGTATGACAGGTATGGGGGTGCAGCATGCCTAGTAAAGTGGTGAGAAGTTGATTATAAAACTACACATGTGCAGTTCAGCGCTTAGACCATACACAACACTGGCTCGTATACGGCGCTATTGTGGGAACCTGGAAAGTGCCTGATCTCTGGGACCATCAAAGGTCTCACTGGTCAAGGGAGGAGGCACACAGGACTGTTCTTGCTTAGAGGACAGGACATGGCAACTGCGTTCTTACTGGAAGCATGCCTGACCATAGAAGACTCGAGAAGATTACAGAAGAAATATAGGGCCAGCATCTATTCTTACTTGTACTCATTATCTAGGGAGCACTCATTTGCATACGCTCCGCTTGAGGCAAAGGATGTACTTTGTGAGATAGAAGGTAGGTCTCTGATGGTGTGTGGGAGCTTGGGAGGCAGAACAGGTGCCTCTGAATGGGTACACTCTCCATGTGATTGACATTACCTGCTTCCAAAGCTGCATGGTGCAGTGACCATGGCTGGGGCACAGATGACCAGGCTGTCAACTACAACTGTGTGAGGTGGGGCGTAATTGACCAACACCCACTCAGGACAGGAGATGAGCGCAAGCTCACCAGAGCACCGCTTGAGGTAATGTAGAGTTTGGGATTGTAGACATCTGGC
Source organism: Triturus cristatus (assembly GCF_964204655.1). Taxonomy (NCBI): domain Eukaryota; kingdom Metazoa; phylum Chordata; class Amphibia; order Caudata; family Salamandridae; genus Triturus; species Triturus cristatus. Next base: position 27,345,388 of record NC_140592.1, on the reverse strand, counting down.
GGGACCAGCACTGAGAGGAAAAGGGTCACCGGTTCCCCTCATGTCCACAGGGCTCAGTGCAGATTGGCCCAGTTCCTTTTGAGTGGGAGCCGAGTGCTGAATGCGCGGATGTCAGATCTCTGGGAGAATATTATAGGATCATTCACCTTTGAGTATGGCATGCACTCAATGTTGAATTAGGCGCCGCACACCCACCTGGAGATGGAGAGCGGGACAAGCCACAATGAAGGCTTTAAGAGGAGTTTGACTCGAGGGGTAGTGGACTTCTTCCCTGCGGCTTGAGGGTCTTTTGCTGGGAGAGCAGTTGAGTGGGATGCAAAGAAAGTGATGGTCAAAGGTAGATGCATGGCAGAATATGTGGGGCGAGTGTGCAGTCTGGCTAGGGATTAATAGAAATAGAAAATGAAATAGCAAAATTGCAAGAGGGATCCACGGGGCGCACGGAGATGGTGACGAATGTAACAGACAAACAAGCATTGGCATAGCCAATAGGTCTCGCTTTTGGGACCTTATAAGTATTTAGTTATGCAGCACAATATCCTTTGTGCAACAACATCAGCTGTTGCATGGCTAAACACTTATAAGGTCCCAAAGGCGAGACTTATTGGCTATGCCAATGCTTGTTTGTTATGGTTGGCGATTTTATCTGAATAGCCTATTTTTAATGAGGTTAGATGTGAATGTATGCATTTTCATAAAGTTTATCAGTAAGAGTATTTGTCAAAGACGTCTGCCTCGCTTGTGGAAAAGCAGCAGGTAGTCAGGGCTGGCCTCTGGGAGCACAGTTCTAGTCATTGATTGAAATGTCATACTTTCGAAATGTCACCTGTTCCTATTACCGATCCAGGCACAGCATGCCACTGAGCGTTCCTAGCCTTGTATCCTCACATTGCAAATGTCTAGTTATTTCTTTAGAGGTTCAGGCATTAGTCCGTTTTGATTTATTTTTACATTTTGACAGATAGGTTGATGTGCGCAGGATCACACCACGTGTCACATGTAGAACTCAGGTTGAGAAGCCTGGTCTTCTGGATCTAGAATCATCTTTATATCACAAGAATACACCCCCTCCTTTGCTGGAAGCCTCCCAGGTTGTTTTCTACCAGCACAGAATCCCTCCTAATGAAGGCATGGCACAGACAAGGGTATTTTGTTTACCGGGATTCTGGGCCCGTCGCCACCTTGGCATGGCCCTCCTGGCCACAGACTGGCACACTGCAGCAGGGATGTCACGTCTGCATTACCATCCAAACCAAGAAACAAATGGAACTCTCTTAAAGCTGCATGCCAATGCGCTGTAACTTGTACAATACCCCTACCCAAGGAAGAAGCCAATTCCTGGTAACTGACCATAAAACTGGCGTCACATGAGGCTGAAGTCTGCAAGCCCCAGGTTTGATTTGGTTAGCCCAGATCAGGAACATGGCTAGAGAACGCCAAACTAGCTTTGAAAAGATAATATTTAAATTAATCTGCTCTCGTGCTGTAGAAGGAACTAGCCACATGTTACGAACGTATTCACAGCTACCTTCATAAACAGCAGAGCTATCTCTCTCTACGATCGCATCTTCTAGGGTCAGGTCAGAGATCTCTCAGCCTTATTGAGGCCGTACATATACTATTAGTGTATTTCTTATGCCACATAACTACCCTTCAGATTACACGGATGTGGCAAGTGAATGTCGAGGAATCTAGGCCACCAGACCTTCGAGGCCCTGGCAAAGAGTTGAGATAGCTCAGAGGAAAGAGAACGCATACAGATACATTCAACATAAAGGTCCTCCCTCAGGTGACGTTGATTCACAGGTCCATTGTACAGCAGAGCCATCTCTCAGATGTATAGATTTTGAATAATGTGCGTTTGGACACTGCAGCTATCCGTCAGGCTGCTTGGTCGTTATAAGAAGGTGCATTTCTATAGGAGATCTGTTCCTTAGGCCATTTCACTATTTGAGGGACAGACAAGATATCCCTTGTATTACACAGATCTCTCTGGCTTATGCATCAAACAGCAGAACTAGCCCTTATGTGAGCCAGGTGCACTGGCCCCATGTGTCGTACACACAGGTGTTACACGCAGCAGAGCAGTCACTCATGTGACACAAATGTTGGAGGCCAGCACACGAAACAGCAGAGCTGTTGCTCGGATTAGCGGAATGCTACAAGTTCGTGCATTAGCTAACCGACCTGTTATTAATGTAATAGCGCAATGACGTGAAGGTGAATTAACATTAGAGCTACCTTTCGGTTTGAGTGCGTGCTACAAGCGGAAGCATTAGAAAGCACAGCCATTCCTCAGATTACACAGATGGTGCAAGTTTCACCATTACACACCACAACAACGCCTTCATTACACAGAAGTTAGAAGTCTGATGCTCTGGAATGCAGCGCTATCCTCAGAATATGCAGATCGATGCTGCAGGCAGATGCGTTTTAGAACAAAGCTATCCCTCATTTTATAGGCATGTCACAGGTTAAGTCACTAAATTATAAACTGCCTCAGAAGAACACAGCTCGTGCGTGTTGTGGCCTCAGCCAGCAGAGCTGTCCCCGGATCGAGCAGCTGTTTGCACCTGAGGCGGACACTTTCACTTGTTGCCTTCAGTATCCAGTAAACAGCTCTGCATTTGGCGCGTGAAGGATATTATTCTTTAATGCAGGCGTCTGTTTTATGAATGAGGTTATTATTCTCGCTGTTTTCCCCATCTGTCCTGCCTCACCTTTTTTTGAACTAGAGGAATTAAAGTGACGTGCGTCAGAACGCTCATAATTCCCTCCCAATATCTGTAACCACTACAAAGTGGTACTTTTTAAAAAGCAAGCATGCGTACTGCGAGCCAAGTGGAAATCCAACGGGTTGCAGGAAAGTAAAATGTGTGGCATCGTCAAAAGGAAATAGATAACAAAAAAAACAACAAAAAAACCCTGTGAAGAGACCCACGGCTGCACTTCTGAGCGTCAGAGGAACGAGCGACCATTTAGAAAGAATGAATGGGTAACGCTGCCCGATTGTGCAGCACCATATCAGCCCTTCTGTAGGGATAATTCCATTTACACAAACACTTCAACTGCACAATCCTAAATTCATGTTATTTCTCTGCCCCGCACACAACCATGCTTTAAGATATACTATTACGTTGCTCTTAATATAACGCATATTGATTGGAGGGAAGTATCGACAATAGCCCCATTACTGCATCAGTGACGGCAGAAGAAAGAGAAACAAGCATTGGCAGCGCGGCCGTGAAAGTAACGCGGCCGCAAAAGCGAAAGTAATCGCGATCGCGGGGACGCGCTCTGTGGTGGGGAGGGGCAGAGCGAGGCGCTAGGGAGAGCAAGGGAAAGGAAAGGGTGCCGGGAGGAATGAGCCATGACAAAAACCCAGATGGGCTGCGCCATCTGGGACATCTTGGTATCTGCAGATAACAACATGACTGCCATCCAGTAGACACACTGTACTAAGATGACAACACAACAGGATAATAAGGCAAGCGCCTCATTCCTTTTAATCACAGAGAGACAATTAGGAATGCCAGTGTATACATAGCTAAACCATCTGCATCAAAAACAAGCATTTACAATGCAATGGTCTCGGCATTGTTAAAGTTAGAGCTATTGGCATTGCTCATAACCCCCACCACAAATCTTCAACACAACACTTAACCAGCACTCTTAAGCCCCTTTATTCTCCCGATGTAGGCAGCAGTAGAACGAAAGCACCAGCTGGCAGAGTTATATATTTATATGGCGCGAACTCGCCCGGAAGTTATTGGAGCGCTTTACATAACCCCGTATTTACATTACACATTCAGGCACAGGGAGATTTGGAGCGCCCCGCATGAGTGCCGGCTACGTTACACATTCAAGCACGGGGAAGGATGTGGACGCGACCCGAGGGATGAACTCTGGCTTCCAGCACAAAAGTCGGCAGTGTAGCCGACGGACAAAGTAATGATATAGCGTGAACTCACCCGGAAGGTATTGGAGCGCTTTACATAGCACCGTATTTACCTTACACATTTCGGCACGGGGAGATTTGTAGCGCTTTACATGAGCGCCGGTCACGTTACACATTCAGGCATGGGGAAGGATGTGGAGGCTACCCCGAGGGACGAACTCCGGTCTCCAGCACAAAAGTCGGCAGTCTAGCCGACGGACAAAGCAATGATATAGCGTGAACTCGACCGGAAGGTGTTGGAGCGCGCCACATAGCACCGTTTTTTCATGACACATCTCGGCACGGGGAGATTAGTAGCGCCTTCCATGAGCACCGGTTACGTCACCCATTCAGGCACGGGGAAGGATGTGGACGCGACCCCGAGGGACGAACTCTGGATTCCAGCACACGGCGAGGCAGAAAACAGGCACACAGGCAGCATCTGAATACAGAGAGGCTTACTCCCAGAAGAAAACAAGCACACCACTGCCTTTCTCCGAGGTGAAAGCAGAAATGCATCGGAGAAAGGCAGCGGCGTTTTCGGATTCGGGGGCGTGTTTTTCTCGAACAACACGCCCAGAGAAAAATCGACAAAAAACACGCCCCCGAATCGCAAAACGACGGGGCTTGTTTGGAGAGACAAGCCTCTTCTCCAATGGCTGACCAGCATTTAAGAGGCCAGCCAAAGGAGAAGAGGAGAGAAGAGGGGCGGGTTCAAGCCCCTCTTCTCCAAGTAATTAAATCTCGCGAGCGAGACTGCGCAAGCGCAGCCTTCGCTAGCCGAGACCTAAAAATGAACAACCAGCATTCCTCTAAATTAAAAGTACTGTAAACTGAGTGGTACGCCGACTCATGTTGAATAACCAAGGCTACTGGAAATATGAGAGTTGAAGGCAGCTTTCGAAATAATTATGGTTTTGCCACATAATCCAGCATCTTCTATGTTTTTTTCTAACTCAAACTAATTAAAAGGGTCTGGAAATGCTGCTACCGGTGTTAGTGCACAGTGTCACATTCCAGTTGCTCGTTGCTGTTTAGACATTAACCCTGTTCACCTTATGATAATGAGGTAAAACATTTGCCCAGGAAGTGTTAACATTGTGAAAAACCCCACAAAATAGTGAAGTAATTCTGCCAGAAAATTTGCTGCATAAATTTCGCGCTTCTTGCTGCATAATTTTGTCTCTCTCTACCATATAATTCGAGGGACTGTGCATTATTTGCCACCAAATGCAGCAGTTACAGCTAGCTCTACAAAGTAACTCCGGGCTCCGCAGAGTTGCATGTCCGCTAGCAAAACACTTCAAAGCCTTTTCCGGGGTAGTGCTTTGTAAATCTACAACATAATACCATAACGAAAAGCATGAAGGTGAACGTGCAGCTAATGCGAGGCTGTACATTTATGAGGTAAATGTCAGATATGTGGAAACCTGGCGCTACACAATGTCAATTGCCAAATCTAATGGCAGCCCTTCTGGAGGTAAGAAAGGAATGCTCACACCTCGTTCAGACAACTTCCACCAGTCAATCGCCCCTGTATGGTATTTTAGAGATAAGAAAGCCCGGCTTCTGTGTAGCTGATGTGTTTTCAAGAGCCACGTACAGCTGCTCTCAGCCTGCAAGGCTTCACCTGCCAGTCTGGCCATGTGTGGCTCAGATCCCGCCTCCGGGTCTCAGGCAGGAGCAGGGATGTGAAAAACGGACTCCCGAACTGCTCTGGAAATTACAGTCACAAAAGAAACGCCTTGACATGCAAAAGCACCAAGTGGGACTAAAAAAACAAAAAGCATGCAAGCTTTACTGAAGGCATTGAACCAAAACTCAAGCAGATGTAGAATATGCGGGAACAAAGGCACGCGCTCGGAAAGTGCTGCTCACCTCGAATCATGTGCAGCAAAAACGAGCGCTAATCGTAGGGAAAGGCCATTGAGGAAAGTGCGCTAGGGGTTAGGGAGAGGCAAGTCATCCAGTAAGGTGGGGGGGGGGGGGACGGTGGAGGTTTTTCTTTTAAATACACGGCTACCGTTTCTGTTAAATATTATTCCGTACCACGTTTGCCTGATACCAGACACAACGAGGGTCGAGTGTTCAGGGAAAGGAAACAGAGGTAAATGTCATTAGTTTGGTCATTCCCTCTGACTAGGGAGGGGGCAGTATGACACTGGCTGCAATCCAAGGGTATCCAAGGGCATAGAGCTCAACCCCGTGCACAGCGAGAGTCACACATCATGACAGGGCAGCTAAAAGCGGGGAGAGCTCTTCAAGGTTTCCACTCTTCCGCTCAAAATTCCCAAGCTATGTATGTGCCTAAGCTGCTTGGGAGAGCGAGGCTGACCAAGAGGGAGGGGGAAAATGGAGGGGGCAGCGCAAGCAGAGGAGCCTGATTACAGCAATAAAAAGACAGATGGCAGCTGTGCACGTGCTCGCTCTCGTGAACGCAAGCTGCAGGCCAGCAAAAGCCTCTGGTGGCACTTTTAAAAGCCACTTACTAAATGTCTCGACGAGACTCTCAGGCGAGACCTAAAATGATGACTTGTGGAAGCGTATGACACATATTGTTTGCACAAGGAAGGAGAAACAGCCAGCAGACTCTTGGCGTAGGTGCTGCAGAGGGAGACACATAGGACCCACATCTGAGGGTTGTGGAAGAGACTGGCATAGACAGAACAACACTGAGGGAAATAAATGGAATGCTCCATAGTTATCTTGGTGGGCTCGATGCCCGACATCAGTGGCTCCTGGAAAAACGTATCAGAGCATTTGTGAATAAGGTAGGATCACTTTCACTGTCCCCGGAGTAGCAAGAGGGACTGGATCAACCTTGACTTATAAAGAACTGAAAGAAGCACGGTCAGAGATGCAGGATGCAAAAACACCGGGGTCTGATGGCTTCCCGTCTGAGTTTTCTAATTGTGCACTAGCCCCATCGCTGTGGAAAGTGTTGGACATGTGGGAGAAAGCCAAGATCTTCTCACATTGTGTTCAATTCAGGAAGCATTGATCACCATGGCAACCAAACACAGGAGAGATGAGATGGACTAAAGGATCCATAGAGCTCTCTCGGTTAACACTGACATTAAGACTGGGATTTATAGAGCTCTGTCAGTTAACACTGATAACAAAACTATCAGTCAGTCACTAGCGAAAAGCTTCTTGAGAGCGATACCACAAATAGGCCTGGGCTAAAATTCCGTTCCGCTTGCGGAAATTGTGATAATTTGACATTTTCGCGTTCCGCGGAGAGCGAGAAAATGTCAAAATTTCCGCAATCCGCATTTTACCGGAAATTTTTTGCTTGTTCGCGCTGTAAAATAATACATTCTCGCGTGCGCGCGATCGCCTTACCTGAATCCCCGCGTTCGCTGACAAGTTTTCCCGATCCGGTCGCGTTCTCCACGAGATGTTGGATTGTTGGTAGCCATTTGCGCTGTCTCGCGTCAGTTCGCGCCCGCAGTAACGTCATTCGTCGCGCGATCACGTCTTTCTTCTCGCGATCATGCACCGCGAGACAAGTGAAAACAAGATGGCCGCGCCCGCGAGCAACCGCATGGGTAAGTTGGCGAGCCGCAACCATGCAGAAAATACCGCGAACGGGCGGGAAAAAAACTTCTGCATCTTCGTGATATTTCCGCGTGTTTGTGGAGATTTTTAACATTTTCGCGATAAGTGAATTTCGCAAATTTTGCCCACCCCAAACCACAACTGGTGTAAAGAGAGCAAAGTAGAAATAAACCAGAAAGTAGCTGGGTCGCCAATCTGAGACAGCTGCCATATGTAAAATATTTATTAAAGGACCGCGCGCTGCTATGAAAAAGCATTTGACTCGATTGCTTAACATTCTGGTCGTAACCAATGCCTGAAATCAGACGCTTGGGAGTGGAACAAGGTAGGAATCCCACAATCAACAGCACCATTTCCTCTAGCCCTTAAGGTGCTTGCTTACACCCGAAGGAAAGAACTGTGAGACCAAGGCTTGGAAGTAGGAAATAGGACTCATATAGCATCAGTGCTTTATTTGTAATGAGTGCTGGTGCTGAAACCTCTGCTCAGAAACCCATGTACGCTGCTTTTAAATGTCAGCGCGCAAAATACTAAGGCTGCATCGTCTTAAATCCACCTCAGGCCTCTGTACTCCATCACCAGACACTCCTTGCGCTCTTATCCCACTCTTGGAGGTCCCTGCTAGCTCCCTTTGAGACAGTTTTTTCCGTCACTCTCTTCCTCTTCTTTCCCCGGTGAGCTTTTTCCTCTCTTGCTCTCAGGAAATGTCCAATCAGGAAAAACAGGGGCCAGTCCCCCAAAACCAGTGCTGCTAGCCCCCACCAGCTCAAATTAAGCACTGCATAACATTGCTTTAAGCATCTAGATTGATCTCCCAGGTGCTCTGGTGGGTAAACTGCTGGCCCTGGGGATGAGGCGGACCCCGAAGCTATGAAAAATTTGAGGATTCATGTACCACAAACCAAGAAGGAGAGTAGAACACAGAACATGGGATGGGTGCAGTGGCGTAACAAGGGAAGTGGGGCGGCGCAGGGATCACCAGCACCCCCCGCTCTTACCTGCGGCCGTTGAAGGGTGGTCGACCTTGAATCTGGGGAACTGGGTTTGAGGCTCGGCAATGACGCTGAACATCCTGTGATTCTAGGCAAATCACGTAATCTCCAAAAATGAATGTGTCCTCATGTAACGCAACTGGTGCTATGTAAAGCGCTCTGATACCCGATACCGGGTCAAGTTCGCGCTATATAAAATTCCGTAAAAAAATTTAAAAAAAATAAATCCAAAAGGATCCATATTATTTTGGGGCAAACTACAGCTGTTGCTGATAGACAGAATCACCTGGACAAAAATGGTATTTGTAACAAGACGCCTGTATGTACTGCGGCAGCCGATATGGCTTGCAGGGGCGGGGGGTTGTGTGGGAGTCACGGGGGGATTCCCTAGGGGGTTCACGGGGGTCACAGTGGGATTCAAGGAGGGGCCGCGTGTGGGAGTCTGTTAGAGTGCGCATAATAAAAATAAAAATACATTTACTTATGGATGCTGCCGAGTCCCACGTCTCTTCTCCTGCTCTCCTCGAGGAACAGAAAGCACAGCCAGGCCCCACTGACCAATCACAACGCTGCAATGCAGCGCCATGAGTGGTAGACACCTAGGCTCACCTTACCAATCACAATTCTGCAATGCAGCATTATGATTGGTTTTGAGCATCCTGGTTCGACGCTCAAACAGAGAATAGGGACCTGGGCATGTTCTCTACGCTGGTTGTAATGCAGCCGGCATGGAGAATGGGGAAAGTGCGCATGACTGGTTTGGGCGGCCCGAGGGAGCAGACTAAATGGTCATAGCGCACTTAGGAGTGGGAAAACCACTCCTCCCCTGCCCTGCTCTGAGAGCAGAGCAGCCCCGCCAGTCCACAAAGCAGCACAAACATAAAATGATAATAACTTAAAAGTTATTTTCATTTTATGTTTCTCTTTGCACTGCTTGAAAGCAGTGGGGCAACGCTCCTCCGCCATAGTGGAGGAGCTGCCACTGTGTATGTACTTCGAGATGTTGTGTACTTACTCCCTCGAGCGAGGATTGCGCAGTTGGAGAAGGTGCTGTAAGCACTGATACAGGCAGGAACCAGACCAAGAATAAAGTGGGCGACATTGAAACTTGTCAACGACCACCGTGGGTCGGCACTGCGGACCTTCAGCGTCAGAGCCTAAAAATGTACCACAGTTTATGTTTATGTTAGTTTATTTATATAGCGCATATATACCGGCAGGTCTCTTAGCGCTTGACAGAAGGAGATTGCATCAGAGGGTACAGACAATCCTTGTAGCGAGCACAGTTAAAGAGTATCCTCAAATAGCAGGGTTTTTAACAGCTTTCGGAACGGAAACAGACCCGTTTCTTTACGCAAAGAGTCAGGTAGTTGGTTCCAGAGACGTGGCAGAACAACTGAAAAAGCTCGGCCACCCTTGGTAGCCAGATTACTCCGAGGGCAGGCTAGCTGGAAGGCCTCTGTAGAGCGAAGTACGTGCCCTGGCACGTATTTAGCTAGGCGATCCCGAATATAGCCAGGGGCATGGCCATAAAGAGTTTTATGGGCGATGCACAGGCCCTTGAATTTTACCCGCTGTCTGACAGGTAGCCAATGTAGTTTGTGCAGCAACGGGGAGGCATGGGACCTCCTCGGAAGGTTAAAAATCAGCCTGGCGGCGTCATTCTGCACAACTTGTAGGCGGTTCAACAATTTCAAAGGGAGTCCTAAGTAGAGTGCATTACCATAGTCGAGACGCGATAGCACAGTAGCTGAGACTATTGAATTTAAAGAGGAAACTGATAAGAGAGGGACCAGTTTCCTCAGTTGTCTCAGGACGCCGGTACAGGTGCCCACTACTGAGTGGACCTGTTGACTCAAGGAAAGTTCCGAATCAATTTTAATTCCCAGACTTTTCACGAACGGTGACGGACATGGGGGGGCCCCAAGTTCTTTGGGCCAGAACAGGCCACTCCAGAACTTGTTTTTAGCTGGAATGACAAGGACCTCTGTCTTGTCAGGGTTAATTTTTAGAGAGTTAACAGTCATCCAATTTGTGGTAAATCGAAGGATATTTTGAACAGTTTCTTGAGCTTGGGCCGAGTTGTCAATGCTCAGGATGAATTGAGTGTCATCTGCATAGTTGAACACTCGGCAGTCCAATTTGGATAGTGCGGTTACTAAGGGCTGCAGATAAATATTGAAGAGCAGAGGGGACAAAGCCGAGCCCTGGGGCACGCCACAGGGGATATCTCCCCTGATCGAGGTGTAGCTGCCGAGTTGAACCCTTTGCGACCGTCCCGACAAAAAGGACTGTAGCCAGCTGTAGACAGCACCCCTGAAACCCAGATCCGCCAATCGAGACAGTAAAATGGAGTGGTTAACCGTGTCGAAGGCCGCAGAGAGATCTAAAAGTATCAGGGCGCTCGGGGCTTTGTTGTCAGCTTTTAGCCTGAGATCGTCGAGAACAGATAACATAACAAGCTCCGTGCTATGGTGGGCTCTGAAGCCAGCCTGGCGAGGATGGAGAAGCTCTGAGTTTTCGAGAAAGCTGGATAAAGTTTTCAGAACATGCTGCTCCATAACCTTAGCTAAAAAAGGAAGTTGCGAAATAGGCCGGTAATTTTTCAGCTCAGCCTTATCTGCGCCAGGCTTTTTCAGTAGGGGAATAACTCTAGCTTCTTTCAGATTAGATGGTACCTGGCCAGTGGCCAGGGAATTATTTAGAAGTGAGAGGATCTGACCATCCAAAGCTGGAAGGGCCATCTGGAAGATCTTCGGAGGACCGGGATCGGCCGGTGAACCAGATTTGGTCTTATTGATTAGAGAGGCCAGAGCTTCGGGGTTCAAAGGAGGGAAGTCTGTAAGGAAGTGAACTGGCGAGGGGGAGGACAACGCCAGTTCCTCGGAACTTAAAGCAACCGGGGATCTACTGATCTCACCGAGGATATCTGTCACTTTCTGCAGAAAGAAGGTCTGCAGGGTATTGACATTGAAAGGGATTGAGATTGAGTTGACATCACCTTTTTTACTAAGTTCCTTTAGGATCTTAAAGGTTTCCTTCTGTTTATTAGGGGCGTCTAAGATCCGAGCCTCATAGAATTCGGCTTTCCTCGAGATGATGGATTTCTTATATAAGGTCAGAGCTGCTTTGTAGAGAGTCAGATCAGTGGAGTTGTAGGTTTTCCTCCACTGTCTCTCCACTTTCCTCAAACTCTGCCTTTTTACCCGCAGAGCTTCGTTGAACCAAGGAGCCCCCTTACGTTTGGGCTTAATTCTTTCCCGATGTTCTGGAGCTAGGTGGTCAATAGCTGATTGGAGGGTATTGCTAATGGTCAGGCTGGCTATGTCGATATTGGTAAAACCTTCCTCTGGCCTGCAGGGGAGAATTCCCCGGAGGGTATCAATGAGGTTTCCAGACTGGATCTTATGCCAACTTCGCACTCTCCTCCATTCCACGCGGAGTTGAGTGGGAGGGCTATCCAAGGGGACCCAGCAAGTGATTAGAAAATGGTCGGACCAGGCACATGGCAGGATGTTAACAAGCCTAGCTTGCTGGCTGGATGACCAAACCAGATCGAGGGTGTGCCCCTTGATGTGGGTGGGGCGGGTCACCAATTGACAGAGTCCTAGATTTGACATAGTCAGATCGATTAGATTAGCTTGTGGCTCTCGTGGGAGATTTTCCCAATGAAAGTTGAAATCACCTACGACCATGAGCTTTTGATACCGAGTGCTGAGGTCAGACAAGATTTCACCAAGGTGATCACAGAAGCCAGGTGCTGCATCCGGGGGGCGATAGACTGTCAGGAGGGTTAAACAAGAGGAAGCGAGGGAGAACTTAATTCCTAAAATGTCGGAGTTATCGAAACTTTCAGATACTAACATAGTGGCCGAGAGATTCGATTTAAAAAAAGTAGCCACCCCTCCCCCTCTTCTGCCATCTTGCCTGTTGTGCCAGATAGCGTCGAAGTTACCTGGAAGGGATGAAATGATGTCAGGGACTGATGCGTCCCCCAACCAGGTTTCTGTCAAGGAAAGAATATCAATATCCCCCTCCTGCAGCAGAGTAAAAATCTCCAGATGGTGTTTTTGCAGGGATCTGGTATTCAGAACTGCCACAGACAGGCCTAGCGGGTTCTCTGTTTTGGACGGGAGATGGATAGGGAGCCCATCAGAAGGTTCAGGAGCTGTCCCTGGGTTCCTTAGGAGATTTTCGGCATTTAGTATTGAGCGGGTGAGGGGGTTCAAGGCGAACTTGCCAGAGACAAAGAGAGTGGTGGTGGGGAGACCCCCAACCGGGAACCTGGAGTATTCGCTGGTGGCTACGAGAGGCCCCTTTTGGCTGGAAAGGTTGTGAGGAGGAGTCTAACTACATCTGGAATGTTCCACTTGATAACGTTTATGTCACAAACATGGTAGAGTGCAGCTAGAAGAATGACTTGTGATACATCATTTGCGAAAGAGGCCCAGCCGTGGAATGCCCGCATTTACCCATGTTGAGGCGGTAAGCAAGAGTGAGGTAATGGATTCAGGAAGGATGTCATCATAGGTGTGAGGAGTGGTTTATGATGTTAAAGGACGCACAAGAGAGGTTTGGGGTCTCCCCGGACAGTTCTTCCCATATGCACAACAGGGACGCAACACAGGTTGGGGGCCCACCTGCGGCACATGTGGTCCCCCAACCCTTCAAGATGCCCCCTATTCAGCCAAGGGCCAATGAATATATCCAAGATATAGTAGACTAAGGGGCAACTCGTCACGTGCTGCGGGGGGTGGGGGAGGGTTGGGCATCATTTTGTGTTAAGTGACTGATGCCTAGCTGGTGATGACCGCAAGGAAATCCTGGAATGGATCCTTGGGCTGTATGTGCTGAATGGGGAAGTAGACTAGTCTCTATGCTTTACAGAGCATACCCAACAACCAGTTAGGACTGAATGGAAGAGAGATTTAGCAAAACTGACAGTGGACAAGGAACAGCGGCAGATAATGGCCAGTTACTTACCGGTAATATTCATTACTCCGAGTCTTAGATCTCCCCATCACAGTCCTGGTTCCCATCCCTCCCTCCCTGTTTCGGCTTCTTGTGATTTGTGGAACAGGATGTTGGATGGTAGGGTCGGGGGTTATGTGCCACAGGATGTGGGCATGGCCTGGAGGGTAGGGCTGGAGCAGGGGAGTTTCAGCTTGAGATATCTGTGGGGAGGAGCTATCTCTCATGTGTGTAAGGACTGTGACGGGAAGGTCTGACGAGGAGGTAAGGCTCGATACTAAATAAGCTACTGGTAACCCCAGCTTCCTAAATGCATATTATCACTTCACACACAAAGCCTATATCGCAAGGAAGACTCTCACCATGAAAAACCCTCCTTTCCAGATACAGTGAGTAGACTTACACCCATGATCTGGCTGTGTCTAATAGTGAACCAGTGCGAGAGTAGTGTGGTAGACCCTATGTCAGCAACAGTGGGAGAAGGGGTGGGGAACACTTCTTGGATAGCAAGTTCAACGCTAAATGACCATGGTGTCTTCTGGGGAGCACCCTGCCTCCCCCACGTGCAAAACCCTGTCGTCGTCTCTGTTCCCAGCCACTCTCCCATGTGCAAAGACCTGTCTTCGTCTCTGTCCCCAGCCACTCTCCCATGTGCAAAGACCTGTCTTCGTCTCTGTCCCCAGCCACTCTCCCACGTGCAAAGACCTGTCTTTGTCTCTGTCCCCAGCCACTCTCCCACGTGCAAAGACCTGTCTTCGTCTCTGTCCCCAGCCACTCTCCCATGTGCAAAGACCTGTCTTCGTCTCTGTCCACAGCCACTCTCCCATGTGCAAAGACCTGTCTTCGTCTCTGTCCCCAGCCACTCTCCCATGTGCAAAGACCTGTCTTCGTCTCTGTCCCCAGCCACTCTCCCACGTCCAAAGACCTGTCTTCGTCTCTGTCCCCAGCCACTCTCCCATGTGCAAAGACCTGTCTTCGTCTCTGTCCACAGTCACTCTCCAATGTGCAAAGACCTGTCTTCGTCTCTGTCCCCAGCCACTCTCCCATGTGCAAAGACCTGTCTTCGTCTCTGTCCCCAGCCACTCTCCCACGTCCAAAGACCTGTCTTCGTCTCTGTCCCCAGCCACTCTCCCATGTGCAAAGACCTGTCTTCGTCTCTGTCCACAGCCACTCTCCCATGTGCAAAGACCTGTCTTTGTCTCTGTCCCCAGCCACTCCCACACGTGCACAACCCTGCCTTCGTCTCTGTCCCCAGCCACTCTCCCACGTGCAAAGACCTGTCTTCGTCTCTGTCCCCAGCCACTCTCCCACGTGCAAAGACCTGTCTTTGTCTCTGTCCCCAGCCACTCTCCCACGTGCAAAGACCTGTCTTCGTCTCTGTCCACAGCCACTCTCCCGTGTGCAAAGACCTGTCTTCGTCTCTGTCCCCAGCCACTCTCCCATGTGCAAAGACCTGTCTTCGTCTCTGTCCCCAGCCACTCTCCCACGTCCAAAGACCTGTCTTCGTCTCTGTCCCCAGCCACTCTCCCATGTGCAAAGACCTGTCTTCGTCTCTGTCCACAGCCACTCTCCCATGTGCAAAGACCTGTCTTTGTCTCTGTCCCCAGCCACTCCCACACGTGCACAACCCTGCCTTCGTCTCTGTCCCCAGCCACTCTCCCACGTGCAAAGACCTGTCTTCGTCTCTGTCCCCAGCCACTCTCCCACGTGCAAAGACCTGTCTTTGTCTCTGTCCCCAGCCACTCTCCCACGTGCAAAGACCTGTCTTCGTCTCTGTCCACAGCCACTCTCCCATGTGCAAAGACCTGTCTTCGTCTCTGTCCCCAGCCACTCTCCCATGTGCAAAGACCTGTCTTCGTCTCTGTCCCCAGCCACTCTCCCACGTCCAAAGACCTGTCTTCGTCTCTGTCCCCAGCCACTCTCCCATGTGCAAAGACCTGTCTTCGTCTCTGTCCACAGCCACTCTCCCATGTGCAAAGACCTGTCTTTGTCTCTGTCCCCAGCCACTCCCACACGTGCACAACCCTGCCTTCGTCTCTGTCCCCAGCCACTCTCCCACGTGCAAAGACCTGTCTTTGTCTCTGTCCCCAGCCACTCTCCCACGTGCAAAGACCTGTCTTCGTCTCTGTCCACAGCCACTCTCCCATGTGCAAAGACCTGTCTTCGTCTCTGTCCCCAGCCACTCTCCCATGTGCAAAGACCTGTCTTCGTCTCTGTCCCCAGCCACTCTCCCACGTCCAAAGACCTGTCTTCGTCTCTGTCCCCAGCCACTCTCCCATGTGCAAAGACCTGTCTTCGTCTCTGTCCACAGCCACTCTCCCATGTGCAAAGACCTGTCTTTGTCTCTGTCCCCAGCCACTCCCACACGTGCACAACCCTGCCTTCGTCTCTGTCCCCAGCCACTCTCCCACGTGCAAAGACCTGTCTTCGTCTCTGTCCCCAGCCACTCTCCCACGTGCAAAGACCTGTCTTTGTCTCTGTCCCCAGCCACTCTCCCACGTGCAAAGACCTGTCTTCGTCTCTGTCCACAGCCACTCTCCCATGTGCAAAGACCTGTCTTCGTCTCTGTCCCCAGCCACTCTCCCATGTGCAAAGACCTGTCTTCGTCTCTGTCCCCAGCCACTCTCCCACGTCCAAAGACCTGTCTTCGTCTCTGTCCCCAGCCACTCTCCCATGTGCAAAGACCTGTCTTCGTCTCTGTCCACAGCCACTCTCCCATGTGCAAAGACCTGTCTTTGTCTCTGTCCCCAGCCACTCCCACACGTGCACAACCCTGCCTTCGTCTCTGTCCCCAGCCACTCTCCCACGTGCAAAGACCTGTCTTCGTCTCTGTCCCCAGCCACTCTCCCACGTGCAAAGACCTGTCTTTGTCTCTGTCCCCAGCCACTCTCCCATGTGCAAAGACCTGTCTTCGTCTCTGTCCCCAGCCACTCTCCCATGTGCAAAGACCTGTCTTCGTCTCTGTCCCCAGCCACTCTCCCACGTCCAAAGACCTGTCTTCGTCTCTGTCCCCAGCCACTCTCCCACGTCCACAGACCTGTCTTCGTCTCTGTCCCCAGCTACTCTCCCACGTCCAAAGACCTGTCTTCGTCTCTGTCCCCAGCCACTCTCCCACACGTGCACAACCCTGTCTTCATCCCTATCCCCAGCCACTCTCCCACGTCCACAGACCTGTCTTCGTCTCTGTCCCCAGCCAACGCTGACACCGAGGCTAGGAAGCAGCTCTTGCCCCCGCCGCCATCAAGTTGCGATTCTCGCTATCTTCCCATAAGGCCAGCCCCCCCCCCCCGGAGGCTTATCTTTTACTTCTTCCCTCTTTCTCCTTGTGTAGAAAATCAAGACAGATAGGAAATTAAACAGAGTCTAAGGTTTGTTTCTCATGAAAATTTATAATTTATGGAAGAGGCCGTTGCTTAGTTTAATCAGTATAAAAATAAATCCACACAGGATGCATGGACACACTTTGAAGTGGATACAAACAGTTAACACACACTTTCTTCCACAGTACAGCAGAGTGAGCGTTTCAGGTGAGGTTGTGAGTAGACTGTGTCAGTACCACAGCAAGCCCTGTGAGCACCAGCTTTACAATGGCAAACAGTGCAGGTGTGTAAAGCCACTGATGCCACGTGTGCCCCTGCAACAACTTTGGCGCACGTCAAACTATCGCCATCACATTCAATATGGTCTGCCAAGTAGGCAGTAGGGGCTTGTTTAAAGGGCACCCCACGAGTGTCTTCTTCAAAAGGGCAAAAACTCTCCAGACAGACTGGAGGGAAGGGTGGCTGTTGGCGGGTGCCACTCAGACTCATCAGTGGACAAGTCAGGATCTTACTGCTCGCCCAGGGGGACATCACAGTAACTCTGGACAGGACAGAAACAAAGTAAATCCATTTTCCACTATTTTGCTACTTGAGGAATATAAAATGGAGCAAACACATTTCATTACAGTCCCTCGTGCACAAACATTTTTCCACCAAAGCAAAATCTGAGTGAATGGATTGTAGAACCTTAACTACACAAATGTAAGATTTGTACACATTATAAAACTGTTTGTGTATTATCTTATGCTCTTTTTGCTACTCAGATACTAAAAATGGAACAAACCGATATCCCCAACAACACCTTCTTTTCACCTGTGAAAAGTAGGCAACACATTGCTTGCACACTTTCTTACTATGTCAACACAAAAATCAGTTTGTGGCATACTTAGCCATGATGCCACACTTGGGTTTGCAGCAGTTCTTTTCGCTTCATTCCCCACCCCAGCAGCACACATTATACAAATGGATTTAGACATTTTTTGTACAGTGCAAACAGTGCAAGGTTAATGGTTTTGAAAGAGCTAAGACAGTGCGCCACCATGCCGCTGACTCTTCTCTTTCGCAGCCCTCGAACCCTACTACGAGCAATGCTCGGTCAGTAGATATGGTCATTTCACCACAGGTCAGGACACCTCTACACGCAACCACTCACTCACTCACTCACTCACTCACTCACTCACTCACTCACTCACTCACTCACTCACTCACTCACTCACTCACCTGAAGTGCCTCTCTTGTTTACAAAAACAGTGTTTGGCAATGAGGATGGGTACCTCTGTTTGGACATTCCATTCCTTCCGGTACAAACATCATATTAAAACCCTTCTGCGATGGTCCTGTTATGGAACACCTCAGCAGCACGCAGTGCTTGATTTGTAAAAATAAGTTCCAGGGCCCTTGTCAGGGGACCACCGTAGATTGCACCACCCATTGCCCCTGCCAGCACTGCCAGTGAAAGTACCAACACATCTACTAACCATCACACTCCTACAAGTACGACATTTCAGACTGCTGGAGGCCCCAAAATCTATAAGAACGGCTTGGGCATCAGGTATTAGTTGTTTTTAATGTATATTGAATCAATAAACATCTGATGTTCTTCTCATCTCTAAATTACACAAACAGCGCTACCATGAGGCAGCTGTCATAAGTGCCGGTGTTGACAATTAAGTGCCGGTGCTCGGCACCAGAAACCACCGGCTCAAATTAAGCACTGGCAGCACATTCATATTGGTGGACACATGTTCAGAGTCAAAGTGTAAGGCAGAAGGATGTCTTACTGTGGATGTGGTGAACTCCCCTGAAGAAGCAGCAGCGCTCAGGCTAGTGATGCTCTTTCATAGAACGCTTCTAAGGAAACCCTTAGCTCAGATGATGGAGCCAGTACGGATCTTAGCAATCTTTAAGGATAGTACGACTCATGCTCAGAGTTCTTCTGTTTTACATACATCACTTCCTCTAACCTTGTCTTAAAAATATCCGCCAAACCTCTGACCAGACTTTAAGAAGGAGTGCTGCCAAATATTGAACTAAAGAAGAGGCCTTCTTTTATGAATGGGTAAGTAGCTGACAAAATGTGCCAGTAATGTTCAAAGTTTTTTTGACCAAGGCATAGGAGAAAGAATTATAATCCCTTGCCTCATTTCTAAAAAAAATATTTGACGGAGTGAAATGGGTTTTCGCTAGGACATTATTATATATGATTTCTCTTTGTGTGTCAGTATCCAAGAATATATTATATGCACTGCCCCATTAAACTTTTTAATTAGAGATGGAGTTATTAGCAGCCAAAACTTTACATATCCAAGATATTCAGGAGATAAGAAAACGGCGTGAGCAGCAACTTCTAAGGAAGCTCGGTGGGTTCAAGCTCACACTGCTGACACTAGTATGTAGTTTGCAGGCACTTTAGTAAATAGAGTGATCACACTTCAGGTTACTAGGGACACTGTCTTCAGTCCTGAACCATTCACCTACGAATACTTGTTTCACATGTGATACTCAAATTGGAAGCAAAGTGAAACTGCAACACCCACCAACCCTAAGAAACAAACATGACAACCCTAACTGGTTCACAGCAGTACTGAAAACCCAGAAACGTGACTGCAGACAAAAGGAAAGAAGATGGCGCACCAGTAAGACCCTCAAGGACCAAAAATGATTCAAAGACACCCTCAACCGCTACCACCACCTCCTGGAAAACACCAAGAAGACCTCCATAGCCAAGGCATCAATGACAGCTCCAGCACCAGCACCAGCAAGGAACTGTTCAACATAATCAAGGAGTTCACCAACCCATCGGCAACCGAAAACACCATCACACCCTCTCATGCCCCCTACGACACCCTCTCAGACTTTTTCCAAAACAAAATTGACACCATCTACCAAGACTTCGCACCTCAACCCCCCACCAAGCACAACAACCTCCTCACGCTGTCTGACACACACCCACAGCAGCTCACCTCATGGAACACCCACACTAAGAAGGAAACGGCCTTGAGATCCATCCATTCCGAAGCTCCATCAGACCCTTGCCCCCACCACACGTTCAAGCTTGGCAATCGTCCCATCAGCAAAGAACTCACCAAGGTCCTGAACTCCTCGATCACCGTGGCCCACTTCCACCAGAAGTGGAAACATGCCAACGCGAAGCAGTTGCGGAAGAAACCATCCACGGACACAGGAGAACTCAAGAACTACAGATCCATCTCCCGGCTCCCCTTCCCAGCCAAGGGCATCGAGAAAGCTATCAACATCCAACTAACCAGACAGCTGGAGAATCACCTTCTGGAACCCTCCCAAGCCTGCTTCAGAGCAAACCACAGCACAGAGACAGCTCTAATCGCAGCCACGGACGACATCAGAATGCTGCTAGACCTCAGAGACACAGCAGCCCTCATCCTTCCTTGACCTCTCAGCAGTCTTAGACACCGTATCCCACCACACATTGATCAACAGACTCCATCAGATCGGAATCCAAGGGCAGCTCTCAAGTGAATTGCTTCCTACCTCACAGGAGGGAAGCAGAGATCATCATCCCTCCCTAATCCTCGCTTCCTAAGAACATTACCCGCGGTGTACCTCAAGGCTCACGCCTCAGCCCAACCCTCTTCAAGATATACATGCCACCCCCGGCCAACATCACGAGGATCCATAGACCTAACATTATCTCCTATGCCGATGACACCCAACTCATCCTCTCCCTGACAAACGACCCAACGACCATCAAGGACAGGATCCAAAGATGCATGAAGGATGTGGCCATATGGATGAACAACAACTGTCTCAACTCAACACAGACAAGACAGAAGGTCTCATCTTCGGGAAAGGCAAAGACACCCTATGGAACAAAGAATGGTGGCCACCTGAGCTGGGCCCTACCCACAAACCCAATGAACATGCCAGCAACCTCGCCATCATCCTCGACAGCCAGCCAGTCAGTCAGCGCGGGCTCCTCGCTTGCTTCCTCACCCTCCAAATGCTCCAGAAGGTCTTCAGATTACTCCTGCCCAACACCTGGCGAACTGTCATACAAGCTTTCGTCACTAGCAGACTCGACTACAGCAACTCCCTCTACAACTGAATCACCGCCCAACTCTTGTGGAGACTCCAGACCATCCAGAACACAGCAGACAGACAAATCCTCGACCTCCCCCGACAGACGCACATCGCCCCTAACCTCAGGAAACTCCATTGGCTACCAGTCGCGAAGAGATGCCAGTTCAAGCTGCTCACCCACGCTTACAAGGCACTACACAATGAAGGACCGTTGTACCTACAAACTAGTGAATTTCCACCAACATACCAGGGAACGCCATTCCAGATCCCTCTCCCTAGCAGCTACCCAGCGCATCTGCTGGGGAACATTAGAGGCTGCTCCTTCACCCACCTGGGCGCTAAGACCTAGAACATTCTACCCCTGCACCTTAGAGTAGCACCGTTGCTCCAACACTTCAGGAAGGACCTCAAGACCTGGATGTTCAACCAATAGGTACAGGCGGCGGGACCCCGAATCAGGACCCCACAGGGCCTCGACACCCTCATGGGTGAAGCAGCCACGCGATACAAATCCTGATTGATTAATTGACACCCAGAATGCACTATCCTGTCAAGCGAAAGTCCAGAGCTGGAAACTGTGCCCATAGTCACCTGAATGGACCCTAATTGTAAATACTGTCATGGTTCCTCAGCCCTGGCTCCTTCTCTGGTCAGCAGAATGAGTCATTGGATACTGTGCAAGATACAGTGACTTCTCCTGTTACTTGCAGTGAAGTAGTGACAATATTTCAATGAACCAGAAGTAATTACTATCCATTGATATGTGGGCGGGGATATGCTTCTTCTTCAAGACTGGCCAATGAGATGAGAGATGTGAAGCTTGGGTGACTCGTGCAGTGTTGAGACAGTGTGGTCCACGCTCAACAAGAAACCTTAATGCCTTAACTCCCAGCCAATGACTTTCCATCTGTTATACATAGAAAGGCCTAGGAGTTGATAGAAACAGGGACTTCAACTGTGATATTATGGAAGGAAAGCACGATTTGGTTGAATGCAGGAATTTGCCAAGAGTCTCTCTCTTTTTAACTCTGGAAGTCCTCTACTCAGATGGATGAAAAACTCTAACACACTCAAAATTAAACACCTGGAGCTTGTTTTGTGGAGATATTAGGGAGGAAGAAAGATAAACTTAATAATTTACTAAAGATTGGGAAACAATCCTAAGGTTGAGAGGCGGTAGGTTAGTTTTCACAGTATCTTACGGTCATCCATTGTGGTACAATATGTAAAAACATTTCATTTGCTATATTCTCTAGACAGTGCATCAAGTGAGGAATTTGTTTTAAAAAAATGAGAACTAAATGTAAACACAAAAAATGGACACTCTGCTTACTCTAGGGACCTTGTGGTCTCTTAAACACAGAAAGACACGCAGCCTATTAAGAGAGCTGTTTCATGAAGACAGATATATAAATATGACATCTACTGAAAAGGAAACCACAGAGGAAATTCGATGTGTGCTAGGTGCGCTCATGGGACACTTCACGCAGGTGTGGGTCAGTACTTGCAGTCCAGGTGCTTGATTCTGTGGGGTTGTAGCAGGTCTCTATGTGATGCTTGTGAGTAACCCTCCAGTAATCCTTCATCTGATTGGGTCCTCCGTGCAGGGAAGCTTGACACGCCTGTCGTAGAGTAAAGTCACAACCCTAGCTCAGCGGCTGACTCTGACGTAATACGATCTTAAAAACATTGAACAGTACATCAGCCTCATACGTTATGGCCATTTCCTGGCGCGTGGTCACATCTGGAGATTGGGGTACTTGGACCTTCTTCCAGATATTTGTTTTAATGCTTTGTGAAATGTCACTTTCTCCATGCTGTTTGCCCTCCTGGAGGTCTGTTTTGGGCCTTTACAGTGGTGGACATTTGATGAATAATAAAGGTCACTTCAATATCAAGTGTAGCATCTAGATGTCAACTTGTCCCACTGACTGTGACCACAAAGTCAATTCTGGGCTCTGACGTTTACCCCTATCACTTGGACAAGGTCTTTTCCAGGCAGGAAACCATCAGGTTTCCATCCAGAGGATGTGATATGGCACTTATTTGATGAGATAGAGCCAGGTCAAGAATCCTCACCTTGAACAAGGCTCATTAAGCAGTCCTCGCCAACATACGCTCAGCAACCATCTCCACCTGTTACCATCTGGACATGCCTCACTTTGAAACCTTAACAGTTCCAGAAATCACCCTGAGCTTCTCTAGCAAATGCAACAATATCTCTGGAATCTGGAATTCAGGATCAGTCAAGTCCTCCTTAAATACACATCACACAAGAGACACTTGTAAACACACAAGCTATGCCTGAGCACATCACTATCTCTCTTGAGATCCAGCATAAACAAGAATGCACCCACTTCATGCTTTATGTTGCGATCCACGCAAAGTCTCAATCACCAGAACACTCCTTATTGGTTTAATCGCATCTGTGGAGTGACTGGGACAGATTGTCTTATCATGTGAAACTGCATTGACTGTTCACATGGTGCCACCATACTGTCTCCTCCTTGTATCTCCCCTGGTGCAGAATTAATGCTCGGTGGATGATGTACGGTGCACACGATGGTGGGATCTAGAACTCATCCTTTCCAGGTGCACCCTGCAAGGTGTGACTATCCCAAGGAGAAGATTATGCAATTACTGGGAGGTTTCCAGAGCCTCTCTGAGTGGGAAATGTTGTCACAAGAAGCCTCCAACTTTAAAGTAGGTGGTGCAATTCCAGACTGTCCCTACTATAGTCGGACGAAGACGTCTCTGATTCATCTGCCCACTGACACTTTGAAGGCAGTTTGCTCTCCTCTGTTCGACACCGATTGATGGCATCCTGAAGCCGTTGACTCATTTTCTGAGAATCACTCTTCAACAAGCTCTTCTTGGGTAACGTGTGACCCCTGTTAGACAGTGTTACTAGGAAATCAGTCAGCTGCGAAGGTAATGTGAAAACGGGAACCCTTTGGAAAATCTCAGGGATGTCCTTCCAGTTAAAGAGATCCTCAAAGCATACCACCAGATAGCGGCCAGAGGACAGCCCTTCAAGGAAATCGGGCAGGACGCAGTTCAACGCAGTGGAAAATGCGCTGTGTGGATCCTCCCAGGACACCCGTCCAGGTGCCCTTGGCTTGGATTGAAACCATTCATCGCATATGGTCAGGGCCCGTTTGGAAAATATCAGGACAATGACCCCACCCTCTTCTATGACCTTCAGCCGCTGACGGTGGTACCACTGCATGGGACCAAGGTTGTCCAGGTCCCCACGGTGCCAGAGGTCAACGACAACAGACAGATGCAGGTCCTTGAGAGCAGAAGCAAGGGTCTCGATGAGCATCTTAAAGGAGTCGTAGTCCGGCGAATACAGGAGCAAGATCTTACGATTCTGGAATAGTCCTGTAGATGATAAAAGGCAGAGTGTGAACAGGTAGGGGAAACACCGTCGGCCTCATTGAAAACAGCTGATCATGCACACATCTTTCACAGTTTTTCACACCTGTGTGAGAAGTAGAGTAGGGTTTGAGTTTGGTGTAGAGTGGGAAGGGGCAGAGTGGGATGTTGCATGACATTAGCTGACATTCACACTGGTACAATCTATACAGACACCCTTTTGGGTGCTACACCTCAGAGTTTTAGGGAAATGCAAAATCTGTAGAAAATGGTTAGTTTCCAGAAGTTGCAATTTTGTACATACTGTGCAATTTGAGGAAAAAAAGGGTTTCTGCTTTGTAAATGAGGTGTGTCATTTAATGAAATCATAGCTGAGAAGTTCTTCAGATCCCTTCTGACACGTCAGGGACTTTAGTTCCGGGCAACCCAAGGAAGAGATGTCTTCACCATGGCAAACTCACCAGCTCAACTCTCTGATGTGACTTTGAGAGGCCTTATGCTAAGAGGTGTGCTAGTCTTCAGCTGAGAACATGCGCATATCCACCAACAACTAGAGATGAGTGAATTTAACATGGAGAACGGTTGTCGTTGGAGAAATCATGTCCTCTTAATCACAGGCACCTCTAAGTAAATCAGTCAATCAATCTTGACTATTATGTAGCGCAAAACCAAGACCTTCCGACATGCGCTCTTTGTTTCACCTTTCAGTGGCGGTAAACGACGTTTAGAACAAAACTTTTTTTCCGCAGGGCATCACAACGCGGTCGTTACAACGACCGCGTTGTGATTCCGAATACCATTACTCCGCAACTCGGAACAACGACTTGCGGAGGGGGGGGGGGAAGGGGTTGGATTTAAAATCCAACACCTTCCCTAGTGTCCGCACAGACTGGAGTTGGAATAGTAAATTATACTATTCCAACATCCAGCGCCCCCCCTCCACAAGTCGTTGTTCCGACTTGCGGAGTAATGGTATGCGGAATGACAACGTGGTCGTTGTAACGACCGCGTTGTGATTCCCTGCGGAAAAAAAGAATGCGGGATAAGAAGACATATTCTTCAGTGGCATAACAACCTTTGATGGCTGATCTCAAATAGAGCAGTGATGTATAATAAATAATGCAGCCACAATCTGTATCTGATTCCCACCCTTGCTTGCGTATGCTAAACGACCGACTCTGCCAGCACACTAACCCACAGTGCTTGGCACCACACTTTACCCATGACTGGGGGGGCAGCACCGAAGGGGACCAGAGTACCCCGCTTTTCCGAGAGGGAATGCCAGCTCACTTGAACAGCACCCCTCAAACCATAGAGCCAACCTAAAAACAATTCTTACACTTTTGAACGACTACGGACATGGTAAGAATTCGCAGACATCACCCCGCCTGCCTGAAACACCGTTGTGTTCCTTTAATTATATACATGACTTTCTGTGTGCTGCCCCCTCTCTTGAAAATACTGTTTGGCCCTGGTGCTTGAGGGAAAGCCTGGGTTACAAGTGCCCCTGCTGCCATATTGGAGCAGTATAAGAGGCAGGGGGGGGCAATAAGACCCCAGTTCGCCGTCTCTGCCGCTCGGCTCAGAGCCCCTGGGTTTGCCTTCTCTAAAATACCCCAGGATGGACATCTACCCTTGAGCAAGAGACCAACGACTCCCTCAGCCCTATTGACAGACACCAACCTTGAAATGTCTTGAGAAGGACATATTTCCATAGGCACATGTCCCATTTCTAGAGCACAGAACAGGCGGATGTAGGCAACACATGCACACACAAAGACGCACACATGTGATATGGACACGCATGACACACCTCCCAGCTTACCTGTGGAGCTACAGTCCTTCTTCAGAGAATGTACACAGCCTGTTTTATGAAGAGAGAAAGTAATAGGTATGTAACAGCTTTAACAAAAAAGAAAAAGCAATACTGAGATGGGGGAAACAAAAGGGGAGAGATGGACCTCAACAAGAACACAATTCGGACTTCACCAGCTGCACAATTCCAGCCAGCTGTGCTGTAACAGTTCCCCATTTGAAAATAAGCCCCCACATATCCCTGTAAGAGGGGTAATGCTATTGTAACCATTTTATTTCATGGTCAATGTAACTTTATTATAAACCATGCATTCAAGATTATAGAACAGATCCATATGAGACATTCAAACATGTATCTGACTCATTCTGCTACAGAGGAAGGACCCTTGTCCCCCCCTGGCAGGAGGGTCTGCGTTGAGGACGCTTCATGGAAGCAGGCCTGGGGAAAGTCTGTTTTCAGTCCTGTTCGTAGGAAGGAAGGGGATCAATGAAGAGAAGGAGTAGGAATTTATTTGGAGTAAGAATGGTGACACAGACGTACGATTGCATGCTTTTGTGGGGGACCCAGCCTCCCTTTCCCGGTGTGTGTTGGAAGACGTTCACAATGGGGGGGAGGAACCAGACCCGTGATTCTACAGGAGGTTGGAAGGAGGTTAGGGCTGCAGTAAGACATGATCCTACTTGGAGGTAAGAGGTTCAGGCGAAGAGATGGCTTGTTCCTGGTCAGGCGGCTGTCACAAATACCCACTAGCTGCCATGGGCCTAGGATGCCAGAGGATGAAACAAGATGGCTCCCTCCTTAGCTGTACCCTGGGAGCAGAGGACCCACTGGACTCTATGCTCACAGTGACGGAAAGCGCTTCACCCTTTCCACACACACGTCACTGGCGTAACAACGAGCTGACCCGCACAATAGGTTATAAGAAATTCTGGCCAGCTGGATAAGTTAAGACATGAAACTGGAATATTGATTTCAGATCTCGGCACACATTAGGAACTCCCTGGAACTGATTAGAGAGAACCACGAGCAACTGATTCCTCAAATGGAAAATGCATTTTTGTATTTAATGTAAAATAAATAAAGTAATGCTCCAACGTTGGGGTACAGATAGCAGGCACCGTTCTAGCGGATACAGGCCAGCTGTCTGGTCTCGATGGAATTGGAACACAGTTCGGGACAGCAAAATCAAGAACTTGAGTCACAAGGGATCCCTGTTTATATGTTGGCCTAGTGATAAGGTTAGGAATGGGCGTAACTCACGTAATTCCATGTATGATAATCATGCTGAATTGCCTAAGAATTCTGCAAAATTACGTGGGAGTAATTCTGCGTTTAGCACTATTTCCTAGCGCAAAAACACCCATTCGCATTCAAAAGGGACGCAAGGATGGATTTTGATCCAAAAAATAGAGCTAAATCAACAGAACATGAAGAGAGTCTCCAAATGAGCTTTTGGAGTAGGATTTTCCCCCAATTTACTACAGGCATTTAGTACTATTTTCTTAGCGCAAAATGCACCCTGTATCCAAAATGGGGAACAACCTTTACAACGCAACTTTTACAATGCACTACCATTACAACGAAACTGTTACAACGCGAGTGCATTGACATTACAACGCAAGTCTTTACATCGACTTGCACTAGATGGCGTGCTAACATTAAAAATAGTGTAGTTTACTATCCCAACACCTTCCCTACTGTTACGTGGACTGGAGTTGGAATAGTAAATTACACTTTTTTAATGTTAGCACGCCATCTAGTGCAAGTCGATGTAAAGACTTGCGTTGTAATGTCATGCGTTGTCAATGCACTCGCGTTGTAAAACTTTCGTTGTAACAGCATGCGTTGTAACAGCATGCGTTGTAACGTCATAGATCCATCCAAAATGGGCGTGAGGATGCAGTTTGAGCTAAGAAACAGCGCTAAATGCAGCAGAACACATTAACAAGTGTGAGCTCCGCTTGCACCCGTTAAATGTGCTCTCGCAGTAGGATTTTTCCCTCCCCAAAATTACTCTTACTATGCAAACAGGCGTAATCGTGTAATTATCAGTGATTCTGTACCAAAGAGTAACATGGAATAACCGAAAATATAATTACTCCTGCGTAATCCAAATTCTGCCCCTGTCTAGATATGAAGGAACAAACAAGGCTCAGTCATTACAAAGGGCATTTGTTTGGCTGCCTTTGCAAATTTCTTTGAAACAAACATAAACATGATTTTAAATTAAATTTTAAACACTCGTGGTTCACCGGTTGCTCAGTGCTATTAGTTTTGTTAGAACTGAGGCACCGCTGATATTTGAGTCCTCCACAAAACTGATCATCAACGAAGATGAGACGAGAACTCCTTGAGTCCACACTCAAACTCAACTGCTTGGCGGCTTGGCCAAGTGTCAAGATCTGCTCAATGGCAAATGTCTTTCAATATTAAGGAGAATCAAAGGTGGGCATTTAGGGTTTAGTGTCGTGGCAGTCTGCCAGAAATCTGCACGTTTCCTGCCCTGATAAACCCACAGTTCTCGTGATGGCCTGGTTGCCACAGAGCTGCCACCTAACACTGGCAGATGCCGCACCATATTTGGCCACTGATTTTCCTTTCTAGTTATCAAAACAAGGTGGATTAACAGGAAAATAAGAAAGCGTAACCGACGTACAGGAAAAATATACCTATGCCTTAGGGGCATTCGCTTTTTCTGGCTTCGCAGCAAACCACTGCATTGGGCGTTTCTTGCTGAGAAAGACAAAAAATGTCGAGAGGGAGGATCAGCGTGGAGGCTAGACCAGGGGCGGCTTCTCCACGTAGGCGGAGGACCATCGCCCCACTGCTTTCTCGCAGCACGAGAAGCAGAAACATAAAATGGTATTATGAATACCTTCTTATGTTTCTGCTTCTCGCACTGCGAGAAAGCAAAAGGCAGGGTTTGGTTGGGGGTGGGCGGGTGGGTGTTCATGCACCAGGCAGGGTTAGGAGTGGCTTACCCACTGTTGTGGGCGCTGACTGTTTGATCGGCCCCAGGGCCAACCAAACCAGTCATGCACACTCTGCATTTTCTCTATGTAGGCTGCATGCAGCCTACATAGAGAAAATGGCCTCCCCATAGATGCCTGTGGGGTTGGCGTCCAAGCCAATCACAATGCTGCAATTGCAGCATTGTGATTGGCTTAGGGGAGGAGAGGGAGTCTGCATGCTTCCTGTAAGGCGCAGTCAGTGCGGAGACGCAACGTGACACAGGACTGGAGGCGAAGGTAAGTTTTTTTTTTTTTAAATCAACCCCCGCGCAACCCCCTGCTGCCCCCCCTACCCGCGAGTCATGCCGACCGCTACTGGGCTAGACTGGCATGCAACTGTGTCGAGTGGGCAGCATCAGCGTGGAGGTTAGACTGGCGTTCAGCTGGGTCGAGAGGGCAGCATGGAGGCTATTCTGGCATTTAGCTGGGTCGAGAGGGCAGCATCAGCATGGAGACTAGACTGGCATTCAGCTGGGTCGAAAGCGTGGCATCAGCGTGGAGGCTAGACTGCCATTTAGCTGGGTTGAGAGTGCGGCATCAGCGTGGAGGCTAGACTGCCATTCAGCTGGGTAGAGAGGGTAGCATCAGCGTGGAGGCTAGACTGCCATTTAGCTGTTTTGAGAGGGCAGCATGGAGGCTAGACTATCATTCAGCTGGTTCGAGAGGGCAGCATTAGCATGGAGGCTAGAGTGGCATTCAGCTGGGTTGAGAGGGCAGCATGGAGGCTAGACTATCATTCAGCTGGGTCGAGAGGGCAGCATTAGCGTGGAGGCTAGAGTGGCATTCAGCTGGGTTGAGAGGGCAGCATGGAGGCTAGACTATCATTCAGCTGGGTCAAGGGGGCAGCATCATCATGGAGGCTAGACTGACATTCATCTGGCTCGAGAGGGCAGCATCAGCGTGGAGGCTAGACTGGCATTCAGCTGGGTCGAGAGGGCAGCATCAGTGTGGAGGCTAGACTGGCATTCAGCTGGGCCGAGATGACAGCACCAGCATGGAGGCTAGTCTGGCATTCAGCTAGGCTGAGTGGGCAGCATTAGAGTGGAGGCTAGACTAACATTAAGATGGGTCCTGAGGGCAGCATCAGCATGGAGGCTAGAGTGGCATTTAGCTGGGTAAAGAGGGCAGCATCATCGTGGAGGCTAGACTAACATTAAGCTGGATCGAGAGGGCAGCATCAGTGTGGACGCTAGACTGGCATTCAGCTGGGTCGAGAGGGCAACATTAACATGGCAGCTGGACTAAAGTTCAGCTGGGTCGAGAGGACATCATCAGCGTGGAGGCTAGACTGGCATTCAGCTGGGGCGAGATGGCAGCATCAGTGTGGAGGCTAGACTAGCATTCTGCTGGCTCAAGAGGGCAACATCAGCGTGGAGGCTAGACTGGCATTCAGCTGGGTTGAGAGGGCAGCATGGAGGCTAGACTATCATTCAGCTGGGTCAAGGGGGCAGCATCATCATGGAGGCTAGACTGACATTCATCTGGCTCGAGAGGGCAGCATCAGCGTGGAGGCTAGACTGGCATTCAGCTGGGTCAAGAGGGCAGCATCAGTGTGGAGGCTAGACTGGCATTCAGCTGGGCCGAGATGACAGCACCAGCATGGAGGCTAGTCTGGCATTCAGCTAGGCTGAGTGGGCAGCATTAGAGTGGAGGCTAGACTAACATTAAGATGGGTCCTGAGGGCAGCATCAGCATGGAGGCTAGAGTGGCATTCAGCTGGGTCGAGGGGGCAGCATCAGCGTGGAGGCTAGAGTGGCATTCAGCTGGGTCGAGAGGGCAACATTAATATGGCAGCTGGACTGAAGTTCAGCTGGGTCGAGAGGACATCATCAGCGTGGAGGCTAGAGTGGCATTCAGCTGGGTCGAGAGGGCAACATTAACATGGCAGCTGGACTGAAGTTCAGCTGGGTCGAGATGGCAGCATCAGTGTGGAGGCTAGACTAGCATTCTGCTGGCTCAAGAGGGCAGCATCAGCGTGGAGGTTAGACTGGCATTCAGCTGGATCGAGAGGGCAGCATCAGCGTGGAGGCTAGACTGGCATTCAGCTGGGTCGAGGGGGCAGCATCAGCGTGGAGGCTAGACTGCCATTCAGCTGGGTCGAGAGGGCAACATTAACGTGGCAGCTGGACTGGAGTTCAGCTGGGTCGAGAGGACATCGTCAGCGTGGAGGCTAGACTGGCATTCAGGAGTTTCCAGTGGGCAGCATCAGCAGAAAGGCTAGACTGGCATTCAGCAGCGCTGAGAGTGCATCTGCCGTTCGGGCGGATTGCCTTTTGTCAACTACATCCCTGCCTGGCTAGCTAGAGAAGGGGCAGACTCCCACTAGATGACTGAAGGTGAGGCCCACCACTGATTTATCGGTGGCTGGTCACCTCCCAGACTCAAAATAAGGCTCATAGCTCTTTCTCTTACATATTCTGAACTCCGTGGGAAGGTTTGGGCCCTGTGGATGTGTGGACAGAAGGAGGGTTCCCAGAAATGGGGGTGTCTTACCTCTCAGCTCCTTTTTCTTTAACACTAGAAGCAGCAGGATGGAGGACGTGGTCATGAGGGAGGCCACCCACACGAGAGGCCAGCGCTGCCGGACATCTGTCAGGGGAATAAAGGCATTTATTTACCACAAAGAACACAGCACATGGAACATTTTCGCTCACAGCACTCCCCAAAAATGACCGTGTATATAAGACTTCTTTGTTTGCTGATGCCCCTTCATCATCCTTCATTCTCAAGGGAAACACAGTTTCTCTCTTTCTCTCTCTCTCTCTCTTCTACTTCACAACACTTAGACCTCTCAGGCCACTGCTGGGGTAGACCCCTCAACCCTTCCTTTCACAACCCTCCATCTTCTCCTCCAGTTCCTACCTGACATTCCATACGGAGGGGGCACTTTGTGAGAACCAGGAGCAATCATGAAATGGCGGCTGGTGACATCATTCATAACGCTTCATTCATCCAGTGATTAGAACAGCAGTGAATCATACTTCAGTGGTGAGCTTGGTGCTGGCTGACGGACACCACCACTGCAGGCCTTGCGGTAACACAAGAGGTAAACCTCACTATCAATCGCTCTCTCTAAAATAACTTATTGTAGAGGCAATACGCGAACATTTCCTTCAGAAGCTGGCACAGTAGTCAGGAATTTCAATTTTGACAGAAATATATTTTTCACACATAAATGCTCAAAGACTTATACAGTAAATGATGCATCACAACTTTGAATCGATACCCACTGTCATATGTCATTGCAAGCAGGGGTGGGCGGATCTCACTGAGTTACCGAAAAACTCAGTGGAATTCCACAGAGTTCCGCGAGCTGACAGAGTGCACACAAACACTACTAAAGTAAGTCAACAACACATAAAATAAAAACAAAATTACATCTTGTCAATCTCACCAAACTCTGTGCGTGTGTTCCTGACACAATCTCAAAACAAGATGGCGTGGCGTGCATCCTCAGACGCACGAACCCCTTCCCTAAATGCAACAACACATGCAAAGAAAATTCTGCCTGCATGTGGGGGCATGAACAGTGATGGCTGTGGGAGGCCCTGGCTGCACATCCCGGCCCCTCAACACCCTCCCGTCCCATGCATGAGCAGAGGCGTAGCTAGAGCTTGTGGCGCCCGGGGCTATACCTCAGATTGCCGCCCCTGGGGGGGGGGGGGGGGGGGGGGGGGGGAGGGGTGCTGGGGAAAAAGGACGGCGAGCACTTGAAAGAGGTCCGAGAGAAACGTAGTATCGCCGCTAATAGTTCATCATACGCGCAGTCGGGTTCTCATATCACCATTGATCAGTGACATCCCAGGCTGTGCAGCTCCTTTAAACCTATCAGCCACTCGTGGATTTAAGCAGAGCAGCTCCTAAAACTGACTTTGCAATGGATCACTAATGGGCACTATAATCAGCTCCTTAAATTTCAAGGCAAAAGCATGGATCAATATCTCAGAAATGCTCAAAGTGTGAACGAAAATATATACACCTTTCTCAATAATGGCCATAAAAAAACCCTAAAGATAATCCATGTCAGCAATGCAGGTCCTGTTTACAGCACAGTACACCGTGTCACGACGCAGATGTTTACAGTTCATCTTCATTACATCTTTCATTACATGAGTACTTTCTATTTTTCTAGTTATGAGCTATATCGTTCCTAGACAACAAATTAACTTCTATTCAAATAAGAAGGCATCCTGAACCTTTCTTCTGACTAATAGAATTGAGTCTACAAAAATTTTTTAAAAATAAGATTGAAGTAGAACATAAATAAATCCCACAGGACTATTGATGGAATATAATACAATTACCCTACTTCTCGTTGGCATAGGGTTCTCCATGTCCTGTTCACACGTAAACAGAATAGGGGCAGCTCTGGGGAGTATAAAGTTACATACTGTTTATGGTGCATGTTTTACATGAGATCTCTATCATTGTGTATATGTGGAAGAATACTACTGGATAAGCTCAGAGACACCCCTGCCTACTACTGTACTGGGTGAAAGATAGGGCAAACAGACTGGGGTCAGCACTAGGGAGTACTGTGTGTGCATGCTACTTATGGAGCATGTTCTACATGAGATCTCTCAAAACAAGGGTACCATTTAGTGTGTATGGAAAAATGCTACTAGCTAAGCTCTGAGACACTCCTGCCTGCTGCTGCCCTTGGAGAAAGACGGTTCACACAGAATGGGAGTATGCCTCTAAATAAGAGTGTCATGGTAGAGGTACCATCAAGTATGTATGGGATAATGATAATGGCAAGGCTGAGAGACGTCCCTAACTATTACTACCCTTAGACAAAGAAGATGGAAAAAGAATGGGACATCATAGGGGAGTCATGTGTGTGTGTGTGTGTGTACAGCATATGGTGCACGCCTCTACATGAGTTCTCTCACAGCAGAGGTACCATTTAGTATGTATGGAATCTCATGCATTATTGTGCTTTATGCATCATCATGCATTCATTGGAAATTCATGATAATTAACTTTCTCCAGTGCATTTTCAACACCCTACCCTTTGTCAGACACAGTCCCCACCTTCTTTGCATGTGCTGCCCCACCACAATTAGTCTCAACAAACATGGTGCCTCCAGAGCAGATCAGAATTGAAGGTGGTATGACATAGTGTGCCTAATAGGGAATCCTGTGTGAAACATACCTCATCAGTAACAAACATCTTATCTAACAGCAAGAATGCCCAAAGGCTTGGATGCTTGCTTTACAACTGCAGATGTTACAGTCCGCATTTAAAAAGGACTTCATTAATCCCTGCTCCTAAAGCAAAACCTTTCCACATTTTCAAAATTACACATCCAGACACAATGAATCATACGTTTGTGAATTAGTGCATAGAAAATGTTATACAAGGCAAAGACCACCAAAAGGTGTAAGATTCATATACCACCCATGCTGGTAGGCACTTTTTAAGAGTGCTTGGTCCGGAGAAGGACAGACTCAGAACATAACACAAGTATTTAGGATCGACTTTAATAAAAATGTATTTCTACCCAAACAAACCTTTCTTAGCAACATCAAAATAGAAAGACTGGGAAAAAACACATCATTTTCTAACATGTACCATGCAGCTCTTAGATAGCAGTTCATAGCTCACTGTTCTAGATTACGAATGTAGCTTATGAACTACACAGTAACAACAGAATCTCTGTGACAAAAGCAGTAACCCACTGAGCTGTGCCCATAAAATATTATTCTTTGATATGCATGGCACAGGTCCTTTGCAGCAGGCGTATTACAGTCTTGCCAAGTACCACACATTAGGAGTTGGACTAAGGCATTTTAGTACTGATGTCCACATCACCGCACTAAAATTTGTTAGTCACGCATACTATAGCTCCTGGAAGAATCACAACACGTTGCTTCATATTATGACAAACGCAGCTACTACCAGCACCTGTTGCGCTACTGGTTGTCCAGCGCCGCAATTAGGAGCTTATAACCGACTACACTTTGGTTGTTAGGGAGTAGCGTTGTGACCTATAGTGTCAAAACTTCTCTAAAAACACACATATACTTCTGCCCTGCAGCTTAAATACATTTGTACCAGGCCCGGCCCTCCACCTGGTGATCCGGTGTCACTGCAGAACATAAACACAGCCAGGATCCGGCACTTCTGTACCATCAACAGAAAGCCTGCAACGAAAATCCCAGCCAGTGGCTGAATTTTGGTTTGTTTTCCTGTTACCATGCTCACCACGCAAATAGCTTTGTGAGACTCACAGCGTGCTCTCTATGATTGTGCTGCTGGCAGGCAGCTGGCACTGGAACAGTGTGGGGGAATTTTTCTGCTGTGAACATCCCAGATTCTGCCCTATGGACAGTTTGCCTAAAGATAGCAAGCAACTTAGCCATCACCAGCGCCTGGCCTTCAATCACGAAGGGTTCCCTGTAGACTGTCCAGTGGGCAGTGGCGGGCGCAGTTTAAAGGGGGCACTGCTAACTAGTACTTAGGAGCACCTTGTGTAACAGCAAGAGACAGTGACTAAGAAGGTCAAAGAGTAGCCTTGCCTGGCAGGCCTTGGGCCTGTAGGTAACCTCAGCAATGTCTGCAGACCGGTCCACCACGCACTCTGCAGGCTTTGCCCGGCAGCACCTTCAGAATACTACAGGTGAGTCCAGCGCACCTGATCACTAGACTAACTTGAGAGCTGCAGCTGGGGCAGTACCAGGCCGGACGAGGGGGATGAGGGTTGGAGGACTAAATAGGTTTATTCAGTCACTAGTTTTGATTGTCTTCACCTTCAGGTAACAGCATTCAAAATAAAGGCACACTGTATGTTTAAAGATAAATCCAAGTTAAAGTAGTCAGTAGGAAATGCATTTGTTTGCATTATGAAATCTTATAGATTAATTCCGTCACTGCAGATTAATGTAACCAGACAGTAAAGGAACAGATTTTTGGCTGGCAGGGAGGTAAGGAGTGGTGGTTAACGACTTCTGTATTTATAGTGCTGCGATGTCCAAGCTTATGACTTAAAGCACAATTCATTATTTTAACACAGTTTAAAGTGTTTTTGAAGTGTTACGTTTTGCTGTGAAATGTCATTCAGAAGTCACTGCAAACATGGAATGTCACATCAGCAATGCAAATACGTGGTCGCTACGATATTAACCCTCTGGGCTACCTTACACAAGTAAAAACTGCCACTAGACGAACCTCCCATCTCTCCCCAGCAGGTAAATCAATCACCAGAGTTAACTTGCCATTTTGTTTGTTGCCCAAAACTGCTCAATATACAAGGAACTTTCTTCTGCTTTAAACACAGCTACACTGCTACAAAGCTGCAAAATAATGTTCCATTACCGAAGAGAAAAATAATTACATGTGCAGGCCCATTTAAAACACTTTCCCGTTACTGTGAAGGTTTGTCCCTGGGTCCAAGGGCAAGGCCAGAGCCTGCAACACACTCTCTCTCTCTACACATGACACAGAAAGCACTTCTATTCGGTGCGCTGTCCTCCTTTCCCTAACGTCACCCCCAGAGTGACGCGTATTTTATCTTTTGAGAAGTGCCACCTCAAAAAACAGTGTATAAACTAGGGGGAAACGAACCTGCTGTTGCTTGAATCTCCCAACGACCCGCACACAGCACAAGGAGAGTTGAAAGTAAAAGTATTACTCTCACACGACCTGCCCCAGCCAGGCGCCCGAGGTTCAACTGAATCACTCAGTCAGAGTGACACGTGAAGCAAGTCACTCGCTAATGGCAGTGGTTCCTAAACTTTTTCAAATCACGGCTCCCTTGACGTATTGGCTGTTGGCCGTGGCTCCCCATTTGTTACTCTTTTTTTGCGGGTGGGGTGATGGAACCCTGGCCTTGGAAGTACTTCCATTTTTCTCCCTGAAAATAATTGGGATGAAGCCGATGAAGGTAAAATATCATACAGCCTCTCTCTTGCCTGCAGACCCCACAGTGGCAGCTGTGTGCACATTCATGGATGCAGGTGCTAGAGGGTCTTCCATCCAGCCTTTGCTGGACACTGTGTGCCAAATGTGCTCTTACAGCGTCTCAGAGATGACGTGTTTACTTTTTGTCTCCTCTGCCTGTCCGCAGTGTGCACACAGTGTGCATGTGGAGTAGTGGTCATCCTGGGCCTGCTCTTGCTTCTCCACTGAAGCTCACTCATTATGCCAGCAGTCTCATTCTACATCCCGGGGTGGAGGGATTGACCGTCTCCCCTCAAGCCCCATCAGTTTGTCCAGGGAAGGAGTTGGTCATCTTGGACTTGCTGACCCATAGAACCTCTATCCCCCTCAAGTACCAGTAGCACTTAGTCAATGCCGCAGCAGGAGGGGACTTACCTTGGTCCCGCTGTCACTCTCCCCTCTACTATTATTCCATCCAAATTTTCTTTTAACAGATTTTACGATTCTAGCTTTTTTTATGTTGATAAAGTGATCATGTTTTAATTTTCCTGACCCATCTTAACTGTATCACTATCAGTCCAAATTT
Source organism: Triturus cristatus (assembly GCF_964204655.1). Taxonomy (NCBI): domain Eukaryota; kingdom Metazoa; phylum Chordata; class Amphibia; order Caudata; family Salamandridae; genus Triturus; species Triturus cristatus. Next base: position 27,307,875 of record NC_140592.1, on the reverse strand, counting down.
CAACTATGTATATATTACATGGATAAAGCAATGCACCTGTTATGCACTCAAAAATCCATACAAACACAGACATACAAAAATAAATCACAAACCATAATCATCATTATGTCCACCTGTGTTACATAACATGCATTACAAAAAAAGTCTGACCTATTTGCTTCTTAGAATATGTTCGTTCATAATTGCAGATCCAAAGCATGCTCTTAGCTCTGAGCAGGGCAATGCGTTTGTGTGCAATAAAAAAGAAAGCCTAAAGGGAACAGCGTATGAAGATACGTTGAGTGTCACTAACTGGGAGCAAGTCTAACATCTCGGAGCACAGTGTTTCTCTAGGATAATCTGAAAGACCCCAACTGCGCGTGCACTTGTACAATGCTAAAATTCTACACCTAATAGCCACGGGGGGAAAATCATTTTACATACGAAAATCAAAAATTTCGATTCCTACAAGTAGTTGGTTTCAAGGTGTGGCTACAAATTACGGACAGTTTACAAACTGGTTATATGCTGAGTTGAAGCAGTCCACTGACGCAAGAAACTCTTAATTCTTGCTCTTGGGGAAATGTGTTTTTTGTATTCTATCCCTCAGAACTTGTACATGGAATATCCTCGCTTTAACACTGCAGAGCAAGTGTGAACAACTGTTCAGAAAGTCACTGATATTCTAATTCAATTTGATCGCTAACAACACAGGATGAGATGATGCCACTGTGTTTACAAAATCACCGCCTGCAGGCTCCGCACACTTAGTAACAGCAAACACGCGTCCATGTTGCTCCTTTCTAATAAAACAGTGAGGCACCTTTGAGCACACGCACTCTTTCTTACCTTTGCAAGTCAGCTGCCTGGACCATGCTATCCGCGCTTGGCATGGCCATTAAGCTGACCTTTGTGGGCTACCTCTGGCTGATGCTGGCAGTGGCTCTCCTGTTGGCGCAACTTCTACATCGGAGCGTGAGCACTGCCTACTTCCACGCCCTGCATTGTCTTGCTGTGACCTACTAAAGAGATCGGTCCACCGAAAGGAAAACTTCAGCTGGAACTGAACTGCAGAACAGAAAGCACGAGTTTCAACTTAGGTCGTAGAGCAAAGTAGCAGCGATGTAAAAGGAAGGGATTAGTCCAGTGGTTCCCAAATTGATATGCATCTGTTTGCGGCGCCCCTAACGGCGCAGAGGAGCGTCCCGGCGCACAGATTGAGAACCACTGGCTTCTGGGCTGAGACTGGGAGAGAGTCGGTTCGGGTCAACAGCTTGTGAGGTGTCAGTCACTGGATGCATGCATGCACGTCACCACGTGCGTTGGTGCGTGCAGCGCGCTAAACAACAGGACAGTTTACAAGTCTGCCATGAGTGGGCTCTGCATGATAAATGTTTGCAGGGCCGTCATTGGTAGCGCTTTCGCGCGCTACCAGATTGACGGCCCCAGACCCAAACATTTAGGTACACTTTTAAAATAAGCTAATGTGGTGCGTGCAAGGCAGTAGCATTTACACACACTGGCTAATCAAGGCTTAGTTATGCTACGCAATGCACTTTGGCTGCCAATGATTATTTTGTGTCGTGTTGATTTCGATACCGGCCACCCCTAAAATAGTGCCGCCTGGGGCGGACCGCCCCCCCCGCACCCCCCTAGCTACGCGGCTGTGCATGAGTGAACCCTGCTTACTGGCCCGGGTATTGCGTTCCAACTGGTTGTGGTTGTGGGTCCCCGTGCAGTGATGAGTGAGGCCGCCATGTTGCTCATGCAGGACCTCCTGCGGCAGGTCACATGGGGCTGTCTGTGGGGTGGGGGCTCCTAGGTCTGGGGTGTCATGCTCATGCCACGTTCTGCAGGAGCGGGATTCAGCCAGGGAAGCTTAGGTGAGGTCTCAGAGGGAGCAAGCTGCGGCAGAGTCTAAGCACTTCCTGGGACAGCAGCAGCTGCAGAACAACGCTCCCGCCTCCCAAACAGGAAGTGCCAACCCGCTGCCTGGAACACACCCCCTCCCTACCAGCAGCAGCTGCACAGACCGGCAAAGTCAAGCAGGGGTGAGTGGCGACTGGCGAGTCTCTGCCAGTGCGCCGGTAAACTCCGCTCTGCCGGTGGGTGGCGGAGCTTTGAAGAACTCCGTGCTCCAAGCGGAGCGCGGAGTTTGAAAAAACTCTGTAGACTCCGTCGGCAGAGCGGAGTTCACCACCCACCCATAATTGTAAGGTGAATCAACTGTTGTTCTTGAGGGCTCTAGGCTGGCCAGATAGTCTCCTCCTTCGGGAGAAGCTTTTCAGTGGTAAGGCTGGTTGGAAGGAGGACTGACCTGCTGGTGTCCCTACACTTCCAGCTCTACCTCAGGTAGCCCAGAGATTATGTGGGGTGTGACCAAGAGCCACGGGATGCCACTATAAGGCAGTGCTTTATCTGTACAAAAATAAGTGTAATGGCTCTCGTCAGGAGGTCACTGCAGCGTGCACCACACAGTACTTCGGCAAGCACTGCCATCACAGTACCTACACAACTACTAACCATCACACTCCTACAAGTGCGACAATTCGGAATATTTCAGGCTCCCAAAGCTAAGAAAATGGCTTGGGTGGCAGGTAATAGTAATCTTTAATGTATATTTAATGAATAATGAACTGCTACCGTGGTCATCTCTACATTTATTCAGACAGCACCACCTTGTGGCAGACTGTCAAAAGCGGTGGTATCTATAATCAAGTGGAGGTGCCGAGCACCAGAGGCCAGTGGCTAGAATTGAGCACTGCTGGCTGGGAACCATATGCCATGCAGCCTCTGGTGGTGTCAGGGCTGTTTGATTCATAAGTTTGTCAGTCTGTCTTTCCACACTAGGCTGCCCTGAATGGGGGATGTAAACAGGATATGTGCAATGTTCCTTTATCATGTTCACGTTTGATGTGTGTGTTGCTATGTGTGCATCGTGCAGTGTTACATTTCTGCAGTGGTTGCTTTGCCATCTCGTTTGATGTGAAGTAAATATGATAGACCCTAACCCAAGACGCGGAGCGCACTGCCGCGGTGGGTGGAGGTGGCGGGAAACAGTTTGAGCAGGCTGTGGCCAGCATCCCATCGCCTTTGCACGAGTGAGTGACTATTACAGAATATTCAATCACTGAGTATTTCTGTTCTATGCTGTTTTTATACATAGGCCTTTCAAACACCAGATGGTTGACGTTACTAGCTGTTTAAAAGGTTTTGTTCTCTGCTGCAGCGACTTCCTAATTCACTGCCAGATGTTGTCTTGTGGAGCTAGTCATGAGCATTTAACTTTCTGTCCTTCTTCAAATATTTGTATGCTTACCTGGGGAGAAATACTCTTGCCTCTCTCCTGTTTTATGTCTTGAGTGTGATTTTAACTATAATAAAGTTGCGTTTTCTGCATTGAACAGGCCGGTTGTGTCTTCGCTGTATCTTGCCCTTCTGGAAGGAGCCCTTATAAGTCTCTCCGGTGCACCGTGAGGACAAAAACCAGGCCTCTGACACTTGAGCAAGGTGTCAGTTGCCTTTGGGCTCTGTTTGTCATACATACATACATACATACATACATACATACATACATACATACATACATACATACATATTCCACAGCCCACATCAGTCCCTACAGGATAGAAGAAAACTGATGGAAGGAGGAAGGGGGAGCCACTTTGTACACAGACAGACTTTTTTTAACCTGGATTTTTAGTAAACTGGGCGATTTCTTGATAATGGGGTTCCATAAGTAAAGGAGGTAGGGCTGGAGCAGGTTACATGCCAGGTAGGTAGAGTTAAGGCAGATGCGATTACATATCATGCAGGTAAAGTTAGGGCACATACTATTTCGTGTCAAGCAGGTTCAGTTGGGGCAGATTTGGTTTCATGTCAGGCAGGTAGAGTTAGAGCCGATCCGATGACATGTCAGGCAGGTAGAGTTAGGACAGATCTGATTACATGTCAGGCAGGTAGAGTTAGGGCCGATCCAATGACATGTCAGGCAGGTAGAGTCAGGGCAGTTCCGATTACATGTCAGGCAGGTAGAGTTAGGGTAGATCTGATTACATGTCAGGCCGGTAGAGTTAGGGCAGATCGGATTGCATGTCAGGCAGGTAGCTTTAGGACAGATCCGATTACATGTCAGGCAGGTTGAGTTAGAGCAGTTCCGATTTCATGTTAGGCAGGTTGAGTTAGGACAGTTCCGATTACATGTCAGGCAGGTAGAGTTAGGGCGGATCCGATTACATGTCAGGCAGTGAGAGTTAGGGCAGATCCGACTACATGTCAGGTAGGTAGGGTTAAAGCAGGTCCGATTACATGTCAGGCAGGTTGAGTTAGGGCAGTTCGGATTACATGTCAGGCAGGTAGAGTTAGGGCAGACCCGATTACATGTCAGGCAGGTAGAGTTAGTGCAGATCTGATTACATGTCAGGCAGGTAGACTTAGGGCAGATCCAATTGCATGTCAGGGAGGTAGAGTTAAAGCAGATCCGATTACATGTCAGGCAGGTAGAGTTAGGGCAGACCCGATTACATGACAGGCAGGTAGAGTTAGGGCAGATCCGATTACATGTCAGGCAGGTAGAGTTAGGGCAGATCTGATTACATGTCAGGCAGGTAGAGTTAGGGCAGACCCGATTACATAACAGGCAGGTAGAGCTAGGGCAGATCCGATTACATGTCAGGCAGGTAGAGTTAGGGCAGATCCGATTCCATGTCAGGCAGGTAGAATTAGGGCATATCTGATTACATTTCAGGCAGGTAGAGTTAAAGCAGATCCGATTATATGTCAGGTAGGTAGAGTTAAAGCAGATCCGATTATATGTGAGGCAGGTAGATTTAGGGCAGTTCCGATTACATGTCAGGCAAGTTGAGTTAGGGCAGTTCCGATTACATGTGAGGCAGGTTGAGTTAGGGCAGTTCCGATTACATGTCAGGTAGGTAGAGTTAAGGCGGATCCGATTACATGTCAGGCAGGTAGAGTTAGGGCAGTTCCGATTACATGTCAGGCAGGTTGAGTTAGGGCAGTTCCGATTACATGTCAGGCAGGTAGAGTTAAGGCAGATCTGGTTACATGTCAGGCAGGTAGAGTTAGGGCGGATCCGATTACATGTCAGGCAGTGAGAGTTAGGGCAGATCCGACTACATGTCAGGTAGGTAGAGTTAAAGCAGGTCCGATTACATGTCAGGCAGGTTGAGTTAGGGCAGTTTGGATTACATGTCAGGCAGGTAGAGTTAGGGCAGACCCGATTACATGTCAGGCAGGTAGAGTTAGGGCAGATCTGATTACATGTCAGGCAGGTAGACTTAGGGCAGATCCAATTGCATGTCAGGTAGGTAGAGTTAAAGCAGATCCGATTACATGTCAGGCAGGTTGAGTTAGGGCAGTTCGGATTACATGTCAGGCAGGTAGAGTTAGGGCAGACCCGATTACATGACAGGCAGGTAGAGTTAGGGCAGATCCGATTACATGTCAGGCAGGTAGAGTTAGGGCAGATCTGATTACATGTCAGGCAGGTAGAGTTAGGGCAGACCCGATTACATGTCAGGCAGGTAGAGTTAGGGCAGATCCGATTCAATGTCAGGCAGGTAGAATTAGGGCAGATCTGATTACATTTCAGGCAGGTAGAGTTAAAGCAGATCCGATTATATGTCAGGTAGGTAGAGTTAAAGCAGATCCGATTATATGTGAGGCAGGTAGAGTTAGGGCAGTTCCGATTATATGTCAGGTAGGTAGAGTTAAAGCAGATCCGATTATATGTGAGGCAGGTAGAGTTAGGGCAGTTCCGATTACATGTCAGGCAAGTTGAGTTAGGGCAGTTCCGATTACATGTCAGGCAGGTTGAGTTAGGGCAGTTCTGATTACATGTCAGGCAGGTAGAGTTAAGGCGGATCCGAATACATGTCAGGCAGGTAGAGTTTGGGCAGTTCCGATTACATGTCAGGCAGGTAGAGTTAGGGCAGATCTGGTTACATGTCAGGCAGGTAGAGTTAGGGCAGTTCCGAACATGTCACAGGTAAAAAACACGGTGAAACCTCCTGCTGGAAAAAGGGGGAAAGGTGTGGCATAACAATGGGAATGGTCTACGGTAATACTTATTGCCCCAATAAATCCCCATTGATCAGGGGCTGCTCCAGAGCAAAGTTGCAATAGCACAGGATTCTCAATTCCCAAAGTTATTGATACGCAAGGTATCAGGTATTTCAGAACTAGGAGGAATACAACATGAATATTCCTGATCGACATGGCATTGGAACCCAAGTCAACACAGAAATAAAAGGTACCCCTTTTAATATAACACAATTGCCCTCAAGAAAATTGAGGCACAGAGGTGAGCAAGCACTATATTTTGAAAAATTGAGAATATGAGATAAGAAACTGCTTCTGTAGGCGTCACAGACAGCAGTTCACCTACATGGAGAGATTCCGCAACAAGCACACACAGGCACAACGCTAAAATAACATTTTCTTGAGTAAAACTGCAGGAAATCATCCTTGTATAAAGCAGGGGCGGCCCCTCCACCAAGGCGGAGGTAAGAACATAGTTATTATCATTTTATTTTTCAAAGGTTCAGGGCTGGGTTATGGCGGGACAGAGCTAGAGGCACGCGGAGGTGGGGAACATGCCCAGCATCCCAGTCCCCATTTGAGCGCCGATTCACGGCAATCCGGCCAAGCACAAAGCTGCATTGCAGTGTTGTGATTGGCTATGGGAGCTTGAGTGCTTCCTGGTTCCAGGACTCGCCGGAGAAGCAAGGAGAGATGGCTGGCTGGTGGAAGTACAGGCACAGTGTTGTTTTCTAAAATTATGATGTCCTCCCTGCCTTCCACCTCTTCCCCCCGCCGCTCCACTCTCATTCCCTGCCAGCCGCTACTGGTATAAAGTACTCACATTCGTCCAAGGAGCAGAGAAGAACGGCACCGGTCAGGTTCTTGTTGGGGCTCCAGACCTGCGGAGAGAAGAAGAGGCTTTAATACATTCCATAAATGTCATCCCCTTCAGGTATGTCTGTCAGTCTCTGTCTGTCTGTCCATGGTCTCTTCGACTGATACTATAAGGGCTCTATTAGCTTGGTGTATTCCAAACTCTGTGATCTCTTAGGTTCCCAGGTCTTTTGAAAAATACTTTTATTAACCTCTTCGACGCCGATGACGGAACGGTTCCGTCATGCACGTCGGTTGGGCTGTGCTTATGACGGAACCGTTCCGTCATGGCCCCGCCCGCGCTCAGAACTTTCAGCACCGCGCGGGAATCCGCGCAGCGCTGAAGAGGCTAAAAGCAAGTACAGGCGCAGGCAATGTCTCCTGGCACGTTGAAGAGTTGATTTGATATTTGTACGATGTTTCCATCCTTCAGGTGCGCAACTATTTCAAAATAGTAGTTTGCTTCAATTACAGATATTTATTAAATAATAAATCTGGTTGGATTCACAAACTGAGATTATTGTATAAACAAATACTACAGTAGCACTTCTCACATACTACAAAATCCTATTTACACCTACAGCTGGAGACCTCCACCTCACTGATATTTCCTGTGAGGAGACCTCTGCCTCACTGAAATTTTCTGTGAGAAGACCTCTTCCTCACCGATATTTCCTGTGACGAGACCTCTGCCTCACCGATATTTCCTGTGAGGAGACCTCCGCCTCACTGATATTCCTGTGAGGAGACCTCCGCCTCACTGATATTTCCTGTGATGAGACCTCTGCCTCACTGATGTTCCTGTGAGGAAACCTACGCCTCACTGATATTCCTGTGAGGAGACCTCCGCCTCACTGATATTCCTGTGAGGAGACCTCCGCCTCACTGATATTTCCTGTGACGAGACCTCCGCCTCACTGATATTTCCTGTGATGAGACCTCCGCCTCACTGATATTCCTGTGAGGAGACCTCCGCCTCACTGATATTTCCTGTGATGAGACCTCCGCCTCACTGATGTTCCTGTGAGGAGACCTACGCCTCACTGATATTTCCTGTGAGGAGACCTCCACCTCACCAATATCTCTGTGAGGAGACCTCCACCTCACTGATATTTCCTGTGAAGAGACCACCACCTCACTGATGTTCCTGTGAGGAGACCTACGCCTCACTGATATTTCCTGTGAGGAGACCTCCGCCTCACCAATATTTCTGTGAGGAGACCTCCACCTCGCTGATATTTCCTGTGAAGAGACCACCGCCTCACTGATATTTCCTGTGAAGAGACCTCCGCCTCACTGATATTTCCTGTGAGGAGACCTTCCCCTCACTGATATTTCCTGTGAGGAGATCTCCGCCTCACCAATATTTCTGGGAGACCATCGTCTCACCGATATTTCTGTGAGGAGATCTCCGCCGTACCAATATTTCTGTGAGGAGATCTCCACCTCATTGATATTTCCTGTGAAGAGACCACCGCCTCACTGATATTTCATGTGAATAGACCTCCGCCTCACTGATATTTCCTGTGAGGAGACCTTCGCCTCACTGATATTTCCTGTGAGGAGACCTCCGCCTCACCAATATTTCTGTGAGGAGACCATCGTCTCACCGATATTTCTGTGAGGAGACCTCCGCCTCGCCAATATTTCTGTGAGGAGACCATCGTCTCACCGATATTTCCTGTGAGGAGACCTCCGCCTCGCCAATATTTCTGTGAGGAGATCTCCACCTCATTGATATTTCCTGTGAAGAGACCACCGCCTCACTGATATTTCCTGTGAAGTGACCTCCACCTCGCCGATATTTGCTGTGAGGAGATCAAGGTGGTGGAGATATCCACACATGTAGGGATATGCTTTTGTTGTACGTGTGGGAGGGACCGTGGAAGCGGCAGGAGAATGGGGAATACTTACTACTAAATGTGATGGGTTTAGGGAGATTTTTGGTGTGATACAGCGATGGACATGGTGATACGAACACACCCCCACAAAAAAGTAGTCTATTCCTTTTCAATACCTAAACCTCTAAAGCTACTACAGCTTTAAAAGTGTCAAAAGAGGCTCAAATATACTACAACCCAGCCTTGGAGTACACTGAGCACCACACATGGCCACTCACAGTCACAACAAAACTCTCCCATAGAAAACAATACAGGCAGAGAAGTAAAATAACACCCCATAGAAACTAATGCTACATTTATTAAATTATTTCAACATTAAGCACAGATAGATCGATAGATAGATTGATAGATAGATAGATAGATAGATAGATAGATAGATAGATAGATAGATAGATAGATAGATAGATAGATAGATAGATAGATAGATAGATAGATAGATAGATAGATAGATAGATAGATAGATAGATAGATAGATAGATAGATAGATAGATAGAGACAGAGCTTAATTTGTAAAAGAAAGAGCGCCGGTGCCAGAAGCAATGGTCAGAAGCCAACGAAGAGTCAATTATATGTCAATGCGCCGAGTACCATGGCTGCATAGTCTAGAATCCACCGTCTCTTTAATTCACTTCCAGACAGTCTGTGCACCTATAGCCCACTCTTGCATGTTTCTACTTTCTCTCTTTGTGATGTTTTTGGGAAAAGTCCTTTAGAACGAAGCCCCAATCACGCTGTGCCTTCACAGTGCGACAAGCCGAACGAATGCATCTTTAGCACGCAATCTTTCTGCACCCAAGTCATTACAACGACTTGCATTAGGGGCGCAATCGTGGAGTGGTTTTGGAACTAAGGTCCAACACCTTCCCTACCATTGTGCAGACTGAAGTTGGAATAGTAAAATAAACTATTCCAAAATCCAGCGCCCCCTAAAGCAAGTCGTTAAAATGACTTGCATGCAGAACAAATGCGTGCTAAAGAAACATTCGTTCAAATGATGGAGTTATTAAGGCATGCGTGACAAAAGCATGCGGAATTCCGTCACACATTCAACAGGCCGCATTTATGAGAAGTGATGCATCGCTGCGTGAAAGCAGCGATGCGTCACTTCTCAGTGCGCCCTCCTTGCGACATGATGGATGTGTCATATTTACAGTATGATGCATCATGTCACAAGGAGTTACAGATACGTCAGTATTTCTGACGTGTCTGTAGGCGCAAAAGTGACGCATTGCTGGAGTGTGTCAGAAAAGTGACGCAACTCCAGTAATGTGTCCTGTCACATGGGGCAAGCCTCATGTGAAAGGGCCTGCGTCAGTCCTACGCCTGCCATGAGGCAGGCGTAAGATATTGACGGATTTGCATCCTAGAAGTGGCGCAGTGAAATTTCGTAGATTTCACTGCGTCACTTCTACGAGGCTTACTTACGTGGGAACGCCCCCCTGAATACATTATACCTGGCGCAGGTATAATGTGACGCAGGGGTTTACAAAGTGGCGCATCTAGGTAGATGCTTCACTTTGTAAATATGGTGCAACAAGGCTCACTTTTTACGCCACTGGTGCGTCACAAAAAGTGACGCACCGGCAGCGCAAAAGTGACGCAAGGGCTCATAAATAAGCCCCAACGTTTTTATCCCTTTCTCTTCCTCCGTCTTCCCAATTTGAGTGTTTTTCCTCTTTGCAAATGTCTGATCTGGGAAAATAACTGCTGGTACCCAAAAATAAGTTCTGGTGCACCCCACTGGTTCGAATTAAGCACTGATTATATATATATATACTAACTTACCTAAAGTAAAAAATATATATATAATTATTTATGTTTTATCAGTTTAACATTTAATACCAAACTTATTTAAAAATAAATAATTTGAACTGTTATTAAAATATTACAAATTATTTACAATAATTCAACAACATTTTCATTTTAAACTAAACTAAAAATATTACAGTGCGAGTTGTTTAAAAATTCTAATTGAAAAATGATCAATAAATTAAATTAATTATTTAATACATATTTAATTTGGTGAGTTAATGTGCTGTAACTTTGATGTTAGATCTAAGTTTATAATAAATATTATAAATTAATTGACATTTCTATTATACATTATTTTTTATATTTGTTTAAAGAATAACATTACTGTCTCGTAGTCGGCTATACGCCACAGGGTGAAAAGCTCCACCTACAAGTGCATAGATACTAGTGGTAACTTTATACTCATACTTTTTGTAGTTGGAGGCTCCCCACTCTGAAATGAGGGAGTGGAGACAAGTCTATACCTAGGTGTAGAAGTACACACATATATATATTTACCTGTGCGAACTGGGTAAAATGCCTTTTATTCAGTTCTCCAGTAATTCACAGTCTTTGAAAAGTTTGCGTTCTCACCATGCCTTGTTGCGGAGCGTGAGCAAGGATTCCCCAGTGAAAATCTACAGAGCTCTTTTCTGCACAAACAGAATGCATTTGATTCTGTTGCAGCAAAACCCCTAATTTCTGATGTCATGAGCTCCAAATCTGGGGGACAGCTGAGGCTTCCCTAGCCAAAGGGCAAAACCGCAGTAGACAATGGGGCACGTGTGTCCCCACTTTCCAGGTGCACAGACTAGGAGTATCAGACTATGAGTTTAGGGGCTCTGAGAAGATTGCATCCAACCACAGTAGTCAACGGGGGGCACGTGTGTCCTCGCTTTCAAGTGCCTCGTCTAGAAATACCAGAATATGAGTTTGGGTTCTCTGAGAAGATTGCATCCATCCACAGAAGAAACGGGGCACATGTGTCCTTGCATTCCAGGTGCACGGTCTGGAAATACCAGATTATTAGTTTAGGGGCTCTGAGAAGATGGCATTCACCACATTGGTCAACGGGGCTCGTGTGTTCCCGCTTTCCAGGTGCACGGTCTGGAAGTACCAGAATATAAGTTTGGGTTCTCTGAGACGATTGCATCCAACCACAGTGGTCAACGGGGCTCGTGTGTTCCCGCATTTCAAGTGCCTCATCTAGAAATACCAGATTATTAGTTTAGGGGCTCTGAGAAGATGGCATCCAAGCACCGATGTCAACGGGGCTCATGTGTCCTCGCTTTCCAGGTGCCTGGTGTAGAATTACCAGAATATAAGTTTGGGTTCTCTGAGAAGATTTCATCCAACCACAGCTGTCAACGGGGCTCGTGTGTTCCCGCTTTCCAGGTGCACGGTCTAGAAGTATCAGAGTATGAGTTTAGGTGCTCTGAGAAGACTGCATCCTGTCTGGTTGGGTCATAATTCTAAACTCCTCTTCTAAATCCTCTCCTCGCGCACTGCTCTGACAGCCCTTTGAGGCAAAGCTAGCGCTAAACCAAATGAATATCTCAGTTTGCAGAGGCACACTGTCCAAGTCATTCATTCATTGTACTTTATGCTGTAGCTTCAAGGCACTACAAGCGACAGCTGGTGCTATTCAATCAGAGAACTCTTATGCACCTTGGAAGAATAGAATCCTAAATCAGCCTGCCCGGGCTTGAACCTGTGACCAATTGCTTGCACAAAGATTGGCTGGACAGGCAGTTAAACCCACTGAGCTATCTCACCTGCAATGATGCACTACTATGCATTCCAGAGCTTCAAGCAGGGTATTACACTAGAGCTCAAGTGCACCCTGTGGAAGAGGTGCGGCCAGGGCGACTGACTCTGGAATCTGGGGATTACGGTTTGATCCCTGGTTTCGGCGGCAGATTAGCCCAGCACCATGTGACTCTCGGCAATAGCTTGCTTAATCTTCCTGACGGCCCCCAGCGCCTAGAGACCCTTACGGGTGATTGTTTGCGCTTTACAAATGTGGATATTATTATTATTATTATTAGCGTGTTAGCTCACATTAGTACATACGTGACTGCGAGTACCCTCATGATACAACACCTACCTTTACACACTTGTTGCGAACGGTCGCGTCCTGCAGCAGCTGCTGCTCCAAAAGATGAGGGATGCTCTGGAAAAGACAGGAAACAAATGTACCTTGAAGCCTGCACGATTCTAATGTCAGGTTGGTGAAACTGATCCAATAAATGCTCCCTAGAAGAGCCAAGGGAGGCTTTCTCCTTGAGAGTGGTTCGCAGGCCTAGGTCATGGTTGAGTGGAGAGAGTATTCCAAAAGGGAACACATAAGAAAATATACATTTAGCATAATCCACCTTGAAGGCCTCACTCAATGTGAGTATTCCCTTGACCTCAGGGTTTTCAACTCACTTCACGACTCACACCTTGATTGACCACAAAATGCATCTCTAGTCTTTTGGAAACACCTAAACAAACATTCGGCTCATCTTGAAACACAAATATTGCATCACTTACATCTCCAAACTCTGCACCACACGAAACAGGCCCTGGAGAAATCTAGAACTCTAACCCTTTATCTGCAGGTATCCTCCCCGCTGTTTTCAAATCTGAACGGAAAATACTCACATTTAGCAGATATCTTCGGTACAGTAGCTATTCTTCTGACGTCAATTCCTGCTTCCTACCATACTCCGCACTTCCACAACATGGACAGTAGTATGTTTATCTCTGGTGGTTTTGTACCTTTGCATGTGCCCTCTCATTGTCCTACCTCAGGAGTACTGCTGGCCTTAGTTTCACCTCTTTGTAAGTTTTCAATATCCCCGTCCTCTCCTCATGACCTCAGCTGTCTAATTCTGCACGACCTTCAGGTAAGTTCCTACTATCACGGATGATTCCGATTAAACCCCAAGATATATCTTTAAACGGGGTCCAACCCAGTGGGGTAACAAAGGCCCGCAGTGTGGGGATCCTGAGCTCCAGGGGTCCCCCCTCACCACTGAACCCTGGCCTGAGAGCTCCTAAGTGAGTCCGGAAGGGGGCCCCTCCATGGACTTTGCAGGAGGGGCCGTCAAGTTTCGTTACGCCACTGGTCCAACGCTCCCTATCTGATCTCTTTATTGATCCTCATTTTGAGTTGTGCTCTTAAAGATTTTATCCACCATCCTCCTTAGTAGAGACCTGTCACACTCGGTGTACACACTATACACAACTCCACAAATGCTATTGTGCCACCCCTAACCTTGGGCGGACAACTCTGCTACGCTCGCGTAGTTTGCATAGTTTGTGCTACTTTGCGCTACGTGAATTGCACGTAGCACAGTGCAAAAACGCATAGCGTAGCATAGCATAGTTGGCATTTTTTGCTCACTCGCGGTCCTCAACGTCAAGTTGGTGACCGCGAGCGAGCAAAATGACATCCCGGCGAGACTTGTTCCTCGTTCACGATCAGCAACATCAAGTTGCCGATCGCGAGAGTGGAAAATAAACCTCCTGGCGATATTTACAACGAGGGGAGGTCAGGTTTCTCATTGCGAGTGGTCGCGTATGCTCGCGACCACTCGCGATGAGAAACTACCAGTCCGCATTGAGAAAGCTGCTGCTCGAGTAAAAATCTACTTGAGCGGCAGAAAACGACAGCTCACACTGTGCAAGATGCCGTTTTCAATGACTGCACAGTGCGGACAAGCATCCGGCACTGTGCAATCAAGGCGAACAGCGCACTACGCAGTTCGCTTAGTGCTGCGCGTATCTCGCGTAGTGTGAAGTGCACTTTGCGTAGCTACGCGTAGCACTACTACACGAACTACGCCCAGGGTTACCCACCACCCTTTGTTCAGTGACTTGTAGCTGGGTAATGGGTTGGTGCCGTACGTACTACCACGACCTACGGCACTCATGTTCCTCACCCGAGAAACACCAGTCTCCGCACTGGAACAGAACCGAAGGGGGGACTGTGTTCTCCCAGCAACAAACAGTATTGAAGAAAACATAGTGGAGAAACTTTTCTTAAAGAAAATATTATGATGAAATAGGCAACTGGAAAAGAACTCAACCGCAGAAGCGTAGGCAGTGTCTCCTTGGCCCTTATGCAAGGAAAGAAATGAGCGCCTTGGCTGCTGCTTGAATTGTAAAATACAGCAATATTCAGGGTTCAATGGTCCCCTCAGGCCTCTGGGCCCCGGTGCCACTGCACCTGCTGCACCAGTGGAAGATATGCCCATACTCTACCAACGATGACCCAGCGACTCAGAATGGAATCCTAGGCCTTACAGGTAAAAGAAATGCTTTGAAAACTTCTTACATTTCCAAACATATATGGGATAGAAACAATAGTTTATTCAAATAAAAAATAACAGAAATTAGGTATTTTCTTCAATGGGCCATTGTAGTCTGTTTTCCCTGTCTACCGCAAGACGAAAAGAGGCTGAAAGGAATAGTGGAAAAGCCTTACAGAAAGCAAGCATTGGCGAAGCCAATAGGATTGGCCTTGGCAAACTTGTGTGATGGTTATTTTAAAAAACATCTTTATGATAAGCCTAAAAAAAAAAGAAGAAAAATGAAAACATGTCACCACTTAAACGTGGAAACCATATACTTGCAATAAAATGTAAAGCTGAAAGTAAAGTACCCATTGCATATATTTTTAATAGAACAATGTAAGTGCGCAGAGATGACTGAAAATAAAAAGATAAAATAATGTGAAGAAAAACACTGGAAAAGTAAAGCATTTGCAAAGCATTTCTGGCACCGAAGCGCACTTCTTTTTAGGTGGATGTGCACATGCGATCTGGTGAAATGTCCGCACACTGTAGGAGAGGGTACATGGCTGAAGTTGGCCGTTTCCATTCCATGATCTGTACGCGGTGAAGAGTGAAAGTAAAATGTGATGGTCAGTTGAACAGACTCAAGTATGAAAGTAAGTAGTTGGGTGCAGGGGCTTTCAGTCGGGTATTGTGGGGTGTCTGCCTGATTTCACCTGGGATTTCTACATGCCCACGTGGACAAAAACACACACACACTCACACTCTCGTCTATGTTTTGAAGGCCTTCAAAAATGTGGATCAGTTTGCAAAATATTGTGTTTTAGGTACCCCTAAAAATCCACACTCTTCTCCATTTCTGCTGCCCCTTAAGCCCCCCTCACGTCCTGCTTTTCATATGATGTATTTTAACAAGATGCTCCAGCGTGACTGTAGGGAAATCTGAAGCTCACACCACCCCAATCTTACTGACAATGCTATACCCCTGGGGGGCTCCATACCCCAGCACTATCAGCTTCACCCTAGAATATGGGAGCAGAAGGAAGGCACGCGTTGTAAGTCTAAGGCCGTCGCTGTCAGTACGCTGTCTCACGCCGTGCATTGTCTGCTCGCGTTCAAAGCAGCTGAGCGGCAAGTTTGAGTAGATGGTCTTTGAGAAGATTGTTGTTGTTGGTGGGTCACAACATTGAACAAAATGGTGGAGGAAAATTCAAGGAAAAATTCGCTTTGTTTGAGAAAGGGAGCAAAATCAAATTTTTGTCCAGAAATTCTTTGCAAGAAAATTCATTTTTTATAAATGTTGCTTTCAGGCGAGGTTTTAAGAAGATGCCAAATTTCACAACTTCACAATGTTGTTAATTCAGCCTTCTGCACCAAACGTTGTGGAAGAAATTATAACACTGCACATCCTGATATTAAATTAATTTCTAATGCTGCTTTTATGTCCCAGTTCAGTCCTGGAACAGCTTGAAGACTCATGTAAGAACAAAAATGCAAAGTATATGGAGATGGCGAGCGGAAAATAAACAACTTTAGAAAAGACTGTGTCTCACAACAGGCAGTGAGAGTCTGCCCTGGTGCAAGGATATCTGGAGCCCCAGAAATAATGATATTTTTCCGTTTGAGCACTCTACAAGCACTAACAACAATAGCAACTTTGAGGCCATTTATTGCAATCTGGCTCTCTTTTGTGGTGGTCTGGGAGACAGCTGCCTTACTGTACCACCGGTCCTGGGTTATGTCCTCATTGTCCCTACATCAACATAAGAGCACTTGATTGGCAATCATCCACAGATCCACACACATACGTAGTGCCTACTTCTGTTCTGATTTCACAAATTCAAGTGCTATCCTTTTCCCACAGGAGCCTCAGTAGCACCCCTCTATGGTTCTTCTTCCAACTCATCCTCTTCACCCCAAGCTTCATCAATGCCCCTTGGTTACGACTGTAGCACTTCTCTGCTCCACACACCACCCGTCACTCCATATGCACGAGAGACCAAGCAAGATTCTTCCCACGTCTACTCCTAACAAGGTCCAGCGCCATGAGGCCACACTCGCAGCAGCGGTGTGCTATATTACTAAATCACCAGGATGTTGATGTCTGTCGTAGAAGGGCAGTGGCGCTTTGGGACTCAATCTTACCAGACTTGCAGACTTGGACAGGGGCACACAGTCGCCTTCCTCCAAAGCACATAATGAAAGGTTGGACGGGGAGTGCTCCGAGACCATCAGAAGGGTGTTACTCCAAACTGGAGGGACCGTGACATCTGCAAGAAACATGAGATCCAGTGAGCCTGATAATGGACCATCTCTAGGGTGTGGAGGTGAGACCACAATTGAAAGAACCGGGAACAAGTGCAGCTCCCCACCCTCTAAGACTAGGATGACCTGCTCGGCCACGGTACAATGTACAGAAATATAAATTCTTTTTACAATTAGTTAAGTAAAATCCATCAGCATTCACTCTTCACAGAGAAGTCACATTTTTCTACCTTGATCCTTATTATTTTAATGCAGTAAGCAAATTCTCCAAAAGTGAAGGACAGGTTTACAAGCATTTTCTGTGAGTAGCTGTATTTTCTTGAGGGCAGTGCTTAATTTGAGCCGGTGCTTTCCGGTGCTTGGCACCGCATTTAATTGTCAACACAGGTGCTTGTGACAGTCTGCTACAAGGTGGCCCTGTCTGACTAATTTAGAGATGACCACAGCAGCAGTTAATTATTAATTCAATATACATTACAAATTACTATTACCTGCCTCCCAAGCCATTCTTATAGCTTTAGGGGCTTGAAATAGTCAGAATTGTCACATTTGTAGGAGTGTGATGGTCAGTAGTTGTGTTGTTACTCTCATTGGCAGCCTCGCAAGGGTAATGTGTCGTGCAAGCTGCAGTTGCCTCCTGACAAGAGCACTTATGTTTTTTACAAATTAAGCACTGCTTGAGGCAGAGATGTGTCTTACTCGTGAATTTCCAAAAGGAATACATGCTCACTCAAAATAAAAACATGTTGTAATTTGTAAAGCTTTCCTGGTGTGTAAGCAGATCTTACTCCTGGAGATACAGGAATAAGTTACATCTATACCTAACATAAGACATATCTACACACATGGCGAGTTTCTGGCAAGCCGTGCATTGAAGTACCGGTGTCATTCACGCCTAAAACAGGAGTAAGACACAACTACTCACAGCAAATGTCTGATAAGCCATGCATGGGTATATCGGTACCATTTACTCCTAAGATCGGAGTAAGACACAATACCCATAAAAAGCTCTGTGAATTGGGCTAGAATGTTGTCATTCTAAGCCTGGGAATTCACAAGAATGTTGAGTAATATGCAATTAGTATTTAGAGTTGGGTGTGAAACTGGGGCATGTCCTGTCAAACTGAAAAGAAAATGGCCAACGATTTGAAAACTGGAAAGTTTCTAAAAGTTCAGGTATTCCCTCAAAGAGGAAGTTAGGTCAACAGACAGTCAAGCAGTTCACCCAGAACTTCTTTTTCTTACTTCATAAGATAATTGGTGTGCTGTATGCGGATTATGAGTTTAACTCACTGGCAATGACTCAAGAGGCGGAACAAAGCAGGAGCTGTTCAGCTTCCAACATTTTACAAATTAATGCCTCATATAAACCCCCCTTTATTGCCAACAACAAGGCTGTCTCAGGGAAAGCAGTAGTTCCATTGTGCCTCAACAAGATGTACTTTTACTCTGAAAACATTGTCTCCTTCCCACTGAATTGTTTTTCTCATAGCACAGATCTCTGTTCAAGAAGACAGAAGAGCTGGATGTTTGCCCTGGCACAAGATGGCAGAAACTACACACAAAGTCCCAACAATTTAGTGCTGTTCTAAAGATCATGTTATTGTGTTGATCCCTCATCGCAAAGAAGCCCAACACAGCTTCCCACTCTCCTTTGATTGGCTTTGCTGTGAGAGTGTTTCATGAATAAATATATTGATTGGCCAACCAGAGCGCGCCGACCCAAAATGCAAGAGCTGCAGAAGCTCAAACGATTTCCATGAATTTTTCTCCAAGTTGGTCATTGTAGACTCATTTCAGTTGCCCAATGTACCTGTGACATCTGGCCCTTCACACTTCGCGACAGGGATCTCGGGTGTGGATATATCTGTTTTCCTACTGAGAGCCTTTTCCTTCACCTGCTTTCAGAATCCACATTGATTTTGCCTTCTTTGCAGAAGTCACTTTCTGCTTCTCTGGATCTCTTTAATAGGCATCAATCATAAGTCATCTTTGTGGACACTCTAGCTCTGTTCACTTACTGCATGGCAGGTCCTCACCAGTCTGGTAGCACATACGTCCTTGGTGTCCTTCGGCACACATCATTGTTGGTCCATAAAGGCTGCTCTTCTGCATTGTCTCACCTAAACTCTGTTGCCCACTCCACACTGGGATCCTCAAGCGCTCTTTAGTGGTCTCCACCGTTTTTCAAAAATGCACCTTTTAATTGCAGCAACTTCTGCAGTTTCTGCCATCTGACCAATGGTCGATCAGTAATGTGGAAGGTGAATGATAACCTGAACTAAAGACTTAAGCACGATCGTAATTAAAATACCAGTAATGTGGGGTACCGTCATCTGACCCGTCAGGTATGCTGGTGGTTCTCCTGTCTCTTCTCAGCCACGCCCCACACAAGCAGCATTTCTGCTCATCTAGAGGGGGCTAAATATGAAATGTCCCATGTGGATGATGGAGTCGCTTCCTATGTCCTAGTCGCCTAGTGAGTAAGCATATCAATAATGCACGCATCCTACGCACCACCATGGTACACAGATTATGGCGGGATCCTCATGCTCTCCAAACTGACTTTTACTAACTTTTCCATCTTAACTGAATGTGGAAAGGGTGCCAGTAATTGAAAGGGAAAAGCTTTCCCACATAATGAGGCTGAAGAAACGGAAGAGGACAATTAAGGCGATAGGTTAGCCGTCTAGTGGCGAAGGATTCCTGGGCTTTTGACATCTGCCTTCAGATCAGCCCCGGTCCATGTGCACAAGAAGGGGCAGAATTCTTTCACTCATTGCCTGGCAACAGTACATTTTGCTAAGGTGTTTCACTATTGCTTCAGAGTATGTCACCCACCATTCTCATCCCTCACTTTTGTTTTCCTTTTCTCTGTCCCCCAGTTCTTTTTCCCCTGCTAAGGAAGGTTGTTGTTGGTTCTCATATCATTGCCTTTGTTGTTGGTTCTCATATCATTGCCTTTGTTGTTGGTTCTCATATCATTGGCTTTGTTGTTGGTTCTCATATCATTGGCTTTGTTGTTGGTTCTCATATCATTGCCTTTGTTGTTGTTGTTGGTTCGCATATCATTGCCTTTTATGTTGATTCTCATATCATTGGCTTTGTTGCTGGTTCTCATATCATTGGGTTTGTTGCTGGTTCTCATATGATTGGCTTTGTTGCTGGTTCTCAAATCATTGGCTTTGTTGCTGGTTCTCATATCATTGGCTTTGTTGCGGGTTCTCACATCACTGGCTTTGTTGCTGGTTCTCATATCATTGGCTTTGTTGCTGGTTCTCTTATCATTGGCTTTGATGTTGGTTCTCATATCATTGGCTTTGTTGCTGGTTCGCATATCATTGGCTTTGATGTTGGTTCTCTTATCATTGGCTTTGATGTTGGTTCTCATATCATTGGCTTTGTTGCTGGTTCGCATATCATTGGCTTTGATGTTGGTTCTCTTATCATTGGCTTTGATGTTGGTTCTCATATCATTGGCTTTGTTGCTGGTTCGCATATCATTGGCTTTGATGTTGGTTCTCTTATCATTGGCTTTGATGTTGGTTCTCATTTCATTGGCTTTGTTGCTGGTTCTCAAATCATTGGCTTTGATGTTGGTTCTCATATCATTGGCTTTGATGTTGGTTCTCTTATCATTGGCTTTGATGTTGGTTCTCTTATCATTGGCTTTGTTGCTGGTTCTCATATCATTGGCTTTGATGTTGGTTCTCTTATCATTGGCTTTGTTGCTGGTTCGCATATCATTGGCTTTGATGTTGGTTCTCACATCATTGGCTTTGTTGCTGGTTCTCATATCATTGGCTTTGATGTTGGTTCTCTTATCATTTGCTTTGTTGCTGGTTCTCATATCATTGGCTTTGATGTTAGTTCTCTTATCATTGGCTTTGTTGCTGGTTCTCATATCATTGGCTTTGATGTTGGTTCTCATATCATTGGCTTTGTCGCTGGTTCGCATATCATTGGCTTCTACCTGGTTGTTGGGAATGTCTCCTGGTCTTCCACAACGATCATCACAGCCCGCTGGTGGATGTTTTAGTAAGCAACTCTCTAATTGGGTAAATACTGTGCTGCTATTTCTCCCATCTAGTGTGAAACATTCATGTTTATTCGCTGAGTTTTAAAGGACAGGTTCCTACCAGTACGCACGTACATACAAATAGTTATTCACCATGGAGGAGGTTTCTCCACATCAGTACTCACTCATCCTGTGAACATCATTCACCTTGAGGGCAGGCTCTAAATCTCCTGCAAGCCCTTACATCATGAACGCCGGACACTGATAGGAGCATCTCTCGATTCCATCATGTGGATAGAGTCAGATACAACTGTGTTTCTCTCTCTCTTCAATCACCATTCTCCCCTTGCCGTCCACAATGTTTGTTTGCATTATGTTTGTGAGAAGTTGGCCTGGTATATGATGCTCACTAGTTAAAGTGATCACCTTGTACCATGCCAAGCAACCCTTATGGTGTGGTTGTAAGTCAACCTTTTCGGACTAGCTGCCCTAGTGGTAGCGTAGGCTAAGCAGTCTTTGAGGCTAAACTCGTGAAGCGTGTTAAGCAGGCTGTTTTACCAATAGTAACCCCCTTTTATACCAATGAAAGGACACCACACAGATATATATATTCAAAATATATATGTATTTATTTCTCAAAGTAACCCCTAGTCTCTTTATGAGCACAGGAGCACAAATCGTCAAACAAGATTATCACAGAATACACAGAAGTTGCACTTTATATGGATAGGCCCTGGTGGCCACTCGAACCATATACTAAAATAGTGGTATAAGTACCACGAACAGAAAAGGGAAAAGGCCTAGGGCCTCTAGAATCGCTGGGCCTACAAGGAGCTAACGTCAGTTAGTGACCAGGAGGTCCACGGGTGGCGTGTGCAGAGCAAATAGTCACACGCGTGCTCCCATAGGTTTCAATGGGTGCGTAAAAAGTACAAAGTTACTGCAAAAGGAATCTTCCGGATGACCTAGGAACTTAAGATTTGGAACACAGGCACTAGAGATGTAATACTACACTTGGGCACAGGTGTGCCAGCTTTACCTCACCCACAGGAAGCGGGTGCATAGGCCTCGAAGTGCGTCGGGTTTCTTCTATCTGTTCCGTGGGGCCTGTAGACAAAGATGCTGCAGGCGGTCGGTCCGGGAGAGATGCAGTGGATCCAAGAGTGGATCGGAGATGTTGAAGACCTGTAAGCAGAGGGGACAGTGTTCACAGTCACTAGCCAGTGACCAGCGTGGCACCAGGTGGGTACCAGGCGATGTCGGGTGCAAACAGGTGATGAGGGGTAGCTTGTCTCCGCAGCCACGTGGTCCCTGAAGGTCGACGACGTCCAGGAGTCGGCTCACGAGCTGTCCCACGCAGGCTCTCGCTGTCGGCGGTGTCGGCGACTTGATCGAAGCAAACAAGCCTTGGCAAAAGCAATTGTAGAAGGATTCGGAAATCAGCTGTTGGTTCTGACCAGCAAGGTCAGAGGGATTGCTCCTTTGGAGGGGAGCAAGGGCCAGTCTGGAGCAACCAGACCAGCGGTGTTTGTCGTAGATTTCGTCGCCAAGATGGCCACTAGCCAGCGGGCCAGCAACCGGTTAGGCGCGTCGAGTGGCAAAATGCAGAAGGGCCCCACGCAGATCGTGGAGATGCTGGAGGGCTCTTCTTTGGTGCAGATGCTGCTCGAGGGTTGGGCTTCTCAGGACCCAAAGCACAACTTGGAGGGAGCCTCGGTTGTTGCACTTGTCAGCTTGTCGTAGTCGTTCCAAGATGGCTGGCTCCACGTGTCTCGGTGCCTCCACGGGTCTCCTCTTTTCAGGGACTGTGGATCGGGCGGTGAGAGGTCTGGAGGTCCAGGTCTTGTCAGTCTCTGGGCTCGGGCTCCGGCGGGAGGCGGCGGCAAAGCAGACGTTGATTCGCTGGATGGTGCTTGCGTTAGCAAGGTGGTCACTCCCTGACCACAGGGGAGATTGGCTTCAGTCCTCTGTGCGGCAGAGCGTCGAAGTTCCCGTCTTCTTCTTAGTTTCAAGTTGATTCCAGGATGTCTAAAGTCTTAGGACACAGCTCCTACCTTTATTCGGATTCTAGGGGCCGGACTACCTGCTAGGTCCCTCCCTATGGGTGGGACCAGGAAGGGGGGTGGTTACACCCCCAATCCTTTGTCCAGCTCGCCCCAGGCCCGGGACTGGTGTGCCCCAGGACCGGTTTGAACTGGCATATGCACCGAGGCTCCTTGTGAGCCACAGGCATGTCTGGTTTCTTTCAAGCCCTACCTGACCAATACACAAAATCCTGTCTGGGGTGGTGCACGCACCTCCCCTGGCAGGAAACCCTTTGTCCACACCTCCCAAGCTGGAAGGACTCCCAGCAGCAGGAGGGCAGACTTGTGTCTGTGGTGGCAGCATCCATTTTGTGGAGCTGAGGCTATGTCTGATTTTACCCGGGTTTCAGGTACTGTACATGTCGTGTCCCTCTAGAAGGGTGGAATGCTAACCCCGTCGCCAGAATTGGCGAGGGGTTAGTATTCCAATTCGTATGACACCTTACTCGACATGTTTTGATAAAGCCAAACCAAAGATAGCATTTAACCGCGAGGTTCATAATGCACTTAAGAGTATATGGTATGACGATATCTGGAAACAGTAGAAGGAAGTTGTTCCGACCACTGCAGACAGGCTCAGCTCATGCCAGAGCACCATCTCACATGGAACCAAGCACTCTGCCTTCAGGATTGTTAAGGCCTGCCATAGGAGTGACTTATAGGTTACCAGGTGTCCCATTTAAGGTTAGGTATAGGTATACTACACCTAAGTAAGAGGTGATTACACCAACTTACCCCAGCTGAGTGATCAGCCAGTTGTGTCAAATTGTTAGGCCAAGCCTGGGGTGGCATAATACATGCTGCAGCCCTTGGCAGGCCTTGGGTACACCAATGCCCTGGGTACCTAGTGTACACTGGTACAGGGGCTGACAGGGTGATCCAACCAATTGGGTATGTACCTAGGGTACATGGAGTCCATTTTAAAGAGAGAACAGCCAGGCTGAGTTCCTGAATAGCAGGATCTCAGGCCAACTAAGTCGAAAAACCAGCTAGACACTAGGCAAAAATTTGGGGGTAACCATAGTCAGATATCCACCTTCCTACACAACCCCCCCCCCAAACGAAGGGAGATAAGGCTGACCTTGACCAGGTAAGCCTATATTGCCCAAGTGGCCATATAAGGAGGAACCAGCACTGGCATGGTTACCCCCTGTCTCATGGTCCACTAAGCAATCCCTCACCCTAAGGGTATCAGAGGGTCTCCACCATAGGGAATCTCTACCTTTGGTGTGTCTTGGCAAAGTAAAAGGCTGGTGTTGAGATGGAGTACTGAAGTGAGTGTCCTCAAAGTGAGGCCTCAGCTTCCTCCAATCCCCCTCCACCATGGATGCCTTTCTTTCCTTAACTGAGTTGCACTGTGCTCTCAGGGTCAGCCTCTGGCTACCTAAAGCTGGAGGCTGGGTCCCTTTTGTGGGCTTACTGGAGGGACAGGTCAGGTTTGGGGCCCTAAGGTCCCAGGTTTGCCTGTGCCCAACAGAATCCCTCTGGGGGAGGTCCCTAACTACCTGTAAAGGAGATCCCTCAGGAATGTTTTTACCCATCACCTGACTAGGGCTACTAGCCAGGCAATCCTCATTCTTTTGATGGGGGGGTTCTTGTGGACAGGGGCCCTCTGGGGGTCCACTGGCCTCCCTGACCTCTGCAGCCCTGGGCTGACTGAGGCAGGGTAGAGAGAGGCAGGCTACCTGCACCAGACTGGGTCCCACCTTGGAAGGGGCCACTGACATCAGAGGCTCTGCCAGGCCAGGCCTGGCTACCTCTGGGGCAGTTCCTTCACAAGGGGTGAGGTCAGATCCCTGAGGAGGCTGACCTTTTCCTAATGTCTGGGGAGAGGGAGACTTTTCTTCCTCCCCACTACTCTCAGTTTGTGTGGAGTGATCCATTGTTTCAGGCTTCACTACACCTATGTCAGTCTGAGTATAGGCTGAGACCATTACAGCCTTGCCAACCTTTTCAGGGGGGCACTCAGTTTGTGTTTGAGCTGTGACTGTCACAGCTCTGCCAGTCTCTACAGGGAAGTCTGTCTGTGCCTGGGCTGTGGCTACCACTGCCCTTCCAACCTTTTCAGGGAGGAAATCTATTTGGACAGGGGTTGTGAATGGCACAACCCCCCTACCCTTTTGTGACAGGCCTACCATTTTAGAATGGGTGTCTTGTTCAACTCCAGCCCAAGCTGAGAGTTCTAAGTCATTCCCCAGTAAGCAGTCTACAGGCAAGGTTGGGGACACTGCCACCCTTTTAGGGCCAGTGACACCTCCCCAGCTGAGACATACCTCTGCCATGGGATGACTGTTCTGTTTGCCATCAATGTTGGTCACCTGGTAGGAGAAACCAGGCAAAAGCTGCTCAGAGGGAACTAGCCAATGGGCCACCATTGTGATGCTAGCTCCAGTGTCTCTGTAGGCCTCAGCTTTTGTACCATTGATGTAGGGCTCCTGTCTGTACCTACCCAAAGTGTTGGGACAGGCAGTGAAGTTGGCAAACCCCATGCCACCATCACAGACAAGAGTGGTTGCTGTAGGGGAATTGGCTAAGCCAGGGTCCCCCTGTGTTCCCCAAGTAAACCCACCCAGATTTCTGGGGGCACTCCCACCACCTGGGGGATTACTGCTGACAGTAATAGGTGGTGTGACAGGAGTAATTGGAGGAACAGTTTTGTTTTTAGCCCTTGGGCAACCGCTGTCAGTTTTCCAATGCCCAGGAGTTTTACACTCATGGCAGTAGGGCTTTTTAGCTGTGGTAGAGGAGGGAGCTTGGGACCCACCACCCTGTGTGGAGTTTTGGGGCCCTGAGGAAGGTTTCTCTTTTTCTTTATCCCCACCCTTCTCTTGAGGCTTGGTGGTATCTTTCTTTTGGTCACCACCCTGGTTTTTAGGCCTGATCCTGGTCCTGACCCATTTATCTGCCCTCTTTCCCAATTCTTGGGGAGAGGTCAAATCTGAGTCTACCAGGTGTTGATGGAGAAGCTGGTTTTGACAATTACTTAAAATCTGCTCTCTCATCATCAAATTGTACAATCCTGTATAATCAGACACCTTACTTCCCAGCAACCAACCCTCCAAAGCCTTAGTGGCACATTCCACATATTCAGACCAGTCCTGAGTCTGTGTCTTCTGGGTGTCTCTGAACATTAACCTGTACTGTTCAGTGGTTAAGCCTAACCCATCAACTAGGACACTCTTCAGGACTCTGTAATTTCTGACATCCTCTTCTCTAACAGTGAGGAGTCTATCTCTGCCTCTCCCCTCAAAGGAGAGCCATAAGATTGCTGCCCACTGGTCTTCAGGAACCTGCTGCACTTTGCAGGCTCTCTCAAGAGCAGTCATCCATTTGTGGATGTCATCCCCACTTTTGTAGGGGGGCACAATCTTGGACAGGTTCCTATTGTCAAAGACCCTATCTTTGTCCCTAGGGACAATGCTGCCACCAGTGGGTATAGACCCACTCTCTCTAGGTTGCCTAGCCTTGTTCAGTTTTTCTTCCATCAGGGCTACTTCTAGCTCCTGCTTCCTGATCCTCAGCTGGGCTTCCTGCATTCTGGCCTCATGTTCCCTCCTCTGAGGGGTGGTCATCCTTTTCCTGGAGTGACCTTGAGAGCCTCTAGAGCCATGGGAAGCATTGGAGTCACCTGAGCGATTCCTTTGCCTTCCCAGCCCTGTGTTAAGTCCACTGGGGAGATCCAGTGGGTTGAACCCACTGTCAGTCCCCAATAGCCTTGGTTTAGCTGGGCCAAGTATAACACTTGGCACTGGGCTAGTTCTCCCTTCATCCTCACTACTGTCAGTATCCTTTTCACTCTCATCCTCTGTGGTAGGCATCCCATCTAAGGGGTGACTATTGGGAAGGGGTACTTCAGTGGCATCTTCAGAAGGGGGGCCTCCTGTTCCTGTCCCTAAGGGGGCTAACTGGGAAGCTTTCTTGAGTGCTCTCTGATTCTCATCATTCTGTAAGAGCTCTCTGAGCTCAGCAGAGTTTGGGTTCTTGGGCTGTTTAAGGCCTCTAAGAGTTGCCAAATGCCTGAGCTCATTCTGATTAAGGGTAGCAAAGCTGGATGGTGCCCTCTGGGGGTCACTCTCAACAGAGATGGGTACAGTGGACCCCTCTGCCCCGGCCATTGCTCTTAAGTGTGGGTGGATGTGTTGCAATCTACCTACACTTGGGTTTACCTACTAAACCTATCTAGTAGTTGTAGTCAGGGTGTGCTACTCCCTTTGCTCTACAACAACTAAGTTCAGTAGAACTTAAGTATATCTAATCTTGTTTTATATGTACCTACAGGTACCTATGTGATCTTTCAATTGGTAACCAAGAGATTACAATGGTAAAACACAGCAAGCTCAAATCCAACCGCTGCTCACCAATGTGAGAAGTTGGCCTGGTGTATGATGCTCACTAGTTAAAGTGATCACCTTGTACCATGCCAAGCAACCCTTATGGTGTGGTTGTAAGTCAACCTTTTCGGACTAGCTGCCCTAGTGGTAGCGTAGGCTAAGCAGTCTTTGAGGCTAAACTCGTGAAGCGTGTTAAGCAGGCTGTTTTACCAATAGTAACCCCCTTTTATACCAATGAAAGGACACCACACAGATATATATATTCAAAATATATATGTATTTATTTCTCAAAGTAACCCCTAGTCTCTTTATGAGCACAGGAGCACAAATCGTCAAACAAGATTATCACAGAATACACAGAAGTTGCACTTTATATGGATAGGCCCTGGTGGCCACTCGAACCATATACTAAAATAGTGGTATAAGTACCACGAACAGAAAAGGGAAAAGGCCTAGGGCCTCTAGAATCGCTGGGCCTACAAGGAGCTAACGTCAGTTAGTGACCAGGAGGTCCACGGGTGGCGTGTGCAGAGCAAATAGTCACACGCGTGCTCCCATAGGTTTCAATGGGTGCGTAAAAAGTACAAAGTTACTGCAAAAGGAATCTTCCGGATGACCTAGGAACTTAAGATTTGGAACACAGGCACTAGAGATGTAATACTACACTTGGGCACAGGTGTGCCAGCTTTACCTCACCCACAGGAAGCGGGTGCATAGGCCTCGAAGTGCGTCGGGTTTCTTCTATCTGTTCCGTGGGGCCTGTAGACAAAGATGCTGCAGGCGGTCGGTCCGGGAGAGATGCAGTGGATCCAAGAGTGGATCGGAGATGTTGAAGACCTGTAAGCAGAGGGGACAGTGTTCACAGTCACTAGCCAGTGACCAGCGTGGCACCAGGTGGGTACCAGGCGATGTCGGGTGCAAACAGGTGATGAGGGGTAGCTTGTCTCCGCAGCCACGTGGTCCCTGAAGGTCGACGACGTCCAGGAGTCGGCTCACGAGCTGTCCCACGCAGGCTCTCGCTGTCGGCGGTGTCGGCGACTTGATCGAAGCAAACAAGCCTTGGCAAAAGCAATTGTAGAAGGATTCGGAAATCAGCTGTTGGTTCTGACCAGCAAGGTCAGAGGGATTGCTCCTTTGGAGGGGAGCAAGGGCCAGTCTGGAGCAACCAGACCAGCGGTGTTTGTCGTAGATTTCGTCGCCAAGATGGCCACTAGCCAGCGGGCCAGCAACCGGTTAGGCGCGTCGAGTGGCAAAATGCAGAAGGGCCCCACGCAGATCGTGGAGATGCTGGAGGGCTCTTCTTTGGTGCAGATGCTGCTCGAGGGTTGGGCTTCTCAGGACCCAAAGCACAACTTGGAGGGAGCCTCGGTTGTTGCACTTGTCAGCTTGTCGTAGTCGTTCCAAGATGGCTGGCTCCACGTGTCTCGGTGCCTCCACGGGTCTCCTCTTTTCAGGGACTGTGGATCGGGCGGTGAGAGGTCTGGAGGTCCAGGTCTTGTCAGTCTCTGGGCTCGGGCTCCGGCGGGAGGCGGCGGCAAAGCAGACGTTGATTCGCTGGATGGTGCTTGCGTTAGCAAGGTGGTCACTCCCTGACCACAGGGGAGATTGGCTTCAGTCCTCTGTGCGGCAGAGCGTCGAAGTTCCCGTCTTCTTCTTAGTTTCAAGTTGATTCCAGGATGTCTAAAGTCTTAGGACACAGCTCCTACCTTTATTCGGATTCTAGGGGCCGGACTACCTGCTAGGTCCCTCCCTATGGGTGGGACCAGGAAGGGGGGTGGTTACACCCCCAATCCTTTGTCCAGCTCGCCCCAGGCCCGGGACTGGTGTGCCCCAGGACCGGTTTGAACTGGCATATGCACCGAGGCTCCTTGTGAGCCACAGGCATGTCTGGTTTCTTTCAAGCCCTACCTGACCAATACACAAAATCCTGTCTGGGGTGGTGCACGCACCTCCCCTGGCAGGAAACCCTTTGTCCACACCTCCCAAGCTGGAAGGACTCCCAGCAGCAGGAGGGCAGACTTGTGTCTGTGGTGGCAGCATCCATTTTGTGGAGCTGAGGCTATGTCTGATTTTACCCGGGTTTCAGGTACTGTACATGTCGTGTCCCTCTAGAAGGGTGGAATGCTAACCCCGTCGCCAGAATTGGCGAGGGGTTAGTATTCCAATTCGTATGACACCTTACTCGACATGTTTTGATAAAGCCAAACCAAAGATAGCATTTAACCGCGAGGTTCATAATGCACTTAAGAGTATATGGTATGACGATATCTGGAAACAGTAGAAGGAAGTTGTTCCGACCACTGCAGACAGGCTCAGCTCATGCCAGAGCACCATCTCACATGGAACCAAGCACTCTGCCTTCAGGATTGTTAAGGCCTGCCATAGGAGTGACTTATAGGTTACCAGGTGTCCCATTTAAGGTTAGGTATAGGTATACTACACCTAAGTAAGAGGTGATTACACCAACTTACCCCAGCTGAGTGATCAGCCAGTTGTGTCAAATTGTTAGGCCAAGCCTGGGGTGGCATAATACATGCTGCAGCCCTTGGCAGGCCTTGGGTACACCAATGCCCTGGGTACCTAGTGTACACTGGTACAGGGGCTGACAGGGTGATCCAACCAATTGGGTATGTACCTAGGGTACATGGAGTCCATTTTAAAGAGAGAACAGCCAGGCTGAGTTCCTGAATAGCAGGATCTCAGGCCAACTAAGTCGAAAAACCAGCTAGACACTAGGCAAAAATTTGGGGGTAACCATAGTCAGATATCCACCTTCCTACAATGTTGGCATTCACAGCGGTAAAACTGAGGATTGTTTCCACGCTGGATTCAAAGATATTTGGTCCTTGAGAAAGGGCACCTCCACAATTTTCTTCCCACCCTCCCACTTCTCCTTCTTATAGCTATGCCCGTGGTTCTGCATATCATATGCATCACCAACTAATCTCCAAAGACTCCACAGATCTCCACGCATCATGAAACTGATCAGAGATTGAGCCTACATTTTGGTGCCGATCACGATCCGGTAAAAACCGGGTACGAACCGTCGGACGGAGCACAATCTCCGCCCGACGCGTACCCGGTCGTCAATTTTCACAAACAAGGAATTACGATTCGCACGGGTACACCATCACCGTACGAATCGTAAAAAAGACCGACCGAACCAAAAAACACCTACCAATGCGATCCGGGAAAGCGCCGACCTGACGTCGGGACGCTCGCAGCCAGCCATTCACGACCCAGGAATCACGATTCGCACCGACGTCACCCCGCACGGTGAATATTTTGCGGCAGCCAAAAACTGCCGGGAAATCAGGACGACGCGAACAAGGACCACCAGTACGCGACGGACAGACAGGACGACGCGAACAAGGAGGACCAGTACGTGACGGACACACAGGACGACGCCACCAAGGAGGACCCGTACGCGACAGGACGACGCGATCAAGGAGGACCCGTACGCGACAGGACGACGCGAGCAAGGAGTACCAGTACGCGACGGACAGACATGGACCCGAACCTACGAGTCATCCCTGCCCTCATAGCAGTACACCTCCTCTACAGGTTACGACGCAGACGCCGCAGAAGGTCAGAATAACTAAGGGAGGGGGGAAAGTGGGGTGGGGTGGGGGTGGCACGACCAGGGCAGGCCACAAAACAACCACATAAGTCACACACCACACATGGCCTGGACATACCTGACTCCCATGCCCTGGTCACCACGAGGGGGTGGGGGCGTGTCCTGATAAGCCAGCGACCGCCACAACGGAAGTCCGTCACCACGCGAACCGGCAACACAACCAGACAGGTACGTCCCGTACCCACGCCTGAAGAGCGTGGGTACGAGTCGGACCACGCCCACACACGTCACCCCAACAATGGCGGGACGGATCGCACCCACGTGGCAAAGGCCTGGATACGGGCCGCACAAACATCACATAGCGTGGGGACGGATATGTACGGACCCTACCCCCAACCCGTATGCAAGGAGCGTACCCCCCAGCCCAACAGTGTAAGTACGACCCGTACCCCCACCCGCGTATGCATGGAGCGTACCCCCCAGCCCAACAGTGTAAGTACGACTCGAACCCTCACCCGCGTATGCAAGGAGCGTACCCCCCAGCCCAACAGTGTAAGTACGACCCGTACCCCCACCCGCGTATGCATGGAGCGTACCCCCCATGCCAACAGT
Source organism: Triturus cristatus (assembly GCF_964204655.1). Classification (NCBI taxonomy): domain Eukaryota; kingdom Metazoa; phylum Chordata; class Amphibia; order Caudata; family Salamandridae; genus Triturus; species Triturus cristatus. The sequence goes on along the minus strand of NC_140592.1, from coordinate 27,276,116 downwards.
GTAAGTACGACCCGTACCCCCACCCGCGTATGCAAGGAGCGTACCCCCCAGCCCAACAGTGTAAGTACGACCCGTACCCCCACCCGCGTATGCAAGGAGCGTACCCCCCATGCCAACAGTGTAAGTACGACCCGTACCCCCACCCGCGTATGCAAGGAGCGTACCCCCCAGCCCAACAGTGTAAGTACGACCCGTACCCCCACCCGCGTATGCATGGAGCGTACCCCCCAGCCCAACAGTGTAAGTACGACCCGTACCCCCACCCGCGTATGCATGGAGCGTACCCCCCATGCCAACAGTGTAAGTACGACCCGTACCCCCACCCGCGTATGCAAGGAGCGTACCCCCCAGCCCAACAGTGTAAGTACGACCCGTACCCCCACCCGCGTATGCATGGAGCGTACCCCCCATGCCAACAGTGTAAGTACGACCCGTACCCCCACCCGCGTATGCATGGAGCGTACCCCCCATGCCAACAGTGTAAGTACGACTCGAACCCTCACCCGCGTATGCAAGGAGCGTACCCCCCAGCCCAACAGTGTAAGTACGACCCGTACCCCCACCCGCGTATGCAAGGAGCGTACCCCCCAGCCCAACAGTGTAAGTACGACTCGAACCCTCACCCGCGTATGCAAGGAGCGTACCCCCCAGCCCAACAGTGTAAGTACGACCCGTACCCCCACCCGCGTATGCATGGAGCGTACCCCCACCACACCAGTGTAAGTAGACTCGTACCCTCACCTCGAATGCATTGAGCGTACCCCCACCGTGTATGTTCCAAGCGTACATATCCTGAAATCGGAGGTGTGTGTGCAGAGTCCACCCAGCAGTGCCCTGAGACAGGAGGGGTGTGTGCAGAGTCCTCCCAGCAGTGCCCTGAGACAGGAGGGGTGGGTGCCTATCACTCCCAGCAGTGCCCTGAGACAGGAGGGGTGTGTGCAGAGTCCTCCCAGCAGTGCCCTGAGACAGGAGGGGTGGGTGCCTATCACTCCCAGCAGTGCCCTGAGACAGGAGGGGTGTGTGCAGAGTCCTCCCAGCAGTGCCCTGAGACAGGAGGGGTGTGTGCAGAGTCCTCCCAGCAGTGCCCTGAGACAGGAGGGGTGTGTGCAGAGTCCTCCCAGCAGTGCCCTGAGACAGGAGGGGTGGGTGCCTATCACTCCCAGCAGTGCCCTGAGACAGGAGGGCTGTGTGCAGAGTCCTCCCAGCAGTGCCCTGAGACAGGAGGGGTGGGTGCCTATCACTCCCAGCAGTGCCCTGAGACAGGAGGGGTGGGTGTGGAGTCCTCCCAGCAGTGCCCTGAGACAGGAGGGGTGTGTGCAGAGTCCTCCCAGCAGTGCCCTGAGACAGGAGGGGTGGGTGCCTATCACTCCCAGCAGTGCCCTGAGACAGGAGGGGTGTGTGCAGAGTCCTCCCAGCAGTGCCCTGAGACAGGAGGGGTGTGTGCAGAGTCCTCCCAGCAGTGCCCTGAGACAGGAGGGGTGTGTGCAGAGTCCTCCCAGCAGTGCCCTGAGACAGGAGGGGTGGGTGCCTATCACTCCCAGCAGTGCCCTGAGACAGGAGGGGTGGGTGTGGAGTCCTCCCAGCAGTGCCCTGAGACAGGAGGGGTGTAACACATGTGTGTGAGGCCAGAATTATCCACATGCATACTGGCTACAAGGGAACATGTCCCCATGAACTCATGTCAACAGACTCCACACACAAGTACAGTGATCACCAAGGATGCCACGATTGTTGCAGGTGGACACATGGCCCTGCATGCATGGCCAAAGTAGAAGGGCTCCGTCACACACACAGCTCATGTAGACACAGCTCTGCGCTAAACATTGGGAACACCCTGCAGGGAAGAAAGCTGGGTACACAGAGGAAGGAATACACCCTGGGACAAGTGCACCATGCAGTAACTGCTTACATGAACAAAGAAAGTTAGCCAACACCTTGTGATGGCACACAGATCCCAGGGTCCCACCAATGAGCAGTACACTACTACACATCCCACACACCAAAACCCTTACACACCACCCAAAACCATGTAGCAGCCCCACCAACACCAATACCAGCATAGCAGTAGTGTGATAATGAAAATAAAAGTAAGCTTTATTCAGCATGAGCACAATGTCCGTGGATCGCAGGCAGTTCAATCTTCACAAAGCCCATAGGGCAGTCAATGATTCTCAGCTGGATGGGGGACACAGTGGGATGCGTGTCCTCTACCTTGCCTGCACAGTCAAATGGCATCGTCTTCCACACTGGTGAGGGCATCAGGGGGGGGGAAGCAACAGGCACCGCAGGGACATCAGGGCAAAGGGGCGGCGTTGTGGGTGCAGGGATGGAGGACTCCACCACAGGGGGTGGGGCAGGGCCAAAGGCGGAGGCCAGGATGGCACTACACACCTTTGCAAGGTCCTCCAGGGAGTCCCCTGCACCCGAAGGGACCTCAGGCCCCAAGGAGGGGGGGGGGTCAGAGGGATGGGTCGCAGCGCCACTGGGGGAGGGTGGAGACAGGGGGGGAGACTCAACCACCCTGACCGGGGACCTCCTTGACCGCTTGCGTGGTGGTGTAACCGTGGGGCTCAGGGACGGAGCGGCCATGAAGGAGTCCTTGGGGGAGATGTGGCCAGGAGAGCTGAGGGGAGGGGATTTGGAGGGAGTGGACTGGGTGGAATGCGGACTCCCACTATGGCTGCGTGTCACACGTTTGCCCCCCGACCCAGTGGGTGTGCCTACCTCACCCTGTGTGTGCGTGTCAGGAGGAGTGCGGTGGACCTTCCCTGCTGGTGTGGTGCCCGTGTCCGTTGATGTGGGTGCATGCCGACGTCTGGGTGTACGTGGGACAGGCATGGGAGTGGGAAGTGTGGATGGGGCAGGGGTAGGTGGGGGGAGGTTGCGCTGCAGGAGACCCACTGCTGCAGTCAGTGTGGAGTCGATGGACCTCAGCAAGTTGCGTTGGTCAGCCTGCGATGAATGAATGCCCTCCAAGAAAGCCTCGATGTTGGTGAGGGTTTTGCCGTGGGCATGGAGGACATTAAGGATCGCAGCCTGACCAACCTGCAGTTGCCGCTGGATGTCCACAGACTCTGCATTGGCGGCAGCAGTGGAGACAGGGGCAGGGGGTGCGGTGCCTGGCAGGAAGGAGACATGCTGTGACCGGGCACGCTGGGAAGGGACACGAGCAAGTGGGAGGCGGCTGATGGAAACTGAGGGGGCGGTGCGAGGTGTTGTTCCGCTGTCAGCTGCTGGTGCAGCCTCCGCCCACTCGGAGACATCGTCCTCGGACCTGTCAGCTTCGTAGTCTGATGTGCCAGTCGACAGGTCCTCGGCCACACTCTCCTCCGCCTCTGTCCCACTCGATGTGCCAGACCCGATGTCACGGCTGGCACTGGTGCTCGGTCCCTCCGCCTGGTCTGTGTCCATGTCTCCCTCTGTGTCCCCCGACGATGCTGTGGGCAGGGTGGAGAGACAGAAATTAATCAGACACCTGTACACATCTGTCACATGAGTCCAATCTACATAGGTAACATTGCATAGCCTGAAAAGGAAGATCCCTAACATCTACTGAACAGGGTACCGATGTAGGGCATGAAACACACAGTTGGTTGAGCCACCATGCCACTGAAATACCATGGAGAGCATGAGACAATAGCTAAAGACAGGAAACGGAGTCTGACATAGCACCCAGGCCCTGGGGACAATCCAGCACTGCATCTGCACCACACAGCGTTGGCGAAAATACCGATGACCAGGGACCATATCCATGAACTTGAGACACATGCTGCATAGGTAATGCTGAAAACATGCCCAACATGACTCGGTCACTGCACATTGCGTGTGTGTCCAGACACATCACACACTGCCCAGACCCGGCAAGTGGAAATCAGGATTTGACACATAGGCATTGCCCGCCCCAACAAGACCCTACACGAGGCAAATTGTTGAGACACAGGTGGCACCAACATCTCATAGTCTGGGTGATACACACAGGGGCAGGCAAAAAGCAAGATTGGACGCCAAACAGCCAAGGTGCGCCTGTACAAATAATGAGGTACCAGTGCCCATCCTCAGATGAGTATAACAAGACACACAGGCACTGGCAACTGTGAGTATGAAGAAGGACAATCAGGTCAGGCTGCACAGTGGACACCTGTACAAAATAGCACGTCTATATACATGGTGACAGGGGACAATGGCACAGAGCACAACCTACGCTGTAGACACTGAGATTGGCCACGTTTATGATGACACATACACCACTGAGGAAAAGGTGCCCCAGGGGACAGTAGTGGGCACGCAACTACATGCTACTGAATGGTAATGACTGCAACACACGTCACCATCCCTGCACTATGTGTATCGCACACTCATGCACATCATGTCACAGGCCACTACATAGGACATGCGCGCTGTAAGGCATGACACATGAGAGACCAACTCCCATGTCTGGAGTCAGCATCAGTGCCAACTGACATGGAACCCACATGCAGTGAACTTGACAGTGCACAGGCAAGGTCCCACAACCTGTTACACACCACCCCCACACATGATGCTACAGTCATTGTTCTCGTGGACAAAGCGCCACCCTACATTACCTTGTGAAGGAGTGACTACACACAGACCAGGGAGCACATTGCAAGGAGGGGAAGGGTGGCAGGGGCACAGCGCTATACTGGGGCAAACAGGATCTGCACAGCACCCTTAAACCCTGCCAGTGAATTCATGCTACTGTGCCCTTACAAATGCCGGTGACACACAACAAACACACATGTACCTACCCCCTTCCGGCTGCTGCATCGCCTGTAAGCGCCTCTCCAGGTCTGGAAAGACCACCGGCAGCACACGCCTGTGGAGGTGGCTCAGACGGCGGCGGCCGCGGTTCTTGTGGCTCTCAGGTGAGTCCCCCAGCAGGAGCCGTGCAATCCTCCGCGTCCAGCACCGGATATCCTGCCAGCGTTTCCTCACCTGGGGCAGGCTCCGCCTCCGACCATCCACACCCCTCACGGCACTGACGGCGGTCAGCCAGATCTGCTCCTTGGCAGTGGCGCCTACCTGTGAGGAGGAACAAGTGACACCACATCAATACACCAGCCACATGTCACAGAGAGACATATGGGTACAAATTAGCTGGTTACAACAAGGCATGTCATGCAGCCAACGCATTGCACCTTTGTCATAGGGACATCATCCCCTGGTGAGGGAAAAAGCAGTACGTGCCACAGTGGGTACACAGGTGGAATGATGGCAATGTCACAATCAATGATCAAGGCTCACACTGTGCATCACACCCACCCCTCCTGTCTCAGGGCACTGCTGTGAGTGATAGGCCCCCACCCCTCCTGTCTCAGGGCACTGCTGGGAGTGATAGGCCCCCACCCCTCCTGTCTCAGGGCACTGCTGGGAGTGATAGGCCCCCACCCCTCCTGTCTCAGGGCACTGCTGGGAGTGATAGGCCCCCACCCCTCCTGTCTCAGGGCACTGCTGGGAGACATCAGGCACCCCCCCCCTGGGACCCCCCCGACAGTACATGGCATGTGTGTTACACCTGGACGCAATGGCAGAAGTCACAGTCACAACATAGGGACAGTCTGTGGCAGTGGCCTATGCACTCACCTGATACCCTGGTCGCCCATACAGCATGGAGTACTGTGGGAGGATCACATCCAGCAGAGCCATGTTCTCCTCCAGGGTGAATGGCTGTGTCCTCTCCACAGCCCTTGACATGGTTCCAGGGAATCAGTCGCAGCAGCTGGGTCGACGAATGCAAAGATGTGCAGGCAAGTGCTCCCTCATGGGACCTGGCTGCCTTATATGTGCCCTTCTGCCCAGTCTCATGCACAGGAGTACAGAGTGATTGGTCACTCACATTTGCATCCTATGTTTCCACCAATCACTTCAAACTTAGCAGTCTGTGGGTTCTCTATCGGTTTCATTCTCCTGCATGATGTCAGCCCCACAAACACATTGCAACAAAGTAGAAGAATTCCAACTGACTTCTGCTGTGCACCTTCCAGAACAATTTCGAATTTTGAACTTGGTCTCCATGACAACCAGCATGCATGTAGGCCTTAATACTTGTCCCCTATGTAATTTGGAGCATCACACACAGGTACGATGCGTTTCGGGGCCCTAGGGCACCCCAAATGCATGGCAACGGCCCGTACATGCATGCCTACGCTCTCCATCACTATGGGTCTGCACGCGTATGCGTACCCGTAGTGTTACGGACCGTACACACGCATGTACGCTCACTATCACTATGGGTCTGCACGCGTATGCGTACCCGTAGTGGTACGGACCGTACACTCGCATCTACGCTCACTATCACTATGGGTCTGCACGCGTATGCGTACCCGTAGTGGTACGGACCGTACACTCGCATCTACGCTCACTATCACTATGGGTCTGCACGCGTATGCGTACCCGTAGTGGTACGGACCGTACACTCGCATCTACGCTCACTATCACTATGGGTCTGCACGCGTATGCGTACTCCTAGTGATATTGAGCGTACATGCGAGTGTACGGTCCGTACCACTACGGGTACGCATACGCGTGCAGACCCATAGTGATAGTGAGCGTAGATGCGAGTGTACGGTCCGTACCACTACGGGTACGCATACGTGTGCAGACCCATAGTGATAGTGAGCGTAGATGCGAGTGTACGGTCCGTACCACTACGGGTACGCATACGCGTGCAGACCCATAGTGATAGTGAGCGTAGATGCGAGTGTACGGTCCGTACCACTACGGGTACGCATACGCGTGCAGACCCATAGTGATAGTGAGCGTAGATGCGAGTGTACGGTCCGTACCACTACGGGTACGCATACGCGTGCAGACCCATAGTGATAGTGAGCGTAGATGCGAGTGTACGGTCCGTACCACTACGGGTACGCATACGCGTGCAGACCCATAGTGATAGGGCCGTACACACGCATCTACGCTCACTATCACTATGGGTCTGCACGCGTATGCGTACCCGTAGTGCTACGGACCGTACAAATGCCTGTACGCTCGCCATCACGATGGGTACACATACGGCAGCACTCCCACAGTGATTTGGGAACATGCACAGGCCCTCTCAGCAGCAGTACGGCGGTTTTTACACATCACTGTGGTGATAGGCGACACACATGTAGGAATAGGGCGGACATACTTGTCCATGGATGGACATACTTGTCCAGGAATGGACATCAAGGCATCGTCTGTGCATTACTACATGTGTGGGGCACAGGTGTCACAGGCTGTGATGTGGAACATGCCTCCTGAGTGGAGAAGGCACCAGATGTATGATGAGATGTGTACATGTGTACTGTGTGAGGGTGCAATGTGTGCCAGGCATGCCCTTGACTCCTTTGACATGTGTGCATGTGGGACTGCGCACTTGGGGTGAGCGTCACTGGCATGGCACGGACACCAACACACGGAAGTGTCCCATGATGCCCGGTACAGGGGTCATGACACATGACTTGTCACTACCCACAGTGCACAATGTGACTATGTCATATATGTGTCCTGGATTTACATCAGGTTGATGTTGTAGCACCCTCAAAAGCTGCAGCCATTGCAGCAACCAACATGTGGCTGTGTGTAGATTGTCATTGCACACTGTTCCCAACACCATGCCACATGTGTTATCGGATGTGAGGTGCACATGTATGCATGGGACACGGAGTAGCGTGACAAGGCCATGTCAGCAAACTCACAAGGAATGTGTGGTGAGTCATGACATGTGCACCTTCATGGCAAGGTGTGTGGGCTGTCCTAGTGTAATGTCATGTGACCTGTGGCTCCAGTGTCCCGCTACCAGTCTCTGCAATCGGCATCACACTTCTGCTGATGTGTGGGTGTATGTCACTCCTGTCTTGCGTCGGGCAGTGCACTTGCACTGGGACACAGCTATTTCCATGGCGTGGCATGGGGAGGTTCTCAATCACCGTGTGTAGCTGGGTCTTGGAAGGAGTGTCACCTTGCATCCATACGTGTCCTGGGCATGTAGCACATGCCTGACTCCCTATGTGGCATGTGTGTATTGCCAGATTTACATGTGCTCAGTAGACATGAGTTGTTCTCGTAGTGCACTCACTCTTCCTTGTCACTTCCAAATTACTGCAGAGCGCCTCCTGTTGCCCGAAGAATTCCAGACTTGGCTACCATGCAGGAGAATGACAGGATCCGGCTCTACCGCTTCACCCAACCGTTGATTCTGGAGCTGACGGCGAGACTGGCACCACACCTGCAACCGCAGCACAGGTATCCTACGGCACTAACACCCCAGCTGAAGGTAATGGCTGCCCTACATTTTCTGGCCACGGGTACCTTCCAAAATACCATAGCTCATGTTGGTGGCATGTCCCAGAGCATGTTCAGCGGTGTGCTGCATGATTTCTTGGAGGCCATGTTGATTCACCTGGATGACTTCATCAAGTTCCCAACCCCTGAACAGATGACTGAGGTCAAGCGTGGATTCTATGCCCTGGGAGGGATGCCCCATGTCATTGGGTCCATAGATGGGACACATGTAGGTTTGGTACCACCACACGCACGGGAGGTGGCGTACCGCAATCGGAAGCACTACCACTCCATCAATGCCCTTGTGGTGTGTCTGTCCAATATGGTGATTTCACATGTCTGTGCTCGTTTCCCAGGATCAGCACACGATGCCTACATCATGAGGCGTAGCGGGATGCCTGATATGATGATGCAGCTGCGCAACGAACGGGCATGTGTTGTTGGTGGGTACAGTCTGTCTGTCCTGTATTCTGTATAGCCGACCAGCACGACCGCTACACCAGTTCTAACGATGTCCATGTGCTTCCCATGTAGGGGACGCTGGCTATCCCAACATGCCTTGGCTGCTGACACCTCTCCGCAACCCCATCACGCCGGCCCAGCTCCGCTATAACACCGCCCATGGCCGGACAAGGCGAGTGATAGAGAGGACGTTTGGCATGCTGAAGAGCCGATTCCGGTGCCTCCACAAGACCGGCGGTGCACTCCCTTATGCCCCGGCGAAGGTCTGCAAGATCTTCATGGTCTGCTGCATGCTGCACAACATGGCAGTTGAAAGAGCTGTGCCACTCATCCTGAATCAACATGACGAGGACCATCCACCCGTGGAGGACGAAGGGCTTGGCAATGGGGCTAGTGATGTGGAGGATGTGGAGCCGCAAGAGGACATCCGGACTCGGCTCATACGCGACTTCTTTGCTTAGTGGTGAGTACCAGGGTCTGAGTGTGCACGCATTGGTCCCCGTGTGGCATGCGTTGTGATGTGTGTCTCCACCTGCATGTATGGCACGTGGGTCAGAGGTGTGTGTGGGTGTGTCACTGGAGTGATGGTGGCAGTGATGGTAGTATTTCCCCAGTCATAATTGTGACCTAGCATGTTGTCATCCATACATGTGTCGAGTAACTGCACATGCAAGTGGCTGTGCTTTTTGTGGCTGACTTCTTGTGTGTCTCTCTTCCCCAGGTACCTGCGCATGCCGTTTGCTGGTTGCATTGTTGTGGCACTGCTATTCCTCATGGATATGACATCGTGGGCTGACTCAGCGTTACAGGCACGGACACGTTTGGAAGTCTCCATGGGGTAAGGGATGCATCTGGGGTGTATTGGGTGTGGCAGTTGTTCACGATGTGTGCACACTGGCCCGGTCGGGGTTTGGTTCCTCTGCAGACATGTGGCATCCCCATGGGACACGACATGCAGCTGGGTACACCTGAATAGATGGGCTGCCTGGTTGTCAGTCATCAGTGATGGGATAGTGGATTGTGATGATGGCATCAATGTGTGTGACACTGCCCTCGGACATATACGGTTGACATTGTCTTGACATGGCGTGGGACTTCCACATCAGCGGATGTATGGTGTATGGCAGGCTCTCCGTGAGCAGCTGTGGGTGTTTAGCTGTTAGCCGACGCTTGTGTGCCAGTTCCCTGGCTATCACGCATTTGTGCTGCAGAAGGGGTGTGCCAGTGTTGGAGCCACATGTTACTCCACATGATGTGTTCATGTGTACTTCGAGTTGCCTCTGCAATCCCAAAAACATGACTAATAAAGGTGTCCCTATGCCTCCAAGGTGCCTCTTCTCAGTCAATGCTGGTGTGTTGGCACGGTGCATCCTGCATGTCTGGCATGGTATTCCCTGATTGTGGCTATGTGTCAATGTTTCGAGTGGCAAGATGCAAGCTGTGTGTGTGTGCTGAGACTGTGTATTGGGCATGATGTCCATGACTGTGTGGGTATTGTGACATGTGCCATCCCCATGCATCCAACGTTGTCCATGAGCCCATTCTCTGCATCCACCGGACTCAAGCTTGCAGGACATGGTTCTGCCACCTGTCTACACATACCTGGGTGTCCCCCAGGACACGGGCCAGGATCCCTGACCTCTGCGCATGACTGTTGCTGTACTCAATGTGTCTGTCAGCACGGTTGTTCGGCCACCCCCTCAGCTGGTTCTGACCATCACGGGTGTGTATGGTGCTCCATGTCTGTCTTGCCTAATAAACTGTGACCCATGTGTCCTGTGCCAGACTCAGGCCCCAGGGTGTGGGTGGTTGAAGTGAACAGATGACTCAGGCATGTTTAGACTGTACAAGACACATGTTAGGTAATAATGCTACCAGCAGGCATCTACTCTTAATAGTGTGATTTATTATTGGGGGGGGGGGGGGACAAAGTGAGGGGCTTTCCGGGATTAGGGAATCCAAAGTTCAGTAGGGGAGTTGGTGTCCTTGCCATTGGAAATCCTCAGAGTCCATGCCACAGTCTTTGTCAACATTGTTCAGCAAGTGACCAGCAGGGCCATGTGGCAGAGAATGTCTCTTGATGCTGTGATGCTGTTGCTCCAGTGGGCCAGGTGCCAGGCCAGGTGTCCTGGGAGATGGTGATGTAGCAGCCACCCTCACGGTCCTTTCCGTGGACGACCCGGCTTCCTGCGGGGAACCTCAGCAGCACGCCGTGACGACGTCTGGGATGCTCCGTCGGATGTTTCCTCCTCCTCCTCATGATCCCTCCCTGTGGGTGGTGATGTTCTCCGCCTTCTGGCACAGGGAGGGTCGGCCATGGTGTCGGCCATCCGACGGAGTTCAGCGTGAATCCCCTGGGACGCCGTCACTTGCTCAGCCTGTCTGTCCTCCATCCTCCGTTGGTGTAGCTGTAGACAGGCTATTAGCTCCGCATGTTGCTGGGCCTGCTGGACCTTGATCCCCTCGAGGACGGACACAACCTGGGCCATGCCCGTGGTGTCCTGCCGGTATGAGTCCAGGATGTTACGGACATGGGAAAATACCGGATCCCCAGCCAACTGGTCAGGCTCGCGCCTCCGCCGTCCTCCACTCCCACCACCCCTGCCCACTTGCGTCTGGCCTGCACTTGTGGGAACATCGGGTCTCCGGGACCCCTGAGGGGTGGCATTGGCGTTGTCGCCTGCCTCCTCCTGGGTGCCCGGGACACCGTGTCCCTCCTGGCGAGCCTGGCTGCATTGTGGTGTTGGGGCAGGGATCCTGGGTGTCTCCTGGGATGTGGCAGGAGTGGGGGTGGTGGTTGGCACGGTTGTACCTGACGCAGGTGCTGCAGGTGGTTGGACACCAGAGGGGCCAGGTCGGTCGGGGTCGTCCGCAGAGTGGTGAGAGTGGTCGCTGCCGGTGGGATCGGTCTCCTGCAGATCCGGGTCCTGTGAGTGTTCCCCCCCAGTGTTGGGGGGTGCAGCACGACGTTGACCTGTGTGTGAGAGAGAAAATGTTAATTTTGATCCATGCAACATCCATGTTTCATCCGTTACAAAGTTGGCACATTTCCTCTTGGAATTAGGATCTGTCTTGCATTCCACTCACAGTGCACTTGTGCATGGGTGTGTCCCTTGGGCACCAATTTGGCCCCTTTAACTATGTGTGGCACAGTCTTACTTGCTGCGTCAAGTGTGACTGCAGTCAGCAGTGGAGTGTGCATGTGTGGCGAGCCATGCATTTGCGCCTTCCTTGTAGCACTGTACATGTGCACATGGAGTGGATCCACACACTTATATGATGCAGGTGGCTGTCCTTGTGCTCGTGTACAGGTTGTGACATGGCCCTGCGTTTTGCCATGATGAAGAGGGGGGGTTCTGGCACTGGCCACCCTTGTCTACATGCACGCAGTCCACCTGCTGACGAGCAGACATTCCCACACACCAAAGGACTGATTTGCTCTCCCTGTGTCTCCCTCCTTCTCTGTCCCCCTCTCCCTCCCTCTCTGTCCCCCTCTCCCTCCCTCTGTGTGTCAGCCTCCTCCCTCTGTCCATCTTCCTGTGTCTCCCTCCCTCTCTGTCCCCCTCTCCCTCCCTCTCTGTCCCCCTCTCCCTCCCTCTGTGTGTCAGCCTCCTCCCTCTGTCCGTCTCCCTCCCTCTCAGTCCCCCTCTCCCTCCCTCTGTGTCCCCCTCTCCCTCCCTCCGTGTGTCACCCTCTGTCACCTTGGCCCAGATTCCTGGGCACACACTGTTAGCAGATCTTTGAGTGGCCCTTGGCCTGTTGATGTGAGTTTGTTTCTGATCTCCAGGCACCCATTTTGTCTGCTGTGTGTCTGTGCGCTGCTGCTGTGGTGGTGTGTGCTGCCACTCTTTCACAATGTTGGCTGTTCATTAGCTGCTGTCATGTGCAAAACAGTGCCTTCACCCCCATGTGTTGATGCAAGGCGTCCGCCATTTGCTGGCAAGTCATTCCTGTGTTGGGACACAGTGTTTGTCTAGCTGTGACCTAGGCCATATGGGCAGAGGGCATTGTTGTCTGCTTTGGAGTCGCACTATGTGATTCTTGGTGCCCAGCCTCCCGCCATCCGGGTTACCGTGTCATGTGTTGTTGTCTTCTGTGGCCTGTGACTTGACATTGTCCAGCTGGGTGCATGGGGCATGGTGGCAGCAGTGGCATGTGCCTGCTCATGGAGTGTGGTTGAGTCATGCGATGGCTTGTGGTGGTTGCGTGCCTGTTATTAATTTTGGTTGTGGTTGCAGTTCCCCCCATGTGAGGTGCGTTGTTTGTGTACTCACCCGGGTCTCGGAGTCCTTCTACTCCTTCAACTGCCTCCACCGGCAGTATGGCCATCACCCTCTCCTCCCAGGGATGGTACTGTACGGCTCTGCGGGAGGGCCCTCCTCCGGTGGCGTTGGCCTGGTCGTGTTCCTCCTGCCTCTTGGCTCTGACCCTCCTCCGCAGATCGTACCACCTGTTCTGGCAATCCTGCTTGGTCCTCCTGGTGTCCGCAACAGCATTCACAGCATCGACGATGGTCTGCCACATGGCTGTTTTGGCTGCCTGGCTGGTGCTTCTGACCAATGTTCCAAAGATCTGTGGCTCGACTCTGAGGATTTGATCAACAAGGACCTCCAACTCTCGGTGACTGAACTTTGGATTCTTGGTAGTGGGCATGGTGAGGGATGTGGGTGGGGATGGTGTGGGTGTGGGGGGTGTGTGGATGTTGGGGGGGGTGTGGATGGTTGTGTGTGTGTGTGAATGTGATGAGAGGGTGTTTGTGAGGGTGGTCGTGTGAAGGTGTGCAAGTGTAAGATGTGGTGTTGCTTGTAGTCTGGTTCTGTGGTGTCTGGCAGCAGTGAGTCTGTTGCAAAGGCTCATGGTTTGTGTGTGTGGGCCCTTTTCATTGGTCCATGGGTGGGTGTGGCAGTGTTTGAATTTTGGGTGGGTGTGTTATAAGGAGTGGTGGTGTATTGGGCCTCTGTTTGTTTTTGACAGTTGCAGGTCAGTGATTGTGTTCTTTTAGTGGTTGTTGGCCATGTTCAGTGGCTGTGTGCCTTTCGAATGGTGTATTCTTGTGTTGTTTTGTTTTGTCCTTGTTGTGTACGTGCGTTTTGAGCGTGTGTACGGTGTGTACATGGGCCATTTGGTTGTACGATTATGTCCTTGTGTGTGGCTTTGTACGACTCGTACATGCGGTTGTGATGTTGGGGCATGGGGTGCGCTCCGTACTTAGGAGGTTGTGTTGGGGGTGCGCCAGGAACGTACTGGGGTGTAGGTACACGGGGGTATGACACGTACTGGGGTGGGGGTGGGGCTCGAACGTACTGGGGTGTACATAGACGGTGGTACGACACGTACTGGGGTGGGGGGGTGTACATTGACGGTGGTACGACACGTACTGGGGTGGGGGGGTGTACATTGACGGTGGTACGACACGTACTGGGGTGGGGGGGTGTACATTGACGGTGGTACGACACGTACTGGGGTGGGGGGGTGTACATTGACGGTGGTACGACACGTACTGGGGTGGGGGTGTGGCTCGAACGTACTGGGGTGTAGGTACACGGGGGGTACGACACGTACTGGGGTGGGGGTGCGACTGGAACGTACTGGGGTGTACATAGACGGTGGTACGACACGTACAGGGGTGGGGGGGTGTACATTGACGGTGGTACGACACGTACTGGGGTGGGGGGGTGTACATTGACGGTGGTACGACACGTACTGGGGTGGGGGTGTGGCTCGAACGTACTGGGGTGTAGGTACACGGGGGGTACGACACGTACTGGGGTGGGGGGGTGTACATTGACGGTGGTACGACACGTACTGGGGTGGGGGTGTGGCTCGAACGTACTGGGGTGTAGGTACACGGGGGGTACGACACGTACTGGGGTGGGGGTGTGGCTCGAACGTACTGGGGTGTAGGTACACGGGGGGTACGACACGTACTGGGGTGGGGGGGTGTACATTGACGGTGGTACGACACGTACTGGGGTGGGGGGGTGTACATTGACGGTGGTACGACACGTACTGGGGTGGGGGGGTGTACATTGACGGTGGTACGACACGTACTGGGGTGGGGGTGTGGCTCGAACGTACTGGGGTGTAGGTACACGGGGGTACGACACGTACTGGGGTGGGGGTGCGACTGGAACGTACTGGGGTGTACATAGACGGTGGTACGACACGTACAGGGGTGGGGGGGTGTACATTGACGGTGGTACGACACGTACTGGGGTGGGGGGGTGTACATTGACGGTGGTACGACACGTACTGGGGTGGGGGTGTGCCTCGAACGTACTGGGGTGTAGGTACACGGGGGGTACGACACGTACTGGGGTGGGGGTGCGACTGGAACGTACTGGGGTGTACATTGTCGGTGGTACGACACGTACTGGGGTGGGGGTACGACTGGAACGTACTGGGGTGTACCTAGACGGGTGGGGGTATACATATACGGGGGGTACGTGTCGGACGTACGGGGGCTGGGGGGAGTGTTGGGCGCGTATGCGGGCACTTGTCTCCATGGTTGCTATGGGTGTTCGGTGCGGACGGTGTTTTTTCCATACGGTTGTACGCTCGGACGCACGGGATGGATCGTGATTCCTCGGTCGGACTTGGATTTTTACGTTTGTAAGGTAAATCGTCCGAGGACGTGTCGGACACATTTTCCGACCCGAGGACGTGTGGGGAATGATTCCCAGTGCGGTTCGTATGGACTTTTTACCATGCGAATCGTGATTGCCAGTTCGTACGGCACTTGTACGATTCGTACGGTAATAAGACCCGATACGAGTCGCACGGGGGAATTTTTTACCGGATCGTGATCGGCACCTTTATCTTTATCTGCTTGTTTGAGGCAAGCACAAAAGTAAACTGGTGGATTTTGGAACACGCAAAAACAACAATTGATGGACAGAATGCAGAACAATGTCATGCATTCACCCCACGATTTCTATGACCAAGAAGGTGTACACCCCTAATGCACTTTATCCTTTAGCGATGAGGGCATGCCATGCACGAGATCGAAGTGCCTCAAACTGCGTTGATCAATGGATAAAATGGACAAATGGTCAAAATTTACCTTCATATGGACATTTGGTGTGTCTGGTCCAGTTATCTCCTCTGACCTGCAATTGACATTATAGAGACACGTGTCAGTCAAGAGAGACACACACACGCACAAACACAACAGGTTTGCATTCGGTTATACGCCTTGGCATTGGGGCTCAGCAAATCCTGAGGGGTCTGCCGAGCCAATAACGTCAACAAGGCCAAAATGTTTCTGAATTTGACTGCATTCATTTGCAGAGTGACCGTAGCCTGGCAGTTTCTTCTGTAATTGGATCTATGAGGTGAACAATAATAAAATTGAAAGCTACACAGGGGACTAGCCATTGATTAAGAATTGTTGGCTCACAAATTTTCATTTAATCAGTCTGCTTGAATGATTCACTCTAAGTGACACATTCATTCTCAAATGTGGGGGGCACAACTCATGCAGCACTTCACCCGTGAGGCCAAAATGCCTCAGTCTTCCATGTGTTCCTGGACAGAGAAGATGCAGGTTAGGGGGTTGAGATAGGATCAAGGCTGATTGGAAAAGGTTGTTCCCCTTCTGAAAAAGTATAGGGGGGCTATGGATCGATGGAATGGATTGGCAAACAGAGGTATTTATACATTTTCTAAGCCAAGGTTCAGCGGCGATGAGTCGCCAGGCTGTTTAAGAAGGAAGGTTGGGGTGGGGACGGGTGGCGGTGCCACGCTGTTGGCTGAAAATTGGTGAAAAGACGCCGCAGGTGCGGTGCATTCAGTCTGCAGAAGACCAGCTCCTTGCCCTCACCTCGCAGGAGTGGACCTGGTGCCAGTTCTCTCCGATGGAGACACGGACACCAGTGGTCACCACGCTCAGCACCTCAGGTGTAAAGTCTAACTAGCCGGCACATGGCAGAACCTGCTGGGCAGAACTGAGAGGACTGCAAGAAGTCCTGATGTAGGAGACCTTTCATCGTCAGAGCAGGAACGTCTTCTTTTCTTACCTGAACACAAAGGGAAGGGTGAGGCGTCACATCCTGAAACTCCTGATTCACCTGCACAAAAGAAAATGCAATAATGAATGAATGCACAGGAGGGACCCCTTCTTCTCACCATCTTCTCCCACCGGTAGGTGGTGCCAGTAACTCTCCTGAGACTACAGTGACTGTCAGTGAGAGTCACAAAAGGCTCCTGTATTCGGTCCCTCAACATTGCCTCGAAAGACTGCTCCCCTTCCCGACACAATAGCAAATAAGTCCTCTTCATTACCCTGCCTATTAGAAGAAGGGCTTCCATCTTTAGGGAGCCTCTTTTCTCCCAGTTACTCGTGGGACTTTATTCTGAGCTGCTGGGAAAGAGGCCGGTACCCCCACCCCCCCCCCCACTGCAGAGCTACCAATACTGGCAACTCTGGGGTGAAGAGAAACTATCCTGTTATGAGTCGGACCACGACGGTCAACTAAGAAATGAGGAATTACCAAAGACATCAGGCCCGATCACCCTGGTAACTCATTTTTGACAAACAAAGTGTCTGAGTGAAACTTGAGGGATCCAAGAATATACAACAAGCCTTGGAATGCCAAAGGAGCTGGTAACAGGACTGATCTGTCCCCTAAGAATTAGGGCCAATCACACTGAGGGCCTCATGCTGCATTTTCCCTGGGGATGGGGGTCTCCACTGACCAGTGGCATGCCTGGCAGGGCAGAGCTGGCCAGGTGGGTCTTGTGAACGTGCGTGAAGGTGAGAGGGAGGGAGTCCACGTCATGGGCAGGTGGAAGCCCTATAGAGACCTTCAGGTTGTCTGGCAATCCTTCACCCTCCGGTGCAAAGGGATTTTCAAAGAGATGGAACCAGGCACCTGCCCCAGACACTGCATTTGGCTGGTACACTGGGCTCACCTTGCCTGCCTTCTAAGTCCTTGTACATAGCTCCTGGGCGCCCGGACCCATGGCTCTCGTGTTGGCTAGTGAGGGGGGTGGGTGGCTCATTCACCCTCATGCTAGGCTCTGTATCATGCACTCATTTGTTGGGGCGACCACCACAGAATTTAAGGAGAATTAGCTGACACAACAAGACAATATGTACACAAAAGAGTACAGAGAGGTACAGAGAACTTGAAACAAATGAACCCTTCTATTGTTTAATAAGCCGCAAATAAGAACTTTGTGCTTTGGAGAGAGAGAAAGAGCACCAGTAGGAAAAATACACCAATTATCAACGAGTTTGTTTTAAAAATACACACAGCAAATTTTGTTTGCTCACTAAAAGTAGTTAAAAAATGTAATTTGCAAGTTCAACATGTCTGGTTAAAACATACTATTCTTTCAGCTGTTTCCAAACCGTTAGACCTTGTGGTTAAAATACAGTGATTTATAAAAGGTAAAATGTAAATGCTCGTGACGTCACTTCCTATGTCGTCATTTGTGAACTGGAAATGAAAAGTAGTTCCCACCACTCTTTTTCTTAGCACATGCGCCCTGGGGACCATAGTCCCCCCAGGTCCCACTGGGTCAGTGAATACTTGTTAATCTTGCCCCGCGGTGCACGTGGACAGGGCGTGGCCTCCGCTGTACTCACAAGGATGTAAACAGAAATGTTCTTCCGGGAGTGAGGAATGTCGTGGCACGGGGACTCCCGGCTCGGCTTCCAGCACAGGCTGACCTCCGCGGAGACGTTGCACAACGCTGTAAACTTCCACGGCAGCCTGTCACTTTGTGGTGTGAGAGTCAAATTACTTTTTCTCCAAGTATTCTCTTGATACTTAAACACTGAAAGAAATCATACAATTTCTGAAGGTAAATTCAGTACAATCACGCCTTTAACACGCAGAGTTAAATGTTTACATTTTAAACCTGTTAACTTGTGTGAATTACAAACACAATCTATTTATAGGAGAACACAGGAGTTCAAGTGAGTTCTGATGTATTACAAATAAAGGGGTAGGAGTCATGTGCCATGTGTCTAAAAAAACATTAGTGCATAACATTCATTTATATTCTAACATTACTTCATTTGTGCTTACATTTTTTTTAGGAGTCACTGACTTATTTGGTGAATACCGGGCTGCCCAGTCTTGATTCCACCTCATGCCTCTCTATTCCATCAGCCTACACTCCCTGTCTCTTTATCTCAAGAATACCGAGGCTGCCTAGTCTTTCTTGATTCCACCCCATGCATCTCTCTTCCACCACCCTACACTCCCTGTCTCTTTATCTCAAGAATACCGAGGCTGCCTAGTCTTGATTTCACCTCATACATCTCTCTTCCACCACCCCACACTTTCTGTCTCTTTATCTCATGAAGAATAAGGCTGCCTGGTCTTGATTCCACCTCATACCTCTCTCTTCCACCAGCCCACATTTCCTGTCTCTTTATCTCAAGAATACCGAGGCTGCCTGCTTTTGATTCCATCTCATACCCCCCTCTTCCACCACCCTACACTTCCTATCTCTTTATCTCATGAATTATAAGGCTGCCTGGTCATGATTCCAACTCATTCCTCTCCATTCCGCCAACGCACACTTCCTGTCTTTTGATCTCATGAATACCAAGGCTGCTGGTCTTGATTCCACCCCATGCCTTTCTTCCATCCATCCCACACTTCCTGTCTTTTGATCTCATGAATACCAAGGCTGCCTGGTCTTGATTCCACCTCCTGCCTTTCTTCCATCCATCCCACACTTCCTGTCTTTTGATCTCATGAATACCAAGGCTGCCTGGTCTTGATTCCACCCCATGCCTTTCTTCCATCCATCCCACACTTCCTGTCTTTTGATCTCATGAATACCAAGGCTGCTGGTCTTGATTCCACCTCATGCCTTTCTTCCATCCATCCCACACTTCCTGTCTTTTGATCTCATGAATACCAAGGCTGCCTGGTCTTGATTCCACCCCATGCCTTTCTTCCATCCATCCCACACTTCCTGTCTTTTGATCTCATGAATACCAAGGCTGCCTGGTCTTGATTCCACCTCCTGCCTTTCTTCCATCCATCCCACACTTCCTGTCTTTTGATCTCATGAATACCAAGGCTGCCTGGTCTTGATTCCACCTCATGCCTTTCTTCCATCCATCCCACACTTCCTGTCTTTTGATCTCATGAATACCAAGGCTGCCTGGTCTTGATCCCACCCCATGCCTTTCTTCCATCCATCCCACACTTCCTGTCTTTTGATCTCATGAATACCAAGGCTGCCTGGTCTTGATTCCACCCCATGCCTCTCTATATCTCATTATTCCTGGTTCATCGCTGTTTTCTCCCGTTAACGCTGTTTTTCTAGCGCTCTTCTCCTCCTTCCTCCTTTTCTGCATTTCTGTCTAGCTTGACAGCTAGTGCCCACCCCCTGCACCCACTGGCACAATTCAAACACTATATTCCAAGTTCTTCCCTGTTGCCCATAGCGAGATGTAGTGAATTTACAGGCTGATTTTAGGATGGCAGAGGTGTGAGCACACTGGCCCTTTTAGAGCTCTGAGCAGTGATGGAAACAGTCACTCACAGCTCTCGCTGGACAGGTTGCACAGGACAGGCCCCCAGCCTCAATCTTCAGTGCAAGGATGCCATCTTACACTGGGGAAAGTGAGAAGCATATTTTTACTTAAGTTGCTGCTGGGTGCAAACTTACGAGGAACCAAAATGGCTGACAGTCCAGGCGAGGTACGGCACCGGATGCACCCTAACAGTTGAGATGTAAAGCGTCAGGCAAAAAGGATCTGGCACTGTGTGGAAAGCACTGCTTGATAATATGTGAACCTCCTCCCAGAGGAAAGGGACCATGGCTTCATTCTTGAGGATAGGCAGGTCACCTCGGCATCAGGTGAGGGCAACAGTCAATGCATTGCTCTGACAAGCATTACTTGCGCAGCGACGGATCCGTGGCTTCGGGTTCCGCATAGAGTGACCACGAATACTACATGTCCACTGCTTGAGGGACCACAGCTTCATACTTGATGATAGTCAGGTCACCTCGGCATCAGGTGAGTGCGAAAGTCAATGCGTTGCTCTGACAAGCACTACTTGTGCAGCGACGGATCCGTGGCTTGGTGTTCTGCATAGAGTGACCACGGATACTACATGTCCTCTGCTTGAGGAACCACGGCTTCATTCATGATAACAGTCACTTCACCTCAGCATTAAGTGAGTGCAACAGTTAATGAGTTGCTCTGACAAGCACTACTTGTGCAGCAACGGATCCGTGGCTTAGTGTTCTGCATAGAGTGACCATGGATACTACTTCTCCACTGCTTGAGGGACCACAGCTTCAATCTTGGTGATAGTCATTCACCTCAGCATCAGGTGAGTGCAACAGTCAATGCATTGCTCTGACAAGCATTACCTGTGCAGTGACGGTACATGTCTTGGTGTTCTGCATAGAGTGACCATGGATAGTACACGTCCACTGCTTCTGGGACCACGGCTTCATTCTTGATGATAGTCACTCACCTCGGCATGAGGTGAGTGCTATAGTCAATGCATTGCTCTGACAAGCACTACTTGTGCAGCGACGGATCCGTGTCTTGGTGTTCTGCATAGAGTGACCACAGACAGGTCACGTCCACTGCTTGAGGGACCATGGCTTCACTCTTGATGACAGTCATTCACTTCGGCATCAGGTGAGTGCAACAGTCAATGCGTTGCTCTGACAAGCATTACTTGTGCTGCGACGGTTCCTTGGCTTGCTGTTCTGCATAGAGTGACCACAGAGAGTCCATGTCCACTGCTTATCTGTCTTATGCTTGAGCTTGGTAAAGGGAAGACCATCTGCCCACATCTGTGTGGTCTGCACCAGCTTCCTGCAGCCATGTAGGTCCACTCAACTGCATTCTTTATCTCCCACCTTGCAAAGACTGCGGTCTTTCAGAACTCCGACCTCGATTTTCTTAACTCTACCCTGGATTTCCAGAACTCTGCCCTGGAGTTTCCGAGCTCTGCCCTGGATTTTTATAATTCTATCCTGGATTTCCAGAACTCTACACTGGATTTTCTTAACTCTACCCTGGATTTCCAGAACTCTGCCCTGGATTTCCAGATCCCTGCCCTGGATTTTCTTAACTCTACCCTAGATTTTCAGATCCCTGCCCTGGATTTTCTTAACTCTACCCTAGATTTTCAGATCCCTGCCCTGGATTTTCAGATCCCTGCCCTGGATTTTCTTAACTCTACCCTGGATTTTCTAAACTCTACCCTGGATTTTCAGATCCCTGCCCTGGATTTTCAGATCTCCGCCCTGTATGGGAGACCCAGTAATTCCTGCCAATGACTGAAATTTCTCTCCTCTGCCCGAGTGCTCTGGAAACGATCAAAGCCCCAGAGCTTCCAGCAAGATATTTCTGATCATACTCACCATCATCATCCTCGATATTCATTGTCATCACCATCATCATTACTGGTTGCACCACCATAATCACCATTATCATCACTCACCATCATAATCTCCCTTACCATCACTCACCACCATAATCACCATTACCATCACTCACCACCATAATCACCATTACCATCACTCACTACCATAATCACCATTACCATCATAATCTCCCTTACCATCACTCACCACCATAAACACCATTACCATCACTCACCACCATAATCACCATTACCATCACTCACCACCATAATCCCTCTTACCATCACTCACCACCATAATCACCATTACCATCACTCACCACCATAATCACCATTACCATCGCTCACTACCATAATCACCATTACCATCACTCACCACCATAATCACCATTACCATCACTCACTACCATAATCACCATTACCATCATAATCTCCCTTACCATCACTCACCACCATAAACACCATTACCATCACTCACCACCATAATCACCATTACCATCACTCACCATCATAATCCCTCTTACCATCACTCACCACCATAATCACCATTACCATCACTCACCACCATAATCACCATTACCATCGCTCACTACCATAATCACCATTACCATCACTCACCACCATAATCACCATTACCATCACTCACTACCATAATCACCATTACCATCATAATCTCCCTTACCATCACTCACCACCATAAACACCATTACCATCACTCACCACCATAATCACCATTACCATCACTCACCATCATAATCCCTCTTACCATCACTCACCACCATAATCACCATTACCATCACTCACCACCATAATCACCATTACCATCGCTCACTACCATAATCACCATTACCATCACTCACCACCATAATCACCATTACCATCACTCACTACCATAATCACCATTACCATCATAATCTCCCTTACCATCACTCACCACCATAAACACCATTACTATCACTCACCACCATAATCACCATTACCATCACTCACCACCATAATCCCTCTTACCATCACTCACCACCATAATCACCACTATCATCACTCACCATCATAATCTCCCTTACCATCACTCACCACCATAATCACCATTACCATCACTCACCACCATAATCACCATTACCATCACTCACTACCATAATCACCATTACCATCATAATCTCCCTTACCATCACTCACCACCACAAACACCATTACCATCACTCACCACCATAATCACCATTACCATCACTCACCACCATAATCCCTCTTACCATCACTCACCATCATAATCTCCCTTACCATCACTCACCACCATAATCACCATTACCATTACTCACCACCATAATCACCATTACCATCACTCACTACCATAATCACCATTACCATCATAATCTCCCTTACCATCACTCACCACCATAAACACCATTACCATCACTCACCACCATAATCACCATTACCATCACTCACCACCATAATCCCTCTTACCATCACTCACCATCATAATCACCATTATCATCACTCACTACCATAATCACCATTACCATCATAATCTCCCTTACCATCACTCACCACCATAAACACCATTACCATCACTCACCACCAAAATCACCATTACCATCACTCACCACCATAATCCCTCTTCCCATCACTCACCATCATAATCACCATTATCATCACTCACTACCATAATCACCATTACCATCATAATCTCCCTTACCATCACTCACCACCATAAACACCATTACCATCACTCACCACCATAATCGCCATTACCATCACTCACCACCATAATCCCTCTTACCATCACTCACCATCATAATCACTATTACCATCACTCACCACCATAATCACCATTACCATCATAATCTCCCTTACCATCACTCACCACCCTAAACACTATTACCACCACTCACCTCCATAATCCCCATTACCATCACTCACCACCATAATCCCTCTTACCATCACTCACCATCATAATCACCATTACCATCACTCACTACCATAATCACCATTACCATCATATTCTTCCTTACCATCACTCACCATCATAATCACCATTACCATCACTCAGCACCATAATCACCATTACCATCATAATCTCCCTTACCATCACTCACCACTCTAAACACCATTACCACTACTCACCTCCATAATCACCATTACCATCATAATCTCCCTTACCATCACTCACCACCCTAAACACCATTACCACCACTCACCTCCATAATCACCATTACCATCACTCACCATCATAATCTCCCTTACCATCACTCACCACCATAATCACCATTATCATCACTCACTACCATAATAATCATTAACATCATAATCTCCCTTACCATCACTCACCACCCTAAACACCATTAACGTCACTCACCTTCATAATCACCATTACCATCACTCACCACCATAATCCCTCTTACCATCACTCACCATCATAATCACCATTACCATCACTCACCACCATAATCACCATTACCATCATAATCTCCCTTACCATCACTCACCACCCTAAACACCATTACTACCACTCACCTCCATAATCACCATTACCATCATAATCTCCCTTACCATCACTCACCACCCTAAACACCATTACCACCACTCACCTCCATTATCACCATTACCATCACTCACCACCATAATCCCTTTTACCATCACTCACCATCATAATCACCATTATCATCACTCACTACCATAATCACCATTACCATCATAATCTCCCTTACCATCACTCACCACCATAAACACCATTACCATCACTCACCACCAAAATCACCATTACCATCACTCACCACCATAATCCCTCTTACCATCACTCACCATCATAATCACCATTATCATCACTCACTACCATAATCACCATTACCATCATAATCTCCCTTACCATCACTCACCACCATAAACACCATTACCATCACTCACCACCATAATCACCATTACCATCACTCATCACCATAATCCCTCTTACCATCACTCACCATCATAATCACCATTACCATCACTCACCACCATAATCACCATTACCATCATAATCTCCCTTACCATCACTCACCACCCTAAACACCATTACTACCACTCACCTCCATAATCCCCATTACCATCACTCACCACCATAATCCCTCTTACCATCACTCACCATCATAATCACCATTACCATCACTCACTACCATAATCACCATTACCATCATAATCTTCCTTACCATCACTCACCATCATAATCACCATTACCATCACTCACCACCATAATCACCATTACCATCATAATCTCCCTTACCATCACTCACCACCCTAAACACTATTACCACCACTCACCTCCATAATCACCATTACCATCATAATCTCCCTTACCATCACTCACCACCCTAAACACCATTACCACCACTCACCTCCATAATCACCATTACCATCACTCACCATCATAATCTCCCTTACCATCACTCACCACCATAATCACCATTATCATCACTCACTACCATAATCATCATTAACATCATAATCTCCCTTACCATCACTCACCACCCTAAACACCATTAACTTCACTCACCTTCATAATCACCATTACCATCACTCACCACCATAATCCCTCTTACCATCACTAACCATCATAATCACCATTACCACATACTCACTCTTACCATCACTCACCACCATCATCACCATTACCATCACTCACCACCATAATCCCTCTTACCATCACTCACCACCATAATCACCATTACCATTACTCACCATCATAATCTCCCTTACCATCACTCACCACCATAATCACCATTACCATCACTCACCACCATAATCCCTCTTACCATCACTCACCACCATAATCCCTCTTACCATCACTCACCATCATAATTACCATTACCATCACTCACCACCATAATCCCTCTTACCATCACTCACCATCATAATCACCATTACCACATACTCACTCTTAGCATCACTCACCACCATAACCACCATTACCACATAATCACTATTAGCATCTCTCACTACCATAATCACCGTTACCATCATTATCTCCCTTACCATCACTCACCACCATAAATCCCATTACCATCACTCACCATCATAATCACCATTACCACATAAATCACCATTACCATCACTCACCATCACAATCTCCAGTACTTACTGTTCTTAAACGGACAGGCTTTCCACCGGTAGGCATCTGGAATATCGTCCAGCCAGGCCTGGAGGAGGGAGCAAGGAAGTTTCATTAACACAAACCTGGAACACCTGGTAATTCTGTTCTGTAAAATAACCTATTATTTAGCATCATGTGTCGATTTATGAGTGACTGTAAATACAGGCAGCAGTGGACTATCAATGACTTGATTTATCTTATCACTGTCAAATAACAAGCATTGACACATCCAAAAGATCGCCTTTGGACCAAGCTTTTGACTATACAATTACTTAATAGATATCCATGTTGGCAATCTTGCATTAAATTCAGGTGCTTGAAAAGTCTTTCCCAAAGATGCAGTACAACACTGCGTTACCAGCGGACACTCTCGAATCAGAGGCAACTGATTGAAAAGTCTTTTGCCAGCAATATGCAACTACTTGAAATGCACCGCATTACTAGATGTCCCTCTGGAGTCAGATGCAGTTCCTTGAAAAGTCTTACACATACCGGCCGTACCGCACAGCATTACTAGATGTCCCGCTCGAGTCAGCTACACCGGCTTGGAAAGTCTTACACATACGGACCGTACCGCACAGCATTACTAGATGTCCCTCTCGAGTCAGCTACACCGGCTTGGAAAGTCTTACACATACCTGCCGTACCGCACAGCATTACTAGATGTCCCTCTCGAGTCAGATGCAGTTCCTTGAAAAGTCTTACACATACCGGCCGTACCGCACAGCATTACTAGATGTCCCTCTCGAGTCAGATGCAGTTCCTTGGAAAGTCTTACACATACCTGCCGTACCGCACAGCATTACTAGATGTCCCTCTCGAGTCAGATACACCGGCTTGAAAAGTCTTACACATTCCGGCCGTACCGCACAGCATTACTAGATGTCCCTCTCGAGTCAGATGCAGTTCCTTAGAAAGTCTTACACATACCTGCCGTACCGCACAGCATTACTAGATGTCCCTCTCGAGTCAGATGCAGTTCCTTGAAAAGTCTTACACATACCTGCTGTACCGCACAGCATTACTAGATGTCCCGCTCGAGTCAGCTACACCGGCTTGGAAAGTCTTACACATACCTGCCGTACCGCACAGCATTACTGGATGTCCCTCTCGAGTCAGATGCAGTTCCTTGAAAAGTCTTACACATACCGGCCGTACCGCACAGTATTACTAGATGTCCCTCTCGAGTCAGCTACACTGGCTTGAAAAGTCTTACACACACCGGCCGTACCGCACAGCATTACTAGATGTCCCTCTCGAGTCAGATGCAGTTCCTTGAAAAGTCTTACACATACCGACCGTACCGCACAGCATTACTAGATGTCCCTCTCGAGTCAGCTACACCGGCTTGAAAAGTCTTACACATACCGGCCGTACCGCACAGCATTACTAGATGTCCCTCTCGAGTCAGCTACACCGGCTTGGAAAGTCTTATACATACCTGCCGTACCGCACAGCATTACTAGATGTCCCGCTCGAGTCAGCTACACCGGCTTGGAAAGTCTTACACATACCGGCCATACCGCACAGCATTACTAGATGTCCCTCTCAAATCAGCTACACGGGCTTGGAAAGTCTTACACATACCTGCCGTACCGCACAGCATTACTAGATGTCCCTCTCGAGTCAGATGCAGTTCCTTGAAAAGTCTTACACATACCGGCCATACCGCACAGCATTACTAGATGTCCCTCTCGAGTCAGATGCAGTTCCTTGAAAAGTCTTACACATACCGGCCGTACCGCACAGCATTACTAGATGTCCCTCTCGAGTCAGCTACACCGGCTTGAAAAGTCTTACACATACCGGCCGTACAGCACAGCATTACTTGATGTCCCTCTCGAGTCAGCTACACCGGCTTGAGAAGTCTTACACATACCTGCCGTACCGCACAGCATTACTAGATGTCCCGCTCGAATCAGCTACACCGGCTTGGAAAGTCTTACACATACCGGCCATACCACACAGCATTACTAGATGTCCCTCTCGAGTCAGCTACACCGGCTTGGAAAGTCTTACACATACCTACCGTTCCGCACAGCATTACTAGACGTCCCTCTCGAGTCAGATGCAGTTCCTTGAAAAGTCTTACACATACCGGCCGTACCGCACAGCATTACTAGATGTCCCTCTCGAGTCAGCTACACCGGCTTAAAAAGTCTTACACATACCGGCCGTACAGCACAGCATTACTAGATGTCCCTCTCGAGTCAGCTACACCGGCTTGAAAAGTCTTACACATACCTGCCGTACCGCACAGCATTACTAGATGTCCCGCTCGAGTCAGCTACACCGGCTTGGAAAGTCTTACACATACCGGCCGTACCGCACAGCATTACTAGATGTCCCGCTCGAGTCAGCTACACCGGCTTGGAAAGTCTTACACATACCGGCCATACCGCACAGCATTACTAGATGTCCCTCTCAAATCAGCTACACGGGCTTGGAAAGTCTTACACATACCTGCCGTACCGCACAGCATTACTAGATGTCCCTCTCGAGTCAGATGCACTTCCTTGAAAAGTCTTACACATACCGGCCATACCGCACAGCATTACTAGATGTCCCTCTCGAGTCAGATGCAGTTCCTTGAAAAGTCTTACACATACCGGCCGTACCGCACAGCATTACTAGATGTCCCTCTCGAGTCAGCTACACCGGCTTGAAAAGTCTTACACATACCGGCCGTACAGCACAGCATTACTTGATGTCCCTCTCGAGTCAGCTACACCGGCTTGAGAAGTCTTACACATACCTGCCGTACCGCACAGCATTACTAGATGTCCCGCTCGAATCAGCTACACCGGCTTGGAAAGTCTTACACATACCGGCCATACCACACAGCATTACTAGATGTCCCTCTCGAGTCAGCTACACCGGCTTGGAAAGTCTTACACATACCTACCGTTCCGCACAGCATTACTAGACGTCCCTCTCGAGTCAGATGCAGTTCCTTGAAAAGTCTTACACATACCGGCCGTACCGCACAGCATTACTAGATGTCCCTCTCGAGTCAGCTACACCGGCTTAAAAAGTCTTACACATACCGGCCGTACAGCACAGCATTACTAGATGTCCCTCTCGAGTCAGCTACACCGGCTTGAAAAGTCTTACACATACCTGCCGTACCGCACAGCATTACTAGATGTCCCGCTCGAGTCAGCTACACCGGCTTGGAAAGTCTTACACATACCGGCCGTACCGCACAGCATTACTAGATGTCCCGCTCGAGTCAGCTACACCGGCTTGGAAAGTCTTACACATACCGGCCGTACCGCACAGCATTACTAGATGTCCCTCTCGAGTCAGCTACATCGGCTTGGAAAGCCTTACACATACCGGCCGTACCACACCGCATTACTAGATGTCCAGCTAGAGTCAGCTACACTGGCTTGGAAAGCCTTACACATACCTGCCTTACCGCACAGCATTACTAGATGTCCCTCTCGAGTCAGCTACACTGGCTTGGAAAGTCTTATACATACCGGCCGTACCGCACAGCATTACTAGATGTCCCTCTGGAGTCAGCTACACCAGCTTGGAAAGTCTTACACATACGGACCGTACCGCACAGCATTACTAGATGTCCCTCTGGAGTCAGCTACACCGGCTTGGAAAGTCTTACACATAGCGGCCGTACCGCGCAGCATTACTAGATGTCCCTCTCGAGTCAGCTACACCGGCTTGGAAAGTCTTACACATACCTGCTGTACCGCACATCATTACTAGATGTCCCTCTCGAGTCAGCTACATTGGCTTGGAAAGTCTTACACATAGCGGCCGTACCGCACAGCATTACTAGATGTCCCTCTCGAGTTAGATAGAGCGGCTTGAAACGTTTTACACATAGCGGCCGTACCGTGCGGCATTATAGATGTCCCTCTCGAATAAGATACAACTGCTTGAAAAGTCTTACACATAGCAGCCGTACCGCGCAGCATTACTAGATGTTCCTCTTGAGACAGATACAGCTGCTTGAAAAGGGGAATAGCTAAGGATTTACATACAACAGGCACCAAAATAAAAACCAGTGGCAACAGACAAGAAACAGTCCAATGATCACAGCCATGCCAGCCACATCCCGATCACTTTAAGGAAGCCACTAGGAAAACAATTTACCATACCATGTTAGTAACCACACTATTGGGCACATATATTGTGAATATTGGTATATTTTGTAGAGAAAAAAGACCTGTTAACACTCATAATGAGTGTAAAAAAGAAGTGGCACCTACTGGGATCAACAGAACAGGGGTCTATGGAAACATCCCTAGACACCCTACTGATATGCCCTACCCAGCTAGGCGACTAGATGTAAAACCCCATCACTGTTATCCTAGGGCTATCCCTAGAGTTTGCAAATGGTGAGGTCTTTCCACCTCAACACTAAAATGTCTGAACTGATCACTGTGGGAGAGGTGTAAGATCCTGAAAAGGAAGCCCTCTGACCTCAGCCAGAGCTTTATAGAAGGAGTCTGGCTCTGCACAGATGAATTTAATGACAACAGGCCAGCACCAATTAAAAACAGGCTGAAGCATGTATGGAGCTAATCAGGTATGTCGACATGTTTCACTGCATAAAAACAAGTCATGGAGTTTCATCAGGAGTAAAATTGCAATTAGACTCTGTACTCACTGTACCTTTTGTGAGTCATCTGGCAGCGTTACAGGAGTGTGAACACATCCAGAGATGTGGGATGTAAACTCACACATGATCCCATATTAAGCAATCATTAATCCAAGATAGAGAAACCAAGCCAGAAAATGAATGTTACACTGATCCCAATGTGATGGACTGGATGGCCTCTCCAAAATATTTGTTTATCTGACTGGCGGGGACTGTGGGCATCGTAGGATGATTTAGCGTAATAAATCAACATGTATTTGATGTTGTATTATAAAATGTATGCACTTCTAGCCAAAGAAGAGTTGCAGGTTTTCTCTGAAAGCTGCCAAAGGTGCCTTATTAGAAGCCCATTAGAGTAAAATGCAAGTGCATGAAAGTCTGTCCCAAGGCGGGGAGGTTGTCGCTTCAACATATACAATTGCATATGCACTTTCGCTACCTTAAAGAGTTGTTTTTTCTGAAGGATAAATAAATATATGAAAGCAAATTTATTTTAGATGAGTCAATAATTCACTTATCAATAAATGTCTTGTATGTTATGGCAGACATTGAGACCCATATCAGCGATCAGACACTCATGAATTCAAAGTGGCTACCCATTTTTTTTATTTCTACTGACATAACTACATGATCAGTCTTTCCAAAAGCTGTTGTCAAAACCCCTTTCTGAGGCTACTGGGGCCAACGTGGTGGTTGAGTGTTCCACTCCTGCTGTCCCGGGCCTGGCCTCCTATGGGTCCTGCTCAACGGGGCCAGGTACCCCTTCTGCGCTTGACTTTCAGTGGTAGCTGTGGTCGAGCAGTCAAGGCTCCCTCGGGGGTGGAAGGAAGTAACTACAAGTCAGTGAACACAACTCATAACTCGAAGTGCAGACAGTACGAACAATAAATCATGTCCGGACAAATACTTGCTTCTGTAAGAAAAAGGAGCTTTTTATTTCTCGCTCTGCACATGCAAAGAGATGCGACATTCAAATGCAAGAACACAATCCCCTTGAGGTTGGGGTTCTAGAATTTGTCAGGTGAATCCCTGTCCCATCATCCTCTGTGTGACATGCTGAGGATTATTGCACTTTCACTGGGGGCTGCATCAGGGCATGCAAACTGTTAGGCCTTACTCAAGAGTTCTCCCTTCTGAACTTTAAGGAACTTAGTCAAAAGTGTCCCTGGTGCCGCAGCACCTTTGGCAGCAAGTCCCCTAGAGCCTCGAAGGCCCAGTTGAAGTCTCACCTGCTCCAGTGGTATGACAGTGTTCAGCGGTGCGGCAAGTGCCATCCCCGCGGGCGTTCTTAAATCCGGATCCTGAACGGCAAAGTATGGCCCCTCATGATTGACACAGTGGTACCAAGCAGCGCAGGCTCTTCCTGTCGAGCAGCCTTGCCGGTCAGTTTCCAGTGATCAAAGCTGCTCTCGCTCGGTGGACACAAAAGGTAAGTTGCTGTTCTCCCTAGCAGAGGGGGAAACACTGGTCTGATCTTCCGGCTCCTGACCAGGGCTCCAATGAGGGTGCGGCTTCCTGGGTGGCGTCTCCGTGAACCTCAGGGATTTCATTAGGGGCAGATCACGGCATGCGGGCTCAACCCACTAGTCACAGCAGTTCTCATTCAGCCCATGCAGCAGCTGCAATGTTAGGCCACAGTGGGACTGGCAGCCTCTCCTGGCATACAGGGTTGCCGTTGTAATCTCCCTCCAGGCTCAGACTCGTCTTATGTGATCTCACTCACTACGGAGGTCCTTCCTGGCACACAGGGTCACTGATCTTGGCAGTCACAGGTCTTGCACACCTGGCCACAACTCAGTTCACTGGTTACCCCGTCTGGCATACAGGGTCACTACAATGTTGCGGTGTGGCTTGGTACTTCCCGCCCAGTGCTTCCCATTCAGCTCCAAACAACTCGACCCTCTCCTGGCATATGAGGGTTGCAGAGTCAATACTGCATACGGGCAACAGACCGATCGGTACGCAGCCTCACACCTCACTCAGGGAACCCTTGTGAAGGGCTTCCAATTGGACCTCACTCTCTCCAACACTCTCCTCTCTCTCACAGGGTATAATGGTCTTGGCAAGCAGGCAGGCGACAGTGCTCCAGGCTCCAGCGCAGGAGATCCAGGTGATATCCCCTCAACCCTGAGAGCAGAACCCTTCAAACGAAGGCAAACAGGTGTCACCTGCCTAAGAATAGTTAAAAGCGTGCAGCGTCTCTAAATAGCTACAGGTGGGTGTCTATTAAGGGGGCAGAGTCAAACACAAGCTGTCCGTCCAGAAACCTAATAAGCTCACTCACAGGTAAATAATACACAGAAAGGATTAAATAATTCCAAAGTAAACCAGTTTCAGAAAGATTTCATGCATTTTAACCTTATTTTCAATATGCAGAAATCTTTTTTTAAAGCAACAATGACATAAATATATAAAGTCCAGGTACATTCACGTAAAGAAAAAATGAAAATACCGCCCACCAGCTGG
This sequence comes from Triturus cristatus, assembly GCF_964204655.1. Lineage (NCBI taxonomy): Eukaryota > Metazoa > Chordata > Amphibia > Caudata > Salamandridae > Triturus > Triturus cristatus. The sequence continues at coordinate 27,242,794 of NC_140592.1, read as the reverse complement.
ATGAGTTACGGCAGAACAATAAAACATTCTCATACTGGTTGCACCGAGGTACACTACCTACACAGTCAAACATACCATAAGCACATTCATACTACTAACTCCCTAACGCAATCGTACGTGTAAAAGAATTGCATGAAAAAAAGAGACAGGGACTTCCACAAGACAATGGTAAGTGGTGTGGTATCATGCACAGTAATTCAGGAAGAACCTAGAATGAACACCTCGATGGAATATAGGCAATCTGAACACAATGGGAGGAATGAGTCAACCTCTATTCGTCAAGTCAAATCATATACGATTTATATCCCCTCATCAGCAGGGAGGCTGCCTGGTCACAGGCTGAAGTCTTGTAGAGCGTCCCCTTCTCATCTGGCCCGTCTGGCTGCTTGGCAGATGACAATTTTTAGGGGGCTCAGTCTCGCCTTGTTATAGTCTTTTTCCAGACTCCAAATGTAATTTAGGGTTTGGTTTTTTGAAGTTTTATTTGGGGTTCTGCTTCTTTTGAAGTGGGCACTTCTCCTTTTCATCTTCCTTCATGAAAGAGGTCTGTCACAGCAGACACGACTCCGAAGCTGATTGTCCACAACATAGTTCATGGGAGTGATGGGGTGGACGGCATATCCTGATGCCTTCGGTGTCGGCTGTGAGCTGCTGAGCTCCAAGTAGAACCCCGCCACCCAGCGTCATCCTGCCTCACACTGGCCTATTAGTGCCTCCCTGTCATTGCCCCGGGGGTTGAATATCTGGCTTTCTTGTCGCTGCACATGACCTGAAACTGGCTGCTGTGCTGACTGCGAGGGGGCCACTAAAAATGGCAGAGGCTTTGCTGTGATTGCCGGTGGCCGCATGAGAGTCACTGTTGGGGGTTCACGTCTCCTACAGCGCAGAGGAGGTTTGCATCCCAACAGCTGTATTGCCTCAAAAGGTTACTAGACGTCCTTCTGTAATTAGAAGTAACTACTTGAAAAGTTTTTCATAAATCTGTTGAACCACAACTTGTTACTAAATGTCCCTTTTGAGTCAAGTCTTTCGCTGGAGTCGATGAAGACATTATGAGATGTCCCGCTCGAGTCAGAAGCAACTGCTTGAAAAGTATATCACAAAGCGCCAGTACCTCGAGTCACCACTTTATGCCCCTTTGTAGACAGATGCAGGTGCTTGACCAATTCTTTATAAATCTGGGGGTTTTCAGCCACCATTTATACATTAGCATAATCACACGTGACTGCAGTGATGCGGTTGTTTGCTATTGGCTAAATAAATATCCTGAAGCTGGTTTATGATGAAGAGTCAATATTGCAGCTATCAATAAGTGTATTGATTGCTACTGGATACACTGATTTCAGACTAATATTCCTAGGTACCATCAGTCACTGGTAAATAAAAGTGCATTCACTCTTGTAACCCTGGTAGACGACCTTCCTGGTGGCTGTATACCTGCAGCGCGCAGTGACCCTGAGTTCTGAGTGAATGGCTTCACTGGGCCTTCCCATTGGGGTGAAGGCGGGGGACGCGGCAAAATGTGAACGACATTTGAACAAAAGAATGGATATAGAAAGTTGGCTAAAAGCCCCTTAATGAATACACATCGATATATGTATTTTTATTATGATGTTCTATGAGAACATGAGGCTAGCACGACAGCTAACACTATCTTTAGGCCAGACCTAAAAAGAGTCACCTCAAGTCACAGGTGGGAGGCTACAGCCCATCCATTCCAAACACCAAGACAGAAAATCGCCCGGGCAGGACAAATACATGACTAGAGAAGGAACAAAGTGAACCAGGAGCACACGAGTGAGAAAGACAAAGCAATCCGATCATGAGAAAGGGGTTGAGCCAAAGCCACACAAAATGTACTGATACAGCAGCTCTGCTAGCCATATCAAACCTGACAACTTGCAAATAAATGCCTCTGTGTGAGGAGGGGACGGGCCTCATGCCGAGAACTACCTAAGCAGCATTTTGTCCTCCACCAAGGCCACCACATCCTTGCCCCACTAAAAGAAACAAAGTGTTGCTGAGGCGGTCGCCGACATCCTGAGGGGGTTTCAAAACCCTTAATGGACATGGGCTGGCTCCTACCTCCAAAGACTAGCTGGAAAGCCACTTTGTGCAGTGGTTTCCAGCTGCTTGTCTTCCCTACCACCGTGTAATTTCGGCTCCTCGCCGGATGACTGTGTGAAGAGAACCACAATGAGTGACACGCGATGGCACTATGTGAGTTGGCAGGTCTGAGATATATAAATATATATATAAATCATCATAAACCTATATAGGTGACTTGAATTGGTTTAATTTAAGAGATGCATAGTTATAGAATGTTGAAAAAAGTTTAAACAAATTCATTAGCAAGGACTCCATGACTTTCTCTAAGGGATGAGAAGGTTATATGTTCACCCTAAAACCCCACATTTCCCAAGCGCAGATGTGAGAGGATTTTGGTTTTCGCAAAAATGCAACCAGGACAGATGAGAAGCCCCGGTCAACCCTCACGACATTGTTGGATAGGTGCATTTACCCCCGAATCCCTCCCTGCCTTGTCTAGGAGTGCGGACATTTTATTTGCAGACCCTTAAAGCCCTGCCCAAGGGATTGGGAGGTTAGTGTACTATTCACGTCTATCCCCACCTTGTCCAAGGGTGGGCGCATTTGCCCACTACAGGTGCTGATGACCATTGCGAACAGTCAGATGACCTCTCCCTAGCCACCGTCCCACGCTTCTACAGTAACAGAGCGGGGGAAGGTCCTTCTCGTACCTCGCAGCCAAGACCTGGAATGATCTCCCCCTTCACCTCCGGCGCAGCCCGACACTGCACCAATTCAGGAAAGACCTCAAGACCTGGAATGATCTCCCCCTTCACCTCCGGCGAAGCCCGACACTGCACCAATTCAGGAAAGACCTCAAGACCTGGAATGATCTCCCCCTTCACCTCCGGCGAAGCCCGACACTGCACCAATTCAGGAAAGACCTCAAGACCTGGAATGATCTCCCCCTTCACCTCCGGCGAAGCCCGACATGGCACCAATTCAGGAAAGACCTCAAGACCTGGAATGATCTCCCCCTTCACCTCTGGCGAAGCCCGACACTGCACCAATTCAGGAAAGACCTCAAGACCTGGAATGATCTCCCCCTTCACCTCCGGCGAAGCCCGACACTGCACCAATTCAGGAAAGACCTCAAGACCTGGAATGATCTCCCCCTTCACCTCCGGCGAAGCCCGACACTGCACCAATTCAGGAAAGACCTCAAGACCTGGAATGATCTCCCCCTTCACCTCCGGCGAAGCCCGACATGGCACCAATTCAGGAAAGACCTCAAGACCTGGCTCTTCAAATGACCTCAACGGGGCTGTACCCCCCGCCCCCAACACCTTGAGACCCTTATGGGTGTGTAGTGCTTGTTACAAACCCCTGGTTGATTGATTGATTGAAAAGGGCAGTGGGTAGATAACAAACTCCGGTCTCAGGTCCATTTCCTGTCTTTTGTGGATCTGTGTTGTAAACATTACTCACCTTCCCTTACCCTTACCTAAAGTTTAAGTTATTTTCAGCTAATGCATATGAAATTATCAATAAAGTTCACATGAAAGGAAACTGAAAGCGTGTGCTATGTTTCGAGGAATATTAAAAAGGCATGGGCTGTGGTCACAGAGAGCTGTTTTAGTGCCCTGCTGGCAGCAGGCAGTGTGATGTAGGAAGTCTGATTCATTATTACAGGCTCTTCCTGATAACATAAGTAGCCTGATATTGTAAAGCAGTTATGGACAGGACATTAAAAGGTTACATTGGCGATTAATACATTATATAAAGGAAAAAGTAAGATGACCAGTAGGACATCAGATGGTATTAAGCTAACAAGGCGTTCTTTGATACCGCGGAGAAGGGGACAGCAGTACGAGCCCTCGACCATGTTTTTGAATTCTGAAGAGTCTTATGTTAGCTGATAAAGACAGCATTGCTCCTAGACTCCCCGTCTTGGTTAATGTAACCGCTTAACTAGGAATACTCCTCTCAATGAACCCAGACAGTTTTTGAAAAGAGAATTGTTGTAAATCGATTCAGAATACAATCAAGGCTGCTGCTAGATGTTTATGTGGGCAATAAGGTTAGAAAACAGTGGCGTAACAGCTGTTGTCCTTGCGGCACACAAGGCAATGCAGTGAAACACAAGAGCTTAAGAAGCCACATTAAGCCACCTTGCGTAGCTTTGAGTGGCTTAGTAAATAAAGAGTAGCATTGGGTAGCGCAAATCCCTGCCTTGTGTTACCCTGCATTGGGAAGGCATTACAAGGGTGGAGTGTGGACGTTCCCATTAATCCACCCATGGATTTTGGCACATTCCCAAATTTACAAAGAATTTTAAATTTGGGAATGGGTCAAACTGGTGCACTTTCCCAAAAAAGTTATTACTTGGAGAAATATCTTTATTCTGCTGCACACGTAGAAAGAGGAAAATGCCTCTAAGGATTGTTTTTGTGCAGGAAGGTGTCCCTGCACCAAAACACTCCTGCCTGTAATGCGGGCTCCCTTGCACCATGGCACCTTCATTGGCACTAGGCAGGACTCAGTGCACCAGCGCAGCGATTAGAAATGCGTCATATCTGATGCATTCGTGCTCTCTCTCTCTGTCCCGTAGAGCGGCACGTTATCTGCCACCTGACGAGGTCCTAGTGGGTTCTGCTAGAGTGGAGAAATAAAGGGACACCCTCTGTATATTGGTGCAGGTCCCATTCTGCCCCACTCGCCGATCACCCACAGTGGTGGTACTGGTGTATTTCCCATAGCAACGTATGGCTCCAACATCATACATTCTGTGGGGCCACCCACCGGCCACACATCAAAGGTGTTGGATGGCACGGCCTGCTTAGGGTAGGTTACCTGTTCATGACCGCTATGTAAACAATGACAGCTGCAGCAGGAACGCCAACAACCACCATAAACAGCAAGAGACCTACTGGCAACTCATGCTCATTGTGTGTTTGTTTTGTAGGATAAAAACTCTGCTTTGGGAGTTTGCTTCTGTAAAACAAAAAATTTTGACCATCTATCATGATAAGGCAGCCAGCGGGTCGCCAATATTACAACTTTGCTAAAACAGCTCCTGCTCTGTCGTGTCAACCAATTTTGGAGAAAAGTTCCTGCTGCATTGGGGTGGGTCACTAAATATGGGGGGTGGTTTACTACTAGTCAAGCAGTGGCCCCACGGTTTGATGGACATTTCACTATATGCCACACGTGTCGCATGGTCTTTTGGGCCCACGTGAATTGTTTCACTAGAGCATCTCTTTACGTATGGTGGCCTCTGGTAAGTGTGCAGGTCCTCGGGAGACCTTTCCAATCTTAAGCATTTCTGTAAAAGCTATTGCTGTGTGCTGTGTCAGCCATGTTGGTTCAAGGAAGAAAACAAGAATACAACTCCCAGAACACACGCGGTCATCAAATAAAAGTCTGGGCCTTCGAGCAGGTTGTCTTGATGGCGTGGAGATGGTTGGCTATCCTAAACTAGCACAGACATAGATCTGGGACAAAAAATACTTTCTGGCTCACACAGAGGGAGGGGAACAGAATAGGATTTTCAGGAGACACAGGGTACATATTAGATGTCACATTATTTTTTTTAATATAACTGGCTTCCTCCCTCTCCCACCATGCTCCTTCATAGCCCTGCACCCTGCTCACCATGAGAGAGCACAGAGATGTCTCGGTGCTCAGAGCATGGCGGAGACCAGCTGTCTCTCACGGGTATGCACAGACCCAGGAAAGCCGGCAGCAAGAGCTGAATAACACAATGTACACTGCCATACCACTGCCCCTCTCAGGTCTGCACTGAAGGTGGGGGCATGGAGGTGGGGAGGAGAGGAGTAAAGGACAGTTTGTCATCAGCCTTTCCACTGCCCCTTTCAGGTCTGCAGAGAAAGGAAAGATGGAAGAGAGGGCAGTGCCTCCTCTGCCATTCCACTGCCAGATGGTGGGATGCAGACACCGGAATGAAAGGTGGAGGCCAGGGTAATGCATTATCTGCCTCTCCACTGCCTCTGTCAGGGAACAGCCATGCCCACCTCCTGGCACTTCCTTTGGGTCTTTCAGAACCAGGAGAGACATCAAAGATGGGAGAAGCTCTCTCCCAGGTCTGACATAACAGCAGAGGAAACACATTTTGTTTTTCATTGCTCCGCTGTGAGAGCAGTGAATCATGCAAATGGATTCCAGAAAAAGAACACCTCAGGGTGGTTTGAGGTGTAAATTATTATTTTCAAAGAGTAAACATGAGGGCTGATTGAGCTTTCAATGTTTTACTCGAAGTAACGCAGGGAGTGCCGCTCCATCCTGTTGAATCAGGTCTGTGAATCTCTTGTATGTTGCACTGGTGCGGAACTAAACAAACTTCAAAGGCTGGTGCACCAATGCAACTCTACCAGATAGGATGGGGTCCGGAAGAAGGCCCTTTCTGGAACTATGCTGAAACATAAGAGTTGAGAAGACGTCACTATGGTTCTGATAACAACAGGTCTGACAATAAACCACTGAAGGGGCACTGATGGAAATGTGGCCAAAAACAACTCGTGGTGGCCTCAACAACCAACACATGCTGAAATATTGGCTTTAAATGGGACTTTGGAATGTGCGTACGGCTGTGCAAGGCGATTTTGTGTTTGCTGCTAGTTCAAATGGATGCACTTTATAGATTCTTTGCTGTGCTTTCATGGCTTTGGGCTGAAAAGAAAAAATACATCATGATTGACGTATTGATTATACTGTTGATATGCAGTTTTTCTGCATCTTTCTGCTCTGTTAATGAAAGCTGCACCCCTTTTAACAGGTGATATTTCCTGTATTAATCATGAACTAAGCACCAACACATGATGTGCTCCAGCTGTAGAGAAGTCAGGTGCAAGGGGGTTTTGGTGTCGATCTAACGAAGAGAAGCTTTGTTTAAAGTACCCAATGCACTTTAAAAATGACCATGTTGCAGGCAGTTGGAGCCCTGCCTTGGTGCAGTCAGAGTGTGGGTACAAGCTTCCTCCTTCCATCGGTGTTGTCATCTGGTCTTGTGCAACTCCAGCTCCAAAGAACAGTGAGTTGCTTTCCAGACAAGATTATATTGCAGAAGTTGCACCTCAGACAAAGATAAGAATGCTGCATGTGGGGCAAAGTTTGAGACAAGACCAAAAAATCCAAAACCTGGTGGAGCGGGGAGATGCACAGTGGAAACATTTCCTTTTGAAAGTGCTCGGCAAACATATGTTTTGTCTGCACTTCATACATTTACACACCAGACTATTCCATTTTACCCATTATATTTGGGCACTGCGAGGTAAAGCGATAAATCTACACTCACAGGACTTTTTTCTCAAATGCCAAAGCCAGGATTCTGAGGGACATCACAGACAACTCGAGCTTTGCTCACATTGTCTAGTAGATGTCACTTAGAGCCGCTTGGTGGAAAACACTCCTACCCCTACCCATCAATGACTCTACAAGTTCATGCAAGTTCATGTGTCATTTTTGAGTCAAGGACACATTTCGCACTAAGAAATAGCGCGAAACACAAATGCTGTCAACAAGAGCCACTCATGTTCTGGTTGTACGTATTGTTCCTGCACTCCAGTCCTATAGTTTGCTGCCAGTGGGGATGTAATCACCCAATGTGGTGTAAAGGTGTAAAATGTGAATTTAGTGTAACGCGAAACTCCTGAAATTACGCAAGTTATGTCAGCGTAATTTACATTTCACTCAAGCCTATAAGGCACAGATATCTACCCTCTGGTTGGCTGCAGCAGTCGAAGCACCGGTGCATGCTGGGAGAAATGAAGCAAGAGTACTCAACGCGCTCCAACCACGAGGACCTAAATCACGTTATCTTGTCTTCGATAAATGCGAGGCCAAGAAAGCAGACCATCTCAGGTGGGTCTGGCCTCGCGAGACACCAATAGGTAAGGGGCTCTCACATTTTAAGATAAAACCTTCCATTGGATTGGCCCAATAGAGAGTGTATTTGATGGAAGAAAGAAAGAATTATTCTTTAATCTAGTGTTTATTTCACCTTATCTTTCAATCCTGACAAGATCTCCATTGATCCTATCACTTTTTCTAAAGAAGTCAAAACAATCCAAGTATAGTTTGGACCCCTTTTACACTCTTCTCAACTCTTCCACAATTTAACATTTCTTTTCCCTATGTGGTCTCTCAAATTTGTAAACTTCATCACATTCGCAGCTCTGTGCCTCATTTCCAACTCTATACATTCCTTGGTACAAAAATATTGCATTTGTTCCTCTGAACTTGCCAGTCTGACATTGTCTTCATTTGTGCACCCCACTTGCTAAGTACTCACTCCCCATTTGTCAGTCCCAGCCTGATCCAGTTTTGATTTTTCTCACCCTTTCACTCATCAGAATTCCCTCGTCAAGAAATATCACTCTTCCGCTCTCTTTCATTCTCTTACATTTCCTATAATAACAACTTTAAGCTCCAATCTGGCTTTAGTTGAAATGTTATGTTATGTTATTCGGATTTCTATAGCGCACAGCTGCCCCAGCAAAGGGGCGTCCCGGCGCTGCAGCATCAGAGAGCGGAACCAAACACTAAAGCAGAGGGACATCAAAAATAGAAGGATGATCAAGAAGACTAAATTGGGGGGAAAAGAAAAGTTTTAATCGCTTTCCTGAAAGCAAACAAGCAGTTCATCCGACGAATCTGGACAGGCAGGGAGTTCCATAACTTGGCTGCCCAGCAGCAAAAAGACCGGCCCCCAGCGCGAAGGCGTTTTACGCGGGGGACAATAACCAGATGCTGCCCCCAAGGAGCGCAGCTGACGCGGGGGAACATATGGAACAAGCAGGTTACCGAGCAAGCTCAGCGTAGCCAGGATAAATAAATGAAGGATAGAACCATGAACACTCAAATACATCTCATGTCATATTAATTTAGTTTTATGTTAGAATACCGTGCTCTACAGTTATCTTACAAAAATACTGTCCAACTGGGTGTATCGTTGTTGTTATTAACTCCAAGGGGGTGCTTTTTTTTGTAATTGTTTATATTTAGGATATGATATTAGTGCCAGACTATATTCCGATATTGAAATTCTGGCCCCGTACTATTGATCAATATTTTCATTGTTTCTTTAGATATCTCTATTATGGGTGCACATTGTGTTTACCTCCAAACTACTAAAGCTGCTATAGTTTGCATAATACCACACTGAAATCTCTGCCCTCTGTTTGTCTTTCACATGTAGATGTAACAATGCACAGGTTAGATGTGTTTTAGGCACATTAATGACAAGACATTCTATTGGGGTGGGACACATAAACCAAGCCAACATACATCCAGCAAAGCCTTCTTCCAGTGAGTGTTAAACGTACACTGTTGAACAGTGTACAGAGCAGCACAACTGTTTCCATAATATTTAAAGTTTTAACACTATCCGTTTTACTTCCTCGGTCCATATCTGACTATTCTGCATGCATGCCCATTTTTTGTCCATAAAATAATGAATATTTATTTTCATAATTCCATATATCATATCTGTGAGGCTCTGGCATGGCCAATATCATACAAACCATGGCAATGTTTCTATTTAAATAGGCCACACCTATTCCCACTGCTCTCCAAATGCAAACACAACAAGAAAAAAATCGTTATAACTAGGAAGTCAACCAAGGATGCATTTTCATCTGAATCAAACAAGCATTGATCTGGGATCATACGTACCAGAATGCAGAGACAGGGAACAATGTCTGAATGAGAAATCGTGTAATTTATATCTCCAGTCTGTAAAAAAACAAAAAGGAATATATTTAGGTTGAAAAGAGATAGATGTATAATGACTCTTTCTGCTAAACATATTTATGCCACTGTGCAGAGAAGGTCACAGTACCCCATCAGGCTGTGCTCAATATGTTTATGCTACTTGCAGGTTCACTTCCTGAATGTCCATCAGACGCAGGCATATGCAAGATGTTATGTTATGTTATGTTATGTTATGTTATGTTAAAATGAATTTATAGAGCGCACGTACACCGGGGAGGTTTCATGGCGCTATTTAGGTTGAAATCCAGGTCATAAAAAGAGAGTCTAGAAAGCCTGTCGGAAGAGCCAAGTTTTTAAAAGACTCCTGAAACCGAGGAGATTGGTACAGGAGCGAATATCAAGGGGAAGAGAATTCCAAAATATGGGGGCCTGGTGGAAAACCTGGCAAAACCAGTGCGCTTTAATCTAAAATGAGGAATGAGTAGTACATTTTTGTGAGCTGAACGAAGATTTCATGTAGGAGCATATGTGTTAATCATATTATCAACAAATTTAGGGCTCTTTCCATAAAGTGACTTAAAAATAAGACATCCAGTCTTGAAAGCGCACCGCTGAGCAACCGGAAGCCAGTGTAATTGCTTCAGAAGGGGAGTAATGTGATGATACCTAGGATGATGAACAATCAGACGAGCAGCCTGATTTTGTACTATCTGTAAACTTCTGGAGAGATAAAGGGGGATGCCAAAATATAATGAGTTGGCATAATCAACGTGGGACATGACCATGGCGAGAATCACCTGAATCCGGGCATCATGAGTAAGGTATCTGCAAATCTTTTTTATCCTACTGAGTGGAAAAAAACAGACGGAGATCACTGAGCTAATTTGAGGCTTCACATTAAGATCCTGACTGATGATCACCCCTAAGGCTTTTGCCGAGCTAGAAGGAACAGGGGGCTGACCCAGCTCCCTTGGCCAGAAATGGGGTCCCCATGGATTTTTAACAATGCCACCTGTTAAAACCAGCTCCGTCTTGTCCGGATTAAGTTATAAATGGTTCTTGTTCATCCATTGACTGATGAACAGCATGGTCGATTGAAAAGCATGAACCGACTCTGAGGAGTTACTGGTGGAGAAAATGAGCTGAAAATCATCTGCATAGTTGAAAGTGCAGACTTTACGCTCCTTCAGAGCTCGGACAAGAGGGAGGAGATAGAGATTGAACAACAGGGGAAAAAGAGATGAGCCCTGAGGGACTCCACAGGAGATTTTGACTCTAGGAGCGGTAAATTGAGCTGTACAGACTGCCTGGGAGCGATTTTCCAAAAACGAACTAATCAAGCTAAGGGCAGGGCCCGCAACTCCTGCATCCCTCACACGGTCGACCAAAAGGGAGTGGTCGACCGTGTCAAAAGCAGCAGAGGGATCAAGCAGGACGAGAGCCTGCGAGGAGCCACTATCGACCTCACCACGGAGGGTGTCTAGAACTGTGAGAATTACCGCCTCAGTGGAATGCGCTGGACGAAAGCCAGCTTGATGGGAGTCCAAAAATTCGGATTCCTCCAAGAATTCAGTAAGACACCCTGTAACATAGGCTTCCAAAATCTTAGCTAGATAGGGAAGAAGGGAGATAGGGCGGTAATTGGTCAGGATGAGTGGATCTGATCCCACCTTTTTTAAAAGGGGGACAACAATTGCCTCTTTAAAGGTTGCAGGGACGATTCCTTGAGACAAGGACTCATTTAAGAGGTTAAGAGCAGGACTAGGAAGGATAGTCAAGATTTCCTTCAAAATGCAGGGAGGGCAACAATCATTGGGAGAACCCAATTTGACTTTTGAAAGAAGGTTGATAAAAATATGCTCACATATAGGAGGAATATGCATGAATATGCAAATCTGTCCCATCTGCCTCCTGACCATCCATGCATAAGTGATCCTGCAACTTGTGCAGAGACCGTAGAGCTCTAGAACGCACTTTAGGTACGGTAGTGAAGTTAAGGGAAAAAGTTGATGGGGACTCTGAGATTTGCCTTTGCACTCCTTTCCCAACAGACAAAGAGACAGAAACAACTCTGTCTGTCAAAGGGAGAGGAGTTGGCTTAAGGGGATAGGAGTTGGCCTCACGGCTAGGGCGGTCGTCCTCGAATCTGGGGAACTGGGTTCGAGTCTCGGCAATGATGCTGAACATCCTGTGATTCTGGACAAATCACTTAATCTCTCTGTGCCTAACAAAAATGAATGTGTCCTCATGTAATGCAACTGGTGCTATGTAAAGCGCTCTGATACCCGATTCGGGTTAAGTTTGCGCTATATAAAACTCTGTAAAAAAAAACATTAATTGTACATCTATATCTGATAGTCCTATTGTCTAGGTCTTTCAACAGAACCATGGTTTGCTCAGTATGGTAAGGGAATGTTTGATTATTTCACATATGCAACATATTTACTTTATGAAGTTTCCCATGTTCAAACGTGTGTCTGAAGAAGACCTCTTTAACTATGCATTAGAGGGCTGAAACATGTCAACATTGTTTTAAGGTGGGCTAGAAACTTACTTATTCCAGTCTTCTAATATTGGTGTGCATTAATTATAAGTTGAACAAAATGAAAAGATCCAGGATCATTGTCGTTTGTTACGACTTCTGTCTCCTGCAAACTAATCTCATCTAATCCTTCCACTACTCAGATTTTTAGTGCGACAAACACTTCAAAAGACAACAATGTTTAGCTCAATTTAAATTTGCTTCTTAAGATAAAACCCTTTATGACTTCTAAATAATGTCAATTTACACATCTGTGGGACAATCACACCTCAAAAAAAATCTCCCCTGGCACCCTTCCCTAGGAATGTCTGCACCCCTGCCATTATGAATGTTTGTTTTAGGGTGCAAGCTCACTAAAAGGGCGACTGTGCAGTGTTAACTCTGCAGCAACAGCACCCAGGTACTACCCCACGCCCCCCGAATCTGAAAGGAAATTGCCAGAATTCAGCATTTGTTGGCAGATCAACACATGATTCTTTGTACATACAATTGTGAATTTTGATAATCATTTTAAGGTAGGGACTTTTCTTTTTTATTTAAAAAATATAATGCAGCGGAAAGACTAGAAAACTCTTGCTTACTAAAGTATAGATTTCCAAGATGCAAGATTGTTTCTCCCCTCAATCAAGGCCATTTTCTGCAATCTGGCTCCTTCTTGTGGCCTTTGGCGGTGCCACTGTAAGGCAGCTGCTGGCAGGGACTTTAATGGAGCACATGCACCATCAGGAGGAAATGACACTTCTTTGTGTTCATTAAATCACTGGCCCCCACCACTTTTAAATCCTACAAACCCAGCACCTGCTAATATGCTGTGTTCTTTTGACTTGTCCCTGCATTGGTAAGGCAGCCGAGGGCCAGAGCAAGGGGCCCCAGCACTCACCAGGTTGTGGCTGCTGTGCAGCATTGGTAAGGCAGCCAAGGGCCAGAGCAAGGGGCCCCAGTACTCACCAGGTTGTGGCTGTTGTTCAGCATTGGTAAGGCAGCCAAGGGCCAGAGCAAGGGGCCCCAGCACTCACCAGGTTGTGGCTGCTGTGCAGCATGGTAAGGCAGCCAAGGGCCAGAGCAAGGGGCCCCAGCACTCACCAGGTTGTGGCTGCTGTGCAGCAGTATGCCGCTGTGATTGTGCTCCAGGCGCAGGCTGTGGGGCCGTTCTTTAGGGCCGTTGATTTGGATGAGGAAAGCATCTTTCTGGAAGGACAAGATGGGCGATGGAACTGCAAGGATAAATGCACCATGTCAAAGTGAGCCTCTGCGAAGGAGAATTAACAGTCACAATGAGCTACATTCTGAATTAATATTAAGAACCGATTTGTTATATGCATTGATTGTTCAATCCTTTTTTTCTGTACACGTGCAGCTTCTGGTTTAAGTTCTATATTGAAAGTAATACAATTATTTTAAAAATAAAATAAAATAAAAACTGTTACAAAGAGCAGGCTTTGCTTAAGGTCAGTTGATGGCCTCATATTATGAGGGACAACTTGTTCCAGTGCATTCTTTCCTTCCAAGCTCTTTCTGAGCTCCCAGAATGCATTGAGTTGCTCCTTGAAAGTCCCCGGCTGTAACATTGCGAGTAGATGGAGCCCAATGCTCAGCTCCATCCTCTGCGAGGACTGTGAGAGCTGTGCAGTGGTACCCTAGTGATGGCCTGCAGGGAACTTCCAGAAAGAGCAGGGGGGATGGGGGAGATTTGGCCAGGTGTTAGGCTGAGGTGAGTGTGACTGGCTCAGGGCCAGGCTTAGCTGAGTGGCAGAGGCAGCAGCCTGACAAGAAATTTGAGGACATCAGGCGTGTGCTTTTATCATCTTCAATGGACCCAGAGCCAAGAATTGAGAACATGAAACTTAAGAGTTGCCCTACTGTTACTAGCGGACTCCAGGTCATCCCGGTCGTCCAAGTCTGGGGCTTCTCTTTTAACAATCAAAGGCATTCTGGGAATTGTAGTCCTGGTTCAGCTTGCCTACAAATGACTGGGATATTGCTCTACAACACTGCTTTGAGGAAGAGAATCTCTAGTAGAACACTGTCCCCCTACTTACCCTAGTTGTCTTCTTTTGCATCCCTGGGGCATGAGGTTACCCCCGCTTATTTTAACCCTATTTACAACTAGGGGATTATGGGGCTTGATGGTAACTCGAATGTACAAAGTAAAGGGCAGTCTGGAGTAGGAAGAGATTGCAATCAAGGTGCTGTCTGCGGTGAGCCGCAAAGCAGGGACTGTGGTGTGTGCGTCCACGCGACATCAGAGGTTCACATGTGCTCTACACTACACACACGAGAATGGAAAGACTTACAGACAGGCTAGTTTTTGAGTCCTAGAAACCAAGACTTGAGGGTAGAGGCTGATCAAGTCCGCACACAACAAATGAATATTGTGTCTAATTATTAAATAGTGCACGAAACTAGAGAGTACACCCCTCTTTACTCCCTAAAAAATAGGAACAAGTCCTACAACAACATTCGATGCAAAAGGTTTCAGCACTATATACATTTATATTGACATGACATATTAATATTCAACGACAGTAGCTCGATAACGAAGACATCTAACTCAAGATGTATCTTTCATAGAGAAATGTTCTTCTTTATTTTTCACAGGTAGAAGTTCTTTACATTTCACATTTCATGTCCTCATAGCCAACGCGTTTCGTCTCCAATGAGACTTCTTCAGGGCTTTCATATATGCCATACAGAGTTTTTCTTAAAAGTTCATATGGTTCGAATTCGATAATCAACGTTTTCTATAAGTCAGCCAGTCCTCAGTAGCCGTTTGATAACTGGCCACATACGTAATCAGCATCCAATTTGAGTTCTGTTGGACTCTGGCCCAAACTTTGGGGCCATCTTGCACCTAATACACTTGGCAATGGGTACCAGCACAGCACTCAAGGGTGGCCTCCCCCAAAGAGAGGACCACCCCTAAATACTACATGGGATAATGAGGGATATCTTGTTTGAAAAAAGTATGTGGCAGCACCTTATGCACCACAAAGCACCCACCCCATCCTGAGACTACATGCGAGGGTCTGGAGGGTGAGGCGCTGGAAGACAGCCTCAAGGTCCATCCACCTACAAAGGGTCAATGGTGGGCGGGTCAGACTCTCAAGACTGGACACCCACTTTGAGGAGGCCAGGGCATAGAATGGAGAAGAATAGAGAGGCAGACAGATAGCAGGGGTCAACATAGTGCATAAATATGCAACACCAGGGAGTGGCTGGAGCTTACTGTCTACCTGTGCAGGTAAAGGGTCAGAAACTTCGGTGGGGGTCAGTAAGGACCTTGCCCCACAGTCTATTCTCTAGGTTCCACAATAACGAGGCGTTCCAGTTAGGGGGAATGAGGTTCCCACGTATATCCTAAATTACTATAAAAATGGAGGTGATGGAGAAACCTCTGTAGCAGAAACTCAGGGAACATGAAAAAAAATGCATGAAAAAAAAGCTGCACATCCCAAACCCAAAGAGCAACACAGAACAGGGCCAGCACAAGCACACAAAAAAATGGAGAACGTAGGGTAAAAATGTAGAACACACCATCATACACATGGTAGGACCGACGACAATGTTTCTTTGTGCTTAGATTGACCAGTCCAGACCGAGGCACTTTGCCTCCCCTCAGTCTAATGTACATTTCTGCAGCTGGACTCACAAAACAGAAAAAGCAGTAGAGGGCCCAGAGGAGAGTAAAAGCCAACTAAGAGTAGAGGGATGGTGAAGTAAATGTTCTGTGTGGCCTCAAAGCTGGGAACTGAAGTGATAGGGTTTTGGGAGGAGCAGGAGGAAAGTTGTTACTAGAGGAGTAAAGTTACGACAAAGGGTCTAGGGGCCACATAGAGGCCATTGAGCCCATCCTAGTGGTAGGAAGTGGGGGATTGTCTCCAGTTCAGGGGGCATATTCCAGAGGGGTAAATAAAGATTGTTGACAGTTCAGAGCACATGTGGGTTAACACCAGCTCCAACTAGAAGAAATTCAGGAACCTACACAAGTGAACACTGGGGGGTGCAGGACCAGAGCAGCCCCCACAGAAGTGGTGAAGAGAGGAACAGTGAAGGCCTGGGAGAGTCACTGTGGGCCGTCGCATCCTGAGTAGAAAGCATGGGTAGACCCGCTGACCATGATGGGTCTGTGGGTAAAGACGCCGCATCAGGAGAAGACCTCATTGGTCGGGGTCAGAAATCCGCTGCTGATCGGCGTGTTAGTAACGCCTGCTTCCAGAAACACCGAAAGAACGAAGCAGTGGGACAGAGTGAGAGCAGTACCCTGGCCTCAATCCAGAGCGAAGGGCCCAGAATAAAGAGGGGTTCAGGAGGACCCCTCGAAGACTCACTTTCACAGATCTTGATCTTCTGTCGGAGGATTTCCAGCTCGCAACCTGCAAAGAGAGAAGCGGAGACTTCGTCACAGCGGTTCCTAGCAGTAAACTGATCCGCTCCATCCTGGCATTGACCATACTAAAAACATGTGCCACGACAGAAGCACTGCTGGTGGCATCACCAGAACCATAGGGGTAGGGTAAGTGACATCACACGCTGTATGGCACATATGAGTGGTATCACAGGGAATAACTTCACATACATCATGAAACCGCTCTGTGTTATCACAGCAAGCAATAGCATGCACCATATCAAACTGCAAGATTACATCAAAGGAAATGACATCACATTTCCCATCAACACCTGCGTGGCATCACAGGAAACAGAACAATGTCACAGCAAGTGGCATTGCAAACCAAATGAAGCTGGTCGATGACATCAAAGGAAGTGACATCACACACTCTATAAACACCTCAATGGCATCACAGGAAAAAACATCACAGTCCTCATGAAAACGTTCGATGTTGTCAAAGGAAGTGACATCACACACACCCTATAACGGATTTTGATGGCATCGCTGAATGCAATACCAAATACAACCAAAAACCAGTTGATGGTAACACAGGAACTAAAACCACACAAACTATGAAACTGCTGAATGGCATCACGTCACTTACCCTAGGAAACCCGTCATCATCAGAGAGAGTGACATCTCATAACCATGAAATGGAAGCCCTCTACCATCACAGTGAGTGAAATCACACGCCCTGGCAAACAGGTGAGTGCAATGAAAGGGAAATGTGTACTGTGTGTTAATCCTGGACGGACAACCCGTTGCTCATGTTGTAACCGCCAGTAATTTGATTAGTTAAACATTAAGGTTCTGCAAAATAGCAACACAAGGGAGTCAGTTGTTACTCCAACAAACCGCTGAATGACGTCCCTGCGACTGAGAATAAGTGATGTAAATATTGTTGTATTAGATTGTTTAATAATGAAGATCACATCGTATCACCTGTATTTATTTGGGACTCATTCACGAAGCTCTTTTCGTGTCCAAGTGTGACTCATTTTGCCTTTGTTACAAGAGCAACATGGCATTTGCGATTCATATAAATAGATGTCCTCGCACGGGGTTCCAAACACCCCTCCTGAGGGCTGTGAGACAACACGAGCTGGGATGTACCATCTTATAAAACCAAGGATTGGGAAGAGAGGTCTCAGCTCGAAAATGCAGGGCTGTTGACTTTGCCAATGCTTTTTTTGTCTGCAGGCCTGCGGATGCATCATGAAGCATGCACAAGCATGGCTGGCAACCTTGTAATGGGCTTTCTATTAAAAAAAAACTACGCCAAACTGGCCGCAGATGTACACACGGGTCATGACCAGGCTTATGTGAACGTCAGGATATGACGTCATGATGATGCGGGAGCATGAGTGCATCACGAGGATGGTGGAGTTTGCTGTTGTAGACGACGGATGGCTTTTGGGATGGGAGAGCCCCTGCATGGTATCTTGTCTTGTTCCCCTGCCCTAAGCGCACGACTGAGGGTATCTGGTATCCTGACTTTTATTCTGGCCCTGGCTTCGCGCTAATCTAGCGTGTGCGCAGAGGTCAGTCCTTGACTGTGTGAGGTCCGGGCGTCTCATGTGATCTGGAGGGGTGCACCGAAGAGTACCCTCAGAATGGACAGAGGACTCCTGTTCCTGTCCTAGGAGCAGCACATAAACCAGCGGTGGCAGACTCCGCAGCTGTGCCCAGGTCATTGAGAGTGTGGCCCACTGGCTGTCCCATGCAGGGGTCCACTTATGTGTCTGCCTAGAACCTCGCACTGACGTCCTGCATGTGTGCCAAGTGTGTGTGCATGTGTAGCATGCAGCAGAAAGACTAGTCTGTATATGAGTCTGAGAACTGAGGCAGTGGTATCGTGTGTGGATGCCCCGGGGTTACCATGGCACAAGATACGAGGAGGGCAGCTTTCGCACACGGTGGAAGTGTACAGGCCTGCAGTCCTGTGGCTGGAGGGAGGAGATTCACACATTGACGTCAGGAGGATGGAGAGAGGGCTATCTTTACAAATTCCACGGAGAATTCGTTAGCACTTCGAGCGGGTTAAATAAACGGGGAAACTTTGTAAACTTCACAAAGAGTGAACATGTGGAACTTTGAAGAAACTTTGCCAATAAAAATACTTGACAGACTCGTCTCCTATAAATGTGTTTTTCTTTTTCTCTCTCTCTCTCCTTCGCACGCGCTTAGAGACATAGATGCAAAAGGACGAACAGACGCTTGACTTCTATCCTGCACTAACGTCATCTCTAGGTGAATTGTAGTGTCATGACATGACGTCACTCAGGTGAATATTTGAAATAATCAAATCCGGCAATAAACTTGAAAACCTGTCAGTACTGCATTCTTTACCGGTTCTAAGGTTTGGTTCAGGAGCAGACACCTGGGTATTTCAGGGGCAGACACCTGGGTATTTCAGGAGCAGACACCTGGGTATTTTAGGAGCAGACAACTGGGTATTTTAGGAGCAGACACCTGGGTATTTCAGGAGCAGACACCTGGGTATTATAGGAGCAGACGCCTGGGCATTTCAGGAGCAGACACCTTGGTATTTCAGGGGCTGACACCTGGGTATTTCAGGAGCAGATACCTGGGTATTTCAGGAGCAGACACCTGGGTATTTCAGGGGCAGACACCTGGGTATTTTAGGAGCAGACACCTGGGCATTTCAGGAGCAGACACCTTGGTATTTCAAGGGCTGACACCTGGGTATTTCAGGAGCAGACACCTGGGTATTTCAGGAGCAGACACCTGGGTATTTCAGGGGCAGACACCTGGGTATTTCAGGAGCAGACACCTGGGTATTTCAGGAGCAGACACCTGGGTATTTTAGGAGCAGACACCTGGGCATTTCAGGAGCAGACACCTGGGCATTTCAGGAGCAGACACCTGGGTATTTCAGGAGCAGACACCTGGGTATTTCAGGAGCAGACACCTGGGTATTTCAGGAGCAGACACCTGGGTATTTTAGGAGCAGACACCTGGGCATTTCAGGAGCAGACACCTGGGTATTTCAGGAGCAGACACCTGGGTATTTCAGGGGCTGACACCTGGGTATTGCAGGAGCAGACACCTGGGAATTTCAGGAGCAGACACCTGGGTATTTCAGGGGCTGACACCTGGGTATTTCAGGGGCTGACACCTGGGTATTGCAGGAGCAGACACCTGGGTATTTCAGGAGCAGACACCTGGGCATTTCAGGAGCAGACACCTGGGTATTTCAGGAGCAGACACCTGGGTATTTCAGGGGCTGACACCTGGGTATTGCAGGAGCAGACACCTGGGAATTTCAGGAGCAGACACCTGGGTATTTCAGGGGCTGACACCTGGGTATTTCAGGGGCTGACACCTGGGTATTGCAGGAGCAGACACCTGGGTATTTCAGGAGCAGATACCTGGATATTTCTATGGAGCGGCAACTTGAGGCCTTTGGAAGGCCCGAAACATCCGCAAAGTCAAAGCTGTGTGGGCGCTCGGAAACCTTCCCCTTGGATATTACACCTTCAGTTGGTGCAGACAAAAGTGAGCACCTGTGTAAAATGAGTGTGAAGAGTCCATACAACTCTCGTTTTCGTGACATTGTACTGGAAGCAATGTATACAAAGTTTGTAGGAAAAATTAAAGGTAATTTAATTAACACCTACATTTCAACCGTAAAAGGTGGATTTACCAAAGAGGACACTGTGTCTCTTTAGGGCTCTGGGAATGCATAGATGGATACTCGTGAATTGATGTCCGGGTTTCTAATGTCTCCACGAGAGGAAAACAGGGATTCGACTATTTAAACTTTATTTTGTGTCCTGTGTGAATCCGCCACAAAGAGAGTTTCTGCCCAATATAAGGGGTTCCCCTGAATCTAGTCTGCCGACGGTACAGAGAAGGAGGCCTTTCCAAAGATGCGCGGCTTCCCTGGGAATGGCAGAAAGAAATGAGAGTCAAAAAGATGAAAGGCCGAGTCAACCCAAGGGAATACCGTAGCAAGGATGTCACGGGCCCGGAGCAAGCAAGGAAAAGTGCCGCTTTGACTGCCGTTGGGGTAGTAAAATGCAGCATTGCTACGGTTTAAAGGGCCCCTCAGTGCCCCGGTGTCACTGCACCTGCTGCACCAATGGTAGTTGCGCCCCCGCCTAAGGGGGTTTGCATCGTTCGCATGAAGCTAAAACACATATATCTCAGTATAATAATGCAAGGGCATCGTTCACCACATAGCCCATTACCTCATGCACAACCTGTAAATTAACAAAACATATAGCTTCGAATAGAAATGACGCGACCTCCTGACAAGTGTGGGGCGCCTCAAATTATTCACACTGAAATGTTCCTAATATAAGACAAAAACATTTCGATAAATCGAATAAACAAGCATTGGCATAGCCAATAGGTCTCGCCTTTGGGACCTTATAAGTGTTCAGCCATACAACAGTTGATGTTGTTGCACCAAGGATATTGTGCTGCATAACTAAGGGGCATATTAGCAAGGGCCATATTGCCGCTTTAGCGGCACTTTTTGCCTCTAAAGCGGCGATATTTCTATCGCCCTATCAGCAAGCTGTCGCTAACAGCAGTTAGTGACAGCTTTTAGGCGATAGCAAGCGGTTTGGGGCCCGCTTTGTATGTCAGCGATATTTATCACTAATGACATGCAAAGTGGGCGTACCCAAACTGTTAGCGACTGAAAGCAGTCGCTAACACAGCTATCGCCTATTAGCAAGGCAGGCGAAGCGATGAAGAAAATCGCGCTAAACGCGATTATTGCTATAACCTAATGCCTGCTAAAAACATGACTAGGAGCCATCCAATTGTGGAGTGTGACAGTGATCACGCCCACACAGTGGTACACTCTTGCCACTTTTGGTAAGAACGGAGCCCCCATTTACATATTTAGGTCCTGATGAATGCCCTGGACCCTCCTGGGCCAAGACGGCAGAAACATGTCGACCTCTAAACACAACGGTTAGGGGACACTAATTCCCCCACATACCGTCACCTGCTTTTAAACATCATATAGTTACCTTTCACATTAAAAAACACAATGAGGATAACTATAATGATTTTTAATCTCACTCACTCATACACGGGCCCCCACTTAGTTTAGAAGTGCATCCCTGTCGTCAGGTGTATGCCCGCCCTCTATCAAACCAAGGTTTTAGAGGGCGAGGACTGCCAATGATGAAGCATGACACCAGGCGTGTGTGAGACCAGTCCTTCACTTTTTGTGAGATGTCCCCACTCACAATATAACTCAAACCTTATAGTGGTTATCACTTTAGGAGCAGCTCTTTTGTGGTTAAACAAAAAAACATGACTTACCTGTTTATCCAATGGGAGGTGGATCTTCAGTTTAAGTCCCCATTGGCGTTAATGCGTGAATATCGCTGGATTTCCAGCGATATTCACGCATTTCGCCGCTATCGCTGGATATTTTAGCACAATAGAGTAAAATGTTGCTAATAGCATGTTTTCCCTGCTAAAATATCCAGCGATAGGCAGCGTTAAAAATGAACACGCTAAGCGCGTTTTGCGATAAATATCGCAACTTCTTGCTAATAGGCCCCTAAATACTTATAAGCTCCCAAAAGCGAGACATATTGGCTATGCCAATGCTTGTTTTAAATGTTTCTGTGGTTGATTCAGTGAAGACCCTTATGTTGTTTTGCAAAAGAAGCGTTTTCTTTTATTTTTTACTTTGCCATCAGTACCACAGACTGCCCTATGTATGCTGCTTCCCACTGGCGCCACACATTCCTAAATCGGTGCTTTCAAAGACACGTCGTTGTGTTTTTTTCTCCTGCTTCTTTGTGTGCAGCCAGCCGGCTTGCCCACAGCCTGTCGTGCCCAGGTACAGAAAGCAGAGTAGTGCCGAACCGCGCTAATTACAGTCACTGCAGCTGGTTTCAAAGCACTTCTAACAGTCTGCGCGCGCTGCCTACTTGAAAGCATCAAATGTGCACTAGTTGTGAAACAGAACACCTGCTTGTTGTTTAGCATGTGTTTCTACCGATGATTGTTGTTGTCAAAGCACCTTGATACAAACCAGCCCTGTTTACATTCCCGCTCTCTCCCCAAAGGATTAACAGCTTTCTCTCAATAAATCTGCAGCCTATTCTCCTCTTAGAGGCGGCTGATTCCGAGAGTGGTGTGAACAAGGCAACAAGTGCCTGCCAATCACTTGAACACACATAATTAGTGACAGTCTGGTGCACTGGAGTCTTTGTAGTACTGACTGGCGGCCCTGGGTAACAATGGCGGAGGAAAGATGCTCTTATCAGCCACACTTGAAGTAACAAGCATTGGCCGCAATACGCGGGAAGCTTGTAGTAATGTTTTAAAAAACACGCTGGTGATGCGCACGCGCGCAGCAGCAGCACGTGAAAGTGATCCAGCTGGAAGGGAGGCAGATGGCAGCTGCGCGCGTGCACGCTCGAGTGAATGCAAGCGCTAGGCCATCAAAAGCCTGTGGCAGCACTTTGGAAACCCGCACACTAAATGTCTTGCAGAGCAGCGCATGCGCTGGATTTCCAGCAATAATCGCACATTTGGCAGCTTGCGCCTGGAATTTTATCGCTGTTGAGATAAGCATTGTTGATTGCACGCTATCTCAGCGATACAATTCAGCATTAGCCGGCGATAATTATCCGCGCGCTAAGCGCGCTGAGCGATAATTATCGCCGGACCTTGCTGATATGCCCGAGGTGACTTTTGTCAGCGAGGCAGAGATGGTATTTTACCATCCTTATCTTGAAAATATTTTTCCGCAACGGTGTACGCTGAAATTCATTTTGGTTTGTTACTGAATATTATTCATTAATCCACATTACAAGCAGGTTGGTCGAAATTTAAATTACACTGGAGAAATGTACGTAAATATGATCATTTTGCATTATGCTTATTATGAGAAATGCCTGAAACTAGTCCATTATGCCACTTTCTGCAATTACACACCATTTGCGGTAAAACTTTACAGTGAATGTGTGATTTGGAGTAAAAAAAATTACCCCAACCGAATAGGAACAATTTAACGCAAGTGGCTGTTGTTCGCTGTGCTTATGTTTTTTTTGCACTATTTGTTTGCAGGAAATTCATCCTAGCATCAAAAATTGCAGTGTTGACACATTTTTAACTAAAATATAGCACAAAAGACAGATTTTCATTTTATGTAACTCTGCAAACATTTCAGGTAATTACAGAAATAGAATTATGCCAACGTGGCACATCCCTAATCAGGCTGGCGGAGCCAGAAAGCTGGCATTTGAGCACTTTGGCATTATTTAAGCATATCTAATTGGGACCACCCCAGAGGTCCACATGTTCTGCTTAGAACATTGCATGTGAAATGCAGTGCGGCGCCTGATACTGTCCAGAGCTTCACTCGTCACCCTTCAGTTGTTAATCGTGATTTCTAGGCTTTGAATGTTGGCTTGTGGCATTTGTATAGCACACACCTGGCCAAACGCAACGGTGCACAAGACAGGGCCAAAGGCACAGAAACAGTCAGCCAGTGGTAGGCGAAGTAACTGGATTGTGGATGGTTATTGCATTGTGGTAAACTGTGCTTTAACGATATGAGTCTTCGACTCTTTCCTAAATTGGACCAGCGTTGGAGTGCTCCTAATGGATACGGTCATGTTGTTCTAGATCGTGGGTACATAGATCGAAAGGCCTGCTGCCTTGTATTTTTCTTTTTTTAAACTGATAGCTTTCGGTCTGATGGAATCCTGGCTGCAGGTGTGCGAGAGTCACCAGAGATGAGGAGCTTGTCGGCAAGAAAAGTGGGGTTCTGGTTGTGATGGCTTTGTAAATGGTGCAGCTAGTTTTGAAGATTTCCATCAGGTTCGGGGTGATGTGATCATTTTTCTTCCGCTCCTGATGAGACATGCTGCAGCATGTAGGATGCCATTAAGAGGTACCATAGAGGAGTCTGGGAAGCCATGTAGCATGGCGTTACAACCACCCAGATACAAGAGCACACCTGAACAGCAGTTCTGGAGCTGCTTTCTGGGTGAAACAGTTTTACTTTCTTTAGAAGAGAGAGTTGCTACCAGGTCATTTTTTAGGTCGAGCCTGGGCAGCGCATGCGCTCTGCTGCGAGGCATGCAATAGTGGAGTATGGCTTTGAAGCCGCGCCCACTCTCCGCCCATATTTTGAATTGGCTTGTGTCATTGTCCTTCGTAAACGCTGGCTTCTGAGTCGTTATTAGGCTTGTCAGTCCCTCCTTGGTACTGCCTTGTCGGCATTTGTTACCCCCCATAGCGTCTGGACCTTTTACTGGTGTTGCTACACGGTCTGCTTCATAAGTTGGTGAGCACTATTTTCTTTAATGCTCTTCCCTTATTCCAACCACGATATCGCAGACCCAGCCTGATTTTATTTTAATAGTAATGTTTTTAATTAAATTACAGCGTGGTCCGCTTTCAATATAGTGGCCGCGCTTATTTATTTATTTGTTTGTTTACTAGCGCCCATGCGGTGCTTCCACATTCATAGAGACCACACCCCTTTCTTTACACAAACCGTGTCTAAAGAAAGGTGCGCGGTTGACATTAAAGTGAAACCGTGGCATGGGCACTTTTACCAGAAACAAAATCTGTTTGTCAACTTGACAAACAGATGCTTTTTTTGTCAAAGCCCCCATGCCACGGTTTCACTTTAATGTCGGACACACCCCTTTCTTTAGACGTGGCTTGTCTTAAGAAACGAGTGCGCCCTTCATGAATGTGAAAGGGCCGCATGGGCACTTGCAATTTGCAACACAATAGGTCTTGCACGTGCAACAGTTTAAGCTATTGCATTGCCAATAGCTCAAAGTCTCGTAAATGCGAGACCTATTGCATTACATTCTTTGGCAATGTGTTTGTTGATGGTGAGTGTTGTGCCCTGGGTGAATCCACGTGGCTAGGCATTCAGTGAAAGTTGGGGTTGAAAGCAGGGCAGGAGTCGTGGGTACATGCGGGTGGACAGGGTCCACCCACCTTTTTCACAGGGTGGACGCCTTTCACCCTGCCAAGAAGTTGAGCTCCACTGAAAAAGAGTCTGAATTCGTCCCGGTGTAATTTGCAAACACCTGGACACATTCACCAGCGCCTGCACGTTGTTGTCTGCTTTCGATCGCAACAACGTGCAGGCGGAAGGGGGCTTTCTTAGTTCAGACTCCTGCTGGGCCGAATCTGAGGGGTCATCGGGCCTCCTTTTGTTCGAGTCTCCTGGCTGGCAGCAGCCAGGAGTCTCACACCTAGAAGCCAATGAAGTGGAGGGGAAACAAAAGCTCACACCTTGTGAGCACTTCACACATAGTTAAGAGAGGCAGCTTTTCACTTTGTTCTGTCCCTGTTTAGGAGATATACACTGCATACACTGTAAGAATGTCAGACGTGTTGGTCTTTCCCTGTATTTACACAAAATGAATGTAATTTATATTGTGCTTACTACCCCTGAGGAGGCATTGAAATAATTTATTTTTCTTGTAAAGCACTATGGGTAGCGGAAGTTTACGCTGACAAAAGACAACATTGTTTTATGTGTAGCTTTCAAAAGTCTGAATCTTCTGCCTACATCAGGTGGGTTTACCTGTGTACTTTAAATGTGCTCCAGTGTACTCATGATAGACCTGCTAAACATACATTTGAGGTCTTAAGATCTGATGTCACTTCCTATGATGCCACTTCCTGTGATGTCACGCGCCATGAGGTCACGCGCCGCGATGTCACACACGGTAATGTCATGAGCCGTGATGGCACTTGCATTGTGATTAACTAGGTTAGTCCCCCCACCCCTTCTTTTTTTAGGGCTTGTGCCCTGGTTGAAAGCCATCAAGATTCATGTGACAGAGCAAAATTGTAATGTTTCATGTTGTTGGACTTGGCCCTTTTGCAGGGTCATCCCAGAACTTTTTGCCATCCTCCTGTATTTTTTCTGACCTGTTGTTGGTGGTTTTAGGACTCTGGGCACTTTATCACTGCTGATCACTGCTAAAGTGCATGTTCTCTGTATGGTAAACCTGGTAAGATTGGTAGACATCTGTTTGGCATATTTAATTTACCTCTCAGTCCCTTATACAGTGGTATCTCGTATACCCAGGGACAGTAAATTAAATGCTACTGGTGGGCTTGCAGCGCTGCTTGCACCACCCACCAAAGTAGCCTTTCAAACCTGTCTCAGGCCTCTGCTACTGAAGGGCCTGCGTGTGCAGTTTACTGCCGCTGTGACATGGCACATAAAGTGGTTGCCACGTCTGTGACTCCCCTTTTACTACATATCAGTCACCCCTAAGTTAGGCCCTAGCTAGCCCTATGGGCAGGGTGCGGTGTAGGTAAAAGGTAGGACATGTGCCTTAACGGTGTGGCATGTCCTGGTGGTGACAAACAGCCTATTTGGTTTCTCACTGCTGTGAGGCCCCCCTCTCATGGGGATGCATTGGGGATTCCCTGATATGTGCTTCAGTGGTAATTCCCGTGTTTCTATATTATTTGACTAGATTCCTTATTTGTATTCAGAATTGATTGACATTTTTCAAACAAACTCTAAGAATTAATTTACTAATAAGCAATTGATGAAAGCTTATATAAGAATAAGAGTTTGAAATGTTATCACTGTGTACTTTTAGAAGTGGGCATTTCTGTGTGCTATATGTCTTTGGTCCTCTGCTAGGATGTGTATTGACTGTCTGGCTTTGGAGTGACAGGGGCTGGGGAGGTGCATTGGCTCTGGAGAGTCTGGATGAGTCACCGCTAGGCTGAATAGGCCTGGTCTGCATTTGGAGTGGTAAGAGGAGTAGCACCTGCACCTGAATAGAGCTGTGCCTGCCTTCCACAATGATGGCTCCACCCCCCTGTGGTGTGTCTGGAGCCAAGCCTTGCTATTTCAATGGAGGTTGTTGTTTCAAAGTGCCCCCCAGAACTGGTTTGGACTGGGCTCAGAGCCTATGCCAGGGGTAGAACAAAGTCTGTAGTATAATAAGTACTGGGGCTGTGACCCCATGTTTTTTGGGGAACTTTGTGAACTTTTGGAACTGGAACAGGAGAACACATTGCATGGACTGCAGTGTTCCAGGAGGAACCACCATCTGGGACTTCCTGCCTGTGGGAGTGAGCTTGCTGCCCGTTGGGCAGCTGAGGGGACTCCTTCTTTACTAAAAGTAACCAGTGTGCTGGCCTGCTTGGGCCCTGTCTTCTGGGATATTCCCTCCTGCTATTCCAAAGAGCGTGTGGAGTGCTGTGCTGGGATGGGAGAGTTTTCCCCTTTCCCTCCCTGGGGCTGACAGAAAGAGCGTGAAGAAGCGTTCTTGTGTGTGACAGCACGTGGTGAGCGCTGTGTTTTGCAGCCAATATTCCTCAACCAAATGGGTAGCATTTCACAGCATCGGGAGCCTGAGGCCAAAGCTGTTCACAGAAATCAAAGGCGGCAGCTCGTCAGCTGAGCGAGCACCGCAGGTTTCACAAACATTGGTGGGGAATTAGCGGGGCCAGCCGGAGCTTGCAGCATTGCCCGGCCACACACCCAGAAGTCTTTTCACAAGCGTTGCTGGGCAACTAGAGGGGCCGACTGGAGTTTGCAGCATTGCCGGGCCACGACCCCAGAAGCCAGCGAGGATATCGTGGCCGGAGTTGCTTTTCAGCATTCCCACAGTGGGGCTGGAGAGTGGCTGCGTGAGGAGCAACGCCGAGAGGAAGGCTCGCCAGTAATCCAGAGGTACGTGCAGCACTGCCTTGCCCGAGGGTTCGAGAGGAACGGCAGAGCTGAGGGGAAGCATCGCTCTCCCTCTCCCTGCCAGTAACGGCCACCGGACAGCAAGCCAGGTGAGGAGCTAAATGAGCATCACCCTACGTGGCCAGTGGAGCAGCGGCCTCGGGTGGCAGCAGGCAGCTACCGGAGTGACCCTTGGCCTCACAGCCCTACTATTAGGCTCGTTTTTGGCCGCTCGTGGTAAACCTTGACAGATGTCCCCGAGCCTTGGTGGAGAGAGGAACTTCCACAAGAGTACCGGTACGACCAGGAGGGTTCCTGGTACTTTGGGGGACTACTGGATTGTGGCACCCATTTTTCCCTTCCACATCGTGGATCAGGCTCAGTGATAAGGGTTCTGCCCAATGCCTGATGTCCACAGGTTCTGTAATGCTGGTATGCATATTTGGTGGCATGAGATTTCCCTAAACCTGTGCACGTTCCAAGTATTTACTCTGGTGCACTGTGGATGATGGTGTTCAAATGTGTTTTTATGCATAATGCGTTGTGCTGAAAGGTGATCCTACCAGTAGTTACTGGTCAACCTGATGATGTTCTGACAGTGGCCAGATTGGCCTATGATTGATGTAATCCCTGTAAAGTCATGGCAAGTGCCCGGTGGCATGGTTACATATGTGCTGGTGTTCTAATGGATAATACAAAGGCCATTTTCATATAACCTTGTGTGGAGTTTCTTTTGTGGTGTGCCAAGTGTGTCACTGCTGAGTGAGTGTGTTGCGCAAACGCTTTACACATTGCCTCTGGGATAAGCCTGACTGCTCTGCCAAGCTGCCAAGGGGGTGAGCGGGGTTCTCTTCAGTGTGTAACTCCCTTGCCCTGACTCGAGTTGTGGCTTCTGCCTGGCTTAGGCACATGCCCTAGCCAACCAGAAATCCCATTTCTAACACTGGTTGTCAGCGGTGAAGATAGGACTTGCATTTGCGCAGTACCACAGTGACGCATGATTGCACTACAAACTCTACATTTGGACAAATCACGTGTTTTGGGATTCCTCCTGATTTTTTTTTGTTTGTTTTTCCTCAAATTATGATTTTGAATTGAGTACTCCTGCTTCAGCTCTTACGCCTAGGTCTCTTGTTTTTCACTTGTGTATTAAGTGCCTGGCCAAAATGGAATCTGCCTTTGTCCTAGGTGATCTGTTGACATACAGTCTGAAGTAGTTAGAGGGGTTCTGCAGGGAGAGGAAAATAGTAGTGACTGCAAAAGACACCCAGGTAGGCCTTCAGAAAGTCTTGTTCAAATGGCAAGAGGATGAATGGAAACATGAGTACTCTGAGTGGAAGGGTTCCCAGTCCGCTTACCAGGAGGGTGGTGGTTCTGACGGAGACCCTTGAGAGTCTGAAGAGGAGGAGGAAATCACTGGGCAGGGATGCCAGTAGGTGGTGAGGACCCCGCAGAGAGGGAGTCCCTTGCTGGGTCCAGTGCCGGGGATAGTGCCCCATCCCTTTCTCTGTCCCCAGAGTAGTTGGTGGACAGGAGGGAAGAAAGGGAGCAACAGGTGGCGTTGGAAAGGCTCAGATTGGAGCATGCCAAGGAGCTAGCAAAGCTGGTTGTGGAGGAGAGAAATGCTGATGTGGAGAGAGCCTTAGTTCAGGAGAGGATGGCGGAGGCAGAGAAGGCCTTCGCCAGAGAGAAGCTAGCTTGTGAGGATAGGTTGTCCGCTGAGTGTAGTTTCAGTTGTCTGGATTCACCGGTAAGGGTGGAGTCCAGTGGTGGCAGCAATGTAGAGTCCAGTGTAGGAAGTTCGACTCCCAGATCCCAGAGCGTGGTACCTAGTTCCCAGGAGGATGGTGTCACACCTGAAGGGTATAGGTTGAGGTTCAGGGGCAGTAGGAAACTGTCTAACCAGTCTTTGGGGGAGTTTGTGAACGAGTGTTGTGATGCACTGGAAGGATGGGTGATGGGTTGCACAGCAAACAATTTTTAAGGGCTGTTCAATCTGATAGTCAGAGAGCACATGTTCCGTTGTTATTTTCCAGGGCTAAGCCAAACACCTGTTGAAGTGTGAGTTCTCTGATCCCAGGGAACGTGCTCTGGAGGCAGACCTCTGGGTGAGTGCCAGAGGGTCTGGAAAAGAATTTGGGAGTGACCCTAAAAGGAGTGGCTCAGGCATTTCCCAACCGAGGGTGGTGGGAAAGGTTCTTAGTAGCCCAGATAGGCCCCGGTGTAGTGGGAGGGGTGTAGGGACTCACGTCCTGTCTCTGCGGAAAAGGAGTGAGAATGGGATGCGTCACAAGGTGCCTGAAACCCCGTCCGAAGGCCTGGGGGGTTCCCTAAGGGAACACCAGGTGGGAAGCCTAGGCTTTAATGGAAGGCCATCCAGTGAGAGGGATCTCCTAAAGTCAGGAGAACTTGGAGCGTCTGTAAGCAGCAGTCCACCAGTTCTGGTGTGTGGCGGTGCGACTCCTGAGTAGAGGGTGCAGAAGTCCAGATGGAGGGGTGAGAGGGGGATGCGGTCACCAGTGGGAGAACCAGTGGGTCAGGGGCCAGCCCTAAGGGTTGAGCCTTCTAGAAATGACCATGGTGACAACGCTTCTGGTTTGAGGGGTCTTTGCACACTGTCAGATGGGCAGGGGTCAGGAGATCAGCGCTAGGCAGACTGTCACGCAACACATGAGATATGTGCTACCCTTGGGGGGCATGAATGCTCCCCACGAAGTCCTGGCTTACCGGGCAAGTGCTCAGCCACAGGATGTAGTCCCTGGGTTGGGAGGCCAGGTTCAGGAGGCAATGCCTGACCTAGAGGGAAGGACATCTGTAAGCAGTATCCCTACCATTTTGTCTTCTGGGGGTACCACTCCAGGTGGGAGGGTGCAGAACTCTGGAAAGGGTGCAGGGAGAGGGAGTACTCACCTCTGGCCCTAGTTCAACCTGAGGGTTTGGTCCCTGGGTTGGGAGACCAGCTGCAGGGTAGAAATCCTGAACTTGTGAGAGAATTATGTGGGAGGGCTGATTCCAGTGCCCTGACGCTTTATGTTCTGAGGGTGCCTCTCCTAGGAGGAGAGTGTGGAACCCCAGAAGGAGGGGTGGGAGGGAGAGTCTCACCCGTGACCTCTGGTCAGCCTGATGGTGCAGACCCTGGGTTGAGAGATCAGTGGCAGAGTAGAACTGCACTGATGAGAGGTAAAGTGGAGCAAGGAAACTATGTACCTGGAGCTACGGCCCCCCACTCTGTAAGATGGCAAGGACCGGAGACCCCTGGATGGCCTGGGGCCTGGTCCTGGCAGAGGACAGCTAAGAAGTCCCAGTGGGGTAGCTTAGTTGGTCCTGGGAGCTTTGACGGAGGGATCCACATGGGTTCAGATTGGCGTAGAACTGGAGTCTACCCCTTCAGTTGCAGGCCCACGTCCATGTTCTATTGCCCCAAACAGGGAAGCCCATCAAGGTATTGATTGGTCTACCCTGGCTTTAGGCTGGAAGGGGGTTGTTTCGGACTTGGCCCTTTTTGCATGGTCATCCCAGAACTTTTTGCCATCCACCTGTATTTTTCTGACCTGTTGTTGGTAGTTTTAGGACTCTGGGCACTTTATCACTGCTGATCACTGCTAAAATGCATGTTCTCTCTATGGTAAACCTGGTAAGATTGGTATACACCTGTTTGGCATATTTAATTTACCTCTCAGTCCCTTATACAGTGGTATCTCGTATACCCAGGGACAGTAAATTAAATGCTACTGGTGGGCTTGCACTGCTGCTTGCGCCACCCACCAAAGTAGCCTTTCAAACCTGTTTCAGGCCTCTGCTACTGAAGGGCCTGCGTGTGCAGTTTACTGCCGCTGTGACATGGCACATAAAGTGGTTGCCACGTCTGTGACTCCCCTTTTACTACATATCAGTCACCCCTAAGTTAGGCCCTAGCTAGCCCTATGGGCAGGGTGCGGTGTAGGTAAAAGGTAGGACATGTGCCTTAACTGTGTGGCATGTCCTGGTGGTGACAAACAGCCTATTTGGTTTCTCACTGCTGTGAGGCCCCCCTCTCATAGGGATGCATTGGGGATTCCCTGATATGTGCTTCAGTGGTAATTCGTGACATGAGAGGGGTAGCGTGATCAAGTTTCGTATGTTTGGAATAGTGATGATAAATGCCGCTTATTGGTGTTTGCGGATTTATTATTACTAGTTTAGAAATGCCACTTTTAGATGTTGGCATTTCTGTGAGCTATCTGTCTTTGGTCCTCTGTTAGGATGTGTATTGACTGTCTGGTTTTGGAGTGACAGGGGCTGGGGAGGTGAAGTGGCTCCAGAGAGTCTGGATGAGTTAGCGCTAGGCTGAATAGGACTGGTCTGCTTTGGAGTGGTGGGAGGAGTAGCAACTAGCGGGGCCAGCCAGAGTTTGCAGCATTGCCCGGCCACGCCCCCAGAAGCCAGCGAGGACGCTGCGTCCGGAGTTGCTTTTCATTATGCCCACAGCGGGCCGGAGTGCGGCTGCATCAGGAGCAACGTAGATAGGAAGGCTCGCCAGTAACTGCCTTGCCCTGAGGGTTCGAGAGGAACGGGAGAGCTGAGGGGAAGCACCGCTCTCCCTCTCCCTCTCCCTCCCAGTAACGGCCGCCGGAAGACAAGCCAGGTGAGGAGCTGAATCCGCATCACCATACATGGCCAGTGTAGCAGCGGCCTTGGGTGGGAGCGGGCAGATACCGGTGTGACCCTTTGCCTCCAGCCCTACTATTAGGCAGAGGCATTTGTGGGTTTTTGGCCGCTCGTGGTAAACCTCGACGGAGGTTCCCGATTCTTGGTGGAGGGAGGAACTTCCACAAGAGTACCGGTACGACCAGGAGGGTTCCTGGTACTTTGGGGGACTACTGGATTGTGGCACCCATTTTTCCCTTCCACATCGTGGATCAGGCTCAGTGATAAGGGTTCTGCCCAATGCCTGATGTCCACGGGTTCTGTAATGCTGGTATGCATATTTGATGGCATGAGATGTCCCTAAACCTGTGCACGTTCCAAGTATTTACTCTGGTGCACTGTGGGTGATGGTGTTAAATGTGTTTTTATGCATAATGCGTTGTGCTGAAAGGTGATCCTTCCAGTAGTTACTGCTCAACCTGATGATGTTCTGACAGTGGCCAGATTGGCCTATGATTGGTGTAATCCCTGTAAAGTCATGGCAAGTGCCCGGTGGCACGGTTACATATGTGCTGGTGTTCTAATGGATAACACAAAGGCTATTTTTATATAACCTTGTGTGGAGTTTCTTTTGTAGTGTGCCTAGTGTGTTGCTGCTGTGAGTGTGTTGCGCAAACGCTTTACACATTGCCTCTGGGATCAGCAGGGGTTATCTTCAGTGTGCAACTCCCTTGCCCTGATTAGAGTGGTGGTTTCTGCCTGGCTTAGGCACATGCCCAACCAGAAATCCCATTTCTAACACATGTTTATAGTTTTTGGCAAATAACAGGAATTCTGTGTTGGTTGGGCTGAGTTTCAGATGGACGCTGAACATCCAGGGCTGGATGATGTGCTGGCGTGCAGTCAGTGTCCGAGGCATTGGGTGTCTGAAGCAGAGGAGACTTTTAAGCAGAGTTGTGTATCATCGGTATATTGGTGAATCTTGATGCTGGTATCTGTTAGATGTGCTTTCTTCCAGGTAGTGTTGTTATCCCTAGTGTATGCTTGACAGCTTGGATGGGGCAATGTGTCTCAGGACCTAGGTAGCAGGGATGCTACAGGGCAGCTGTGAGGACCACCTGTAGCCGCCTGGACCACACACGGGGCGAGCATTTGGTCAGGCAGCAGCTTAGTACGGCATTCCCCTGCCAGGCTGTGCACCTTTCCAACCACGCTATCCCCTCATGACATAGCTGAGGCTTGGGAGGAAAGTGCTCACATCTGGGGAGGAAGGCCAAGCTCCTTCAGTTAAGTCACTTCCACCTTTAAATACACAACAGCTCCAGGGGTCGCCCTCTCTGGGTGATCCTTTTCAGCCAAACACACTCTGCCACTTACCCTTATTGATATGTTTGCGATCGCTGATGTAATGCACGTGGTGGGAGGCCTTGTTTTCTCTTCTTCTGTGTTGCTGGTGGAGTTACAAGGCAACTACAAGGACTTTGATGCATATAACAACCACAAGAAAGCGCCATAGGGGTTTCACGCCAATACCCCAGGAGTCCTTCCAGCAGGGCCCGGGGATGAAAGTGACAGTGCCCTGTTATTATCCAAAAGGGGTACAGAGTTCCTCAAGTACTGGAGAGTAGAGATGAAGTAATCAGAGGACGGCCAGGGAAATTTCAGAGGACCGCCAGGGAAATTTCCTTTGGTGGAACTAATGCTCTCACACACCCAGCAAGCTAGGTGTCATGCTTCATCATATGAGCATTGCCCCTCGTCAAGTCGGCGCTGCAAACCTTGACGGGCTCCCGAAACCGGGGCTCTTTGTCGGGGATCTTTTGTTCCTGCCGAAATGTGCGTGGGTGTGAGGGGCCTAGTAGAAAAAATGTAGCAGAATGTGAAAATATATATATATAATATATATTGCCATATATGTCCTCCTGACATATATGGCAAGAAACATGTCGATCATTCTAGAGTAGAGCTTTACGTCTAGAACTTTATATTCTAGGACCTAGCCTCTCTACATCATTTTTAATAGGGTAGTCTACCTGTTGAATAAAAATAGCTTAGGACTGACTAACCCTTTTTACTTTATTTTCACATTCTGCTACATTTTTTCTACTAGGCCCCTCACACCCACGCACATTTCGGCAGGAACAAAAGATCCCCGACAAAGAGCCCCGGTTTCGGGAGCCCGTCAAGGATTGCAGCGCCGACTTGACGAGGGGCAATGCTCATATGATGAAGCATGACACCTAGCTTGCTGGGTGTGTGAGAGCATTAGTTCCACCAAAGGAAATTTCCCTGGCGGTCCTCTGAAATTTCCCTGGCCGTCCTCTGATTACTTCATCTCTACTCTCCAGTACTTGAGGAACTCTGTACCCCTTTTGGATATTGACTTGTGGGGCACGTACATTAGACCTCCTTAAATATAGCCCCCTGTCCCCCTTTTGGATTATTAGTGCCCTGTTATTCCCACAGTCAGTTGTAAACCTGAGCAACTGGTACTGCTTCGCCTCTCCATGTGAGTTCTTTTCCTGGACTATGGGGTCCAGATATGAGATGAACCCCCAAAGTTTCAGAAGCATATGTTATGTATTCCTTGATCCTCATTGGCTAATTCGGCGGGCAGACAGCTTAGGTAATATAGTCATTGGGTACCCTTTGATCGTCCGTAAGATAACCTGTAACCATTTCCTAACAAAAGTAAACCTTCAACATAACTTTTTTTAACACAAAGCTGGTGTGGTGTTCATCATCCCCTTGTGGCCTCCTCCTTTGCGTGCATTTATTCGGTGTAGTACAGTGTGGGTGCATCGGGAGGGTGGAATCAGCTCCAAGTAGAAGTGCATACATCTTTTACTAGTGTCTTTAACATTTGTTAAAGCCAATAGGCCTCTAAGAGTGGATTGCTATCATATTATATTACAGGCACAGACATGCGTTTGGTTACATGTAATCTCACAAGTTACCATGGTAGGTAAGGGGTTTGGTGTTGGTCATCCTCTCTGATGAGCTCTGGGAGGAGGATTTCACTGGGATGAGCTCTGTTAGTCCACGTTGAGAGAGGTTGTATGTTGTTTTGCAATGATATAACCGTATACCTCACGGTGGCCAGATAGGGCACACTTCAGTACGCCTTGGTTGTGTACAGTGCCAAGCTAATGTTAAAGGCTATAGGCCTGATCAGGCACGGGGAAACGTTATGTAAGAGTCCTTAGGTGTGATCTATTTGTAATGAAAAGTCAGGACAATGTAATTAAGCCAGACTTACTGTGAAAAGGCAACAGGCTTTTACAGGTGGGCTCTGATTACACTGCCCTGAAGCTTACAGAGAGGTATTTTGTAGCACAGAATCTCGCAGATTCCCAAGTTGCAGGTTTTTGGGGCTAGTTACCCCCCCCCCCCCCCCCCCGACACACCATAGGTACAGAAGCGTCGCACTGTGAGAATCCTCGTTTGGCCCTTTCAGGAGAGAGAGTAGTTTGCTTGGGCGCCTGTAAATGCGTGGACTTTTATGACTGTTTGCCGGATGCTGGCCTGTGGGAAAGCTGCATCTCAGTAGAGGGCCCTGAGCTGGTTATGGTGATAAACATATGACGTCAGCAGGCAGCGTGACTGGTTCACTAGGAAAGGTATTTCAGATGTCACCGGTCTGACCTGTTTATTAGGAAAGGTTGCGATAAAGGCAGTGGGCCTGACATATTTATTGTGAAAAACATTTCTTCAAGTCAATTTATTGTGAAAAGCATATGTTAAAGTCAATAGGCATGTTATTACTATGTTATTGCTATGTATTAAAGCCTACAAACAGCTATTTTGTTACATGACGTCTCACTGATCACCTTTGTAGTAATGGATGCTGTGGTTGTTCACCTCCTCTGACAAACCATGGGGGTAGAACGCTTGCGCTGCAATACTTCCTAGAATCGCTTCCGAAGGCTTTAATTGTCTTTAATTTTTAAATTTGTGTAGTTTATTACAGATGTGTCAGACGGTGGATGCAAGAATTAGTCAGTGGATGGATGAATGGATGCGTGAGTGCACAGGTGAGTGACAGCGTTCATGTATAATCGACTTATTGAGTGTCGAAACCCATTAATGGCTCAAAAGACACTTACATTCATAAGTCAAACCGATGGGCATTGCCAATGCTTGTCCTGTGTATGTGTGTCATTGCTTCCAGGTGAACGCTGACTTGGAAGGGGTTGTTCCAAGCAGCCTCTACCAGAGAGCAGGGGGTCTGTAAATGTGTTGTAGGGGATGTTAAGAGGACGAGAAGCATGCTTGTCCTTGAGGGAGAAAGCTCAGATGGTGAATGCTCCGTCACATCCCTCAATTTGGAGTGATTGCAGAATAATCAGTGGATTGTACTACTGAATATAAAACAGAGGCATATTGTAATATGAAAATATTTAGTACCAAAATATTGAAAGGTAAGTGCATGTGGAGTAAGTATAGATTAGTATTCCTAACTCCACCTCAATGTACCTTGAACATTCACTTATACATCGTAAAGGTACAAGTATGTGGAGTTAAGTATGGAAAATCTATACTTACTCATGTTTTGATATTTCAATGTAGATCTTTTGCCCTTGATATTTCTATAGCACGATATTCTGTCTTTGACATACAGTGGTCATTTTCTTGTTGCCGAGATCAGTGAATTTAAAAGCACTGGGCAAGTGCAAGAGAGAGAGTACAGAGGGGCATCTCCAAATATTGAATGGGAGCGCGCGGGTTGCAGAACACACACATTGAATGTGGGCGTGAGAAGAGTGAGTAAAAAAAGGAATTGAGGCCCTGATGTATTTTTATGCAGTCTCCATTTATTGAAATGCCATTAAATAGTTCATGATTTAAGTTCCTCCATATATATTGAAACGGGCTTTGACCTCTGTCTTCGCGAAGCCATTGAAGGAATGGGTCTGGATTCACGGTAGTGTCTGAACAGTGTTTTGCTGCTGGCATTTCATTTCTATTCCTCCCAGGTCTGTCCATAGCTGGGCAGGTTTTGCTAATGTCTGGAAATCTTTCATTTTCATAAAAAATGCTGAAAGTGATCCTGAACTCCACCAGCTTCTGTATGTTGTGCTACCCAATCACATATCAGCACACACCTGCTTACAAATACCCTCTTTCTGCGCATGCGCTCTCCTCGTGCATACACGTCTGTCCTGCTGTGCCATGGGGAACTCACAAGTGTCCAAAGCCAAGGCTCCCACTTTCACAAGTGCCTTTTGAATATTTCAATGGCTGATGTCACCAGGGGAAATTTCACTGCATATTTGTGCCAATGTTGTTAATTGATAGTTACGGAAACACTATTCATTATTTTAGTAATTTTTCCAAACTACACCTTGATCACCCCATCCAAAGACCAAGACTCGGTGCTGTGTCTACAATGTGTATGGAGAAGGGTCGACCCTCAAAGAAGCAGCTAAGGACCCCAGTCACCTGGAGGACACCCCCCCTCCCCCCCTTCCCACAAACATTCATTCTCCAGGGAAAGGACGTTGGAGCAAACACTTCCCAACACCCAACCCTAGTTTTCCTTCTCAACCAGTATCACATCGAAGCAGTGTTGGGGTGCAGGAACTGGAGGAAATGCCAGACACCCAAATAGGGGAAATGCCTCCAATATTCCTCTACCATCGAAATCACGGGGGGTGACTTAAAGAGAGCCCCGCCCACCCGACGCCCATGCTCCTGCCATGACACCTTTCCATCATAGGGTGACCGGTGTCCCCCAACTCCTCCATGATTCGACCAGGACCTGCAGACTACCTCAAAATGGAGGCTAGTCTTGAGTTCAGCAATCTGCACTCAAGCCTCAAAAAGAACATGCCTCCGCGTGCTCGCTTCGCTTTTCTTAAATTGCCCCCCCCCCTCCCCGCATTACTGTACTTGGGTTCGACTGACCGGCTTTCTCGTCCGTGCTTTGTCGTTTCATCTTTCCTCCCCTCTTTTCTTTCGGCCCTTCATCCCTTCCCTTTCCTCTTTCGCTAGCTTGTTTTCTTACTCCTCTCTTTCTTTTCTCCTTTCCTTATAAATTTAGATTGTTTCTTATTGGTGCATGTATTCCAATCAACATCTGTATCTCAGCATGGATCCATGCCTGGCCTGCATGTCACTGTATTCGCTGTTATTTTTCAGTACTTATGCCAATAAAAATAATTGCTACGCAAAAAAATGGCCCTAAAAGTTCCATAATTCACAATTTTACCAATAAAGTTCTCTATGTATTTAACCTGCAGACCAAACCGACGGCTCCCCAGCGGACGGGGCACCAGTGCCCTCACAGTCAGAATCACACTGAAGACACTAAGGGGCACATGCATCAAGGGAGGCAATTGCGATTCCTTAATTGCGATTATTATGGAGTCGCAAATATGGAATCGCAATCGCCTATGCCTATGCATGTAGGTTTCACTGAAATATTAGCGATTCCTACCTATTCCTTAATTGCGATTCGCAATTAAGGATTGGCTTCCCATTCATTCCGATGGGCCTCGAGGGCCACAGGAATGAACTGGAATTGCATGCGCAAATTGCGAGTACCAAATAAGTACTCGCAAATTGCGCATGTAATATTCAAGGGTGCTAGGGAGCCAAAAGCCCCCCTGATGCACACCCGAAATTGGCATGTGTGCACCTGTGGCACACACACACATGCCCCTGCGCCACGTGGCACTTTGTAAAATGCACTTTCATGCATTTTTCAAAGTTTTGGCAAATTACCATCAACTTTGTTAATGGCAATTAGCATTTCCTAAATGTGAAGTCGCATTTAGGAAAAGCTTGTTGCATCCCAAACAGGAAATCACAATTTGCGATTCCCGAAATGCATTCGCAATTTAGGTAATCTCAAATTCTGCGATTACCTATTTTGCAAATTTGCATTTGGGTGGATGCATCCCAAATGCCAAAATACCGGTCGCAAAGGGACTGATTCTGCGAATCGGCCCATTTGCGAGCGGTATTTTAGTTGATGCATGTGCCCCGAAGACATTCAGATTTTCACAACGTGCGTATATTTGATTTCATGAGTTCATTATTACCACAACATTACAGTCCCCATGACTACATCTTATGCTATGTAATGTCTACCTTCAGGTGCCTGGCACTGCGGCGCGACCCTCACCTGGCACCTCGTGGGTGTGGAGCAGCACCTCGCTGTAGCGGGGGGCTGTGTAGGCCTTGATGGTCAGCGACCCTTTGGGAGGTGCAGTGAAGCAGTCAAAGGTCACAGTGCCCTAGGAAGAAGCAGGAAGGCAGCCCTGTGAGATGCAGCAAGGAAATGTGGCACAACAACGCATACTCCTGCCAGGGAAGAGAGTGCAGGCACCTACTGTGAGTGCCTACTCCTAGAAACACATACCATACAGTAACACTGACATTGCAAGAATCAGTTGTTCTCAGTGTAATGCCTGTAACACTCTGTGCCAGGGTTGTGGTGTTACGGAGCATGGTGATGTCACAGGAGGCGTGCCAAAGATGAACTCGCCTGGCGCCAGTTATCAAAGCTACATCTGGTATAAGAGCAGACTAGATGCTAGCTATTACAGGCTACCTCTGATGTAAGAGCTGGCCAGATACTAGTTATTACAGGCTACCTCTGATGTACGAACTGGCAAGATACTAGTTATTACACGCTACCTCTGATGTAAGAGCTGGCCAAATATTAGTTATTACAGGCTACCTCTGATGTAAGAGCTGGCTAGATGCTGGTTATTACAGGCCACCTCTGATGTAAGAGCTGGCCAGATACTAGTTATTACAGGCTATCTCTGATGTAAGAGATGGCCAGATACTAGTTATTACAGGCTACCCCTGATGTAAGAGCTGGCCAGATGCTAGTTATTACAGGCTACCTCTGATGTAAGAGCTGGCTAGATGCTAGTTATTACAGGCTACCTCTGATGTAAGAGCTGGCTAGATGCTGGTTATTACATTCCACCTCTGATGTAAGAGCTGGCCAGATACTAGTTATTACAAGCTATCTCTGATGTAAGAGATGGCCAGATACTAGTTATTACAGGCTACCCCTGATGTAAGAGCTGGCCAGATGCTAGTTATTACAGGCTACCTCAGATGTAAGAGCTGGCTAGATGCTAGTTATTACAGGCTACCTCTGATGTAAGAGCTGGCCAGATGTTAGTTATTACAGGCTACCTGTGATGGAGAGCTGGCAAGATTCTAGTTATTACAGATTACCTCTTATTACAGGCTACCGCTGATGTAAGAGCTGGCCAGATACTAGTTATTACAGGCTACCTCTGATGTAAGAGCTGGCCAGATGCTAATTATTACAGGCTACCTCTGATGTAAGAGCTGGCTAGAGGCTAGTTATTACAGGCTACCTCTGATGTAAGAGCTGGCCAGATACTAGTTATTACAGGCTACTTCTGATGTAAGAGCTGGCAAAATACTAGTTATTACAGGCTACCTCTGATGTAAGAGCTGGCAAAATATTAGTTATTACAGATTAGCTTTTATGACAGGCTACCACTGATGTAAGAGCTGGCTAGATGCTAGTTATTACAGGCTACCTCTGATGTAAGAGCTGGCCAGATACTAGTTATTACAGGCTACCTCTGATGTAAGAGCTGGCTCAATGCTAGTTATTACAGGTTACTTCTTATTACAGGCTACCTCTTATGTAAGAGCTGGCTAGATGCTAGTTATTACAGGCTACCTCTGATGTAAGAGCTGGCAAGATACTAGTTATTTCATTCAACCTCTGAAGCCAGAGCAGGCTGGATGCTAGTTATTAAAGGCTACCTCTGATGTAAGAGCTGGCCATATACTAGTTATTACAGGCTACCTCTGATGTAAGAGCTTGCTAGATGCTAGTTATTACAGACTACCTCTTATTACAGGCTACCTCATGTGTAAGAGCTGGCCAGATACTAGTTATTACAGGCGACCTCTGAAGTAAGAGCTGGCTAGATACTTGGTATTACATGCTACTTCTGAACACAGAGCAGGCCAGATACTCGTTATTATATGCAACCTCTGATATAAGAGCTTGATAGATGGCCAGACACTGGTTATTATAAGCTACATCTGATGTAGAGCTGGGCAGATACTAGTTATTACAGGCTACCTCTGATGTAAGAGCTGGCCAGATACTAGTTATTAGAAGCTACCTCTAATGTAAGAGCTGGCCAGATGCTAGCTATTACAGGCCACCTCTGATGTAAGAGCTGGCCATATAGTAGCTATTACAGGCTACCTCTGGTGTAGGAGCTGGCCAGATACTAGTTATTACAGGCTACCTCTAATGTAAGAGCTGGCCATATACTAGTTATTACAGGTTACCTCTGATGTAAGAGCTGGCCAGATACTAGTTATTACAGGCTATCTCTGATGTAAGAGATGGCCAGATACT
Source organism: Triturus cristatus (assembly GCF_964204655.1). Classification (NCBI taxonomy): domain Eukaryota; kingdom Metazoa; phylum Chordata; class Amphibia; order Caudata; family Salamandridae; genus Triturus; species Triturus cristatus. The sequence continues at coordinate 27,200,421 of NC_140592.1, read as the reverse complement.
AGTTATTACAGGCTACCCCTGATGTAAGAGCTGGCCAGATGCTAGTTATTACAGGCTACCTCTGATGTAAGAGCTAGACAGATACTAGTTATTACAGGCTACCTCTGATGTAATAGCTGGCTAGATGCTAGTTATTACAGACTACTTCTTATTACAGGCTACTGCTAATGTAAGAGCTGGCTAGATGCTAGTTATTACAGGCTACCTCTGATGTAAGAGCTGACCAGATACTAGTTATTACAGGCTACCTCTGATGTAAGAGCTGGCTAGATGCTAGTTATTGCAGGCTACCTCTGAACACAGAGCAGGCCAGATACTAGTTATTATATGCAACCTCTGATGTAAGAGATCGCTAGATGGCCAGACTCTAATTGTTACAAGCTACATCTGATGTAGGAGCTGGCCAGATACTAGTTATTACAGGCTACCTCTGATGTAAGAGCTGGCCACATACTAGTTAATACAGGCTACCTATAATGTAAGAGCTGCCAGATACTAGTATTACAGGCTACCTCTAATGTAAGAGCTGGCCAGATACTAGTTATTACAGGCTACCTCTGATGTATGAGCTGGCCGGATACTCGTTACTTATTATAGGCTACCTCTGATGTAAGAACTGGCCAGATACTAGTTATTACAGGCTACCTCTGATGTAAGAGCTGGCCAGATACTAGTTATTACCAGCTACCGCTGATGTATGAGCTTGGCAGATACTAGTTATTACAGGCCACCTCTGATGTAGGAGCTGGCCAGGTACTAGTTATTACAGGCCACCTCTCATATATGAGCTGGCCAGATACTAGTTATTACAGTTTGCCTCTGATGTAAGAGCTGGCCAGGTACTGGTTACTACAGGCTACCACTGATGTAAGAGCGGGTCAGATACTAGTTATTTCATGCAAACTCTGATGTAAGAGCTGGCCAGATACTACGTATTATAGGCTACCACTGATGTAAGAGCTGGTCAGTTACTAGTTATTACAGGCTACCTCTGATGTCAGAGCAGGGCAGATACTAGATATTACATGTAACGTCTGATGTATGAGTTAGCCAGATACAGGCTACCTCTGATGTCACAGCTGGTCAGAGACCAGCTATTAAAGGCTACAGTTAATTTGTGAACTTGACGGATACTATTTTTAATTGGCTACTGCTAATGCATGATCTGGCCAGATTCTAATAGCTGAACTGGCCAGGTACTAGTTACTGCAGCCTACCTCTGTCTGACCAAGGCTGGTACCAGCTATTACAGGCTACCACAGGAAATGGCCGGACCAATGCGGGCTCAGCCAAGTGTGTCTGACCAACGCAAGCATACCCACGCTTGCCTTAACCACGCATATGCCTTAACAAAGCATATGCTTGGTTAAGGCAATGACCAGTCTAGTTGCTGTGCGGATGGGTGGAAGAGGAAGAAAGGAAGACAAAGGACGATTGGGAATCAGGAGAGGACGTGGTAAGGTAAGTGGGGCTGGGACTTGGGGGGTCGTTTTTCGGTATGGGGTAGGTTTTAGGACTCAGGAGAGGGTGGGGGTTGTTTGTAGTGTAGGGAGCAGTTTTAGGGCCCAGGGCCGGGGGACTGCGGTCTGGGTAGTTAGTAGCTGTAGGGGACAGTTGTTAGGGTTGAGGGTGGGAGGCTGGGGTCGGGGTAATTTTCAGGGTGGGGCAGTTTTTAGGGCAGGGTGGGGGAAAAGGGACAGTTCACAGGTCAGGGGCAGTATTAGGCCTCTGGGTGGGAGGTGCTGGGTTGGGGTAGTTCAGGGATGTTGGGACCCATTTTTCGGGCTCTGGGCAGGTGGCTGGGATCTGGGTAGTTTCTGGGGCATGGGATTTATTTTTAGGGCTCAGGGCAGGTGTAAACGGAACAGTTTAGATTGTCGGGGACAGTTTTAGATCTCAGGGCGTGGGACGGGACAGTGTCAGGGTAGTTTAGGGATGTAGTGGAGAATTTTTAGGGCTCAGGGTCTGGGTCGGGGTAGTTATTGGGGCGTGGGTTTATTTTTTAAGGTGAACACAAGAAAGTACGAAGTTCCTCAGTGGATCATCAAAGAGAAAAATTTGAATCAATTTGGATTTATTTGTTAGGGCTCAAGGCAGAGGGAAAAGGGACAGTCTACAGGGCAGGGTGATGTTCGTTTCTTTAACACGCATGTCCCTTTACCCATCATGTCTTCACCACAAAATTGTGTGGTAAAGGCATGAACGTTAAAGACGCGGTCGTGGAAGAGACTGCGTGGTACAATGTTGCGTTGTGCCATCATACAGCCGGCTACCACTAATGTCTGAAGTGGCCAGATACCAGTCTCTGAACTGGCTAGAGATCAGCTCTTACAAGCTACTGCTAACATGTGAACTGGCCAGATACTAGCTGTTTGTTGACTATTACAAGTAGCAGCAGTGGAGTCATTTATTACACACTACCTCTAATGTCTGAACTGTCAGGTACTACTGACTACAGCCTACCTCTGACGTCTGAACTGTCAGGTACTACTTACTACGGCCTACCTCTAATATCTGAACTGTCAGGTACTACTTACTACAGCCTACCTCTAATGTCTGAACTGTCAGGTACTACTTACTACAGCCTACCTCTAATGTCTGAACTGTCAGGTACTACTTACTACAGCCTACCTCTAATGTCTGAACTGTCAGGTACTACTTACTACAGCCTACCTCTAATGTCTGAACTAGCCAGAGACCAGCTATTACAGGTTATCACTAATGTCTGAACAGGCCAGGTATCAGTTATTACAGGCTAACCCGGAGTGACTTAAGTTACTTCAGGCACTGTCTTGGGTCAGACTGAGACTGTTCTATAAAATAAAGTTTGTAAGTTTATTTAAAAGGGTTTCATGTATTCTACAGAGAGTAGTGTGAAGTGTGAGCTTGCGGATAGATTAGATTAGGTAGATAAAACCAGTTTATTTTAATGTGTGATTCAGAGCTGAGCTTTCAAGAAAGTGGGGAAGTGGATAACAGGATTCTGCCAGTGATACCAGTGATCTCCACCACCCACTTACCTTCACCTGCAGGTCAGGGCTCTTCTGTGCAAAGGACCAGGGCACCATCACTTCCACCTCCACCTCCATACACTCCTCTGTGTAAAAATACATATGCACCAGAAAGAGACTGGTCCGCATGTATTGGGAGCCTGCAAGCAGAGAGCACACAAAGGGGTGAGTGCAGAGGGAAAGCGTCTGTCGGTCAGTCGGCCAGAGTGGCAGGCCACCGTGGCAGGCCACCGTGGAGAACAGTGAAGAGCTGCCTGTGTGCGAAGCTGTAACATTTAAAAAAAAAAACAAGCACTGGCAAAGCCAATACATCTGGCCATTGAAATTGTAAAATTGTTTTTGGTTCTTTTTATTACAAGGAAAAGGAATATGCCAGAAGGAATTGGCAAACATATAAAATTAAAGGAGTGGGCTAGCAGCCTAAACTCTCAAGTCCTGGCACTGGAGCAAACTCCTTTTCAGGGGACTGAGTACATGTGATCAGGAAAAAATCTGTCACTCACAGTGCAAGACAACCAATGGAAGAAGTGAGCTGACCCAGTGTCCCACACTGTGTGCTGTTATGAGCAGAAGCAAACTGTGAATGACACTAGAACATACCAACGCACACAACAAGGCCCAATGACAGTCCCAGTGTGTGTGTAAATACACACACACAAACACACACACACACACACACACACACACATATATATATATATATATATATATATATATATATATATATATATATATATATATATATACACACACACATATATGTATGTATCGCTGCTATGAGTTTTATCATGATGATGGTGGCGAATTAGAACTATTTCTAAGAAGGTGTGATGACTCCTGGCAAAAATATATTAAATTGGCACCTCATTGGGAAGTGGGCGACGTGTGAGATCATCAGGTTGACACACAATTCTGCCACTTTGAAATGTGTGCAAATGCACTAGTAAATACCACAATTCACACGTGCCCCAGCAGCTCCTGGTAAGAGGAGACCAGAATGTCAATGATGTAGTAAACCATGTGGCATGTTCTGTCCTGAATTTTATCTTTCACTGTATTGTGAATCGTGCATTCATTAATCATGCGCATTTTACGATCTTTTCCTGGCGCGGATCAGATTTAAATGTGGGAAATAAATCTGTGAATTTGGTCCAGTGTATTTTGTGCAGTTCTGGCACCAACACCTCCAGGACAGTCCATTGCTGTCTCCTCGAGGCTAAGATAAATCCCAAAGCCAGACAAAAACAAGCATCTGCAGTGCAATAGGTCTTGCATTTACGCAGGTTTGATCTACTGGCATTGTAAATGGCGATGCCTTTTATTTATGTTTTGGTTTTTAAAACATAAATAAAAGGCATTGTCATTTACAATGCCAATAGCTTAAACTCTTGCAAATGCGAGACCTATTGCATTCCAAATGCTTGAAGGCATCGCTGAGTTGCCCCTTCTGTCTCCCTTGGCCCCTGAAGAGCTCCCCGTTTGGTACGGGTTAAATAAACAAGCCGGTAGGCAGAACTGCGCACGAGAGACCCTTCTGCAGTAAGAGAAACTCTTTAAAGAAAATCGTACTTACAGACTAAAGAAAACGTACCATGTATACCAACCGAAGTAAAAGGGCCAGTCCTCAGGAGAGGTTACAAATGAAGACAAGGTGGGACTAAGGAGGGACTAAGATCATTCACAAAATGGGAGTGTGAGGGTGGAGGGAGAGGAGGTGAAATGCTTACCGTTATGAAGTGTATACAAAAGGTGAGATGATTCCGCTGTAAGGTCATCATACTCTTCTTCCCATGCCTCCATCTCCAGTTCTTCAGTAGAATTGTCCTCTTCAAAACCAATCGAACTATAAGTAGAGTTGTCAAAGGTCTCCGCTGAGTCATCACTGGTCTCCGCTGAGTCATCACTGGTCTTCACTGAGTCGTCACTGGTCTTCGCTGAGTCGTCACTGGTCTCCGCTCCTAAACAAAGGCATCAGAAGACACTGGTACAGAAAGTTGTCTTCTGCTGTCGATAGAACTTTGCAGCGGCATTGACCCATCCCATGCGGAGCCATCGGGGTCTCCTCCTCGGCCCTGGTACTAGTGTCAGTGGTGGGACTGTGTGTGAGCTCTACTCGTCAAGAGGCTGGTTATTGTCTCACCGGTGAAGCCTTTGGGGCTTCAAAGCCTCCTTGAAAAGGAATGACTTAAAATTCAGAAACAGTTGAATATAATCATTACATACATGACAAACTGGTCTCTTGGTTATGAGCACTTTAATGAACATCTTGCATACGTGTAAGTTTGGTGGAAATCTGAACCCTCCAGCCCTAACCTTTCAACAGCTAAGATTACATGCAAGTTGTGGACAAGGCGTGTGCTCTGCAGCTCATGGACTGGATAAGGTATGACATTAGTGGGTTACATTTACCTGAGAGTTGGGCACTAGGCATAACTCTGGAACTTCTCCAAAGTGCTGCGGGTGATTATTAACAGTGAAGTCTCTGGAGATGCCCCTCAGGAGCCCTCACTAAAGATCTTGGGGCCTGATTTCCATCTTGGCAGGACCACGACAGAGTGGGCTTTTTTGGCAGTCTTCCCTCCCCCTGCCCTAGCGGTCCGCCCTCCCAATTCAGATGCCGGCTGGCAATGGGAGAGAAAACCGCTGCGGTCCCGCTGATTCTGTCAGGACTTCACTCCCCACCCCTATGGCGGGATGGGCTGCAGCAGGCGGTGGAGGGAATCCAGCCAGGATTTCCACCATCCAGATGAAGATGTGGGGTCTTTCGAAGGGAATTCCGGCATGAATCCCACCTACTTGCAGTTGGTATAATGGGCGAAAAAGGGGTACAGCCTGCGATTTCATACTCTTCTCTTTCCTCCAGGTCCCCGCTTGCCTACTGCACCTTGACCGCGACAGATCAGTACCCCGTTTTGATAGACCTGAAGGTAGGTGTTCATGGTGTGTACGTGTATACATTGCATGGTGTGTGTAGCTTGGTGGGGTCCAATGCAGAATGTACAAAGTCTGCTCACTACACATAACCTACATATACATATGTAGATCTACACAACATATATGTGTTTTACCTAAGTAAAAAAAGATTACTTACCTGTCTCCTCACCACCACGGTCGCTTCCTGTCAGTACTCCACCAACAGGACACCACCTGCTCAATGGGAACATCCCAATCTGCTGGGCGGGACACCGCAGTCGAGACGGAGACAGCACAGCACCAGCACAGAAATCCACTGCCCGGCAGTCTTTCGTGTATCGCATATACATCTAAATTATGGTGGGCAGAGTACTCAGTTCCGCCGCCATAGCGGGCTGGCGGTCAGACCGCCAAGCTCTCAGTCTGAATTAAGTGAACACAATGTTATTTTAAATTGGATTGAATTTGTATTAAAGGCCTGTGATCCCAATTCTTACAGGATGCAGTAAACTGCTATGGTCCCTTGCGGGTATCGAAACTAATGTGATGACATCTTGGAATCTACCTATCATGACACCTCAGAATCTACCAACAACATCTCGGAATCTACCAATCACTGTTAAGAAACTCCAGCTCTGGTGGGTCACTGGGGTACCAAGATAGCCAACCAGCAAGGTTTGATACCACAGATATGTGAACATTCTATAACTCTGGATGCACAGGTCACAGTCAAGAAGTACCAACAGCGTTGTTGTGAAAGGGATATTGGGCAGTGGGTCTGAAGATGTATATCTTAGGCTCTGAGGGTGTCTGGCCAAACCTTCTCTGCTTTTTTGGGGGGTCCGCTACCCCCAGCATTCTTTGACATCTTGATAACCAGCGTCTTGCTCCAGATATCTCCATGTGGATGCTTATAGCTGTGATTAGTGATGAAGGAAGAATGTGGCAGCTGGGGTTACTAGAAGTGAAACATGTATAGTATCCCCTCCAAGAACCAGATTCACAACATACTTCCACATGTTACAATGTAAACAATCCCCCATCGAGGTTGGGTTTCATACCTGTGCAGGTAGACGAGAACCTGTTCCCTCATCTTCAAGCTCCCTGAAGTTGGCTTTCTGCGTGCCTAGAAGCCTTGCTCCTCTTGCATAAGGTACTGCAATGGCCAGGACTCACCCGCCAGTACCCTCGCCTTCAGTGACTTGTTTTTAGAGGCAGTGTCCAGTGAGTGCCACAGCACTCTGGGCTGTGAGTGGATGTCAGTGCCTACCCGGCCGAGTACACCTAGCATATATCATGGTTTGGTGAGACGGCGCGTCTTCTAGGAGGAGGAAAGCAGTGCTCAGCTACTCGAGAGCCAGAGACACCCTTGATAAGAGTGACGGAGTGTCTCGGATTAAAGGTCTGAGTCAAGGGATAGCATTGGGGCAGCCAACAGATAAGGTTGGGTGACGAAGGCATCGCCTTCACCACCCCAGCCAGGCAGGTTGGCCAAATCCAGAGTTTGCTAATGGTCTGGTGGCCTCTTTCACCCTGAAGTGGCTCCTGCTTCCTTGCTTTGATGGATCTGTGGGTATGAAACAGACCCCAAAGCAGGGTTGCCTCTTGAGGAAAACGAATATCTGATGTGTGCTGGAAGTCTTCTTCTGGCGCACGGGGACCCTCTCTGGATGTTTTCTTGACGCGTCTCCAAGGTTGCAGTCATGAAGACAAAGCATGAGCGCACCAGTGGCATCAAAGGTGGTGTCCTAAAGAGGTTCCTAGCAGGGACCTGCAACGCCCTAGACACAGTGGCTCTTCCATTGCCATTTCCATATTATGTCTTTGTAATTGTTTTCAAGTGGCAGGCTGAAGACAGCTCAGTCGTCCAGAATACCACATACCTTAGACCTGTAATTGAGATGGTGGAACTGTGACACGGGTGGAGGGGGCATTTGCCAATTTTTGCAGGATGTCCCTTCACCCCCGCCACCGAAGGTGTTATGGTGTGTGCCGCTCTACAAATTGTGAACTCATTAAGGCACTCAATTCAAGACCAATAAGTGTAAAAACACTGTGATACACAAAAGATTGTTCCACAAATAAATAATGTTGGTTCCCCCATGCTCTGCCTCACTGCTGGGTCAGTACTCACTAGTTCCATCTCTGGGCCATGGACCATCACAGAGCTTGCTGTGCTAGTGACCATCCTGTTGAGTGAGAATCCGGAATACGAAAGTTGGAGCCTCATAATCACCACACAATCAAATTGTGTGATCCTGGCCAAACTGAAGGAATGCATTTGCCCAATACTCTTCAGTTGAGGGAGTCTAGTGACATGCAAGCGCGTGAGCTGAATTCTCATTTTTTAAATATTGGGATAAGATGACGACAGGTACTACAAGTGGAATCCCATGTCCCATAGAGATGAAGGGCGTGTGTCGGGTGCCCCTTTCCTTTCCTCAATCTCCCTCGCGGGGCAATCCTGATAAGTGTACATGAAACCTAGCAGCAAATATCATATTTGTGTTTAGAGTTAATGTAGGTCATGATAGCAGCTCCTACGGTCTCCAACAGAATTTATACTAGCCCCCCCCCCCCCAACAAAAATGTTTTTGTCTGCGGAGAGCGAGGAAGCGGGATGTAGAGGCATCAATATGGCGGGACTGTTGGCACCGACATGGGCCATTTCTCCATGATTTTGATTGAAATTTCGCTGTATGATGGATATTTTCCACATAAGATTTGAAAGCCCTGACGAAGGGAATCAGACCTCGAAACACGTGTTGGCTGCTGTGTGAAATTCAACAAAGATTGATTTCACTAAAGTATGGACCTAATTGTAATTAATTTGGTCATAAAGAAAAAGACTAAATACTATTGAAAAAGTGTGGATATTATTTAGATACTCATGCATTTCCAAGTAGATTGACAAAAAGTAAAAACTTGCCTCAGACTGTGAAGAGAGCATATTCACACGGTCAGACTGCGCATTATCATATATAGATATGCATATGTGAATTATCATATATAGATATGCATATGTGAGGCCAGCCTTGAACTCTCGCACCAGGCACTGGGAAGAACCAAGGATCATCTTGAAGCTCACCACATGCCTACCATGAATATATGATGTTACAACGCATGCAATTACAACGCATGCTTTTACAACGCAGTCTTTACATCGCAACTACAACGCATTATAACGCATTTTTAAAAAACTACCATTACAACGCATTCCATTACAACGTATACCATTACAACGCTTACCATTACAATGCATAATACTTTTAGGGCAACAGTAGGGTAATTGTTGGATAGTGTAGGGGTAATAATTACTATTCCAACTCCAGTGAGTACAACAGTAGGGTAAGTGTTGGATAGTGTAGGGGTAACATTTACTAAGTGTTGGATAGTGTAGGGGTATACATTACTATTCCCATGTACCCCAAAACCCTTACCCACCCAAAAACAAAATAAATCTCAATTAATTACTTTATATAATGCATTGTAATGGCATGTGTTGTAATGGTATGCGTTGTAATGGCATGTGTAGTAGTGACACGCGTTGTAATGACATGCATTGTAATGGCATGCGATGTAAAGGCAGTTGCATTGTAACAGTCGTGTTGTAAACGTAGGTCGCTGTAATGACTGCGTTGTAATGGATGTTTCCCACCTACCATGGACCCTCATCTAATCTGTTAACACCCTGTTCAAGAGACAGAAGCATGGGGCCGATCCAAGCGGAACTGGGGCTGGCGCTAAAACTCTCGGCAGAGACCAGGGCCCCTGACGCTCCTGGACCCCGGCACCACTGCACCTTCTGCACTTACCATACCTAAGAATCAGACTCGCTGAACACCCGTCTCAGGGCTCAACTGTTTCTGGTTTGGGAAACTGCTAAAAATAATATGTGCACCAATCATGACGTGGGAAGCGACTTAATGCGTCTTGGACCAACCAACGACATGTGGCGCTGTGTAAAACTTGGAAGTAACTTCATAGAATATAAATGATCCTTTGTAACATCTTCGTGACGTGTGTGTATGAATCACAACCGACTCAGAACGTGCGCGTGAACCCACAGTGATGCGTGCTTGCACACGCGCCAATAAGGTCCATGGTTAGTGACTTTTATTCTCCTTCTAAAAGGAAGAGACACGTTGAGAGAAGATGGAGGGAAACAGAGTTTAGTCAGGGCTGCTGTGCTTGAAGCACACTGCAAATTTTAATGAGAAGGTTTCCAAAAGATCCTGTTGCCCCAGTGCCGAGAGGGTGTGCATCTTTCAAAAGTGTATCTGCATACGCAGCACGTGGTAATCGCCAGAACTTCAGAGAAGCGCCTAAAATAACGCGGCCAGAATTAAGCACCAACCTTCAGTACTGCTGCAGAGCTGGCTGGTGTTAAGGATGGTACGTTGGCTCTGCTAGTACCTTCTAAGTGGCAGTGTGGCATAGTGGGACTTTGGGAACTCTGTATCAAGTCGACTTATCATTTTATAACATCAACACGACATTTTGAGACAGTAGCATGAGTCGTATCACAGTTTATGTCCTTTATCAACAGATTGAGACGGTAGCATGTGTCCAATCGTGGTTTGTCTCTCTTACCTTCAGAGTGAGACAATAGCATGTGCCCTATTACAGTTTATCTCTCTTTGACCTACAGATTAAGACGGTAGCATGTGTCCTACCGCGGTTTATCGCCGTTGTAGACAGATTGAGACGGTAGCATGTGTCCTATCGTGGTTTGTCTCTCTTACCTTCAGAGTGAGACAATAGCATGTGCCCTATTACAGTTTATCTCTCTTTGACCTACAGATTAAGACGGTAGCATGTGTCCTACCGCGGTTTATCGCCGTTGTAGACAGATTGAGATGGTAGCATGTGTTCTATCGTAGTTTATCTCTCTGTGATCTATAGATTGAGACGATAGCCTGTGTCCTATCGTAGTTTATCTCTCTTTGACCTACAGATTGAGACGGAAGCCTGTGTCCTTTCATAGTTTATCTCTCTTTGATCCAGAGATTGAGATGGTAGCCTGTGTCCTATCGCAGTTTATTAAACTTTGACCTACAGATTGAGACAGTAGCATGTGTCCTATCGCAGTTTATCGCCGTTGTAGACAGATTGAGACGGTAGCATGTGTCCTATCACAGTTTATCTCTACTGTGACCTACAGATTGAGTCAGTGGCATGTATCCTATCACAGTTTATCTCTCTGTGACCTGCAGATTTAGACGGTAGCATGTATCCTATCATACTTTATCTCTCTGTGATCTACAGATTGAGACGGAATCCTGTGTCCTATCACAGTTTATCTAACTTTGACCTACAGACTAAGATGGTGGCATGTGTCCTATCACAGTTTATCTCTCTGTGATCTATAGATTGAGATGTTAGCATGTGTCCTATCGTAGTTTATCTCTCTGTGATCTACCGATTGAGACGGCAGCATGTGTCCTATCGTAGTTTAGCTCTCTTTGGTCTAAAGATTGAGACAGTAGCATGTGTCCTATCATAGTTTATCTCTCTTTGGTCTACAGATTGAGATGGCAGCATGTGTCCTATCACAGTTTATCTCTCTGTGATCGATTGATTGAGACACTAGCATGTGTCCTATCACAGTTTATGTCTCTTCGATCTACAGGTTGAAATGGTAGCATGTGTTCAATCACAGTTTATGTCTCTTCAATCTACAGATTGAGACGGTAGCATGTGTCCTATCGTAGTTCATCTCTCTTACTACAGATTGAGACAGTAGCATGTGTCCTATCACAGTTTATCTCTCTGTAAACAACAAAATGAGACCTTAGCCTGTGTCCTATCATATCTCTATATGATCATCAGATTGTGATGGTAGCATGTGTCCTTTCATAGTTTATCTCTGTGAGCTACAGATTGAGATGGCAGCATGTGTCCTATTGTACTGTATCTTGCTGTGATGTACAGATTGAGGCGGTAGCATGTATCCTATCGCAGTTCATCTCCTTTATCAAAAGATTGAGACAGTGCACGCGTCCTTTCACAGTATCTCTCTCTGTGATCTACAGATTGAGATATTAGCATGTGTCCTATCGCAGTTCATCTCCTTTATCAAAAGATTGAAACAGTGCACGCGTCCTTTCACAGTATCTCTCTCTGTGATCTACAGATTGAGATATTAGCATGTGTCCTATCACAGTTTGGGTGTCTGTGATCTACAGCTTTAGATGGTAGCATGGCTCCTATCCAGTTTATCTCTCTGTGATCTGTAGGTTGATATTGTAGCACGCATCCTGTCGCAGTTTTTCTCTCTGTGATCTATAGATTGAGATGGTAGCACGTGTCCAATCGTAGTTTATCTCTCTGTGATCTGTAGATTGAGACGGAGCCTGTGTTCAATCACAGTTTATGTCTCTTCAATCTACAGGTTGAGATGGTAGAGTGTGTCCCATCACAGTTTATGTGTCTTCGATCTGCAGGATGAGATGGTAGCATGTGTCCTATCACAGTTTATGTCTCTTCGATCTACAGGTTGAGACGGTAGCATGTGTCCTATCGTAGTTTATCTTTCTGTGATCTGTAGATTGAGACTGTAGCATGTGTCCTATCACAGTTTATGTCTCTGTGATCTGTAGATTGAGACGGAGCCTGTGTCCTATCACAGTTTATGTCTCTTCGATCTACAGGTTGAGATGGTAGCATGTGTCCTATCACAGTTCATCTCCTTTATCGACAGATTGAGACGGTAGCACGTGTCCTTTCATAGTTTATCTCTCCATGATCTACAGATTGATATGGTAGCGTGAGTCATTTCACAGTTTATATGCTTTATCGCCTGATATTCCCATGTTAAAATGGCCGGGTGATACATGTCTGACAGAAATCCGCATTCCAGGCTTACGCCATAGGGAGCTATGGCATCACGCACTGCGATTTACACTTTCATGCCTTGTTGAAGGATGTTTTTGTGTGATGCTACATGCCCAGTCCTGTGTACTGTTATGGTTCAATGCACCCTAGTGACGCCGAAGCACTGCTACACAAAAACATAACAACCTGACTTGAGCTCAGACATATGGAAGATCTCAAACAACACGTAAAATAAGTCACAGTCTCACTTGTGACCTCAGAATGGCTGGTTCTCTTTAATTTTGACCCATTTCCTCGAGGCGGCCACAAGCCCTCCTTACCTGGGATGTATTCGACAGACACATCGACTTCGACCCGCACACAGGCATGACACTTCTGCTTATCTGGAGGGCAGTACAGGACGGTCTCAGATCTCAGGTTTGATGGCACCACTCTGTGGCCATGGGTTGTGGACCTTTCCTCTGGCATGCAGAAGCCTCCAGGGACTGAAAGAACATCAGAAGAGGGGTTACCAGGATTTCAATTAACACAGAACATTGTAAGCAAGGAAAGATGTCATCAACATCTCCTGGACTGACACCGCAGCATACAAGTCAGGGTGGGCAGTGACTCAGCCAACATTAACAGACACTCCAGTATTCCTTGGTAGAGAACCAGCGACCCCAGCGCAATCAATCAAGTATTTATAAAGCGCGGCGTATCACCCGTGATGGTCTCAAGGCGCTGGGCGTGCCAACTGCCTCATGGTGATTTGTTCATTCGAACAGCCAGGTGTTGAGTTCTCTCCTGTCTCCTTCGGCCACGTGGGGCAGAGGAAGTAATTGCCTCACAAAGAAAAAAGGGTTAAGGGTGTGCCAAATCTTTTTTTCATGACTCAAAATGTTAGCCAAATTCCAATTGTTGTCCTTGATTTTATACTATCTATCCCTGTTCACCTTTGCCGATGCAATGCTTTTTTCAGCATTACAGGATAATTTTCAGCAGGTAGACATTTTATTTGCACTCTAATGGAACTAGCCAGGCTGGAAAATGTATACAGAACATTTTTGTGCAAGTTTACAATTTAAGGATGTTTGGCACACTGGTATGGATAAGGGAAAGAAAACCATCTTTGTTCTGTGACATATATCGTATGAAGAACCATGTTAGTGTTAATAGGGATATAGGTCACATGGTTCCCTGACTCAACATCGATGTGAAATATCGATGTAAAAAATATCAATTAAAAAATATAGACTACAAAAATATCCACTCCTATACTTTAACAGGTAAGTACAAAAATATAGACTAAAAAATATTGATGCAAAGAATACAGATGAATAAAATATCGACTTTTATCTATATTAAATATATTAAATATGAAATTTAATTTTAACAAAATAAAATACATTTAGGGGTCGATTCCGATCCTGTATTTTTTTTTCCCGTACGTCTCGCATCCGTATTCACGTCCGACCCGTGAAGTACAATCCGTACGGGGAAAAGTACATACGGATCGGCCAGATCCGTACGAATCGTAGCGGGAAAATTAGTACGAGACGGACCCGGACCCTTCTCCGTACAAATCGTAAAAATGAAGTCCGACCGTACTAGTACGATCCGGACCGGCGTTACAATCTACGATTCGTACGGAAAACGTCCCGTACACGGGGAATGACTTTGCCCGCTATGAAGCGAAGTTTGTACGCACCGTACCCCCAGCGCGAATGTATGGTGCGTACCCCCAGCACATAGGTATGCACCGTACCCCCAGCACGAATGTACGGTGCGTACCCCCAGCGCATAGGTACGCACCGTACCCCCAGCGCATATGTACGGTGCGTACACCCAGCACGTATGTATGCACCGTACCCCCATAGCGAATGTACGGTGCATACCCCCAACATCGCGTATGTACGGTGAATGATGCGGGTACGCAATGTTGTGGGTACGCACCGTACATTTGCTATGGGGTACGGTGCATACATACGCACTGGGGGTATGCACAATACCCATGCATTCATGCGTGGGTACGGTCCGTAGCTGAGGACTCATGGGGCTGTAGGGGTACGCACCGTACCCACGCATTCATGCGTGGGTACGGTCCGTACCTGAGGACTCATGGGGCCGTAGGGGAACGCACCGTACCCACGCATTCATGAGTGGGTACAGTCCGTACCTGAGGACTCATGGGGCCGTAGGGGTACGCACCGTACCCACACATTCATGCGTGGGTACGGTCCGTACCGCTGTTGTCATGGCGCCGTAGGGGTACGTGTGGTACGCACCGTACCCACGCATGTTGTTCTCACCTTCTGCGGTGTGAGCGTCGGGTGCGGTGCACCAGGTCGTAGGCCAAGAGGACCGGGATGACACGTGCGATGGGGTTCATGGCTGTACGTCACGTACTGGGGCTCCGTGGCATTGCCGTTCATGTCGGACTATGCTTTCCAGCTGTGTTTGGCTCCCGTAAACAAAGAGCCGTACGGAGTGACGTCGGTACGAATCGTACTTGCTGGGCCGGAAAACGCTGGTGAAATACGTCCGGACGTCGCGTACAAGCATTTCCGTCTCGGAATCGTGGGTATTTTTTTGCTGTACGGTCTTTTGTACAATTCGTACAGAAAAAGGCTTTCTGTACGAATCGTACTTCCTAGGTTGTGAAATGAGTTTACCTGGTACGAGTCGTACGGAGAAAACGCTCCGTACGACTATTCGTGGGGCCTTTTTACAGGATCGGAATCAACCCCCTAATATACATTTTAATAAAATGTAACAAATAAACTTAATAAAAAAGATAAACACACAAACATAATTATATATATATATATATATATATATATATATATATATATATATATATATATATATATATATATTTTTTTTTTTTTTTCACTTTAAAACAATTAATAAACTATTTGGAATTTATGTGAAACGTTTAAAATTATATAAAAAATAAATACATATATCAATGATGTAAAATATTAAAAAACTAAAATCTATAATAAATTAAAACATTAAACTATAAGAAAATATTTAAACTTACATTTCTCAATACAGTCAGTGCAACAATAGGGAAAGTGTTGGACAGTAGAGGAATTAAATTTACTATTCCAACTCCATTCAGTGCAACAATAGGGAAAGTGTTGAATAGGGGAGTAATTAAATTTACTATTCCAACTCCAGTGAGTTCAACAGTAGGGAAAGTGTTAAATAGGGGAGTAATTAAATTTACTATTCCCACTCCAGTGAGTGCAACAGTAGGGAAAGTGTTGGATTGCGGAGGGGTAAAAATTACTATTCCCACTCCAGAGAGTTCAACAGTAGGGAAAGTTTTGGATAGCAGAGAGGCAAAAAATACTATTCACACTCCAACAGTAATAAATTTTACATATATATAAAAATTATAAAACAATTATAAAATAAATAAATAAATAAATATGTTAAATATATAAAAAAGAAATATAATAGAATATTAATTACATATAACAAATACCTATAAATATTATATCAAATAAAATAATTAATAAATGTAAAACAAATAATTCTTTAAACAAGAAAATATTAACAAACCAAAACATCAATTAATACATGAATGTATGGCTTTTATTTCCTACCCTATAACACCACACCAATAACAACACTCTTTAACATAAAAAAAATACTTCCATAATTAACATAATTAACAATCAATTAGAAAATATTATTAATACAAAACACGAATAGACATTAATTAATTACACACACTTTAAAACTATAATGTCCGCAACACACACTTAAATTAAACTATAAAATAATAAAACACAATTAAAACTTATTTTTAAATGAAAAACTAATACTATTAACAACTAATAATAAAGTAATTAAAATGTATTTAATACCCACCCTTTACCCCTTTAAAAGTAAAAAGAGCACACACAAAAATAAACATTTACCAAAAATAATTGTCAAATAAATAACATTAACAACTATATTAATTAATGAAACACAAATTACTTTCCACCCTTTACCCCTATTACCACAACACACACCTCAAATGAATTACACAATTGCCATAATATTTAACCAATTGAATTAATATCAATTAACAAATAAATATTAATGAAACATAAATAAATTACTTAACACCCTTTAACCCTATAAACCCCACAACACACCTTAAATTAATTACACAAATACCATAATTAATTACAAATTAATTAATTATAATTAATTAGCAACCAATTATTAATTCATCAATTAAAAATAAATTACTTCCCACCCTTAACACCTATAAACTTCAGAACACACATCTAAAATTGATTACACAATCACCATAATTAATGACCAATTAATTAAGTATTATTAATTTACAAACAGTTATTAATGAGTTAATAACAAATTCCTTTACACATTTAACACTATAACATCTCAATTAAATAAATATTAATGAATAAAAAATAATCAATTAATTTAATATGATTAAATTACTTCCCACCCTATTCCCCTATAAACCCACAACCCGCTACGGAACTAAAAACACAAAATTCAAATAAGTTTTTTTAATAATTACTAAAAATGTAATACATATCTTAAAAATACAAACAATTCTTATACAAAAAAAATGCATCACATAGATTTAAAATAAATACTAAAATACATAACATTAATTGAAAAATCGATATTTTTAACAACTATATTTTTGCAAACGATATTAAACAATTCGATATTTTGAAAATCGACATTACTTACCTTAAGTCGATATTCTTGACCACGATATTCTTGCTATCAATATTTCTGAACCACGACATTGATGACTCGATATTTGTGCAACTCGATATTTGAAACTCAATATTATGTCTGCACACCCAGTCACATCAATTTCAGCAAAAGCCATCTTCACACGTAAGCGGTAAAGCAAAAAAAGTCATAATTTTCAAAAAGTTGCAAGGTGTTCAATAAAACTTTGTAGTGGTTGCAAAATTAACTGTGACTTGGCACACTCCTAAAGGGGATGGAAAGTAAGACATAGGTGCCGATTCCGATCCGTTAAAAAAATTACCGTACGACTCGCATCCGTATTTTTTTACGTACGAATCGTACAAGTCCCGTACAAACGGCGAAGTACGATTCGTACGTGAAAAATACATACGAATCGCTTCGGGAAAAGTCTACGAGACGTCCCCGGACAGTTTTACATACAAATCGTAAAACTGAAGTCCGAGCGCGCAAGTACAATCCGTACCGCCCGTCCGAACACACAAGCGCATGGAAAAGGCCTCGTACGGAGCGAACTTTGTACGACCCCTACCCCGAGTACACTTGTGCCCGGGGTACGAGTCGTACGGCCCCCCCAGGCTCCCACCCCTCCCGCGTACGTCCGCACCATACCCCCCAACCCCAGTATGTACGGACCGTACCCCCCACCCCCCGCATGTATGGACCGTACCCCCCACCCGCGTATGTCCGCACCGTACCCCAGGCGTACCCCAATCCTCGCGTATGTACGGTCCGATTGGGGTACGGTGCGGACGTACGCACCGTACATATGCACTGTTGGCCTATGTATGGTGCGTATCCCAACAGCGCGTATGTATGCACCGTACATATGCAATGTTGGGGTACGCACCGTACATGATGACACATACGATGTAGGTGATGTCGTGTACGTCGCGTACCGGGCCCCCTTTTCGTCGTGCATCGCAGCGTACTTAGCTTTTCCAGCACTTTTTGGCTCCCGTAAAAATATAGCCGTGTGGAGTGCTGTAGGTACGAATCGTACTTGCTGGTCCGTAAAACGCTGCCTGACTCCGTGCAGATGTTGCGGACGCGCTGTCCAGGATCAGATTTGTATGTATTTTTTAGCTTACGGTGTTTTTTACGATTCGTACAGAAATGGTATTTCTGTACGAATTGTACTTGCTGGTTTGTAAGGTGAAATTCCCGGGTACGAGTCGTACGGAGAAAACGCTCCGTATGACCATTCGTACCCGGGTTTTATAGGATCGGAATCGGCACCATAGTAGGCAGAGAATACCTAACCGCGTAGGTGAACGTGACACTAACGTTTGGGTTACTTGCCTCCACTGCCTTTTGTGAAGGTGCCTGAAGAACAAAAAAGAGGCAATGGATGAGCTGAAGAAAAAGAAGGAAAAAACATGAACGTCTATTGAAAGAAAATACCCTACACTGAAGTACCAAGGAAAAGAAGGCGGAGGAGACTGGCAAAAGGGAGAGAGAAAAGGGTGATGAAAGTAAAGGATCAGAGTGATAATGGAAGAAAGCAAGAAGTGATGAACCACTTGTGGAACTGCCAATGAGGATTCAGGCAACAGCACAGAGACAGCCACCAAATGAGTAGATGGAGATGAACTTTATTTCAAAGACTGTGGCAACCATTGTCCCTTGAATCTTCTCAACCTCTCAGCATCTTTCAACACCACCTACCACCAAGCTATGCTCAAGAAAAAGGTCTTTAAAAGATATAAATGATGATTGTATAAGCCATTCCTGGTGTACCATACTTCGCTCATCCAGATGGTCACATCTAGATTGGAACTCATCCTCATGAGTTAAGACATACCCTAAGAATCATTCCTCTCTCCAGTAACATTTTGTCTCTACAAAGAGTCCCTTAGAGCCATTCTGGCCAGCAATGACATGAATATACATTAATTCAATCAGATGGCACACAACCGTCATCTCCACAAGTAATTGACCAGTTAAACAACTGCATCACACCCATCCAAGCCATGGTGATGGAGCAGAGATACTTGTATCTCAACTGCTTAGTAAAGTCATCAAACAGGACTCTCCACTGGTCGTATGGACCTTTGATCATCGACTTGAAGCCGAAGAAAGGAGCTATTATCAGCAATACATTTCAACTGCAGCGAAACCCACGTGGCTCCTCAGAAACGACTGAGAGGTTGGTCTCCCAACCATGAGGGATTTATTAGAAAATTAGTCAGTTACAGTTCAATCAATTAGCAACGACTCAGTACATCTATTGTAAGAACATACACATTAAAATGATTATGTAATCAAAATTTGTATATTATGAGGAAGAAGATGCAAAATATAACCATGCGGAGCAAGCAAAATATAAGGTAGGAAGGTTCCATTAAAAAGCCTTGCTATTCTAAATACTGCATCCAAAGTGTTCATCAAGGGATTTCTGAAGAAGAAGGTGTCAGCAACAGTTGAGCCAAGCTAAGGTTTAGGGGAAAAAGTACAAGCGCTCAAGCACGAATCTTCACACTCTGAGCAGGAGAATCAGCGAGAAAGACTTTTCTCAGAGAAGTCAGGACAGCATCTGCTAAACTAGTTGATGGAACACTTAGGTGCCGATTACGATCCGGTAAAAACCGGGTACGAACCGTCGGTCGGAGCGTATTCTCCGTCCGACTCGTACCCGGTCGTAAAACATTACAAACATGGAATTACGATTCGCACGGAAACACCATTTCCGTACGAATCGTAAAAAACACCGACCGACGAAAATATGCATACGAATGTGATCCGGGAATGCTGCGACGTGACGTCGGGACGCTTCCAGGCAGCGTTTCACGACCCAGGAATTACGATTCGAACCGACAGCAGTCCGGACGGCAATATTTTTACGGCACCCAAAAAGTGTCGGAAATGCGAAGTACGGTGCGAAACGACCAGAGTAGGTGGCCCGGTAAGCGCCGTACCCCCCCCAGCCCCCGCATGTACGCGCCGTACCCCCCCAGCCCCTGCATGTACGCGCCGTACCCCCCCAGCCCCCGCATGTACGCGCCGTACCCCCCCCAGCCCCCGCATGTACGCGCCGTACCCCCCCAGCCTCCGCATGTACGCGCCGTACCCCACCCAGCCCCCGCATGTACGCGCCGTACCCCCCCTAGCCCCCGCATGTACGCGCCGTACCCCCGTGTATGTACACCCGAGTACGTGTCGAAACCCCCGTGTATGTACACCCGAGTACGTGTCGAACCCCCGTGTATGTACACCCGAGTACGTGTCGAACCCCCCCGTGTATGTACACCCGAGTACGTGTCGAACCCCCCGTGTATGTACACCAGAGTACGTGTCGAAACCCCCGTGTATGTACACCCGAGTACGTGTCGAACCCCCGTGTATGTACACCCGAGTACGTGTCGAACCCCCCCGTGTATGTACACCCGAGTACGTGTCGAACCCCCCGTGTATGTACACCCGAGTACGTGTCGAACCCCCCGTGTATGTACACCCGAGTACGTGTCGAACCCCCCCGTGTACGTACACCCGAGTACGTGTCGAACCCCCCGTGTATGTACACCCGAGTACGTGTCGAACCCCCCCAGTGTACGTACACCCGAGTACGTGTCGAACCCCCCCGTGTATGTACACCCGTGTACGTTCGAGTCGTACCCCCACCCGTGTATGTACGGTGCGTACCCCCAGCGCGCGCGTACATGCGGGGGCTGGGGGGGTATGGCGCGTACATGCGGGGGCTGGGGGGGGGTACGGCGCGTACCGGGCACCTGTTTGGACGTCTCCATGGTTGCTATTGGAGTTCGGTGCGGACGGTCTTTTAACCATACGGTTGTACTATCGGACGCCCGGGACGGATCGTGATTCCCCGGTCGGACTTCGCTTTTCACGTTTGTACGGTAACTCGTCCGAGGGCGTGTCGGACACTTTTTCCGACCCGAGGACGTGTGGGGAATTATTCCCAATGCGACTCGTATGGGCTTTTTACCGTGCGAATCGTGATTGCCAGTTTGTACGGCACTTGTACGATTCGTACGGTAAAAAGACCGGATACGAGTCGTACGGGAATTTTTTTTACCGGATCGTAATTGGCACCATAATACGTGAAAGATAGTTTTGGAAGCCTCTTCGGATCAGTTTCCACCAAACAGACCAATCAGGAGGTAGAATCCCCAGTTTCCAAGCACGGGACAAAGAAACACAGATCTGCAATGAGTTAAAGTTAGCAACAACCTAGTCTGCATGGTACATAAGGATCCCTCCCATCACTACAGTCTCGGTGTCCCCAACCAAGTTCAATTACTTTTTAACTATCTAACAGTTCCAGTACAATCCCAATAAGCGTATTCTAGTCAACGAGAAGCCTAATAAAACACCTTCAGAGGGGAAAAGAACATGAAACCTCCAGCGCATGCCGTAAATGCACAACTCGTGTAACTCGGGCGTGGTTACAAGTTAGGCCAAATTTACATCAACATGGCTTCCAAGCAAGTACAGTTAGCATGAGTAAATGCGTTGATTACATTTCAACTCTATATGGGTGACTCTTACTAGATGTGAATACAGTCACCTACAACATTTGATCAATAGAAATGCACATAGATGAACATGTTAGAAAGACAGTGAGTATAATTTGCATATCAACACATGGAGCACTAAATTACACTGTGGCAATGTTTAATGCTTTATCAAACTCAAACCTACAAAAACAAGAAGTTCCTTATTGCATGTAAGCCAAATAACAATAAATTAAAGACTAGCTCTTATGAATGACTCAAAGGAATTTGGAACCCATTTGACCAACTGTACAAAGTTACGTGTCTTTAACATTGACACCTGCCTGGATTACGCTGCCCTCCAACGATGAAAACAGCGTGGCGCCCACTGAAGTGGCTTCAGAAGGTAACGTCCAGCCTTCCAGAAAGGACGACAATTATAGCACACACGTTGATCCTTTGGTGAACCCTACTGGAAGTACCATCCTGCTGACAGGAATGCTGGAATCCCATCACAGATCTCCAACGGATCCCCTCTCCACCTGCATTTCCTTCAGATGAGCAGCATCCGTCACAAAACCATATATACAGCCACTAAGATCAGAATCTCTGGCATTACCCTACCACCTGAAATCAGGCTGATCCCCTCAACTGCATCTTTCAAAAAAGAAGTTAAATACTACTTATGAACAAATGTCTGCTCTAGATCCCACAATCGGACTCATGTGCTACACCCATGACGATTACTAATCTGTTGGTCTATGTTTATTGTCTCTTCGACTTGTTCTAGGGATGTTACTTCCATCAATGTATTTGTGAACTTACAAGGTCTGTACCTCTCTTGATTATGTTTTTGTTTTCTTACTTCCGAATATTTGTAAAGCACTCTGATACCCTCACACGTTATGTTCGTGCTACATAAAACATTTGTAAACAAAATAAAAATACCTGCTGCTCCCAGAGCAGCAACATCATGCGTCTGGAAACCAGGAGATGTGAGAAGGAGAAAAACAGACTGCAAGAGTTCTCCTGGAATGTCCCAAAAATACAGAACAAGATCTCAGTCCAGACCTAACAAACCACTGCCACTACAAGCACATAAAGACACTTTTCTTCACACACTATCTTACTGCAAGATAACATCTTAACTTCCAACTTTCCCACTTCCAAGCCCTCTAAAATCCTAGACTCACTTGCAGCCCAATCTTTTTATGGGCTCCATCTAATAACCCCCTCTTCTTTTTTGTACAGCGCTCCACTGCCTTGTAGCTAGGGTCATGCTCTACATATCCAGAATAAATAATCACACCAAAAGGAAGAAAAATGCAACAGGAATGAAGGGAGAGAGGAATGGTGAAGGGAAATCAGATATCTTGGGAGGGTGGAGAAGGTATAGAAGGATAGGAGGGGTGGAGGAAATGGCTGCATGGGAAGAAACACACTGAAGGGAATGAGGGAGCAGGAACTGTAGGGTGGGAAGGGGTGAAGAAGAGCAAGAATGTAGGGTGGAAGCAATAGAGAGAAACTGGAAGAGGCGCATAAAGAAGAGTGGGAAAAAGGGATGAAAAGGAGCGATGAAGGAAAGAGGAAAGGAGTAAAGGTAAGGAGGAAGGAATAGAGAGGAACCAGAAGAGGAGTAGAAAGAAGAGTGGGAAAAGGGATGAAAGGGAGCGACGAAGGAAAGAAGAAAGGAGTAAAGGTAGGGCAGAAGGAATCGAGAGGAGCTGGAGGAAAAGCAGAAAGAAGAGTGGGAATTAGAGTGGATGGAATAGAGAGGGACTGGAACAGGAGTATAAAGAAGAGTGTAAAAAGGGATAAAAGGGAGCGATGATGGAAAGGAGTAAAGGTAGAGCGGAAGAAATAGAGGGGACCTGGAAGAGGCGTACAAAGAAAAGGGGGAAAAAGGGATGAGAGGGAGCAACGAAGGAAAGAAGAAAGGAGTAAAGGTAAGGCAGAAGGAATAGAGAGGAACTGGAAGTGAAGTAGAAAGAAGAGTGTAAAAAGGGATAAAAGGGTGCTACGACGGAAACAAGAAAGGAGTAAAGGTAGAGCGGAAGAAATAGAGGGGAAATGGAAGAGGAGTAGAAAGAAAAGTGGGAAAAAGGGATGAGAGGGAGCGAAGAAGCAAAGAAGAAAGGAGTCAAGTAGGAAGGAAAGGGGAGGAGGAGAGTGGGAAAAAGTAATGAAAGGGGCGACAAAGGAAAGAAATAAGGAATAAAGGTAGGGTGGAAGGAATAGAGAGTAACCGGAAGAGGAGTAGAAAGAAGATTGGGAAAAAGGCATGAAAGGGGCGACAAAGGAAAGAAGAAAGGAGTAAAGGTGGGGTGGGGGGAAGGTGGGGGCACAGAAATAATGAAGAAGGAAGGAAGGAATGGGACAGGCTATCGAGGAGAGGCACTGAGACGGGGAAGAAGCATGGACGGATGGAAGAGTGGAGGGGAGAGGAGAGATGGAGAGAAAGCATGAATGAGGATTATAGGTGAGAGAGGGGAGGAAGCAATGTATCAAGGAAGAGACAGAGAAGGAAGGAACGAGAGAGTGTACTCTGGCAGGAGAGAAAGACAGGAGGAGGAGAGAGAAAAGCAGGAACAAAGGAAGGATAGAAGAAACATGCGAAAAGATGAAGAAAGGAAGAATGCCCAAGAGAACACGTCAGAGCAAGAGGTAATGTGAATACTTTAGCAGCATTAAAGGTCTTCAGGCCATGTATACTTACAACATTTCTTACACAAAAGGCCCTGCAGAGGAGAGAAACAGAGGAAAAGGCGAGTTAATATTCATTCTCTGCACACATGCGAGGTCAGAGTGAGCAGCATCATTCCTGCAGCACTAGAAGAATTCTGCAGCTGAACATCAAGATGAAAAGGTTTGCTCTGAAAATAGGGAAATGTCGAACCTGCAGGAAACGTGCAACAGCAATATATGCAAAACACCCCGAAAAGGATCCTGGGAATGGGGGCCTCACTGAGAGAGACCGCAGGCAGCATGGTGTAAACTTCAGAAGCACCTCTCTTTACAGCCCACCTGGGATCGTGCACAACACCTATGCTGCCTGTTTCACAAAGAGATGCACTCCTGTGGGCGGGGCCAGAAGCCAGGATTGGTCTATTTTAAACATTCGAAACATCAGCTCTTGCAGACCACATCCAGACCTGAAACCGACACTAGAGGTCACCTTAGGACTCCATGATTTTATGAAGGGGCCTCGTTCCTCGAATCTCTGCCCTGACTTGCAATATCCTCATCGAACAAGGTAGGGGGTACTTTATCTCATATAGTAATGCTGCCTACTGCATCCAAGTCACGTCACGTGGCCCTTACACGGCCCACCACCCTCCTCTGATTCTAAGGGGCAGATTTACAAGCCCCTTGCGCCTCATTTACACCGCCGTTGCGTCACTTTAGTGACGCGACGGCGGCGCTAATCCTGCGGCATGGTGCGGGGTACTTACAATGTGACGCATCTGGGAGATGCGTCACGTTGTAAAGCCCTGCGCCACATGTAGGCGTTCCTGCGCAGGGGGGGGCGTTCCAGCGCAGGAACACCTCCTAAAAGTGGCTGAGTGAAATCTACAAGATTTCACTCAGTCACTTTTAGGCCCATGCTGCGTCAAAACCCTGCACCTGCCTGAAGCACGCTTAAGGATTGACGCAGCATTAACAAGATAGGGCCCCCCAGAGCATTGCTGGAGCTGCGTCGCGCTTGCGAGCCAACTCCAGCAATGCGCCACTTTTACGGCACAGATGCGTCACGCATCTGTGCCGTTTTGCCCCATGGTATGCCGCATTGTAAATGCGGTGCATCCATGGTGGCAGAGCTGTGGCGCACAATAACTGGCGCATCCCTGCTGATATGCAGGGATGCGCCAGTTATTGTAAATATGCCCCACTGTGTTTATCTCTTTGGTAAATGTCTCTGACGCAGCCCAAGGGTCTCTCCGCTGGTGTGTCCTTGTTTAGATAACTCTGTAACTTCTCAAGGGAAAGACGGAAGTGGGCGGTTCTTTCTCCGTGGACACACTCAGGACGTGTGGGAACTTTGTTTCCATCGACCTCTTACAATGTACTGCCTGACTATTTTAAAATCAAAATTGGTTTATTCCCAAATATTTACTGTAATAGTAGCATGCTGGGATACAAAGCAATGTCCTAATAAAGAAAGTTATAAATACATACCTAAGTACTGCTTTTATTGAAAAAATAAACATAAATACATGAAATATAAAAAGAGGCCCCTTGGACCTGGTGGCGGGGAGGATGTTCATAGACTCGCCCTGACCAATGGGGATTCAAGGGGGTCACATCTCGGTCGGTGCTGTAGGATGTAACGTTGGACTGGCGAGACCCTGAGTCCAAGGCAGGCTGGGAACCAGACGCCACCCTGGCAAGAATGTCCAAGACACCCCCACCCTTTCCACTCTCTTCTATCCCATCGCATTCTCTCTTTCACTCACTCTCTTTCACTCCCCTCCCTCCCCCCCCCCCCCCCCCCCCCGATCTCATGCTCCTGCTGTGCCTACTGTCATAAGCCCTGAGGAGCTGGGGAGAATAACCGAGGCACTTGCAGACCTGGAGCTTCACCAGCCAGGGGCAGTGCCCGGTGGGACAGATGGCCAGTCTAGGCCTGCCAGCCTCTACCATTAACTCCAGTGGTGCCACAAAGGAGTCCCCAGCTGTGCCCACTGCCATAGCCCTGGAGAGCTGGAGAGAATGACCCAGGTGGCTTCCAGCTGTAGGGCTTCACCCGCCAGGGGCAGTGCCCGGTGGGACAAATGGCCAGTCTAGGCCTGCCTGCCTCTACCATTCACTCCAGTGGTACCACAAATGAGTCCCCTGCTGTGCCCACTGCCATAAGCCTTGAGGAGCTGCGGAGAATAACCGAGGCAATTGCAGCCCTGGAGCTTCACCAGCCAGGGGCAGTGCCCGGTGAGACAGATGGCCAGTCTAGGTCTGCCAGCCTCCACCATTCCCTACAGTGGTACCATAAAGGAGTCCCCAGCTGTGCCCACGGCCATAAGCCCTGGGGAGCTGGAGAGAATGACCCAGGCGCCTTCCAGCCGTGGGACTTCACCCACCGAGGGCAGTGCTCGTGGGACACACTTCCAGTCTAGGCCAGCCGCCACCCTTCATTCCAGTCTGGTCATAAAAGAGTCCCCAGCTGTGCCCGCTACCATAAGCCCTGGGGAGCTGGTGAGAATGACCAGGCCACTTCCAGCCGTTGGGCTTCAATGCCAGGGGCAGTGCCCCACGGGACACACTGCCTGCCTAGGCACGCCTCCCCTCCACCCTTCTCTCCAGTGGTACCACAAAGAAGTTCCCTGCTGTGCCCGCAGCCATAAGCCATGGGGAGCTGTACAGAATGACCCAGGTGGCTTCCAGCCGTGGGGCTGCAACGCCAGGGGCAGTGCCCGTTGGGACACACTGCCTGCCTTTACCCTTCACTCCAGTGGTACCACAAAGAAGTTTCCTGCTGTGCCCGCTGGCATAAGCCATGGGGAGCTGTAGAGAATGACCCAGGTGGCTTCCAGCCGTTGGGCTTCAACACCAGGGGCAGTGCCCATTGGGACACACTGCCTGCCTTTACCCTTCACTCCAGTGGTACCACAAAGAAGTTCTCTGCTGTGCCCGCTGGCATAACCATGGGGAGCTGTAGAGAATGACCCAGGTGGCTTCCAGCCGTTGGGCTTCAACGCCAGGGGCAGTGCCCGTTGGGACACACTGCCTGCCTCTACCCTTCACTCCAGTGGTACCACAAAGCTCTCATGTTCCTCAGGTCCATGCATGAGTAGTTCATCCAGTCCAGGGTTTCCTTTACATTCTGGGACTCGCAGACCTGTTTTCAAATTAGAGAAACAATTGCAAAGAAAAAACCTGGACTGGATGAGTTACTCCCATGGAACTGGAAACTTGCGAGCACTGCAGCTGGTCCTGTTGTGAAGACTCAGCCGTTTATCTTTCCCCAGTTTTCACTTATATTGGATGCCTGGGTCTGTACTACATCCAGCAGGGTGCACTGGTCCAGTCTGAGCTGCAGTGCACCTTTAACTGGCTGCGCGTGGTACAGACCGTGGCAAGGTTCAGCTTTACTGCCACCTCGCATCTACCCTGGGAAGAGCGCATTGAGTGACTGCACCCACCTGCAGGGGGTGTCTGGAATGCCCTGCCTTTTCCCCTGCAATATATGGTGTGGGTACAGAGGCAAAGCATCTCGTCATTACATGGTTTCAAGCCTACACAAATTAGGGGTCGCCCCCTGCGGTCTCATCCTCACAGTATCTGCCCCAGCGTCATCTGTGTTACAGAACAGCCCATGCCAGCATCCGCGACCCTTGGGGCACTTTTTGTAATACGGCCCTAAATGCACAATTTTACCTGTGTGCCCTGACTGAGTTCTCTCTTAGGCATAGATGGCTCAGTGAGTGAAACACTCAGTTGTGACATCCACCATGATATGCAGATCCTGGACAGGCTGATCCTGACCTTCATCTTTCCAAGGTTGAACTGAGTGAGTACATGGCAGAAGTGCATTAAGAAGCCCTATTTAAGGAAAATACATAATTATGGATTCATGATATTATATTTCCAGCTCTAGTTCTTACACACGAAGGTGGGGTCACTCCCTCTCTTAGGTGCTCTGACGTCATTAAATACAGTTTTTCATGTTCCTACAGGTTTGCTAAAAGAGGCGAAGAGATCTTACACCGGGTACCCCTGGAAGATGGATTCTTGTGCGGGTAGAAGAATAAATGTCCAGTATTTGTAAAGCCCAAACAATTACCCGAAGGTGTCAAGGCCCGGGGGTCCTCGGAAAGATTAAGCGAGCTGCTGCCCAGAGTCACATGGTGCTGGGCTGATCTGCCGCAGGTATCAGGGATCGAACCATGAGCCCCGGGTTCCGGCATCAGTTGCCCTGGCCACTGCGCCACACCTCTTCCAGCACTGGTCCTTAAAACCTGTTCTTCCTTGTCATGTACGAGTTACCTGTGAGTAAACAGCTACTAGCTCGGAGAGCGCCAGTCTGGATAGAACCGTGTCCAACCGGACTTTGTCAGCGTCCGCGCCCAAAATAGGAGAGTTTTCTGGCTGCTTTTCTGAGCAGGCCAATCTCTCATTTAAAGGGTCTTGAAAAGAGTGAAACTTCCAGGGTTTATGATTCTCTTATCAACTGAAGCAACCGGTCAACCTGCTGCACTATTTCCCATGGCAAAACAACAAGTAGCGCGATGCACACCCACTCTCGCCACTGCACACCCACTCTCGCTACTGCACACCCACTCTCGCTACTGCACACCCACTCTCGCTACTGCACATCTTCTCTCGCTACTGCACACCTACTTTCGCTACTGCACACCCGCTCTCGCTACTGCACACCCGCTCTCGCTACTGCACACCCGCTCTCGCTACTGCACACCCACTCTCGCTACTGCACACCCACTCTCGCTACTGCACACCCACTCTCGCTACTGCACACCCACTCTCGCTACTGCACACCCGCTCTCGCTACTGCACACCTACTCTCGCTACTGCACACCCGCTCTCGCTACTGCACACCCACTCTCGCTACTGCACACCCACTCTCGCTACTGCACACCCACTCTCGCTACTGCACACCTACTCTCGCTACTGCACACCCACTCTCGCTACTGCACACCCGCTCTCGCTACTGCACACCCACTCTCGCTACTGCACACCCACTCTCGCTACTGCACACCTACTCTCGCTACTGTACACCCACTCTCGCTACTGCACACCCGCTCTCGCTACTGCACACCCACTCTCGCTAATGCACACCTACTCTCGCTACTGCACACCCGCTCTCGCTACTGCACACCCGCTCTCGCTACTGCACACCCACTCTCGCTACTGCACACCCACTCTCGCTACTGCACACCCACTCTCGCTACTGCACACCTACTCTCGCTACTGCACATCTACTCTCGCGACTGCACACCTACTCTCGCTACTGCACATCTACTCTCGCTACTGCACACCTACTCTCGCTACTGCACACCCACTCTCGCTACTGCACATCTACTCTCGCTACTGCACACCTACTCTCGCTACTGCACACCCACTCTCGCTACTGCACACCTACTCTCGCTACTGCACACCCACTCTCGCTACTGCACACCTACTCTCGCTACTGCACACCTACTCTCGCTACTGCACACCTACTCTCGCTACTGCACACCCACTCTCGCTACTGCACACCCGCTCTCGCTACTGCACACCTACTCTCGCTACTGCACACCCGCTCTCGCTACTGCACACCTCCTCTCGCTACTGCACACCCGCTCTCGCTACTGCACACCCACTCTCGCTACTGCACACCTACTCTCGCTACTGCACACCCACTCTCGCTACTGCACACCTACTCTCGCTACTGCACACCTACTCTCGCTACTGCACACCCGCTCTCGCTACTGCACACCCACTCTCGCTACTGCACACCTACTCTCGCTACTGCACACCCGCTCTCGCTACTGCACACCCACTCTCGCTACTGCACACCCACTCTCGCTACTGCACACCCACTCTCGCTACTGCACACCCACTCTCGCTACTGCACACCCACTCTCGCTACTGCACACCTACTCTCGCTACTGCACACCCACTCTCGCTACTGCACACCTACTCTCGCTACTGCACACCCGCTCTCGCTACTGCACACCCACTCTCGCTACTGCACACCTACTCTCGCTACTGCACACCCGCTCTCGCTACTGCACACCCACTCTCGCTACTGCACACCCACTCTCGCTACTGCACACCCACTCTCGCTACTGCACACCCACTCTCGCTACTGCACACCTACTCTCACTACTGCACACCCGCTCTCGCTACTGCACACCTACTCTCGCTACTGCACACCCGCTCTCGCTACTGCACACCCACTCTCGCTACTGCACACCCACTCTTGCTACTGCACACCCACTCTTGCTACTGCACACCCACTCTCGCTACTGCACACCTACTCTCGCTACTGCACATCTACTCTCGCAACTGCACACCTACTCTCGCTACTGCACATCTACTCTCGCTACTGCACACCTACTCTCGCTACTGCACACCCACTCTCGCTACTGCACATCTACTCTCGCTACTGCACACCTACTCTCGCTACTGCACACCCACTCTCGCTACTGCACACCTACTCTCGCTACTGCACACCCACTCTCGCTACTGCACACCTACTCTCGCTACTGCACACCTACTCTCGCTACTGCACACCTACTCTCGCTACTGCACACCCACTCTCGCTACTGCACACCCACTCTCGCTACTGCACACCCACTCTCGCTACTGCACACCTACTCTCGCTACTGCACACCCACTCTCGCTACTGCACACCTACTCTCGCTACTGCACATCTACTCTCGCTACTGCACACCCACTCTCGCTACTGCACACCTACTCTCGCTACTGCACACCTACTCTCGCTACTGCACACCCACTCTCGCTACTGCACACCTACTCTCGCTACTGCACATCTACTCTCGCTACTGCACATCTACTCTCGCTACTGCACACCTACTCTCGCTACTGCACACCAACTCTCGCTACTGCACACCCACTCTCGCTACTGCACACCCACTCTCGCTACTGCACACCCACTCTCGCTACTGCACACCCACTCTCGCTACTGCACACCCACTCTCGCTACTGCACACCTACTCTCGCTACTGCACACCCACTCTCGCTACTGCACACCCACTCTCGCTACTGCACACCCACTCTCGCCACTTGTTGTTTTGCCGTATCAAATTACCGTCCTCTTGCGAGTTTTTGCACCCATGAAAGAATTCAGATAACTAAAATAAAGTGAATGACTCTTCGATTTAAGAACAACGGATTGAAATAGAGACGACAGACACAGGAGTGTTTCTTTGTCACGTTCAGTGAACGATAATGAAGCATTTTCATGATGGACTTTAATCATTCTTTCAAAACAAATTTTCCTAATCTGTCTGAGGTCTACAGTTCTTGTGTGAATGTAATTTAAATGTCGATGTGATGTTTGTTCAATATTTTTGGTCTAGCTCTGAGGATACGGGACATAAGCGACGTAGGTTATGGAAGTATCGCAGTGGGTTGTGGGCAATGCAGTCGCCAATGCAAGTGGGAGGGATTTAATAATGATAGGTGCGTTGTTGAGTAGTTGGGAACCCTCGCGATAGTTGTAATTAGCTTGAGCACCTGGAGTTAATGCTTTGCTGCGGAGAGTATAAAAACTAGCCGGGAAGCACGTGTTTTCTTTGCTTCAAGGAGAAAAGAGATGCGTACGTTCATTTTTTTAAAAATCTAATGATGTTGAACACGCTTTTGTCAAATCAAGCTGGCAGCGAGAGAAGTTATGCAGTTTACTTACCTCGAAGGATTCACTTTTGTTTGTCACGGTAAGCGGAGCAAGGCAGCCTTTTTAGGGGCATTTCAAATATTTTCTGTCTAAGCAGGCCCACAGGTCAGTTAAACGTAAGGAGGGTCAGTGAAAGGAAGGTGAAGGTCGGGAGGTTGGAGGTGTTCAGAAGGCAGGTTCACAGATTCATTTTGCGTTTTGGAGGGAACAACTGGTGCGATTTTGCGCTTCCAACAGAATAATTGGTGTGGCTCAAACAAGTGGGGTGATTAATGTAGCATGTATTATCGACATTTTTTATAAACAACACAAGAGATGTGTCATTGAAAGGGAAGTTGAAGTCCGACAATGATGTTAATTTTTACAAATTTTTTGCATTGTAGATATCCCTGAAGAAGGGATTTAATCCCGAAATGCATTGGGTTATTCAATAAAATCGTGACATTTGGATACCATCTGGCCTCCTGTGTTTGAATGAACAATCCTCTATGTGAATGAAATGAGTAAAATGAATTGAAGATTATTAAAAAAAAAGGAGTAAAAAGCACAGGATTAATGGAAGAGTTTAAGAATAAGAAGAATATTTGGATTTAATTGATTGGACTCCTCATGGAATTAATGGCTGTGCTGCCGGTATTGGAGCTGCAATAGGTTCCTTAGTTTTTTGTACTATTTCCCATGCCATAAACAAGGCCTTTGAAATTATGTGGTACCGGAAGACCAAATTATGTGGCATTGTTACCCAGGTTATGCAGCAAGGTAAGGCAAATTACTGTTGTAAAAAGTAATGCACATTTTGTGGTATAGTATACACTTAAATGACATTTCGCAGCACGTTTTGTGACATTATTAATGTATTATCTAACTACTTTGACATATAAAACTGATACAAGATGCACCTAATCTCCAATGAAAATGTACAGCTTTCTGATGCAAGAAATCTACAGACGTACAGTGTTGTGCTACATTCTGGTCAAGTTCAAGGTATAGAAATATCATATATATACACACACATTCATCAGATCTTGTGTGCTGGTTATTCACTACAGCATTGGACTCCTTTGTGTTAACACTGCCTTTTTCATGCTCAAAAGGTAAGTCGTTTCTATCAAACATGCAAAGTTGCTCTCAGCAGAAAACCAACTTGCTTGTACAATAGTTACAAGGAGAGCTTTGTCCCAGGGTCTGCATCACAGCTATGTCTTAAAACTTGTCTTCGATGCTAAAATGTATGCACAACCATGGTAAAGATGGGCAGCACTACATCTGCGTTGTGTCATTGCAACTGTGGGCATTTCTTATTCAGATGTTTTGTGTGGGATGACTGCGAGAGGTTAAGTCACCCATTTTCGGTTCAGATGTTTTGTGTAGGATGACCGCGAGAGGTTAAGTCACCCATCTTCGGTTCAGATGTTTTGAGTGGGATGACTGCGTGAGGTTAAGTCACCCATTTTCGGTTCAGATGTTTTGTGTGGGATGACCGCGAGAGGTTAAGTCACCCATTTTCGGTTCAGATGTTTTGTGTGGGATGACCGCGAGAGGTTGTCACCCATTTTCGGTTCAGATGTTTTGTGTGGGATGACCGCAAGAGATTAAGTCACCCATTTTCGGTTCAGATGTTTTGTGTGGGATGACTGCGTGAGGTTAACTCACCCATTTTCGGTTCAGATGTTTTGTGTGGGATGACTGCGTGAGGTTAACTCACCCATTTTCGGTTCAGATGTTTTGTGTGGGATGACCGCGAGAGGTTAAGTCACCAGTTGCTCACAGTATACTTCCTTACTGTATACTAGTTTCTCTTTCTTTTAGGGAGGAAGTGTTCAGTGGAATCCACCCATTCATTGATATTGTACACTTTATGATTGGTGTGGAATACCTGTGCAGGGTTGTCACCCGTTGTTGCGGCACATGCATGTTTTGAGAGTGAGAGGACTGTGAGGGTGTGAGTCACCTGCTGCTGGCTGTACTTGGATGTTTTGTTGTGCGATGACTGTGAGGGCGTAAGTCACCCGCTGCTGGCTGTACTGGTGATGCTTTGTGTTTGGGATGACTGTGAGAGCGTAAGTCACCCGCTGCTGGTTGTACTGGTGATGCTTTGTGTTTGGGATGACTGTGAGGGCGTAAGTCACCCGCTGCGGGCTGTACTGGTGATGCTTTGTGTTTGGGATGACTGTGAGGGCGTAAGTCACCCGCTGCTGGCTGTACTTGGATGTTTTGTTGTGCGATGACTGCGAGGGCGTAAGTCACCCGCTGCTGGCTGTACTGGTGATGCTTTGTGTTTGGGATGACTGTGAGGGCGTAAGTCACCCGCTGCTGGTTTTACTGGTGATGCTTTGTGTTTGGGATGACTGTGAGGGCGTAAGTCACCCGCTGCGGGCTGTACTGGTGATGCTTTGTGTTTGGGATGACTGTGAGGGCGTAAGTCACCCGCTGCTGGCTGTACTGGTGATGCTTTGTGTTTGGGATGACTGTGAGGGCGTAAGTCACCCGCTGCTGGTTTTACTGGTGATGCTTTGTGTTTGGGATGACTGTGAGGGCGTAAGTCACCCGCTGCTGGCTGTACTGGTGATGCTTTGTGTTTGGGATGACTGTGAGGGCGTAAGTCACCCGCTGCGGGCTGTACTGGTGATGCTTTGTGTTTGGGATGACTGTGAGGGCGTAAGTCACCCGCTGCTGGCTGTACTGGTGATGCTTTGTGTTTGGGATGACTGTGAGGGCGTAAGTCACCCGCTGCTGGCTGTACTGGTGATGCTTTGTGTTTGGGATGACTGTGAGGGCGTAAGTCACCCGCTGCTGGCTGTACTGGTGATGCTTTGTGTTTGGGATGACTGTGAGGGCGTAAGTCACCCGCTGCTGGTTGTACTGGTGATGCTTTGTGTTTGGGATGACTGTGAGGGCGTAAGTCACCCGCTGCTGGCTGTACTGGTGATGCTTTGTGTTTGGGATGACTGTGAGGGCGTAAGTCACCCGCTGCTGGCTGTACTGGTGATGCTTTGTGTTTGTGATGACTGAGGGCGTAAGTCACCCGCTGCTGGCTGTACTGGTGATGCTTTGTGTTTGGGATGACTGTGAGGGCGTAAGTCACCCGCTGCTGGCTGTACTGGTGATGCTTTGTGTTTGGGATGACTGTGAGGGCGTAAGTCACCCGCTGCTGGCTGTACTGGTGATGCTTTGTGTTTGGGATGACTGTGAGGGCGTAAGTCACCCGCTGCTGGCTGTACTGGTGATGCTTTGTGTTTGGGATGACTGTGAGGGCGTAAGTCACCCGCTGCTGGCTGTACTGGTGATGCTTTGTGTTTGGGATGACTGTGAGGGCGTAAGTCACCCACTGCTGGTTGTACTGGTGATGCTTTGTGTTTGGGATGACTGTGAGGGCGTAAGTCACCCGCTGCTGGCTGTACTTGGATGTTTTGTTGTGCGATGACTGCGAGGGCGTAAGTCACCCGCTGCTGGCTGTACTGGTGATGCTTTGTGTTTGGGATGACTGTGAGGGCGTAAGTCACCCGCTGCTGGCTGTACTGGTGATGCTTTGTGTTTGGGATGACTGTGAGGGCGTAAGTCACCCGCTGCTGGCTGTACTGGTGATGCTTTGTGTTTGGGATGACTGTGAGGGCGTAAGTCACCCGCTGCTGGCTGTACTGGTGATGCTTTGTGTTTGGGATGACTGTGAGGGCGTAAGTCACCCGCTGCTGGCTGTACTGGTGATGCTTTGTGTTTGGGATGACTGCGAGGGCGTAAGTCACCCGCTGCTGGCTGTACTTGGATGTTTTGTTGTGCGATGACTGTGAAGGTATAAGTCACCAGGGGTATCATTTATGGGTGTGAGAGTTATTTGGTGGCTGATTGAGTGCGATACGGCTTTGATGGTGTGTGGGTTCTTGGTTATGTTTATGTTTTGGTAAGTGGTATTGTCTGCTGCACCACTTGTGAGTTGTTTTTTTCTCTGTGTCATGCCTTTCATGCTAGTTTGGCCAACTGGTGTGTTTCGTGGCATGTAGGTTTTGGTATGAGAGGTGGGGCGCGGTTGAGTGCGTAGTTTTCATTGTATGTTTTGCAAAGGTAGGAGATGTGGGTTACATCTTTTATTTAGTGCTTTTACATGCATGGTTGGAGTGTGGGCTGAGCAGCGGGGAGGCTGATCCTGCGGGGCTCATCATTGAAGCTTACAATAGAGCTTATCTTTGAAGCTTATTACTGGAACCTATTACTTATAATGAATCATCTTTCAGAACGTACCCCCGGCTTCAAGACCTCCTTTGTATTACAACACTTCCTTAACGTTTTTTTTGCTGGCTTGAAATCCCGCAAGACCCTCCTGCACATTGCTATGGTCTGGTCCAGAATGAGGCACAGATTTTTATGTCTCGCCTGACCCAGCGCATGCGCTGGTCTGGTGAGACTTATTGAGAGGGCTCCAAAAAGTGCTACCAGGCCAGCCTGGAGCTACAGTGTATGTGCGCGGGCACGCGCGCCTCGCTTTACCACGATTACTTTCACTTTAGCGGCCGCACGGCCGCTTTGATGTTTGATTGTGATCGCGATCACTTTTACTTTCACGGCCGATTTGCATAGCCAATAGGTCTCGCTTTTGGGATCTTATAAGTATTTAGTTATGCAACTGTTGCATGGCTAAACACTTATAAGGTCCCAAAGGTGAGACCTATTGGCTATGCCAATGCTTGTTTTTTGTTGTTGTAGTAGATTTTCTAATCCCCTGCAAATGTTAGAAAGTCCCTACAGATTCCGGAAGTGACCTGTCGCTGCATATACCTGCTGGAGGTGCAGTCAGAAAGTGCTGAGGATTGTGAGAGAGTCACGAGGAATGACTGCGGCCAAGGATGTAGTCCAAGCACACAGGGAGTACTGGATGACGCACTCATTGTCGTGGTAACCAAGCTGTGCCACTGATTGGCTGGAGCAGCAGCTGCTTGATGAGTCATTGTCGAGCTTCCTCCCTCCCTCACTCACTCACCCTCAGGACCTCCCAATCCTTCTGCATTGGACTCAGTGACGAGGAAAGAACCTGAGATCCGCCAACTGGAAGTCAGGAACACCATTTAGGAAGTCTTTGCCTGTGTAACACAATTACAAACGAGGGAAAGAGCCCACTATTGGTAGGGTTGGCCAAACAGGAAGTGCAGCCTA
Source organism: Triturus cristatus (assembly GCF_964204655.1). Taxonomy (NCBI): domain Eukaryota; kingdom Metazoa; phylum Chordata; class Amphibia; order Caudata; family Salamandridae; genus Triturus; species Triturus cristatus. The sequence goes on along the minus strand of NC_140592.1, from coordinate 27,162,967 downwards.
CTCATTGGGAGTGAATTGTACAACAACGTTTGGACGAAAGATCTGCAACGTGAAATCTGACCAATAAGGTGAAACTTTGCAAAGGTTACAAACGTTGGAACTTCACGAAGTCGGAGAGTTTGCCTCCGTAGCAGTTTTAGTTAAAAAATAAAGCTCTAAGCCCTGGACGGCTGCCAGCTTGTGTCCTGAGACAGGCAGAAAAGCCTGCAATATTTTAAGCAAATTCACCAAACAGGTTTCTCCACCGAAAAGGAAAGTGCACCTGGAATTTAACAAAAGGAGAACTGGGAAACGTATTATTTGTACTTCTGTTTTTTAATACAGAGGGAGTTTCGTGTTTGCATATTCAGACGTCAGGTGCTCGGGTCAGAGGTGGAGTACAGACATGTATCCAGAGTTCATTCATATAAATACTGTGAACATTTGCGCAGGGATAGGTCTCAGCACATGATCAATAGCTATTTCCCCAACTAAACAAGCATTGGCATAGCCAATAGGTCTCGCTTTTGGGACCTTATAGGTATTTAGTTATGCAGCACAATATCCTTGGTGCAACAACATCAACTGTTGCATGGCTAAACACTTGTAAGGTCCCAAAAGCGAGACCTATTGGCTATGCCAATGCTTGTTTTTCAGTGGCAGATAAGTCAAAGGCCAATGATAATTAGGTAAGGTGCCAGCATCGACGTCATCATTCAGCTGAAAGTTCTAAAGTTCTCAGAAAGGCCAGAAAACATTTGCATTTCGAAGACACGCGCGCACCAGCGTCAGTGCAAGAAAGTATACCAAAATACCGTCAAAAGCGCTGGCGGCGGGAGTGAGAGCCTTAGAAAGAATATTTGCCGTATTTAAATTGTCCAGAGGAAGAATTTAAGAGGCCTGTGAATTCCCCAATCCCCCCCCCCCCCTGCATTTCATGTTTCAGCGACGCGCACAAGGCAATTACCTTTTGGTGTTTTGTAGTGAACTAATTTAAATAAAGCATGAACATGTCCCGTGGACTTCTGTCCCACGTAAAAGGAGTCAGTCCTAATTACCCAATTTGAGCCAACTCGTGCCATACCTTGAAGATGCCCCTGCACGTGCCCCTCCAAACGACACCCTCATGGCGGAGTAGTGAAAGGCGCTGCAGTACCAATTAGAAAATTGTGCGCTATGCAAATTAGAATTAAAATCAGCAACTTCATGGAAAGCTTGACTCAGAGTAATGAAGTCTACGGGCAATCGAAACACTTTAATATATAACAATGTTTGTTTCGCATGGTTAAGCTTGGAATGGTAGCCAGGTCAGGTGCAAAGTCGCTTTATTGCTAGATGCTACAGTGAGACGTTATTCCGCACACTTCATCTTTGGAAGTTAAAAAAAAAATTGCCTATGGCACTAAACTCTCATGAAACTATTCAAGGCCCTAATTTGTCTGTGTTCTAAAATGTGTATTCATGCACACCCTCTAAGGTGGACGGTAATGATTCCAGAGCGTCAAATCTGTATATCGTGGCGGCTCAGGAGCAACATTAAGGAATATTTCATGTCCTGTTGAAAGCATATGACGGCACGGAATAAAATGAAACTGATGCGGTCGCGGGAAGAAAATAAAAGTGAGCGGGCGCGCGTCTGCGAAAGTGATAGCAGGGACGCGCTCTGTGGTGGGGGAGGGGCAGAGCGAGGCGCTTGGGAGAGCGCTGCAAGGCTGTATGAGCCATGACGGCCAGACAGAGAAAAGAAAGATGGCAGCTGTGCGCGTGCACGCGCTCATGAACTCACGCTTCAGGCCAGGAAAAGCTCTGGTAGCACTTTAAAAATCCACTAACTAAATGTCTCGCAGAGCAGCACATGCGCTGGCTCAGGCGAGACCTAAAAAGGACTAACTTTAAAGATGAAAGTCTAAGTGAGCCCTGCCATGCGTAATCTGTAGACACCATACAGATCCCATGTGCAACTAAGTACATTCTGAGAGTTTGGTTTCATTGAACTAACTGCATCACAAGCCCCAGAACATTCTATTTGTGGTAAGTTCAGGTCTTGAAATATGGTGTCATCGATGACAGAATCCTAGGGTGAACCTAGATGTACAGTAAATTCTTAGATTTGCAGATCAAACCACTTTGCATTCTGGTATCTCACTCTTGATAAGGGTGAACTTAAGATCTCTGGGAGTGTAATGTCAAAAAGGTAGCAAAATCCATTTATAAACATTACTGATCCCGGCATTCACTCCTATATGGAAAACGTACAGTAAACTACGCACGGCTATTCCACCAGACCATGGGGCATATTAACAAGGGCCTTATCTCTGCTTTTTGGGGTTTAAAAGCCAAAAAAGCGGAGATAGGCCGATAATCTTATCTACAAGGGGATGCTAACATGCATTAGCGCATGTTAGCACCCGTTTTCCCGAAGCCTCGCTTCGCATCTCTAATGAGATACAAAGTGGGCATCACTCGGCGTACCCCTGACAGACTACCTTGTAAATTATCACTAAATACACATCGCGATATTTACAAGGTGTGTAGGAAGGTGGATATCTGACTATGGTTACCCCCAAATTTTTGCCTAGTGTCTAGCTGGTTTTTCGACTTAGTTGGCCTGAGATCCTGCCATTCAGGCTCTCAGGCTATCTGCTCTCTCTGTAAAATGGACTCCATGTACCCTAGGTACATACCCAATTGGTTGGATCACCCTGTCAGCCCCTGTACCAGTGTACACTAGGTACCCAGGGCATTGGTGTACCCAAGGCCTGCCAAGGGCTGCAACATGTATTATGCCACCCCAGGCTTGGCCTAACAATTTGACACAACTGGCTGATCACTCAGCTGGGGTAAGTTGGTGTAATCACCTCTTACTTAGGTGTAGTATACCTATACCTAACCTTAAATGGGACACCTGGTAACCTATAAGTCACTCCTATGGCAGGCCTTAACAATCCTGAAGGCAGAGTGCTTGGTTCCATGTGAGATGGTGCTCTGGCATGAGCTGAGCCTGTCTGCAGTGGTCGGAACAACTTCCTTCTACTGTTTCCAGATATCGTCATACCATATACTCTTAAGTGCATTATGAACCTCGCGGTTAAATGCTATCTTTGGTTTGGCTTTATCAAAACATGTCGAGTAAGGTGTCATACGAATTGGAATACTAACCCCTCGCCAATTCTGGCGACGGGGTTAGCATTCCACCCTTCTAGAGGGACACGACATGTACAGTGCCTGAAACCCGGGTAAAATCAGACATAGCCTCAGCTCCACAAAATGGATGCTGCCACCACAGACACAAGTCTGCCCTCCTGCTGCTGGGAGTCCTTCCAGCTTGGGAGGTGTGGACAAAGGGTTTCCTGCCAGGGGAGGTGCGTGCACCACCCCAGACAGGATTTTGTGTATTGGTCAGGTAGGGCTTGAAAGAAACCAGACATGCCTGTGGCTCACAAGGAGCCTCGGTGCATATGCCAGTTCAAACCGGTCCTGGGGCACACCAGTCCCGGGCCTGGGGCGAGCTGGACAAAGGATTGGGGGTGTAACCACCCCCCTTCCTGGTCCCACCCATAGGGAGGGACCTAGCAGGTAGTCCGGCCCCTAGAATCCGAATAAAGGTAGGAGCTGTGTCCTAAGACTTCAGACATCCTGGAATCAACTTGAAACTAAGAAGAAGACGGGAACTTCGACATTCTGCTGCACAGAAGACTGAAGAAAATCTCCCCTGTGGTCAGGGAGTGACCACCTTGCTAACGCAAGCACCATCCAGCGAATCACCGTCTGCTTTGCCGCCGCCTCCCGCCGGAGCCCGAGCCCAGAGACTGACAAGACCTGGACCTCCAGACCTCTCACCGCCCGATCCACAGTCCCTGCAAAGAGGAGACCCGTGGAGGCACCAAGACACGTGGAGCCAGCCATCTTGGAACGACTACGACAAGCTGACCAGTGCAACAACCGAGGCTCCCTCCAAGTTGTGCTTTGGGTCCTGAGAAGCCCAACCCTCGAGCAGCATCTGCACCAAAGGTGAGCCCTCCAGCATCTCCACGATCTGCGTGGGGCCCTTCTGCATTTTGCCACTCGACGCGCCTAACCGGTTGCTGGCCCGCTGGCTAGTGGCCATCTTGGCGACGAAATCTACGACAAACACCGCTGGTCTGGTTGCTCCAGACTGGCCCTTGCTCCCCTCCAAAGGAGCAATCCCTCTGACCTTGCTGGTCAGAACCAACAGCTGATTTCCGAATCCTCCTACAATTGCTTTTGCCAAGGCTTGTTTGCTTCGATCAAGTCGCCGACACCGCCGACAGCGAGAGCCTGCGTGGGACAGCTCGTGACTCGACTCCTGGACGTCGTCGACCTTCAGGGACCACGTGGCTGCAGAGTCAAGCTACACCTTCCTTCCTGTTTGCACCCGACATCGCCTGGTACCCACCTGGTGCCACGCTGGTCACTGGCTAGTGACTGTGAACACTGTCCCCTCTGCTTACAGGTCTTCAACATCTCCGATCCACTCTTGGATCCACTGCATCTCTCCCGGACCGACCGCCTGCAGCATCTTTGTCCCAGGCTCAACGGAACAGATAGAAGAAACCCGACGCACTTTGAGGCCTATGCACCCGCTTCCTGTGGGTGAGGTAAAGCTGGTACTCCGGTGCCCATGTGTAGTAATACATCTCTAGTGCCTGTGTTCCAAATCTTAAGTTCCTAGTCAACCCGGAAGATCTCTTTTGCAGTAACTTTGTACTTTTTACGCACCCATTGAAACCTACGGGAGCACGCGTGTGACTATTTGCTCTGCACACGCCACCCGTGGACCTCCTGGTCACTAACTGACGTTAGCTCCTTGTAGGCCCAGCGATTCTAGAGGCCCTAGGCCTTTTCCCTTTTCTGTTCGTGGTACTTATACCACTATTTTAGTATATGGTTTGAGTGGCCACCAGGGCCTATCCATATAAAGTGCAACTTCTGTGTATTCTGTGATAATCTTGTTTGACGATTTGTGCTCCTGTGCTCATAAAGAGACTAGGGGTTACTTTGATAAATAAATACATATATATTTTGAGTATATATCTGTGTGGTGTCCTTTCATTGGTATAAAAGGGGGTTGCTATTGGTAAAACAGCTTGCTTAACACGCTTCACGAGTTTAGCCTCAAAGACTGCTTAGCCTACGCTACCACTAGGGCAGCTAGTCCGAAAAGGTTGACTTACAACCACACCATAAGGGTTGCTTGGCATGGTACAAGGTGATCACTTTAACTAGTGAGCATCATATACCAGGCCAACTTCTCACATTGGTGAGCAGCGGTTGGATTTGAGCTTGCTGTGTTTTACCATTGTAATCTCTTGGTTACCAATTGAAAGATCACATAGGTACCTGTAGGTACATATAAAACAAGATTAGATATACATAAGTTCTACTGAACTTAGTTGTTGTAGAGCAAAGGGAGTAGCACACCCTGACTACAACTACTAGATAGGTTTAGTAGGTAAACCCAAGTGTAGGTAGATTGCAACACATCCACCCACACTTAAGAGCAATGGCCGGGGCAGAGGGGTCCACTGTACCCATCTCTGTTGAGAGTGACCCCCAGAGGGCACCATCCAGCTTTGCTACCCTTAATCAGAATGAGCTCAGGCATTTGGCAACTCTTAGAGGCCTTAAACAGCCCAAGAACCCAAACTCTGCTGAGCTCAGAGAGCTCTTACAGAATGATGAGAATCAGAGAGCACTCAAGAAAGCTTCCCAGTTAGCCCCCTTAGGGACAGGAACAGGAGGCCCCCCTTCTGAAGATGCCACTGAAGTACCCCTTCCCAATAGTCACCCCTTAGATGGGATGCCTACCACAGAGGAAGAAAGTGATGGGGATACAAATGTGAGTGGGGATGAAGGGAGAACTAGCCCAGTGCCAAGTGTTATACTTGGCCCAGCTAAACTAAGGCTATTGGGGACTGACAGTGGGTTCACCCCATTGGATCTCCCCAGTGGACTTAACACAGGGCTTGGAAGGCAAAGGAATCGCTCAGGTGACTCCAATGCTTCCCATGGCTCTAGAGGCTCTCAAGGTCACTCCAGAAGGAGACTGACCACCCCTCAGAGGAGGGAACATGAGGCCAGAATGCAGGAAGTCCAGCTGAGGATCAGGAAGCAGGAGCTAGAAGTAGCCCTGATGGAAGAAAAACTGAGCAAGGCTAGGCAGCATAGAGAGAGTGGGTCTATACCCACTGGTGGCAGCAATGTCCCTAGGGACAAAGATAGGGTCTTTGACAATAGGAACCTGTCCAAGATTGTGCCCCCCTACAAAAGTGGGGATGACATCCACAAATGGATGACTGCTCTTGAGAGAGCCTGCAAAGTGCAGCAGGTTCCTGAAGACCAGTGGGCAGCAATCTTATGGCTCTCCTTTGAGGGGAGAGGCAGAGATAGACTCCTCACTGTTAGAGAAGAGGATGTCAGAAATTACAGAGTCCTGAAGAGTGTCCTAGTTGATGGGTTAGGCTTAACCACTGAACAGTACAGGTTAATGTTCAGAGACACCCAGAAGACACAGACTCAGGACTGGTCTGAATATGTGGAATGTGCCACTAAGGCTTTGGAGGGTTGGTTGCTGGGAAGTAAGGTGTCTGATTATACAGGATTGTACAATTTGATGATGAGAGAGCAGATTTTAAGTAATTGTCAAAACCAGCTTCTCCATCAACACCTGGTAGACTCAGATTTGACCTCTCCCCAAGAATTGGGAAAGAGGGCAGATAAATGGGTCAGGACCAGGATCAGGCCTAAAAACCAGGGTGGTGACCAAAAGAAAGATACCACCAAGCCTCAAGAGAAGGGTGGGGATAAAGAAAAAGAGAAACCTTCCTCAGGGCCCCAAAACTCCACACAGGGTGGTGGGTCCCAAGCTCCCTCCTCTACCACAGCTAAAAAGCCCTACTGCCATGAGTGTAAAACTCCTGGGCATTGGAAAACTGACAGCGGTTGCCCAAGGGCTAAAAACAAAACTGTTCCTCCAATTACTCCTGTCACACCACCTATTACTGTCAGCAGTAATCCCCCAGGTGGTGGGAGTGCCCCCAGAAATCTGGGTGGGTTTACTTGGGGAACACAGGGGGACCCTGGCTTAGCCAATTCCCCTACAGCAACCACTCTTGTCTGTGATGGTGGCATGGGGTTTGCCAACTTCACTGCCTGTCCCAACACTTTGGGTAGGTACAGACAGGAGCCCTACATCAATGGTACAAAAGCTGAGGCCTACAGAGACACTGGGGCTAGCATCACAATGGTGGCCCATTGGCTAGTTCCCTCTGAGCAGCTTTTGCCTGGTTTCTCTTACCAGGTAACTAACATTGATGGCAAACAGAACAGTCATCCCATGGCAGAGGTATGTCTCAGCTGGGGAGGGGTCACTGGCCCTAAAAGGGTAGCAGTGTCCCCAACCTTGCCTGTAGACTGCTTACTGGGGAATGACTTAGAACTCTCAGCTTGGGCTGGAGTTGAACAAGACACCCATTCTAAAATGGTAGGCCTTTCACAAAAGGGTAGGGGGGTTGTGCCATTCACAACCCCTGTCCAAATAGATTTCCTCCCTGAAAAGGTTGGAAGGGCAGTGGTAGCCACAGCCCAGGCACAGACAGACTTCCCTGTAGGGACTGGCAGAGCTGTGACAGTCACAGCTCAAACACAAACTGAGTGCCCCCCTGAAAAGGTTGGCAAGGCTGTAATGGTCTCAGCCTATACTCAGACTGACATAGGTGTAGTGAAGCCTGAAACAATGGATCACTCCACACAAACTGAGAGTAGTGGGGAGGAAGAAAAGTCTCCCTCTCCCCAGACATTAGGAAAAGGTCAGCCTCCTCAGGGATCTGACCTCACCCCTTGTGAAGGAACTGCCCCAGAGGTAGCCAGGCCTGGCCTGGCAGAGCCTCTGATGTCAGTGGCCCCTTCCAAGGTGGGATCCAGTCTGGTGCAGGTAGCCTGCCTCTCTCTACCCTGCCTCAGTCAGCCCAGGGCTGCAGAGGTCAGGGAGGCCAGTGGACCCCCAGAGGGCCCCTGTCCACAAGAACCCCCCCATCAAAAGAATGAGGATTGCCTGGCTAGTAGCCCTAGTCAGGTGATGGGTAAAAACATTCCTGAGGGATCTCCTTTACAGGTAGTTAGGGACCTCCCCCAGGGGGATTCTGTTGGGCACAGGCAAACATGGGACCTTAGGGCCCCAAACCTGACCTGTCCCTCCAGTAAGCCCACAAAAGGGACCCAGCCTCCAGCTTTAGGTAGCCAGAGGCTGACCCTGAGAGCACAGTGCAACTCAGTTAAAGAAAGAAAGGCATCCATGGTGGAGGATGATTGGAGGAAGCTGAGGCCTCACTTTGAGGACACTCACTTCAGTACTCCATCTCAACACCAGCCTTTTACTTTGCCAAGACACACCACAGGTAGAGATTCCCTATGGTGGAGACCCTCTGATACCCTTAGGGTGAGGGATTGCTTAGTGGACCATGAGACAGGGGGTAACCATGCCAGTGCTGGTTCCTCCTTATATGGCCACTTGGGCAATATAGGCTTACCTGGTCAAGGTCAGCCATATCTCCCTTCGTTTGGGGGGGGGTTGTGTAGGAAGGTGGATATCTGACTATGGTTACCCCCAAATTTTTGCCTAGTGTCTAGCTGGTTTTTCGACTTAGTTGGCCTGAGATCCTGCCATTCAGGCTCTCAGGCTATCTGCTCTCTCTGTAAAATGGACTCCATGTACCCTAGGTACATACCCAATTGGTTGGATCACCCTGTCAGCCCCTGTACCAGTGTACACTAGGTACCCAGGGCATTGGTGTACCCAAGGCCTGCCAAGGGCTGCAACATGTATTATGCCACCCCAGGCTTGGCCTAACAATTTGACACAACTGGCTGATCACTCAGCTGGGGTAAGTTGGTGTAATCACCTCTTACTTAGGTGTAGTATACCTATACCTAACCTTAAATGGGACACCTGGTAACCTATAAGTCACTCCTATGGCAGGCCTTAACAATCCTGAAGGCAGAGTGCTTGGTTCCATGTGAGATGGTGCTCTGGCATGAGCTGAGCCTGTCTGCAGTGGTCGGAACAACTTCCTTCTACTGTTTCCAGATATCGTCATACCATATACTCTTAAGTGCATTATGAACCTCGCGGTTAAATGCTATCTTTGGTTTGGCTTTATCAAAACATGTCGAGTAAGGTGTCATACGAATTGGAATACTAACCCCTCGCCAATTCTGGCGACGGGGTTAGCATTCCACCCTTCTAGAGGGACACGACATGTACAGTGCCTGAAACCCGGGTAAAATCAGACATAGCCTCAGCTCCACAAAATGGATGCTGCCACCACAGACACAAGTCTGCCCTCCTGCTGCTGGGAGTCCTTCCAGCTTGGGAGGTGTGGACAAAGGGTTTCCTGCCAGGGGAGGTGCGTGCACCACCCCAGACAGGATTTTGTGTATTGGTCAGGTAGGGCTTGAAAGAAACCAGACATGCCTGTGGCTCACAAGGAGCCTCGGTGCATATGCCAGTTCAAACCGGTCCTGGGGCACACCAGTCCCGGGCCTGGGGCGAGCTGGACAAAGGATTGGGGGTGTAACCACCCCCCTTCCTGGTCCCACCCATAGGGAGGGACCTAGCAGGTAGTCCGGCCCCTAGAATCCGAATAAAGGTAGGAGCTGTGTCCTAAGACTTCAGACATCCTGGAATCAACTTGAAACTAAGAAGAAGACGGGAACTTCGACATTCTGCTGCACAGAAGACTGAAGAAAATCTCCCCTGTGGTCAGGGAGTGACCACCTTGCTAACGCAAGCACCATCCAGCGAATCACCGTCTGCTTTGCCGCCGCCTCCCGCCGGAGCCCGAGCCCAGAGACTGACAAGACCTGGACCTCCAGACCTCTCACCGCCCGATCCACAGTCCCTGCAAAGAGGAGACCCGTGGAGGCACCAAGACACGTGGAGCCAGCCATCTTGGAACGACTACGACAAGCTGACCAGTGCAACAACCGAGGCTCCCTCCAAGTTGTGCTTTGGGTCCTGAGAAGCCCAACCCTCGAGCAGCATCTGCACCAAAGGTGAGCCCTCCAGCATCTCCACGATCTGCGTGGGGCCCTTCTGCATTTTGCCACTCGACGCGCCTAACCGGTTGCTGGCCCGCTGGCTAGTGGCCATCTTGGCGATGAAATCTACGACAAACACCGCTGGTCTGGTTGCTCCAGACTGGCCCTTGCTCCCCTCCAAAGGAGCAATCCCTCTGACCTTGCTGGTCAGAACCAACAGCTGATTTCCGAATCCTCCTACAATTGCTTTTGCCAAGGCTTGTTTGCTTCGATCAAGTCGCCGACACCGCCGACAGCGAGAGCCTGCGTGGGACAGCTCGTGACTCGACTCCTGGACGTCGTCGACCTTCAGGGACCACGTGGCTGCAGAGTCAAGCTACACCTTCCTTCCTGTTTGCACCCGACATCGCCTGGTACCCACCTGGTGCCACGCTGGTCACTGGCTAGTGACTGTGAACACTGTCCCCTCTGCTTACAGGTCTTCAACATCTCCGATCCACTCTTGGATCCACTGCATCTCTCCCGGACCGACCGCCTGCAGCATCTTTGTCCCAGGCTCAACGGAACAGATAGAAGAAACCCGACGCACTTTGAGGCCTATGCACCCGCTTCCTGTGGGTGAGGTAAAGCTGGTACTCCGGTGCCCATGTGTAGTAATACATCTCTAGTGCCTGTGTTCCAAATCTTAAGTTCCTAGTCAACCCGGAAGATCTCTTTTGCAGTAACTTTGTACTTTTTACGCACCCATTGAAACCTATGGGAGCACGCGTGTGACTATTTGCTCTGCACACGCCACCCGTGGACCTCCTGGTCACTAACTGACGTTAGCTCCTTGTAGGCCCAGCGATTCTAGAGGCCCTAGGCCTTTTCCCTTTTCTGTTCGTGGTACTTATACCACTATTTTAGTATATGGTTTGAGTGGCCACCAGGGCCTATCCATATAAAGTGCAACTTCTGTGTATTCTGTGATAATCTTGTTTGACGATTTGTGCTCCTGTGCTCATAAAGAGACTAGGGGTTACTTTGATAAATAAATACATATATATTTTGAGTATATATCTGTGTGGTGTCCTTTCATTGGTATAAAAGGGGGTTGCTATTGGTAAAACAGCTTGCTTCACGAGTTTAGCCTCAAAGACTGCTTAGCCTACGCTACCACTAGGGCAGCTAGTCCGAAAAGGTTGACTTACAACCACACCATAAGGGTTGCTTGGCATGGTACAAGGTGATCACTTTAACTAGTGAGCATCATATACCAGGCCAACTTCTCACAAGGTGACCCTCAGGATTTTAGCAGACGTTAGTTTTGGCGAAAACCGCGGTTTTCGCCAAAAACTAACGTCTGCTAAAATCCTTACTTAGCTATACTTACCATTGGGGGTGGATTATGCTGATACGACCACAGCGATGTTCCATGGAAAACATCGCTATCGCTGGGATAATTATCACCATTGCGCTATGCGTTGTTAATTCAGCGCTAGCGTGGCGATAATTATCAGCGATAGCCGGCGATAAACATTTTGACGCTGAGGGCGGCCAGCGATAATTATCGCTGCCGCTTGGTAATATGCCCCATGTTTGTTGTATAATCTACATAAGTATGAAACCCTCATATGTTTCTGAAAAATATAACAGGATAAAAGGTATAAAACTGTGTGAAAGAAATGAAAAGTTAAGGAGTCGTTTACAAAGCATGGATTAAGCTGGGATAACCAAAGATGTACACACCTTAATGTATGAATAAAAGCACTTAAGTCTCTGATGGACAATGAGAGCATCAACTTAACGGAAACAATCATGCATTGTACCGCCCTGAAGAAGGCCTCCCTGCACCATGTCTGAGGCCAAATCTTTTGTCGAAACCTCATCATTGCAATCAGCACTATTTGGGCTTCTAAGTGGCAGTAGTAACAATAATAATAATCATATTAATAATAAAACAGACTCAAAAGGATGTGTTATTTAAAAGCCTACTACGTTCCTCAGTACTGAATGTGCTAGGAATGTCTATGTTTGTCCAAAATTCCTACTTTATGGGCCCACCCACTCTCAGCGAAGCATTTTCAGACACAGATTAACAGCATTAATTAGGATACAGTAACAAATATATTTATTACTCTGATCCATAAAGGATATCTGAGGTGCTCATCACTTTTGCATGGATTATGGGCCGGAGGTGGGGCGTGGGACAGGCGTCATGATGCAATGCAAGGCTTGGCTTCTGATTGGACGGGAACCTTCTGAGGAAGTCCTTATGACTACCAGAAAGTCATCTTGTCTACCAGATGTAGGGTAGGTAGTAGGGCCTTAGGATTGTGGGCAGCATGCACATGAACTTGAAGTGGAAGTGTGGGCATCTGGCTGTAGGGAATCCTAGAGACACAGGTTGTGTGATTGGCTGAGTGCCCTTACACCTTGTGTACCGACTGGCAGCCTGGAATACCACTTTACAGATCTTTGAGGAGGGCATGGCATTTTCATAAAGATGGCTTGTAAGTTGTGTTGGGAAGAGATGCGGACACATGGTATTGCACGAAGGGCCGGAGGGTATAGACAGACGGATGTCTGGCTGTGAGTAGAGTCGCCTTTCCTGGTTAGGTCGAGCCTGGGCAGCGCATGCGCTGCTCTGTGAGGCATGCTGTATTCGAGTATGGACTCGAAGCTCCGCCCACTCTCCGCCCATATTTTTCATTGACTTGTGTCATTGCCCTTTGCAAATGCTGGCTTCTGATTCGTTAATAGGCTTGTTAGTCCCTCCTTAGTACTGCCTTGTCTTCATATGTAACATACCATGTGGACTGGCCCTTTTACTTCTGTTGTTACCCAGTATGTCTTAAGCACTACTTTCTTTCGTGAGTTTCTCCTACTGCAGGCATGACGTGCTTTCCTTACATTCCGCATGCCATGCGCGCTTTCACTTTCCAAGCTGCGCGGGACAATTGTGGCCCCTTCCTAGAAATGATATAGGCCATGCATTTAGAAGAGTTTGAGCTATTGGCATTGTAAATGACAATGCCTTTTATCTATCTGTTTTCATAATTAATACATAAATAAAAGGCAGTGTCATTTACAATGCCAATAGCTTAAACTCTCGTAAATGCGAGACCTATTGCACTGCAAATGTTTGTTTTTCTCTGCATTCAGGTAATGAAGGTTCGTATGTGTAATAGGAAAAGTAAAAATACCACCACAATAAATCCTTAAACCAGAGAACTGGATCAACAACTCACACTTCACAGGTGATGAAGTGCTCTCCCGGTCGATGCCATCCACACATAACAGATGATGCACTGAACACATCCCACTATAGCTGCAGGCGAGGTCAATGATGGGAGAAAACGGTGCAAGGGAAGGAGTGGGTTTATTAACAAGGAAAATAGCGTCTTCCCCACAGGAACTACAACAAACAAACCCTAGCTGGGGTTAAGTTTCAGTTTCAAATCTAGGTAAAAATAAATAAATAAATACATAAATAGAAAGGCAAAAAAAATGGATCAAAAGAATCCGTGCTTCTCATTGGTTCAATTTGTCAAAACAATAGCAAAATTGAAAGTGAAAATAAATTACATTCATATAAAAAGCAGTGAAGATAATGTGGGGTAAAAAATTAAATATATATATATTTAAAAAGGGAATACTATTAATCAGGTTTAAAAGGTATTGGGATAGTAATAGAAATGCAACTGCAGTTTTTGAGTAAATTAAGGAGAGTTGTTACAAAAATGGTTATTGCATAATTTTGCTCTAAACAAATAGATTTTTTTCTGAAAAATTAAAAAACAATTTGCAAATAAACAAAAACTTATTTATAAAGTAATAAAAATAATTATTGGGCCGTTCAAAATTGAAACTCATTGACCTTAAAAATAATAAATAAACTCCACTTTCTGGAATTTCTCCCTTACAGTGGTGCATTGTAAATAAGAGCTGTTTTTGTTCCCACTGGAATGCTAAATTCCAGTATGATAAAAGATTAGTCATGTGATCCAATTAGATGCCAATGGAAGCGTGAGCTCATCTGAGAGGTGACCGCGCAGAATCCACAGACCCGGGGTGTAGAACAAAGGTCCCAGAGCTGGATCCGTGCGAGAGATTGAGGATGTCACCTTCTCCACCTATGATAAATGTACTTACAATGAATCATATTAAAACTCCTGCACAAATTCAATCATAATCCTGAAATTTCAACAAGGATTCTGCCTCGCGCTCTTTTATTGGACGCCCCCTGCCATAGGTCAATACATACTCATCTCCTCTGGTCCCAATAAGTGGGGACCCAGGATAGCTAAAGCCAGAGACCAACTTGTACTAAAGCGATTTCAGTGGACGCAAGAGCCCAACCAGAGATGACGGTAACGAAGGCCATGGACTAATCCAGCCCGTTGGCCTCTGAGAGCAAATATGCATGGATTTGTACTCACAATCAGTGTGTGCGTAAGGGAGCAACATGGGCTGGAACTTTGCCCATGAGATATCGCATGAATCACGCCTTCATAGGGCTCTAAAAATAACGCAAGGAATAAACAATGCCTTGAATCACTGGGGACACTCCCTTCAGACTGGCTTTCCCATCAGTGTCACAATAATCAAATGGGATTGTTTTTTATCAGCCCGGAGACACCTCGGAGGTCAGTGTCACCTGAAGAATTGTGGGCGACTCGCCTTCTGCGTTCTCAATGTGTTGAACAAAGGAATCCAAGTGCACCAATGATAGTCAGAGAACCAACAAAGTTGTATATTACCCACCTGGAAACTGGCAACTGGGAAACAGGGAGCTGGGAATGGAACATTTTGTAACCCTTCTTCCTCTTTATGTTACACAGAGTTGAAAACAAACTCAGTGGAACTCCGCTGCACCACCCGCCTCCACCCCCCCATTATAAAAAGTAATTAAACATTATTAAAAAATAAATTTAAAACCACTTGCATGGCATGTGGCTTTCCTAGGCTGCCCTCCTCTTCTCCTTTTTTTGCGAGAAATGCACATGCGTGGGCGCGCGCTCATGCGCAGTTTTCACAAGGATTACCGATAGGGCGAAGAAGAGGAGGAGGGCAGCCCGGGGACACCGCATACCAGGTTAAGTAGTTTAAAATTTATTTTTTAATAATGTTTAATACTGGGGAGGGGTGGAGGCGCGGGATGGCCAACTCCGCTCCACTGCGGAGTGTTTGGAGATTTGCCTTTTCCACGTTCTACACGGAACACTGAGAAGGCAAATCTTCGCACACTCCGCGGGCGGAGCGGAGGTAAGGATACATAATTAAACATAATTTTTAATACAGTGATGCAAACAAAAATAGTGCTCTTAACTATTACACTTTTTTGCGCTTTCTTTCGAATGTCCTCTCTTGATAAAAGTTTCTCATACTCACACAATGCTACCAAAGCTACCTTTGGCTCCTGACTAAACCACGTCAGGGAGTTGGTAAGGAGAGGGGCCGTGGAGCTGTTAATGTGGTTTGTTGTATTACAGTGCTTAGAAGCCATAGAAACCCATCTTGAAGCCCTACAAATACACAGTGCTGTCATCGATGATGTCATGTCAGATGCTGCAGTGATTATATCAATATTGTCACAGAGCGTGCTATAAGTGTCACAATATGTGAGGTCCTAAGCAGTGCATGGCGGGGGCACAACTTAAAGTTACCTTGAGGCACGAGTTATAGTTGCTAGAGATAATTATTAGAACTGGTGAATTTCAGCGTTTCTGTTCTTTTAAAAATCTTGGGTCAGATTTATGTTCCCTGGCGCATCCCTGCAAATCAGCATGGATGCGCCAGGGAAGATGCGTCACGAAGTTTACCCTTGCGCCACAATAGATGCGCCGCATTTACAATGCAGCGCATCGTGGCGCAAGGATAAACAGATGCGTGACGCATCTGATGGCGGAAGGGCGGCGCATCGCTGGAGTTGCGTCGCAAGCGCGACGCAGCTCCAGCAAGGCTCGGGGGTGCCCTATCGTTACAATGCTGCGTCAATCCTTACGCCTGCTTCAAGCAGGCGCAGGGGTTTGACGCAGCATGGCCGGAAAAGTGACTGTGTGAAATATTGTAGATTTCACTCAGCCACTTTTCGGAGGCGTTCCTGCGCCGGAATGCCCCCCCCTGTGCAGGTACGCCCACATGTGGCGCAAGCTTTACAACGTGACGCATCTCCCTAGATGCGTCACGTTGTAAATGGGGCGCAACATGGCGCAGGGTTTAGGCCGCCGCTGCATCACACAAGTGACGCAACGGCGGCGTAAAAGTGGCGCAAGTCCGTTATAAATCTGCACCGGTATGTTTTAACCAACATTTTCAGCGAACTATAACAACCCTTTGACCTTTATTTTTTTCAGTGAATTGTCTATGTTTTTTTTAACATAAAGTAAGTTGTCCATTGCCGTGCGCAGTGTGGGGTGGACTACAGGCGCGAAACCCCCATGGCTTAAAGGGTGTCATTTTAACTAAGGCAGGCCTACTGAGTTTGCCAAAGGGCCAGAACGCCAATATTTCAAAAGTGGGCCTATTTTAATTATTCCATAGTATTCGGAGCAATTTTGTGTTACTTTTGTGATGCAAAATTACTGAAAATGACGCGATTATGATCATTTGTGTAATTTTGAGTAATTTCAGGCAAACATGACTCCCCAAGAGCGCAGGAACAGAGCACGAGCGGCTGCTGGCCGCTGCTATCACTGCTCAGTTGCATTTAGCCCAATTTTCTCAGAGCAAAATACTTCCCCAGGCCCATTTGGACGCCAGGGTGAATTTTGAACTAAGACAATAGCGCTAATTTCAGGGTTATGTTCCTCATGTCTGTGAAATCTTGGGTGATTTTGCTTAATTACACTACAGCAAATTATGCAAGTTACACCTCCCACTAAAGTTGACCCCTCTGTTACTTCTACAACCCTAAGGTCTAGACTCCTGCTGCTTCCTGAGTTGCCCCACTTTACTGGGTATCTGCACTCGAGGTAGAACCTTCCGCTTGCTAAGCCTTCACCTATTAAATGCGCACCCTGCTGAGTAACTCCGGCTGGGGAGCCCACGGAGGATACCTCTGTACCCTCCAAGTTTAAAAACAGCTTGAGAAAAATTGGTGTCAGGCCCCGGGTGGGCACCAGGGCACACAAAAATTTAACTACAAATGTAAAGAAAAATAATTCTAAAAGAGTGAATGCGAAAATTAATTAATAAATGAGTTCACACTCACTCACTCTGTCTCTGTCTCTGTCTCTGGCACATGCACTCTGACCTAATAGTATTGGGTTTTACAAATAAACTACCTTTGAAATCCATCTTGTTCATAAACTGTTCAAGAAAAAGTGCAGCAGGAAATGCCAAAGGATTAGGAAATACAAAAATAGAATTGAGAAATAAATTTGATATTCTTTATATTTTATTGAAGCTGCCCAGAATACCATGAGTTTGTCTCCTTTGCGCATGCTCAAGGCCAGTGTTTTAAATAAACTCGTGGGAAGCCTGCTAGTTAATAATATTAATACTCTGTGAGCTGAGACAGGAAGTTGTTTGCTAGTCATGCAGGCAAAATACAACATTGGGTGATTGGTCTTTGCGATGGCTCTGACCAATAAGATGGGAAGTTTCTTGTTAGCTGTCTTAGATGTGACTCACTTATGTGACGTAGAGACACGGGTTATTTGGTTTTGAGAAACGCCAATTCCTTTTCTTGATAATTGTTTATGTGCACATTTGTCCATATTATCCAGAAGAACATTAGTGCATTGAGTCACCCGTACGCAGTTCTATGTGTGCTAAAGTTGCACTGCATTAGCGTCTTCTAATTACATTTTCTGGTTACCAAAAATCAACAAAAGAAAGGAGGAGACACCATCTGTACCAAGTACAACACTCCCTCCCAGGTACATGGGCCCTGCAGCCACGGCCGCTTCTTCCATTCCTGCCCCATCCTTCCCTGCCCTTCCAGGCAGCACAAAAAAAATGCACAGCTCAGGACTGCACTTTTTATTAGGTCGAGCCTGGGTAGCGCATGCGCCGTCTCTTCGAGACCTGCTGTATGCAGATATGGCCTGTAAGCTCCGCCCACTCTCCGCCCATCTTTTTAATTGGCTCCTGTCACTGTCCTTTGTAAAGGTTGCCCATTGATTTCTTAATAGGCTTATTAGTCCCTCCTTAGTACCACCCTGTCTTCTGTTACCTCCGATCAGGAAACCCCCTCTTACATGTGTTGTTGCTCTGTAGCTTTCAATTACAGCCTCGGAGCACTCTTTTCTTATTGGCCTTTATCCTGCCTGCTTTTGCACACAGGACACGGTCTCCCACAGGGTTTTTTATTTTTATTTTACTAGCATGGCCAGCACTTATAATGGCAGCCGCATGCCTTTTTTAAAATGTATTTACTTTTTTATTGTACCTTCACCCGCTCTTTACCTGTAAACAGCTTAGGCTAAAATGCTGGTGCCATGATTACTTTAAAAACAAATAAATAGAAAAAAACGAAAATTGCATTTTTTTCCAATTGCTTTACTTTCGTAGCAATCGTGGCACCCGCACTTTAGCTTAACATGTTCAAAGTGTAAGCACGGGTGCCGCCATTATAACAAAAGTAAACAAATAGAAAAAAAGAAAGCGTGCAGCCGCCATTTTTCTTTCTTTTTGCTTACTTTTGTTATAATCGCTGTAAACATCGAAAGCCAAAACACGTGTGCCGCAATTGCTTCAAAAAAAAAGATTGTTTTTTTCTATTTATTTTTGTAAGCGGCACCCACGATTTTGCTTATGATGTTTACACCTAAAGCGCGAGTGCCACAAAGGTCTCACATTTGCGAGACTTTGAGGCATTGGCATTTATGTGTTTAGAAAACCTGCAACCAGGTTGCACCGCTTGCAGGTTTTCAAAACACATAAATAAAAGGCATTGTCATTTTCAATCCAATACCTGAAAGTCTCGCAAATGCAAGACTTATTGCATTGCAAATGCTTGTTTAGAGAGCCTCCGGGTTTGTACTCCAGCCCTAAATGCTAAAGGGCTTGCAAAGCTGCAGGTGTGTCCCTGCCCAGGGTCAGGCATCCTAGAAAGGGAGCCGGAAGCACCTCTCCTTCTCGCTTGAAAAGTTTACAAAAGCTGCTTTGTTATTGGTCTCCAGGCGGCTCCGTGAATATTTCACTTGCGGCCCAAGGTTAATGCGAACCATCATTTCACAATCATGGCTCCACTTTAAAGTTGTAGAGGGTTCAAGCCGATATCTAGTCCCTTTGCTCTCTCCGCTGAGGTAAATGTTTAAACTACAGTCTGGACAAGTGCGAAGTCAACCAATCCATTCGCATTGGTTCTATGGCAATTCTTTTAATGCTGAGATCACACAACGTTTGCACATTTATTGAGTCTCACTGGGGCGTAAAAGTTATCTTCTAAGATGCTAAGTCTGAACGGAGAGGGTTCGAGTCCTGCTGTCTTTGTTGTAAGGTGTGTTGGATTCCAAAGAATGCTGTAAAGCTTCTAGAAATTACTTCTTACTTTCTTCTCACCTTTTTATGTTTTATATTATTAATGCATGCTTTCATTTGACACCTGTACGGTAAACACTAAACTGATCTCTGTGAAATGCCCACTTGTTTTTATAGCTTTTGTGACTGTCGTGTCAACCAGGCATGGGACTCTGTGCTCCCATAGGGTTCGACAGGATCCATCCAGTATTGGAGCCAACCCGTGATCTGCGCCCTCTCTCTGTCTGCGTCAGTCCCTTTTAATTCCTTGTTTATTTATGGACGAGTTTTGTAAGGTGCCCGTTGCGCCGGCAGTGAGTACAGAAGCGGGATTACCTTTGTCATGGTGCCTTCTTGGACGCGCACTATTGCCAGGGAACGAGTGTGCAGCCCTCTGCAAACACAAGTAAAGTGGGTTCACAGTGCAAACTACTGCTCTCTGCCTCTTGTTGGCGGTGTACGACATATTGAAGGCATGCTGTCTGAGAAGCCACCACAGAATTCCAGATCATGCCACATAATTCCACAGCACAACACATAATTAAACTCCACTACACACCACTCCACAACCCAAAATATCAATCCACATAATCACACTCTATGACACACACTCCCACTCCACATAATTCCAGTACACTCAATGCCACGTAATTACTATCCACATAAATCCACAGCACACCATGCCACATAATTGCACTACAAAGATACACTACACACAATACCATCCCACACAATTCCACAACTAACAATTCCAATATTCCAATACAACCCACATAATTCCACCTCACACCACATAGACCCACTACACTCCAATCCAAAACACATATCTAAAAGACATTCTCATTTACAATGCCAATAGCTCTAACTTTTGTAAGTACGAGACCTAATGCATTGCAAATGCTTGTTCTATGTTGTGGGGGGTTGCAGACTGGTGTCAACTGGTGTGCCGGGCCTTCTTGTGGTTGCTTTTATGGCTGCAGTTTGTGGGCTGAAAAATATTAAACAAAAGACTCTAAAACATGTTGTTTTAAAAAAAAAAAATTATAAATACATGTTTTGGACAATTATTTTTCTTAAACATTTCTATGTGTGAATTTATGAAATGTAGATTTGATTAAAAATATTTTTGTTTTTTTACAAAAACAATTGATCAGCTTTATATAAGTTGATATGCTGACCCCATGATAAAGTCAAAAGGCCGCCTCTTTTAGGTCTCGCCTAGTGTGGCAGCGCATGCGCTGTTTGCGCAGCGAGATTTATTGCTAAGGAGGACTTTCAGAAGAGGGCTTGAAGCCCCGCCCCTCATTTCCAGTGTCTGGCGTCACCGTTTATGCTAAACGGTGGCCTGCCATTGGAAATGAGGGTTTTGGGTTCACACCCTTTCGCCTCCGATCTGGACTCAGTGGCCTGCTTTGTTGCTGTCCCAAAGCACTTTTTATCTTTATGGGGCCATGTGTTTATAATTAGAAACACATGGCCCCATAAAGACAAGAGATTACCATGCTCCGGCTGCAGCGCGGTCCTCTTTCACTTTCGGGACCGTGCTCGTTTCATTAGGGGGGGGGGAGTGGTTATAGTGTAGAACTAAGGCAGTCCAGGCTCAGCTGAGAGGAGAAATGCGCGTTTCAGGAGTCCACGGCGTTTGAAGTGCTTTTCCATACAAGGAAGCGGCAGTGACAGGGCAGAGCTACATTCCTGAGACGCGCGGATTTCCAGCCCACAGGTCATCCGTGCCACTCATCACTGCCTTGAGGTAACTTCAAGGAGACTCGTTATAGTTCTTTCAGCCTCATCATTTCAGAACGGAAGCATTTTCAATGTTATATACAAGGAAGCCGTAGTTGTTGCTGATTTATCTTACACAAACAACAACCATTGGCAAAGCCAATAGCCCTGGCTTGCTGTAGGTGTAATGTTAATTGCTTTATCAGTATTATATATCTGTATGCAATGACAGAAGCAGCAAAATACAAGTTGTCGTACACGGCCACCAGCAAGGCTCCGTTTAATGGCGCTGTGCGTCTTAATCTCCACGTCTGTCCAGCTGCAGGGTTGACTGTGGCGTTACAAAGAGAGCTGCAGAATTTCGAATTTGAGAACCATGATTGAATCTCGGCGTGCTCAAAATCCTGTGATTTTGGAGACATCACTTCTTCCCATGCCTCAAAACATGAATGTGATCTTGTGTAATTTAACAGGTGCTCATGCACAGTGATCCAATATCTTTGTGTGGAGTTCACGCTATATAAAACTGCAATACACGCTACCCCATCATGGTTTTACATCTTGTTACTTAGAGAAGTCGAGCGAAATGCTGCGCATGGGCGGACTGCTGTACCACTTCTTTTCAATCTCCTCGTATTTGGACGGATCCTCAGGCATCTCTCCCAGCCCCAGCTGCACGAAAAACCTTGTGTGCCTGTGCAAGTAGCCGCTCTTCCTCACACGTTTCAGGTTACTGCTGCTGCACTTTGGCTCCAGGGAGCACTTCAGCTGCATGCTGCATGCTGCCCCCCGTTACCCCACTGCCGGGGTCTTTAATGTTGCACTCGTGTGTGTGCCCCCGACCGAAGCTAACAGAGGGCACCTTGGCACCAGCACTGCAGCAGTTCGTATTCCTCGAAAGCGTTTGCCTTGAGGTTAACTGCAAACGTGAAGCACTCTTCAAAATTTCACCACGCAGCACGCTGTTTATTTGCAGTCTGCACCCATTATTGTGTGCCACTCTGTGCAAATTAACAAAACAGTGCTTTCTTTTAGCTACATAAATAAAAACATTCCGATTTTGAAACGCAATGGTCACTTTATTTTCAAGCGCCATTTACTGGGTGCTTTTTTTTGTACATGTTTAGTGTTTAACACACTATTCATTTATTGATGGCCTGTAAGATTTATTGCTCAATGTTTCTCATTTTTGTGCTGGAATGAGGGGAAAATTACTTAATTGGTGTTAGTTCAACCCCGATGTGCAGCGGCAGGGCTGTTTCAGAGGTCTCCCTTCTGTTGCCCTTACCCCCACATCTGTGGTTTTATGGCTCTCTCGCCAGTGTGCCACTTTGCTCCGTGCACTTCCCCCACATGACGGACCTGGCGTGCTGTCCTGCTCCTCTGTATTCTTTCTGCTCTGCCACACTTTTCACACACAACAGCTATTTATTTTCTCACATGAGCACCTGCCGAGCTGGGCCTCTTTGCATCACTAGGTGGCTCTTTTCCATAAATGAGCTCCCTGCCCAGATTTATGGCTGCGTCTGTTACTCCACCCTCCAACAGTGAGCCATTAGACTTCACATGTAATGTCACCAGGGCAGTGTCATAAACCCAGCATATTAGCAGATCAAGACTTTGTATTTAGATTACTGTGCACTTTGTATGTCTGAGTTTTAATTCTATTTCAAGAAGCATGTTTAGAGTTTGCATTTTTAAACATTTGAAATGCTGTTGAAGCTTTATTTTAAAAAAAAAATTATATTTAACATATATAGCACAATTACATCATTCAGGTTCATCATAATACTTTTCATCATAGATTGTAAAAATCGGGTTCTATGATTGTCATATCTACAGACACACGTTGCGCTTGCATGTTCATCAGCACACACTTTAGTTTCCTTCACTTTAAGACAGTTCTGGATCAGGCGGTAACGTTGGCACTTCACATAGTCCCCCTTCTATCGGTGTTCCACTTACCCCACAGCTTAATCCATTTTTTTGGGCAACCTCTCCGTACATATACAGTTCTTTTCACCACCATAGCCCTGTCCATATCTTTTCACCAATCTGTGTGCTTAGGCGCTGCCGCCCCTCCCCAATGCTGGGCAATGTTTCTCTTAGCCAGCATCATCCCTAGGGTTACCCATATTTGCGCTATCGAGCTAACATCTGTTGCTTCCCAGATATTTAGAATGCAGCATTTGGGTTCAGGAGGGACTGGTTTCCCGCTAACTCTGGCAATGGTGCTCATGACGGGTTTCCAGTACGACTGTATGACGGGACATTCCCAGAGTGTTTGGAAGAAAGTACCGATCACCCCACAGGCACCCCACAGGCAGGCAAAGCTGGGAAGTAGCCCTACCTATTTTATGGAGTGTGGTCCTAGTATAGTATATTCTGTGGAGTATTTTGAGCTGTACTAATCTCAGCTTGGATGAGATCGATACCTCTCTGGGTGACGCAAGCGCTTCCTGCCAGTCAGTGTCATCCAGTTCTCCCACCTCCTCCCCCCCATTTGTCTCTAAGCCTTCGCATGGGGTCAGGCATGTTGTTGATAATCTTACGGTATGTCATGGAGATGGCCCTCGTTGTCATGTGATCCGTTAGTAGTCTATCCTCTAACGGAGAGGTTTCGGGCGGGGTGGTGCCGGGGGGGAGACGCTGCCTCTAGCGCGTGTTTGATCTGACGGTAACAGAACTGTTCCGTTGGTGCCAGCTCATACTGTTTCTGAAGCTGTTCGAAGGGGATCATCTTTCCCCGCACCCAAAAGGTCCCCTACTCTAGATATTCCTATATTGTCCCATTGTTTAAAGCCTTTGCTCCTACCCAGCCTACCTAGTTTACCCGTGACCCAGAGTGCAGTTGCTTACATAATCTTATTATGCCATCTTTCTTTTTTGCGCACCGTGTTCCACACTTGGAGCACATGGTTCGTTGGGTTAGCCAGGGCGCGCGTCTTGTTATAAAGTACTTGATACATGCCCTCCTCACCCAGTTCTAATCTGTTGACGCCATAGGCCGGGTCCGTGTGTGGGACATGGAGCCAGTAATTGATAATAGCCAGTAATTTACTTGGGTACTTGGGAGTGCAATACCGCCATCATACCATGTGCGGAACAGCTTTATCATAGCTATGCGCGGCGGCTTATTATTCCACAGGAGTTTGGTGACTTCTCCTTCTATTGTTTGGAAGTAGGACTGGGGGACCAAAAAAGGGGTGTTTTGGAGGGCGTATAGGAACCTTGGCAGCGCCATCATCTTAAAAAGGGCCGCTTTCCCTAACAATGTCAGTGGGAGTGATTGCCAGTATTTTGTGTCCCTTTGCAGTCGGCGAAGGGGAGCTTGGAGGTTCAGAGCCATAAAGATCCCTGGGTCATGGGTGATATGGATTCCTAGATACTTGAAAGTGTCCCCAGCCAGCGGTATAGGACATCCAGCTGGCATTGCCGGCGGGGATCCCTGGTGGACGTACGTCACAGACTTGGTCCAATTGATGCGGAAGCTTTATTCATTAAATCTGCATTCGCCACCTAAATTATGTTTAAAAAGTTATTTATATTCCAAGTCATGAGCAAGGGATGGTTTAAAGTGCTGCTTCCAAATTGTAATATCACCTGAAACCCTTCATTTAAGTACTCTTTCTGGCAGCATCTCCAGGACCTGTGTTTATTTATTTTTTGGAAATATTGTGGCGGTTTCTGTCTGGTAACTTTGCATCCAACAACTTACTCAGGCTAAAACAGGCCCTGCAAACACATATAATTTTGACAGTCCTCTGGCAGCTGTTTTTACCGTTATTCATAAAGGATAATAAAGTACATTCAATATAGCCTTTGCACATAGGTGCACATTAAGCATTGCCACCAAATTACACTCTACTAAATACCAGATAAATACATCCACATAAAACCACTATACCACTTAGCAACCATCCATACAAATACACTCCACACATGCCACATAATTTCCTTCAGCATAATTTACTCAAAATACCACACAGTTCGACACCACGCAATTCAGCTCTCCACATTTCCATTCTGCACCACATAATTCAACAACAAACCACATAATTCAAATCAACACATTTACACAACAAATGCATCCAATCCACACCTCAAAATTCAACATCATGTCACACAATTCAACAGCTCACCACATAATTAAATTCCACTACATACCACGCCACAAGACAACCTACCAATGGAACATATTTACACTCCATAACACTCAATCCCATTCCACATAATTCCAGCTAATTTAAAACCACACAATTACTATCCACATACACAAATACACACACACACTATTCCACCCCACACAATTCCACAACTAACAAGTTCACAATCCAATCCATATAATTAAACTCCACACTACATACATCTACTGCATTAACAAAAGACCTTGTCATTTACAACACCATTAACTGGTAGACCAATTGCATTGCAAATGCTTGTGTTATTGTACTTTTTGGAAGATCTGCTCCACTGTATCTCTTGGGGCTCTACAAATACATTTGGTGATGAAGAGTAAATTGTATTTTTATTAACAACTTTTTAATTAAAAAATTCTTCTCTTTAATTTCCTGTAATTCCCATAGTTGAAAAAACAAGCATTTGCAATGCAATAGGTCTCGCATTTCGCGAGTTTGAGTTATTGGCAAGAGGGCTGCTGGATGCTGTTGGTGTACGAGTGGTTGATCATAAGAACTTGCAGGAGACACATGTGAACTCTTGTTCAATGTTGTGTGGTGCAGTGTGGCAGCAGTGCGGTGAGCGGCAGTCAGGCCTGAAAGCACATAGGAGTGCAGCACGGTAGCGGGGCTTGGGACAGAACCAGGGTCCCTGGTGCTGGACACGGTGCAGGTGCAGATAGGCGCAGCTGTGCCTGCTGCACGCATCCTTCCATTATCCGTTTTGCAACTGTCATTACGCAGTTCGTGACAAAGAGGAGGAGTGCAGGGTGCCGTGGGCGGGAAACGGAAACCAGTTATGTCACTTCCTGTACGATGGATGCTCAGAAATCCAGTGACGGCCCTTTCTGTGCAGATGGTTGTTAGGAAATTAAGTTCTCTTTGTAGGTTTCTTCTACTGCCTAGATATAAGCCCTCATTTATTCCCCATGCTTGCAGTGCAATACAGCAGGTTAAACATTCACACTACACATATAGCCAGCGCACCTTTGTGCATGACGGCGTTTACATGCATGAGCTCATTGAAGCTTGGTACAATCAGACTACAGCATTAGTTCTGTATTGAAGAAATAAAAGTTGGAGAGATTGCGGCTCTTCTCGAGAGCACATATGGAAAGATAAACTGTTTTCAAAGCCTGCGTTCTATACGTTTTATCTTGAGTAACACAGATGCCGGCCATGGAACTGCTAAGCTCGGCGTTTCATTATTGCAAAATATCCAAGATAAGGATTGACTGAAAACTGGTAAATATAAAACTTTGCATCACTGTGCAATTAACACGAAGGTATGTTATTGCCATGGGTGCTTGGCGCTGTACCTGTGTGCAGTCCATCAGTGCTTGGCGCTGCACTGTAATGGCATTCTTGTAAAAAAACATCTCTGGAGTACAAATCTTACACAACAGGACACATAATTTGACAAATTATTTTCCCCTTCTTACTACCATACTCCCGTTGATGCACTGTAGTCACAAGGAAGACACTTTTGTCCTCATGAGAAGGAATGCCAGCAGCCGTTTCACCAACTCTCTGAGGAATACGGCTGGGTTTGGCAGGTACCATGCGTGCAGTCGGAACAACTCGCAAAAAAAAAAAAAAAACATTACAAATGTCATAGGTCTTGCATTTCATTAAGTTAAAGCCATTTGCTTTGCTATACAATACCATTAGCAAAGCAAATGGCTTTAACTTAATCAAAGGCGAGACCTACTGCATTTTCAATGCTTGTTAAATTTGGGTGTTCTGACCCTTTGCAGAAGACAGTGGGTGTGCCTCACTTAAAATGAGCCCTTTATAATGTAACATCACAGACAGCCGTGGGGCTTTGGCGCACTGCACCCAACCTCACACTGTGCACAGGTGCCAGTGTGGGGTTGGCCCAGGGCCTGGCCGAAAAAACTGCGCAGCTCATGCTCTATTCGTGTGCTACTGGGTAGGCAAACAGGTGTCATTGCATCATTTTCAGTAATTCTGCATCACAAGAGTGACGAAAAATTATTCCGAGTACTCTGGCATAAGTAAAATAGGCCACTAGAAAGCAAACACAAGGAGTTGATGGATGGAGCGCTGAAACTTTTCAGACACTCACCCCCAGTCACATTTCTGGGTTTGAATCCATCATTGTTCTTTAGTTCACTTCACCACCTCAGTTCAGACCCAGCCATATGCAAATCAGTCTTGACCCTGTGCCTCATGGGAACAGTCCAGTCCGAACTGCCAAGCCAGGTCTTCCCTGAACCGGAAACAAGCATCCTAGGACCGGTTTCGGGGTTTCACCCCTCTTCAGCCAGCATAGCTTGAATCTAGTGGCATGGAGAGCACGGGACCCACGTCTGGGCATACCCTAGAAAGCAAGGGCAGTTGGATAGAATGCATGAGATGCACAAGGCTTTCAGTTGCATTCTCTGTGGATTGGAAGCCGATGGAGCGAGCTAGGGGCCAGTGATACTTGCCTGTACGTGAACTGTGCACACACAAGTCCTGCTGTGGGGTCAAACCTCAGCGATGCCATAGGCCGGAAGAGCGAGTTAGATGCTGTTGCAGTAATATAAGTAAGAGAGTAGGGACACCTCCACAACTAGTGTGTACTTGCAAGGGGGATGAAGGGACTATATTAAATGAAATATATTGCACCAGAATCAACAAAGCCATAGAGTCTCCCTTCTGTTTACTCGTAGGTTTTTGCTTCTCTCCCTTACGTTTTTTTACAGAGTTCATAAGTTTGACTTTTTATATTTGGCTGTTTCTGATCTGTTGTCTCTTTGCTTTCACATATACTCTTGGATAACATGTCCACCCAGGCCCCGATGACCATGTTCTGGCCTGTCAACAGGTATTTTGTGGGCAAGCGTGTGCCACGTTTGATAGCTCAGTGGATTCATGCATCCACTGCAGAAATCTGGGCTTGACCACAAGGTCAAAGGTTCAGACCTGGTGGGTCAACTCAGCTCTTCCTCTTCATGGTGTCGAAGAAAGGAGTAAAACTGATTTGGGTGTCAGTAAACCTTATGGGGCAGATTTATGTTCCCTGGCGCATCCCTGCAAATCAGCATGGATGCGCCAGGGAAGATGCGTCACGCAAGTTTGCCCTTGCGCCACCGCTGATGCGCCGCATTTACAATGCGGTGCATCGTGGCGCAAGGACAACCAGATACGTGACGCATCTGCCGGCGTAAGGTTGGTGCAGTGCTGAAGTTGCGTCACAAGCGCGACGCAGCTCCAGCACTGTTCCCACCTACCCTATCCCTAACATGGTGCGTCAAGCCTTACGCCGGCTTCAAGCAGGCGCAGGGTTTTGACGCATCAGCGTTGGGAAAGTGACTCAGTGAAATCTTATAGATTTCACTGAGTCACTTTTCAGGGGCGTTCCTGCGACGGAACGCCCCCCCTGAGTAAAAACACCCACATGAAACCTGATGCAGGTTTCATGTGGCGCAGGGCTTTACACCATGATGCATCTCCATAGATACGTCACGATGTAAATGGGGCGCAACATGGCGCAGGGTTTACGCCGCCGCTGCGTCACAAAAGTTATGCAACGGCGGCGCAAGTCCCTCATAAATCTGCCCCACTGTCTGCAATAGGACTATGAGACCCTCGGGTGTATGTGTGCTCTACAAATTGTTCATTAGTGTTTGTGTAGCTCACGCCCGGCCAATAATATGACATCACACTTTGCATATTTTGTTTTGATTATTATTGTTGAAGAATGTCCCAGTTCTTAGTGTTAACATACTGCGCACATGTTAATCATGCAACGTTTGTCGCCTGTGTGGTACAGTGACAGTGTGTGCGAGTGAGCCTGGGTAACGGAGAGCTTTTGTTGACACTGCTGAAGATGCAGGGGAGGAGGGAGCTCTCAGAAAGTGAAAGTGCACTGCTGGCATACTTGTAGCTGGCAGGAGGAGATGCAGTAGCGGCTCCTCCACTAAGGCGGCGGAGCGTCGCCCCACTGTTTTTTCACCAATATAAGAACAAAATTAAATGATAATAACATAGTTATTATCATTTTATTTTTTCCTTTTTAGGTCTCGCCTAGCAAATGCAGCGCATGAGCTGCTCTCGCTATTGCGAGTACCTTTTGGAATCGATTCTGTCAAGGGCTTGCATGCACGCATCTGCATGGACAAACATGGCTGCTCTTGCCATCTGTCCATAGCAAACAGCATGCGCGTGTCCGTAGTCCGTAGGGACTGTGGACAGCCCGACGCCATTTTGCATTTTGCATTTTGGTGTCCTAGCAATAAAAATGCTGTTTCCTGTATGGCGTGGAAGGTGTCCTAGCAACGAAAATGGTTGTTATTTATTTATTCTTAACCGGCATGTTTCTTAAAAATGCCGCTTACAGTGAGTTTGTATTTATTTTGTTGAAACGCGCGCCGTGTAACTTGGTGCACATTTTTGTGTGTTTTTTTGTTGTTAAAAAGGCTGCTTTCAGTACGCAGCTTGCGGTGTTTCATGACTTTGAAAGTACGCAGCTTGCCGGGGTTTGAAGAGTTTGGAAGTGCGCAGCTCCTAGCAACGAAAATGGTTGTTATTTATTTATTCTTAACCGGCACCTTTCTTAAAAATACCGCTTACACTGAGTTTGTATTTATTTTGTTGAAACACGCGCCGTGTAACTTGGCATTGGCATACTACTCACTCTCTACTACTCACTCTCTACCCCTCTACTACTGTACCGCTCTACCCCACCCCTCTACTACCCTTCTACCCCTCTACTACTCTACCCCTCTACCCCACCCCTCTACTACCCTTCTGCCCTCTACTACCCCTGTACCCCTCTACTACCCCATTACACCTCTACCCCTCTACTACCCCTCTACAGCCTCACTACACCTCTATTACCCCACTACCCTTCTACCCCACTACCCCCTACTACCCCACTACCCCCTACTACCCCTCTACCCCACCCCTCTACTACCCCACTACCACCCCACTACCCTACTACCCCTCTACTACCCCACTACCACAATACCACTCTACTACCCCACTACTACCCCACTACCCCTCCACGACCCCACTAACCCCCCACGACCCCACTACCCCTACTACCCCGCTACCCCCTACTACCCTACTACCCCCTACTACCCCTCTACTACCCTACTAACCCACTACCCCACTACCCCTCTACTACCCCATTACCCCTCTACTACCCCACTACCCCCCTACTACCCTACTACCACCCTACTTCCCCACTACCCTACTTCCCCACTACCCTACTACCCCTCTGCCCTACTACCCCTCTATCCCACCCCTCTAATACCCCTCTACCCTACTACCCCTCTACTACTCCTCTACCCTACTACGCTACTACCCCTCTACCCTACTACCCCTCTACTACCCTACTGCCCCTCTTCTACCCCACTGCCCCTCTTCTACCCCACTACCCTACTATCTCTCTACTACCCCACTGCCCCTCTACTACCCCACTACCCCTCTACTACCACACTACCCCTCTACTACCCCACTACCCCTCTACTACCCCAATACCCTACAACCCTACTACCCCACTAACCCTCTACTACCTTACTACCCTACTACCCCTCTACTACCCCACTACCCTACTACCCCACTACCCTCATACTACCATACTACCCCACTACCCTACTACCCCTCTACCCTACCACCCCACTACCCTACTACCCCTCTACTACACCACTGCCCTACTACCCTACTACCCCACTACTCCCCTACTATCACTAACCTACTACCCTACTACCCCTCTTCCCCTCTACCCTCTACCCCACCCCTCTACTACCCCTGTACCCTACTACCCCTTTACTACCCCACTACCCTACTAGCCTAGTACCCCTCTACCCTACTACCCCTCTACTACCCCACTACCCTACTACGCCTCAACTACCCCACTACCCCTCTTCTACCCTACTGCTCCTCTACTACCCCACTACCCTACTACCCCCTACTATCCCACTATCCCCCTACTACCCCACTATCCTACTACACCCCTACCACCCTACTACCCTACTTCCCCACTACCCCTCTACCCTGCTACTACCTCTCTACCCCTCTACTATCCCAGCCCTCTACTATCCCACCTCTCTACTACACTACTACCCCTCTACTACCCCACTACTCTACTACCCACTACCCCACTACCCCTACTACCCCCCCTAACCCCTACCCCCTACTACCCCACTACCCCACTACCCTACTAGCCTAGTACCCCTCTACCCTACTACCCCACTACCCCCCTACCCCTCTACTGCTTCTCTACTACCCTACTACCCCACTACCCCCTACTACCCCACTATCCCACTACCCCCTACTACCCCACTATCCTACTACCCCACTACCCCTACCACCCTACTTCCCCACTACCCCTCTACCCTGCTACTACCTCTCTACCCCTCTACTATCTCAGCCCTCTACTATCTCAGCCCTCTACTATCCCACCTCTCTACTACCCCACTACCCCACTACCCCACTAACCCACTACCCCACTAACCCACTACCCCTCTACTACCCTACTACCCCTCTACTACCCACTACCCCACTACCCCTACTACCCTCCTAACCCCTACCCCCCTACTACCCCACTACCCCACTACTCTACTACCCCACTGCCCTACTGCCCTACTACCCTACTACCCCTCTACTACTCCACTACCCTACTACCCCTCTACTCCTCTACTACCCCTCTACCCCTTTACGGCACCCCTCTACTACCCCACTACCCTACTACCCGTCAACTACCCCAATACCCCACTACCCCTCTACTACCACCCTACTACTCCACTACCCCTCTAGTACCCCACTGCCCCACTACCGTACTACCCCTCTACAACCTCACTACCCCCTACTACCCCACTACACCCCACTACCCTACTACCCCTCTACCCCTCTACTGCCTCTACCCCACTCCTCTACTACTCCTCTACCCTACTATCCTACTACCCCTCTACTACCCCACCACCCCTTTACTACCCCACTACTTTACTACCCTACAACCCCTCTACTACTCGACTGCCCTACTACCCCTCTACTACCCTACTACCCTACAACCCCACTACCCCTCTAATACTCTACTACCCCACTACCCCTAATACTCCTCTACTACCCCACTACCATACTACCCCTCTACTACCCCTCTACTACCCCTCTACTACCCTACTACCCCTCTACCCTACTACCCCTCTATTACACCACTACCCCACTGCCTTACTACCCTACTACCCCTATACCCCTCTACCCCACCCCTCTACTACCCCTCTACCCAACTACCCCTCTACTACCCCAGCACCCTACTACCCTTCTAATACCCCACTACCCTACCACCCCTCTACTACCCCACTACCCTACTACCTCTCTACTGCCCTACTACCCCACTACTACCCTACTACCCCAATACCCTACTACCCCTCTACCACCCCACTTCCCCCCACTACCCTACTACGCCACTACCCTACTAACCCACTACCCTACCACCCCTCTACTACCCCACTACCCTACTACCTCTCTACTACCCCACTGCCCTACTACCTCTCTACTACCCCACTACCCCTCTACTACCCCAGCACCCTACTACCCTTCTAATACCCCACTACCCTACCACCCCTCTACTACCCCACTACCCTACTACCTCTCTACTGCCCTACTACCCCACTACTACCCTACTACCCCAATACCCTACTACCCCTCTACCACCCCACTTCCCCCCACTACCCTACTACGCCACTACCCTACTAACCCACTACCCTACCACCCCTCTACTACCCCACTACCCTACTACCTCTCTACTACCCCACTGCCCTACTACCCCTCTACTACCCCACTACCCCACTACCCCTCTACTACCCCACTACCCCTCTACTACCCTACTACCCCAATACCCTACTACCCCTCTATTACCACACTACCCCCTACTACGCCACTACCCTACTAACCCACTACCCTACCACCCCTCTACTACCCCACTACCTCTCTACTACCCCACTGTCCTACTACCCCTCTACTACCCTACTACCCCTCTACTACCCTACTACCCCAATACCCTACTACCCCTCTACTACCCCACTACCCCTTACTACTCAACTACCCTACTAACCCACTACCCTACTACCCCTCTATTACCCCTCTATTACCCCTCTATTACCCCTCTACTACCCCTCTACCCTACTACCCCTCTACCCTACTACCCCTCTACCCTACTACCCCTCTACCCTACTACCCCTCTACCCTACTACCCCTCTATTACACCACTACCCTACTACCCCTCTACTAACCCACTACCCTACTATCCTACTACCCCACTACTCTACTACCCCTCTACTACACCAGTACCCCTCTACTACCCCACTATCCCTCTACTACCCCACTAACCTATTACCCCTCTACTACCCCTCTACTACCCCTCTACTACCCCACTACTACCCCACCACCCCTCTACTACCCCTCTACTACCCCTCTACTATCCCTCTACTACCCCACTATCCCTCTACTACCCCACTATCCCCTACTACCCTACTACCCTACTACCACCCCACTACCCTACTACCCCACTACTCCACTACCCCCTACTACCCCACTACCGTACTACCCCTCTACTATCCCACTACCTCTACTACCCCACTACGCCCTACTACCCCTCTACCCCACCCATCTACTACTCCTCTACCCTACAATCCAACTACCCCTCTACTACCCCACTACCCTTCTACCCTACTGCCCCTCTATTACCCCACTACCCTACTACCCTACTTCCCCTCTACTACCCCACTGCCCTACTACCCTTCTACTACCCTCTAATACCCCACTACCCCTCTACTACCCTAGTACACCACTACCCTACTACCCTACTACCCCACTACCCCACTACCCTACTACCCTACTTCCCCTCTACTACCCCACTACCCTACTACCCCTCTACTACCCTCTAATACCCCACTACCCCTCTACTACTCTACTACCCCACTTCCCCTCTACTACCCCACTACCTCGCTACTACCCCACTGCCCTACTACCCCTCTACTACCCTAGTACACCACTACCCTACTACCCTACTACCCCACTACCCCCTACTACCCTACTACCCCACTATCCCTCTACTACCCCACTACTCTACCCCACTACCCCTCTACTACTCCTCTACTACCCTACTACCCCTCTACTACCCCCTACTACTCCACTGCCCTACTACCCCCCTACTCCACTATCCCCTACTACCCCACTACCGTACTACCCCCTCTACTATCCCACTACCCCACTACCCCTACTACCCCACTACACCCTACTACCCCTCTACCCCTCTGCTACCCTTCTACCCCACCCATCTACTACTCCTCTACCCTACAATCCAACTACCCCTCTACTACCCCACTACCCTTCTACCCTACTACCCCTCTATTACCCCACTACCCTACTACCCTACTTCCCCACTGCCCTACTACCCCTCTACTACCCTACTACCCCTCTACTACCCCTCTACTACTCTACTACCCCTCTTCTACCCCACTTCCCCTCTTCTACCCCACTACCCCGCTACTACCCCACTGCCCTACTACCCCACTGCCCTACTACCCCTCTAATACCCCACTACACCACTGCCCTACTACCCTACTACCCCTACTACCCCACTACCCCTCTACTAACCCACTACCCTACAACCCCTCTACCCTACTACCCCTCTACTACCCCACTACCCCTCTACTACCCCACTACCCTATTACCCCTCTAATACCCCACTACCCCTCTATTACCCCTCTACCCTACTACCCCTCTATTACCCCTCTACCCTACTATCCCTCTACTACCCCACTATCCCTCTACTACCCCACTACTCTACCCCTCTACTACCCCTCTACTACCCCACTACCCTTCTACTACCCCACTACCCCTCTGCCTGTTTTTTTCTGCTTAAAACCCTCCGTAAAATCTTCCCTCTTATTCCCAAGGCACTCCAGAAGACGGTAATGGCTGCTCTTTTCATGTCAAGACTCGATTACTGTAACTCAATGTTCCTGGCCATTGATAAGTTCCAGATCAGTAAAATCCAAGCCTTGCCGAATGCTGCTGTTCGCGTTCTTTTACAACTCCCGAAGGGCCACCCCACCTCCCATTCAAGAAGATCACTACACTGGCTCCCTGTTCAACAGAGAATTGAGTTCAAGGCACTCTGCCTGGTGCACAAGGCACGCTATGGTGGTGGTTCCATATACTGTCACAATTTGTTCAGACTTTACGTCCCCTCACGAGACCTACGATCGGCCAATCTTGGCCATATCTGCACTTCTAGATACAGACGTGCCAGATGGGGTGGCTGCTTATTTTCCATTTGTGCAGCTCAACTATGGAACAAGCTCACTGTCACCTTACGCCTTCAGCCAGACCTCCTTTCTTTTAGGAAAGCCTTGAAGTCTAGGTTGTTTAATGTCTAGTGGTCACCTACCTCCATCTCTGTCGTCTCTCTCACACTTCAGCGCCAAGACGCTACCGGCATTCGAGCGCTTAACAAGCTTCTTTATATTTATACTTTATACTTATACTACCCCACTACTCCTCTACTACCCCACTATCCCCCTACTACCCCACTACCGCTCTATTACCCCACTACCCTACTACCCCACTACTGTCTCACTACCCTACTACCCCACTACCCCACTACCCTACTACCCCTCTACCCCTCTACTACCCACTACCCTACTACTCCTCTACTACCCAACTACCCTACTACCTCTCTACTACCCCACTACCCCTCTACTACCTCACTACCCTACTCCCCCTCTACTACCCCACTGCCCTACTACCCCTCTACTACCCTACTCCCTACTACCCCTCTACTACCCCACTACCCCTCTACTCCTATACTACCCCTCTACTACCCTACTACCCCTCTTCTCTCCCAATACCCCTCTACTACCCCAATACCCCTCTACTACCTCAATACCCCACTACCCCTCTACTACCCCAATACCCCACTACCCCTCTACTACCCCACTACCCCTCTACTACCCCACTACCCCTCTACTACCCCACTACCCCTCTACTACCCCACTACCCCTCTACTACCCCACTACTACCCCTCTACCCCCCTCCTCCCCCCTACTACCCCTCTACCCCCCTCCACTCCCTCTACCCCCTCTACTACCCCTCTCTACACCTCTACCTCTCTCCACCTCTACACGCACACATATACACACACACACACATATATAATATATATATATGCATTTATATATGTATGTGTATATGCATACATATATACATCTGCATATCTATATAAATTCATGCATACATATATGCATGTTATGTACATGAAAGTTTGAAAAACACCAATAAAAGCAAAGCTAAAAAGCAACCTAATTACAAACAGAATTGCTTTAACTTAAACGAGGGCGAGACCTATTGCATTTTCAGTGCTTGTTGGTGCATGTCAGCTTTGTGACGCAAAGCTGAGAGAGGAGCCAAGGAGTGGCTTGCCCCCACTCCCAAGTGCGCAATGACTGTTTGGCCAGCCCTCTCGGGCAGCCCAAATCAGTCATGCGCACTTTCCCTCTTCCACACCCAGGCTGCATTGCAGCCTGGATGGAGAACATGCCCTGTCTGAGCACCAAGCCACAGCACTCAGACCAATCACAACGCTACATTGAAGCATTGTGATTGGCTCAGGGGGGCCTGGGTGCCTCCTGGCTGCTTCCTGCCAGCAGGAGGAGGAGAGATGCGACCAGGAGGAGCGGTAAGGAGGACATGGTAAGTAGGTAATTTAAATTGTTTTCTTTTATTTAACCTCCGCCCCACTCCTGTGCCGCTCCCTCCCCTCACCACTGCCGCCCTCCACCCCCGATCGGTGCCGGCCGCTGCTGTGGAGATGTAGACACTGAAGTGAGGAGAGGGCACAGGCTCCTTTGATCTTCTGAGAGGCCTTTGGGCAGCAAGAAGTTGCCATATGAACACTGCCATTTGGTGGACGGCTGGGCTGCAGACTCTGTTGTGAAAGGTTAGGAAATCTTTCGGAGAGGTTGCCCTTCTGTCTTTCCCCGATTACTCCTTCAGCTGGGCTGTTGACAACCAGGTGCAGAAACCTTACACCTTTTTGAGCCTCTGTTGTGGGTGCTCCCGGATGTACAGTGCATTGTTGTGAACAACAACATTCTGCAAACAGGCTGTATATAAAGAACAGCCTTGAAAGGAGAACACCCTGAACCATTTTTACAGTTTGGGACAGCGGACCCCCATCTCCTGCCTTCAAGTTATGTATAAAAGAAGGACCCCCGCAACCCCACAGGTGGGTCCAGGTCCGAGGCCTTTAGGGCAAGGACAGGAGTTCTCTGTAGAGTATTACAACGCATCCAGTACAACGCATGACAAATATAACAACGTTTTAACAATGCATTTACCACTGCAACGAGGTAAGTTATAATTATGCAAGTTAAAATGCATTTCAATATTTAGGGGATGAAGGTTTAAGGATGGGTCGAATACAGTTCAGTGATGAGTAGTCAAAAGGGTGATACATTTGTTAGGGTTCAGGGATGGGTAGTACATGTTGGTAGGAATGCTTTTTTAGCTCTTGGATGGGTCACTACCAGGGATAATGGGTTTTAGGGTTCAGAAAAGGTTAGTGTTATGAGGTTGTAAGAAACTTTTATGGCTCAGGAGTGGTGCATATGTGCAGTAAGGCCACTTGCTGGATTCTGAGATGAATGGTTTATAGGAGGTGAAATTAGCTTTTAGGGCTCAGGGAGGGGTGGTGTGAAAGGGTATAAAGGAGTTTTTAGGGTGAGGAGTAGGTGGTTCACAAGAGATGTAAGGGATTTTTAGTGATATAAATTTATTCGCATCCCATGAACCAGAAAACTGGAGTGGGTGCACCCGCGAGCGCCACCCAGTCCTCAAGGCATAAGTCACTCGAGCACTGCCTCCTGGTGTACCGGCGTTCATCAGAGTTCATGTGAATACCCAATAGTTCTGGGAGGACGGATTCCACCTATGAGCACGTAAGAGCCTAACAAGACTGAGCACACATACTTAGTGCTGGCTTTAGGGCGGTGCTACAGGTGCCACCGCAAAGGGAGCCGAGCTAAAATATCTTATGGGTTTAAAATAGGGGTGGGCGGAATTTGCGAAAGCGACTTTCGCAAATTATCGCGAAAATGTTTAAAATCTCCGCAAACACGCGGAAATATCGTGAAGATGCGGAAGTTTTTTTCCCGCCCGTTCGCGGTATTTTCTGCGTGTTCGCGGCTCGCCAACTTACCCATGCGGTTACTTGCGGGCGCGGCCATCTTGTTTTCACTCTTCTCGCGGTGCATGATCGCGAGAAGAAAGACGTTATCGCGCGACGTTACTGCGGGCGCGAACTGTCGTGAGACAGCGCAAATGGCTACCAACAATCCAACATCTCGTGGAGAACGCGACCGGATCAGGAAAACTTGTCGGCGAACGCAGGGATTCAGGTAAGGCGATCGCGCGCTAGAATGTATTATTTTACAGCACGAGCAAGAAACAAATTATCGCTAAGCTGCGGAATGCGGAAATTTTGACATTTTCGTGCTCTCCGCGGAACGCGAAAATGTCAAATTATCGCAATTTCCGCGAGCGGAACGGAAATTTATCCCAGGCCTAGTTTAAAAGCACCTACTTCAGTGTTTTTTCTGTGTCCAGCAAATTTCAGGCAATAATAAAAATGTCAAGCTCACTCTGATGATTAATCTTCCTGATAGAGAGAGATCAGAGTTTTGTCTAGTGGCATTTTTGATTCATCATAAAGTAGTGAAGAGGGTTGGTGTGCCTGCAGCAAACCACGTGTAACGGGCAGATCACAGAATTGTATTTTACGTAGAGAGCACAGTGGGTTACTGCTTTTGTCACAGAGATACTTTTTTTTACTTGCAGTTAATAAGTTACAGTCCTTCTAATATAGCACAGTGAGCTATGAACTGGCATCAAAGTGCTGCATGAAAACTACACGGAATAGGTATAGAAACATATGTTTTCCCAAGTCTGTTGTTATCCTAAGGTTGCAAAAAAGGGTTTGTTTGGGTTCCTAAAAAGGGTCTGTTTGGGTAGAAATAAATTCTTATTTGAAAAGTCAATCACTGTGTTATGTTTTAAATACCGAGTTTGTACTTCCTCAGCACAAGCACTCCTAAATATACTGCCTACCAGTATGGATGACATGTGACTCCACACCTTGTAGTCCTCATTATCTTTAACCCTGGGTGGAGCTGGCGGAGCAGACTACGCGGAGGTCCACGGAGTTGGGGACAAACTCAGTGGAACTCCGTCTCCACCCCCCTATTAAGAATTAATAAAAATTAAAAGTTAAAGAATAAAGACTTCCCTTGACTGCGGCGTCCCCGGGCTGCCGTCCTCCTCTTCATCGCTGTCTCAGGGTGATCTACGTATGCGCGCGCGCCCGCTCATGCTCATTCCTTGCAAGAACTGAGACGGCGATGAAGAGGAGGACGGCAGCCCAGGGACGCCGCAGTCAAGGCAAGTCTTTATTCTTTTACTTTTAATGTAGTTTTAATTAATTCTTAATAGGGGGGTGGAGGCGGGGCTGGTCAACTCCGCTCTGCTGAGGAGTGTGCGGAGGTTTGCCTACTCTGCATTCTCTTCAGAACGCAGAGTAGGCAAATCTCAGAGCACACTCTGGAGGCGGAGCGGAGCTCTCCGCCCGTGGTTAATTATCTTATGTAACATTTCCTATACGTTGATTTACACACTTGTATGATTCATTGTCTGTGTACAATGTGTGTGATGTAAAGTGCTCTGATACACTACTTTGGTATGCGTGCTATAGAAGAAATTAAATACTTGTGAGAGAGAGGTTATGGAGAGATAAGAGACGCTTGGAGGAGGAGCTAGTGAAGGAAGCCATGGAGAAGGAGGTCATGGGAGGGGGGGGGGGGGCAACAAAGACTGTCTCATCAGGAGCCACCTGCTCTGAGACCGACCCAGCAGGTACTATCTTGGAGGTCATTGTAAGTGCAACTGTGCCAGATTCACTTTACCACTATTGTCCCCTAGAGTGAGGGGGGACAACCAAGAACCGAGGGGACACCCGGGGGAGGGTGATGATAGTAAGGGAGTGGATGGATGCAGCTACACCCAAGATAGTTGATAGTAGTGTATAGTACTGAGTACCATTGTGTAATAAGAAGACAAGCTCTGGGCTGGACATTCACTTCATCTGGTCTGTAGCTGGATTGTTGAGCTCTGAGCCCAAACACCCCATCACTACCTCCTTGAGAAGCCTTTGACTGCTTCCCATCGTAGCCCTGGAAGTCAAATGTACTTGGCCCAGTCTGTAGAGCTTTAGTAAGACTGACACAAGAACATCCGAGGCAAGCGACCTTCAACCCCACAATTGAGGCACAGTAGCCGCTGCTTGCCCGGTGGCCACCTGAATGAGGTCAGACATGGTGTTCAATCAGAATAATTTGGTAGACCATCTCTAGACGTACTCTACTGTCCAACCATTAACAGAGAGAAAAGCATCTCTAGACCTATTCTAATGTCCAACCACGAACGGAGAGGAAA
Organism: Triturus cristatus; assembly: GCF_964204655.1. Taxonomy (NCBI): domain Eukaryota; kingdom Metazoa; phylum Chordata; class Amphibia; order Caudata; family Salamandridae; genus Triturus; species Triturus cristatus. Next base: position 27,122,072 of record NC_140592.1, on the reverse strand, counting down.
GCATCCATGGACTAATTCTAATGTCCAACCACAAACGGAGAGGAAAGCATCTTTAGACCAATTCTAATGACGAACCACAAATGGAGAGGAAAGCATCCCTAGACCTATTCTAATGCCCAACCACGAGCGGAGAGGGAAGCATCTCTAGACGTATTCTAATTTTCAACCACGAACGGAAAGTATCCCTAGACATATTCTAATGCTCAACCACGAATGGAGAGGAAAGCCTCTCTACGCGTATTTTAATTTCCAACCACGAACAGAGATGAAAGCTTCTCTAGACACATTCGAATGCCCAACCACTAACGGAGAGTAAAGCATCTCTAGATGTTTTCTAATTTCCGACCATGAACGGAGAGGGAAGCATCCCTAGACATATTCTAGTGCTCAATCACTAACGGAGAGTAAAGCATCTCTAGACGCATTCTAATGCCCAACCACGAACGGAAAGGAAAACATCCCTAGACGCATTCTAATGCCCAACCACAAACTGAAAGGAAAGCATCCCTAGACCTATTCTAATGCCCAACCACGAACGGAGAGGAAAGCATCCCTAGACCTATTATAATGCCCAACCACGAACGGAGAGGAAAGCATCCCTAGACCTATTCTAATACCCAACCACGAACGGAGAGGAAAGCATCTCTAGACCAATTCTAATGCCCAACCACGAATGGAGAGGATAACATCCCTAGACCTCTTCTAATGCCCAACCACAAACGGAGAGGAAAATATCTCTAGACCTATTCTAATGCCCAACCACGAACGGAGAGGAAAGCATCCATAGACCTATTCTAATGCTCAACCACGAACGGAGAGGAAAGCATCCCTAGACCTATCCTAATGCTCAACCACGAAGGGAGAGGAAAGCATCCCTAGACCTATCCTAATGCTCAACCACGAAGGGAGAGGAAAGCATCCCTACATCTATTCTAATGCCCACCCACGAACGGAGAGGAAAGCATCCATAGACCTATTTTAATGCCCAACCACGAACGGAGAGGAAAGCATCCATAGACCTATTCTAATGCTCAACCACAAACGGAGAAGAAAGCATCCCTAGACCTATTCTAATGCCCAACCACGAACGGAGAGGAAAGCATCCATAGACCTATTTTAATGCCCAACCACGAACGGAGAGGAAAGCATCCATAGACCTATTCTAATGCTCAACCACAAACGGAGAAGAAAGCATCCCTAGACCTATTCTAATGCCCAACCACGAACAGAGAGAAAAGCATCCCTAGACATATTCTAATGCGCAACCACAAACAGAGAGAAAAGTATCTCTAGACCTATTCTAATGCGGAAGCACGAATGGAGAGGAAAGCATCCCTAGACTTATTTTAATGCCCAACCACGAACAGAGAGGAAAGCATCCCTAGACCTATTCTAATGCCCAACATCGAACGGAGAGTAAAGCATCCCTAGACCTATTCTAATGCCCAACATCGAACGGAGAGTAAAGCATCCCTAGACCTATTCTAATGTCCAAATACGAACGGAGAGGAAAGCATCTCTAGACCTATTCTAATACCCAACCAGGAACAGAGAGGAAAGCACCCCTCACCTATTCTAATGCCCAACAACGAACGGAGAGGAAAACATCCCTAGACATATTCTAATGCCCAAACACGAACAGACAGGAAAGAATCTCTTGACCTATTCTAATGCCCAACCACAAACGGAGAGGAAAGCATCCATAGACCTATTCTAATGCCCAACCACGAGTGGAAAGGAAAACGTCCCTAGACCTATTCTAATGCCCAACCACAAACAGAGAGGAAAGCACCCCTAACCTATTCTAATGCCCAACCACGAACGGAGAGGAAAGCATCCCTAGACATATTCTAATGCCCAACCACGAACGGAGAGGAAAGCATCCCTAGATGTATTCTAATGCGGAACCACAAACAGAGAGGAAAGCATCTCTAGACCTATTTTAATGCGGAAGCACGAATGGAGAGGAAAGCATCCCTAGACCTAATCTAATGCCCAACCACGAACGGAGAGGAAAGCATCCCTAGACCTATTCTAATGCCCAACCCCGAACGGAGCGTAAAGCATCCCTAGCCCTATTCTAATGCCCAACCACGAACTGAGAGGAAAGCATCCCTAGACGTATACTAATGTCCAACCACGAACGGAGAGGAAAGCATTTCTAGGCGTATTTTAATTTCTGACCATGAAGAGATGGAAGAGGTTCTCCAGACATATTTTGAGGTTCAACAAGAATCTTCTTTAAGTCTCTGGCTCTGATCACAGGATGACAGAGTACACGCCGAAACATCACCCATACTACGCCTGCCATGGAATTGCGCTTTAGAAGTCACTTTAGAAGTCTTTAGTTAAGCCATGCAGAATGCAGTATGGGGGTTGACGCAAAGGACTAGGTACATAATGAAGGACATGAGGTCTTCATTGCCCGCCAATTAGAACTGAGGACACCCCTAACCACCTATTCCCGGGCGCTGCTGCTCTTTGCTACATGGGAGACTCAGGACCCTAATGAGGAAACTTTATCTCAAGGTAATCAGAGTTTGACATATTCACCAGATTACAACCCTCTTCCTAAGCTTAAAAGAGCTGCCCCTACTCTCTCTCTGCCCTCAGACCTCAGACACACTGCCTTAGATATGACTTTGTTAATTAAAAACTCTGTTCAGATCTACGTAGATTAACTACCTCATAAGTTCCAGTAGGGAACTGCATCGTCTAATAAGTGTCATGGCATCATCTTTGAAGAGAATCAGAAGTCAAGTGCAGGCATCTAGAACACACCACACCCATGCGTGTCAAGGCGTCAACTGCTCAGCGCCACTGAGATTAGAGTCATCACTTTATCAGTCTGTGGCATTTCCAGTTCAACTTCTCACAGGTGATTGGCCAACCTACTAACACGCGTAGTAAAAAGCAGAGAGCAAGGTTCAGTGTCCTGGATTTCGGGAAGTCCTGGGTAACTCCACCCTACACGTTCCCATGGCCTTGATTAATCTATTAATGATTCATCTATTCTTTCAAAACAATTTCCCTCCAGTGTAGTGTGGGTAGTCCTATATTGTCCCCGAGTACGTCCTGGTGAAGGCCCTTTCAATCCTTTCTGGGTTAGAAATGTCAACAATATTTACACCTTGGTCTACCATTCCAAGGCTGAACCAGTGAGATATTCAATGTACCCCCTTTCTCTACTGCATAATACCTCATATCAAACAAGGGCAGACGTGCATTCCCATTGTGACCTTAACATTTTTTACACCGTCTCTGCACATTTTACTCACCCACACACTGAACCGTTTCACTGTGTAGTTTTTGTAGCACCCTTGAACTTAATGCGAGTTGCTCACATTGTGTTATTGGATGCACCAAAGCTTTGCTTTCAAACTTTCTTGTGTGTCCGGGTCATGTTTCCTTAGATTGTGCAATGCCCTGGCAGGTGAGTTGTGAATCAGCACAGACAGACATTGCTACTATCTATACTTTGAACCCTTGCAGGTCAACAGAGGTACATCTAAGTTCTTTCTAATCTGCATTACTATTTTCCAAATAACCCCACAAGAACCCCTTGTTTTGATTATTTTACATAAACCCAGAATCCAAGGGATGCTGGGTAGTCCCACACATATTGCATTTCCCTTTTAAATGCAGGCTGGATGCTGCATGCACAGTCAGGGGTGACAGGGTCTTCAACAAACTGGTCACTAGTCCACCACTCCTGGATATGGGTTGGGCCCTCAGCTGTGAAGTAGGTAGAAAAAATAACTATAATAGGGTTCAAAGACCCCACCAACAACTGCCACAGCCAGGTAAAGGTGCGCTGCAGGGCAGACCAGGGCAGCAAACCCTATCTGTGAAATGTGCCAGGTATTCTGGAGACAGTCACCTGGTCACCAAGTGTAGGTATTTATTTATTTACTTGAGTTTTATATAGCGCTGGCTAGACCCGTAGGTATCAGAGCGCTTTACATGAGGAGAGTTACATAAGTTACAAATTACACATTGTTACAGAAGGTAAATCTGTTACAGGATACATCCGTTGGTTCAAGAGGTGTAGAAGGGTAAGGGGGTAATGTAAAAGGGTAACTGGGTGGGTGATTAATCGAAACATAGGAATAAGGATAAATAAAGCAGGCAGGGGGAGCGAAATTCAGGGGAGAGGTGAAAGGAATAGGGGGAGGTAGGCAGAGAATGACGGAGGGAAGAGGTGGGGGAGGGGGTAGAAGACAGGGCGTGGAGACGAGGAGGTAACTGTGTCTGACGTCAGGCTGGGTGGGAGACGGCTCCCCAGGGAAAAGGGATCATTCCCATTCCTCCGTTAAGTGTGATTCTCTTGATGCGGTGGACTCTCTCAGCGGGCTCGCTGAGACTCCAGGGCATAGATGCTGGATCCCTCCCCAACAAGGGGAGAGGAGTGCTTTGGACACGGGCACACTCAGAAGACTGAAGGAGGGAAGAGGTGGGGGAGGGGGTACAAGACCCAGCGTGAGAAAAGTGTCCGACGTCCGCCAGGGTAGGATACGGTTCCCAGTGGAAAGGGAATCAATCCCAATCCTCCACTGTGTGCGACTCCCTTATCACTGTGGACTCTCTCAGAGGGGTCTCTGAGACTCCAGGGCAAAGATGCTGGATCCATCCCCCACAAGGGGAGTAGGAGTGCTTTGGACACGGGCTTACTTAGGAAGCTTGTTTGCTAGACCCGGAGGAAACAGAGCGCTTGACATAAGCGATTACACAAGTAACATAAGTGTAGATGCAGATTGCATAGAACAAGAAAAACATCGGAAAGGAGGTTGAGCAAAGTGTAAACAATAGGAAAAAGTAGCAATAGAGTAGAGGGGGAGGGAATAGGGCAGAAGCAATCATTAGGGTAAATTAATATCAAATTCTGCAGATCAGCAGTTATAAAGGTACATCGGTTATTAGAGAATAAAACATAGCATAGAGAAAACCGAGTTATAAAGTTACGTCTGTAGCTAGGACATTAAATAAAATAGAGAGCAAGTCCTGTAGAGCATAGAGGGGGTTGGGGGGATAGTAAAGGGGTTTTCATGAAGATCCGAACTACAGGGGATATCAAAGAAATAGTCCGAGTATGAGAGTCTACAAACCGGAAGGGGACCTGTGATAAGACAACAACTAATTCCGCACATCATCGCTACGTCGCGTCAAAAACATAAATGGCGAGGATCCGAACGGGTCACAAGGGTGATTCATCATGACCAAAACAAGTAGTGAAGGGTGTAAGAGTCGTTAAAAAGGGGATGTCCCATGGTCAAAGCGGCACATGCGGAGGCCAGCTGCAAGAATCGATCAAGGGGATCTGTCGTAGACGCCAGATGGGGATCCAAGTCGTGAGCCCCAAATAAACTTGAACAAAATGGTGGGATTGCGGGAGAGACAGAGGTCAGGACACAAAGTCAATTACGGAGAAACACAAACTCACTAAGGAAATATACCCCGGGAGCAGGGCTAAAATGTGGAAGGCATCCACCAGATTTGGCGGGAGGAAGGCTGGAGGGCGCCGAAGTTAATGTTGGCACATCGTCGACAGGGGGATGATCCGAAAGGGGATGTGGTATGCCAAGCAACGGAGGTCGGGTCCGGAAGGTGGGCAAGTCCAAGGCTAAATTGCAGGACCGACAGCACTCACCACAGGCTTCGGTTTCCAGCCATGCATGGTGTATGGGCAGCTGGATACGCAAGCGCTCTAAGGGTTTGGGGGTCCCACTCTCTGTTTAGCAGCGGTCCCCGCAGTAGTGTCTGATTGTCGAAGATACGCGCTGAATGGTTCCCAGATATCGTGAGGACAGAATCTCGGTGGCCTCAGTTCCAATAGTTATCTAGCTGCTCATGACAGTATGTGGCGTCCCTGAGCCAATCCCGCAGCTGTGGAGCCCGTAGTCGTCCCCAGTTCATCGCGACCCTGCGCTTCGCAAGCAGCAACATCAGCGCGACAAGCCTATGGACCACACGGTCCACCTCCGCCACATAACACAGCGGTCCCAGGCAGCGGGGAAGGGTTATATGGTGCGTCGATCATGGTCCCAATGGTGTGGAATACATCCCCCCAATATCTGGCGATGGCTGGGCAATCCCATGCCAAAAGCGCAAAATCTGCCGCAGGCGAACAACACCTCCTGCAGCGAGAGTCTGTGGTAAGCCCCATGCAGTGTGTCTGTACAGGCGTTCTATAGATGCAACGTAAACATTTGAACTGGATAATCCGCAGCCTGTAATTGGGCGATAGCGATTCCACCTGGCCACAACAGAACGGCCACAGTTTATCTGTTAGAGGCAGTGGTCGAAGTGGGCGGGAACAGGGGGGCACGGCGTGCCCCTACTTATTTAATTTAACAAAGTCTGTTCCCCTACTTCTTCGTTTCAAAAATGCGTCCCGGGACGGCAGGAATGCTCTGAGCTTAAAAGAAATACTACAGGATCATCCAGGCGGTGTGCTGCATAGCGAGGAAGGCCTCTGCAGCTGCCAGGACCCCCTTCCCCACTGTATCTGTGGGCAGCGACCTGCCCAGCAACACTGTAGGAGCCGTGGGGCACTGGAGGAGCAATCAATCGGCACAAAAACCGGGGCCCGGCTGTGCAGTGATTTACACCTCATTTAGTGAGGAGGCCACCCACCTGCCCCCACTGTCACCAATACAATGGACACATTAGGACGCATTGGCGGCCCGCCCTTGACCTCATCTGCCCTTTATTTTCCAGCTCACCCAGACAGGGCCGATTTTAGGGCGGTGCGACCGGTGCCACCGCACTGGGTGCTGGCTTCCTGGGGGCGCCCTGTTTGAAAGTTTATTGTGCTTTTGAAGCACCTGCTGCAGCGTTTCTTTCCTCCACAATTACCAGGCCTCACAAAAATGTCAAGATAACTCCTGTGATTAATTATCTTCCTGGAGAGAGATGAGCATTTTGTATAGTTGAGGTTTTGACATCAGTGAAGTTAGTGCAGGGGGTTAATGTGCCTGCTGCAAAGAACGAGTACCAAGTAGATTTCGGAGTGCGTATGATGTAAACAGATCAGCAGGGAACTGCTTTCAAAAGAGACATCTTTTTTGTTACTTGCAATTTATAACTTAAAGTCCTAATATAGAATAGTGAGCTACTAACTTTCATCCTAGAACTGCATACACACTGCAAAGTATACATTATTAGAACATTGATTAATGTTGCAAAAAGATTTAATTTGGCTAGAAATCGATTCTTGTTATTAAAGAAAACTCCCAACTATGCTGTTTCTTGTTCGACTCCGAGTTTGTGCTTCTCTACACCAAGCACTCTTAAACTATACTAGTATGGATGACATGTGACTCCTACACTTTTAGTCCTTTGGCTTAAGTAACATTTCCTATACACTGATTTACACACATATGATTGATTGTCTCTGTGTAATGTGTGTGTGTGATGCAAAGTGCTTGGACACCCTACACTGGTATGAGTGGCGCTATATAACTAATTCAATGCATCTGAGAGACTGGTTATGGAGACTTGGTCACTGTTAAAGGGTGCTAGTGAGAGAATCCGTGGTGGAGGTGGTCATTGGGGGGGGCGCCAACAAACATTGTCGCACAGGGCGCCACCAGCTCTAAAGCCGGCCCTGCACCCAGACTGACAATACCACCCGGAAAGGAAGAGGACTGGAATTCGTGCCAGACTGTGCTCAAACCTTGGCGCGTTTTAAAAATAAATGTGGAAAATGTTTAATGTCTTATCTGCTGTTTTCCGTATTATATTTTATAAAATGTGTACTGCTTCTCTGTCTATGTTCAGGGATGTGGTCTTTTTGAAAATACTGTTTACCCTTTTCCAAGGATATAACATAAAAGCAGCCCGAGGTGTCCATTTCTGTGACACCCGAGCACCAGAGCCCCTTGTGAGCCCCATCCAGGGTCTGACTGTGAAAACAAATAAGCCCTGGCTCCAAGGCCGGGCTGGTGTACTGGGCATCTGGTTTTATTAATGGAGGCTGCAAAATCGACCCCCAGTAACAAAACCCGCAGGGCTGTCCAGCCCAATGACTCACTTCTCACTCTCAAAAACGCAAAAATCACTGCAGGATTCCTTGTAAGCCCAGCAGATTTCAGGCAACAATAAAAGAGTCAAGATTTATATCTCTGGTGGTTGATCTTCCTGTTGGAGAGAGATTGGAGTATTGTCTATTGCCAGTTTTGACCCATCCATTGTAGCACAGAGGGTTAAAATGCCTGCTGCAAAGAACCTGTACCATACAAATCACAGAACTGTATTTAATGGGCAAAGCTCAGTGAATTACTGCTTTTGTCACAGAGAGCTGCATGCAAACTGCATGGTGAGGGTTTGGAAGTTATGTTTTTTCCCCAGTCATTCATTATCCTAATACTGCTAAAATTGGTTTGTTTGGGAAGAAATACATTCTTTTTAGAAAATCCAACTACTGTGTTACATTTTGAACCCTCGGGTTGTGTTCCAGATCTTAAATAAATGCCAACCAGAATTGATGGCATGTGAATCCTAACACCTTGTAGCCCTTTTTGTGTTGTAAACATTTTCTAAACATTGATTTACACACGTATGATTAATTGTCTCTGTATGTGTGCATGATGTAAAGTGCTCCAAGTCCCTCACTGGTATGAGAGGCACTATAAAACAATTTAAATACATGTGAGAGAGGGGCAGTGGAGAGTTGAGGGGCGCTGTTGGAGGGTGATAGTGAGGGAATCCTTGAAGGGCCCCAACAAGATTGTCGTATCCTGGTGCACCGTAAGGTCATCATTTACTGTTCTCTAAAAGCTAATACAATGGAATACATAATACAATGTGTTGTAGAATGCACCGTTTATGTAATTTTTTCCAAAATTTTCTAGGGGAGAGAACACCCTCTCCCCGTGTCCCTTGAGCAGTCATCAGGCTTGCTTGCTGCGTTCGCATGCATCACACTGTGCAGGGGATGGACACAAATTTGCCAGGGCTGCTTTGGGTTCCCAGTTTGGCCCTGTCTGGCACCAAAGTAAAAGTGCCCCATTTAGTAAATGAGATATCTAAACAAGCATTGGCAAAGCCAATAGGTCTTGCCTTTGGGACCTCTTAGGTTTGTGATTTTGTTTTAGCAATGCATTACAGCCTAACTAATGTACGATTGTGTCACCACAAAAAATAAAGTTGGATGTATCCTTCACTTCCCGAATGAAAATATAATTTTGCCTTTTACCCTCAAGAGCTCTTTCAAGTTTTTTGTGGGTAGGAGAGTTAGCAAGCTAGACAGTTCAAAAGGTATAGTTAGCAGGACACTTGAATACATAATGTCGATGTTTGAGCAGCTTGCTGGCTGACATGAATGTGGAGGAGCCCTGTGGGTTTCTGTGAGTCAGATCAGATTTTCCTCAAGAATCCCTTAATCTTCTGAGCCCTGCTTATGCCCTTCCTTGCTGTCCACGAGTACACCAAAGGCTTACCTGTGTACACTAAGAGCACAGTTTTCATGTCCTCGACGTTTGAGGCAAAAAACACTCATTGATTTCTAAACAAGGAGTGTAAAAACTAAAGTAGCCATGTCGTTCCTGCTTATTTCGCACGCTTTACATAATCTTCCTGTGCCTATGAGTGTTTGCTTTTTCCAGGATGTTGTTACTTTTTTCAGGCAGTGCGTACTTTGAATTGAGTCACAGCCAGGTGTTTATAATGGGGCAGAATTGGGTTGTAGCTGAAGGCAGTGCAAGTGTCTCTCAGTGGGACAGAAGGGTGCTCAGGGAGGATAGGATGTGGCACTACGGCCAGAGCTACCAAATCTGGAACTGGGGAATCGGGCTTCATGATCAGTCCACCAGACCACTCTCCTGAGGGAGCACATTCCCCTACTAGACCTTAGAAGGCCATACTAGACCATAGAAGCCCTGGTCTCTAAGCACCAGCAAGTGGACCCTACCGGTGGCCAGTGTGGGTTAACCTTGAAGGCCTGTCCATCACAATCCATACTGAAGTTCACCTACAGTCTTGCGAGTAGGCCTACGAAGCAGCACACCCTAGAACAGCAGTGACTTTGTCACTGAGGTCACAGGACCCTTGAGGCCAGTCCGCCTCACACATAGGTGCCTCCATTGGCCTTGTTCCAGCGGTATTAATGCAACTCACCAGGGATTGGCAATGCAGGATTTGCATGCACACCAGACTAAGGGGCATGTTTACAAGGGCCTTGCGTCATGCTTGCACCACGGAACGTGGTAAATGCACGTCACAAAACAGCAAGTCATATTTATGAAGCCACGCAAAGTCACTTTGCATGGCTTTGAATGGTTTCATAAATATGGAGTAATGCAACACAGCGCAAATTGCTGCTTTGACTTACTCTGCACAAGGGAGGCATTGCAGTGGGTGTTCCCACTCAACTCTCCCGTTTTTTTTGCATTCCCAGATTTACAAGGACTTGTAAACCTGGGACTGATTCAAAATCTCACGCCTCCCCAAGGGAGGCACAACAAGGAGAAAAATCTTTATTTCTCCCTGTTTTCCTCTTTCTATATGTGCAGCACTCATACAAAGAAGAAAAAGCCTCTCAGGTTTGCTTTTGTGCACAAAAACAATGCTGCATGCAACGGAGGTACCCTTGCACCATGGTGCAAGGGTGCCTGCATTGGCGATAGGCTGACGAAACGGCACCAGCACACTTGGAAAGGGCAGGAATGCACCGTATTGGATAAAGACGGTGCATTTCTGCCCTTTCCCTGTGACGCAGGGCAGCACAGCAAACTAACTTGATGCGTTGCACCACCATTCCCGTAAATATGTCCCTACGTTCTCAAACTTCACGGTGTCTCTTTGCTTCAAGCAGCCAGCACTTTTAACATGTGCTGCCTGCTTTTGGGCCGCTGCAATTACGCAGTAATGGAGGGCAAAATTATGTTGCAGTGTTGACTAAATTATGCAGCAATGAAAGACTGCAAGTTATTGTGGTACATTTTCTGATACTTTGTTATTTTGAAATTTTTACACATACTAACAGTCTCTGCAAAGCTTTCGCCTCATTAATAGCAGCCCTGAGAACGTGACCAGTCAACCTTTGTAAAGGGCCCTCCACTTCACAGCAACACAAGTCACGTTGTTTTGATCCATTTGAGATACAAACAAATTTTTAGGTAAAACCATCAGCTTATGAAGCAGATGGTGCTTTATGTGGCAAACACGGCAGAGTTATAATTATGTGGAAAACATTTGCAAACTAGGATATTTTGCCATTCATGTTTGAACTTCTCTCATGCAGTCTCTGGTGGGTGGTATTCCTAGACACCTACAGTGCTACTGGAGAGACAAAGGAGGAAGGTGTCTAATAGTGATTCCAGAGGATAGTAGCCTGTAGGGGAGAAAATAACTGATTGAAATAATCGGAGGACCACTACCTATTTTTGACTCTACCAATGTTTGAGTCTCATAATTTCAGAATTGATGCATTTGCAATTCTGATTGCTATCTAACTTGAGTGGTAATTACACAAACTACTCATAAAATAGTTGTATCTCTTTCATCTGATACTGCTAAAAACATCTGCAAAACCAACAGGTCTGGGTTGTTTTAGAGTGCTAGGTCTAGATACAATAACAGGAAACTAAGAGGCATCTAATGCTGGCTTCATGACATGTTGCTTGAAGCATGTAAAAACACATGAATACAATTTTGCATTGACCGTGGGGCACAGAATGATGTCATCAACAGTGCTCCCCAACACGTGGGGCTTCCTGTCATCGAATCTAAAGCCAAATGTTATGTTCAGAATTGGTTAGAAAAAGGGAGGAGAAGTGCTAATGAAAGAAACTGCATGGCTCGGACACAAATGGCTTATGATTCCACATATATGCGTATTTGGGACATTCTGTGATTGAATACGTATCCCAAATTGTAAATGTATTTTAATGTCAATAACTCATCTATTAAACCTCAAATAAACGTGTATCTATTGGTTGCATTAAATAACATTATAAGCTGTAACTCGTCAGTGAAATGCCAAACATACTAAAAATTGGGATGTTTTGCTCTTTCTAGCCACACCTCTGACTCCGCCCACTGACCCAATCCTCGGAATATTCCCGCCCCCTGATGCTCCGCCCACAGTTCCCCTACTTTTTTTTCCCCACTTCGTCCACTGGTTAGAGGCGACTGAAGATCTGTAGCTCATGCTTGGTGGGCAGGTGTGAGCGCTGCAGGCGCGGACTGTTGCATACAATTGTATAATGAAATGATTCATTTCCGTGCAGTGTTCGTTGTGTACTTGTATTCTAGTGCTGCGAGGGCCTATGGGGGATTCGGGAACGTTTCAAACGATGCTCTACAGGTGACAGGTCGCGCGCAGTTGGTTGTAAAAAAAATGTCAAGGGGCGTGTTTCTAGTGGGGTCTTGATCTGGAGGCGCGAGGAGCGTGTAATTTGGGAATAGATCAGCAAAAGTACCAATGCTTAGTTTGGGGGCTCGGGCGCATGCGCCGCTGTCTGAAAATGGTGGCAGCTCAGGGTGCCCAGCCACGTAAACCGATGGGGCGGACAAGCGCGTGCATCCTGCACGCTTCGCCAGACCCCTCCATGCCCACCTTAAGCACTGTAGAGTGTCAATCTCAGGTAAAAAGTAGACTGTTTATTTATTCCAGTATACGGCGTGGGTAATAACTGACCTTAGGTTTTTGCAATTATAGAAATGCCGCATTTACCACATAATCCATCACCTACTGCATACATAATCTGCAGATTTTAACAACAAAATTAATTTCTAGCTCAAACAGTTTAAACGTGACTAAAAACGTAGCGACGCATTTTGCCGCGTGCAGGGAGGCCCTTTTCAAAGGTTGACTGGTCACTTTTCTGTACTGGTACTAGTGAGTTGTAACCAATTCCTAAACAGTGTTAACAGGTTTAAAAATGACAAAACAATGAAATAATGCTATCCCAAAATCTGCTCTATAATTCTGCACAATTTGCCTTTTCTTGATACATAATTTACACAACCATGACGCATAATTTGGCCCTCATCTGCCGCATAATCCCAGTGGCCCTACATACAATGGGGCAGATTTATAATAACTGGCGCATCCCTGCATATCAGCAGGGATGCGCCAGTTATGCGCCACCATGGATGCGCCGCATTTATAATGCGGCGCACCATGGGGAAAAAACGGCACAGATGCGTGATGCATCTGTGCCGTAAAAGTGGCGCATTGCTGGAGTTGCGTCGCAAGCGCGACGCAGCTCCAGCAATGCTCTGGGGGGCCCTATCTTTACAATGCTGCGTCAATCCTTACGCCTGCTTCAAGCAGGCGCAGGGTTTTGATGCAGCATGGGCCTAAAAGTGACTGAGTGAAATCTTGTAGATTTCACTCAGCCACTTTTAGGAGGCGTTCCTGCGCCGGAACGCCCCCACCTGCCCTGGAACGCCTACATGTGGCGCAGGGCTTTACAACGTGACGCATCTCCCAGATGCGTCACGTTGTAAATACCCCGCACCATGGTGCAGGATTTGCGCCGCTGCTGCGTCACAAAAGTGACGCAACGGCGGCGCAAAAGTGGCGCAAGTGCAACATAAATCTGCCCCAATGTTTGCTCGTCAGTCATGAGCTCACAGGTTGCCTGCACATCCGTTAGTGGGTTACAGTTCGGCTGTCATCTGTCATTGGAGAAGGAGCTCCTTCTCGTCACTTCCTGTCCACATAATATCTGCCATCAGTGATTGGGCCTCAGGATTCGATCCCGCCCTTTACTGGGCTATTGAATCAGTGGCCATTCTTTATCCAGGAAATAAGTGTTGCTGCCCTGTTTCTCTCTTTTCCTGGGCCTCTTCCCTTCTGCCTCTCTTTCCTCCTCTCTGCCACCCTCCATTGCTCCCACTCTCTCATGTGTGACCCCTTGCACCAATCTCCACATGCATGGTCACTCCCTGTCACTGACATTCTCTCACTCCTCTGCTCTTCCCCCCTCTGTCAGACTCCCGTTATTTGGCTTTCTCAGTAGCGGCTCGTGGAGGGAGTGCCGTGGGGCGGTGGGGCTGGGCGGGGGAGGGGCCGAGTGGGGGGTAGTAAACTCCGGCTCACGGCTGACCGGAGTTATGTAAATAAATAAATAAATAAAACCAAATTTAATTGCGTGCGCTGAAACGCCAAATGCGTTTCAGCTAAGGGTGGGTGGAATTTGCGAAATTGACTTTCACAAATTATAGTGAAATTGCGCAAAATCCCCGTGAGCATGCAAAACTTTCGCGAAGACACGGAGATTGCTTTGCCCTCCCGTTCACGATGTGTTTTTGCTTGCTCGCTGGAAAATATATCTCCAACTTGACCATGCGGTTCTTAATGGGTGCGGCCATCTTGCTCGCGATGCTTATTTCCTGTTCGCGATCGCAATGACGTGTTCGCGATCGCAAACTCTCGCGGGATAGCGTGACCAGCTACCAACAATCCAACATCTTATGGCGCGGAACGGATAGGAAAACTTGTCGGCGAACGCAGGGACCCGGTAAGTTGCGACCGTGCGCACGAGAATGCATTTTTAAAGCGCGAACAAGAAAAATACATCCGTTTCGCGGCAGGTTGCGAAAGTTTTTACATTTTCACGCTCTCCGCGGAATGCAAAAATGTCAAAATATCACAAATTCCGCGAGCGGAACAAACTTTACCGCCCAGGGCTAGTTTCAGCGCGCAATGAAATTTGTTTTATTTATTTATTTCTTTACATTACTCTGGTCAGCCATGAGCCGGAGTTTACTATCCCCCACAGTACCCCTTCCCCGCCCCTCACCTCGCAGCACTCCCTCCATGAGACCCTACTGGTCTTGTTACCTATTTCTATACTTTACACACTCTCTAATTCATTCCTTCAGTTATGTGATTAATAGCCCTGCCCTGTGACTAGCTGCTTCCAGCTGAATTTTACCTATACTTTCTGGGATTTGTAGTCTGGATTACCCCTTTACAAGACCTTGTCTACACATCCTAGAATGGAAAGAATAACCCTTGACCAGAGCTGTTGTTACGCATGGAGCTTGGCAGCAATATGCTCTACTCTAGCTCACCGTGGCTGCTTTGTGTTGGCACAGGATGGCATGGGCAGAGCGAAGCACCAAACTGAGCACACAGCACCAGGAAACGAGAGCACCGGGCACACTGTATCTTGGATTCATTGTGACTCCATACAATGTATGACAAAGATGGAACCTTTATCATCGGTCTGTATTTCAGGAGGAGACGTGGCCTAGTGGCTTGAGGTGCCGCCATTGAAGCATGTGGATCCAGTCGTGGACACTCTTCGAAACTTCGCGAAGGTTTCAGGGCTTAGAGTAAACTGGTCAAAGTCATGCCTCTACCCTTTCCGGGAAGAAACCATGGATCCCAATTTTCACATTAACTACTCGCTCCTCTGCTGGCATCGAAATACTTTCCGATACCTGGGCATATTTGTATCCAGAGACTCCGTGGATATATTGGAGGGGACCCTGAGCAGAGCTGTGGCCACCATACGAGCGTAAATCAAAGTCTGAAAGACACTACCGTTGAACGTAATGGGCAGAGTAGCTCTGAGTAAGATGGTAGTGCTACCCAAATTACTATATTACTTTTCTAATCTTCCGGTTTATTTCCCAGCCAGAAAATTTCGGGAACTGGAACAGATGCTCCGAGGGCTTATCTGGAACACAGGCCACCCTAGGATAGCACTATAGAAACTTTATGCTGCTACTGATAAGGGAGGCCTGGCAGTACCAAACCTGGAATTATACTACCTGGCAGCACAATTATAGTGGGTGACACGATGGTTTGCCGGTCATGGCCTTGACGAAACTGCCTTGTTGCAGCCTCCTTGGTCCCAGTCCCAGATATATCACTTGTTCCACCCGATGGCTCGACCTACGTGCCCCTCGCAGGCTTATCTAGAACTGGCCCATCGCTGTTATAGGAGAAGTCTATACCTCACCAGACCTGCGGTGCCATACGCCACACTACTTCCGCTTTTGGGGACCCCCAAAGGACAATTGGGCACTCAGGCTGGCACTCTTTCACACTGGCATGCAGCTGAGTTGCAAACGTTGGGGGACCTGTATGTCGAGGGGGCATTGGTCCCGTTCGAGACCCTTGCGGAGCACTATGACCTACCGGCGGGCCAATTCTTGCTGCACACCATCACGAGAGCCCTACCAGCGGCCTGAGGAGACATTAACGTGGAGCCAAAGGTGCATCTTTTGATACAGGTCTTGCACGGGATGGGTGATGGATCACACAGAGAATATATTAGTTAGTGAAGGCATTAGTTACACGTACGATAAAACCACTGACCACCCTGCGTTTGAAATGGGAAGAAAACAGGGGAAATCCATGGACAGATCGTGAGTGGGAGACCATACTTGCTAATCCCACGTGCATACCAAGAAACTCCGAATTTCATCTCATACAAACCTTCATCACACATAGAGCATACCTCTCACCAGACACATTGAATCGATATTTTCACATGACTACCTCTGCTTGCCCCAGTTGTTTCCAGATCAACGCTGACTTTCGTCACACGATGTGGTCATGTGCCTCCCTGAGGTGTACTGGCAGGAGGTTATAGAGGCGCTAGCCGAGTGTACTGCTAGACCGCCTCTACGGTTATGGGAAGAATGTATACTCGGTTTTCACCCTAGGTCAAAGAAACACAGAGTCACGGCTAGATTCGCCGATTTAGGCCTCATAGTAGCTAAGCGCTTAGTAACAGAAAGATGGAAACGCGCTGAACCTCCCGTACTAAACAGTTGGAAAACTCACTTATAATATGGGCTCGAGCTGAAAGCACGTCGTTGCACAGGGAGGAAATAGCGGGGCTGCGCAAATACCCCATTGCGCAATATTGGGATGCGCAATATTGGGATTCTATACTTGTGGAAATAAAATACGTAGACAGAGATAGTGTGTCCAGCTCCCCGCGTGCAGACATTGAGCAGGAACTGGACAATGGACAACAGCTGCCCCCACAACCTGACCTTGCACTTAACACCACCCTGCCAGGCCTATGAGCAAGGAGCTAGGAGGCGCAAAGCATTAATAACAGGACAGACCTATTTGAGCTTTGCGCATACCAGGGGAAGGGGGAGCGATGGGACGGGGATGGATCTGCTATCAATCAATAACAGAAATACAGCCCCTCATCAGAGTACCATGGCCCCGCCGCAGAGGTTTGATGGCGGCTCTTTTGTTATTTCTTCTTTTCTACCTTTGTTTAATTTCTTTGATTAAAAGTGAAAACTGTATCACATTTGCATTACATTATGTTGCTGCACTGAGACATATGATATGGAACTGTACAATATGTGTTATATGGATGAATAGACAAACGACGTTCTTGGGGACGGGGCCACTCATATAACAGACGGAGTACAACATATCTGTATATGGACCACATCCTATGTGTTCACCAAATGTGATTGTCATATGCAAATGTACATAGGGCTCATGCATCAGTCCCATTTATGCTGCTTTATACCTGCTGTATACAGCTGACTCTGTAAAACGATGTATATTGTTTCTGTGGACTCTCTTTCGCCCCTATACCTCATGCATCAGTCCCATTTATGCTGCGTTATACCTGCTGTATACAGCTGACTCTGTAAAACGATGTATATTGTTTCTGTGGACTCTCTTTCGCCCCTATACCTCATGCATCAGTCCCATTTATGCTGCGTTATACCTGCTGTATACAGCTGACTCTGTAAAACGATGTATATTGTTTTTGTGGACTCTCTCTCGCCCCTATACCTCATGCATCAGTCCCATTTATGCTGCTTTATACCTGCTGTATACAGCTGACTCTGTAAAACGATGTATATTGTTTCTGTGGACTCTCTTTCGCCCCTATACCTCATGCATCAGTCCCATTTATGCTGCGTTATTCTTGCTGTATACAGCTGACTCTGTAAAACGATGTATATTGTTTTTGTGGACTCTCTCTCGCCCCTATACCTCATGCATCAGTCCCATTTATGCTGCTTTATACCTGCTGTATACAGCTGACTCTGTAAAACGATGTATATTGTTTCTGTGGACTCTCTTTTGCCCCTATACCTCATGCATCAGTCCCATTTATGCTGCGTTATACCTGCTGTATACAGCTGACTCTGTAAAACGATGTATATTGTTTTTGTGGACTCTCTCTCGCCCCTATACCTCATGCATCAGTCCCATTTATGCTGCGTTATACCTGCTGTATACAGCTGACTCTGTAAAACGATGTATATTGTTTCTGTGGACTCTCTTTCGCCCCTATACCTCATGCATCAGTCCCATTTATGCTGCGTTATACCTGCTGTATACAGCTGACTCTGTAAAACGATGTATATTGTTTCTGTGGACTCTCTTTCGCCCCTATACCTCATGCATCAGTCCCATTTATGCTGCGTTATACCTGCTGTATACAGCTGACTCTGTAAAACGATGTATATTGTTTTTGTGGACTCTCTCTCGCCCCTATACCTCATGCATCAGTCCCATTTATGCTGCTTTATACCTGCTGTATACAGCTGACTCTGTAAAACGATGTATATTGTTTCTGTGGACTCTCTTTTGCCCCTATACCTCATGCATCAGTCCCATTTATGCTGCGTTATACCTGCTGTATACAGCTGACTCTGTAAAACGATGTATATTGTTTTTGTGGACTCTCTCTCGCCCCTATACCTCATGCATCAGTCCCATTTATGCTGCGTTATACCTGCTGTATACAGCTGACTCTCTAAAACGATGTATATTGTTTCTGTGGACTCTCTTTTGCCCCTATACCTCATGCGTCAGTCCCATTTATGCTGCGTTATACCTGCTGTATACAGCTGACTCTGTAAAACGATGTATATTGTTTTTGTGGACTCTCTCTCGCCCCTATACCTCATGCATCAGTCCCATTTATGCTGCTTTATACCTGCTGTATACAGCTGACTCTGTAAAACGATGTATATTGTTTCTGTGGACTCTCTTTCGCCCCTATACCTCATGCATCAGTCCCATTTATGCTGCGTTATTCTTGCTGTATACAGCTGACTCTGTAAAACGATGTATATTGTTTTTGTGGACTCTCTCTCGCCCCTATACCTCATGCATCAGTCCCATTTATGCTGCTTTATACCTGCTGTATACAGCTGACTCTGTAAAACGATGTATATTGTTTCTGTGGACTCTCTTTTGCCCCTATACCTCATGCATCAGTCCCATTTATGCTGCGTTATACCTGCTGTATACAGCTGACTCTGTAAAACGATGTATATTGTTTTTGTGGACTCTCTCTCGCCCCTATACCTCATGCATCAGTCCCATTTATGCTGCGTTATACCTGCTGTATACAGCTGACTCTGTAAAACGATGTATATTGTTTCTGTGGACTCTCTTTCGCCCCTATACCTCATGCATCAGTCCCATTTATGCTGCGTTATACCTGCTGTATACAGCTGACTCTGTAAAACGATGTATATTGTTTCTGTGGACTCTCTTTCGCCCCTATACCTCATGCATCAGTCCCATTTATGCTGCGTTATACCTGCTGTATACAGCTGACTCTGTAAAACGATGTATATTGTTTTTGTGGACTCTCTCTCGCCCCTATACCTCATGCATCAGTCCCATTTATGCTGCTTTATACCTGCTGTATACAGCTGACTCTGTAAAACGATGTATATTGTTTCTGTGGACTCTCTTTTGCCCCTATACCTCATGCATCAGTCCCATTTATGCTGCGTTATACCTGCTGTATACAGCTGACTCTGTAAAACGATGTATATTGTTTTTGTGGACTCTCTCTCGCCCCTATACCTCATGCATCAGTCCCATTTATGCTGCGTTATACCTGCTGTATACAGCTGACTCTGTAAAACGATGTATATTGTTTCTGTGGACTCTCTTTTGCCCCTATACCTCATGCGTCAGTCCCATTTATGCTGCGTTATACCTGCTGTATACAGCTGACTCTGTAAAACGATGTATATTTTTGTGTACTCTCTTTCGCCCCTATACCTCATGCATCAGTCCCATTTATGCTGCGTTATACCTGCTGTATACAGCTGACTCTGTAAAACGATGTATATTGTTTCTGTGGACTCTCTTTCGCCCCTATACCTCATGTTTCCTCATGTTCTCTGTCACCGCTGTTTGAATACGAAAAATACAAATAAAGATATTTACGAATAAAATAAACATTGATGCGTGTGGACCCAGGTTTGAATCTTGCTCTCGGCGCTAGACCCAACATTGTGTGATTCTGGGCAAATCACTTCATTTTGCTGTGTCTAAATGTGCGTAAAATGTATTTGTGTAATCCCCACTTGATGTACACGATCTATGATCCCAGATACTCATGTACTGTACAGCGCTCCGTTGCGTCACAGGTGGGCTTATGCTATATAAATACATGTACTCCTGGTGGGAGGAGGACCAGAGGGTGATCGACCAATCAGGATTCTGAAATTCAGACAAAGAAAGAATGTTCTGAATGTTGTCATCAACCACAGCCAGGATGAGGCATGGGAAACAACGGAGGTCCGGAGAATGGAAGGGAAGTGAAGAAAGAGATGGGGGGCCACCGTCTACAGTCAGAGCTGCGGGGAGCGTGGGGTGCACAAGCGGGATTTTTGGTGAGTTTGTTCATCAGGAGGCCACTGAGTTCACAGAGTGCCTTCTGCAAAACTACACAAGTAAGCCATCTCAATCGCAGTCTGGAGGAAAAGGATGACCCAGGGCGACCCCTCCTGCCAGATGAGATGAACAACTCTTGGCTTTCTTCAGTGCCCCAGGACAGGGTTGTTACAAACCTCTCCCTGCTCACATGCAGTCTTTATAAGCCCTGCCTGGAGTTGGGGCTGATGAGCATGAGGTCCAGGCTGTGCTTAATTTGAGCCGGTGGTTTCCGGTGCTGGGCACAAGCACTCAATTGTCAGCACTGCTTCTAGTAAAAGTCTACCACATGGTGGCGCTGTCTTTTTAATTTTGAGATGAGCACAACAATCGTGTGTATTAAATCAATATACATAGAAAATGAATAATACCAGCCTCTCGTGACATTAATATAGCTTTGTGTGGCGTGAAATAGTAGGAACTGTCACACTTATAGGATTTCTAGGGGTGTAAGTGCTGGTACTGGCTGTGCTGGTAGGGTATGGGCGGTACATGGTGCAGTGGCCTTCCGAGAAGTGCCACGGCATTTAATTCTTTACAAATTAAGCACTTGGGTCGAAGCCTTTCTGAGTCACAAAAAGGGCTCGTGTTTAGCAGGCGGCGTGAAAGGGGCGTCCCCTCCGAACTGCGAGTCCTAATGGTATATGTATCAATTGTCTGCAACCGCAACGGTGGTCTCAAATCTCAGGGAAAATGACAGAAGGAAGGAAGGCAAGGATAGGAAAATGTTAAAACACACCACCCCTCACTAGAACAAACACAAAGCACGCACGCCCGGAGCAGGAAGCCTACACTGAGAACACTACAAGCAAACAGAGTTTACTGACACCGGTCTACATTAAGCTCCACTCCCTTTAGCCAGGGCACTAGTGCTCGGAATGCGGTGTGCCGAATTAAGTAGTAAATATTTTCTTATCAAATAGATAAGCATTGTTGAGGCCCCAGGTATGATTACTTGTATCTCGACAACGCGTCGTCAACAAACATTAGTGTGAACAGCAGAAGCTACCGTTGGGAACCGAACTCTTAACTCTGTGGCTCGTGACCCAAAGGTAGGGCAGGAGGCGTAACACAAGCCACCGCACCCCCCGCCGGTGCGGGGGGGGGCGAGCTGTAGGGGGCCCCCTCAGCACAGTACTCCGGGTCAATAGCTTGGATTAAATCCAGAGCGGGGGCCCCTCTGTGTGCGTGGCAGGGGGGCCCCCCTCAACTTTCGTTACGCCTGTGGGTAGGGCAGGGGGCTGACGGGTAGGTGTGGTCACTCATCAGACACCTTCAGACACGTCATTCCCTGTTCAACACGTGATATGGGAGTGATGTGTTGTCAGCACCCTGTGCCCTCCAGTCACGTGATCTGCAGCATGACCTTGAGGAGGGGCTGCGAATAGAAAAGGGGCGCCAGGTACTGTCCCTTCAAGTGGTGATGGAGGGAGAGGACAGGACTGGGGACAGGCAGGACCCTTGGTCATTTGAAGGCCATGGATGGCATGGAAGCACAGACAGGAAATACACGTTGGGTGAGCTGAGCCTGCAGCTGAAATGGGCGGTCCCAGCGAAGGTAAGTGATAGGCGCCCAAGCAGACCGTGTATAATGTTTGACATTCATTCGAAGTCTGTATAAACCACCTCCATCCATCACGACGTGACGTAACATAACATATATTTGTAAAGCACCGCTTTATCCCTTGGGACATCTTGTCGCTGAATAACAGGTGCTTTTTGTTACCCAACTCAGTGGTACTCGTTTTATCAATCTTGTAAGGATGAAAGGCTGAGTGGCCCTTTGACCATTGGCTCAAACACAGACTCCTGGAGGGACACATTAGTCCACGGAGCTGCCGGACCTGGAAGTGACCATTAATAAACCATTAGCATCCGCGCTCCTCAAGTAGAAACAATACATAGACATCAATGTAAGCGTTTCTAACCCCTGGACAACCAAACGTACCATGTCTAAAGCATGTACATCCGCGCCCAGTGTGCAT
Organism: Triturus cristatus; assembly: GCF_964204655.1. Lineage (NCBI taxonomy): Eukaryota > Metazoa > Chordata > Amphibia > Caudata > Salamandridae > Triturus > Triturus cristatus. The sequence continues at coordinate 27,099,449 of NC_140592.1, read as the reverse complement.
AAACCCGGAGTGACCTTCATGACTGTATATAACAGGCCGACATTCATCCCCACTCATCATGTATAGACAATATACGTCATAGCTGATTGCGTATCACACAAGGACATCTCTGCTGGTCCCATGTGAGACAAAGACATCCATAATGACTGTATAAATTATTGGCACTAATTCCAAATATGTATAAATCATTGCTATCTATGGCGTACCATATATAAACCATGGACATCCATGCCATAAAATGTGTAACCCATGAGCATCCAAGCCAGACCACGTATGAACCCCGAGTAACAGCCCAGACCATGTATGAACATTCATCTGCCCCGATCACGTATGAATCACCGACATCTCTGCGGATTGTCCATAAAGCATGAGTGACCTTGATGACCGTGTATGACCTGCTGACATTCATCTGCTCCGATCATGTATGAAGCATACGTATCGCTGCTGGTCATGTAAAAAACAATTACTTTGAGGCTCATAATGTATAAAACATGGACCTATAAGCTGAACATGTGTGGAACATAGACATCCATTCTATGTATGAAAAAACGACGTCCATGCCGACCTTGTACAAAGCGTGGAGATTCATAATGATGTGTATGAACCTCAGACATCGCTGCTGATCATGTATGAACTATGATTAGCTGCAAGGACCTTGCATAAAGCATAGACATCCATGGTCACCTTGTATGAACATGGACATCCATGCTCACCTTGTATGACCATGGACATCCATGCTCACCTTGTATGACCATGGACATCCATGCTCACCTTGAATGAACATGGACATCCATGCTCACTTGTATGAACCATGGACATCCATGCTCACCTTGTATGAACATGGACATCCATGCTCACCTTGTATGAACATGGACATCCATGCTCACCTTGTATGGACATCCATGCTCACCTTGTGTGAACTGTCGACATCCATGCTCACCTTGTATAAATCGTGGACATCCATGCTCACCTTGTATGAACATGGACATCCATGCTCACCTTGTATGAACCATGAACATCCATGATCACCTTGTATGAACATGGACATCCATGCTCACCTTGTATGAACATGGACATCCATGCTCACCTTGTATGAACCATGAACATCCATGCTCACCTTGTATGAACATGGACATCCATGCTCACCTTGTATGAACCATGAGCATCCATGCTCACCTTGTATGAACATGGACATCCATGCTCACCTTGTATGAACATGGACATCCATGCTCACCTTGTATGAACCATGAGCATCCATGCTCACCTTGTATGAACATGGACATCCATGCTCACCTTGTATGAACCATGCACATCCATGCTCACCTTGTATGAACATGGACATCCATGCTCCCCTTGTATGAACCGTAGAGATCCATGCTCACCTTGCATGAACCATGGACATCCATGCTCACATTGCATGAACCATGGACATCCATGCTCACCTTGTATGAACCGTAGACATCCACTCTCACCTTGTATGAACCATGGACATCCATGCTCACCTTGTATGAACATGAACATCCTTGCTCACCTTGTATGAACCTTGGACATCCATGCTCACCTTGTATGAACATGGACACCCATGCTCACCTTGTATGAACTCTAGACATCCATGCTCACCTTGTATGAACCGTAGACATCCATGCTCTCCTTGTATGAACCGTAGACATCCACTCTCACCTTGCATGAACCATGGACATCCATGCTCACCTTGTATGAACCATGGACATCCATGTTCAACTTGTATGAACCATGGACATCCACGCTCACCTTGTATGAACCATGGACATCCATGCTCACCTTGTATGAAACATGGACATCCATGTTCAACTTGTATGAACCATGGACATCCATGCTCACCTTGTATGAACTATAGACATCCATGCTCACCTTGTATGATCCATGGACATCCACGCTCACATTGTATGAACCATAGACATCCATGCTCACCTTGTATGAACCATGGACATAAATGCTCCCCTTATATGAACTATGGACATCCATGTTCACCTTGTATGAACCATGGACACCTGTGCTAAACTTGTATAAAGCATGGAGACTCTTCCTCTCCTTGTGTAAGCCATGGACATCCATGCCGAACTTGAGTAGAGCACGGAGATACATTATGATCACGTAAGGCCCATGTATGAACCATGAACATCTATAACGACCTTGTGTAAGCCTAGAGATAAAGTCTTACTGTCTATAAAGCATGCACATCCATGCCGACCTTGTATAAAGCATGGAGATACATGATGAAACGTATGAACCGAAGACATCCCTGCTGACCATGAATGAACCATGGTTACCCATGTTGACTATATGTCATAAATAACCATGGTTTGCTTATGAACGGCGCCTCCTCGTTTACCCTCAGCCTCCCTATGTCTATGTCACATCACAAATATAAAAAAAAAATGAAGTCAACCCCACCAAGCCTGCGTTCTGGCAGAGGGAGGAAGGCGTTTGTGGGCGATTAATTATTTGTAGACGTGTGAAGAGAGAACGTCATCATGCATTGAAGAGTAACTGATAGTGAACAAAAGAAATATGTTTTTTTAAAAAAAAAAATCAGAACTATTTGGTGTGCAGATTAAGACAACTACTGCATGGAGAAGAGGGAGTCTTGATTAAGAGAGTGCAAAGAGGAGATTCATTTTGTCCACTAACTGTATAAAGAAAATTAAACTTTGCAGACTATTTTCAAAGTTTTAACAAAAAATGATTTTGCCACAAACAATTTCTCTCTCCACTCATAGTCACAACCAACTTTTAGAGGTGGGGTGAGGGTTCTTATAAGAATAATTTTGCAAGCAAATGTGTCCCCAAAAACTTCTTCTAATGGGATGTTTTAAACACGGGCGAATTTTTGCTAAGGTTCTAACATTTGAAACGTCATCATGGACGTCGATTGACAAAAATATCAGGGGCAGCAGAAGTGACATCGTGTAGCCTGTGACCAGCGCTTTAAATGGGCCGGTACTCACCGGTACTGAGTACCGGCACTTCTTAGATTTTTCCCTCGGAGTACCGGCACTTCTCTACTTCAAAGGAGAGTACCGGCACTCATGAAAAAGTAGTCTCATTGGATCTGCTGGTGAGCAGGAGTAGAACGTGTCTCTGGCAGCCAAGGCGCCGCTTCTGCAGCCCCGACCTGAGCCCCAGCTGAGCTATTCAACAGGGCTCATGTGAATAATGTCCGGTGCTCGCCATCACGCTGTGCTTGACAAAGCAGGGTCCCTTCAGGCCCTGTACTGTCAATCACATTCTCACTATCATGTGCGTTCGTGCAAGCACTGGAATCATGGCAGTCCCCTGGCAGTGGCAACCCGGCTAAGGCCAGTCCGGTCCTGGTGGCAATTAAAAATGCCATGGTAGGTGACGAGAAAAGATGGCTTTCATCTACCTCAATCTTTTGTGTGTCTACTAAGTTTGTGTGTATGCCTGTTTTTGTATGAAAAAGTGAAAGAAAGAGAGAGAATCAAGACACTCTCAGGAGGTTTTTTAAAGAAAATGTATGGCACTTTGTTTGTACATGTCTGCTCTGCGACAAAGATTCATAAATAACATAAAAGGGAGGGTTGGTGGGTGGTTGAGTGGATGAGTGAGTGGATGAGTGAGCGGATGGGTGAGTGAGCAAGGGTGGATGTATAGATGGATGATTGAAAGCTTGCATGGGTGAAAGAAGGTGAATGGTTGGATAAAGGGCGGATGGTGGGTGGATAAGTGAAAGTTTGGATGGATGAATGAAAGGTAGGGAGGATGGATGAAAGGGTGGATGATGGATGAGTGAAAGGAGGGATTGAGTGAAAGGGTGGATGGAATAAAGGAGTGAAAGGGTTAATGGATGGATGAGCGAAAGAACTGATGGATGAGGGAAAGGGTGGATAAAGAGATGGATGAGCGAAAGGATGAATGGTTAGGTTTGGAGATGGATGGATTTATAGGTTTGGATATGAACGTTGGATAGACGGAATGGTGAAAAACTGAATGATTGATGAAAGACTGAATAGACGATAGAATGTAAAGGTTACATGGTGGACATAAGCAGGTAAATGGTAGGATGAAAGGATGAGTGGATAGATTGATGGAAGAGACAAGAGATATCTTCTGGGGAGGGTCATGATGAGTTGCTCCATTTGCTTGGTGCCATAAGAGCTTTGGTGCGACGTAGGGGTATTTTCAGTTTCTTCCTACTCGTGTGCTCAAAAGTATATAGTATTGTACCAAACATCAATTAACAGTATGACATTAAGAAGGTGCAACTATTGCAAAAAAAGGAAATGTTAACATATTATTGCATTTCTTTCATTTTGTGTAATGAGTTAACCTGCTTTGTTTATATAATCACATTTCTCATGTGTTTTGGTATATGCTGCAACTAATATAGAAGTTGTTAAGTATCACCATGGCTTGGCTTTAGCCCCGCCCCTAGCTCCGCCCCCTCACTATTCCTCTAACTCATTTTAATGAGTACCTGCACTTATTTTTTCCCATTTAAAGCACTGCCTGTGACCCCGTGACACCATAGGAAGTGACATCACCACAGTTTTAACACTGAATTTCAGGCACCACAGACAGAGCCCCACTCTAATCACACCCAGAGAACACAAAAACACTTTCCAAGGAAGGCACACGGCAATTCACCCCTGTTTCAATCAAGTATTCCCACGCTGCGTGGCATACCATCCTCCACTAATGTGCTTCGGCTATTCATCAGATATACGAAGCGCTATGTCATTGCATTTACAGTAAAATATTGCTCAACTTATATTAAAATTACAAAATGAAGTAATACCCGTACCCGAATGTGCACACATTATGATGTCTAATTTGCCTTTTCTTGCCACATAATGTAGTCACCACATTGCATAACGATGCATTCTCAAAGTTTCGTCAGCACAGCTCGCGGGCGCACAAGGACAGCGAGGCTCCAGGAGAACTGGGAAACCAGGAAAGAGTACCGAAGATTCACGCCCTTCTTACTCCTACCTTTTCACAAGGACAGCGAGGCTCCAGGAGAACTGGGAAGCCAGGAAAGAGTACCGAAGATGCACGCCCTTCTTACTCCTACCTTTTCACAAAGACAGCGAGGCTCCAGGAGAACTGGGAAACCAGGAAAGAGTACCAGAGATGCACGCCCTTCTTACTCCTACCTTTTCACAAAGACAGCGAGGCTCCAGGAGAACTGGGAAACCAGGAAAGAGTACCGAAGATGCACGCCCTTCTTACTCCTACCTTTTCACAAGGACAGCGAGGCTCCAGGAGAACTGGGAAGCCAGGAAAGAGTACCGAAGATGCACGCCCTTCTTACTCCTACCTTTTCACAAGGACAGCGAGGCTCCAAGAGAACTGGGAAACCAGGAAAGAGTACCGAAGATGCACGCCCTTCTTACTCCTACCTTTTCACAAGGACAGGGAGGCTCCAGGAGAACTGGGAAACCAGGAAAGAGTACCGAAGATGCACGCCCTTCTTACTCCTACCTTTTCACAAGGACAGCGAGGCTCCAGGAGAACTGGGAAGCCAGGAAAGAGTACCGAAGATGCACGCCCTTCTTACTCCTACCTTTTCACAAGGACAGCGAGGCTCCAGGAGATCTGGGAAACCAGGAAAGAGTACCGAAGATGCACGCCCTTCTTACTCCTACCTTTTCACAAGGACAGCGAGGCTCTAGGAGAACTGGGAAACCAGGAAAGAGTACCGAAGATGCTCGGCCTTCTTACTCCTACCTTTTTACAAGGACAGCGAGGCTCCAGGAGAACTGGGAAACCAGGAAAGAGTACCGGAGATGCACGCCCTTCTTACTCCTACCTTTTCACAAGGACAGCGAGGCTCCAGGAGAACTGGGAAGCCAGGAAAGAGTACCGGAGATGCACGCCCTTCTTACTCCTACCTTTTCACAAGGACAGCGAGGCTCTAGGAGAACTGGGAAACCAGGAAAGAGTACCGAAGATGCACGGCCTTCTTACTCCTACCTTTTTACAAGGACAGCGAGGCTCTAGGAGAACTGGGAAACCAGGAAAGAGTACAGAAGATGCACGGCCTTCTTACTCCTACCTTTTTACAAGGACAGCGAGGCACCAGGAGAACTGGGAAACCAGGAAAGAGTACCGAAGATGCACGCCCTTCTTACTCCTACCTTTTTACAAGGACAGCGAGGCTCTAGGAGAACTGGGAAACCAGGAAAGAGTACCGAAGATGCACGGCCTTCTTACTCCTACCTTTTTACAAGGACAGCGAGGCACCAGGAGAACTGGGAAACCAGGAAAGAGTACCGAAGATGCACGCCCTTCTTACTCCTAGCTTTTCACAAGGACAGCGAGGCTCCAGGAGAACTGGGAAACCAGGAAAGAGTACCGGAGATTCACGGCCTTCTTACTCCTACCTTTTCACAAGGACAGCGAGGCTCTAGGAGAACTGGGAAACCAGGAAAGAGTACCGGAGATGCACGCCCTTCTTACTCCTACCTTTTCACAAGGACAGCGAGGCTCCAGGAGAACTGGGAAGCCAGGAAAGAGTACCGAAGATGCACGCCCTTCTTACTCCTACCTTTTCACAAGGACAGCGAGGCTCTAGGAGAACTAGGAAACCAGGAAAGAGTACCGAAGATTCACGCCCTTCTTACTCCTACCTTTTCACAAGGACAGCGAGGCTACAGGAGAACTGGGAAACCAGGAAAGAGTACCGGAGATGCACGCCCTTCTTACTCCTACCTTTTCACAAGGACAGCGAGGCTCCAGGAGAACTGGGAAGCCAGGAAAGAGTACCGAAGATGCGCGCCCTTCTTACTCCTACCTTTTCACAAGGACAGCGAGGCTCTAGGAGAACTGGGAAACCAGGAAAGAGTACCGAAGATGCACGCCCTTCTTACTCCTACCTTTTTCTACTGGGAGAATAGGATAAAAACATCTTTCCTGTCCCAGCCAGCAGCAGCCTGCCACACCTGCCCAGGTTTTTTACATAAACCAGAAAGAATTAGGCGAGAGAATGTTTTTGGGTTGTTTTTTTGCTCTCAGAGTCAAACTCCTTCGAGACTCTGCTGTCTTTGCAACCTCCGAGGTCAGGGGTCGCAAGAGCAGTACCAGGGGTAGCAAGGGGCAAGCCAGAGGTCGTAGTTGCAACCCCGGGAGATCCGTAAATGGGATGTATGTCGTTACAACGCACACTTTTACAACGCATGCACTTACAACGCATTTTTTACAACGCAACATCCACTACAACGCATTCCATTACATAGCATGACACTACAACGCATTTTTAAAAACTACCTTTACAACGCATTCCATTACATCGCATACTACCTTTACAACGCATACCATTACAACGCATAATATTAAATTGCATTTAAGGTAAGTATTGGATAGTATAGGGGTAAAAATTACTATTCTAACTCCAGGGGGTGCAACAGTAGGGTAAGTGTTGGATAGTATAGGGGTAAAAGTTACTATTCTAACTCCAGGGGGTGCAACAGTAGGGTAAGTGTTGGATAGTATAGGGGTAAAAATTACTATTCTAACTCCAGGGGGTGCAACAGTAGGGTAAGTGTTGGATAGTATAGGGGTAAAAATTACTATTCTAACTGCAGGGGGTGCAACAGTAGGGTAAGTGTTGGATAGTATAGGGGTAAAAATTGCTATTCTAACTCCAGGGGGTGCAACAGTAGGGTAAGTGTTGGATAGTATAGGGGTAAAAATTACTATTCTAACTCCAGGGGGTGCAACAGTAGGGAAAGTGTTGGATAGTATAGGGGTAAAAATTGCTATTCTAACTCCAGGGGGTGCAACAGTAGGGTAAGTGTTGGATAGTATAGGGGTAAAAATTACTATTCTAACTCCAGGGGGTGCAACAGTAGGGTAAGTGTTGGATAGTATAGGGGTAAAAATTACTATTCTAACTCCAGCGGGTGCAACAGTAGGGTAAGTGTTGGATAGTGTAGTGTAATATTATGCGTTGTAATGGAATGCGTTGTAAAGGTAGTTTTTAAAAATGCGTTGTAGTGTCATGCTAGGTAATGGAATGCGTTGTAGTGGATGTTGCGTTGTAAAAAATGCGTTGTAAGTGTAGTGCGTTGTAAAAGTTGCGTTGTAAAGGTTGTTCCCCCCCGTAAATGACTTCCATGAACGTCATGAAGTTGCAAAATGTGTGACCTTTGCTAAACTTTCACTGGAATATATATTTTTGTCCATCCTGATTCTTTGTAACTTTTCAGACAGGTTTAGGGTGGAGATTCTGCAGAATGTCTCAGTAATGTTTGTGCGTTTCCACAAAGCATGATTTGGCCTTTTCAAAATTTTTACATTTTTAGTCTGAAGGCCATTCAAGGTATGATGTTTTTTTCACATTGTAATCCCCTAGAAAGAGATTGCTTGTTGTCATAACGAACTTTATCCCAAATGCAAAGTTTGGAAAATGAGACAGCAAATTTGGAAAGTAATGGGTGAGCTTCTTAAAACTAGTCAATGCCATGCAATGAGAAGGGGGCGGCAGCGGTGGGATGTATTGATGTTTATAACCACGTGACCTCTTGGGAGAAGGATTGTTTTCACTATGATGGTTTTGGCTTCCTCACTGGTCGTTCTTGCTACTCCACTGTGGTGTTGGCTTCCTCACTGGTTGTTCTTGCCACACCATTGTCCTTGTTGGGAATGAGAAGTTGACCCGGCCAGAAGATGCCGTTGGTAGAATGCAGCCTGCAGATTCTGTCGAGGGTGGTGTCACGTTGAGCGGTTGGTAGTCAATAGTCATGGGTAAAGCTAAAGCATCGAGCAAAAGCCACTGCCGTTGGAATGATTCTTTGTTCAGACAGATTTAGTCATTAAAACTGGATCAGGAATAGTCACCGGTGCCCAGAAGCAGAAACCCAGTCTCCTTTGGATTAAAGTTGAGATGAAAGCTGCAGATCTGACTAGTTTCAAACGAAGCGGCTCGATATTGGGGGACGTAGCCAGGACTATCAGGAAAGTAGACCTGGGTTGCATGTATATGTTGAGTTATATCAAGTTACATCTCTAGAGAGGCTGGTGGCCCCCAGAACCTTTAGTGTGGCAGTCTCTGGGCTGCACCCCAGTCTAAAGGCATTCGGGCAGAATCCCAATCATTTTTCAAGATCCCGACCCAAGCATACAAAGCCCTACACAGGAAGGACCAGCCTACATCAACAAACGTCTGACCTTCCATGAACCTACCAGACACCTATGATCTGCTTCTCTCTTCCTCGCAGTCACCCCCGGATCCGCCGATCCAACCGCAGAGCATGTTATTTCTCACACCTGGTGGCCAAGGCATGGAGCAAACTCCCCCTGCATTGCATCTCGGGACTGCCCTTCTGATCCCGCAATTCAGGACAAAACTCAAGACCAGGATGTTGGAATGAACAAACCACCGCACAGCAACCTGCAAATGAGGAAAAAGCTCAAGACCTGGATGATCGAATGAACAAACCACCGCACAGCATCCTGCAATTCAGGAAAAAACTCGACCTGGATGTTCGAATGAACAAACCACCGCACAGCATCTTACAATTCAGGAAAAAACTCAAGACCAGGATGTTCAAATGAACAAACCACCGCACAGCATCCTGCAATTCAGGAAACACTCGACCTGGATGCTCGAATGAACAAACCACCGCACAGCATCCTGCAAATCAGGAAAAAACTCAAGACCTGGATGTTGGAATGAACAAACCACGGCACAGCATCCTGCAATTCAGGACAAAACTCAAGACCTGGATGTTCGAATGAACAAACCACCGCACAGCATCCTGCAATTCAGGAAAAAACTCAATGCCTGGATGTGCGAATGAACAAACCACCGCACAGCATCCTGCAATTCAGGAAAAAACTCAAGACCTGGATGTTGGAATGAACAAACCGCCGCACAGCATCCTGCAATTCAGGACAAAACTCAAGACCTGGATGTTGGAATGAACAAACCACCGCACAGCATCCTGCAATTCAGGACAAAACTCAAGACCTGGATGTTCGAATGAACAAACCACCGCACAGCATCCTGCAATTCAGGACAAAACTCCAGACCTGGATGTTCGAATGAACAAACCACCGCACAGCATCCGGCAATTCAGGACAAAACTCAAGACCTGAATGTTCGAATGAACAAACCACCGCACAGCATCTTACAATTCAGGACAAAACTCAAGACCTGAATGTTCGAATGAACAAACCACCTCACAGCATCCGGCAATTCAGGACAAAACTCAAGACCTGAATGTTCGAATGAACAAACCACCGCACAACATCCTGCAATTCAGGACAAAACTCAAGACCTAGATGTTGGAATGTACAAACCACCACACAGCATCCTGCAATTCAGGACAAAACTCAAGACCTGGATGTTCGAATGAACAAACCACCGCACAGCATCCTGCAATTCAGGAAAAAAATCAAGACCTGGATGTTCGAATGAACAAACCACCGCACAGCATCCTGCAATTCAGGAAAAAAATCAAAACCTGGATGTTCGAATGAACAAACCGCGGCACAGCATCCTGCAATTCAGGACAAAACTCAAGACCAGGATGTTGGAATGAACAAACCGCCGAACAGCATCCGGCAATTCAGGAAAAAACTCAAGACCTAGATGTTGGAATGTACAAACCACCGCACAGCATCCTGCAATTCAGGAAAAAACTCAAGACCTAGATGTTCGAATGAACAAACCAACGCACAGCATCCTGCAATTCAGGAAAAAACTCAAGACCTGGATGCTGGAATGAACAAACCACCGCACAGCATCCTGCAATTCAGGAAAAAACTCAACACCTGGATGTGCGAATGAACAAACCACCGCACAGCAGGCAGCAATTCAGGACAAAACTCAAGACCTGGATGTTGGAATGAACAAACCACCACACAACATCCTACAATTCAGGACAAAACTCAAGACCTGGATGTTCGAATGAACAAACCACCGCACAGCATCCTGCAATTCAGGAAAAAACTCAAGACCTGGATGTTGGAATGAACAAACCACCGCACAGCATCCTGCAATTCAGGAAAAAACTCAAGACCTGGATGTTGGAATGAACAAACCACCGCACAGCATCCTGCAATTCAGGAAACACTCGACCTGGATGCTCGAATGAACAAACCACCGCACAGCAGGCAGCAAATCAGGAAAAAACTCAAGACCTGGATGTTCGAATGAACAAACCACCACACAGCATCCTGCAATTCAGGAAAAAAACTCAAGACCTGGATGTTGGAATGAACAAACCGCCTCACAGCAGGCAGCAATTCAGGACAAAACTCAAGACCTGGATGTTCGAATGAACAAACCACCGCACAGCATCCTGCAATTCAGGAAAAAACTCAAGACCTGGATGTTCGAATGAACACACCACCGCACAGCATCCTGCAATTCAGGAAAAAACTCAAGACCTGGATGTTGGAATGAACAAACCGCCGCACAGCATCCTGCAATTCAGGACAAAACTCAAGACCTGGATGTTGGAATGAACAAACCACCGCACAGCATCCTGCAATTCAGGACAAAACTCAAGACCTGGATTTTGGAATGAACAAACCGCCTCACAGCAGGCAGCAATTCAGGAAAAAAACTCAAGACCTGGATGTTCGAATGAACAAACCACCGCACAGCATCCTGCAATTCAGGACAAAACTCAAGACCTGGATGTTCGAATGAACAAACCACCGCACAGCATCCTGAAATTCAGGAAAAAACTCAAGACCTGGATGTTGGAATGAACAAACCACCGCACAGCATCCTGCAATTCAGGACAAAACTCAAGACCAGGATGTTGGAATGAACAAACCGCCTCACAGCATCCTGCAATTCAGGACAAAACTCAAGACCTGGATGTTCGAATGAACAAACCACCGCACAGCTTCCTGCAATTCAGGAAAAAACTCAACACCTGGATGTGCGAATGAACAAACCACCGCACAGCAGGCAGCAATTCAGGACAAAACTCAACACCTGGATGTTCGAATTATCAAACCACCGCACAGCATCCTGCAATTCAGGACAAAACTCAAGACCTGGATGTTCGAATGAACAAACCACCGCACAGCTTCCTGCAATTCAGGAAAAAACTCAACACCTGGATGTGCGAATGAACAAACCACCGCACAGCAGGCAGCAATTCAGGACAAAACTCAAGACCTGGATGTTCGAATGAACAAACCACTGCACAGCATCCTGCAATTCAGGACAAAACTCAAGACCTGGATGTTTGAATGAACAAACCACCGCACAGCATCCTGCAATTCAGGACAAAACTCAAGACCTGGATGTTCGAATGAACAAACCACCGCACAGCATCCTGCAATTCAGGAAAAAACTCAAGACCTGGATGTTGGAATGAACAAACCACCGCACAGCATCCTGCAATTCAGGACAAAACTCAAGACCTGGATGTTCGAATGAACACACCACCGCACAGCATCCTGCAATTCAGGAAAAAACTCAAGACCTGGATGTTGGAATGAACAAACCACCGCACAGCATCCTGCAATTCAGGACAAAACTAAAGACATGGATGTTCGAATGAACAAACCACCGCACAGCATCCAGCAATTCAGGACAAAACTCAAGACCTGGATGTTCGAATGAACAAACCACCGCACAGCATCCTGAAATTCAGGAAAAAACTCGACCTTGATGTTCGAATGAACAAACCACCACACAGCATCCTGCAATTCAGGAAAAAACTCAAGACCAGGATGTTCGATTGAACAAACCACCGCGCAGCATGCTGCAATTCAGGACAAAACTCAAGACCTGGATGTTCGAATGAACAAACCACCGCACAGCATCCTGAAATTCAGGAAAAAACTCAAGACCTGGATGTTGGAATGAACAAACCACCGCACAGCATCCTGCAATTCAGGACAAAACTGAAGACCTGGATGTTCGAATGAACAAACCACCGCACAGCATCCTGAAATTCAGGAAAAAACTCAAGACCTGGATGTTGGAATGAACAAACCACCGCACAGCATCCTGCAATTCAGGAAAAAACTCAAGACCTGGATGTTGGAATGAACAAACCGCCGCACAGCATCCTGCAATTCAGGACAAAACTCAAGACCTGGATGTTCGAATGAACAAACCACCGCACAGCATCCTGCAATTCAGGAAAAAACTCAAGACCTGGATGTTGGAATGAACAAACCGCCGCACAGCATCCTGCAATTCAGGACAAAACTCAAGACCTGGATGTTCGAATGAACAAACCGCCGCACAGCATCCTGAAATTCAGGAAAAAATTCGACCTTGATGTTCGAATGAACAAACCACCACACAGCATCCTGCAATTCAGGAAAAAACTCAAGACCAGGATGTTCGAATTATCAAACCACCGCACAGCATCCTGCAATTCAGGAAAAAACTCAAGACCAGGATGTTCGAATGAACAAACCACCGCGCAGCAGGCAGCATCTTCCGCGCCCTGAGATCCTCACAGGTGATTTGCCGTACTATATAAATGTTTGATTGTTTTATTCATTCATTTGTGAGCGGCCACCTGTGAACACTTGCGTCTGATGGCAGCTCGGATCACAGACGGAGAAAGTGAGGAAGGTTTTCTTGGCAAGCCTGGTAATGTTTCACCTCTAGAGTGACTGACATGAACAGTAACACTTCACATTTAGGTAAAAAGACTGCATTTTATGAAAACGTGCTCCCGAACCCCTGGAGATGCTTCTAATCAGAGTAGGGGTTCTGCAATGGAAGAACGTGCGACTCTATAAGGCATTGCGGACTTTCTGCGCTCGCTTTCCAGGACAGAACGGAGATCAACAGGCAACAAAGACAATTCAGGAATGTTCCCATGTCATTTATTTGAGTTTCTGTTAGAATCCACGTTTCATGAGAATAAAGCGAGGACATTTAATATGAAAACACAGCCCTAACGGAGCGGTGTTAACCGATGCATAAAGTCAGATTATGATCAACCCTGGAGAAATTTGAATTACACCAGAGTATTTTCAGTAATTACACATTACTCTTGGGATATGAAGTTACTGAAAAAACGCGATCACGCCAGCTTGAGTAATTAGGAGTAACTTGGGGCAAAAATCCTACCACAGGAGAACAAGGAACTAAGAGAAAGTGAGCGTCTGCGGCTACTGCTGCTAATAACGCGTAATATTTAGTGCTTTTATCTTTTTCCAAAATGCATCATCCTCAACCGACTTTGAAATGAATGGTTCATTTTGCGCTACGAAAAAAAGCACCAAATTCAGGATTACAGTTCTGAGGTAATTAGGAGTACTTTTGTGGTAATTATGCTGCTACACCCACCCCTAAATAAGATAATGATTTAAATGATAACTTGCACGAGTAGTGCCTAGACTATGGATAGGGAACTGGAAATAAATCAGTAAAAAGGTCCTTCTGTACAAAGGCACTCAGAGAGAACTGATCTCTCGCCAAGCAGGTTATGGTGTAGTGTTTGGCAGCAAAGTGACCACAAACACAACAGAAACTGAAAACAAAACACCACGCATCAAAAAGACCAGAGCCAACGACTTTGTAAGAGTTAACCCCAGCCAGAGTCTGAGTGGGACAGAAAATAGGCCCGGGCACCAAATTAAAAGTCACCCCCAATAGCGAATCAGATAACTAATCAAGCATTGGCAAAACCAATCCTTCTCGTCACTTTGAGAGCTATTGGCTTTGCCAATGTCCTTTAGCCTTGCTGTATAGCATTATGGCTGCTCTTCAGTATGGCTAGAAGTTAGTGGCATGGCGTAGAGTAGAGTGGTGTAAAGTTGAGTGGTGTGGAGGACATTGGAGTAAAGTCCTTGAATGGAGTGGAGTAGAGTGGAATGGCATACAGAGGAGAGTGGCGAAGAGTAGAGTAGTGTGGTGTGGTGTAGAGTAGAGTGCATAGAGTGGAGTGGCATAGACTGGAGTGGTGTAGAGAGAAATTGAGTGGTGTAGAGTGGAGTAGCTTAGAGTGGCATAAAATAGAGTGGCATATAGTAGCGTAGAGTAAAATGAGTAGAGTGTCATAGAGTGACTGTCGTAGAGTAGAAAAGAGTTTTGTAGAGCACAGTGAACTAGATCAGAGTGGTGTACAGAAGAGTAGCATAGAGAAGTGTGCCATAGAGTGAGTGCCGGAATGGCACTGTGTAGAGTGGAGTGGCATACAGTAGAGTGGAGTGACGTAGGGTGAAGTGGTGAGGGATAGAGTAGAGTTGTGCTGAGTAAAGTGTTGTAGAGAAGAGTGCCGTAGAGTGCTGTAGAGTGAGATTGTGTTGAATGGAGTGGTCTAGAGTGGCATAGATCAGAGTGGCCTACAGTGTTGTAAAGTCCCATGGAGTGGTATAGAGTGGAGTAGCATAGAGTAGAGTGGCATAGAGTAGTATAGTTGTGGGTGTAACTAACTACAGCATCAATAGAATTGGCAGACAGTGTGAAAGCAACACAAAAAAGTGCTTATAAAAAATAATAGTGCATTGCAGAATGACGAGGAAGAACAAAGATGAGGAAGAACACAATATACTTGGTCCATGCTCCAGGGAGGAACTAACACAAGAAAGGAAGGGAAGCCGACAAGGGCTAAACAATTGAAAGATTGCAAATGAATTTGACAACAAAAACAGCTTATGGTGTGCTGTGGGTGGGTTGTAAGCCCACTGAATAATAAACCATATGTCTCACAGCACATCACATGGGCTGCATAGGCAAGACCTAAAAAGGGGCCACATTTGCAATTCAGGGCAGTTTGAACTTGTAAAGCGGTGATGTACACGTGTTTTACACGCTGGGGAGTGAGCATGCTTTTGTGCTTGTTGCAGGGTATGTGTTTGGTAATAACAGAGAATTCAACAGCTACAAAAAGGCCCACCAACCATAAAACAGGCTCACAAGCACCCAAAACAAGCATTTGCAAAGCCAATAGGTCTCGCCTATGCAAAGATTTCCTGAATGTGTTCAATGTTTTTTTAGCTATGTTGTACAGTAGTGCGCTGCTATGCAGCACGGCTGAGCGTAAAAAAGTAAAGCGCAATGAAGTGGTCAATGCTGGCAGCATCATAGCTCTTTTTTTAATTAAACCGTGCAGTACAGCATCTGTGCTGATTGTTTATCATGAAAAGCTGTGATAAAGGCAGTAGGCGTTAAATATTGATTGTGAAAACCATATGTTAAATTCAATCGGCAGTTGAGGGTAGATTGTTATTACTCCGTATTAAAGCCTGTAGATTGGTATTTTATTACATGAAATCTCACAGATTTCCGTAGAAGGCGGGGGTTCTGGTGCCGGTTACCCTTTCGGACAAACTGTGGGTACAGAAGACTTTCACTGTTAGAACTGTTGTAGGCTTTCTTAGGAGAGACACTATTTTGCTTGGACAACTGTCATTTTGTACACTAAGTAATGTTTTTATTATGTCTGATTGTCGTCCGATTGTTGCCTTGTGAAAACACAAGCTCAGTGCAAGGGTCCTCGGGTGGTTATGGCGACGAACCAGTGATAAAAACTGGGGGCCTGATTGGCTGACGAGGAAAGAAATTATTCTGATGTCATAGGTCAGAAAGGGTTATTATGAAAAGCTATGATAACCGCGGTGGGTCGGACATGATTGTGAACAGCATATGCTTTAGAGTCTGGGTTTTACTTCTCTCTATTAAAGCCTACAGGTAGTTTTTTCGTTCAATGAAATGTCACAGATTACCTTTGTAGGGAATGTTTTTGTTGCTGCTCACCGCCGCTAACAAACCCCAGGTGGAGGAGGTCGGCACTATCAGAATTATTGTTAGACTCTCTTCTTAGCTGCCTGCCAAGATCTTGTAATAAAAAAATCTTTAAGTAATACATGCCTCCATATATATCTACAAATATATATTAATATAGCTAGTGGGTCAGCGCTGTACTGCCATTGGTCTGGCTAGGTGTCAGTTGCACTCTGTTCCATCCATGTCAGCTTCCTGGGTGGGGTGACGACTCCGCCCTCATCGGTGGCCCTTGCCCTGTGAATGGCGACTACTTCTGATCACGCGTGCACATCTGCCTGAAAATGAGTACACTTCAGTGTCAGGGCTGCTTGGCCGGTACTTTAGTTTTGAAATGTCTCCTTTTATAGTTCCTCTTTCATTTCTTTTTTCTCTTTATTTTAATGTTTCTTAGGAGGAGACTCCAGCTCTCCAGGCCCTGCTAACGGATCTCTCGCTGCCACTCATTTCATCCGCAGTGGGCCTCGTCCGATTGGCCACCCTCTCTCCACCGGGCGACCACGGCGGAGTGCTGCTGTCCGTCGTGTATCATGGTTTTACTATTCACGAAGGACAATGAGTTGTTTGTAATGGCTGCAGTCATGATGAAACTTTAAAACAGCAATCGACTATTTACAATACCTCTGCTATAATTACTGCACGCGCCGCGCCTCCCGTGTTTAGACGGAGGGTGTTTTCTTTTCTACTTGTTTTCTTTTAATTTATGCTTCATGTGTTGTTCAGGTTGTGTGTGTTTAATTGTAGTTGTGTCAGAAGGTGAATGTAAGAGTGAGTGAGTGAGTGAGTGGATGGATGAATGGGTGTGTATGTGCAGGGATGAATGACAGAATGCATGTACAATCATTTATTGAGTGCCTAAACTTATCAATGACACAAAAGGTACCTTTATTCACAGTACAAACCTATTGGCATTGACAGTGCGTCTTCTACCAAGTTTTCTTTCAGGGCTGGGGATGTTGGGCACATGCCCCAGCCTTCTGAAGAGGAGCAAACGTCCATGCTTCCCTCTTATACCCGGGGCAAAGGGTGGGTGCAACATTTTCTATTGATTTGGGCCTAAAAATACAGCCTCGGCCCAACGACTTCCAAAACTTTATTTGGGGAGACTCTTTCCCAGCCTCCATAGAGGGGAAGGGGGGCTGCCCATTTGGTGTTATCCTAGGCTGGAATCAAAATATGTTCTGCACAGGTGTGTGTGCCAGTCCAACCTCCGGTGCCAGCACAGGGCACGAGCTTCATGTGTGAGCTCTCTGCAGCTTATACCTACCAGTCTCTGCAGGGGGATTCTGACCTCATCAAGGCAGGTGGTGTGAGAGCCACGTGGACTATGTACCCAGGGGTGTTGTGATAAGGCAGCCCTGGCTTTTCACTGTTCACAAGTGCCATTGAGAACCCCTGTGAACGCACAGGGCACTGTGGGTACCGCCGAGCCTCGGCGGGTGCCAAAGAGAACCGCTGTGAACGCACGGGGCACTGTGGGTACCGCCGAGCCTCGGCGGGTGCCAAAGAGAACCCCTGTGAACGCACGGGGCACTGTGGGTACCGCCGAGCCTCGGCGGGTGCCAAAGAGAACCGCTGTGAACGCACGGGGCACTGTGGGTACCGCCGAGCCTCGGCGGGTGCCAAAGAGAACCCCTGTGAACGCACGGGGCACTGTGGGTACCGCCGAGCCTCGGCGGGTGCCAAAGAGAACCGCTGTGAACGCACGGGGCACTGTGGGTACCGCCGAGCCTCGGCGGGTGCCAAAGAGAACCCCTGTGAACGCACGGGGCACTGTGGGTACCGCCGAGCCTCGGCGGGTTGGTTTCCATACATTGGGTGCCTGGCTGGTGAGCCGGCCTCTCTTCCTCGTCACAAATGACCGTCAGGAGATCTTTAAGAAGACTGGTGCCCCTGAGATGCAGAAAGGGCTGGCACGGAGTTAGGGAATGTAGGGTGAACAGAGTCACTCAGGTGCCAGGTAGGGTCAGCTTTGCAGAGCCACTGGCCCCTCCAGGAGCATCTTTCTGGACTTTCACAAGCGCCGCCCAGTCACCGAGTCCCTCAGTCCTCCGTGGGCTAGTTTACACCTGAATGGACCCAGGGTAGCTCCGGTGGGGGCGCCCACAAACCAGGAACCACAGATTCTGCCCGGCATTCTGCATTGTCTCAGCATCTGGCCGGGGAAACATTGGAAAATCTGAGATTTATTTCACCAACCGGTGGCGTAGCAAGGTCAGGTGGTCCCTGGCGCGGAACATTTCTAGTCACCCCCGGCTTGACAAAATGGCAAAAATATGTGTTTAAAAACACATATTTTTGCCATTTTGTCACCCCCCCTCAGCGATGACACCTGGTGCGGCCATCACCAACCACCCCCCCTTCCTACGCCACTGAACAATCTTCAAATTCAAAGTAATTGTTTATTTGTGTCTGGTGGGATTCGGCAGGAGCAGAAAAGACAAACAATTTCTGATTAGTGACTGACCACAGGGTGAATAATGCTTCTAACACACGAACGTGAACACGCTCCCTACCCCTCTCAAAAGGCAGCCTCTGTCGCGAGACCCGCGGCTGGGGGCCTTTACTGGTAGTTACAGACCGTGCTCCTAGGCATCTAGTTGGCTGTGCTCTCTCGACCTTGTATTGTATTGTAATTGCATTTATATAGTGCTTACTAGTAGGGGTGGGCGGAATTTGCGAAATTCACTTTCGCAAATTATCGCGAAAATGTAAAAAATCTCCGCAAACACGTGGAAATATCGCGAAGATGCGGAAGTTTTTTTCCTGCCCGTTCGCGGTATTTTCTGCGTGGTCGCGGCTCGCCAACTTACCCATGTGGTTGCTCGCGGGCGCGGCCATCTTGTGTTCACTTGTCTCGCGGTGCATGATCGCGAGAAGAAAGATGTGATCGCGCGACGCATGACGTTACTGAGGGCGCGAACTGTCGCGAGACAGCGCAAATGGCTACCAACAATCCAACATCTCGTGGAGAACGCAACCGGATCGGGAAAACTTGTCGGCGAACGCGGGGATTCAGGTAAGGTGATTGCGCGCGCGCGCGAGAATGTATTATTTTACAGCGCGAGCATGAAACAAATTATCGCTACGCTGCGGAATGCGGAAATTTTGACATTTTCGCGCTTTCCGCGGAACGCAAAAATGCCAAATTATCGCAATTTCCGCGAAGGGAACGGAATTTTGGCCCAGGCCTACTTACTACCCCTGACGAGGCATCAAAGCGCTTTTTCCGCGAGTAGCACGCTACTCCGGAACATAAAGGATTAGGGTTGAATTAGTATAGTGAAATATGAAAATAATTTGAGTGGTGGATATGTTAGTCAGTTATTTGGATTCAGAAGAATAGCGGAGGGATAGAAGAGGGAGAAAGGTTTGCATTTATATAGCGCTTGTTACCCCTAATGGGGCGTTGAAGCACTTTCTTGGTGAGTAGCACGCTACTCCAGAATCCATAAGGATTAGTGGTGAATTAGTAGAGTGAAATATGAAAGTAATTTGAGTGGTGGATGTTAGTCAGTTATTTGGATTCGGAAGGATAGAAGGGGGAGAAACGTTTGCATGAATATAGCAAACCCTTGCAGTGGCTGCTAATATAGCTTTACTATATTTTTTTTTTTGCGGGGGGGGGAGGGGCACTACCGTCAGATAATATCTGACCCTCTGATAGAGATCTCAAGCCAAAGAGAAGAGCTTGTCCACAGCGAAGGGCGGGTATCCTCACAGTGGACCCCGCCCCACTTTCCTGACACCATGAGAGCATGTCTGTGGGGGGGTCAGTGGACCGCCCACAACCACTTCCTGAGCCCCTCCCCCCTCTCCCTTTGGACCCTAAAGTCAGATAGGGTCAATCTGAGCACCGGGTGGCAGCACAGCTCCTATGAGGCTGGGGGGGTGGGGGGGGGCAACATGAAAGGGAGGGAGAATGGATAAACAACTTGCCGTACACCCCCAGCACTTTGATGTCGTTTCCTCGCCTTTCCCACCATCAAGACAGATTTACCGAGCTCCCCCTCTTTCCAGACTGGGAATAACCACAGGCGGTGTTCGCCATCTCCTGCAGGTAGCTACCCACCCTTGGGCATCTGCCAACGCCCCCCCTGCCCCTGCCCCCCGCCACGAAGCCCCTGTGGGCAGATTCCATCAGGCCAGGACTCCGCTCCCCTCTGCGAGTTTCGTGTCTGAGGGAACCCAGGTGCTCATTCTGGGGAGGGCGCACGTACACAATGACAGCTGGGCACACAGCAGGTGCCACGTTGGTGCACACCTCGAAATCTTTCTGCCATTGGCCATAATTTACCTATAAAGAGAAGGTGGAATGTCCCCGTATAGGCGCTAGATCTGAATAGGGTGTAAAGTTTGGTTACGTACCTGGGTGCAGCGGACGGCGCAGTTGCTTCCTAACATCTCCAAGGTGCAGGAGCCCTGGACAAGCAGGAGAGTCAGAAGGGTCGGGATTATTAGCACCGTCTGCATAATTGGGACGCTGGGGCTGCGGTTAAAGCGCCTCGTTCTTTTGGTTCAAATCCGACGATCTTCAGCGCTTGGTTGGGTGAATTCACGGTGTGCTAGCATCAGAACGTACTTCCACGGGTGGGTTTTCTGCAAACGAAAGCCATGAGCTAGTGCATTTTTATGGGAGCGCGCTGCACGCGTTGAACAAAGTGTAGCGCCTCGCGGTCATATTCGCGGAACACGATCAAGGGAATGCGGTGCCTCGTTCCCTGGTGTACAGGATCGATTGCATGTAGATCCTGCTTTTATCCGGGCAGTGTAGACAATGAGCAGAATGTAGCGCCTTGTTTGAGTTCACTCTCGACGATCTGCAGAACATAGCGCCTGCTCACTGGCAGGAGTGGTTACACCAGTGGGATGGCGGCATCAAGCACCCCTGAGAGTGCAGCTGGGACATTAATGAGTTATCAGTCTCTTAGGTTACACTCCCCGCCTCCTCGTGGTGACACAGGTGTGCCGCCCCAGGAATGCGGCCGGGCAGGAGCTGCCAGGCAGCCGGTGCCAACCGGGGGCGGGCCGAGATTCTCAACAACAAGGTGCCAGGTCCGATGCCCCGTAGGTTCTGGGCTCCCAAGTCCAACCTTGAAGAGATCCAAAGATTGTCGGAGACGTCCAGTCCGCTTCAGAGGGTCAATGCGCCTGCTGCGCTGCTCAGTGCGCACCCGGCAGGTCCAAGGCTCCAGTGTTCTTGGGGCTGGCTCGGCATTTCATCCCTCGGAGGTTGAAGAAATGAACCGACAGCTTTGAGTCCACCCCAGCAGGCATCAGGAAGACACCTGGAGGTCGAGGATGGTCCTTTAGGGGTTCGCGAAATGTCCACATGAGTACAGGCTTCACCCCTCCTCATCAGGGGTGCCAGGACTCGGGGGCCCAGTGAGGGCACTGGGTCCGTCTCCCCCTCCTTTTCTTAAAAAAAAAAAGAAACACAAGGACCTTTTCCTGTCCGAGAGTAGTGTCAAGCTTCCCAGCTCCTGCGGCTCCGAGGTCGGCGTCCGTAGGGCGCGCACCGCTGGATGTTGCTGCTTTCAGTTTCTGCTCTCTCCAGACTTCGAACCCCGGGGGTGGCTGCACCGCCCCGGGGGCGGTCCGAGCTTCACCTCCGGGAAGGGCTGCACCGCCCAGGGACCGAAGGACGGAGCCAGATGTGGTCGAAGTTCAGCCCCAGCGCCGCTTCTACTCTCCTGTGTGAGCTTCAGCTCCTGCTGGTTTGGATTCACCCCCTGAGCCAGATGTGCGCGCACTTCACTCCCAGCCCCGCTCCCACTCTCCGTGTGATCTGCAGCTCCTGACGGTCTGAGTAACCCCCTGAGCCAGATGTGCGCGCACTTCACTCTCAGCCCCGCTCCCACTCTCCGTGTGATCTGCAGCTCCTGACGGTCTGAGTACTACACTCCCTGAGCCAGATGTGGCGCACTTCACTCCCAGCCCCTCTCCCACTCTCCGTGTGATCTGCAGCTCCTGACGGTCTGAGTACTACACTCCCTGAGCCAGATGTGGGCGCGCTTCACTCCCAGCCCCACTCCCAATCTCTGTGTGATCTTCAGCTCCTGACGGTCTGAGTACACTCCCTGAGCCAGATGTGGCGCACTTCACTCCCAGCCCGACTCCCACTCTCCGTGTGATCTGCAGCTCCTGACGGTCTGGGTACAACCCCTGAGCCAGATGTGGGCGCACTTCACTCCCAGCCCGGCTCCCACTCTCCGTGTGATCTTCAGCTCCTGACGGTCTGAGTACACTCCCTGAGCCAGATGTGGGCGCGCTTCACTCCCAGCCCCACTCCCAATCTCTGTGTGATCTTCAGCTCCTGACGGTCTGAGTACACTCCCTGAGCCAGATGTGGCGCACTTCACTCCCAGCCCCACTCCCAATCTCTGTGTGATCTTCAGCTCCTGACGGTCTGAGTACACTCCCTGAGCCAGATGTGGCGCACTTCACTCCCAGCCCGGCTCCCACTCTCCGTGTGATCTTCAGCTCCTGACGGTCTGAGTACACTCACTGAGCCAGATGTGGCGCACTTCACTCCCAGCCCGGCTCCCACTCTCCGTGTGATCTGCAGCTCCTGACGGTCTGAGTACACTCCCTGAGCCAGATGTGGCGCACTTCACTCCCAGCCCCACTCCCAATCTGTGTGATCTTCAGCTCCTGACGGTCTGAGTACACTCCCTGAGCCAGATGTGGCGCACTTCACTCCCAGCCCGGCTCCCACTCTCCGTGTGATCTTCAGCTCCTGACGGTCTGAGTACACTCCCTGAGCCAGATGTGGCGCACTTCACTCCCAGCCCAGCTCCCACTCTCCGTGTGATCTGCAGCTCCTGACGGTCTGAGTACACTCCCTGAGCCAGATGTGGCGCACTTCACTCCCAGCCCCACTCCCAATCTCTGTGTGATCTTCAGCTCCTGACGGTCTGAGTAAACTCCCTGAGCCAGATGTGGCGCACTTCACTCCCAGCCCGGCTCCCACTCTCCGTGTGATCTTCAGCTCCTGACGGTCTGAGTACACTCCCTGAGCCAGATGTGGCGCACTTCACTCCCAGCCCGGCTCCCACTCTCCGTGTGATCTGCAGCTCCTGACGGTCTGAGTACACTCCCTGAGCCAGATGTGGCGCACTTCACTCCCAGCCCCACTCCCAATCTCTGTGTGATCTTCAGCTCCTGACGGTCTGAGTATACTCCCTGAGCCAGATGTGGCGCACTTCACTCCCAGCCCGGCTCCCACTCTCCGTGTGATCTTCAGCTCCTGACGGTCTGAGTACACTCCCTGAGCCAGATGTGGCGCACTTCACTCCCAGCCCGGCTCCCACTCTCCGTGTGATCTGCAGCTCCTGACGGTCTGAGTACACTCCCTGAGCCAGATGTGGCGCGCTTCACTCCCAGCCCCACTCCCAATCTCTGTGTGATCTTCAGCTCCTGACGGTCTGAGTACACTCCCTGAGCCAGATGTGGCGCACTTCACTCCCAGCCCCACTCCCAATCTCTGTGTGATCTTCAGCTCCTGACGGTCTGAGTACACTCCCTGAGCCAGATGTGGCGCACTTCACTCCCAGCCCGGCTCCCACTCTCCGTGTGATCTTCAGCTCCTGACGGTCTGAGTACACTCCCTGAGCCAGATGTGGCGCACTTCACTCCCAGCCCGGCTCCCACTCTCCGTGTGATCTGCAGCTCCTGACGGTCTGAGTACACTCCCTGAGCCAGATGTGAGTGTACTTCACTCCCAGCCTCGCTCCCACTCTCCGTGTGATCTCCAGCTTTTTATTTTCTCACTTCACTCCCAGCCCCTCTCCCATTCTCCGTGTGATCTTCAGCTCCTGACGGTCTGAGTAACCCCCTGAGCCAGATGTGGGCGCGCTTCACTCCCAGCCCCACTCCCAATCTCTGTGTGATCTTCAGCTCCTGACGGTCTGAGTACACTCCCTGAGCCAGATGTGGCGCACTTCACTCCCAGCCCGGCTCCCACTCTCCGTGTGATCTTCAGCTCCTGACGGTCTGAGTACACTCCCTGAGCCAGATGTGGCGCACTTCACTCCCAGCCCGGCTCCCACTCTCCGTGTGATCTTCAGCTCCTTATGGTCTGGGTACAACCCCTGAGCCAGATGTGGGCGCACTTCACTTCCAGCCCGGCTCCTACTCTCCGTGTGATCTTCAGCTCGTGACCGTCTGAGTACACTCCCTGAGCCAGATGTGGGCGCGCTTCACTCCCAGCCCCACTCCCAATCTCTGTGTGATCTTCAGCTCCTGACGGTCTGAGTACACTCCCTGAGCCAGATGTGGCGCACTTCACTCCCAGCCCGGCTCCCACTCTCCGTGTGATCTTCAGCTCCTTATGGTCTGGGTACAACCCCTGAGCCAGATGTGGGCGCACTTCACTTCCAGCCCGGCTCCTACTCTCCGTGTGATCTTTAGCTCGTGACCGTCTGAGTACACTCCCTGAGCCAGATGTGGCGCACTTCACTCCCAGCCCCACTCCCAATCTCTGTGTGATCTTCAGCTCCTGACGGTCTGAGTACACTCCCTGAGCCAGATGTGGCGCACTTCACTCCCAGCCCGGCTCCCACTCTCCGTGTGATCTTCAGCTCCTGACGGTCTGAGTACACTCCCTGAGCCAGATGTGGCGCACTTCACTCCCAGCCCGGCTCCCACTCTCCGTGTGATCTGCAGCTCCTGACGGTCTGAGTACACTCCCTGAGCCAGATGTGGCGCACTTCACTCCCAGCCCCACTCCCAATCTCTGTGTGATCTTCAGCTCCTGACGGTCTGAGTACACTCCCTGAGCCAGATGTGGCGCACTTCACTCCCAGCCCGGCTCCCACTCTCCGTGTGATCTTCAGCTCCTGACGGTCTGAGTACACTCCCTGAGCCAGATGTGGCGCACTTCACTCCCAGCCCGGCTCCCACTCTCCGTGTGATCTGCAGCTCCTGACGGTCTGAGTACACTCCCTGAGCCAGATGTGGCGCGCTTCACTCCCAGCCCCACTCCCAATCTCTGTGTGATCTTCAGCTCCTGACGGTCTGAGTACACTCCCTGAGCCAGATGTGGCGCACTTCACTCCCAGCCCGGCTCCCACTCTCCGTGTGATCTTCAGCTCCTGACGGTCTGAGTACACTCCCTGAGCCAGATGTGGCGCACTTCACTCCCAGCCCGGCTCCCACTCTCCGTGTGATCTGCAGCTCCTGACGGTCTGAGTACACTCCCTGAGCCAGATGTGGCGCACTTCACTCCCAGCCCCACTCCCAATCTCTGTGTGATCTTCAGCTCCTAACGGTCTGAGTACACTCCCTGAGCCAGATGTGGCGCACTTCACTCCCAGCCCGGCTCCCACTCTCCGTGTGATCTGCAGCTCCTGACGGTCTGAGTACACTCCCTGAGCCAGATGTGGCGCACTTCACTTCCAGAAAGAAAGATGCTTGGTAGGAATGCACTCCTTCCCTTGTAGTATTCTTATGTTGCCGTTATCCAAACAATTCACATATGTAAATGCGTGCAGACAAATCCTGTGAACCGCCCCGGTCACAGTTCATGCAAAAGTGGAAAATTTGGGCACAAACTGGCGCACCCATTATGTCGCACTGCTGTATGGGAAACTTCCCTCATATTAATCATTCATTATAGAGTTATCCATTTTCACCATTTTAGGACCATGTTAAACTTTGAAATTAAACAATTCGTTATTCCTTCACTCTTCAGAACCTCATAAATCACTGCAGAGACAGCGAAATTCCATCTTGTTCATTTATTTCATTTTTTCATATGTCCACCGAGTGCACTTCACTCCCAGCCCCTCTCCCATTCTCCGTGTGATCTTCAGCTCCTGACGGTCTGAGTAACCCCCTGAGCCAGATGTGGGCGCGCTTCACTCCCAGCCCCACTCCCAATCTCTGTGTGATCTTCAGCTCCTGACGGTCTGAGTACACTCCCTGAGCCAGATGTGGCGCACTTCACTCCCAGCCCGGCTCCCACTCTCCGTGTGATCTTCAGCTCCTGACGGTCTGAGTACACTCCCTGAGCCAGATGTGGCGCACTTCACTCCCAGCCCGGCTCCCACTCTCCGTGTGATCTTCAGCTCCTTATGGTCTGGGTACAACCCCTGAGCCAGATGTGGGCGCACTTCACTTCCAGCCCGGCTCCTACTCTCCGTGTGATCTTCAGCTCGTGACCGTCTGAGTACACTCCCTGAGCCAGATGTGGCGCACTTCACTCCCAGCCCCACTCCCAATCTCTGTGTGATCTTCAGCTCCTGACGGTCTGAGTACACTCCCTGAGCCAGATGTGGCGCACTTCACTCCCAGCCCGGCTCCCACTCTCCGTGTGATCTTCAGCTCCTGACGGTCTGAGTACACTCCCTGAGCCAGATGTGGCGCACTTCACTCCCAGCCCGGCTCCCACTCTCCGTGTGATCTGCAGCTCCTGACGGTCTGAGTACACTCCCTGAGCCAGATGTGGCGCACTTCACTCCCAGCCCCACTCCCAATCTCTGTGTGATCTTCAGCTCCTGACGGTCTGAGTACACTCCCTGAGCCAGATGTGGCGCACTTCACTCCCAGCCCGGCTCCCACTCTCCGTGTGATCTTCAGCTCCTGACGGTCTGAGTACACTCCCTGAGCCAGATGTGGCGCACTTCACTCCCAGCCCGGCTCCCACTCTCCGTGTGATCTGCAGCTCCTGACGGTCTGAGTACACTCCCTGAGCCAGATGTGGCGCGCTTCACTCCCAGCCCCACTCCCAATCTCTGTGTGATCTTCAGCTCCTGACGGTCTGAGTACACTCCCTGAGCCAGATGTGGCGCACTTCACTCCCAGCCCGGCTCCCACTCTCCGTGTGATCTTCAGCTCCTGACGGTCTGAGTACACTCCCTGAGCCAGATGTGGCGCACTTCACTCCCAGCCCGGCTCCCACTCTCCGTGTGATCTGCAGCTCCTGACGGTCTGAGTACACTCCCTGAGCCAGATGTGGCGCACTTCACTCCCAGCCCCACTCCCAATCTCTGTGTGATCTTCAGCTCCTAACGGTCTGAGTACACTCCCTGAGCCAGATGTGGCGCACTTCACTCCCAGCCCGGCTCCCACTCTCCGTGTGATCTGCAGCTCCTGACGGTCTGAGTACACTCCCTGAGCCAGATGTGGCGCACTTCACTTCCAGAAAGAAAGATGCTTGGTAGGAATGCACTCCTTCCCTTGTAGTATTCTTATGTTGCCGTTATCCAAACAATTCACATATGTAAATGCGTGCAGACAAATCCTGTGAACCGCCCCGGTCACAGTTCATGCAAAAGTGGAAAATTTGGGCACAAACTGGCGCACCCATTATGTCGCACTGCTGTATGGGAAACTTCCCTCATATTAATCATTCATTATAGAGTTATCCATTTTCACCATTTTAGGACCATGTTAAACTTTGAAATTAAACAATTCGTTATTCCTTCACTCTTCAGAACCTCATAAATCACTGCAGAGACAGCGAAATTCCATCTTGTTCATTTATTTCATTTTTTCATATGTCCACCGAGTGCACTTCACTCCCAGCCCCTCTCCCATTCTCCGTGTGATCTTCAGCTCCTGACGGTCTGAGTAACTCCCTGAGCCAGATGTGGGCGCGCTTCACTCCCAGCCCCACTCCCAATCTCTGTGTGATCTTCAGCTCCTGACGGTCTGAGTACACTCCCTGAGCCAGATGTGGCGCACTTCACTCCCAGCCCGGCTCCCACTCTCCGTGTGATCTTCAGCTCCTTATGGTCTGGGTACAACCCCTGAGCCAGATGTGGGCGCACTTCACTTCCAGCCCGGCTCCTACTCTCCGTGTGATCTTCAGCTCGTGACCGTCTGAGTACACTCCCTGAGCCAGATGTGGCGCACTTCACTTCCAGCCACGCTCCCACTCTCCGTGTGATCTTCAGCTCGTGACCGTCTGAGTATACCCCCTGAGCCAGATGTGAGTGTACTTCACTCCCAGCCTCGCTCCCACTCTCCGTGTGATCTCCAGCTTTTTATTTTCTCACTTCACACGCAGCTCCTCCTGGGTCCTAGCACTTCGTTCCTGCAGGCTCACCTGGACGCAGCGCTGTGACTGTGCACGGGAATGCGCCACACTTAGTGCCAATATCGGCCACACTCACCAGCCCTCCTGCAGCAACATACCGGTAGCATAAATAAGCAGACAAGACAACTTTTTGGTGGAGAAAATTGCTGCAGGTTTATTAGCATACCAAACATGCCAACATGGTGGGTTATCTTATCTTACAGGCGATCCAAAGGCAAGCCGCCCCTCGCGGCCTACCACCTGATGGGCCAACTTGCATCGTGGTCTTAGCCAATCGGTGCTTAGCGGTTGTGGTGAGGGGATAGCCCCTCCCACTTCCGGTGAAACATTGGTCCACCATATAACTCACCCCACCCCCCTACGAGGGGCGGAGCAGCGAACCCCGGTTGTACAGGTTTCCAACCGCCTGTAGGACAGATGGGGCGCCGTTGCACCCCAGGGTCTACTGCACAGACTTTCTGGGGATATTCGGCCTCAGCACCCTTTGTGCTACTGAAGAGGGTACCCCTGAGTACCTTTCCGCCTCTGGATCGCCATGTAACTCCGCCTGCAACACAAATAAAAAGATTAGAACATCCTTCCTCCCCTCACCCTGATCACCGGGTAAGCGGAAGGGAGGGAGTCGGCGTCAGGGCGAGGGGACAAAGAGGCCGCCAGGGGGGCGGGGGAGGACTATATACCTCTCCCTGAACCCCCCCTCGGCCGGAAGTGACACGCGGGACCCCAGCAGGGGTCTCTGGCCAAAAGACTAGGCTGCCCAGTGTGCCGTCTTGTGGCACTAAAGGGGCCGCCCTCTTATGAGGGTCCCCTGCGGGGACAAGTCGGTCAGCCCGCATGTCACTTACATCCTCTCAGGTCCTTAACAAGCAGGTATCTCCTGGCATCTGCTGTCCAAACAAGTAGTGCTTCGAAGCCCTCGTCTCTGAGCAATTCACAAAAGTGAACGAAATGGAAGTTAATGAAGGGGCCAGCTATGGACCAATCAGTACTGTCGGCTTTTAGCCAAGCTGACCCGAACCTCTGGGGGCGCACTGAGGGGGGCCTGTCTGCGCCTGCTCGTGACCACATGCATTGGAAAGCAGGGGCGTAGCTTGGTCAGTAAGGGGGAAAGATGGGGGGGGGTGTTCAGGTTTTCAGACAATCAGGCTGGCATGTAATGTATAAATACATTATGCACAAGCAGGGCGCATGACAGGCGTCTATGGGAGACGAATGCGGACTGGTAGGACTGAGAGAGGAAGCACAATATTTTGTAAAATAAATTAAACTGATGTCTTTCAGGACTTTCAAAACAGAGGTTCTAATTACATTGTCGGCCGACCAGGCTCCCGGTTTTCCGTTTTTATGGATTTTTGCAGATAAATACAGACAGAAAGCAATGTGGGTTCTGTCTGCATTCATTTTTAGAAGTGGATAAATACAGAAAACTGGTCTTCTTCTAAGTGACCGCCCGTGGTGTCTTTCATGAATTGTAGCCCAACTGCTGGGCAGAACCCCAGCACGGGAAGTTAAGAAACAGATGACATTTCTTTATACAACGGCATGCGTCAACATACATTTGTGGTATAATGCTAATATTTACCAGTGGCTGTATTCTTATGTAATATTTGGCAACTTAAATAGCTAAAACACGACAGACCTCAAAGTATGACGGCATGTCAATCACTTAAATAAATATGTAAATGTACAGTTTTACAACTTAATTTGTCAGAAAAAACCCACTAAATAAATATAGATAAATACAGATAAAAAGGCTAAGGGTGGGCGGAACTCGCGTAGTGGTACTCCGCGGAATTTCTCGGAGATACTGGAAAACTCAGTGAAATTCCGTGGAGTTCCATGCCCTGGCGGAGTACCCCCCTTCCCTTCCCCCACCCTCGCACCCCTGTCTGAAGCCTCGACCCCTCGCTCCCCCCCTCCCGCTAAAGCCCCGGCCCCCCTGCCCCCTCTCCAGCGTAGTAAGCAGCCGCGGTCGGTAGTAGGAGTAACTGCAGGGCGGTGACGTGGGGAGGGGGAGGGGCAGGGTGGGGGATAGTAAACTATGGATTACGGAGGTTTACAGCTAAATTAACATATAAATTAATAAAACAAATTTCGTTGCGTGCACTGCATCCCCAAATGCGATGCAGTGCACGCAACAAAATTCGTTTTATTAATTTATATCTTAACTTACCGGTAAACCTCCTTAATCCATAGTTTACTACCCCCCACCCTGCCCCTCCCCTTCCCCACGTCACCGCCCTGCAGTTACTCCTACTACCGACCGCGGCTGGTAGTAAGGCCTTATTAAAAGCGAAACTTACCTTCCTCCCAAATCGGTGTCCGTCCTGCTCTTGCTGCTGGGCCTGGCTCCACTTAGCTTCCGCTGCTCCGATTGATTTACAGGAAGAACTACAGTGCACATGGCGTACTGCGTGAAGGCATGCCTGACCCTATCATGGGGTTTGATAGGGTCAGGCATGCCTTCACGCAGTACGCCATGCGCACTGCAGTTCTTCCTGTAATTCAACTGGAGCAGCAGAAGCCGAGTGGAGCCAGGCCCAGCAGCAGGAGCAGGACGGACACCGATTTCGAGGAAGGTAAGTCTTCCACTGCACCAGTGAACTCCACTCCACTGCGATTGCGGAGTTTTGGAAAACTTCGCACTCCAAATGGAGTGCAGAGTTACTAAAACTCTGCAAACTTCGATGGCGGAGCGGAGTTCACCGCCGGCCTTAAAAAAGGCCTAAAAATAAATATGGATAAATGCAGATGGAAATGGTAAAAAAAATACCATAAGAACGGGAGCCCTACTTATAATACAAGTGGTGTGACAGGATCTTCTGATCCCGACGGGCCAGCAGTCAGAATCTCAATCCCTAATGACGATGGTGCTGAGGCAGGCACCGCTATCGAGATTTTAATGTCTCTTTCCAACAGCCTGTCCCACTGCCATGAAAAGGCTGTTGTAAATGGATTTTGGGGCCCCCAAACATAGCCCTGTCCCTCATGGGCCACTGCAAAGTGGGCCAGGGGGCACATCATGCACATCCATTTACTGTGTGCCATGGACCACATGGTGCGTGGCACACGGTGCATGGCTGTGCATAAAGTGCTTTTTTACACTGCAGCTTGTGCTGTTGCCCTTTTTCGGGGTTGCAGCACAAGCCGCTGTCTTAAAGAGCACTTCTCCGACCGCCAGCTCGGCAGTCACATCATGATTGGGCGGTCGGACAGCCGCCTGCTTGCCAGTCCATCTCCTGAGCAACATGATAGCGGGCAGCGATCCGACCACCCGTTATCATAATATGGCCAGAGATTGAGAGAGTGGGTGTGTGTTTTTGTCTGGGTGTTTGTAAAAATTCCTGTTCAAATCCGACTGACATCTCACCATACCCGGCTGAAAGCACATGCGCCCAACTATTTATCAGAAAATAAATTTATTAGGGGGCTGGACACCCCAAACACCCCCTCTGAGGCTACTCCCCTGAATCAGTAGGACATTTGCTTTGTTTTTTGGGATGCAAGTGGCCAGTTTTTTTGTGTATGTAGCTCTATTTTGTTGTTTTTAATTCAGCTCTCATATTGTTTTCTGCCCAGATTTTCCCTCTGTCTGCTACATGGACCCCTGTCCCTCCTTTCTCTACCCTCAGGCTCCTTTGTGCCTCCCCACTCTCCTCCTCCTCCCTGCACTGTCATATTTAACCCTCCCTCTGAAGGATTAATGGGTGCTATACTCTTCTTGTGGCATCTTCCCTGTCTGGGCTTGTGAGAGGAGGCACAAAGAGAGACCCCCTGCCTCTCGATGGCCGTCCTCGCCCATGAACTTCTCTAAGCCCAGTCACTCCTGAGATTCATCTACCCTACTAAACCTATTCTATCCACGTCCCTGCCCTAGTGCCAAAGCTGCCAACCCCGGGAGACCCAGACCCCCACCATGGTGCTACCAAGGGTCCCTAGGACTGGCTCCCTGCGGCTGCCATTGAAGGCCAGGGGTCCTTTACCTTTCGCTCTCAGGGAGACCCTGGCACCTCTCACTGGGCCAGTCCTGAGACCCTTTATCCTGGCTGCCTCTGACCACCACAAGATAGGGCCTTCTCCTCTCTGATCCATTGAATGGCAACCATAGAGCATTTATCCGCACTGCCTGGAGCCAGGACACACCCCAAGGCTGCTACTCTGTCAATACAGCGTGAACCATAGCAACCAGAGTCAGGCCACTCCTCCGGCACTCCCAATGGACCCTAGCAACTAGAGTCAGGCCACTCCTCTGGCACTCCTGATGGACCCTAGCAACCAGAGTCAGGCCACTCCTCTGGCACTCCTGATGGACCCTAGCAACCAGAGTCAGGCCACTCCTCTGGCACTCCTGATGGACCCTAGGAACCAGAGTCAGGCCATTCCTCTGGCACTCCTGATGGGCCCTAGGAACCAGAGTCAGGCCACTCCTCCGGCACTCCTGATGGACCCTAGGAACCAGAGTCAGGCCACTCCTCTGGCACTCCTGATGGACCCTAGGAACCAGAGTCAGGCCATTCCTCTGGCACTCCTGATGGACCCTAGGAACCAGAGTAAGGCCTCACCTCTGGCACTCCCGATAGACCCCAGCAACCAGAGTCAGGCAACTCCTCTGACCCTCCTGATAGACCCTAGCAACCAGAGTCAGGCCACTCTTCTGGCACACCTGTTAGACCCTAGCAACCTGAGTCAGGCCTCTCCTCTGGCACTCCCGATGGACCCCGGCAACTAGAGTCAGGCCACTCCTCTGGCACTCCTGATGGACCCTAGCAACCAGAGTCAGGCCACTCCTCTGGCCCTCCTGATGGACCCTAGGAACCAGAGTCAAGCCATTCCTCTGGCACTCCTGATGGACCCTAGGAACCAGAGTCAGGCCACTCCTCCGGCACTCCTGATGGACCCTTGCAACCAGAGTCAGGCCACTCCTCTGGCACTCCTGATGAACCTTAGGAACCAGAGTCAGGCCATTCCTCTGGCACTCCTGATGGACCCTAGGAACCAGAGTAAGGCCTCCCCTCTGGCACACCTGATGGACCCTAGGAACCAGAGTCAGGCCATTCCTCTGGCACTCCTGATGGACCCTAGGAACCAGAGTCAGGACACTCCTCCAGCACTCCTGATGGACCCTAGCAACCAGAGTCAGGCCACTCCTCTGGCACTCCTGATGGACCCTAGGAACCAGAGTCAGGCCATTCCTCTGGCACTCCTGATGGACCCTAGGAACCAGAGTAAGGCCTCCCCTCTGGCACTCCCGATAGACCCCAGCAACCAGAGTCAGGCAACTCCTCTGACCCTCCTGATAGACCCTAGCAACCAGAGTCAGGCCACTCTTCTGGCACACCTGTTAGACCCTAGCAACCTGAGTCAGGCCTCTCCTCTGGCACTCCCGATGGACCCCGGCAACTAGAGTCAGGCCACTCCTCTGGCACTCCTGATGGACCCTAGCAACCAGAGTCAGGCCACTCCTCTGGCACCCCTGATGGACCCTAGGAACCAGAGTCAGGCCATTCCTCTGGCACTCCTGATGGACCCTAGGAACCAGAGTCAGGCCACTCCTCCGGCACTCCTGATGGACCCTAGCAACCAGAGTCAGGCCACTCCTCTGGCACTCCTGATGGACCCTAGGAACCAGAGTCAGCCCATTCCTCTGGCACTCCTGATGGACCCTAGGAACCAGTCAGGCCACTCCTCTGGCACACCTGATAGACCCTAGCAACCAGAGTCAGGTCACTCCTCTGGCACTCCTGATCAGCGGCGTCACTAGGGGGTGCGGGGGGTGCGGACCGCACCGGGTGACACCCTCACATGGGGTGACACCAAAGGGCCGGTGTGTCACGTGTGTGCAGAGCAATGCAACCGCGCAACGCAACCTAACCTGCTTTCAGGAGGAGGAGGTGCCTGTGCACAGTGCGCACTGTCTCCTCCTCCACCGCGTCTGCGCGCCTCAGCAGTGGCGTTGTCACTAGAGGGGTGCAGTGATGTAATTTTGAATCCGGGCCGGGAATCCCGCAGGCGCATTGGGCCCTAAGTGCGCGTGATAATATTTATTTCACTCTCAATTGCTGATTTATCCTATGTCACATTTGCAAGCAACCAGCAAGGAGCCAGATTTATGAAATGCACGGACCAATACTGAGTTTCCTGCTTACATCATTTTCCAGCAAGGAAAGGGTTACTGGTAAGTGTGTGTCTTCTTTTACTTAGAGCATGGGACGTCCCTGGAGGTCTGCTGTACATTTGTAACTTCAGTCAGCGCTTGCTGGTGGTAACAAATCACCAGTGATAAATGTCCGCATAAACCTAAGCAAAACAACATCTCGCTTACTTTTTCCTGCACACACAATTATAAGTAATGGGCAAATGGAAGAACCCATGCAGAGGAAGTTTTCTGAAATAGCAAAAAGCACTCTTTTTATAACCCTGTGTCAGTGCTGATCAGGAGGGACAGATGGGCAGGGGATGGTTCCTTGTATGTAAAAGAAAAAATCGTTATAATAATGTGTTTAAATAGGCGCAACATCTTTAATTTCCTACCTGGGTGTGGAAGGGTGTTTCCTACCATGCCCACCTTAAAAACCATTATGCTGAAATAGGTAAATCAAGGATCGCAATTTAAGTAAACGATTCTTTTGTGGTTTAACTGTATACCTGATCCCTGTAAAGGGAGTGCAAAATGAAAAACAACTGTTTAAAAGTTTCCCATAATGGGATAAAATAAGGGCGATCGACATTAGTGTAAAATAATTCACTTAATGTATTTGGTGTCACATCCGAATTGTTTTTATTGTAAATGTCTTTATGCATACGGAATACTGCTAAAAATAATGGAAGATAAAACATTAAAAAAACATTAAATTGTATGATTAAAATGTACTAAGATATATAAGAAATTGTGGGATATCTTGAGATGGATGACGGAGGTGTGTGCCTCACATTCGTCAGCAGTCGATCCAGGGGTCCTCGAACCCATCCATCAATGCCAAGTGACAACCAACCACCCCTTTCAGACAATAGCTGCCAGTGTAGGGTACTTCTGCCAAAAACGTTTAGCAAACAGAAAGGGGGAATAATGAAAAAGCTAAGAGATCTTGCATTATGAGGCAAATATGGCAGAGCCATTATTATTTAGAAAACATTTGCAAACTAGGATTTTTAGCCATTCATGTTTGAACTGCTGTTGTGGAAAAGGGAGAAGTGTTGATGACAGAAACTCCATGGCTCGGAGACAAATGGCTTGTGCTTTTTATCGTATTTGGGGACATTCTGTGATTAGAAGTATATCCCACTTTGTGAATACATTTTACCGTCAATAACTCATTATAACTTTAAATAATCATGTGTATCCATTGGTTGATTAAACTGGGCAGTCAAACCAAATACAAAAAATAGGGATGTTTGCGCATTCTGGCCACACCTCTGGCTCCGCCCACTGATCCAATCCTTGGGTTATTCCCGCCCTCTGATTCTCCACCCACAGTTCCCCTACTTTTTTCCCCCCACTTCGACCACTGATATATCATGTTGCCGGATAGTGGGAACACCACACCAGTATAAAGTATCATACCTATGATATTATAAATTCCAATAAACTGTTGACTAGCAGGTAGCCCACTGTACAACCTGATTAATGAGTCATTATCACACTGTTGTTAACAGGCATAGGGGTCTCTGTCTGCTGAGGCACGGCTGGGCGCTCACTGTCTACACAGATTTGGGTGGTAGAAGAATAAATTGGTTATATTTAAATTCATGTTTCATGCTCGACATTTCATTTTTTAGTGTTCTCTGTAGGAATGTCTGTGATTTATGACTGGATATCCTGGTGCTCTATAAGGTAATCATTTACTATGCTTTAAAAGTTAATACAATCTAATATGCAATGATCAATGTGTTGAAAAATGCTTTGTTTTGGCCTTTCTGTCTTCCAAATTTTCTTGGGGTGGAGAAGTTCAACCCCCCGAACTCCCCCTAGTAGTGGTTGCTCACTGCGCTTGCTCGCTACACACCATGTGGGGGCTGGTCTCACTTTTACTTTGTTCCCTCTAATTCACTACTTGTGTCTATTTTTGGTGCTCTCTGAAAGAATGTCTATGAGTACATATGACTGGGTGGGTAACCTGGTGCTCTTTAAGGTCATCATCTACTATTTACTGTGCTTTGAAAGTTGATACAATTTGAATATGTAATGAAAAATGTGCTGTAAAATTCACTATCATGTGACCTGGCAGCCATCTGTAATTTGAAATGTGAAGACGACACAAGGGGTGAATCTGTGGCGCTATCATTTTTCAGACCGACCATTTACTTCTGTCACTCCCATCAGAGTACAGGAAGGGGGCGGGGGCTATATTTGGCTGCCCTTTATTGGGCATTTATGTGCTATTGAACTGAGACCTTTATTTGGAATAGCTTGTAGGAGCACCTCCCCCCGATGTCCATGCCTGGGTGGGAGGCTCAACTACGGTGTCATTGTCACACGACTCCACCATGGTGGAGAGCTGCCTGGCAGAAACGCATCCACCTGTTAAATCTGGTTAAACCGCCAGGCACGCCCTGAAATGAGGGGGAAGCCAGACTCGGAGCGGAGGAGGTCCATGCGGTAAGTCGTGAGGGGGTGACACCATGAGTTACCCGCACCGGGTGACACCAACCCTAGTGACGCCACTGCTCCTGATAGACCCTAGCAACCTGATTCAGGCCTCTCCGCTGGCCCTCCCGATGGACAACGGCAACCGGAGTCCGGCCACTCCTCTGGCACTCCCGATAGACCCTAGGAACCAGAGTCAGGCCACTCCTCTGGCACTCCCGATAGACCCTAGGAACCAGAGTCAGGCCACTCCTCTGGCACTCCCGATAGACCCTAGGAACCAGAGTCAGGCCACTCCTCTGGCACTCCCGATAGACCCTACCAAGTAGCATCTGAACTCTGCTTGGTACTGCTGTTGTCCTCGACAAACGAGAGAGCGTTAGTGTATGAGCTCGGCCGTGATGGCACTTGTCTCGTGTGATTGTCTTCATGAGGGATGGGATTAACTGGCATAATTCTCTCTAGCATAATTACTGAAAAGTCGTAATTATCCGTAATTGCATAAAAAGTGTAATCCAGCATTTAGTGCTAATTTCTTAGTGCAAAATGCTCCCTTGCTCCACAATTGGCCGGTGGATGCATTTCGTGCTAAGAAAATAGCACCAAACGCTGCAGGACACGATCAGCAGTAGCCGCAGTCGCTGCTCTCTCCTAGTTCATTGTTCCTATGCTCCCGCGGTAGGATTTGTGTCCAAATTACACTTTACTCAAGCTGGAGTAATTGCATCATTTCGGTAATTTTGCATTACAAGAGTGTTCATAGTTACTGAAATTACTCCAATATAATTAAAGTTGGGAGGGCGTAATGTCTCTCTTTCGAAGCAGAATTAGAGGAATTTTAGTCACTGTACGTTAATCTTTCATGCAGAGTTCTGACCAAATTCAGCCAATCGCCGCTTTGCGTAATTTTTCTCCTGCAAGGCTTAGAAAATGCGAGCTGGCGGGTGCAAGCAAGATTTGGCGCCCCCTAGCATGAGATTCTAACACAGGCGGTCACGAGCGGTCGGGAGTGGAAGCAGTCAGAGGCTTGCCTCTCGAGTAGATTTGCTGACGATCAAGTAGATTTTCTACTCAAGCAGCAGTAAACTCAACTCGAATGGCCGTGCGCTCATGTGCAACGCATGGTGCCGTTCACGCTTATTTTTCAGTGCTGCTCGCGCTACTGGTGCTAAATTGCAGTGTGAGCTGCATATTTTTCATCCTTTGTGGAATCTCTTGGAGTTTTAATGTAACTCCATGAGTTTCGCCCAGTACTGATGGAAATTTGCCCCACCCTAGTCTTCCTCTTTATGGTGTTTTTGCCTGTAGGGCTGGTCACTTAGGGCCGTATTATGCATACTGCCCTGGGCGTGCAATGGGTGTGTGAGACTGTTTTCTGCACCCCAGGAGCACTTTGATAGTGCAAAATGGGCCACAAATGCTTTTGCGGCCATTTCTGCAATACTGATAGCGCTGCACATGTAGCACCAATGTTATCCTGTGAGGGCATTCTGATATTTGCATGAGGGGTGGCACCATGCAAATGAGGGAATCCCTTACCTCTGCGTCCGCGCCCTGTTACCGGTGGAGAGGTAAACAGGACTTCAGAAGGCCCAGTGAGTGAGCCGCAAAGAGATGGCACACTATCTGTGGGCTCCCCCTGAGGATGGCCTTCTAGATAGGCCTGGGCGAAGCACTACGCTACGCTCGCGTAGTTTGCGAAGTTCGCGCTACTTCGCACTACGCGAACTGCACGTAGCACAGTGCGAACACGCGTAGCGTAGTGTTGCGTAGTGCTGCGGTCATTTTTTGCTTGCTCGCGGTCCTCAACGTCAAGTTGGCGACCGCGAGCAAGCAAAATGACATCCTGGCGAGACTTTTTCCTTGTTCGCGATCGCGAGCATGGAAAATAAACCTCCCGGCGAGATTCAAACCGCGAGAAGGTCAGGTTTCTCATTGCGAGGGGTCGCGTATGCTCGTGACCGCTCGCGATGAGAAACTACCAGTTCGCGTTGAGAAAGCTGCAGCTCGAGGAAAAATCTACTCGAGCAGCAGAAAACTACAGCTCGCACTGTGCAAGATGCCATTTTCAATGATTGCACAGTGCCGGTTGCTTGTCCGCACTGTGCAATCATTGAAAACAACATCTTGCACAGTGCGAACATGTTACTTCGCAGTTCGCGAAGTGCTACGCGTAGCTCGCGTAGTGCGAACTTCACTTTGCGTAGCTTCGCGAAGTGCTACTTCGCGAACTACGCCCACCCTTACTTCTAGAGGTGGGAAAGGGAATCCCGTAGACCCCCTGACATTCCTATGCGCATGGGTGCAGTCACTCACTGCCCCCGCCTGAAGAGATAACTTTCTGTCCTCTTCAAATTGCAGGAGCGTTGTCGCCTCCACAAAGAAACACGGAGCAGCTTGGAAGCAGTCACTCCATCTTTGACTGATTGCACTGCCCCCAGGGCAGCACAGTTTGCGGCTGCTTAGTGGCAGCACATGGGGTACACTATCCCAGTCTGCACCCGGCGCACCTTGTGAAAGGTGCACCATGGAGCAACCTTGGACAGTGAACCCTCTATATAATATTGGTCCTGGTGGGGATCTTGGGGGCCTGGCTGCCTGTAACCAGCGCATTCCTGAAGACTTTCCTACATTGTTCCTTGGTAGACCCTATAAAGTATTCAGAACAGCTACATTCTTCCCGGTGTTTGCCTGTAGGTTACAATCCTTCAGAGAGATGTTAGTTCCTTACTGCCTGTGCTCAGTGCACACGGTGGCCTGCTGCCCCCTCGCTCCTGGGTGGATGCTCTGGAACATTTAGCTAGTCTGCGACCAGTGTACACTAAAAGTCTCTGCCCTGTCACTCAACAAAAAAATGAAATTATATAAACTTGTATTGGGCATCAATTGCCCAAAGGTGTCAAGACGCTGATAGCCAATCCAGAGAGTGACCCTGCTCATCACCCAGTCAGGACAGAATGTATGATGTTACAATGCATACATTTACAACGCATGCCTTTACAACGCAGGTTTTACATCGCAACATCCTTAACAACGCATACATTTACATCGCATGCCACTACAACACATTTTTTAAAACTACATTTACAGCGCATTCCATTACATCGCATTATACCTTTACAACGCATACCATTACAACGCATACCATTACATTGCATTTAAGGTAAGTGTTGGATAGTGTAGGGGTAAAAATTACTATTCTAACTCCAGGGGGTGCAACAGTAGGGTAAGTGTTGGATAGTGTAGGGGTACTATGCGTTGTAATGGTATGCGTTGTAGTGACATGCGTTGTAGTGACATGCAATGTAATGGCTGCATTGTAGTGACATGCGTTGTAAAGGATGTTGCGATGTAATGACTGCGTTGTAAATGTAGTGCGATGTAATGACTGCGTTGTAAAGGTTGTTTCCCGTCAGGACAAGTGAATGTCATGTTACAAAGAGAAGACCCAAGTTTTTAAGGCGTTCCTAAAAGGCATACATGACTTCAAATTGGTCAGATGGAGAGGAAAGGGTATTCCAGAGCTTGGCCGCAGCGACAGAGAAGGCTCTACCTCCCCATCTCTTTTTAGACACTCTGGGGATGACCACTAAATTGTGGCCTGCTGAATGAAGGAGTCTACTAGGGGAATACCACCAGAACATAGATTTAATTCCCCGGGACAGGCACAGTAATGAACACTACAGAGAATGTATGCTGGCTCCCTGTAACCGGTGGGTGCCACGTGCTGGCACCCTGTAACCGGTGGGTGCCATGTGCTGGTTCCCTGTAACCGGTGGGTGCCATGTGCTGGCTCCCTGTAACCGGTGGGTGCCATGTGCTGGCTCCCTGTAACCGGTGGGTGCCATGTACTGGCTCCCTGTAACCGGTGGGTGCCATGTGTTGGCTCCCTGTAACCGGTGGGTGCCATGTGCTGACTCCCTCTAACCGGTGGGTGCCATGTGCTGACTCTCTGTAACCGGTGGGTGCCATGTGCTGGTTTCCTGTAACCGGTGGGTGCCATGTGCTGGCTCCCTGTAACCGGTGGGTGCCATGTGTTGGCTCCCTGTAACCGGTGGGTGCCATGTGCTGGCTCCCTGTAACCGGTGGGTGCCATGTGCTGACTCCCTCTAACCGGTGGGTGCCATGTGCTGACTCTCTGTAACCGGTGGGTGCCACGTGCTGGCTCCCTGTAACCGGTGGGTGCCATGTGCTGGCTCCCTGTAACCGGTGGGTGCCATGTGTTGGCTCCCTGTAACCATTGGGTGCCACGTGCTGGCTCCCTGTAACCGGTGGGTGCCACGTGCTGGCTCCTTGTAACCGGTGGGTGCCACCTGCTGGCTCCCTGTAACCGGTAGGTGCCATGTGCTGGTTTCCTGTAACCGGTGGGTGCCACGTGCTGGTTTCCTGTAACCGTTGGGTGCCATGTGCTGGCTCCCTGTAACCGGTGGGTGCCACGTGCTGGCTCCCTGTAACCGGTGGGTGCCATGTGCTGGCTCCCTGTAACCGGTGGGTGCCATGTGTTGGCTCCCTGTAACCATTGGGTGCCACGTGCTGGCTCCCTGTAACCGGTGGGTGCCACGTGCTGGCTCCTTGTAACCGGTGGGTGCCACCTGCTGGCTCCCTGTAACCGGTAGGTGCCATGTGCTGGTTCCCTGTAACCGGTGGGTGCCACGTGCTGACTCTCTGTAACCGGTGGGTGCCACGTGCTGGCTCCCTGTAACTGGTGGGTGCCATGTGCTGGCTCCCTGTAACTGGTGGGTGCCACGTGCTGGCTCCCTGTAACCGGTGGGTGCCATGTGCTGACTCTCTGTAACCGGTAGGTGCCACGTGCTGACTCTCTGTAACTTGTGGGTGCCACGTGCTGGCTCCCTGTAACTGGTGGGTGCCATGTGCTGGCTCCCTGTAACTGGTGGGTGCCATGTGCTGGCTCCCTGTAACCGGTAGGTGCCATGTGCTGGCTCCCTGTAACCGGTGGGTGCCACGTGCTGGCTCCCTGTAACCGGTGGGTGCCATGTGCTGACTCTCTGTAACCGGTGGTTGCCATGTGCTGACTCTCTGTAACCGTTGGGTGCCACGTGCTGGCTCCCTGTAACTGGTGGGTGCCATGTGCTGGCTCCCTGTAACCGGTGGGTGCCACGTGCTGGCTCCCTGTAACCGGTAGGTGCCATGTGCTGGCTCCCTGTAACCGGTGGGTCCCATGTGCTGGCTCCCTGTAACTGGTGGGTGCCATGTGCTGGCTCCCTGTAATTGGTGGGTGCCATGTGCTGGCTCCCTGTAACCGGTGGGTGCCACGTGCTGGCTCCCTGTAACCGGTGGGTGCCATGTGCTGACTCTCTGTAACCGGTAGGTGCCACGTGCTGACTCTCTGTAACTGGTAGGTGCCACGTGCTGGCTCCCTGTAACTGGTGGGTGTCATGTGCTGGCTCCCTGTAACCGGTGGGTACCACGTGCTGGCTCCCTGTAACCGGTATGTGCCATGTGCTGGCTCCCTGTAACTGGTGGGTGCCATGTGCTGGCTCCCTGTAACTGGTGGGTGCCATGTGCTGGCTCCCTGTAACTGGTGGGTGCCACGTGCTGACTCTCTGTAACCGGTGGGTGCCACGTGCTGGCTCCCTGTAACTGGTGGGTGCCATGTGCCGGCTCCCTGTAACTGGTGGGTGCCACGTGCTGGCTCCCTGTAACCGGTGGGTGCCATGTGCTGACTCTCTGTAACCGGTAGGTGCCACGTGCTGGCTCCCTGTAACCGGTGGGTGCCATGTGCTGGCTCCCTGTAACCGGTGGGTGCCACGTGCTGGCTCCCTGTAACTGGTGGGTGCTACGTGCTGGCTCCCTATAACTGGTGGGTGCCACGTGCTGGCTCCCTGTAACTGGTGGGTGCCATGTGTTACCCCCCTGAAACTCCTCTGTGGACCACGTAGACCAATTACCGTGGTGACCGTGCCCAAGTCCACTTCTCTGGGTTACTTCTCTGGTTCTCCTGGATGGTCCCTAAGAGCATCTCCTGTGGCTGTGATTCTCCTGTGAATGACTGGGGGTTATTCCACAATGGATGCAGAATCTGTGCTGGTGTGAAGCTCCTCTGTCATTTCAGGGGATTACATCAAGCATTGGCTAAATCCAAAGGTTCCATTACACAAAAACATCAAAATGGTATCGCAGTGAGTTCCCCGCTGACGCGTGCAGTGGTATCCAAGTCACTCATTTGAATCCTAGTAAGGTCGATTCAGCCTTAAATTTTTCCAATGTCCAGAAATTGAGTACCATCATCATCAGTCTTAATAACACTTGAAATTTGTAGTGCTTGGGAACCTCAGAATCTGGCACTAAGAGCTATATGAAAAAGTTAGTCTGATATTATTTCAAGTGACAATGCAGGCAGCCTCCGCTCCCTAAATAATATCCAGTATAAGGTAGTTACCGGCACACTCTGGAAGAGTGTACAGATGTTTACCTATATGACGTCCCCATTAGTCAGGAGGAAGTGTGTGCAGCTATTCTGAGTGACTGGAATAACTGTTTACAACCTGTATCTTCGCACACATTTACTCTTAGGAGTTAAATCCCTTGGAATGCGGAATAACTGGGCAAATATGGAATTACCACGCAGTGTTTTGTGCGGTATTCACATTTTCCACCTG
Organism: Triturus cristatus; assembly: GCF_964204655.1. Classification (NCBI taxonomy): domain Eukaryota; kingdom Metazoa; phylum Chordata; class Amphibia; order Caudata; family Salamandridae; genus Triturus; species Triturus cristatus. Next base: position 27,055,479 of record NC_140592.1, on the reverse strand, counting down.
CTCTAATTAGGTGGCAGTTGTGTGCAAGGGCTTCTGGCAATGGAAGGGCATTGAATGTCGCCCCTTCGCCAGAGAAGAAAGTCAGGCGGAGGAGGGTCAAGGCTTGGCTGCTGTATCAGTCAAACCTCAAGTGCTTTTACTAGCTGGACTTAGAAGCCGGTAACGATGGGTCCCGCGCCTCTGTGAGTGCCCCCACCCTGGAAGACCAGGTGCGGAAACGCCGGGCCAGTTGTGGTCCAGTGGAGTTGTATCACAACCAGGGCCTCGGAATCCTTCCAATGACAGCGAACTCCCTCTATAATGTGTCAATGCATGCTTATATTCCATCACAAAGTGTCACCTGTGTCGCTAAGGGATATTCGGACAAAATATTGAGTTTTAAATATCAAGACACAGAGATATCAAAAAAAAATATTGTGATACAAAAACATTGTGATGCAGAAATATTGTTGACAAGAATGTCGATTTTTTTAGGTAAGTGATTTTGTTTTCAAGAATATGAGTTTTGTTAATATCGTTTTCAGTAATATAGTTATAATGTTTGTATAATTGTTGACTGTTGGACTTGGTCCTTCTGGCAGGTTCACCCCTGAACTTTTTGCTTTTTATTGGTGACTTGGTGTGGTGATTTTTTTGGGTTCTGCGCACTTTCCCTGTGTCCCAGGGTAAAGTGCGTGCGTGCTCTGAGTGCATGTGGTGAGATAGGCCTGCCCTTCCATAGGAATGCATGGGGAATGTATGTGTCCCTAGTAGTTCCTGATGCGTGGGGTGTGCAGGCCCGAGTTTGGTATGTGCGGACTCGTGGGAGTGAATGCTGCGCGATGATGTGTGCGGCGTGCATGTACCTAGTATGGAAGTGACTCTTCTAGAGGTGGGCACTTCTGTGTGCAGTGTGTCTGTCGCGTGATTGGCTGGTCATGTCATGTGACGGGCTAGGGATTCCCCAGAGTCAGGATGAGTCACCCAGTGGTGAATGGGGAGATCAGCAGCTAGATGGGTGGGAGGAGTACACCTGGGTCCTGAATAGGACAGGGTTTTCCACACACAATGCTGGCTCCGCCCCCTGTGGTTCGACTGACAACCCTAGCCCTGCCAGTGAATAGAGTGAGGGGCTGAGCACACCAAGGGTGCTCCCCAACCAGCTGCGACTGGTTTTCCCCCTCACCCTGAACCCAGAACAAAGGGGTTTGCTGTATAAAAATGGGGCTGTGTCCCCACAGAAACGGTTCTGCTTTGGATCCTGACAGAGGGGGGGCTTGCTGCTGGTGGGGCCCAGGAGGGACCGCCATGGGGGCTACCTCCCTGCTGAAGGGCCCTGTGTGCTGGCCCCTGGGCCCTGCTTTGCCCCCTGGACGCCTTCAGGACCTTTTGGACCTTTTTGCTGGTCCTTGGTCTCTGCCCAGGCTTGGTGCCCCATAGGAGGGCTGGAGCTCCGAAGCGAGGCGCTGCCGTCTGTTTGGAGGGAAACCCCGTCGTAGGGATTCCCCCCTGATGCTGCCGAGAGCGGGTGCCCACCCCGCATTCTGATTATGCCTAGCGGGAGCCCACCCCGCTTATATTGTGCCTTTGGTGCGGGTGCCCACCCCGCTTATGTCTTTAATTGGCGGGTGCCACCCCGCTTCTGTGGTTTAAATTTGCGGGTGTCCACCCCGTATGTTCCGACATCGTGAAATCACCGCCGCAGCCCGGAGTCCCGGCCACGTCATCCCCCTGCCGCGCTGGGATTGGTCCAGCGGGAGGGGGTGTGGCCCACGTGATCGGGGCCTCGAGGACGAAGCCGCGGCGCGAGCCGGGAAGCGGAAGAAGCGTGTGTCTCCCACCGGGGCTCCCGAGAGCGAGGGAGAGCCCCGGGTGACCAGCGGAAGTGAGGAGGAGAGGTTGCGGGCCGAGAGGGGCTCCCATGGTGTTGGGAGAGCCTCGCGTAGCTCGTCCGAACCGAGCGTCAGCGCCGACGGAGTGAGGGCAGCAGGAGGGCGATCCTTGTCTGTGAGCCCCGGGAGGCTCCAAGTGCTTGGCAGTACTTACTCACGAGTCCCCCGCGTGGGACTCCAACGGTTGGGGGCAGGATTTCCGAGCGCAGTTGCGCTCCCATGGACACGGAGGCACTCTTGCTTCAGAGCCCACGAGGCTCCAACGTTGGCCCCCATTGTATAGTTTAGAGCGTTGAGCGCTCCAACGACGGGGGCATCTCGTTCATGATCAGAGCGGCCCCGGAAGGCAGCGGGCCGCTCCCACGTTATTTAGGGGGCATTTCTTGTTGTAGAGCCTGCAAGGCTCTGGGGGCATTTCTTTTGTGACTGAGTGGCCCCAGATAGCAGCGGGCCACTCCCACCTTGCCCCACGGTGACGTTCAGAGCCACGAAGGCTCTAGGGGGCAGTTGGTGCATTTAGAGTCCAGGAGAGGCTCCAACCCCTGCCATATGTGTTTAGGAAGGCACCGTGGTGCCCCAACATCTCTCCAGTTGCCCAGCACTTAGTGGGCAGCTGCTACGTGTAGGTTGTGCTTTGTGCGCGCTGGTTTGCGCAGCCTGCGCAGGCGCGCCCTGACAGTTGGGACACAGGGCGTCCTAGCCCCGACCAGGCCAGTTGGCCTGGGGACTGCCACAGATAGTGGCTAATGTGAGTTCTTGCGCCATTGTACCTTTCCTGCACCTCTGAATGTGTTTATGCGTCATGTGCTTTGCTTTACACCTCTGAATGTTATGCATCATGTGTTTATGTGCTTAGACCCCTACAGGTATTGCAATACTTAGGTGGTTGTTTTCTCCTAGTACAGGTGGTGCTAGTGAGGTCCTGATTCCCTGCGCAATATTTTCCTAAGGTGGTTAGGGTTGCATAGGTGGTACTTACCTGATACCAGTAGTTACTGGTTGTGTGCTACATATGTTATTTTGTACTACAGTATTATTCCTATGTTCTAAAAAGTGCTAATTCCTGACAGTGGTCCATGTGGCCCTGTCCCCTGTATATATAATCCCTTGTAAATTCTGCCCGTGCCTGTTGGCACATTGTAGAGTGTGTGTTTTTATCTAATGTGTTGTGTATAATACAAAGGCTATTTTTATAGAATACCTTGTGTGGAGTTTCCTTTGTGGTGGGCCTTGGGTGTTGTTGCTGGGTGCGCGCGCAAACGCTTTACACATCGCCTCAGAGATAAGCCTGACTGCTCGTGCCAAGCTACCAAGGGGGTGAGCAGGGGTTATCTTTGGCGTGTAACTTCCTTGCCCTGACTAGAGTGGTGGTTTCTGCCTGGCTTTGGCGCAAGCCCTAGCCAACCAGAAATCCCATTTCTAACATTGACAATATTTAGATTGTTTGTAATGTTAAGTGATTTATGATTGTTTATTTAATTGCTAAATGTAATTTATAATGTCATAGCGGTATATATTGCTGACAGATGGGGTTTACACACACCAACTCCCAAACGTTCTACAATTGCTCTCCATTAATGATTGCATTCAGTTTTTAGGTTTATGCAAATACACATTCACTGAAAAAAACACAGTTATAAATAGAGTTTGGGTTCAAATGTGATAAAACACTGAAGTTTACTAATGATGGTTATCAATGCCCACAACACATGCCATAACTTGTACACGTTGCATGTTGTTATCTTTTTTTGCACTTTTCTTTATTTCGGGATTGTTTTCAGATTTGTGTTTTGAGTGTGGTGGTGGGTGCAAGTTGCGGCATGTGTTATGTGCTTTGGCATCCATAAGTAGCAAATTCCAGTTGTTTGTCCGCATTTGAGAGTCTGGCGTGTGTCAATTCCCTTGCGGTACAAGATGGAGTGGTGCAAAGTGTATCGTCGTAAAGTTCCAACATAGCTGCACATTTAGACTCAACGTGTTGGCGATCTTGGAGCAGGAAACATAATGACACTATATGGACCAATCCATGGTCCTTCAGAGAACTTCACACTGGGTGGCCACCTTCGAATGCCAAAGTGTACAGTCGATACCTGTTGTATTGATCCAAGATGGGCAGCATAATGCTTTAAAGCATGGTGGGTATCTTGAATCAATCAGTTAGACAATAGTGCAATATGTGAATAACATTCCAAGACAGCCGCCCAGTTTAGAAACAGTGACCGTTGAGGATGCAGCAAAATGAAGATGAAATGATTGCAAGCGAGCGGCCTGTAGGACTGGCAAGCGAGCGGCCTGTAGGACTGGCACGCGAGCGGCCTGTAGGACTGGCACGCGAGCGGCCTGGTAGGACTGGCACGCGAGCGGCCTGGTAGGACTGGCACGCGAGCGGCCTGGTAGGACTGGCACGCGAGCGGCCTGGTAGGACTGGCACGCGAGCGGCCTGGTAGGACTGGCACGCGAGCGGCCTGTAGGACTGGCATGCGAGCGGCCTGTAGGACTGGCATGCGAGCGGCCTGGTAGGACTGGCATGCGAGCGGCCTGTAGGACTGGCATGCGAGCGGCCTGGTAGGACTGGCATGCGAGCGGCCTGTAGGACTGGCAAGCGAGCGGCCTGGTAGGACAGGCAAGCGAGCGGCCTGTAGGACTGGCAAGCGAGCAGCCTGGTAGGACTGGCAAGCGAGCGGCCTGTAGGACTGGCAAGCGAGCGGCCTGGTAGGACTGGCAAGCGAGCGGCCTGTAGGACTGGCAAGCGAGCGGCCTGTAGGACAGGCAAGCGAGCGGCCTGGTAGGACTGGTGTTAGAAGGCGACCTCAGAGGAGCCCGGAGGGGGCCCTGGCTATCCTGAGACCAACCCTCGAGGTATCGTAGCCGGGCACTGGCGGGAGACTCCTCAGGGGAGGAATCTCGTATCTAGGATCGTACACTCGGCACCACACGACAAAGAGAAACCACACCGGGAGTTCTTAAGAGCAAATCTTTATCAGATCGGAGTTGTAGGATCTTTATGATCAGCAAGGCAAATAAATACAAGTGGAGCGCGGGCTCACAGAGTCTCGGAGGGGGGGTTGGAGGTAGCGGGACAGTCTTTGGGGATATGGATCAAATGCAGGAGCGTACCCGGCGCACAGCTCACAATCCTCGAGCTGGGGGATACGCTTGTCGTCGTCGGGGTCCGGCGGGACCAAGAGAGTCTGGGGGAGCCGCGAGTCACTCAGCAGGGCTCAAGCACAAGTTCAGAGGTCTTACGATCTTCAGGGAGCCGCGAGTCACTCAGCAGGGCTCAAGCACAAGTTCGGAGGTCTTAGGATCTTCAGGGAGCCGCGAGTCACTCAGCAGGGCTCAGGTGTTTCCAAAGGCGAATCTGCCGGACAGTCCCAGAGCACCCCTTGTTATAGGACGACTCCTCTTTGATGTCCGGAGTCTGTGCAGGCAGGGGTCTTGTCACCTGGGGGTCGATTGTCGGGGTTTCCTGTCATTGTCTTTTGATCCTTTCAGGGCCGGGTCGGGAGGAGTCCCAGACACCCAGCAGGCGTGGAGCCAGCCCTCGGGGAGGTCGGAGGGCCGATCGAAACCCACCTTCACAGGGGAGCTCCGAGGTGCGATGGAAACGGCTCCTCCCTCTCTTATCCCAATGGGAGCGCGATGTCCTCCAGCCGGAGTGGCGCCTCTAGGCCAGGGTCGCGCTGGGGCCGGGCGGCCATCATGGTGCATGGAGTGGGCACGCGGGCCCGGTGTGGCCGAAGGGAGGAAGGCCACGGACAGGGAAGCCCGGGTCGGGTGTGTGTGTGTTCTGGTGGGAAGGATCGGCTAGGCCGTGGGCTCGGGGGCTGCGTGAGGTGCAGGGGTCAGGTTATGTGGTGCGGGGACAGGGATGGCTATGTTACGAGGGCCTGGTCTAACACGCGTCCCCCCCAGCTGAAAGCCGGAGAGAACTACCCATCCTCTTGGGGGTTCTCTTCGCTGAGGCGGAAGAACCGGGAGAGGCCATCGGCGTTGGCGTGGTCAGTACCAGGGCGATGTTCCACGGTGAAATCCATCCCCTGGAGGGAGATTGACCACCGCAGTAGTTTGGGGTTTTCTCCTCGCATCTGCATGAGCCATTGCAAGGGTCGATGGTCGGTTTGGACCTTGAAATGGGTGCCGAACAGATAGGGGCGTAATTTCTTGAGGGCCCAGACTACGGCGAACGCCTCGCGCTCGATGGTGCTCCATCTCCGTTCTCTGGGCAACAGCCTTCGGCTGAGGAAGGCTACGGGCTGGTCTAGGCCTTGGTCATTCACCTGGGACAGGACGGCCCCAATTCCATGCTCGGAGGCGTCCGTTTGGACCACAAACTCCTTGGAGTAGTCGGGGCCTGGAGGACGGGGGCAGTGCACATGGCCGCTTTCAGGGCATCGAACGCCTCTTGGCAGGCAGGGGTCCACTGCACTTTCTTGGGCTGTTTCTTGGACGTGAGCCCTGTGAGGGGACCGACGAGGCTGCCGTACCCACGGATGAATTTCCGGTAGTAGCCCGTGAGGCCCAGAAAGGTGCGGACCTCCGTTTGGGTAGTGGGAGGCTAGGATGGCGTCGATTTTGTGCTGTAGAGGGGCGACCTGGCCGCTTCCGACCTGGTGCCCCAGGTAGGTTACCGAACCTTGTCCAATCTGGCACTTGCTGGCTTTCACGGTGAGGCCTGCCTGGCGCAGGGCGGTTAGCACCCTCCGGAGGTGCTGGAGGTGCTCACACCATTCGGAACTAAAAACTGCGATATCGTCTAGATAGGCAGCGCTGAATTTTTCCAGCCCGGCCAGGACTCTATTTACCAGTCGCTGGAAGGTGGCCGGGGCATTTTTCATCCCGAAGGGCATCACGCGAAAGCGATAGTGCCCATCCGGGGTGGAGAAGGCGGACCGCTCCTTGGCTCCTTCTGTGATCGCAATTTGCCAGTAGCCGCAGGTGAGATCGAAGGTGCTGAGGAACCGAGCAGCCCCGAGTCGGTCAATGAGCTCGTCGGCTCGGGGAATGGGGTGGGCATCGGCTCGGGTGACTTCATTGAGTCCCCGGTAGTCCACGCAGAAGCGGAGTTCTGGGGCGACACTGGGGGCAGCTGCTTTCGGGACCAGAACCACGGGGCTGGCCCAGGGACTGTCTGAGGGTTCGATCACTCCTAAGGTCAACATCTTCGAGACCTCGGCTTGAATGCAGGACCGGACCATATCAGGGACTCGGTAGGCTCGGTGTTTCATCGGCGGGCTGTCTCCGGTGTCCACGTCATGGACACACCAGTCGGTGACTTTGGGGACCAGGGAGAAGAGGTCGGAAAACTGCCCTAGGAGCTGGCGGCAATCCTCACGTTGCTGGGAAGTGAGGGATGGGGAGAGGTTCACTCCCTCTACAGAGCCGTCCTTCTCTTTGGTGCACAGGAGATCAGGGAGGGGATCCGACTCCTCCTCGGACCCGTCATCAGTGGCCAGCAGGAGGCTCAGCTCTGTCCGCACAAAGTGGGGCTTGAGGCGGTTCACGTGGAGGATCCGTAGGTGGTCCCGTGGGGACTGGACGTCCACCAAGTACGTGACCTGGCTCTTCCGCTCAACCACTTTGAAGGGCCCGGTCCATTTATCCTGGAGGGCGCAGGGTTTCACGGGGGCCATGACCCATACCTGCTGGCCCGGCTGAAACTCGACCAGAGTGGCATTCTGGTCGTACCAGCGCTTCATCTCTTCCTGGCTCGCCTCCAGGTTGGCCTCGGCCATCTCTCGGAACTTCCTAGTCTGGTTTCGGAGAGTCAGGACGTATCGGAACACATCTCGGGGGTGGCCTCGGGGCGCAGCCTCCCACCCTTCCTTGACCAGGCTGAGGGGCCCCCGGACGGGGTGCCCGTAGAGTAACTCAAAGGGGCTGAACCCCAAGGATTTCTGGGGAACTTCTCGGTAGGCGAACAGGAGGCAGGGGAGCAGGACGTCCCACTTACGCCGGAGGGGCTTTTCCAGGCCCGCGATCATCCCCTTCAGAGTCCGGTTAAACCGCTCTACCAGGCCGTTCTCTTGGGGGTGGTACGGGGTGGTGAATTTATAGGACACTCCGCATTGTTGCCACAAGGACTTCATGTATCTGGAGATGAAGTTCGTACCGCGATCGCTCACGACCTCGCGGGGAAAACCCATACGGGAGAAGATTCCCATCAACGCCCGGCCCACCACGGGGGCTGTGACGGTCTGCAGGGGTATGGCTTCAGGGTATCGGGTGGCATGATCCACCAGGACGGGGATAAAGCGATGCCCTTGGGAGGTTGGGGGGTCCAGAGGCCCCACGATGTCGATCCCGACCCGCTCAAAAGGGGTACTGACGACAGGGAAGGGTTGGAGGGGAGCCTTGCGCTTTCCTCCGCTTTTCCCACTGGCCTGGCACGTGGGACAGGACTTGCAGTGGGCTTCTACATCTGCTTTCATTCTTGGCCAGTAGAAGTGAGTCACGAGGCGACTGTAGGTTTTGTCCTGGCCCAAGTGGCCTGCGAGGGGAACGTCGTCGGCCAAGCCCAGGAGGAGGTCTCGGAAGCTTAGGGGTACCACCAGCACTCGGGCGGATCCCAGCTCCACCGACTTCTGCTCGCTGTACAAAAGGTCATTCTCCCAATACACCCGGTGCGTTCCAGTTTGGTCGCCCGCGGCCTGGGCCTCTGCCTGTTGCCGGGGCCCGACCAGGGAAGGACAGGTAGCCTGCTCTCGGCAGAACTCCTCTCGGGAGGGGCCCCCCTCGTGGCGCCACTGGGCCAATTCGGGCAGATCGCCTAACTCGGTGACCTGTGCGGAGTCGGAAGGTGGGGGTTCATCACTGGCGACCGACCCTTCTTGTGGGGGGATGTGGGGACCCTCGGCGAGGACCATCCTATCTTCAGTGGTTGGGGCGTCGTCAACTTCCCCCAGGGGGGTCAGTCGGGTCGCCATGGATCGGGTGGTGGCGCACACCCACTCAGGGAGACCCATCATCCCTAGGTGGGTCTTGCGCTCAACTTGTTTCCAGGGGGAACTTTCCAGGTCGTTCCCCAGGAGACAGTCGACTGGCTGGGAGGTTCTCACTGCGACTTTCAGTTTACCGACCACCCCTCCCCATTCAAAAGGCACCAGGGCTACTTTACACAGACTTTCCGTGTTGTCAGCGGAAATGACTGGGCAAAAGACGTTGGGGAGGACCTGGTCTTCGTTGACCAAATGACTGAGGACACCGGTAATGCTGCCCCCGGTGTCACGGAGGGCTTCTACTTGGTGGCCATTGATCGTTACGAGCTGCCCATATTTCTTCGTGTTGGAGGGCAGGAGGCTTCCAGGGACCATTTCTCTATCTCCTAAGGATACTAGGGCCATGGCTGCGGGTTCCCACTCTACGGTCTCCTCAACCTCCTCCCCCAGTGCTACATTGGCTATCTGTCTAGCGGGGGGTGCTGCCTGGGTGGTGTGTGGGGCCATGGGGCATTCAGGGTCGTTGGCGTAATGCCCGGGCTTCTGACAACGGAAACAAGTGATGGTCACCCGGTGCCCCCGTCTCAGGGGGGGGCCAGATACAGCTGGTGGGGGTGCCGGGAAAGGCGGAGGTTGGGTCTTCGGGGGACTGGACTGGGACTCTCTCTGCCCTCCTTGGTTCCCCCCCCCTCTCTGGCGGGGTGGTCCCTGACTGGCTCGGGGGTACTCTCCTACAGGGCCCCGGGAGACCCGGGTGTAGGTCCAGCGATCCGCCTCGACAGCCAGCTTTCTCGGATCCGTGAGCTTGCTGTCGAGCAGATGCTGGCGCAGTTCCACAAAGCAGTTCGCAGCCAGGTGTTCCCACAACATGAGGTCGGTTAGTTCTTCTAGGGTGGTTACCTTGCTGCCCTTGATCCACCCATCGAATGCGCGGCTGAAGAAGTTTACATACTCCACCCAAGTGGTGCCCGGGATCTTCCTGCAGTCCCGGAACCGCTGGCGGTACATCTCCGGGGTGAGGCCGTACCTTGTGAGGAGGGCCTCTTTCATGTGGTCGTAGGAGGTCTGCATGGAAGTTGGTAGGTCGAGCAGGGTGTCTCTCCCTTCGCTCAGGAATCGTCCCCACAACCCGGCCCCCCAATCCTTCTGCGGGACCCGATGGGAGGTCATGGCGACCTCGTAGGCCCTGAACCACTGTTGAATGTCATCGTTTTTGTAATATTCTTTGACCACCTCCTTGGGGATGTGGACCTTCTGCTCCGCCGGAAAGGCCGCCTCTCGGTTCCCCGGGGGCCGCGCTTCTTCGCCTTTTGCTTTTAGCTCCATTTCCATCAAGCTGCGTTCGTGCTCCAGTTGAAGTCTCCTTCCTTCGTGTTCCCGTTGGAGTTTCTTCTCTTCTAGTTCTCCTTGCACCCGCATCTGTTCCACTGCTAGCTTTTTCTCGGCTAATTTCAACTCGCCCTCGATTTTGAGTTTGGCTAATTCGAGTTCGTGATGGCGACTTCTTTCTCTGTCTGTGAGTTCCTCCGGGCATAGGCCCCCGTCTGGTACGAAGCTTCGCACCTGGTTGCTGCTGCGTTCTCCTTGGGAGGGTCCAGCTTCGTCGTGGAGCTCCACCGCTCCTTCTGGGCGGGGGGCTCCAGAATCCACCCAAGCTTTTAGTGCCTTCTGCATATCTTCTTTGGTGTTGAGACCAGTGGTAGCAATTTTGAGTTCTTTGCAGAATTGCTTCAATTCTCTGTGCGTGTACTCCTCCAGTTGTTCCACCTGGAACACGGCACTGGTGTCGTTTTCTGTGAGAACCACGGCGTTTCCTTCTGCCATCTTTGTCGGTAGTGCGTCAGCCGTTCACGGTACGATCTCTAGATTATGGGCCCCAATCCCGTCGCTTGCCACCAATGTTAGAAGGCAACCTCAGAGGAGCCCGGAGGGGGCCCTGGCTATCCTGAGACCAACCCTTGAGGTATCGTAGCCGGGCACTGGCGGGAGACTCCTCAGGGGAGGAATCTCGTATCTAGGATCGTACACTCGGCACCACACGACAAAGAGACACCACACCGGGAGTTCTTAAGAGCAAATCTTTATCAGATCGGAGTTGTAGGATCTTTATGATCAGCAAGGCAAATATATACAAGTGGAGCGCGGGCTCACAGAGTCTCGGAGGGGGGGGTAGGAGGTAGCGGGACAGTCTTTGGGGATATGGATCAAATGCAGGAGTGTACCCGGCGCACAGCTCACAATCCTCGAGCTGGGGGCTACGCTTGTCGTCGTCGGGGTCCGGCGGGACCAAGAGAGTCTAGGGGAGCCGCGAGTCACTCAGCAGGGCTCAAGCACAAGTTCGGAGGTCTTACGATCTTCAGGGAGCCGCGAGTCACTCAGCAGGGCTCAAGCACAAGTTCGGAGGTCTTACGATCTTCAGGGAGCTGCGAGTCACTCAGCAGGGCTCAAGCACAAGTTCGGAGGTCTTACGATCTTCAGGGAGCCGCGAGTCACTCAGCAGGGCTCAGGTGTTTCCAAAGGCGAATCTGCCGGACAGTCCCAGAGCACCCCTTGTTATAGGACGACTCCTCTTTGATGTCCGGAGTCTTTTGATCCTTTCAGGGCCGGGTCGGGAGGAGTCCCAGACACCCAGCAGGCGTGAAGCCAGCCCTCGGGGAGGTCGGAGGGCCGATCGAAACCCACTTTCCCAGGGGAGCTCCGAGGTGCGATGGAAACGGCTCCTCCCCCTCTTATCCCAATGGGAGCGCGATGTCCTCCAGCCGGAGTGGCGCCTCTAGGCCAGGGTCGCGCTGGGGCCGGGCAGCCATCATGGTGCAGGGAGTGGGCACGCGGGTCCGGTGTGGCCGAAAGGAGGAAGGCCACGGACGGGGAAGCCCGGGTCGGGTGTGTGTGTGTTCTGGTGGGAAGGATCGGCTAGGCCGTGGGCTCGGGGGCTGCGTGAGGTGCAGGGGTCAGGTTATGTGGTGCGGGGACAGGGATGGCTATGTTACGAGGGCTGGGTCTAACAACTGGCAAGCGAGCGGCCTGTAGGACTGGCAAGCGAGCGGCCTGGTAGGACTGGCAAGCGAGCGGCCTGGTAGGACTGGCAAGCGAGCGGCCTGGTAGGACTGGCAAGCGAGCGGCCTGTAGGACTGGCACGCGAACAGCCTGTAGGACTGGCAAGCAAGCAGCCTGGTAGGACTGGCAAGCGAGCGGCCTGTAGGACTGGCAAGCGAGCGGCCTGTAGGACTGGCAAGCGAGCACCCTGGTAAGACTGGCAAGCGAGCGGCCTGTAGGACTGGCAAGTGAGCGGCATGGTAGGACTGGCAAGCGAGCGGCCTGGTACGACTGGCAAGCGAGCGGTCTGGTATGGGGAGCTGTAAGACTTGGGGAGTTAAAGGACAATCTGTAAAAACAAATTAAAAAAAAGCATTTGCAATGCAAAATGTCTCGCATTTACACGAGTTTGGGCTATTGACAGTGCAAATGGAAATGCCATTTATTTTTGTTTTCATTTTTATAACATAAATAAAAGGCATTGTCATTTACAATGCCAATAGCTTAAACTCGCGTAAATGCGAGACCTATTGCATTGCAAATGCTTGTATTTCTTTAAGAACGCGCTCCTTCCCTACAAACAGATCTCGACACAGAAGAAATCTCCAACTCGAACACACAAAGGACAAGGAGCATTCCACCCCTTCCACCCTTCTCCCATGTTCGCTCACTGACTTCTAAAGAGCTTCTTTCTATCTTGACTTGTGCTTTTACCTTCACCTACACTTCACGTGCTGACATGTTTGGGTCTCTACTTGCAATATGAAAAAAGAAACTCAAAATGCAAATGTGTGCTTCAACCAGTAGCCGGAATTTCCATCTCCGTCCCCCATCCGCGCATACACAGGCTTGCACACACTCCTCGCGTGCACACACACATTTGTCACTGCCTATGACAGATAACATTCCCCAAGTTAAGGCCCTGAATGCAGTTCAGAAATTACATATCAGTCCCTTCCCCTGCAAGAGCCAAAAGAGATCATGAATATATATGTCATCGATATTATGACTGTCAGCCCGGCTTTGAAATATGATGTGGAACGCCAAAGCGGTGCCATCGGAATTCAACTGAATTCAAACAGCAATAAAAATATCTCTGCCGGTGACAGGGTACTTGTCGAGTGTTCGCAGCGGAGATGTGGAGGCTGCAAAGTGTGGGTGACGAGCAACGTGGCTCCTCCACCCTCTCTCAGTTTGATCACTATGGGTGTGTAGGGCAGATTCCTGCATGCACTGTACCTGCTAATGCTCAGGGGAGGTGATATGGCATCACGGGCAGTACTATCGACTTTTGATCTGGGTAGTCAGGTTCGAATCTCTGCGTTGGCTGAATCTCCGTTGATTCTGGGCAAATCGCCCCGTGCCTGCAAACACATGAATGTGTCCTTGAGTGATGTAACTGTTGCTTATCTAAAGCCATCCAATACCTTCGAGTTCGCACCAGTGCTTGAAATGGATAAATAGAAGTGCAGGTACCCTGTACCAAGGTACCTGCTTGTTTCTGAGAAGTGCCTACTCTCCAATTAAACATATTACGTCACTCTAGAGAAGTGTTGGGACTCTCCCTCTCCAAATAAACCAGCGCCGGTACTCAGTACCGGACAGTACCGGGCCATTTAAAGCACCAGTTTTCACTATATAAAAAAAATGCAGCATCTCCCGTGATGGGGCACGAAGCGCGCACTGTCTGTGTTGCTTGCCTGTTCGCCATCAAGAGTCGCCATCTTTAGTAAACAAGCAAAGAGCAGCGGGAACAAGCTGACACACGGGCAGTGGCATCTTCCGGTCTCCTGGGTGTGTTGTGGTTCACATGGGGCCTCTCGCCTGCCCTTCCCTTCGGCTCCAGTGTGCTTTGGGGAAAAACGCACTAAAGGCGCACCACGTGTTTTTTTGTACGAAGAATGAGGAAAAAGAAATATATATATCTATATATATATATTACCTACTGGCGGTCGCCAGTAGGTAGTTATAGTTAGGACCCCTTTTCCATAGGAAATCCGCAACATTCTATTTTGAATAACTTTGGCGCCGGTCGACGAATCCTCGCGAATTTCTCAAAATAGGTGGGGCGCTACGCTCCACTCCTACCCTGAAAGTCTCGGGAGGATTCGTCAAGCGGGGGCTGAGATAAAAGGGGGGTCCCAAAACGCGTTTTTCCCATGCATTTTTCCATAGGACCTTTAGACAGGGCTACAGCCCGAACGGCTGAACAGAATTACTTGAAATTTGGCAGAGAGGTAGTCCTCAGGTCAAGGAAGTGCCTTTTGTAGGTTTGGTGTAAATCTGTTCAGTAGATTCTGAGAAAATAGCCTTTAAATCAATATATATATCTGAGCCAGCTTACGGTACGCTTACCGTAAGCTTACCGTACGCGTACGGTGGCGTGCGCGAGCGCGATTCTGATTGGCTCTTAGATCTTAGTAAACATTCGAATCGGCCGAAACCAGGAAGCGGCGGCCGCCATTTTCTCTCTCGCACTGAGAGTTAGGTTGTTAAATAAAACCAATACACATGTAAAGGAGCTGTTTTGACAGCTCACACACACATAGCCATGATGAGGGAGTCCCCCAAGACCCCCCAAGGCCAAAAATGCCATTTTTATTTTTTCGCTAATTTCGCCGATTACGCTTACCGTACGCGTACGGTAAAAAATGAAAAAAAAAAAACACTATCCACACTCTCCCCACCCCCTGTGCTTTTGGTGGCCGGAGGCCACCAAATGTGCTGGGATTATCAGTGGTGTGAAAAACCACAATATTTTTAACAAAAATAATAAAAGAAAAAATTATCCACACTCTCTCCACCCCGTGTGCAAATGGTGCCCGAAGGGCACCATTTGTGCATGGCTTATAAGCACCGTAAGCACAGTAAGCACCGCGTGCTTACTGTGCGTGCACGGTGCGCGAAGCGCACCGTGCGCGCACGGAACGAACTGCGTTAAGTGGGCGCGCACGCCACGAATGGCATTTAAAAAACCGTACAAATTCACTGAAAAAACCATAGGTTTCACACACGTTATAGTTAGGAATTAGCATTTAAAAAACCTTGCAAATTCACTGAAAAAATCATAGGTTTCACACATGTTATAGTTAGCGGAAATTTTACTGATAAAAAACCAGTGAAATTCCCCCGTTATAGTTAGTGCAGGCAACTATAACTCACGCGACCGCAATCTTCTGCTGATGACATATGTGTCTTTATGAAAAAAAAATATTTGTAATATATGTATAGCTAAAAATGTATGGAAGAAGACATAGGCAAATAAGTGTCTAAATACAGTATTAGCATCAGCAGAGGATTGCGGTCGCGTGAGTTATAGTTGCCTGCACTAACTATAACGGGGGAATTTCACTGGTTTTTTATCAGTAAAATTTCCGCTAACTATAACATGTGTGAAACCTATGGTTTTTTCAGTGAATATATATATATATATATATATATATATATATATATATATATAAAAACAAGAAAAACAGAACAAAGAGAGTTATTAGCATGCAGTTCTGGAGACTGGAAATCATGAAACCGTACACGACCTCATTTAGACTTTGGTGGAATGGGAGCCCTCGGCATAAATTGACAGGGTTTGTGAACACGTGGTGTAATGCACCCGGAAGCCCGCCCTATAATACACTAAGCGGCCTGCCCTATTTAGAAGCTCTTACCAACTCGCTACGATGACAGAAGTGATAACACATCAGAAGTGTAAGTGTTGACCACTGCCTCTGCAGCTATAAACCTCTCTTCGTTTTAATTCCATAGAGCATGTCTCATCCGTTTGCAAAGCGAACTAGGCGCGAGAGCGCGCGCGCGCCACAGCGAGCCATGTGGTTTCAATTATCGCGCCTGTGTTTGGGCACGATAACTGAAACCACATGGCGACGGTGCGGGTAACCGACACCAATAGGCCATGGGCGGAGCAATGCGCCCGTCTTTGCTAGCCAATTGCGTGCTGTCTTTGTTAAAAAGACGCACGCAAAGGCCAATAGCGTGGGCCAAAAGGAAAAGCACATGCATAAGCGTGTGCGATTCCTAGGTTAGTTTTGAAACCCCCTACAAGAGGTCTCTCGCTGCGCGAGCAGTGCTACACACTGCAACGCTAGGCACAAGACCTAAAAAGGAGAAAAAAGAAAGATGGACCTATACAAGGAAAAAATGGAAAACTAAAGGATTTGCCACCAGCCAAGACAATGAAACACTCATTTAAGTGGATGGGCCGACTCATACTCATTCAGGCAAAATACTCTTACCCAGAGGGCAATAGTGCCAATGGAAGAATTGCTCCATGCGGTATGTTGTCATGGGGAGAAGCATAAAGTGAATGACAGACAAACAGACAAAGGAGGGCTGACACAAAGAACACTAAGTATACATATGTATGGAATGTTTGTTTATTATTTTATTTTTATTACAACTTTCCCGAAATAAACCAATCAATTCTTTAGCCTTTATCATTGGCTGTAACAAAGTCAGGCCTCCTGTTCTGAGCACAAGCTGGGAAACGTAAGGCATACAGTCATACATTTGTCAAACAAATATATACACAATAACAGTTGGAAAAAAAATACATTAACCATCTGAAAATGTCCTAACAAGGATTATCACATTGCAAATCATTTTTTCCAAGTGTTGATCAAATAGGGAAACCAACACCAGAAGCCTGGCTTACTACTGGAATCGGTGAGATTTCTTGTAAGAAAATACATGTCTATTGACTTTAACACAGCATAATGACAATTCACACTTAAACCCCTATTGGCTTTATCAAATGCTTTCGACATTAATTTGTCTGGTTTACTGCCTTTGTGATAACATTTTATTATAAGCATATCAGAACTATGGCATCTGGCATGAATTTTCACGGAGAACCAATCAGCCTTGTAGACAATGTAAACTAATTGCATATATTTCTTTTCAAAATAGATCAAAATTCAAAAAGCACTATTCATTTAATTTTGTGATGAAATCTTTAATTAATTAAAATATCTTAAGGTAAAATGATTATTGTGAAGTTTAAATAAAAAAAAATACCCACCTGAATGAAAAAAATACTATGCAGAAATAATTATTAGAAGTGATGTATAGAATTAATTAAAAGTAACTTAATCATATTGTAATGAAAAATAATGTTACATTCCTTTTTTATACATGAAAAATATGTTCATTTTTAGGTTGATGGAACATTAAATTATATTTAAGTATATCCTGAGTACTTTAAGTTTTATTTTAAGTCTCTACCTTCATTAGTTTCTGTCGGAGGGTGTTGCAGTACTTGTGGTGGGCCTTATGTGGTGCTGGACAGACTGCAGGTCCGAGGTGGAGTAATTTACTAATGTTTTGGGTCCTTTTGTGTCTGTGGTAACTTTATAATTCAAGTTGGTGAATAGCAATAGGCTTACTTTTTTGTGAGTAGGTACATGCCCCTCCCTAAAACTCTCCTTAACCATCTCTAAGCGTCTCCTTACTACTGCCTAAATCCCTCCTTTTCAATGGTAAATTTGCTCCTTTTCCCACACACTCTTAGTCCCTCCCACATTTGCTACTAAGGGGCCGATTCCGATCTCGCTTGAAAGGGCTCCGAACGCGATCTGTCTGGAAAAACTACAAGCCGTACGCATGGTTTCCATCCGACTCATACAGCTGTACGAGTGAGCAAGTACGATGCAAGAAACACTAAATCGCCGACTAAATCGTTTCTGGGTCCGAACCGCTCCGTACGTCTCGTCCGTAAGCAAACCATGCTGTGCAATGGAGGCGATTTACGACCGAGCCAGTACGATGCACGATTCGGACAGCCAGATCGAGTCGGAGCATCTGAGACGTAAACGCTCCAGGAAGCGGGCTTCAGGGGTCTGCGCCGGACCCCCCTTCACCCGTAGCCTTATGAGTCGATCACAGGGGGGGACCCAAGGGTCCCCCCTATACATGCATGTACGGTGCAGGTGGCACAGACGCGTCCCCACTACAGGGGGCGCCTTTGTGCGCAACGTACCTTTTAAATCAATGGGAGCCTATGTACTCGTCGTACAACAGGTTCCCATTGACTTCAATGAGGATCCGAGCGACCTGTGTCTGTCAGCGCTTGTTCGCAGCATACTCGGGGGCTCGGAGCCCCTGAGCACGAGTTGGTTGGAAAGACTTCCGGATCCAAGTCGGACAGAGCCTTCTGCCAGCGAGATCAGAATCGACCCTAAGTAGTAAACTTTCATGTGTGAGAATCTTCCCATAGAAAAGATGGAAGTGGTGAAGGTGGAGATTTACATTCGTAGGATTGTGTAGTGTTGTATCAGTACTATTGTAGCACTACCAAAGGCACTGCAAAATGCAGTTTGTGAACAGACTCCTATGTATTTGTTTAACATTTGGATTTTGTTTGTATGAAGGTTTTGCATGTTTTGTTGTCCCTTGCAGCATGATATGGTCAGCCATACCATTTGATGTGTTCCTCCACTGACGCACAATTCCACTGGCACAGACCTTTTACTCAGTTTCAATTCAGTTTCGCTTTTTGTTGCACTGCCCGTCATAGAGAGGAATATACAGGCCTTTCTACGGTCTGGCACGCATGTGGTAGCAGAGCCATTGGAAGGAGTTTTGATGTGCCAGTCTTGAAGTGAGAGTCGGGCACTGCCCAGAACCAGGCGCTCAGCCAGTTGGAAGGATTTGTTGAGAGGACAAGGAAAAGAAGAAAACTGAAAAAGAAGTACTGCCAAAGAAATCAAATTAATACAAAACAAGCTAACTGAATAAAATCATGGTGCCAGCTTTTCAGCATTCATTGTAAACAATTAAAAGAAAGAATTGATCCTCACTCTTGAGAGCGAAGAGGCACCCGCCTTTAAGAGTGTAGTACCTTTAGAATTGTAGTTTGTGAATAGCAGTGGGCTTCATCTTTTGTGGATGTGTGTTTTGTATTAGCATGTCTCTTCCTAAACACTTCCTTCATTTTCCCTACTCCCCTCGCATTTTCCCACCGCTCCCCAGATCCCATTCATATTTACTACACATGCCGAGTGGTGGAGATCTGTGCACAGAAACGGTAAGAGAGGCGGAGGATTCTGGCCATCGGTATATGAGCCGCATGTTGTAGTACGTGAGTGTACTGCTGTGGTTCTACTTTATGTGATACAAAATGCAGTTTGCGAAAAGAAATCGCAATGTTTTAAACTGGATCTGACTATGAGACATCCACCCCCATGTAAATTAACCTGGTACGAGATTCTGGGCCTGATTCAGATCTTGGTGGATGGGTTGTTTCGTCACAACGGTGACGGATATCCCATCCACTGAAATATAAATCCCATTATATCCTATGGGATTTATATTTTGGCGGACGCGAGATATCCACCGTTGTGACTGAGCAACCCGTCCACCGAGATCTACATCTGGCCCTCTGCCTTGAATCTCACAGTGCGCTTCTCCCATATTGCTATTTACGGGCCCTGTAGTGTTGGCTGATCACAGCTACTCTCAAGGTTATGACAGCTTATCCTCAGAGTGGAGTGGGACTCTGTTTTTGGTCATCTAGAAGAGAGAGAATTGGGAAATTAGGAAGACAAGATTCAATAGTTGTGCACTATCTAGCTTAACAGAAATGCCAGAGGTGTTATCACATAGTAGGTGCTTTGAGTAGACCACATGGTTGATTTGTCTACCTTTACAGATGTTCTTTCGTTTGCCCCATTGCCTCCACCCCGGAATGCACACCGGGTGACGCTGTTGTGGGGCCAATCCCATGCACTCCTTACTTCCTACAAATGCTCTCGCGCGCTTTAGTTTCTCTTTCATCTTACCTCTGTAGGGGCTCATTTGAAGCTTGGCGAAGGGGTTACCAACTGCTTGAGAGGGTGAGGCTCCGCTTTCTTCAGTCGAGCAGCACCCATCTGCCAGACTTGGAGCCCTTGGCCACTGCGGCAGGGAGTTGTTTCCAAAGGGCATCCACCAACGTGGTAGGAGCACTGTTGATGAACATGCAATGCAGGCTGGCCATGCTGTCCCAGATAAATACACCCCAAAGAGATGGGTAAGGGGCGCACAGGGAGTTGTTTCTGAAATGCAAAACAACAGTGCTCCAGGGGGTTTTCTCTGATCTCTGATCATGGTTGCTATTTGAAAATAAGCAGCCACTGTGACTGTAAAGCAGCCAGTCAGTATCTACTTCCACATTAGGGGCCTCATGTAGGTAGCATACCAGTTACCACTTCTAAAATACCGAACGATACCGAATCGGTATTTTAGAAGTGGTAACTCGTATGTAGGTAATGAGTCGGTATTTTTTACCGATTCGTTACTATTCGGTATTTACCGAATCGGTATTTACCGATTCGGTAATGAGGCATACCTTCCCATTGATGGGAAGGTATGCCTCATTACCGAATCGGTAAATACCGATTCGGTAATGGGGGGAACACATACAAGGGTGGCAGGGTGTCACATTGACACCCTGTTGCACCCCTGATTCGGCCATGTGTGCACATGTGGCACACATACATGCCCTAAGGGCATGTATGTATGCCACATTGCACACTGCTACGCGCGTAAAAATGCATTAACACATACATTAATTATTTACCACCAACTATAAGTTGGTGGTAAATACCGACTCTTAAACACACACACACACACTCCCCCTACATCTCGATTTTGGTTTCGGAATTTACTGAATCGGTAAAATTACCGATTCGGAAAAGTTACCGATTCGGTAACATTACCGATTCGGTATTATTACCGAATCGGTAATTTTACCGATTCGGTAAATTCCGAAACCAAAATTCGTCCCCCTACATAACAATAGCCAAAATACCGGTCGGTAACGGTATAATTACCGAAAATCGGCCGTTACCGACCGGTATTTGGCTACCTACATGAGGCCCCAAATGTTTTAAATTGTCCTGCCGGCCAGCCATCTCTTTCGGTTCACTCTTCACTCCTTCCTTCATCTCTCGCCCTTTATACCACCTGTGGAACTCCTAAAAGCTGTATCATATTATCCCTAATTCCCTTTAAGGCTGACTAGTTGATTTGACGCACTGCATGGCGAGCCAGGAAGGCTTGTTGCAGGCCCCCAGCCCTTGATGGAGTCCTTGGTCTGGAAAGCCTCAAGTTGATGTCTCCTCTCCGCGTCTTCTTTTTGCAATGAAGTACAAGAAAAGTGGTCGGAGTGGAAGGAAAAATGCATCAAAAACATCACCATAAATAACCACATTCATCAATCAGAATTCAAATTCAAAAAGAATATTGTATCATCATTTAGCATGAAGCAAGTCATAAATGTAATTTGCATAAAAGGTACTCCGAAGAAAAGAGATAATAATGTGCAGGGAAATGTGCTCGTGTGAGAGTTTTTTACAGGAAAAGATTAGAGAATTTGTTCAATATATACAATCTATTTACAAAGACCTGTCTTGCCGTTACAATAGTAGGAATAGAGATACACAGTATTACAAAGATACAGCCAATCAATCACTGATATCTAACTGTGGGTACAAAGGCAGTACAGGTATGTAGGGAACAGTCGACGTTTCAACCCCAAAATTAGAGGAGCATTCAATCCTTAGACCGGGGTCTTCATCAGGACAGGGGGGAGGAGCCACCTTGTTACCACAGCAAGTGTGTCCATGGAATAAATCAAAAGGATGGACCCACAGGCTCCCATGGCAGAGGAACAAATTGTCTCAATGTTGCTAAGTATTAATGAAGCGTTTTATTATACTGGTCAAACAATGAATGAATGATCCAGGCAGCATCGGCAGAAGCAGAGTCCTTTATACTAAGAATACGTACGTATGCCGGAATGAAATAATTATTCTTCGTCCGTCGTGGAGGAGTCAAGCCTTTTTCCAATGTGACATCTGATCAGCTCTGTGAAAGATGTTCGGTCATCGCCCCATGTGCCGGTGACGTCTCTGATTTGGCTGGACTATGAGGCTTCGTCAGTGGTGTCCAGGGAAGTGTGCTTTCCACCCAAGAGTCTTTAGTGGAAGATATCCTCCACTCAATGCTTTGATTCTGCGGTGAGTGGCAGTCGCAGCACCAGTGCGTCGCATTGCATTGCCCTGCGGATCTTAGACTCACTTCCACCAGCATGCACCTATGTATCCAAGACTCAGATACCCAGCAAGTTGTAATCCTTTAACACTTTCCAAGATGTATGTTAGCAGGAAACAAGCTCAATGCCCTGTTGAACTTTCTTTTTGGACCCACCTTTTATGATGTTTATAAACTGTAATGAATTATAGTTTTGACCTGCAAAATTGTTATGGTTTTAATTAACTGTGACAATAAAAAATAGCTTGGACTTCAACTCGATGCAGATACTTAATGAGTGGAGTGCGAATGTTCGACCCAAGCCTGTGTGTCTCTGCTCAACTGATGGGCCAGCATTGTGTCTTCACCATCTTTCAAGTGGACTCTGCATACCCAAGCCCCTTCTCCATCACTCTTGGCAGAAGCCACCCCATGCAACCACCCGTGACTGGCATGTCAGTGCACTGACCTTCACTCTCACTCACCTGGAAAGGTCTCAGCTAATAGCCCTTGAGGACACTAGGCGGAGAAAGTGCTCCCTCCCAGACATCAGCATTACAATCACAGCTCACCCCATTCAGGCTGCTCTCGCCCCACACCCAAGCATTCTCTGGACCCTCTCACATATCCAGGATGCCACTTGCTACCTCACAGCGGGCATCGACTAGGGACGGCGTCTAGCCCAAGGCTTCAACACATCGAGGCCATTTGTGTGTCTTCTATTGGTCTGGAGCATCCCACCATGCTCAGAAAAGTAGGGGTGAAGGCCAGCTGCTGCCCTTCCACTGCCCCCAGGTTAAACCTAGACCACCCACCGGAAGTTCCATCACCCTAGGTTCTAGCAACTTTTATTGGACTGACAGAAGATAAAAATAAAGTCCCCTGTGATGACCCTGGCCATTACATGTGGCAGAGAGGGGTGAGCTGGTAATATTACTACCAGGGGCACCTTCTGCAGTATTACCACCACCCTAGGCTGCAAATTGCAAAAGTAAGTACTGGACAGCAGTAACCCAGTCACCACTGGTGCATCCCCAACCTTCGTCTGGAAGCACAAAGCTGCCACAGACACCTCTGGAAGTTCCTGGGTAAAGCTTAGGACCCCCATATTTTCAGGGCTTCAGGTGTGATGTCTTAGATGTTTTCATAATGGTGCGGAGCAGACAAAATGTCTGGTATCGCAGTATAAGATATTTATTATGTGCCACATATGTCTGGGGCCAAGATAGTACAACACATTAGCTGTCAGAGGCTGAAAGTCTTCTGCAGACACCTTCTAGACCCTCAACCCTGACAGCCTTTTCCTCCTTTAAACTCACGTGCTAGAGGCTTAGTTCAGATATGGTGTCAAGCTGTACATTTTATGTACCCCGCAATATTTCTCTATAGTGACCCTGCCATATCTGCCCACCCACTTCTTTTCCTTTTTTTATTACTCTCAGGATTTGGACCTTTTCATTTTACCTGGCTGCCTCCTGTGCATCTGGTATGCACCTTATGCACATCACTGTAATTCTTTATATGTAGCTGTTTTATGCTCCTCAAACAGTGTACGGGTCCTACCCTACTGTATCCTCCAATTTAGCTATGTCTCTTTTTCACTATGACCTGCAACTCACACCCTCACCATGCACTGCTAATAACCCCACATATTACATCCCTGATGACATAATCTATGACATCATTGATTACATGATTGTAACTTCTGAAATGACATCATTGATGACAGACTGTGCATGGCGGGGGCACGGGTTATAGTTACCTTAGGGCACGAGTTACAGTTACTCAAGATAAGTATAACTGGTGAATTTCAGTGGTTGAGTTAGTGTAAAATGGTATGTACTAACTGACATTTTCAACTAGCATTAATGCCCCTCATACTGCGACCAGTTACCCATTGCAACAAGTCCGCCACTGTTGAGCACCCGGTGGAGTGTTTTTAGAACATGTGGAGTATTTGAGATAAGAGACATTTGTTGTTGAAATCTGCAGATTAATCAGCTAAACTTGAATTATGTGGCAAATCCATATTTATGCAGATAACGCTGGGACTGCAGATGAACATAATTGACGTGGCTGTGATAATATTGGGACCATCCACACAGGTATTTTCAGCAGTCAACATATATTCACGGATTTCTCGTGTGATTCACCAGTGCAGACGCCTCTTCCACAAGTAAGGAGGAATCCGCGGTAGTAAAATCAATGCAGGGGGTGTGATAAGTGACCATTAGGAGGTGTGGTCAGCCTTATAGGTCTCTGAACGCCAATACACATGTACCCCTGTGGGCATTCCTAAACTGAAATCTGACCCACCAAGGACTGAAGAAACCCCCTTTCCAGGAAGGCATGGGGGGCAGATGACATCCAGATTTGTGGAGGGAGTTGGGAAAGAGCTTCCTCCATGGAAAAAATGTACTTACTATGAAGAAAAGAAGAAAGAACGCATTTGTGCATTTGCAGTTTCGCTGCTCGTGTCACGAGGCTGCACGTGCAGTGGAGCACAGGGTCAAGAGGATGTGCTCACGTAGTCCAATGACCAGTGCAGTACTGTCTTGAATCCTGCACCTGCTGTGGTTTCCAGGCCTGGCTGCTGCACATGTTTTGGGAATAGCAAACAAGTGTAAAAGTGTGGGAGACTTCTGAGACTGATTAAGCAGACTTTGAAACCTTTTTGGCGACTCAGGCCCGCGACATTTAACAAGAAGCATCTGACACATTGAAATCTCCCTATAAGCCAGGCCTACAATATTCTTTAATTTACCAGCAAGTAAGGGCAGCATCTTTCTCATCGTCTCTTCAAAGGGGCAGAGCTTTCTAATGTCTGTTGAGCCCATTTCTCCAGCCCACGAATGTGGCTTGTGAAATCCTTCCAATTGTGGGGGATTCAGAAACAGGTGAATGGGTTGGAGTTCGAGCCGCAGAATCAACTCTTGAAAGAAGACCAGAGGGGCTATTCACAAACTGCATTTTGTAGTATGTGTATTCGTTCTACACTATACTACAAGCTGCAGTTCACAAACCTACAGCTAGAGGCCTCTGCCTCCACCCCACGGATCATCTCTATGGAGAGATCTCTGCTCAGAGTCAAAGATCTCCACACACATAGGTCTGCGTTTTAATCGTAAGTGTAGGAGGGATGGGGGAGTAGCTGAAAATGGGGAAAACTTACACCTAAGTGAGAGGGGCTTAGGGAAGGGTAAAGAAGGCTTTAGGGAGAGACATTCAAAAACAAAGCACCCACCCTCACAAGACTAAGCAAAGTGCTGCTCACAAACTACTCTTCTAAAGATTTTACAGGCCAAAAGATCCCAAAACAGTCATAAATGTACTCCTGGCCTGCCTGGGAGTAAGCTCCATACTACAAAGGGACACTTACCAGTACTGCAACAAATTCCAATGGGAAACAGTGGTGGTAGGTACTTAATATACTATCCCATAGGAAAGAATGTTTAAATACAGAAAATGTTTTACATTTTTCAAAGTAAATAAATCAATCTTGTGTAATTTAAAATATATATAATTAATAAACATACATTATTAAAATGTAATATTTCGGTTAATTTAATACTACAATTATAATAAACTTTAAAATGTTTGTTAAATAATTATTAGTATTTCGAAATAATTATTACATTAATTCCTTAGGGATAGTGTTTTTAAATTATTTAAATATATTTTAAAGAATGAATGAATCAATACGCATTCCAGTTAATGTTCTTTAATATTTTATTTGATTAATTCTAGATTTAAAATAAATATAGAAAGGACACTTTTCTGGACACACTGCTGCTGGGATGGGAGTACATCCCCCAGCAGACATCTCTGAGCCCGCAGACAGGGGGAGGGGCTGCAGCCGACTTTCACGCTCTAAAGCGCTCAGGGAGACCCACGGTGCGGGACGCTTTTCTGGACGCACTGTTGCTGGAATATATGACGCTACTTAGCATACCATTAGTACGCATGCTTTTAGTGCGATGTTTTTACATCGCAACTACCATTACTTCGCATATTTTTACTGCGCATTCCATTACTACGCAAATGCATTTAGAATATAAGAAGTTGCTTTTAATGCGCTGATAATTACTTTGCATGCCACTAATACGCAAACATGGACCATTTTTAATATTTTTTAATAAACTAACCTAACCCCTGGGACGGGATTACAAGGAAATAGGGGTTTTGGGTGGGGGAGTAGTACCCTGAACCCTAAAATCACCCCTGCACCCCAAAACCAAAATGCACCCTGATCTTCAAAAATACTCCAGCACCCCAAAACCTTAAATACACCCTGAACCCTAAAAATACCCCCTACACCCCAAATCCCTAACCCACCCTGACCCTTAAAATTACCCCTGCACCCCAAAACATAAACACACCCTGAACCCCCAAAATACCCCAGCACCCCAAAACCTTAAATGCACCCTGAACCCTTAAAATTACCTCTGCACCCCAAAACCTAAGTGCAGTCTGAACCCCAAAATACCCTAGTACCCCAAAACATAAATGCACCCTGAACCCTAAAATTACCCCCTACACCCCAAAACCCTAACCCACCCTGACCCCTAAAATTACCCCAGTACCCCAAAACCTAAACACACCCTGAACCCTAAAATTACCCCCACACTCCAAAACCCTAACCCACACGGACTATTCAAATTACCCCAGTACCCCAAAACCTAAACACATCTTGAACCCCAAAAATACCCCAGCACCCCAAAACCTTAAACACACCCTGAACCGTAAAACTACCCCCTGCACACCAAAACCTAAATGCACCCTGAACCCCAAAAATACCCCAGCACCCAAAAACCTTAAACACACCCTGAACCCTAAAAATACCCCACTACCCAAAAACCTAAACACACCCTGAACCCCAAAAATACCCCAGCACCCCAAAACCTAAACACACCTTGAACCCCAAAATTACCCCAGCACCCCAAAACCTTAAACGCACCCTGAACCCTAAAAATCCCCTACTCCCCAAAACTAACCCCGGGCGTAGCACTACGCTTCGCCCACGTAGTGTACGTAGCGCTTCCTGCTTCGCACTTTCCGAAGTAGGCGAAGCAGGGCAGCGCTACGCACACGCCGAGGGCGAAGCGTAGCTGCCTGCCACCCGCCACCCACCTCCCGCCTGCCCTCCTTTTAATAATATCAGCAATGTAAAATAAATTAAAGTAAAGCGACTTACCGTAAGCGCGGCGTCTCCGGGGCTCCCTCTTCTTCGTTTCTAATTTCTTCTGGCAAATGCGCATGCGCGGACACCCGCGCATGCGCATTTCTTGCGAGAAATGCGCATGCGCTGGCGTCCGCGCATGCGCATTTGTCAGAAGAAATTAGAAACGAAGAAGAGGGAGCCCCGGAGAAGCCGCGCTTACGGTAAGTCGCTTTACTTTAATTTATTTTACATTGCTGATATTATTTACAAGGAGGGCGGGAGGTGGGTGGCACGTAGTGGGGCTACGTGAAGCGCGTAGTGTGCGTAGATTTGGGCACACTACCTGCTGCTTCACGTAGCCCCACTACGCCCACTACGCCCACCCTTACCCAAAACCCTAACCCACCCTGACCCTTAAAATGATCCCTGCACCCCAAGACCTAAATGCACCCTGAACCCCAAAATTACCCCCTATACCCCAAAACCCTAACCCACCCTGACCCTTAAAATTACCCCTGCACCCCAAAACCTAAACGCACCCTGATCCCCAAAAATACCCCAGCACCCCAAAACCTTAAATGTACCCTGAACCCTTAAAATTACCCCTGCACCCCAAAACCTAAATGCAGCGTGAACCCCAAAATACCCCGGTACTCCAAGACCTAAACGCACCCTGAACCCTAAAATTACCCCCTACACCCCAAAACCCTAACCCACCCTGACCCCTAAAATTACCCCAGTACCCCAAAATCCAAACGCACCTTGAACCCCAAAAATACCCCAGCACCCCAAAACCTTAAACGCACCGTGAACCCTAAAAATCCCCAACACCCCAAAACCCTAACCCACCCTGACCCTTAAAATGACCCCTGCACCCCAAGACTTAAACGCACCGTGAACCCTAAAATTACCCCCTACACCCCAAAACCCTAACCCACCCTGACCCCTTAAATGACCCCAGTACCCCAAAACCTAAACGCATTACTTTACTTTGCAAATGTCATCATAGATAAATGAATAGTAATATTTAAAAAAAATTCTAAATAATAGGAAGGCACTATTAAAAAATTAAAATAAAACTCATCATCATCATAATAATTAAATTATTTAATTGTATGATGACATTTGCAAAGTAAAGTAATGCGTATTAAAAGTCTTTACGTAGTAAAAGCATGCTATGAACCAGCATACGTAGTAATGGTAAATGCGAAGTAAAAATGCATAGAAAAAGCACATCGTAGTAATGCCCGCGTAGTAACGGTGTGTTACCCTGTTGCTGGGCTGGGACTACATCCCCCAGCAGCCACCTCTGAGCCCGTACACAGGGGTTCCAGCTGACTTTTGCACTCTAAAGCACTCAGGAAGGGTCGCGGCGCAGGACGCACATGGGACGCACACGGGGACGTGCCCGGTCAAAGACCGGGCCAAAAGTGAACCCATCTGTGCTTGCCAGAGCCCGGGGGAGGCTGGGCTGGGCCCCATCGCTTTTGTCTGCCTTAGAAAACACTTTTTCCCTGCATCCCTTTGGGTGAGTGTCACCTTCATTACTCATTATGGACAAAGATAAAGCGGCTGGTCCCATCAGCACCCAGCGCAGAGTAACCACTATTGACACCATGCAAGAAAGAGCATTGGGGGTAATAATGCAGGAAATCACATTAACAGAATGCAGACCAGTGGTCGAATTGGGCATTATTGGAGGGGAATGACGTGCCCACGCTTTTTTGATTCGTGAAAAACGGTTCCCTACATTTTGTAAATAGACAACCATCCCGGGACGGTTAATTACGATATTTTAAATGCTTCCGCTGAAGTGACATTCAGTTAGTATGTGCTGTGCTATGAAACCGAAGCCGCGCAGACAGCTAAATAAGCCTTCCTGCCAGGGTGCCTGATTGCCTGAAAGAAATGCAAATGGTTACAATGAGGTAATTCTGCGAGTGTAAAGAGTAATCTGCATATGTGAAGGATGCTTGGCAGCCGGTATTGGCTTGAATTGATTGAATTACTCAAAGCTTTGTGATAACAAAGATTTATTGTTTTTAAGTGGTATTACAAAGAGTCACCAACTAAGCTGTGATGTGGGTTCTTTAAATTGCTATTGTATTCATATAGCACTTACTACCCCTCACCAGGTGTTGAAGGGACAGTTTTGTAAAACATTGCATTATGTACATTCTGGGTAATACTAAAATCTTTAGTTTGGAAGCTCCATTTTATACTAAGCCTTTTTGTGCATTTTGTAGTAATCTACATCATCCTATATTTTGTGCAATGCAAGTTTAAAATAATGACACATATTCACAGTGCTTTCTACCACATGCTGTGAGCTTGTAGCACTAAAATACACGTCACCTTCTCCACTGAACCAACCAAGATTGAATTCTGTGGCGGCTCTGTGGTTATACACAGACCTCTGTAGTGCATTAACTTATAGAGGTTTCAGAATGTACTACAGTGCATTTCCCACTGAGTAACATGTTTTTAGGTCTCGCTGAGGCAGCGCATGCGCTGCTCTGTGAGACATTTAGTGTATGGATTTTCAAAGTGCTGCCACAGGCTTTTGGTGGCCTGAATCTTGCGTGCACGTGAGCGTGCACGCGCGCAGCCGCCATCTGCCTTTCTGTCATGGCTCATTAAGCCTTCCAGCGCGTGAATCATGCTCCTCCACCCCCTTGCTGTCTGCTCTCACTAACCCCCTCCCTTCTCCCCCTCCCTCCTCGTTAGCTTGTTCTTGGTTGTTTTACTGTAAGTTCACATCCGCACTGCAATCTGTTATCCTGTTTTGTGCTATCATCTTATTCCTTTTTACACTCCGACCTCAAGGTGTCTCTCAAGGGGCCGCAGTCTAGCCACCTATCTTTATTTCCTACACCAGCCACTGTGCATCGCGACGCCTTTTCCATGAAGGGGATATTATTTCTTGGAAACCAAATCCCCGGCTCGCGATTGTTCCTCTGTGGCGCTGAGATGGATCCGTGTCCATCTATCACTAAATGTATGTGGCTGCGAGAGGGGTGATAATAAACTGCCCGCGTCGCTATGTTCCTTCCAGCACTTTAGGTTCCTGACAGACTTATAAAATGGGGACAAACGTGACGCACCTCACGCTATCTGTTCTGCATCCTTAAGTACTAACTGATGCTTCCTGAGCATACTGATCAGCCAGCTCGGAGACCGTTTTTCGGCTTGCAGCTCCATCTGTGCATTTAGGCAGCAAGTGCAGGCGGAGCCTCGGCGTGACCCAGTCGCTGGTGCGATGGTATGTTCTGCCACCAGCATTTCAATCGATAGCTCGATTCACAGCAGTGAATTGAGCATAACGCCTGAATTGGGTTTTATTATTATTATTTTTTGCAGTTTCATATAGTGCGAACTCGAACCGAAGGTTTTGGAGTGCTTTACGTGAGCAGCAGTTACATGACACAAGAACACATTCATTTTTGGTAGACGGGAAGATGTGGGGGCATATCATCAAGGTGTGGCGATAATATTATCGCCGCTTTAGCGTCCGTTTTCGGACGAAAAGCGGCGATAATATTATCGCATTATTTACAAGGACACGCTAGCGTTTTGTGAATGCCTCGCTTTGCATCTCTAATGAGATGCAAAGTAGGCGTTCCCTGGGAAAACAGATGGGAATTATCGCTAACTGTCCTTCGCCGTCTTTACAATACGGCCCAGGACATCCTTAGCGATATTTAAAGACGTGCTAGCAACGGTTATCGCCGTTATTGTACGTCTGCTTTTTTCCTGACTAACATATATTTTAGGTGGGAGGTGGATTGAGTGGCTAAATCCCCATCTCCCTATTATCAAGTATTCCTCTATCGCTGCAGGATTATCGCTGGATTCCCAGCGACAATCCTGCATTTTGCAGGCCATCGCTGGATTTCACATCGCCATGGAGATAAGCGTTGAAAATTACATGATATCTCGGCGATCTGATCCGGCGATAGCCGGCGTTAGGCAAATCCTCGCTAAGCCCGCTCAGCGCTATTTAACGCTGTTCTTTGATAATATGCCCCTAAGTTATTTTTCCAGAATCACAGGATGCTAAGCACACGAAGAGACTCGAGTTTCGCTGCTCCAAAGTCAGCAGCTCTATCCCTTAAGCCACTAGAGACTCTAAATACTTCAAACATTCTGTTACAGATTCATTACAAATCACTCAATCAGGGTATTCCAAAATAACTCCATGAGCTCACAACGGGAGCAATGAGCCTTGCATTCAACCGCACCAGCAGAAAAGCTGCGACTGGTCTCCCTGCCATGAACATACAATAAGCCCTTTTGGTGACCAGTGAGCACATGCGCAGTTGCTTCGAGATTTTGGCGACAGATAAGAACAACAAGCATTGGCATAGCCAATCGGTCTTGCCTTTGGGTCCTTATAAGTGTTTAGTTATCCAGCACAATATCCTTGGTGGAACAACATCAAGTGTTGCATGGCTAAACACTTATAAGGTCCTAAAGGCGAGACCTATTGGCTATGCCAATGCTTGTTGTATTTATTGTTCATTTAACCTGTGCATTATTTTATATATAGGTACCTAAAGTTGAAAGACCCCAAAAATGTTACAGAATATTTTGGTTTTTTTGAGCCACACATTTATCCCTCCTCCCATGCTCATTGCATGCAGTGTCACAGTTCCCATAGTTTTTTTGGTGCACTTCGACCACTGGCGCAGACTGTCCTTGGACCAGCAGCAAGTATCCGGCGATTCACCCCATGTAGTCACCGCAAATAACGATGATATCCCCCCAGCGTCATTGAGCCCATTGGGCATTCTTTCACCTCAAGAGCTAGCAGTTAAATGGAAAAAGAAAAGTCTGCCACCCTTTCAGCTGCGTCTGGCAAAGGCCGGTGCCCAGCTTCATTCGGGCTTGCCACCTACGGAGGAATAGTGCAGCAAAATGTCTGTTATTTTGCGGACACAACAAAGGGCCTGCTTTAGATCTTGTTGGACAAGTTACTCACAACTGTGATGGATATCCCATCCGTCGAAATATAAATCTTACTATATCCTATGGGACTTATGTTTCGTCGAACAGGATACCTGTCAAGGAGTAACCCATCCGCCAAGATCTAAATCACGCCCTGAGTTCCCTTCTTGAACGTCTGGACCACACAGAGAAGCATTTGGTAGGTCTTCGTATGGCTGATACAGGCAGGAGTTGTTCTAATCAAAACCCCAGTATTTGCACTCAATGTATTCACCCCATAAAAACCTCTAAGGATGTAAGATCCCAGAATACAGAGTATAAGCCACCCTCTCAAGTAGATGTCCCACGCGGTCTATGCTCAGTAGGTCCTTGTGCGCAGCGGTCCCACCTGACGACTGTAGCTTCCTCTTCAAATGAACGTCATGTTTCAAACTCAAGGGAAAATCGTAGACTTGGATCCCCAACACCTGTGGATGTTGTGGGGGTGACTCCCAACAATACAATTTTAAACTTGCCTCCAGCATAGCGTCCCTAGCACTGGTGCTTGCTGGTGTACCACCTCTAAAGCGCAAGCAATCTGAATCCTGGGAGCAACTTAACAACAGAGTCACTCATTAGCATTGCAGGCATAAGAATGTTAACGTGATGGAATGCAATAAGACTCTAATGGTACGGAGAGCTGGTTGGGGGGAGCCCTCCAATAAAAACCTAGAGGGGGATTGCATTTGACACCCGGCCTATGAGAGAAGTCTTCTCATCCCTGCAAGCATCCTAGCACAGGGGACGTCATCTTAGCTTTGTGTTTTTTGCAGCGGAGGCTACTCCACTAACGCGGAGGAGCGTTGCCCCTCTGCATTTTGAGCAGTGGATAAAGGAAAAATAAAATGATAATAACACTATGGTATTATCATTTTATTTTCCGGATTATGGGGTTTGGCGGGCTTGACTGTGTGACAGCCAGCAAGGGGAGGAGTGGCGGGCACTTTTCGTCTTGTGGCGGCCAAACAGTCATGCACACTTTGCATATTCCCCACCAGGCTATAATACACAGCCTGGTGGGGAACATGCAAAGGCCCCCACTGCCTGTCGGAGCACCGAACCACGGCGCTCAGACCAATCACAATGCTGCACTGCAGCGTTATGATTGGCTAGGAGAGCCTGTTTATGTTTCCTGCTTCAAGCAGGAACAGAAGAGAATGACGCGAGGTGAGGCGGCATTCCGCCAGCAAGGTTGGTAATTATTTACATTTATTTATCGATCCCGCCCCAACCGTGCTACTCGGTGGCAACCGCCAAAGTTTTTTTTCTGTAGAACATCACTGTCCCTTTCTATGCGAGGTTACCTACCGGTCAAGCCAGCCTTGGAGAAGAAAAATAGATTTGCAATCTTATCCGAGCTCACGGACATTGATTGACTGACTGGTACTGTGGCAGCAAGAAAGTATGTAGTGCTCGACCAGACTACGCCAACTCCCCGCCCACTCAATAGCATCCCATTTATGACAACCCTAATTCACAACCACCCCTGCTAAGGATTTTGAGCTGGAATATTGCTGGCCTCCTTACCAAGGCACACCTTCCTTGGTGGCAGTCATTCATAAGAGATTATGGCAATTTGTTGTTCCAGGAGACATGGGATTTCCAGCCTTTGTCATTGTAGGGTTTGAGTGCTTCAGTGTGCCTGCAAAACCGTCACGGCATAGCGTGCCTCGGAGGGCCTAAATATTTGGACTAATCTATCACTAGGTGCACTGCCCAGGTCCTGGAAACACCCAGAAAGGATTTTCAAGCTGTATTCATTAAGAGGAACCCAAGTTTGTGTATGATTAACTTTTCTAACAATGATTTTGTAAACATACCAAATACAAAGTTCCCCATTTGGTTTGAGTTCATTGGTTCACTCTTATCAAAGACCACTGTGACGTGAGGTGCACCTGTTCCTAGCAGGTGATTTTAATGCCAGGCTAGGCCAGTACCCGATGTCACACAACGCAGAGTGTATTGTATTGGCGTAGCCTGCAGTGAAAACCTTGGAAGCGGCCCATGATCTGAGTACCATTATGGATCAAGGTGGGATTAACGAACTGGGATTGCCTACCTTTAGGGGCAGAGGTTGTACCTCAGTAATGCATCAGATCTTTATTTCTAGTAGCTCAATTTACTTACTAGATTATGTAGCCTATATATCCTCAAATTTGGCGACCATAATCCCATTGCAGCAGCACTCTCTTTATCATTGGGGAAGGCACCCAACGCAGTTAAAGGGATTAGTAAACCTCTACTATATTCTGATGGCCTTAGGTTGGTACATAAACTCAGCAACCCGGGCCAATTCCTTGATACCTTCATAGGAGACAACTGGGAGCTGACTGATATTTTTGGAAGATGAGGAAGGTAAGGATTCAGTAGTTTGCTTTTTCGTTGCCCTCTGTGCCTGCATTAGAAAAGCTCTCGTAAAACCAAATAACCATACTGTACCAAAGTGATTTAATAATGAATGTTCGATAGCCAATTGACAGCTGCGCAGGGCACTTACTGCGAATTCTAGGGACCCAGCCATTGTAACCATTTCACGTAAGTAATATAAATCAGTCTCTACATAGAGCCTGAACAAGTTCAGAAACATAGAGAGTGAATTACGAACGCTGCTATGGGATGGGAGACAAATGCAAAAACAACAATTGATGGACAGAATGCAGAACAATGTCATACATTCACCCCAGTACAGAGATCTGGGCCTAAATCCATCGTTTTTTTGCTCACCATGCCATTCCAGTTTGAACCCAGCCATATGCAAATCAGTCTTGACCCTGTGCCCCATGGGAACAGTCCAGCCCGGACTGCCAAGCCAGGTCCTCCCTGGACTGGAAACAAGCATCCTAGGACCGGTTTCGGGCTTTCAGCCCTCGTCAGCCAGGATAGCCTGATTCCAGTGGCATGGAGAGCAAGGGACTCACGTCTGAGCATACCCTTCCCACTCGGGGTGACAAATGCAAAAACAACAATTGATGGACAGAATGCAGAACAATGTCATACATTCACCCCAGTACAGAGATCTGGGCCTAAATCCATCGTTTTTTTGCTCACCATGCCATTCCAGTTTGAACCCAGCCATATGCAAATCAGTCTTGACCCTGTGCCCCATGGGAACAGTCCAGCCCGAACTGCCAAGCCAGGTCCTCCCTGGACTGGAAACAAGCATCCTAGGACCGGTTTCGGGCTTTCAGCCCTCGTCAGCCAGGATAGCCTGATTCCAGTGGCATGGAGAGCAAGGGACTCACGTCTGAGCATACCCTTCCCACTCGGGGTGACAAATGCAAAAACAACAATTGATGGACAGAATGCAGAACAATGTCATACATTCACCCCAGTACAGAGATCTGGGCCTAAATCCATCGTTTTTTTGCTCACCATGCCATTCCAGTTTGAACCCAGCCATATGCAAATCAGTCTTGACCCTGTGCCCCATTGGAACAGTCCAGCCCGAACTGCCAAGCCAGGTCCTCCCTGGACTGGAAACAAGCATCCTAGGACCGGTTTCGGGCTTTCAGCCCTCGTCAGCCAGGATAGCCTGATTCCAGTGGCATGGAGAGCAAGGGACTCACGTCTGAGCATACCCTTCCCACTCGGGGTGACAAATGCAAAAACAACAATTGATGGACAGAATGCAGAACAATGTCATACATTCACCCCAGTACAGAGATCTGGGCCTAAATCCATCGTTTTTTTGCTCACCATGCCATTCCAGTTTGAACCCAGCTATATGCAATTCAGTCTTGACCCTGTGCCCCATGGGAACAGTCCAGCCCGAACTGCCAAGCCAGGTCCTCCCTGGACTGGAAACAAGCATCCTAGGACCGGTTTCGGGCTTTCAGCCCTCGTCAGCCAGGATAGCCTGATTCCAGTGGCATGGAGAGCAAGGGACTCACGTCTGAGCATACCCTTCCCACTCGGGGTGACAAATGCAAAAACAACAATTGATGGACAGAATGCAGAACAATGTCATACATTCACCCCAGTACAGAGATCTGGGCCTAAATCCATCGTTTTTTTGCTCGCCATTCCAGTTTGAACCCAGCCATATGCAAATCAGTCTTGACCCTGTGCCCCATTGGAACAGTCCAGCCCGAACTGCCAAGCCAGGTCCTCCCTGGACTGGAAACAAGCATCCTAGGACCGGTTTCGGGCTTTCAGCCCTCGTCAGCCAGGATAGCCTGATTCCAGTGGCATGGAGAGCAAGGGACTCACGTCTGAGCATACCCTTCCCACTCGGGGTGACAAATGCAAAAACAACAATTGATGGACAGAATGCAGAACAATGTCATACATTCACCCCAGTACAGAGATCTGGTCCTAAATCCATCGTTTTTTTGCTCACCATGCCATTCCAGTTTGAACCCAGCTATATGCAAATCAGTCTTGACCCTGTGCCCCATGGGAACAGTCCAGCCCGAACTGCCAAGCCAGGTCCTCCCTGGACTGGAAACAAGCATCCTAGGACCGGTTTCGGGCTTTCAGCCCTCGTCAGCCAGGATAGCCTGATTCCAGTGGCATGGAGAGCAAGGGACTCACGTCTGAGCATACCCTTCCCACTCGGGGTGACAAATGCAAAAACAACAATTGATGGACAGAATGCAGAACAATGTCATACATTCACCCCAGTACAGAGATCTGGGCCTAAATCCATCGTTTTTTGGGATGGGAGGGCGCCCCGTATCGCGCTACATAAATTAACAAAGGGTTGGTACGATGGGGGTATAGCTGTCCCGGATATGCGTCTATAATACTGGGCGTCGCAGTTGATAGTGGTGAACCACTGGATTTATCGTTACTCGCTAGACCCGGCATATCTGTTTGAGAAATTTCAAATGGGTAGGGGGGATACCTGGAGCTCTCTACTCTAAAACCCAGAAAGGGCAATACATGGGCCCAACAGCCCACAAGGTGGAGATTTGGCGCCAAGTGAACGGACGTCTCGGCTGGTCGGGCGTACTGACACAAGCCACCCCACTGTGGTCCACCCAAAAGCTTGGATTACTCTTTAACCATCCTTGATAGGTGGGACATGATAGGAATCTCGACAAAAAGCCACATAGTGAAAAAAGGAAAGATACTCACATTCACAGAACTGAAAGAGCAATATTCACTAGCTCAGGGAGAGGCCTTCCGTTAGCAACAGGTACGGCATGCCCTTCAGGCTGCAAAAGCAAACATGACAAATATACCGGAATCATCCCCTCTGGAAGACCGATTGCTCTCGGAACCTGTACTGGAAAAGGCAGTATCTTTAACATATAAGAAACCATGTAACAATCTGCCAGATCTGTTTCATACTCTGCGAGAGAGATGGCAGGCAGATGTAGGGCAACTAGAAGATGATGACTGGCAAACAGCACTGATGTTCCCGAGGGAAGCAGCTATACCCCTCAGGCTTCGCCTGATCCAATTGAAAATCCTCCATCGCACTTATTTCACAGGGGCTATGTTAGCAAAGATAGGGAAGAGGCAAGATGCGCACTGTCTCCGCAAATGCAGCCATGACGCTACATTTTACCACACAAAATGGGAATGTCCCCACATACAAACTCTATGGGAGAAGGCCACAAGACACATGCAGAGAGCACTAGGAAAGGAGATCACCTTAACACCAAGACTGGGGCTCCTGAATGTATGGGAGGCTACAGACCTTACAGAAGTAGAGCAACAATTAACGGCCCTGGATACACTCTAGTGAAACGCGCAATTGCAATGAAATGGGGAGTAGAGGAGAGTCAGGAGACGCCATCGCAGAAGGGTTGGGCTAAGGAATTAGACAGATGCGTGATAGCAGAAAAAGAGATGTTCAAATCCAGAAAAATGGGACAAAAAGTGGACTCAATGGAATGAGTACCGTGGCGAACTATGTATCTCACCTCCCAAGGAGATGGAGATGAGGGAAAATATTGGAAATATCATGGGACTGAATGACTGATTTAGTGCTGATTTGTACTAAATGTATGAAACATGTAACTGTACTGCAATGTAAACAAACCTAAATGTGACTTACCTGTATCAAATCAATAAAAAGAGGGTTTTAAAAAAAAAAAAGAGCCTAAGGAAGGTCACTACCCAGCAATGGGACAAATTAGTTCAAGGAGGGTCTGTGAAGGACTTTGGCAGAGACCACCCCGAAGGGGGCATCAGGGGCCGGCGCAAAAGCAGTTGCCGGGGACCTGGAAATTACTGGTTTAAGCTGCCTTAGTGGCAAACCAATGTCAAGCTCCCTCCCCACCCCCACCCCACACCCCCAGAGGAAGAAAAGTGCGCCAAGGTCAGTGCGAAGACACCGAACCAATGATGGCCCAGTATTGCCAATTAGTAGTTGAATCCCCCTATTGGGTGGACACCACTGCACCCACAACTGGGGCACGGGGTGTTAAATGGACTGCTCTGCCCCTGCAGAAGGTACATTCGTGGGTTAGAGAAGTGCACTTAATGTTTTATGGCATTGTCATCTTGAATTATGACTGACTATTTATATTTGTGAGGTCAAGGATGTAATGTAGAGTCCATGTATGTAATAAAACTGCGGACAAGTATTCCCACAGAAGAATGCAAACACACGACTGGTGTACATTCATTCATCAATGTATATGTGGACTGTGTACTAATTGGAGTGGGCCAAGTGCGGGGGTTATAAATCCTTCTGGTCTGCAGTGACTGCTGTGTGAACCGCAAATCAGATTGGGACCCCGATTCGCTACCACATTTCTACGGAGGCATGGGTGGCCCATTTATCTAAAAGATATTCGGTTACAACATGTACCAAAAAGTTTAGTACATTTAGCAGTAAGCATCATGGTATATTGATCTCACTGTACGAAGTCACATAGCGCCTGATTACGATCTTGGTAGCCAGGTTTACCGCGTCACAAACGTGACGGATATCCCATCCACCAAATGACACTTCCGTTATAGCTAAGAAACCTGTAATACGGTGGAAGGGATATCCGTTTGGTTTGTGACAGAGTATCCTATCCCCCCAGATTGTAACCAGGCCCTTAGACTATCGGCGGCGTGTCAGCGAGAAGGTTCCTGGGCCGGATGGAGTCCTCATAGACTTAATAAACTGCTATATTGATTTGTGGGCGCCGCTATTGACAAATGTTTTTAACAACCTTGCACGCTCCCTGTGACTGGGCTCATAGTCCGCTTCGATCATTGTGCCAATATTTAAAAAAGGTAATCGGTTTGATCTCAGCTGCTATCACTCCATTTCACTCATTGATACATCTGGGAAAATTTTAGGTAGAGTCATTTATAGCAGGATCAAGGATGGGCATCAAATAACGCCATGCTGTATAGCTGGCGCTGCCAGTGTGGCTTTAGGAATTGTATGGGAACAATCAAGTTTTGTCTGAATCTAAACCTAATTATCGACAAGTATACAATAGCTAAAAAATCCCCCATATTTCTTGCCTTCATGGATCTGCCTCTGCATTTGATTGAGTAAATCGCTCAAAGCTGTGGAGACTCCTTCAAGCTTTAGGGATGGTTGAGGTGCTCGTACATTTTTTAGCAACCTTACACGGCAGTATGAAAGCCAGAATAAGGTTTGGGGCAAATGTTAATGGCACGTTACTCCCCACTCTACTAGACGCTGATGACGCAATGCTGATGGCGCAGTGCTGATGGCGCAGTGCTGATGACCCAGTACTGATGGCGCGGTGCTCATGGCGCGTGGCTGATGGCACGTGGCTGATGGCCTGCACTCTGAAAACTTTGCGTCTGCTAGTGACTTTTTTCACCCAATTTATGGCCGATCTTGACCTCCTCACAAAATATTAAAAATCATACGAAATTCACCAGTTATAATAGTTAGCAGAGCTAACTATAACTTGTGCCCCCGCGATGCACTGCTCATGACCTCACATATGACATAATTTATGACATTTTGTATTACATCATTTATGACATCACTGGACACATCTCAAATGACAAAATTGATGACATCACTGATACCCTCATCCAGACTTCTTTTGCACACCTTGCTCTAAAAGCATTAGAGCTACGAAAGTAACTGCACAAGAGTGCAGAATAATATGAAGCATCATTTATGTCATCACAGATACAACTCCCTTATGTGTAGCGAGCATGTTATCATTAATATTATAATTATAAACATTTGTACAGCGCAGCTGCAACCCCATGGGTAACCTGGCTCTGCAGGACATAAGCCTGGCCATCCTGAAGGGAGACTACTGCCTGTAGAGCCACGTTCTCAGGAGTTTCACGAAAGATAGATGGTCCTGAGCCAGTCGAATGTGTGTTAATAAACTATTATATATTTTGGGTCCCATAACAGAGTAGGCTCCGCCTCCAGCTCCTGCTTTCTTCTACCTAGGAATCTGGAGTTTAGGCACAGAGGCCATCTTGTGCATCAAGCGCTCTACTTAAAAAAACTAAATTGCATATATATATATATATATATATATATATAGATAGATATATAGGGAAAACAAAGGTTAAAGTAGCATTATATAACTGTATACTTTAACTTTCTTTTCTTCATTGAATATATATATATGTATATATATATTCACTGAAAAAACCATAGGTTTCAGGGGCGTTATAGTTAGCTGGACTTTTCACTCGTACAAAACCATTGAAATTCCCCCGTTATAGTTAGTTCAGCTAACTATAACTCGCGCGCCCGCAATGCACTGCTGATGACGTCACATATTACATCACTCATGACATGGTCAGTGACATCACTCATGACATCACTGATGACATCTCAAATGACATCACTGATGACATCATCCAGTGAATGTGTGTTTTTCTGAAAATTACATATGTTTTATATATGTATATCTCAAGGTCGATGGAAGAATAAATGGGTATATAAGTGTCTAAATGGATGATTTGTTTTTGAAAAATTGATTGTATAACTGACTGATTAAGTGTATCTTAGTGAATACATGGCTTAGTGAGTAATGTTTAAATATGTAAATATCTGTATCAGTCTCTCACTTTGTGTATAAGTGGCTGCATGGGTTGGTGAGTAGCTACATGAGTGTCTATATAGGTTATTAGTTGGTTTTTTGAGTATCAGTATGAGTATCTGAGTGTCTGTATGGTTCGGTGGGGGGTATTACGTAGTGCATAGGTGCATGAATGAGTGACTCACTGTTTGTATGTGTTGAAGACAGCATGTGTGCAGGACTGTATGGGTGGATGAGTGTGTGCATGGGTGTGTTAGTGAGTGTCTCAATAGTGTCTTTATGAGTAACTACATATGTTTTAAACTAGTATATGTGACTATTGGTGTATATAAGTGAGTATATGTGAGAGTGAGAGATTGGAAGAGTTCCTGTATGAATAAGTATGTGTTTCTATAAGTGATTGTTTAAAAGACTAAGTATGTGTAAGTTTCCGTAGAAGTAAGTGTGGTGGTGTGTGTATAACTGTATATGCAAG
Organism: Triturus cristatus; assembly: GCF_964204655.1. NCBI lineage: Eukaryota > Metazoa > Chordata > Amphibia > Caudata > Salamandridae > Triturus > Triturus cristatus. The sequence continues at coordinate 27,014,041 of NC_140592.1, read as the reverse complement.
TAAATGGATGTTTGATTCTTTATTAGCATGAGTGACTATGTGTGTGAGTAACTCTATGGATGAGTGGCGTTGTGTAACAGGATGTATAGGTGTATGAGTACATATGATGAGTGAGTACATGTATGAGTGACTATATAGGACTGTTGGTGAATGAGTGGATGCGTATGTGAATCTTAGAATTACTGAAGAGGTTGTTGTAACTGGTATTGGTATGTCCATTGTTTTGAAAATTTTAGTTTCTATTTTTGAATGTGTGTATCAAAGGTTATATTAGGGGGAGAGGAGGTCTGCCACTCTATCACAAGGATGATGTCATCAGTGATGTCATTTGAGATGTCATTAGTGATGTCATGAGTGATGTCACTGACCATGTCATGAGTGATGTAATATGTGACGTCATCAGCAGTGCATTGCGGGCGCGCGAATTATAGTTGAACTAACTATAACGGGGGAATTTCAATGGTTTTGTACGAGTGAAAAGTCCAGCTAACTATAACGCCCCTGAAACCTATGGTTTTTTCAGTGAATTTCAAAGGTTTTTTAAATGCTAATTTCTAACTAAGCCTACAGAGATAGGACATGTGAAGAAAGAAGAAAAAACGCACAGAAAGAAAAAAAAGAAATGCAGAAAGAAGCAACAAAAGTCCTCAAAGACGAAGAAAAGAGCAGGAAGAAGGATAACGTGCAGAAAGAACAAACAGAAGAGCAGAAAGAAGCCTTGTTGCAAAATCATCCTGTACCCTCAACTTTTTCAGACGGATACTGGTGGTAACTGAGTCTGACTAACCAGTCCTAGTGCCAGTGCTATGTTAAAAGACACTCAGAATACAGTGAAAACACCTACATACACTAGGGAACACTATGCGTTGGGGTCCCCCTGTGATTAGCATGACCTCCTCTGTAAGCCCCTAGTATTTAATAGGGCAGGGGATTAAAACTACCTCTTAAAACGCGCCACAGGGCGTGTTTGCATACGTCACCTCAGGCCCCGTCCCCTCCCTTCCCCACTGTGTAAACACGCCCTGTGGCCGTTTTAAGTTGGGATATTAATTCTCCTTGAATCCTGAGGGTCCCTAGGGTCCAACTAGTCCACTAGATACCTCCAGTAAGCGCCACAGAGCTGCGTTGCAGAGAGATGTAAAAAGGGGCACGGCCTAGACCACCTCTCTGCAACGCAGCGCAGTGGCGCTTACTGGAAGCACCTAGTGGGCTAGTTGGCCCCCAGGGTCCCTCAGGATTGAAGGGGAATTATTTCCCCAACTTAAAACGCGCCACAGGGCATGTTTGCACACGTTAACTCAGGCCCCGTCTCCTCCCTTCACCACTGTGTAAACACGCCCCGTGGCCGTTTTTAGGTCTCGCCTGACCCAGCGCATGCGCTGGTCCGGCGAGACTTATTGAGAGGGCTCCAAAAAGTGCTACCAGGCCAGCCTAGAGCTACAGTGCATGTGCGCGGGCGCGCGCGCCGCGCTTTAACGCGATTACTTTCGGTTTCACGGCCGCTTTGATGTTTGATCGTGATCGCGATCACTTTCACTTTCACGGCCGCTTTGCATAGCCAATAGGTATCGCTTTTGGGACCTTATAAGTATTTAGTTATGCAACTGTTGCATGGCTAAACACTTATAAGGTCCCAAAGGCGAGACCTATTGGCTATGCCAATGCTTGTTAGTTGGGAGATTAAGTTCATTTGAATCCTGAGGGTCCCTAGGGTCCAACTAGCCCACTAGGTACCTCCAGTAAGCGCCACAGAGCTGCCTTGCAGAGAGGTGTAACAAGTGGCACGGCCTGGACCACCTCTCTGCAACGCAGCTCAGTGGCGCTTACTGGAAGCACCTGGTGGGCTAGTTAGCCCCCAGGCGCCCTTAGGATTGAAGGGGAATTATTTCCCCAACTTAAAATGCGCCATAGGGCGTGTTTGCACACGTCACCTCAGGCCCCGTCCCCTCCCTTTCCCACTGTGTAGACACGCCCTGTGGCCGTTTTAAGTTGGGAGATTAAGTCCCCTTGAATCCTGATGGTCCCTAGGGGCAAAATAGCCCACTAGGTACGTCCAGTAAGCGCCATTGCAGAGAGGTGTAAAAAGGGGCACGGCCTGCACCACCTGTCTACAACGCAGAGCAGTCGCGCTTACTGGAAGCACCTGGTGGGCTAGTTGGCCCCCAGGGTCCCTCAGGATTGAAAGGGAATTATTTCCCCAACTTAAAACGCGCTACAGGACGTGTTTGCACAAGTCACCTCAGGCCCCGTCCCCTCCCTTCACCACTGTGTAAACGCGCCCTGTGGCCGTTCTAAATTGAGAGATTAAGTCCCCTTGAAACCTAAGGGTGCCTGGGGTCAAACTAGCCCACTAGGTACCTCCAGTAAGCGCCACAGAGCTGTGTTGCATAGAGGTGTAAAAAGGGGCGTGGCCTCAGAACACCTGTCTGCAATGCAGCTCCCTGGCGCATACTGGAGATACCTGTTAGGCTAGTTGGCCCTCAGGGACCCTCACTATTGAAGGGGAATTAATTCCCCAACTTACAACTGGCCAGGGGGCGTGTTTGCAGAGTGCTGCAAAGAGGGGGCGTGGCCTCTGGCGCGATGCCGGTCTTTTATTTATTTTATTTTTTTAAGAAGGAGGGCTGTGTGGCCCCCCTTCTTTTTCTAATTTATTGGCCCTGGGGACCCCATCCCCCAGGGTCTGCACCCTAAATTCTTTTGTTGAAAAAAATTAATTTGGAAGGGGGCCGCGTGGCCCCCCTCCCAAGGCCTTAATCGGTCCCGGGGACCCAAACCCCCGGGTCATGGCCTTTTTTCTTTTTAATCCTTTAGGAGGGGGGCTGCGTTGCCCCCCTCCTCAGGCAACTTATGGCCCCAGGGACCCCATCCCCTGGGGACGGCCTTTGTTTTTATTATTTAAAAAAAATATATATTTATAGAAACACCTAGGACATGCTGGACAAACCGTATGTTCCTATCACCATGACGATTTGCGTGATATTCATTAAAAGGCGACTATGCATACAATGAATCCACGTGGAATGTATTTACACCGCTAGTGAAGCTCTGACGTGTCTGACGCCCTGCCGTGCCTAATCCCGGCGCCCCCGCCGGTGGGTACTCTCCAAGTAGACACCCTTGTCGTTTATTTAAACAAACATGGGTAGCTATTGACGGGCACATTTAATACACACGCACACCAAGCCATTCAAAGGGGATTCGACAAAAATTTGACCAAACTATGGAAGAAACCCCCCTCACAGTTAATAAAACACACATCCACCGCCGGATGTGTAATACTTTTTATTTTACTCTCTGGAAAGGAGACGAACCTCACTTGAGAGTCACAGCGTGCTCCTGGCTGAGCCCAATGTTGTGTTACACCCACCAGTGCCCGCTGAGCGCCACACACCTCTGTGTTGTATTCCACCAGCTAGTGTGTATGCTATGACACTCTCTAGCCCATGTGTACTGTAACACCACCCCATGAATATGTCATGCCACACTTGCCTTCGCACGGGTTACATTGCCCCATCTAACGTGCCTTCCTCGATGCCTATGCTATAACACACAGCGCTATGCCATACATATTACAATCTGGGATCCATATCTTTGTCACAGTGCATATGCAACGTTACACTCCCCAGCACATATTTTATATTACAACTTTAGAGACTAGTTAGGTTACACAACACTGCCCTGTGCATATTACACTCCAAGGCGCATATCGCATAGCACGCGCTAGTGCCTGTGCTATCTTGCTCTCTCCAATGAATCTGTCATTGAGCACAATGTATTGCATATTACATTTCACGCCCCGGGATGTATGACGTTACAACGCATACTATTACAACGCATACCATTACAACGCATTTTTTACAACGCAAGTACTACTACAACGCATTACTTTATAACGAATACTTTTACAACGCAAAACCTATTAAAATACTGAAAAGTGCTGTTACAACGAAATCTATTACAACGCATACCATTACAACGCGAATTTTTTTTTTATTTATTTTTAAAGTACAATAAAATCTGGCACGGGATGCAGGGAAATTAGGGGTTTTAGGGTGGGGAAGTGTATTAAAATGTGGAGAATAACTGAGCGTAAATCTACTGAAATGCATTACCAAATTAATACTAGAGTATTAAAATTAATACTCGAGTATTAAAATTAATACTCAAAATCCCCCATAAAATTCCGTTTTCACACATTTCAAAGTTTTACAAAAAGAACGATAGATTTAATAACAGTACATCCACATTTTTATCATGATTACATCGGAAAGTAAGTAAACAGAGTAAAACAGAAGACACATACACATAGGCGCCATTTTAACCATCTCACTTGTAAAACTTGTCCTACAACACTTTCTATGAAAACAATACCAAAAGACATGTTCCAAAATGGATGCCAAAACGGAGCAAATAAATGAAAACAATACATTTTAAAATGCATTTTTAAATTATCATTTTCCACAGTAAAATAAAGTATAAAAAAAACCCACAACGAACGCAGTTTTTAAAAAAATTAATGGTGACACAGAATAAAACTTATAAATACCAGGAAGACACCATTTTGCAATCAGTTGATTATCAACTACCAGAGAGACCAGACGTCAAAACCTGACCCTCTGTCACCTCCACTGCGACCTCCTCAGAGAGAGCACTGAATTCGTTCGGAAAAGCATTATTAGTAGACAACTACTGGTAAGTCAGTAAAATATTTTTATACCATGGTTTTGCGTAAAATATGTTTGCTTTCCATACACAATATATTTTAAAATTTTTAATATTAACTTTTAAAATGTACTGTTTCTAATTTGTTATCACTAAAAATATATACCAACTTAAAACAACTATTTTCTTTTCTAAAAACAGCAACTTGCTAAATATTGAGAATCAAGAATTGGTGTACCTAATTTTGCATCACCTCCACGTAATCGACTCACCTTTACGATTGTGAAGGTAAATGTAATTTAATTTTAATTATTTTACTTTAAAAATATATTTTTAGCATTAGCTAAAGTGTTGTATTGCAAAGGTAACTTTTTTTTTCCCTCAATCTCACTACATCATAAACGAAATTATACCATGGTGCAGGGGTAACAATTACTAATAGGACTTCAGTTAGGTACTACATGTGAAAAAGTGTTTCAAGTTACTGAGGTAACTATTAGTATTCTAAGTCCCAGAATGTTCAGCGGTAGAGTAATTGAGTGATAGTGTAGGTTTATCCATTATTACTCTTATTTTAAAATGCATTCAATGTGTATTATGTTTTGCTTAACCAATTGTTACTCATACTCATTTGACAAATATCATACTTTTCAAAAATGGTTTTTTTTTTAACCAACGTTGGCAAAGTAACATTAATTTTTAAAACTTTTTTTTTTTCCAGAGTAAATTGGTTACAAAAAAATAACTATATCCTGCAGCAAGCATTACCTTAAAGGCACGAGAACAAACAACAACTGAAAAAGGTATTTTACATTATGAGTGTTATAATTTCCACAATTTAATAGTCATTCCTTTTGCTATTGTTACTCCACTAAAGTGCAGAAATAGGATAACTGATGGATAGTGTAGGGGTACAATTTACTATTCCAACTCCAGGAAGGTGCAGCAGTAGGGAAAGTGTTGGATGGTGTAGGGGTACATTTCTCTATTTTAACTCCAGGAAGATGCAGTACTTAGGAAAGTGTTATGTAGTATTAGTTATATTCTATGTCAAAATTTTGAAAAGTTAATCTGAATTTACATTTTAAAACAACGTTAAGTTTTTGTTTCCTCTTTTTTTTCCAAAGACAATTGTTTTTTTCGTTCCTGAAAGATTCTTTCCATCACATACGTTACAACTGCAGCCAACAGGCCAATTCAACTTTACAAGCCTCACCAAGAAAAGCAATTTAAAAAAAACAAGGTATTGTTATACAGCATTGTTTTTAAACCTTCAATATGTTAGACTAACCATTTAATTGTTAATGTAAATAAAATCCCAAAATAATTAGAAAAACAGTTGCAGTTTGAAGAATTTCTTTTCAGAACTCCAGGATGGTGCAGCAGTAGGAAAAGTGTTGGATGGTGTAGGGGTGTAATTTACTATTCCAACTCCAGGAAGGTGCAGCAGTAGGGAAAGTGTTGGATGGTGTAGGGGTGCAATTTACTATTCCAACTCCAGGAAGGAGCATCAGTAGGGAAAGTGTTGGATGGTGTAGGGGTGCAATTTACTATTCCAACTCCAGGAAGATGCAGCAGTAGGGAAAGTGTTTGATGGTGTAGGGGTGTAATTTACTATTCCAACTCCAGGAAGGTGCATCAGTAGGGAAAGTGTTGGATGGTGTAGGGGTGCAATTTACTATTCCAACTCCAGGAAGGTGCAGCAGTAGGGAAAGTGTTGGATGGTGTAGGGGTGCAATTTACTATTCCAACTCCAGGAAGGTGCATCAGTAGGGAAAGTGTTGGATGGTGTAGGGGTGCAATTTACTATTCCAACTCCAGGAAGGTGCAGCAGTAGGGAAAGTGTTGGATGGTGTAGGGGTGCAATTTACTATTCCAACTCCAGGAAGGTGCAGCAGTAGGGAAAGTGTTGGATGGTGTAGGGGTGCAATTTACTATTCCAACTCCAGGAAGGTGCAGCAGTAGGGAAAGTGTTGGATGGTGTAGGGGTATAATTTACTATTCCAACTCCAGGAAGGTGCAGCAGTAGGGAAAGTGTTGGATGGTGTAGGGGTGTCATTTACTATTCCAACTCCAGGAAGGTGCATCAGTAGGGAAAGTGTTGGATGGTGTAGGGGTGCAATTTACTATTCCAACTCCAGGAAGGTGCAGCAGTAGGGAAAGTGTTGGATGGTGTAGGGGTGCAATTTACTATTCCAACTCCAGGAAGGTGCATCAGTAGGGAAAGTGTTGGATGGTGTAGGGGTGCAATTTACTATTCCAACTCCAGGAAGGTGCAGCAGTAGGGAAAGTGTTGGATGGTGTAGGGGTGCAATTTACTATTCCTACTCCAGGAAGGTGCAGCAGTAGGGAAAGTGTTGGATGGTGTAGGGGTGCAATTTACTATTCCAACTCCAGGAAGGTGCAGCAGTAGGGAAAGTGTTGGATGGTGTAGGGGTGCAATTTACTATTCCAACTCCAGGAAGGTGCAGCAGTAGGGAAAGTGTTGGATGGTGTAGGGGTGCAATTTACTATTCCAACTCCAGGAAGGTGCAGCAGTAGGGAAAGTGTTGGATGGTGTAGGGGTGTAATTTACTATTCCAACTCCAGGAAGGTGCAGCAGTAGGGAAAGTGTTGGATGGTGTAGGGGTGTCATTTACTATTCCAACTCCAGGAAGGTGCATCAGTAGGGAAAGTGTTGGATGGTGTAGGGGTGCAATTTACTATTCCAACTCCAGGAAGGTGCAGCAGTAGGGAAAGTGTTGGATGGTGTAGGGGTGCAATTTACTATTCCAACTCCAGGAAGGTGCATCAGTAGGGAAAGTGTTGGATGGTGTAGGGGTGCAATTTACTATTCCAACTCCAGGAAGGTGCAGCAGTAGGGAAAGTGTTGGATGGTGTAGGGGTGCAATTTACTATTCCTACTCCAGGAAGGTGCAGCAGTAGGGAAAGTGTTGGATGGTGTAGGGGTGCAATTTACTATTCCAACTCCAGGAAGGTGCATCAGTAGGGAAAGTGTTGGATGGTGTAGGGGTGCAATTTACTATTCCAACTCCAGGAAGGTGCAGCAGTAGGGAAAGTGTTGGATGGTGTAGGGGTGTAATTTACTATTCCAACTCCAGGAAGGTGCATCAGTAGGGAAAGTGTTGGATGGTGTAGGGGTGCAATTTACTATTCCAACTCCAGGAAGGTGCAGCAGTAGGGAAAGTGTTGGATGGTGTAGGGGTGCAATTTACTATTCCAACTCCAGGAAGGTGCAGCAGTAGGGAAAGTGTTGGATGGTGTAGGGGTGCAATTTACTATTCCAACTCCAGGAAGGTGCAGCAGTAGGGAAAGTGTTGGATGGTGTAGGGGTGCAATTTACTATTCCAACTCCAGGAAGGAGCATCAGTAGGGAAAGTGTTGGATGGTGTAGGGGTGCAATTTACTATTCCAACTCCAGGAAGATGCAGCAGTAGGGAAAGTGTTGGATGGTGTAGGGGTGTAATTTACTATTCCAACTCCAGGAAGGTGCATCAGTAGGGAAAGTGTTGGATGGTGTAGGGGTGCAATTTACTATTCCAACTCCAGGAAGGTGCAGCAGTAGGGAAAGTGTTGGATGGTGTAGGGGTGCAATTTACTATTCCAACTCCAGGAAGGTGCATCAGTAGGGAAAGTGTTGGATGGTGTAGGGGTGCAATTTACTATTCCAACTCCAGGAAGGTGCAGCAGTAGGGAAAGTGTTGGATGGTGTAGGGGTGCAATTTACTATTCAAACTCCAGGAAGGTGCAGCAGTAGGGAAAGTGTTGGATGGTGTAGGGGTGCAATTTACTATTCGTACTCCAGGAAGGTGCAGCAGTAGGGAAAGTGTTGGATGGTGTAGGGGTGTAATTTACTATTCCAACTCCAGGAAGGTGCATCAGTAGGGAAAGTGTTGGATGGTTTAGGGGTGCAATTTACTATTCCAACTCCAGGAAGGTGCAGCAGTAGGGAAAGTGTTGGATGGTGTAACTGTTATATTTTAGGTATTTCATTTAATTTTTCAGACTAATTTGTTTTTCTTCTCTTCTCTTTTCAGATAATGTCTAGTCTGGAAGCTGCAAAGTATATTAAATCCAGGAAGGGCAAAAATGTATTAAACCATGGAGGATACATATATAGTAAGGAAAGAATAAGTTTAACTAGAAATCATTGGAGGTGTGTGCAATACTACACTACCCATTGCAGTGGCAGAGCGGTTACTGTTGATAATTTAGTTGTGAAAACCACAGAACATAACCACTCTGCCTCTGCAATGGAGGTAGAAATTAGAGAAACAGTGAACGAAATGAAAGCTATTGCAAGCACCTCCAATGATTCTACAGGATCCATTTTAAGAGAGGTTGCACAGCATGTCCCCAGTCATGTTGCTAGTAACATGCCTATAATTCCTAATTTGAGAAGAATTATTCAAAGACAAAAGCAGGCAAGTAACATTCAATTACCTACACCACATTCTTTCTCTGACATTAGAATTCCACATGATCTTTCTATTTCTTTTTCTGATGAACCTTTCCTTCTGCATGACAACGAAAACCCTCAGAAACGAATTCTCATTTTTAGTACCCCACGTAACCTTGCTAAGTTAGAAAGTAGTGAAATTTGGATGATGGATGGGACGTTTAAAAGTACACCCCATCCTTTCACTCAAATTTACACTATACATGCCAAAATTAACAATAGTGTAATTCCCTTAGTATACAGTTTGCTACCTGATAAGACTTCTGCAACATACACTGAACTTTTATCAGTGATTAAAAGTAAAACATCTCAAAGTCCTCGGAAAATAATTATTGATTTTGAATTGAGCATGATCAATGTGATCACTAAAACGTACACGGATACCCAAATTCAGGGATGTTTTTTTCATTTTTCCCAGGCATTTTGGCGTAAATTACATAAAACATCCCTAGTTGCAGAATATTCTCGTGATAGCAAACTGCAATTTGAACTAAAAAAATTAACTGCACTTTGTTTTGTTGCTCCCGATAGTGTGGACGAGTACTACACTGCAATTATAGAATCTGTTTATTACACGAGTAACGAAGAAAAATTGGCACCCATTCTAAATTATTTCGAGGACACATGGATTGGACACCTAAGCAGATCGGGTCGCAGGAGGAAGCCACGATTCCATGTGGAGTGGTGGAACTGCTACACGAGTTGTTTAGAGGGAGAAGCAAAAACAAACAATGCCATTGAGGGATGGCATAACTCCTTCAACCACACAATTGGCAAACCTCATCCAAACTTCTACTCTTTTTTGGAAACTTTGAAGAAGGAGCAAAGTTTTCAAGAAATGAGAATAGCCCAAACACTCGCAGGTAGTCTAAACCCACGAGTAACAGTCAAAACAAGGGAAATGTCTAAGAGACTATTGGCTATTGTACAACAATTTTCGTTGTGTGTGGCTATAGACTACCTGGAAAATCTTTCTAACATTCTTTCTTTCAAAATTTTTTTTTTTACTTACTTTCCTGCTTTGCTTCAAATTTAAAAAAAAATTCAAATTACAATTGGCATACAATGTATTTTCTAAAAATTTTTTCAAACAAACAAGTCGGGTTTTTTTTTTTTTTTCAAAATCTTCATTTCTAGCACAACTACCAATGTCAACAAATTTACTTTCCCATAGTATTTGACCAATTTTTCAACATCCGAACGCCATTAATATAATTACAGAAAACTTCGTTTTTTATTTCCGACCTAAAAAATCACCAAAACTCAAACCAATCTAAATTGTACATGTCAAGCCATAATCCAAAATGCACATTGCTGCATAAACACCAATTTTTATTCAATCATTATTTCCCAAAATTTACGAGTACGCTATTTTTTTTCACTTAGAAATGAAGATCAAAATCACTTTTTTTAGTTCCGAAGTAAAGAAATAAACTTTGTGAACAGTAACTTTTAATTTTTAAACAGTTACATACATTTTTTAAATAAACAAATAACTTTTCGCGACCTGACATAGGCATACATTAATGACATTATTGTGGACATGTTTAAAAACATTTAAAACATCAATTAGTTTTCCCGCAACCTCTCCTTATTCTTTCCTCACTATATATGTATCACTATTAAAGGTTTAATATATATTTTAAAGTGAAAATATTTCCTACCTGGACGCAGATCAGCTTCCTGCTGCTTCCTCCTCCGATGCTCTTCAAAATGGCGCATTACGTCGACGCTCACGTCATTACGTCATCGCGTGCATCAATATTTATAACGGACTACTTTATTTAACTAATCTGTAAATAAATGTTTAAAAATGTAAATAAAATATTTATATGTTTTCTAAAAAATGTTACTTGCTTTGCAAAATTAAATAAAAATATGGTTTATTTTTTAAGGATTTTTCAATAAATAAATATTTTGAAAACATTATTTGTTTACTGTTATTATTTTTTAAATTGTAATTTATTCATTAAAAATGTAACTTTTTTAATGTAAATTTACTAAATGTGTTCCTTACCTCGACTCTATTGTCTTTTTCCTTCAAAACTTGCTCTTTCTTCTCTTTCTGATCCTTCTTTTCTTGTTCCGCGGGTTGTATATTCTGAAGCTGCCAAAATAAATGAAGGACAAATTATCTCATAGACTTCAATGCAAAAGCGTGGGAATTTTTTTTTAAAGTAAGTTCTTTTTTTCCTGGGATTTTTTCTTAAGGTATTATTATTTCTGAAATTCATTTTTTATTACTCTTTTAATATTAAAAATATATATTTTTTTTTTTACATTTCTCTGATTTTTTAATATAATACTCCAAAAGTACTCTTCCTTTTTTTGGACAAACATTAAACTGTATATAAGAAACTTAAAAATACTCTAGTATTAATCTTTCTTATTACTAATTTTTTCTTTAATTAACTGTTATTAATTTTAAATAATTGGTCTAGTATTAATATTTAATAATAATCCTTTTTTCAATTTTATTTACATATTTATTTTTAAATAAAATTACTCATTTATTAATTCCTCAAAATACAATTCTTTTATTATTAATATTAATACTCTTTTATATTTGAAAAAAACTCAAGTACTAATATTTTGTTAAACTACTCACACTTATATTTTTAATTTTATAATAAAATATACTCTTTGTATTTTAAAAAATACTCAAGTATTAATTTTACTTAAAAAATACTCTTTTAAATTAAAAAAATACTCAAGTATTAATATTTAGTTAAGCTACTCACACTTATATTTTTAAATTTAAATTAAAATATACTCTTTCTTTTTTGAAAAATACTCAAGTATTAAATTAACTTAAAAAATACTCTTTTATATTAGAAAAACACTCAAGTATTAATATTTTGTAAAACTACTCACTTGTTTTAAATTTATATTTTTAAAAAAAACATTAAATTATATGATATATATTTATTTAAGTTAAAATCCCAAAATTAAAAAATGCGTTGTAATAGTATATGCGTTGTAAAAGTACTTACCATATAATATCATGCGTTGTAAATGCATGCGTTGTAAAGACATTTTCAAAGAATGCGTTGTAATGGTATATGCGTTGTAAAAGTACTTACCATATAATAGCATGCGTTGTAAAAGCATGCGTTGTAAAAGCTTTTGCGTTGTAAAAAATGCGTTGTAATAGCATAGCGTTGTAAAAGTTGCGTTGTAAAGGTAGTTCCCCCACGCCCCGGTTCATCTTTTATCACACTTTTTGGTGCATAATTTATACCATATACTATATCTAGTTTTCATTTTCAATCGTGCTCTCAGGACTATGTTTTATATAACACTGCGTCCACCTACCCTTTTCACGGGCATTACATTTTGCGATGGGGGGTGGAGGGTCAGGGGGTGTTCCTGCCAAGTGAGCCCGGAGTCACAGTCACAAACGTCCTCTTCTTCCTGAATAAAAGTGAGATTATGCTGCATACTTGTTCATATTTTAAGTAGTTCGCACAGACACACATTTTAAAAACAATCAAGTACCGAATACCCACCATCTCTGAACAGTTAGCTTGCTGCCCCATCCACCGCCTCCCTATCCTCTGTTGTCTGAATCCATGGACTAGCCTCCTCCCTCCTGCCATGCATGGTCTGATGTGCTGCCACTGCCCTCCCTTTAGCATGATGTACCAGTCCACTTCTACTGCCCTCCATTGCCCAATTCTATGGCCCATCATTGACCTCCTGCTTAGCCTCTGTGCTTAGCTTGCTGCCCCTATTGTCCTTCCCCCTGCTCTCCGATGTCTTTGTGCATTCCCCTGCTCCATCCTTTTTGCCCACCATGTTCCATGGACCTGCCACTCCTATTTACTCTGAGTGTTCTGTTGAGCTGCCACTCCCCTCTCACCTGCCTTGCATTGTCAGATGACTGTAACCTGACCCTGCCACCTCCACCCTGCCTGTCTACATGCCATGCCCCTATCCACTTCCTCCTGTCCTCCATGGTCCATTTTACTGCCACACCCTTCTGCCCTCCCTGGTCTGTTGTGCTGCAACTGCTCCTCCTGCCTGCCCCACGCGGTCTGTTGTGAGGCCCCTTCCCCTGAACTCTCTTGTCTGTGCCCAGGTCCTGACCCTCCCTTCTATCCTCCATGGTACTTTGTGCATGCCCCTGCACCCTCCTTCTTGCCCATCATAGCCATTGTGCTGCCACTAACCCTCCCGCTTGCCGTGCATGGTCTTCTGTGCTGCCATGGCCCCTCTCACCTTCCCTGTGTGGTCAGCTAGCTGCCCCTGACCCCCTCCCACCTTCCCTCCATGGTCTGTGTGTATGCCATCATAGTCTCACTGTTTCTCTCCATGGTGTGTCTTGTTTCTAGTGTCCATCCTGCCTGACCTCCATGGTCATCTTGCTGCTCCTGCCCTGCACCCTTTCACCCAGCCCTCTGTTTCCATGTGCAGACCCCTATTCCCTCCCTCCTGGCTTGTCTGTTCCATTGTAATGCCACTGATCCGTCTCTCCTGCCCTTTATGGTCTGTTTTGCTGCAGCTTTCTCTCCTGTCTGTCCATTATGGTCATCTAGCTACCATTGCCTCTTTTCCCTCTGTTCTCTGTTGTCCATGTGCATGGTCCTGTCCCCTCCCTATTGCTTTCTATGGATTGTTGTGCTGCACTTCCGTCCCGCATGCCCTGTGTGGTGTATTGTGCTGCTGCAAACCCTGATGCCTGCCCTGTAGGGTCAGTTTGGTGCACCTCTCCATGTCCCTCCTGTCCTCTGTTATCTTAGTCCATGTCCCTACCCCAATTCCTCCTGCCTACCATGATCCAATGTACCATACTTGCGAACATTTTGAACTTGATAAGAGGGAGTTTTTGAAAAAAAACTGGGGTATTGATTTTCCCCTTTGAGTTACATTGAAAAAGAGGAGATTGTAGACAGGAGACAGATAAAATAAAGCTCATTTGAGCTTAAAAACATTGGACGTTTCCTGGCTGAAACGGGTCTGTTGGCATATATGGTTGTACCACCACTGCCTCTTCCTTCTGCCCACAATGGTCTATTATATTGCCACAGCCTCTCTTACCAATCCTGTATTGTTGGTTTGTTGTCCCTGCCCCCCTTTCAACTGCCCTCCATAGTCTGTTGTGCTGCCACTGCCCTTCCTGCCTGCCCAGTGTGGTCAAATTGTTGCCTCTGCACTCTCCTACCTGCCTTTAATTTTCAGAGTCCGTGCCCCTGGCCTCTGCCTCTCAACAGTATCCCAATGAACAATTAGGTTGCTAACATTCTATATTTATTACAAAAGTGTGGAACGCCTGACGTCATCTTGATGTAATCAAAACTGTAATACCTAGAGCATTTCCTTTAGAAATTACATATGTGAGAGGGTCTTATTTGCCTCAAAAGTATGGTTAGTGCTCTAAAAAACTAAAATGAGGACATGTTTTATGAGTTTTCAAATAGCGAAAAGAACTTTTAAATTATTTGTGATCTTTATGTTTTTTTTTTCCAGTTGACCACTTGATTAAATGTTGCACTTAGGGGAGAGGATGTGGTGTTACTTCCAGAGCTGCAGACTTTGCAACTGGGGAACCAGGTTGGAGTTTCTGCTTCAGCTCAATATTCTGTGATTCTGGTCAAATCACTTAATCTCCCCATGTCTACAACCAAAATGAATTTGATCTTGTGTGATGTAACCAATGCTCATGTAAAGCACTCCAATACCTGACAAGTCTGCACTATATAAAACTGCAAATACACAAAAAATAAGTGTTTTGCACACTTCTGTCATTGGGCTACATGTGGGCTACATCTGGGTGATATTTGTGCTGCATTTGGGCTCTTTTGTCTCTGGTGGCCATCTTGGGAGATTTATTTGTTATGAAGTTTCCTAATTTCCTCATTTACTGCAGTCTCCTCAGTAGGAAATGCTGTCAGTTTTTTACTTTGATTCCATCAAGAAGGTATTCAGATTAGGCCTGGGCAAAGCACTACGCTACGCTCGCGCAGTTTGCGAAGTTTGCGCAACTTCGCACTACGCGAATTGCACGTAGCACAGTGCGAACACGCGTAGCGTAGTCTTGCGTAGTGCTGCGGTCATTTTTTGCTTGCTCGCGGTCCTCAACGTCAAGTTGGCGACCGCGAGCAAACAAAATGACATTCCGGCGAGACTTTTTCCTTGTTCGCGATCAGCAACATCAAGTTGGCGATCGCGAGCATGGAAAATAAACCTCCCGGCGAGATTCCCAACGCGAGGAGGTCAGGTTTCTCATTGCGAGGGGTCGCGTATGCTCGCGACCGCTCGCGATGAGAAACTACCAGTTCGCGTTGAGAAAGCTGCCGCTCGAGTAAAAATCTACTCGAGCTGCAGAAAACTACAGCTCGCACTGTGCAAGATGCCATTTTCAATGATTGCACAGTGCCGGTTGCTTGTCCGCACTGTGCAATCATTGAAAACAACATCTTGCACAGTGCGAACATGTTACTACGCAGTTCGCGAAGTGCTACGCGTAGCTCGCGTAGTGCGAACTGCACTTTGTGTAGCTTCGCGAGGTGCTACTTCGCGAACTACGCCCACCCTTAATTCAGATATGTCACACATTTGCCATAAATTCTGAATGTTAGCACTCTAATTGCTCTTTAGATCACTGTAGTAAAGCTACTGCTCACCACGGAAGTCTGCTGCTGGTATTAAAAGTGCATGTTTCAGTCTGCATGTCAGAATGATTTAATGAAATAGAAGAGGATTTGAGAAGTCACTCAAAATGTGCCATAACTTTTCTTTCTGCAGCACTAATCATACTTTCTATGGCAAAATGAACCCCCTCATTTTGTTCCTTTTTAAATTAAATGTTTTAAGTGTTACCAGTTTATTCCAATCAAGATGGCTTCAGGTGTGCCATACTTTTGTCACAAGTAAGACAGTAAGCGCTCTAGTTGTTCTTAAGAACACTCTGGGACATTCTGTCATTGGGCTATACTTGGGCAACATCTGGGTGATATTTGGGCTACATTTGGGCTCTTTTGTCTCTGGTGGCCATCTTGGGAGATTTATTTGTTATGAAGTTTCCTAATTTCCTCATTTACTGCAGTCTCCTCAGTAGGAAAGACTTTCAATTTTTTACTTTGGTTCATTCAAGAAGGCATTCAGATGTGTCACACATTTGCCATACATTCTGAATGCTAGCACTCTAGTTGCTCATAAGATCACTGTAGTAAAGCTACTGCTCACCAGGGAAGTCTGCTGCTGGTATTCAAAGTGCATGTTTCAGTCTGCATGTCAGAATTTTTTTATGAAATAGAAGAGGATTTGAGAAGTCAAAATGTGCCCTAATTTTTCTTTCTGCAGCGCTAATCATAATTTCTATGGCAAAATGAACCCCCTCATTTTGTTCCTTTGTAAATTAAATGTTTTAAGTGTTACAACTTTATTCCAATCAAGATGGCTTCAGGTGTGCCATACTTTTGTCAGACATAAGACTGTTAGTGCTCTAGTTGTTCGTTAGAACACTCTGGGACATTCTGTCATTGGGCTATACTTGCGCTACATCTGGGTGATATTTGTGCTACATTTGGGCTCTTTTGTCTCTGGTGGCCATTTTGGGAGACTTATTTGTTATGAAGTTTCCTAATTTCCTCATTTACTACAGTCTCCA
The DNA here is from genome assembly GCF_964204655.1 of Triturus cristatus. Taxonomy (NCBI): domain Eukaryota; kingdom Metazoa; phylum Chordata; class Amphibia; order Caudata; family Salamandridae; genus Triturus; species Triturus cristatus. The sequence goes on along the minus strand of NC_140592.1, from coordinate 26,997,305 downwards.
CAGTAGGAAATACTTTCAGTTTTTTACTTTGATTCCATCAAGAAGGCATTCAGATGTGTCACACATTTGCCATAAATTCAGAATGTTAGCACTCTAGTTGCTTATTAGATCACTGTAGTAAAGCTACTGCTCACCAGGGAAGTCTGCTGCTGGTATTGAAAGTGTATGTTACAGCCTGCATGTCAGAATTGTTTAATGAAATAGAAGAGGATTTGAGAAGTTACTCAAAATGGCAAAATAAACCCCCTCATTTTGTTCCTTTTTAAATTAAATGTTTTAAGAGTTACCACTTTATTCCAATCAAGATGTCTTCAGGTGTGCAATACGTTTTTCATAAGTAGGACTGTTAGCGCTCTAGTTGTTATTTAGAATACTCTGGGAAGCTGCAGTAGAACACAAAGGAATCAACTGACAGTCTCTGCTCTTGTAGGATGTACATGTTTTACTGAGAATTTCAGACTTCATTCTCACATGACTGAGAAAGATAAGGTGAATTTACAGAATATATGCTGTCAGTTTAGTTTATAGATCACCTTCTAAACCTCTGTGGGAAAAGCATGAGAGAATTGTTTTCTCTCAAACATGATTCATGATATCACAGCAGAAGGCTTTTCACATGGTAAAATCACCTTAGAACACACCACAATTCCTAAAATGAGTATGGTACCATCCACAAATGATTTATAATGTAACTAAAGTCTTAAAACCTTCTATTAACTGCAATGCTTTTTAATGAGGTGCTATCAAGTATATTTGTCCCAAGATGGCTGCTAACACTTCTTGGATGAAGTACTGACAGCCAATCAGATCTCACGATGAGATGTGTGGTTAGGCTCCGCCCAGATATATCTATCTTTTTAACTCTAATTTTCTCAGGAAGTACTGAACGGATTTACACCATTTAAGCAAAAGGCACGAGTCTGATCTGAGGACTACCTCTTTGCCAAATTTGGTGTAATTCCGTTCAGCAGTTCGGGCTGTGTCAACAGGTCCTATGGGAAAATGCATGGGGAAAGCGTGTTTTGGGACCCCCATTTTTTCGCGGCCCCCGCTTGACGAATCACTGTGAAATTTTCAGGATAGGAGTGGACCGGAGCTGGCCAAAAGTTTGGAAAATTTCGCGAAGATTCGTCAATCGGCGCCAACGTTATTCCACATAGAATGTTGCGGATTTCCTATGGAAAAAAGGTCCTAACTTTAACTACCCTAGCGACTGCCAGTAGGTGATATATATATATATATATGTATACACATATTATCTACTGGCGGTCGCCAGTAGATAGTTATAGTTAGGACCGAGTTTCCATAGGAAATCTGAAAATTCTATTTTGAATAACTTTGGCACCGGTTGACGAATCCTCGCGAAATTTAAAAAAACTAATGGGGCGCTCCGCTCAGCTCCTACCCTAAAAGTCTCGGGGTGATTCGTCAAGCGGGGGCTGAGAAAAAAGGGGGGTCCCAAAACGCGTTTTCCCCATGCATTTTCGCATAGGACCTTTAGTCGAAGGTACAGCCCGAACGGCTGAACAGAATTACTTGAAATTTGGCAAAGAGGTAGTCCTCAGGTCAGGGATGTGCCTTTTGCATATATGGTGTCAATCTGTTCAGTAGTTCCTGAGAAAATTGCAGTTAAATGTACATAAATATCTATATGCGCGCACCGTGCACGCACCGTGTGTGCACGGTGCGCGCACCATAACGTGCGCGAGCGTAATTGTGATTGGTGGTTACATGTCAGTCAACATTCGAATCGGTCGAAATCAGGAAGTGTCGTCCGCCATTTTGTGTGTGGCAGTGAAAAAGATAGGTGGAGAACGTGAAAAGGGGGCAGGGTACAGAGTTCCAGACCCCCTAGCTTTTGTCAGGGGGTCCCTGAAGGACCCCGAAGGGTGAAAAAAACATTTTATTTTTTTTGCAAAAAATCGCGAGGTGCTTGCACCGTGCACGCACTGTCGCGAGGTGCGCGCACGGCGGAAAAAAAATCATTAAAAAAATAGAATTAAAAATCAAATTTAAGTGTTTAGATGTTAGGTGGCTCTAAAAAGAGCCGTTGTGTTAATTGAGGAACAGAGGAACAAAAAAATGAAAAAAATGATGGGGTGCCGCATGTGTGCTGCTGTATCTTGCTCTCTATTAGGGGAATGCTGGTGTCACCATAAGAGAGAAGAGCATTGCACCGTATATGCACCCTCTTGAACAGAGGGTGCATATCCAGAGGAACAGAAGAAGGTGAAGCTGCCGCCGCAGATGAAGTGCTCGGCTGAGCTGCCGATGATGTGCTCAGCTGAGCTGCTGCAGATGTGCTCGGCTGAGCTGCTGGGGGGTTGTCTCTAGCAGCTCGAGCATAAGCCATAGGATGTACTCCTTTAACGTGCCTGATCATAGTGAAAATACTAAAAGAGTATTTCTTTTTAGGATCTCCTCTTGATAAGACAACACCACAAATAGTGCAGGGGACTTTCGGAGCATTCACCTTCTTCTGCCCCTCTGGAAATGTAAAAAATTGCCATACAAAAGAGTCTTTCTGTTTCCTCTGTCCCAGAAGATGACTGCTGCTCTGCCATTCTCAAGTACTGGAGTAGTGGAAAAGCTGCTCAGCTCCTTCTCCCAGGGAATCAGAAGAAATAATGAGGGGAGTGGGTGTGGTGTTGGAAGTTTCTGGAACTAAACTACTTTAAACCAATGAAAAGTGTTGTTTCTTAATCACATGACCTGAAACTACTATAAACCAATGAAAAGTGTTGTTTCTTAATCACATGACTTGCCGTGCGTGCACGGAGCACGCGCGCATGCGCGTACGGAGCACACGCGTACGGAGCACGCGCGGATGCGTGTACGGAGCACGCGCGCACTGAGCATGCGGAGCATGTACGCATGCACACACGGAGCATGTACGCATGCGCGCACGGTCAAAAAACCTAAAAAAAAAAAAATGTCATTGTTTATACGTTTATAGAAGATATTAACTATGCTGTTCAACTTTATCCAAATAGCCATTCCATATTACAGGATACAGTCAATCTATAACTATATACATAGGTAGCTTATTGTAAAATAAATATTTAAAAAATATAATAATACATTCATAAATTAGCATTTAAAAAACTTTGCAAATTCACTTAAAAAACCATAGGTTTCACACACGTTATAGTTAGGAATTAGCATTTAAAAAACCTTGCAAATTCACTGAAAAAACCATAGGTTTCACACACGTTATAGTTAGGAATTAGCATTTAAAAAACCTTGCAAATTCACTGAAAAAACCATAGGTTTCACACACGTTATAGTTAGGAATTAGCATTTAAAAAACCTTGCAAATTCACTGAAAAAACCATAGGTTTCACACATGTTATAGTTAGCTGGACATTTCACTCGTACAAAACCATTGAAATTCCCCCGTTATAGTTAGTTCAGCTAACTATAACTCGCGCGCCCGCAATCCACTGGTGATGACGTCACATATTACATCACTCATGACATGGTCAGTGACATCACTCATGACATCACTCATGACATCTCAAATGACATCACTGATGACATCACTGATGACATCATCCTTGTGTAAGAGTGGCAGACCTCCTCTTATCCAAATATAAACTTTGATACACACATTGAAAAATACAAACTAAGGTTTTGAATACTATAGAGATACCAATACCAGTTAGAACAACCTATTCAGTAATTCCAAAATCTACATACGCATCCACTCATTCATCAACACTTCTATATAGTCACTCATACATGTACTCAGTCATCATATGTACTGATACACCTATACATCCTGTTACACACCTACACTCATACATAGAGTTTCTCACACACATACTCACACATGCAAATAAACATCCTTTTACTTGCATGTACAGCTATACACACACCAGTACACTTACTTCTATAGAAACGTACACATACTTACTCTCTAAAACAATCACTTATAGAAACACATACTTATTTATACGGGAACTCTTCCAATCTCTCACTCTCATATATCCTCACTTATATACATCAATACTCACATATACTAGTTCAAAACATATGGACTTACTCATAAAGACACTATTGAGACAGTAATTCACTCTCTTACTCACCCATACACACACTCATCCACCCATACTGTCCTGCTCACATACTGTCTTCAAAATACATACAAACAATGAGTCACTCATTCATGCATCCATACGCTAAGTAACATCCCCCACTGAACCATACAGACACTCATACTGATACTCTAAAAACGAAATAATGTTATGTTATTTGAATTTATTCAGCACACAGCTACTCGGAAGTGTCCCGGCGCTATAGACCGCTGGGGAACCCGTCCTGGCTATCCCTGTGAGATGGTCCCTTTCTGGGTATCTCCAAGGTGAAACCAGGCATCCCCGGCGTCTGTGGGGGGCCGTTGTAGAGATGAGGCAAGCTTAATGCCCAGAGTTGCCGAGTGTGTTCCTGGTTAGAGTAGGTACCGAGACGAGAATTATCGAGTCCGTTTTGACCCTGGTCCACGACCCTGCCGCGTCGGGAATTGAACCCTGGTCCCTGGCCGATTCTCTGCTTACGGATCTGCCGCCGCTAACCAGTGGGCCACAGTGTAACCCATATACACACTCATGTAGCTACTCACCAACCCATGCAGCCACTTATACACAAAGCGAAACGCTGATACAGATATTTAAATATTTAAACATTACTCACTAATACTTGTATTCACTAAGATACTGTTAATAAGTCAGTTATACAATTAATTTTACAAAAAAACCATCCATTTAGACACTTATTTACCCATTTTTTCTTCCATTAACCTTTAGATATACATATATAAAAAATATTTATTTTTCAGAAAGACACACATTCACTGGATGATGTCATCAGTGATGTCATCAGTGATGTCATTTGAGATGTCATCAGTGATGTCATGAGTGATGTCACTGACCATGTCATGAGTGATGTAATATGTGACGTCATCAGCAGTGGATTGCGGGTGCGCGAGTTATAGTTAGCTGAACTAACTATAACGGGGGAATTTCAATGGTTTTGTATGAGTGAAATGTCCAGCTAACTATAACATGTGTGAAACCTATGGTTTTTTCAGTGAATATATATATATATATATATATATATATATCTATATTATCTACTGGCGGTCGCCAGTAGATAGTTATAGTTAGGACCGAGTTCCCATAGGAAATCTGAAAATTCTATTTTGAAGAACTTTGGCGCCGGTTGACTAATCTTCGTGAAATTTTCAAAACTAATGGGGCGCTCCGCTCAGCGCCTACCCTGAAAGTCTCGGGGTGATTCATCAAGCGGGGGTTGAGAAAGAAGGGGGGTCCCAAAACGCGTTTTCCCCATGCATTTTCCCATAGGACCTTTAGTCGATGGTACAGCCCGAACGGCTGAACAGAATTTCTTGAAATTTGGCAAAGAGGTAGTCCTCAGGTCAGGGATGTGCCTTTTGCATATAAGGTGTCAATCTGTTCAGTAGTTTCTGAGAAAATTGTAGTTAAAAGTACATAAATATCTAAATGCGCGCACCGTGCGCGCACGGTGCCGTGCGCGAGCGTAATTCTGATTGGTGGTTAGATGTCAGTCAACATTCGAATCGGTCGAAATCAGGAAGTGTCGGACGCTATTTTGTGTGTGGCAGTGAAAAACAAAGGTGGAGAACGTGAAAAGGGGGCAGGGTAGAGAGTTCCTGACCCCTAGCCTTTGTCAGGGGGTCCCTGAAGGACCCCATAGGGTGAAAAAAATTTTTTTGTTTTTTTTCAAAAAATCGCGGGGTGCGCGCACCATGCGCACACCATGCGCGCACGGTGAAAAACCCTTAAAAAAATAAAAAAACATTTGAAAAGAGCCATTCCATATTACAGGATACAGTCAATCTATAACTATATACATAGGTAGTTTATTGTAAAATAAATATATAAAAAATATAATAATACATAAATTAGCATTTAAAAAACCTTACAAATTCACTAAAAAAAACATAGGTTTCACACACGTTATAGTTAGAAATTAGCATTTAAAAAACCTTGCAAATTCACTTAAAAAACCATAGGTTTCACACATGTTATAGTTAGCTGGACATTTACCTCGTAAAAAACCAGTGAAATTCCCCTTTATAGTTAGTTCAGCTAAATATAACTCGCGCGACCGCAATCCACTGCTGATGATGTCACATATTACATCACTGTATTCACTAAGATACTGTTAATAAGTCAGTTATACAAATTAATTTTACAAAAAAAACCATCCATTTAGACACTTATTTACCCATTTATTCTTCCATTAACCTTTAGATATACATATATAAAAAATATTTATTTTTCAGAAAGACACATATTCACTGGATGATGTCATCAGTGATGTCATTTGAGATGTCATCAGTGATGTCATGAGTGATGCCACTGACCATGTCATGAGTGATGTAATATGTGACGTCATCAGCAGTGGATTGCGGTCGCGCGAGTTATATTTAGCTGAACTAACTATACCTGGGGAATTTCAATGGTTTTTTACGAGTGAAATGTCCAGCTAACCATAACATGTGTGAAACCTATGGTTTTTTCAGTGAATATATATATATATATATATATATATATATATATATATATATATTCAGTGAAAAAACCATAGGTTTCACACATGTTATAGTTAGCTGGACATTTTACTGATAAAAAACCATTGAAATTCCCCCGTTATAGTTAGTGCAGGCAACTATAACTCACGCGACCGCAATCCTCTGCTGATGCTAATACTGTATTTAGACACTTATTTGCCCATGTTTTCTTCCATTAAATTTTAGCTATACATATATTACAAATATTTTTTTTTCATAAAGACACATATGTCATCAGCAGAGGATTGCGGTCGCGTGAGTTATAGTTGCCTGCACTAACTATAACGGGGGAATTTCAATGGTTTTTTATCAGTAAAATGTCCAGCTAACTATAACATGTGTGAAACCTATGGTTTTTTCACTGAATTTGCAAGGTTTTTTAAATGCTAATTCCTAACTATAACGTGTGTGAAACCTATGGTTTTTTCAGTGAATTTGTACGGTTTTTTAAATGCTAAGTTACTTTACGCCATTCGTGGCATGCGCGCCCACTTAACGCAGTTCGTTCCGTGCGCGCACGGTGCGCTTCGCGCACCACGTGCCCACGTTACGCTAGATGGGCCATGTACGCACGATGCGCTTCGCGCACCGTGCGCACATGGAGGACATATGATGCGCTTCGTTGTGAAAGGTAATATTTTAATTTTTAAGGTATTACATATGCCATGCACAAATGGTGCCCTTCGGGGCCCATTTGCACACGAGGTGGGGAGAGTATGGATAAGTTTTTTTTTTTTTTTAAATAATTTTTACCGTACGCGTACGGTAAGCGTAATCGGCGAAATTTTCGAAAAAATTAAAATTCCCTTTTTGGCCTTGGGGGATCTTTGGGGACTCCCACAACATGGCTAGGTGCTTAAGAGCTGTCTAAACAGCCGCTTTCCATGTTTTTGGCCTTTGTTTTTCAACCCCCTCTCAGAGTGCGAGAGAGAAAATGGCGGCCGCAACTTCCTGGTTTCGACCGATTCGAATGTTTACTAAGATCTAACAGCCAATCAGATTCGCGCTCGCGCACGGCACCGTACGCGTACCGTAAGCTTACCGTAAGCGCACCGTAAGCGCACCGTAAGCTGCCACAGATATATATATTGATTTAAATGCTATTTTCTCAGGAACTACTGAACAGATTTACACCAGACCTACAAAAGGCACTTCCTTGACCTGAGGACTACCTCTCTGACCGCAATCCTCTGCTGATGACATATGTGTCTTTATGAAAAAAAAATATTTGTAATATATGTATAGCTAAAATTTAATGGAAGAAGACATGGGCAAATAAGTGTCTAAATACAGTATTAGCATCAGCAGAGGATTGCGGTCGCGTGAGTTATAGTTGCCTGCACTAACTATATAACGGGGGAATTTCAATGGTTTTTTCTCAGTAAAATGTCCAGCTAACTATAACATGTGTGAAACCTATGGTTTTTTCACTGAATATATATATTTATATACATATATATATATAGGCTGGGCGACGCTCATACCTACGAAGTGTGCTGGAGCAGAGTGCTCCTTGTCCGATGGGCATCCTTGAGCAGTAATATATATATATATATCTGGTGCAGTACTGCTCCTGTGACGGAATCCCGAAGCCAACAGTGCATGATGAGCTCCAGCAATGAGCAGGCAAGGTCCAATGACAAGGTTCCAACAACAAGAGGTCAAGGTATGGCTGTCCTGCACTCTTGCCCCATTTCTTATCATGGTTTCTTCCTATTTGTGGTTCGCGGCACGACTCTTTCATATGGCGTGCGGCATGGAATTTATTTTTGTTCTGGAAAATAATTATGCACTTGTTTTTTATGTTGAGTCTACCGCTGCAAAAAGTATGGGGAAAAACACTTGCTGCACAGTTCTATGAAAAAAATATTGCATCTGAATGGTCATTTAGTAGTAAAATGTTCTGTGAAATTCGTTCACAAACTGGGCTGCAGGAATGTTAAAATCGACCCTGTCCCTATTAGTGTCCGCTGCTTACCGCACTCCACCGCGCTGCCAATCAGCTTTGACCTCAGGGTTTTACCTCTCAGAATTGCTAAAAAAAAAAAAGAGCTTCCCTGATGAAGTGAAAATAGACTGAACTAACGTGCCATGAAACGAAAGGTCATCGCATACGTGTCTTAATAGAGTGTCGCGAATCAGGTGCACCCTGTGAATGCAGCCGGCCTGTGCAGCGCCCATTGCCATGGCGATGCCAGCAACCCGTGAGGGCGCACTTTGCGGGCACAGGCCGGCCTGCCAGGGACAGGGGTTTGAAGTCCTTTCAGGTCGCGCAGGGGCGCTGTGAGCTGTCGTGGAAGGCTTGTGGGCGTAGCCTGTCGTGTTTGCGTGTCTACAGAAGAAAATGCTGGCTGTGTGGGGGGATTTAAAGGCGAGGGAGTCAGTCGGAGTGAGTTGTGATGTCACCTGTGTGTGCATTATGTCACGGCTTTTTGTGAAGCACGCTTCTTACCAATTGCATGGTTTCGTAGCACTTTCTGAGACTTTGTGCGCCTTCTGTGAATAATAAGGGTCCTGCAGGCCTAAATGCAGCCAAGATAACATGGGGCGATTGCTTTCAGGTTGAGTAGCTAAAAAAAAAACAACCATAAAAACAGCCGTAATGGTGATGCAGTGCGCCGCTTAGATTGGGACTTGGCGCCACTGCACCTGCCGCACTATTGATAGCCTTGCCACTGCATGCATGCAATGCTGAGATTCGCGTTAACCAAAATCAAGGTGGTTTGTGATCATTGTGTTGGGTGCAGTGGCTTCCAGATGCCTGCTCCTCCTCACACTAGGGGGCAGATTTACGTTTCCTGGCGCATCCCTGCAAATCAGCATGGATGCCCCAGGGAAGATGCGTCACGCAAGTTTGCCCTTGCGCCACCGCAGATGCGCGGCATTTACAATGCGGTGCATTGTGGCGTAAGGACAAGCACATATGTGACGCATCTGCCGGCGTAAGGTTGGCGCAGTGCTCAAGTTGCGTCGCAAGCGCGACGCAACTCCAGCACTGTTCCCACCTACCCTATCCCTAACATGGTGCGTCAAGCCTTACGCCTGCTTCAAGCAGGCGCAGGGTTTTGACGCATCTGCGTTGGGAAAGTGACTCAGTGAAATCTTATAGATTTCACTGAGTTACTTTTCAGGGGCGTTCCTGCGACGGAACGCCCCCCCTGAGTTGAAACGCCCACATGAAACCTGACGCAGATTTCATGTGGCGCAGGGCTTTACACCGTGACGCATCTCCATAGATGCGTCACGATGTAAATGGGGCGCAACATGGCGCAGGGTTTACGCCGCCGCTGCGCCACAAAAGTGACGCAACGGCGGCGTAAAAGGGGCGCAAGTCTGATATAAATCTGCCCCATGGTATTCAAAGGCAGACATAGCTAGGGTGCAATGTGCCCTTCACATCCCTGAGCCTCGGTGTCACTACACCTGCTGCACGACTGACACCTGCTCGCTTCACACAAGGTTGCCTCGATGAAATCCAAGAAAAGTAGCCCCTCTGCGCCCCTCCCTTCCCACGTAGTAAAACACTTCCACAATAAGGGTATAGCTGGCCCTTCACCACCTGGCGCCGCTGCACCTGCTGCACTGACTGTAGCAGCCCCCTTGTTTAGGGAGGAGCGCTGCATTCCGGTAGCTGTGTATTGGGATGTTGACAGGTAGTGCTGGGGAGGCGTGGGTGTGTGATGGGCGCAGCCAGGAAAGCCTTCACTGAGGGCCCTGTAGGTGTCCAATGTAATGTTAACAAAACAGGCAGTGCTTAATGTGGAACTGTAAGTGTGTTTTATGGTTGTAGATGGAGGTGTGGGTTGTGGTTCAGAGACACGGCGGGGTGCAGTCTGTTGAGCTGTATGCGTGCGTTGGGATTATAGACGGCTCAGTGTACAGACCGCGTTGTCTGGTGGGCTGGGGTGCTGCGATTGTAGGCAGCTTAGTGAGGGGTTTGTGTCGTGTTTTTACACATGGCAGTGTTGGGGGGTGATCGAGGGTTTGTTGTGCTTGGGAGATAGGGCCGTCCGTCTGTTCGGCTGCCCATGTGTGTTTGAGACACTGCAATGTTGTTTGTGGGACCGGATGTTCGTTGTGATAGCACACAGGTCAGTGCGGTGTAGCGTCGCCTGGAGGTCAAGGCGCACTGGACTTGTGGGGTTTCTCCGGATCTTGAGAATGATTGGCTGCTGCTGTGCAGGTGTGCTTTGTTGAGTGTGGAGCGGATGCGCTGTGTATGTGGTGTATGGAACGAGTGTCGTCGTCTCGATAGGGAAGACAGAGTGACTGTGTTGCTGTGGGGGTTCACTTTGAGATGAGGGTACACTGACTGCTTGGTGGTGCATCTCCTATCCTAAACCTAGATTTCTGGTTCGTTACTGTCATCTTAGTAGTTTAATGTAACCTAAGCACATCATTTTTGACACTGCAGAAAACAGTGAACGTAAATTATGTAATTAACTTTGAATCAGAGACATTGAGTCAGTTATACAGATGCATGGCTTTTGTATGGGAAGGAGGGACAGTGATGGTTTGGAATATCCCAATATTAACAGAACGTGTATTTAGAAAGTGTACTTTCACCCCGAAGAGCAGGAGCACCACAGTGCTGAATAACTGATGTTTATCGTTTCCCGACTCTACGGCACTCGTCTTTTCAACCTCAGAAGATGAAAGGCTGAGTGGATGGATGTGCCAGGATTTGAACCAGGTTCCATTAAGTCAAACACGGGTCCCTACAATGGATGCATTAGTCCACGGAGCAACCAGCCCCGGATATTATCTATTTTATGGGTTTTTTTTCTCTACCTTTTTATATTTTGCTAAACATCGATATACATATATACCTCTAGGGACTTAACCTTAAAAAAATGTTTTTCCATTTTTCTTCAGAAAATTGTATACTACTCTACATTTCAGAAGCTTAATACAGTCATGAAATACTTTCCATTGTCCTTTGATTCTGCAGCTCAGATTTAACAAGCATTTAACAAGCATTTGCAATGCAATAGGTCTCGGATTTATGCGAGTTTAAGCTATTGGCAATGCAAATAACAAAGCCCTTTATTTATGTTTTAAAAACAAAAATAAAAGGCATTGTTATTTGCAATGTCAACAGCTCAAACTCGCGTAAATGCGAGACCTATTGCATTGCAAATGCACGTTTGGGTTGTGCGGGTGCCCCGCCCACTGAATGTGGACTTACCAGGGGGTAGACGAATGAGGGCCAAGTAGCCCTCGGGCATTACCGCAGTCCTGGGTGAAGGGGGGCAGAAGGCCCAGAAGACTTCCAGTGAGGAAGCAGGATATTGAGCAGCAGCTCAGAGAAGGATACAGTGAAGGTGTCATTGTACTATGGGCACCCACGAGTGAATACAATATGTGCCCACTAATGATGTTTGCTATGTGCACTGCTGTTGGTGTTCAGACCATACTCTCCTAAGTTCTGGCCTAATGTGTGCCTCTATTAGTGTTCATGATCGGGCACCGTGGGTGTGAGTTAAGCCGAATGCTGTGGTGCACTCTTGCTGATACTTTAGGTGTAATGTATTTATGCTAAGTGTACCTTAACAGTAGTCGCTGGTTGTTTTCACTCACAGATGATTCTAACAGTGATCTATGTGATGTTTTTGACAGTGGCCCGATTGGCCCTGTCATGTATATAATCACTGTAAAGTGATACCTAGCAATATATCAGCGACCCCTGACCCTGCTCGCAGGACAGGTCGCTCCCCTCCTGCCGCACAGCTCCACCTGTGTGCCAGTGCCTCTTCCCCCTTGCTGCCGCTCTGAGCGTGAGTTTGATCCTGCTCTGCCCCCTGATCGTTGCTGTCTGTCCGCTGTGCCCCTGTAGATGAGTTTATTGTTGCCACTGTTTTGTGCTCTTTTGTGCATTTTGTCCTGTTTTGTACTTCGTTTTGCCTTTCTTGCCCTTGCGTCTTGCTCGCCTCCCCCCTTTTTAGGTCTCGCCTGACCCAGCGCATGCGCTGGTCTGGCGAGACTTATTGAGAGGGCTCCAAAAAGTGCTACCAGGCCAGCCTAGAGCTACAGTGCATGTGCACGGGCGCGCGCGCCGCGCATTACCGCAATTACATTCACTTTCGCGGCTGCTTTGATGTTTGATCGTGATCCCGATCGCGATCACTTTAACTTTCGCGGCCGCACGGCCGCTTTGCATAGCCAATAGGTCTCGCTTTTGGGACCTTATAAGTATTTAGTTATGCAACTGCTGCATGGCTAAACACTTATAAGGTCCCAAAGGCGAGACCTATTGGCTATGCCAATGCTTGTTTCTCTTCTGTACCCTCTGCCGAACCCGCCGCTGCTCCCCTGCGGCCCCACCCTCTCGCCGTCCATTTGCTGCCTCGCTCCCACCTCCCAGCTGCTCCTCCCTCCCTCCCCGCCTTAAATGGTGGCCGCTGCGCAGCCGTGCCACTGGTGCGTCAGAGGCAAGCCCGTCTGTGCCCGTCCGCACCTGGACCACGCCCAGCGCCAGAAACCCTGGACCCCGCAAACGCCACGACGCCAGACTCCGGTACGACGCCAGCACTCTCCACGCACTCAACGCCGGGCGACACCACACCTGCATCCAGGCTGCCCCGAAACGCACCCAGGGACCCTTCTCCTGCCGCAACTGCAGATTCACCTGCGACAGAGCCGCCAAACCACCAAAGACTGGACTCAATCACCTCCGCTGCATACTCTTGAACACCTGCTCCACACGCAAACACGCCGTCGAGCTCTGGGACCTGCTCGACACCTCCGCCCCAGATGTCGCCTTTCTGACCGAGACCTGGTGGAATGACTCTTCGGCACCCGACATCGCCATAGCCGTCCCGAACGGCTACAAAATCTCCCGCAGAGACCGCACCAACGGAATAGGAGGAAGAATAGCCATCGTCCACAAGTCCTCCCTCAAGGTCTCCACACACTCAGAGGACACCCTCAGCACCGCCGAACACCTTCACTTATGGATCCACACCGACCCCAACACCACCTTCAGAGGAACCCTCGTCTACAGACCCCCCAGACCCCGGCCGCAGTTCAGTGACTCCATCGCCGACCTCGTCAGCACCCACGCACTCACTTAAATGGACTACATCCTCCTCGGAGACCTGAACTTCCACCTCGAGAACAACAACGACGCCAACTCCGCCACCCTAATCGATAACCTCGCCAACCTCGGCCTCAGACAACTGGTCGCTGCACCCACCCACGCTGCCGGCCACACGCTTGACCCCATCTTCTCCACAAGCACCCACGTCTCCTTCAACCACACCACTGAACTCCACTGGACCGATCACCGCTGCATCCATTTCACCTACAAGAAGCCCACCACGCACCATCGCACCCAACAGCTGCGCCGCTGCTGCTGGAGCAAAGTCCCCAAAGACCAGCTGGCCAACACCCTTGTCCAGAACCCGCCCACCGACCCAGACACCGCCGCCCGCAACTTCAGACAATGGATCGACGAGTGTGCCAACACCCTCGCCCCGCCCAAGAAACCATCCAACAGCCACAAAAGCAAGAAAGCCGTCTGGTTCACCGAAGAGCTCCAGACCTCCAAACAAACATGCCGGAAACTGGAGAAGAAATGGCTCCACGAACGAACATCGGACAGCTATGCAGCCCACAAGGACGCCACCCGCAGACATCACCACCTCATCAGATCAGCCAAGAGATCGTCCTTCAAAGCCCGCCTGGACAACAACGCACACGACATCAAAGAACTCTTCAGTATCGTCAAGGAACTCTCCAACCCCAGCGCCAACGCCAACGACATCCCGCCCTCACAAGAACTGTGCGACTCACTGGCCACCTTCTTCCACCGCAAGATCGCTGACATCCATGACAGCTTCAACACCACGACCGCCCCGACAGTCCCAGACCCCACCCCCCCGGCGAACACCACCCGCATCAACCGCCTGACCTCCTGGACGAACGTCAATGACGACGAAACATGCACGATCATGAACTCCATCCACTCAGGATCACCGTCAGACCCCTGCCCACCCCACAAATTCAACAAAGCAGACGCAGCCATCGCACCCCAACTTTGGAAAGTAATCAACATCTTCCTCGAGACAGCCACATTTCCGGAAAGCTGGAAGCACGTCGAGATCAACGCCGTTCTCAAGAAGCCCAAGGCGGACCCCAAGGACCTCAAGAACTTCCGGCCCATCTCCCTGCTCCCGTTCCCAGCAAAGATCATTGAGAAAGTCGTCAACATGCAACTGACCCGCTACCTCGAGGACAACAACATCCTAGACCCATCCCAGTCTGGGTTCCGAAGAAACCACAGCACCGAGACAGCCCTCATTGCCGCCACAGACGACATCAGGATTCAACTAGACAACGGCGAGACATCAGCCCTCATCCTCCTGGACCTGTCAGCCGCTTCCGACGCGGTCTGCCACCGCACACTAAAGACACACCTCCAAGATGCCGGAATCCAAGAGAAGGCCCTGGACTGGACCACATCCTTCCTCTACGGGAGAACCCAGAGTGTCCGCCTCCCCCCTTTCGCTCCAAAGCCACCGACATCATCTGCAGCGCACCCCAGGGCTCTTCCCTCAGCCCGATGCTGTTCAACGTCTACATGGCCCCCCTCGCCCACGTCGCCCACCAACACGATCTCAACATCCTCTCCTACGCCAACGACACCCTCACCAAGGACCCGCACACCGCCAAAACCAACCTCCTCGAGGGAATGAAGGCCGTCACCGAATGGATGAGGAGCAGCCGACTAAAGCTGAACTCGGACAAGATGGAGGTCCTCATCCTCGGATCCACCCCGTCAGCCTGGGATGACTCCTGGTGGCCAACCACGCTAGGAACAGCACCGACACCCAACGACCACGCACGCAACCTGGGAATCATCCTCGACTCCTCCCTCTCCATGTCAAAGCAGGTCGATGCCGTCTCCTCCTCTTGCTACAACACCCTCCGCATGCTCCGCACGATCTACAAGTGGATCCCCACCGAAACAAGAAGAACTGTGACCCAGGCCCTCGTCAGCAGCAGGCTGGACTACGGCAACGCACTCTACGCAGGTATCCCGGCCAAACACCTGCGACGACTGCAACGCATCCAAAACGCCTCCGCTCGACTGATCCTCAACGCCCCTCGCCGCAGCCACATCACACCCCACCTGAGAGACCTACACTGGCTCCCCGTCAAACAGAGGATCACCTTCAAGCTACTCACCCACGCACACAAAGCACTCCACAACACCGGACCAGCCTACCTCAACGGCCGACTCTGCTTCTACACCCCCACCCGCCAGCTCCGGTCCGCCAGCCTCGACCTCGCTGTTGTCCCCCGCATCCAACGAACGACCGCCGGCAGCAGATCCTTCTCCTTCCTCGCCGCCAAGACCTGGAACATCCTCCCCACCCACCCACGGCAGACCCAAGACCTGCTCACCTTCAGAAGACTCCTCAAGACCTGGCTCTTCGAGCAGTAGCAGCACCCCCTCCCCTCAGCGCCTTGAGACCCTCACGGGTAAGTAGTGCACTTTATAAATACAATGCTTGATTGATTGATTGATTGATTGATTGATTGATAGATATCACAGTCTCCCTTCAGAGTCTACCAAGAACGCCACAACGCAATCCGAGAGGAATCACCACGGAGAGAGACTATGTAGATGGTTGAGTTGGACTATACAATTTGATCTTAGAGCCCCTTGACTAATCATATTGATTGATACTGCGATTGATTGTCAAGAATTGACGACTAAGTATCATTTCTTTTCACTTATTATTTTCCACACTACATGCAAGCTGAGTGACTGCTATACACTGGTCCTGAAGAAAGCCTAGAACTTAATTGTCACCAAGGCAGAAACATGTTGACCAATTACTAGGCTATTTATTTTCAACCCTACATCACCTCTTTTTATTTACTATCCCATAGGATGGAAGAATAAAGTTGTTGCCCCTATGGAGATAGTTTTTAAGACACCTTCACATTTTCCTTTTCTGTTTTTTGCACTCTGCCCCTCATTGCCCCATTGAGGTAATAATAATACTACGTGACTTACACTCCCGCTCCTTCCCTCTAGCGTAAGTCGTAGCCCACAGGGGGTACCTTGCGATCCCCCTGTGTTGGAGGAACCCAATGACGAAGCATGTCACCCTCGGGTGAGAGAGGGTTTTCGTCCATAACACTGTTGTGTCTCTCCCTTTTGCACTTTCATTAGCTGACATTTTTCTGGTCCAATACAGCCTATATTTAGTGTGAGTCAAGTGATACCTGGAGCCAGGTGGCACAGTGTTTACATGTGATGTGTTGTTGCTGTGTGTGTGTTGCGCAAACGCTTTACAAAATGCCTCTGGGATAAGCCTGACTGCTCTGCCAAGCTACCAAGGGGGTGAGCAGGGGTTATCTTCAGAGTGTAACTCCCGTGCCCTGACTAGAGTGGTGGTTTCTGCCTGGCTTACGCGCTTGCCCTAGCCAACCAGAAATCCCATTTCTAACACTTTCCACGATCCTGCTAAGAGAGGGGAGCCGGGAGTTTGGTTGTTAGTTGGACAAACTCGTAGGATCTGCAGTTGTGTTTTTAAGAGAGGTGTGATGATGGTATGCTTCAGGGAGCTTGACAAACATCCTAGGCTGAGTGGAGCTTTGGTCATGGTTATGCTGTCCTCCACAGAAGATGGGAGGGATTGTTTGCAACATGAAGATACTGGGGTGGGGGGTGGTCAATGCAACATTGGACCCTTCTTTCTTGCCGACTAAGCTCAACAAGGCAGAGGTCTCCAGATCCTTGAATCATGAGGCAGCTGAATGAGGAAGTGGTGGCAACATTCGGAGAGAGGGAACTTCAGCTCATGTTGTGGGGATTGAGTTACTGATTTTGGAAATCTCTGATTAAAATAAACAGAGTAGGTCTTGTAGGTATTGCTGTGAAATTCAGGGGTTACTTTTTAGAGCATTGGACTTAGAGCCTTCAAGGCAGATGTTGAAGATTTTCGTAGTGGAATTGAATGATATGTTGGTATGTTTTTATCTAATAGGTAGGAGGAGAGAAATGTGTTTGGTCTAAATCCTAGATTCCAGGTTGGATTGTTGTGGGATGATGCTGGAAAATTGGAATGTTAGTTTTTGATTTACGTATCAGCCGTTGCTGCTGGTTGAGTTGCACCACACTGAAGTACAAAATCCCTCCCAGATTTGCGTTTTTAACGTAGATTCTTAAATGCATAGACAATAGCCTTGTAGTTGGCCAAGAACGTAGGGTTGGAACATTCCTTTTTTAGATGGGTCCTTTATCACGCTTCTTGTTCCAAGTGATCTGCTAAGCTGGCGAATGCTCTCCACAGGAAGAAATCTGCACCCTGAAATAAAGTGTAGTAAGCTACATTTATAACATTTCTCTTATGCACTACTACTGATCCAGTTCATACGTCATTTTTGCCGATGTGGTTGCCGATGCTGGATTACTTGCTAAAGGAATAAATGCAAGTCCCACCCCTACAGTGACTTTGAGGCTTTCCTCTGTTTGATTGAGCAGATGTTTAATTCAGATGATGTCCCACTCTGGTGGTCTTGAAAGACATAGTTGTTGATCTGGCCTTGGCCTTGGGGTCCAGACCTGGTATTATCTCTATATAACGGGGTCACTGGGAGATGTAGAGAGCGGGCTGATGAATAGCGCACAAGCTCACAGTTCCGCACAAGTTGAGGTAATAGAATCAGACCGGTCTGTGTTTGTGACTTTGAAAGAGAGCAGTGATGGGCAGTAGGGGACGTTTGGTCCATGACAGAGGCTAGAGGCTGGTTCTCAGCAACAGAACGGCCCTGAATGCATGCTGCTGTGTGTCAGTCCAGAAGAAGGGGCAGGGGAGTCAGATGTGGAATAAAACAGTCGTACGCCTGGATCACTATCTCAATGTAAATGCGCGCTGTGGCTGTGTCACCAGTGGGGATGCTTCCTCTGATGCACTCTCTCCAAATAAAGATTGTTTCATGAAAGTGATGGGCGCAAGAGGTTTGTGATTGGAGGAATCAGTACAGTAACCCCGAGATAGACTACCCTTGCTGTGGAGATGTACGCGGTAAGGAAGACTCTTGATTGAAGAAAGTCAGGAGATTCTAAATGACCCGCTGGTGTTAGCCCACTAGTAAGAGGCTGGCATCACCTTGATGGGTTCATCGCCAAGGATGCGTGCTGTAGTAAGGCGCTGTAGTAAGGCTGGCCTTCTAGCCTGGGAACTTCTGCAGAATGAGGATATGTCGTACTTTCTCCTTTTTTTGCAAAACATTTTTATTGAGCTTTTAAACAAGCAGACACATCACAACATCTCCAAAATGATGTTGTTACATCTTTGAGGTCAGCACCTAACAGCATTATGTAGTGCATGAAGCACCGATCAAGCATAGCCCGGGGTTTGGGTGAGGGCATCTCCTTTATGACACTTGGCCAACCTGCAGTTCGCAGCATCCTGTCACCGAACGGTGAAAGGGCGCTCTCGAGCTGCACAAATCCATGTTGTAAATAGAGAGGCCTGGCAACAAGGGAACAGGTGGCTGTAGACGTGGGTTTATGACTGAATTTACCTCAGTTAACCCTGTCAGAGGTTCTCAGAGGGATTCCTGGCAGGTGTAAGTCCATTTACTTGTGCAGAGACCTCAGCCATGAGTGTGGGGATCTACGTATATATTTCTCACTGAAGCAGCGGATGGGGGAGATCCTAGGCATTCCAAAGCATGGTTTGCCTTGGAAGTTTGTGGACATTCACAGACCGCTCGCATTCCGCTCTCCAGCCTGGAAGGGGATGTATTTTACTTCGGCCAAGGGCTGGAGTAAATACCCTCTCAGGGAAGGAAGGAAAATGGATCACTCACAAATCTGGGGCAAGGGGTGTAGGGTAAGGGCTTTCTTCCCTGGGAAAACGATTTTAGCTGCAACAGAAAAAGAAACACACAAAAAAGTGATTGGCACAGAAGATGCCAGTCCCCCGACCTGAGCTCTTTGTGTCAGAGGCCTTTGAACAGGGGCCCTAGTCACAAAAGAGTAGGACGTCTGCAAGAAAACGCATCAATGAATCCAACTGGAAGGGAAGGCTGCACCCAGCTGAGATTTCTTCACCCATCCCTGGAGAAATAACTTGCCTTCCTTGTTGGGGACTCAGATCCCCTCTATGGCGTTCTCGGTAGTGGAGATCTCTGCAAAAGTATATGGGCTTACTCCTGCCAGGAATCCCTTTGTGACTTTGTGGCAAAACGGAGGCAAACTTGGATATAAACCTCCGCTAACGGTCGGACTTACCTCCAAGAAGAGGCCCCTCCTGGGATTTCCCAAGGAGTTCAGATGGACACCTGGCCTAGAGGCAGCTTTCCATGTGCATTCCTTGAGGAGTGGTGGGGTTCATTCACAAAAGCGTTTGAGTACATGACGTAGAACTACAGGAGAAATCCTTTACATACCTGCTCATGCCTTTATGGGATGGGTCTGATACTACCAACTCCATGTTAATAAAAGTGCAAAGAGGGCACAGACCTTCCCATTTCTTCTAACTGCAAATGAATATTCCCTAAATAGCCCTTTTGCTGCCTAGAGCAGGAGGAGGACAGGGTGCATCACATTTACAAGACATAGTTTACAAGGTATGCTAGACAGCAAAGAGCACATCATTTGCATAAAGAATTTGCATAAAAGTTTTTGACGCCTCATTTGTTTCTGAAGGTTTACTATAAAAATATAATTACATTTACTGTTCTCCTTTCTCTGCTTGAAAGATTATATCTCAGTGTTAAACAAACTATTTATTTAGGCAAGCAGCCTGCTCCTCTGTTGACATTCCTTTCATCTATGTTTCTATGTGAAGCACCTGCATTCGGGCCTTTATCAGCAGCGTTCAATCTGTACTTCAAACAGAGGCATTAATGTACCGGGCATTTGCATGTGGCCGGTGAACATTTGAATGGTCTGTTGGAATATACTGTGTGCTTGATGACATTTGTAACCGGGTGCCCACCCATAGTTACATGATGACAGAGCCGCTGTTTGTGCAGAAGAAATGTTTGTGAAAAGTGAAAACTGTGCCCGCCACTCAGACTCACTCCCTTCTGTTTGTTTAAAGGTTCACCAAAAGTGAAAACTCTCTTCGACACTCAGACTCACTCTGGGGCATATTTACAAGCTGGCGATAAAAAATTATCGCCACTTTTGCGTCCGTTTTCGGCCGAAAAGCGGCGATAATTTTATCGCCTAATTAGCAAGGCCACGCTAACGCGTGAAACCTTGCTTTAGCGTGGGGATTCCTAACGCCCAGCTTTGCATCTCTAATGAGATGCAAAGTGGGCGTTTCTGACCTAACATGACAGGAGAAATGTCGCTAAGCGACATTTCTCCTATCATCAAGCCCCACGCTATAAAGCATAGCGTCAGGAAAAGTAGCGATAACCCCTGTTATCGCTACTTACGTTACGCCTGCTTCAGGACTGATTTAGCCATGATATCCTATGGAGGGTGGATATCATGGCTGTTTGTGAGTCCCTATCAACAAGCTAACGCCACACTACGTGAGATTATCGCTGGGTTTCCAGCGATAATCTCACGTTAGGCAGTTAGCGTGAGGATTTTTATCGCTGAGGAAATAAGCGTTGCTAATAGCACGCTATCTCAGCGATAAAAATCTACGTTACCTGGCGATAATTATCCTCACGCTAACAGCGCTGAGCGATAATTATCGCCGGGTGTTGCTGATATGCCCCTCTCTTCTGGGGCATATCAACAACAACCGGCGATAATTATCGCAAAGCACACTTAGCGCTTGGATAATTATCGCCAGCTAGCGTGAATTTTATCGCTGAGATAGCGTGCTATTAGCAACGCTTATCTCAATAGCGATAAAAATCTACACGCTAACAGGCTAACGTGAGATTATCGCTGGAAACCCAGCGTGATTCTCACATTACCTTGTTGATAGGGACAGGCAAACTTAGCCATGATATCCTCCTTCCATAGGATATCATGGCTAAGTCAGAAAAATACCAGATGTAAAAAAGCAGCGTTAACCACGGTTACCGCGGCTTTTTTTGTCTCTAACAGGGTTAGCGACATTCTTGATAATAGGAGAAATGTCGCTTAGCGACATTTCTCCTATTATTTTACTCTGGAACGCCCCCTTTGCATCTCAGGTGAAGCGTAGAGTAAAAGGGTGCTAACATGCAAATTTGCGTGTTAGCACCCTGTTGTTGATAGGGCGCTAGTTTTATCTCTGCTTTTTTGGCTTTTAAAGCCAAAAAAGCAGAGATAAAGCCCTTGTTGATATGCCCCTTCTGTTTGTAGAAAGGTTCGTGAAAAGTGAAAACTCTCTCCGCTACTCAGACTCACGCTCTTCTGTTTGTACAAAGGTCCGTGAAAAATTAAAACTGTCTCTGCCACTCAGACTCCCTTCCAAGTGTTTGTACAAAGGTTCGTGAAAAGTGAAAACTCTCTTCGCCACTCAGACTCACTCTTCTGTTTGTACAAAGGTTTGCGAAAAGTGAAAACTCTCTCTGCCACTCACTCACTCCCTTCGGTTTAGACAGTAACACATACCTTTGCTAACATAGGAAACGTGTCCCCAGTTTCTGTCAGGAATCAGCCCTTTGCCAGCAGCAATGGGGCGATGTCATCTTGTTATCTAAAATGCAGCAGCCTTTGCCCGCCCCAAAAGTAGTATTTCAGCTCCACACCCCTCCCTGTCCATTTCATGTCAAGCCTCCTATTACCTTTGTAATACACATTTCGGTCACTCCTTCGTCTGACAACAAAAGGACTGCTTCAGCGCACCTTAGAGCGGAAGCATTCCAGGGCAGATTTACAAGCCTCTTGCGCCACTTTTGCGTCACTTTTAACATGGGACAAGTGACGCAAAAGTGGCGCAAGGGGCTTGTAAATCTGCCCCTCCATGTGCAGCTCTCGTGCAAGGATTTTTAGATCCCAGACCGAATGCCAGATATTGTGGTTTGTGCACCCCCTTCATCCCTGCTTCGAGGCCATTATTGAGGCCTTTGGCTGCAGTCTGTCTTCCTTCTCTTCTAGTTGTTCTTGCGTCTTCAGGCTGCGGCTTACAATCGCCATCAGTGGAGCTGGAACAGTTTTCAGAGCGGGGGCGCTGCCAACATTGATACATCACTGAATGCATAGGGATTGGCAAAAATCCAAGTGTCACACCAAGAAAAAGTGTAGTAAATTAGCCTCCCCCTTTCGGCAAGAAAATGGTAAGGGTGTGGTATGTAGCTGGTGCTGCTTATTGGAGCACACAAAAAACATAACTGCAGCATGGTGTGGTAGCGCAATATCATTTATGGACAGCTCTTTCCTTATTGAAATGGCCACTAAGTTTGAAAGAGGCCAGCAGGTTTACTCATAGAACTGTAGAACTCACATCTGTATAATGATGATAATGCGCAGAAATCGGGTCCGCGAATATTTCTCATTTGTGCATCACAAGGTGAACTGTCTTTATTTGTCTGCAGCCACAAGCAGGTAGACGACGACCATAGTAATGATGGTTCTGTTATTGTAATGATTGTAACTAATTGTACAATAAATTGTATTCTGATTGTGGTCTTGATTTGTTCTGATCGTATTAGAATATTTGTTTCTATTGCACTTCAGAATTACAAAGGATAGGATAGGATAGTATTTGCAGAGCGCGCTAATACTCGGGGGTGTCAAGGCGCTGAGCAGACAAAAAACATTTAATTTGTACTTTCCTAACTGCTCATATATTTATTTTGAAATATTTGTAAAGTTCATTTATAGGAATTTAAATGTCGTTGTGCGTTAGAAAAAACAGCATCCTGCAACCTTTCTTTTCACACCAGCAAGACTGACGCATGGCTTACTTTGCAAAACCATTTGTTGCGAAAGATGTGAGTCCTTCACAAGTAATAGGTCCACAGCTGTCTTTTTACTGGGAACCGAGTTCTCCACTTTAGCACTTGACTCTCTCAAGGTAATGGAGCAGCGCAGCCAAAACCCTACTCAGCAGAGGTAGTGCGAGCCGGCAATCGCAATTCACGTGCACACAACAACAACACATACATTAGTGTCCAGTCAATGCTTTTTCTTTAAACAAGGAAAAGTACTTTTACTACAGACACTACCAAATACTATGCATTTAATTACAGATATATACATTCATGTAGGTGACACCCTCATATAACATTTCGCACCTAGTGGAGCCGGAACCCATAATCACAATCTGCCCCACCTATCCCAGATGCAACATCACAATATGTAATTATTTATAAGACAGACCTACAGACTTTGTCAAGGGGTACCACATTAAAAAGAATAACCACATGCTATGATTCACCACTGTATTATCATTAAATACAATGGGGACAATACACATATTCAAATGCATTCATTTTAATGACATACCATATACTGTTAACATCAGCTTTGTCAATTACGCATTTTAAAATGAGAAACACGTGTTTCAGAATATTTCTTTAGTTAATATAGAGGCCACATAATGCAGCCATAGGACCAACTACAAGGAGTCCTCACACTCCAGAGCCCAAGGTCAAAAGCCCGGCTCTAGGGGTGCTTATATCAAGGGTAAAACTCTCCTGGGGTCATTAGTTCAATGCCCCCTAAGAGTCCCACCTGGGGCACCCACAGACTCCACTATCCGTTGCAGGATGGGAGGAGCTCCAAAACCGTGCGGCCCTGCCAGCTCATTGGGTGCTGTTCCTTTGCTGCGTGGGAGATGGCATCTTCTTTCTGGTTCTGTCTTCTGCTTCCATGGTGGCAGAGGTGGCAGTATGATACTTAGCACACCCGCCCCATGTGCCCAGGAGTGAGGTCCCAGCCTTGGGGGATGGGGTCTGCAAGGCAGGCAATTACTCGTGACAGCCCCTGGGGAGGATGGGTGCCCTCAGATACAGAAGTCAGTATGAGAAGCGGCCCAATGCACACACCCTCCTGAAAGGGTCAATCAATCAATCAATCAAGCTTCTTGCAAAGCACGACTACTCACCCATTAGGGTCACAAGGCACTGAGTGGGGGGAAGAGAGTCTGCGGTTCAGTCGAAGAGCCAGGTCTTGAGGTCCTTCCTGAATTGCGATAGCACTGGTGATTGCCTGAGATGCAGAGGCTGGGAGTTCTAGGTCTTCGCATAGAGGCAGGAGAAGGATCTTCCTCCAGTCGTGGTCTTGCGAATCCGTGGGATGGTGGCCATGGCCAGGAGAGGTGGTGGTTGAGGTATGCAGGTTTGGCGCTGAGGAAGGCTTTATAGGCATGCGTGAGGAGCTTTAAGGTAATTCTTTTGTTGATAGGAAGCCAGTGAATGTCTCTCTGGTGGCCGGTGATTTGGCTGCAGTGTGGGATGTTCAGGATGAGTCTTGCAAAGGGGTTCTGGATGTTCTGCAGTTTCCTTAGGAGTTTGTGGGTGGTGCCAGCATAGAGTGCATTGCTGTAGTTGAGTCTGCTAATGATGAGCACATGGGTGACCGTTTTCCTCCCATGGTCCAATTGACGGTGGGTCAATTTATAAAAATTAAATGCATGTTGTACCAACACTCAGTGCTCTTTTAAACAAAGGCATCTTTAAGGCAGCATATCTCTGGCGCCCATTGGGCCGTTTTTCCCTGTCTTTGGCTCGTTTTGCTACCGGTGGCCA
Source organism: Triturus cristatus (assembly GCF_964204655.1). Lineage (NCBI taxonomy): Eukaryota > Metazoa > Chordata > Amphibia > Caudata > Salamandridae > Triturus > Triturus cristatus. The sequence continues at coordinate 26,972,074 of NC_140592.1, read as the reverse complement.
GCTCTAGCCATTGGTGGTGTTTTTTGGGGGGAGCTGAGGTTTTACGGTTCCCTGCTTCATACCTGTCCTCTACTTGTGCTTCTGAGTCTCTCTTTTGGTTGAAGGGCATCTTCGACAGCCCCTCCACAGCCACCAAGTAGAACACGCTCCCTCATGACTGCCCAGGCCTCAAGGCCTCCTGGACATCTTGCAAGGCACCTGTGTGTCAGCAGCGGCATCGAGGGCCAGTCTACAGAAGTTCTAGGGCAACCATCTGAGGTTTCCAGCAGGTCGTTTCCCCGAACTGGTCCTCAGGGGGTATAAGGAGGTCAGTGCTACTGGTTCTAGAGAGACCCATCCTATTCCTGATGGTCAAGTCCTTATACCATCCTTGCAGAGCATCAGATGCCTTCTTCTTGCAGATGGGCATACTTTCACTTTTGTCACTACCAGATCCAGGGTCTTCTCCTCTGTGTGTCCATTGTGCAGAGGTTTTCAAGTAGGGGTGGAAGTTGTATATGCATGGCACCCCTGACCAATCCTAGGATGCCACATCATCCCTTAACTGCGGTCCCAATCCTCCAGTGTGACATTCTGGGACAATCCAAGATGGCGACTTCAAGTTTTCTCTGATAAGAACACCTCTGAGCGCCTCAGCACAACCCCTCAAAGGCAAGCCCCTCCAGTATTGATTGGTTCCAGATTTCTGGACAGTCTCTTTTGTCCTGAAGGGCCAGGCCTATCCCAATTCAGGTACAGTGTGACAAGATGATTATCGATTCGGATTACCTCCCCACCCCTTCAATTCCCAGGAGCAGAGTGAGTCACTGTTGATTCCTCCTTTTGTGTGTGGGGGGGGTTGGTTTCCTCTGCGGGGGACCAGAGTGATCAACTTGGGCCAGTAGTGGAGACAAAGGCCAAGAAGCAGATTATGAGCTGAGCCAGAGTAGCCTTAAATATCTTGAAGTCCCATTGTTGTGTTTCGATTTAGATGTCCGCACATAGGTTTTCCTAAATCATGTCATTATATAGGCACAATTCGCATTGCCCTTATTTAGGCATAGAATCCCAGTCCTTATTTAGGCATTAGCCATGCTATCCAAATACAGGCATGGTCACCTACATCCATCCATCCCCACGTCACAACGAGATCTTAGAAACCAGACCCTTAAGTCATTGGGATTTTCCCTAGCTAGGATTATTGATTTCTCCAAGAACTCATCTATTATGCATGAACTACTATTCCTTAGGGGTTCATATGTGATGTCTTCCTTTGTCAATGCTAACATTCCTAAGCACCTTCCAGGTATAAATATACCTTCCCTTACCATGGCAAACCACGGCTCGGCTGCACAGCTCGATACGGCTCGCCACGGCAAGTTTGAAAGACTTCGAGTCCCCGCCTGACGCACTGACCAGACTCTGTCATCCCTGCTCAAAGAGAATCCAGCTTTCAGTGTTCTGACTCCCTTCGCGGGGTGTTAGAGTTTGAGACCCGGAAAGAGATTCCCACCTCTCTCATTCTAAGGTATGGAGCTGACTAGAACCTAGAGGGACTCTTAGCATATGCAAAACTATAGTATACCATACTATAGAATACGGCACCTACTTCTTACCTTGTAGTACACTTAGGTTAGGAACACTGGGGTAGAACTATTTAGAAGCATCAAACGAGCATTTACTTTTTAGCCTATGTTATTTATGTATGTGTATATGAATATATGTCATAGCTAGAAGACAATGCTGTTGTAGTATTATTTCTTGTTACTGCTTACGCTGTACGTATTATATCTTGCATACTGTCTTGCGATTGTAACAGCTCATATCTCTTACACGAGAAACAAGACTGTTCAATAAATCCTTTTATTGAAACACCCGTATTTCTATTTCTGTGTAACTCTGAAGAAACTAAGCATGCACGATTGACTGAGTGAAACTGTTATCTATTGTTTCCACGATTCTGAGACACGTTCTGATTCTAAGGGAAACAAAGTTGTCATGTTTATGCGGTTGCCAGAAACTACTCCCTTCTTGTTTATTCAAGGGGTTTCTAGTGGCCTCTGAGTTAGCTGGCACACAAAGTTGTTAAGTTTAATGTACTCGATAGAGGCATACTGACCTCAGTCCTATGCCACAACTATAGTGTAAATTATTCCAATGCGCAGAGCCTATAAGGGAAATAGGAACTACACTACATGGCGCTCAAAGTGTTTGGTAAGGCACTAATTTATTGCTAGATACTGAAGTAACTCAGTTGTGCTTTTCTCAGAGACCCCTACTCATAATACTCCATAAGACGTCTGGAGTGGGTAGGGTTAATATCCGCCACAGCTGAGTAGGACGAAAATCCTATGTATTAGCTGTTTGGTTTGTTCAACGTTGAAGGATACAGTGTTCCAAAATACTGTGCACCTTATCTTTGTTTCCTTGAAACTTGTTCTACATTTTTCAAAAACAATGTCCCAAAACGGGGATAATAATACCGTGACCGGTGAGGCTACGACTGATCAAGTCGTAACTAATCCCGGGCGTAGTACTCCGCTTGGCCCACGGAGTGTACGTAGCGCTGCCTGCTTTGCGGTTTTTGCAGTAGGCGTAGCAGGCAGTGCTACGCACACACCAGGGCGAAGCAGAGCTGCCTGCCGCCCGCCACCCGCCTCCCGCCTGCTCGCCCTCCTTGTGAAATAATGTAAACTACAATAAAAAATTAAATATAATGCCTTACCTGCAGCGCGGCGTCCCGGGGCTCCCTCTTCCTCGTTACTGATAACTTCTTTTCACAAATGCGCATGCGCGGACGCCCGCGCATGCGCATTTCTCGCAAGAAATGCGCATGCGCGGGCGTCCGCGCATGCACATTTGTGAAAAGAAGTTGTCAACGAGGAAGAGGGAGCCCGGAGACGCCGCACTGCAGGTAAAGCATTATATTTAATTTTTTATCGTAGTGTACATTATTTTAAAAGGAGGGCGGGCGGGAGGCGGGCGGCGCGTAGTGGGGCTACACGGAGCACGCGAGTGTGCGTAGATTTTGCCACACTACGTGCTGCTCCACGTAGCCCCACTACGCCCACTACGCCCAGGCTTAGTGGTAACAGCTTTTAATCTTACAGGTTTAAATGAAACCGATGAGGGTGTTCTAAACATCCATCCAAATTTAAGGAGAGCCATCACTCTAAAACTTATAAAACATGGCCTAACACCAAGAGGTGGTAGAGCAGTTTTTGTGATAGAGGCACATGAATCTCACCAGCCAGAGGTATTCTATTCATGGATAGTATTCCCAGAATCAAATCCCGTAACACATATGTTTCACTTCTACAAAGAAGATGAACCACCTGAGGAATATATTCCTTTTGAGGATGTTGAAATTCCACTCACAAACCAGGAACATAATCTCTGGTTTGAAGGCGCCCTAAAACATTACAATCACATTACTAGGCTCGGTCCACTAGGTGAACCAGGAGCAACATGGCCGATTTTAGCCGGCTACACACCTCATCCTGACATCGAAGAAATGTCAGACAATGAATTACTCACTCAACTTAAAGCGTTAATACAAATTTACAGACAGTTAGTCCAATATGTCATGCAGACTTTCACAGTCCAACCACCATTAACCATTCCAAATCAAACCCCTCACCAGGGGAATACACAAAAAATTACTCCACAGACTTTACACGCAGTCATGGGTAAAATGCCCACAAAACGTGAACAAATTCCATTCTGGATAGCTCAAAAAATTACTCAAATCGAAGCAGTATTTCTTAATACTAGCCCTTATGAGAAACACAGAATCCTAACAATCTGTTTACCAATGGGGATCACACCACATCTGGAAGACTGCACCACTTAGGGCACAGTCTTTGCTGCCATCTATACTAAAACACACGGTGTTCCGTCTACTGAGGTAATCCGGATGTCCTGAAACAAATTCAAAATGAATACAGGGCAGAACCTGCTCTGAATTTAGGTATGAAATTACTAAAAAAACTTCGACCAGGTCTCAACGATAATATTATCTAATATTAAAGGGGAGGCAGCATCAGTGGCGATCCGCCAACGCTTAAGGGAATTTAATGTAACAGAACATCAACATGAACTACCCAGAATAATAGAAAAATCTTATGCAGAATTAGGAAGAGACAGTTTGGGTGGAAAACCAATTAAACCACAACTGTCTGAAGGTCCTGAGAAGGACTCTATTAAACACAATCCTAAATCTTCTAAAAGGAAGTGGAAAAATAACAAACAACATTCAAAAGAGAAACGTTCTCAATCCCGAGGTAGGTCTCCTCAAGAGGAGCCATCTGAAAGGAGGTATAACCTCAGGAATAGGGATAATTGGAGAAAACCTGACAGGTATCAAGATACTGATACACATTCCTCTCATACCTTTCAGATATCGTCACAGACATCCGAAAGAAGAGGATGGTCCGATCACAAAGAAGAACGCGTGAAGTCCAAAGACAATCAACTCGTTCAGAAAAAAAAAAAACCTCAATTCACTAAGAAGAAGGTAGCATGTCTGAAGATCAGACATGCAGAGAATTCTGAGAATACAACTCAAGAACGGAGAATGGGCTCAGACAACACTGAAAAGTGCAGCAGAAGTAACAATAGCTCGCCAGAACCTGAAGGAACTTCTGAAGATAGTGGACTTGAATGAGTACATCACAGTTGAGACTGTAGACACCAGGGTTAGTACTCCACAAAGGTTATATGAAATAACACTCCGGATGGAGGGAGACATACCAAGAAAAGTGAGAGTACTCTTTTGGGAGAAACTTTAAAGGGGTTATGATATACTTCTAGCAGAACAGGACTGGCCACCAGAATTTGTCAGGGAGTGCCCACATGGCGAAGACATCATTATGCCAGCCTTCTCCAACCATGTTCCAAATACACCTAAAATATACATATGCCTGGAAATGGGCAGTTGCCCAAGCCCCAGCATTATACAAAAATCATATAGGATGGGATGAGGATTCACCTCACCACAAGATACAGTTAAAAAATCAACCTACTGCACAAAGGCAGTACTCAATTAAGCAAGAAGCTAAAAAACAGGTCAGGGAGATCTTAGATCAACTTGAATACTAAGGAGTGATTGAAACATGCACCTCATCAATGAACAATCCTTTGTTTCCTGTCTCCAAACCAGACAATACATATTGTCTAGTTTTGGATTACCGACACCTGAACACTTGTTCTAAGACATTTGCAGTGCAAAATGTACACAGTACAGCATTAAGGAATAACATTGTGCGTAAAAAATATAAAACCACATTAGACATTTCAAATGGTTTCTTTTGTCAAAACAGAGCACCTGAAAGTAGGTACATGACAGCTTTCTCAATCATGGGGACGCAGAGTCAATTTTGTCGACTCCCTCAAGGGTTCAAGAACAGCCCGGGGTTATTCTCAACAAGAGTAACAGAGTTACTACAAATTTATGATGACGAGGTATTGTCATATGTCAATGATATCTATCTGACAGACGATGACCGGGATAGGCACTTGAACAGGGTGAATACCATTATACTGGGCTTCGCCTCTGAGGGCAATAAATTCAACTCTAAAAAATCCATAATTGCCCATCTCAATGTCCTTTTCCTAGGATATGAGCTTTCAAGTGAAGGCAAAAGCCTGGCAGCTAACTTTTTAGAAAAGTGTGCACTGCTCCAACCTCCAAAAACGCTGAAAAACTTACATTCGATTCTAGGTTTCCTGAAATTTAGAAGAACTTACATTCTAAATTACGCAGAAAGGGTTAAACCTCTCTACGAATTAATCAAACCTGATTTGAAAATCAAAAATTGGACACAGGATCACACAGATATCCTGCGTTCACTCCAAGCTGACATGTTAGCAACAAATCACTTACAAACACGCGTAAATACACGCAATTTACTAATCCGAATAATTTCGGGTCAATGCGGATTCACCTATTTAACTTTTAATGAAGGTAAAAAAGTACCAATTGCATACAAATCACATTTGTATATACAAGCGGAAATGCGCTTCACTTCAACAGAAAAAATTCTGACAGCAGTTCAAACCGCAGTAGCAAAAGAAAGAGCTCTAGCTCAGGGGAAACACATTAGTGTCATGACTCCGGTACCAGCCTTAGAGGCAGTTACAAAAGTGAGCATTCCAAATGCAAAAGCTTTACATCCACGATGGATACAATGGGTTAATTCTCTTACTGCAACAGATGTTTTTGATCCTTATTTAAAAACACAAGCATTCCCGCAAAATGAACATGAATGTACTCTGCCTATTGAGATTCTCCCTCTTGATCAGTATGAATTTATAATTTATACTGAAGGATCAGCACAACCCGCTACGGAAAGTAAGCAAGCTTACAGTGCAGCGTGCGCAATCCTTAAATGTCACATGCGCGATGGTAAATTTCGACCGATGGTCACTAAAACACAATCTCTAGGAGATTGTACAGCTCAGCGAGCTGAACTACAAGCATTTAAATTGGCACTTGAAAATACGGATCGCGAATTCCCAACACTTATAGTGAGCGATTCTTTTTTACTGTGTTCAATCATACAATTAATATTTACAGAATTGGCTTCAAAATGGTTTCAAAGATGCAAAAGGTGGCACAATCAAGCATAAAACGCTTTGGGAACAAGTAGTTCAGTTGCGAATCGAACTACAAAACACTCATGTGATACACACGCTGAGTCATCAACGTGATGGCGTTCACGTTGCAGGGAATTCATTGGCTGGCGAAGCCGCGAAGGGGGCTGTGCAAATGGCTTCCGTATCTGTGATTACTCGTTCAAAAACGAGAATAGACAGTGAGATATTATTGGCTGTCAATGCATCAAGCAAAGGCAGTGGTGCAGCGTTACCTAAAAAATTTCCACTCAAATACTCGTATATAATTGATGCGAACAACGTTCCGTTGGCTCGAATCCCTGGAGTGGGGGATAGGGTAATTCCAAACATGGAACGTAGATTAGGACTAATCCTAGCAGCACATGAAGGGATAGCCTCTGCCGATGCAAGTGTTTCTGCCACAGTATCGTTATTAAAACAGAAAAATTGGTGGCCCGGCATTAGGAAACAGACCAAAACCTATGTTTTGGAATGGGAAATATGCCAACCGATGAAAGTCTCTACTATGAAACGTCCTGCGCAGACACCCCTGTTAATTTCAGATAAACCATTAGCTTGTGTTTACCTGGATCACTGCAATCCCTTGCAAAGGGATGGTGACTATAAATATATCATGGTCACAGTGGATTTGTGTTCAAGGTTCCTATGGATGTGGCCTCAGTGCTCGGCTGACACTCGAACTGTTAGAAAAGATTTGCGAGTCTTTACCGGCACATACACAATTGGCACACTATATTCTGACCATGGCCCTGCGTTTAGCTATCGGGCTTACGAAGAAGCCATGGCCAGTTTGGGCGTTGCATTGCGGTACTCCTCTCCATTCCATCCTGAGGGAAATTCCATTGTGGAAAGGAAAAACCGGGACATAAAGCAGTCTATAACAGCTAGAGTATTAGGTTCGGGTGATGGGTGGGTCAAACATCTTTATGGGGTCCAACGCTCATTAAACAATTTGCCAAGAAGTTCTCCGGGGGGGTCACTCCATATGCGGTCCTATTTTGGACAAGAATGTGGGTTCCTGATCGCGAATGTAAAGGCACAGTGGTGGAAAATAAACCATTTGGTATCAAAGATCGTTTGGCTGTTTTGCAGGACTTAAATGAGCTAAGATTGAAACAAAGCAACGTGTTCCTGAAGCCAACCACCACTGGGGAAATTCCAGCTGTCCCAGCAAGGCCTGTCAGGATCCCAAAGCTTGGGGATCTAGTCAGAGAGAAGATCGCAGACAAGAAGGAATTTGGGCCTTCTTCAAGACAACCAGTACCTGTCCTAGCCATCCACGGAACAAGAACAGTACTTCTGCCGCCCCTTGCTGGAAAAAAGGAGAAAAGATTTGTGTCAATCGACCTCATCAAACCACACTATGTGGCCAATACTAAGCAGTAGGCCTTGTGGACTCCGACCAAGTAGCAGATGCACTCCTCTAGCTACCATCCAAGAGGTTCAGACTGAAAGACTAGTCACCATCGAGAAGTCAGCAGTAAGAAATGAAGGACTAAGTAAAATGCTCTGGAACTCATTTCTCTGGAAACCCAAATAACAGTTCGTCCTGATACACCTGTCTACACCAACATAACACGTGATCAACTGGTGCCAGCGATTTCAACTAATCCTGATGCAACTTCAACCATTGACAGAACTGCCTCCGGCTATTTCATTAACTTTTATACGTTTCCTGAGGATCCAAGCAAACCAGAAACTACGCCAGCAAAAAGAGCTTTCAAAGAACGAGCACAATACTTTTTTCATGTCCTGGAAAAGACTTATCTGGTTTCACCATGGATTGAACTATGGATTGTTTCTGGAATACTTTTCTTTCTGCTTTGGCTAGCTTTAGTAATGATTCTGAGCATGCTGATAAAGGAAGATATATTCACTTGGACACAGAAAGTAAAAATGTGAACTTACTTTTGAATCCAAACAAATCATCCCATCGTGAAGCAAGAGACTTGTCATCAGTGAACATCACAGCCGTTCCTATACCAGATGGTATAGTTTGGGACACAACGGATTATGATATTTTCGGCCCGTCGGAACTTTTGAAGATTCCACACTTATTTAAGATTTCATTAAGTGACTTTATTACCTCCAGTACCAATTCTGATGATTGGGACTTTGAGACTGTTAATAACATGATGTCTGATCTAGGAAGGTCTGCTGCATTCTCTAACCATGAATACTTAGAGGGTTCAACAGACTATGAACAGCTTTAGTGTTACAACCACTATGGTCATCATTTCTTGCATAAATCTGCAACACCTAGACATGTATTTATGTATAACCAATGGGAACATTGTCCTGCACCACCAAAGGGTAGCTCAAAAACTTTTGCAATCAAATTTCCATAATTTTCAGGGTACAATACATCCAATCCGGAAACGTTTTACTTTAAAAATGTGAACAAAACAGGAACGAAAAATATGTTAACTAATACAAAACAGATTTATTCTGCAGCCTTTATTGCCCAACTGTCTAGACAGGGTTTTGACTTTTGGAAAGACATAATTGACACAAAATCTGTCTGGGGTACAAATGATTGGCAAGTGCAGGGGATAGAAGCTTTGTTTAGAGCCTGCATCATCCCACATCAAATAATGTTTTGCCTTGGGTTAGCCAAGATCAAAGACATGAACACACTGTCCATACCTACACCTGCAAGTAATAGCACTACACAAGGGGAGGTCGACGTACATACTATTTTACAAAACAACAGATCAGATCCTGAAGATGAAAAATGGTTGCTCTGGCCCACAGACACGAATATCTGTCAAGAAAGATTCCTCAACAGAATACAGGGTTTTACAATCAATAGGTCAGACCCACGTTATGTTCAAAGACAGCATCCAGGGGCAGTAACAACATGCAGCATAGGAAAATTATGCCTTGATTGGCTACAAAAATCTACACTAGAGGATGTGAAACAAAATTTATCTTTAATAAAAGAAGGCGCAGACCTTAGGGATTTCTTGCTAGGTCCAAGAAAACCGCGTCAAAAAATTTCATATATGCCGGCATCTATGCTGCTTATAATGAAATATGGAAGGTTACCCAAGCAGACGCCGCAGAAAGAATATGAGAAATTGATCGTATTAATTTAGAGAAATCTCTCGCTGTTGTCAACAATGGGTGAACGACTCTGTCATCTAGGATATAATCACTGGGCAACATTGTATCCTCTGCTGTAGACATTATGGAACAAGATTTGGTCCTGCTGCGACAAGGCCAGTCTCAATTACGTTCTATTCTGTTATTAGGCTGGACGCTACAAAACTTGTGTGCAGTCTATGTGCCTTGGCATTTCATCAACACGTCGTCTCTGTTTTCAGAATACAATCTCACTGATAAACAGATCAAACTGGCACAAAGGGGAGCAAAGTATACAGTGCTTAGCATTGAAAAACTGGAAAAATTGCCATTTACAGTAGCAGAAAAACCAGCTACAGAATGGATCATTCATGGCAAAATAACTCTGCCTGTTACAACTTTCCGGGCCTGATTCACAGTACTAATTTAAGACAAAATCCTAAACTTACTACCATTTTCGTATTCACAGAAGGCACTTACTCATTTTGGTATTCACAGAAGACACTTACTCACTTCGGTATTCACAGAAGTTAGGAGTCCTAACTTTAGGACTCCTAAATGCCTTCTGTGAATACCGAAAGTCTTAAAATTAGGATTTTTCTCAGTTTAGGACTCCTAAAGTTAGGACTCCTAACTTTACTACTACTAAACTGAGAAAAATCCTAATTTTAAGGCGATCGGTATTCACAGAAGGCATTTAGGAGTCCTAAAGTTAGGAGTCCTAACTTTACTACTACTAAATTGAGAAAAATCCAAATTTTAAGACTTTCGGTATTCACAGAAGGCATTTAGGAGTCCTAAAGTTAGGAGTCCTAACTATGCTACTACTAAACTGAGAAAAATCCTAATTTTAAGGCTTTCGGTATTCACAGAAGGCATTTAGGAGTCCTAAAGTTAGGACTCCTAACTTCTGTGAATACCGAAATGAGTAAGTGCCTTTTGTGAATACCAAAATGGTAGTAAGTTTAGGATTTTGTCTTAAGTTAGTTCTGTGAATCGGGCCCTCCATTTTCAGTATTGCCTCAAGGTTGGATAAAGAATACATCAAGACATCCTGGGATTTACCTTACACACACAGATGTTGGAGTGGGGGGCATGAAGTGTTTCTTAGCATTACACACTGTGAAAATGAACGGAGCGGTTCACTCATATGTTGGGATATTAGTTTACATGGGACCTGTAGCGGTTCTACTGCAAATTTATCCTGCCACCTGCAAGGTTCACCAGCCGCTGTGATTAATCCAACGTTTGGCCAACTTTCAAATGGGAGTTACTTCATGTTGAATGATCAGAGCTTTTGTGGCATGTTGCCAGGCATCCCATATCTGGTAACGGTTGACTCCAGGGTCACTTGCTGTATGCAAGTTTTGTTCCCCCAAATAGACACAGTCAGGGAGTCGCCTTTATGGCCTTCACCCTTCACTGAACATCTCTTCTATACGAATTGATACTTTAAGCAGAATGAAAGCCATTCTTTTACAACAAACCGTGCCTTTGACCTCGGCCAAAGAAACCCATGATCTACAAATTGTAAGGACTTCGGCTGAGATACAGTCATTTTTACGTACAAACTGCCCTACACATTTCACAGAAATGTTGGGACGTATCTTAAACATGTCTGATGCAAGCGGTATTGTGCATATGTTCAGGACTGTTAACACCTTTTCAAGCAGTCCTCGAATTAATTCCAAACTTCGTGTACTCGGTCTGCCGCTAATTCTAGCACTCGTTGCAGGAATCCTGTTTTTATTTCTACTACTACGCTATGGCAAGCCAATCCACCAGTGTCACTCCCAGCACCGTGGAGAAAGCTCTCCTTGAAAGGAAGTGTCATGAGCGCATAGGACAACTTTTGGGCTTACCTCGTCTACGAGAATTAAATACCACATGGTTTCTGTCATTCAGACCAATTTGGCTAGATTGCTTCTTACCTTTTCTACCCTGCCTGCTTTGCGGTGAAGAATTCATGCTAGACATCTGTCTAACACTCTCATCAGTCATGCCAACGGATAGCGATACTCTGCTGGACCCGATAACAGCCCATGCTCTTTGTTGTCCCCAGAGGCTACCAATCCTGATGACGGCATTCGTTGAGATCTCACAGACGCAACATGCTACAGCTGAGATACGAGATGGATCAACGGGCACACAGGTAACATCGGAAGGGAACATTGCTACTGGCGATGCTTCACATCTATGTGCAGTTAATCTTCTAAACGAGGTATTCCAACTATCACTGACATCAGTAGAAAATATTTTGTCTACAGAAATAGAGGATTTCATGTTTTCACCAGCTCCTTACACTGACTTTTGATTCGGCTCACAGTGTACTGGGAAAGCTACGAATTTGGCTTTCATTTTTCAAAACAAAGACAAAACCTAGGTACTTTATCATACAATTTAATTTTTTTCTAAATTAGAATTTTTCTTTTTATGGCAAAGTAATATGCTTAAAGTAGAACTATTCATAGAGAACAGACTTCTTTGAACACTTCCAGTGACATATTGTCACCTTTATTCACCACAATTTCTTTTATGTACCATGACATAAAATGGCTTTGACCTTTTTCTTCTGTAATCATGAGCCATTTCATCATATGTGTATATATTTCTGTTCATTCACTTAGCATTCACTGTAAACATATGCTTAGAATGAAACATTGCTTTAATATGTACAGTATCCTTTGCATTTCATGTCTAGCAAAAACGTTTTTTACCATAAACTTCTTTTAGTATGCTTTTACAAATTTTTTTAGCAACATGCGGTACTCAGTTTTAAATGTTTAGCATTTCATGTTTAGCATTTAGTATTATCATTCATTCGAAAGTGGAGTGGGTGTTGTGTTTCGATTTAGATGTCCGCACATAGGTTTTCCTAAATCATGTCCTTATATAGGCACAATTCGCATTGCCCTTATTTAGGCATAGAATCCCAGCCCTTATTTAGGCATTAGCCATGCTATCCAAATACAGGCATGGTCACCTACATCCGTCCATCCCCACGTCACAACGAGTTCTTAGAAACCAGACCCATAAGCCATTGGGACTTTCCCTAGCTAGGATTATTGATTTCTCCAAGAACTCACCTATTATGCATGAACTACTATTCCTTAGGGGTTCATTCATGACGTCTTGCTCTGCCCAACTTTACGTCAATGCTAACATTCCTAAGCGCCTTCCAGGTATAAATATACCTTCCCTTACCATGGCAAACCACAGCTCGGCTGCACAGCTCGATACGGCTCGCCACGGCAAGTTCGGAAGAATTCGAGTTCCTGCCTGACGCACTGACCAGACGCTGTCATCCCTGCTCACAGGGAATCCAGCTTCCAGTGTACTGACTCCCTTCGCGAGGTGTTAGAGTTTGAGACCCGGAAAGAGATTCCCACCTCTCTCATTCTAAGGTATGGATCTGACTAGAACCTAGAGGGACTCTTGGCATATGCAAAACTATAGCATACCTTACTATAGAATACAGCACCTACTTCTTACCTTGTACTACACTTAGGTTAGGTACACTGGGGTAGAACTATTTAGAACCAACAAACGAGTATCGACTTTTTAGCCTATGTTATTTATGTATATGTAAATGAATATATGTCATAGCTAGAAGATAATGCTGTTGCAGTATTATTTCTTCTTACTGCTTACGCTGTACGTATTATATCTCGCATACTGTCTTGCGATTGAAACAGTTCATATCTCTTACACGAGAAACAAGACTGTTCAATAAATCCTTTTTATTGAAACGTCTGTTTATCTATTTCTGTGTAACTCTGAAGAAACTAAGCATGAGCTTGAGCGAAACTGTTATCTATTGTTTCCACGATTCTGAGATTGCTTCGATTCTAAGGGAAACAAAGTTGTCATGTTTATGCGGTTGCCAGAAACGACTCCCTTCATGTTTATTCAAGGAGTTTGTAGTGGCCTTCGAGTTAGCTGGCACACAAAGTAATTAAGTTTAATGTACTCGATAGAGGCATACTGACCTCAGTCCAATGCCACAACTATAGTGTATATTATTCCAATGCGCAGAGCATATAAGGGAAATAGGAACTACAATACAGCATAAGGAGTGAATGCAGGTTAAAGCGGATTGACATTTCAAACTTGAGGTGCATGTTTCTCCCCCTTTTGATCTTTGTTGGACCCTGTAGGCCTAAGTGGAGCAAAACTGTACTTTAGGCAGATTTCACCAATAATGTATAGACAGCGTACACACAACACTACTCCATGAGTGGCCACTCATATTATAAGGCCCACCCCAGGTCAGTTCCATTCCTTGCAGAGTCCCTTTTGCGTCAGACTTCCTATGCGCAGATTCCAGGCTGCGCAGGACGGTAATCTCACATCCGCATCCCGCACACGTGCTCACGTGTTCACATGTATCCAGCACAGTGTCTCTTACCCTAGCTTCAAAGCAGCGGCCTTATCCTAAAAGACATTAACTAGCAGTAAGCATGTTCTGTCCAATCAGCCTGAATTTATCATGAGTGAGACTCATGTAGTGAGACTCACACAATCTAAAAGTCCAAAAATCGAGTAGGTAAAAAGTAGAAAATCCTGGGGGGAACCCATTGGCAACAGCTATGGAATAATACAAGTAGCTCTACATGCCAACAATATTTTATTTGTTGTCCGAAGAGTGGCGATTAAAACAGTAATATTAGAAACAAAGTTTAATTAAATTAGAGCGAACATAGAGCAAAGAGAATATATGTTTTCATGAATTTCCAATAGCATGCAGTGATCACGGAAAAACTGTTTAGATATCTGGGATTAAAATAATTAGAATCATTGAAACATTTTTTGAAATGAGCTCGAAACCCTTTCTTTCTAATGCCAACAATATTTAAGATGTTTTTCCTTGCCTGGAAAGATACATATAGTTAAAATTATTTCCCCCTGTGGGTTCTTGATCTTTTTTATTTTAGCACTTTTTATACACAGGTCATTTATAATGTAATCTTGCATGCTGATAGAAAGCTTTTAAGAGATATTTAAGGTTAAGATGTCAGGGGTGAACCTAAACCAAAAGGATTCTGGACTCTACATAATTTTATGTTAAAATGTTGTGAGCAGAGTAAGGGAAAAAAGAGTTTCAGTGTGGGCTGCCTACGACATTGTGAAATAACTAAAAAGTATCCTTAAATGTAGCACAGAGTGGGCATGAAAAGGTCCAAATTATCGTGGACTTGAAATATTAAGGGAAAAAACTTTTGAGGATCTGGTGAAGGCCTTTCAACCAGGTAAAATCAACTTCCTTTGTCAAGTTGGTCTTCGAAATGCCTTGCAAGAGGTACAGGCGGGCCTGGTTAGTGTCAAAGTGAAAATGAGATTTGTTTAAACCTGTTTTCTCCACTAAGGAAGAATTTACCTGAAATAATATTGATATACGATTAGCAACGTATTTCTATGGCAACAAACACAACGCTACTTAAAGAGGGGGGAACTCAACTGGAGGACATTACAGGGGTAGCTGACAAGTGGAAAATGTCTCTAAACTCGATGCCTAGAGTGATTTTTTCCGGCAGCTACGAGACAGAATATGTTATGCCGATTGCATTGTATTTTTCCCCAGAATATCTTGCTGAATTCACAAGGAATATTACTAGAGAATGTTTAAGATGTAGCAAGATGTAGTTATTAAACAGGATGCTGTCAGTATGTGCTCAAGTGGAGGAATTCTAAAATGTAATGGCTGTACTATTAGGCATTAGAGGCAAAGCAATGAATCAACACAATAATGTACTTTAATATTTATTAGAATTAATGGCCGCACTATAGAAGCAGGTAGGGGCTTTGTTTAAAATTACTTTTAAGAAGATCAACTTAACATCTTTTAAAAACTGAAAAAAATCAACTGCACTAGGCCAGTGTGAATTAAAGAGAAATTATTTTAGAAATAGTAAAAAGTGTAAAAATGGGAGGAGATATGGCGATTTAAGCAAGAATAAGTAACAGGCTTAAGACAAGGAAACATTTGAAGTGGAAAGAAATGATAGTGCTTAAATTGGAAGCTGTATTTATTAATATTAACACTGCCAGTCACAATGTGTGTAATTCCTTGGGTTAATGGTGTATTTATTTATTTGCATAAGTTATTGAAACCATTGCATAACAGATAAAACAGTAAACAAATCATGATACTAAACCAAAAGAAAGGGTACAGTAGCTAAAAAACTCCAATTGTTTCCATGTCCAGTTAAAAAGGTTTTTACATAGAACTTTGCGACGGGCCCTTGCGTCAAAGTTCAAGAAAGGTAGGGTAGTTTCAGGTAATGTACAAGAAGGCACGCGCTTCCTGGGGGTCGACTCATGCAGACAGTATCCCCAGAGTTCTCTTCCTATAGTTTTCCGGCTCTGCAGCCCTCACCCTTTGTTTAGCCCAAGGGCCAGTTCTCTAATAAAGTGCACATGCTCTCTGCAATTAAATAGCTTACAGCTTAAAATTCATGTAATTAGTGTCCCTTTATTCAGTAAGTAAAACCCCAAATACCTTGGGTTACTGTATTTTGCTCCATTCCAGATTGTTTACGCTTCATTGTCTTAGCTAATAAACGGAATGAGTGACTGATACTCTAATCTTCACAGGCATGTACTATTTGTGGGTGACCATATATCTGTACTTTAACTTGAATGAATAAAAAACACAGAGAGAGAGAGAGCTAGAAATGAGCCTACGGGCATGGAAGAAAACTAGACAAAGAAACCCCAAAAGAGAACTTGGAAAATGAGAATACTAAAATATACTCAATGCAGCACAGAGTTCCACTCTTCCAACCCTTGGAAGACAGTAGTTGGGGCTTTGCTAAAAGTTTTCCCCATGTGAAATAGAGTGGAAAACTCTTCAGAGAGAGGGGTTCATCAGCGTTTGAAGAGGAAAGGCGGGATAACCTCCAAGCTCCAAGAAATTTTGAGCAGCAGGAGAAGAAATGGTCCCTGGAGAAAGTGCCCCAAGCACAAGAGACCTAGTGATACCATTTAAAGGCCTTGAAACAACAGAGTGGTGTTTGGTTTACTAAACGCCACCCAATGGGAGGTGTTTACTGCAGCCTGGTAAAGGCTAGGTCCCCCGGCTTTCAGGAGGCGTAAGTAAGGGTTTTGGTAATAAAAGGAGGCATACCGTTTTTGTCTTCTTTGAAAAATTATTTCCACCATAAATCAGGTGGGAAAGGCACACTATTCTTTTTGTTTTTTTAACTTGTTTTTATTAAAAACCGCTTCCACTGTATCAGGTACAAATGACATGCATATGGATCTGAAGTGTGTTCTCCTTAGAGAAGTTGTACAGCAATTCAAGTAGACAAGGAATCTTCACTCTTTGATAGGGGTTTATTCCAGTCAACAGGATGCACAGGTATACAGGTGTAGAGGGCTCAAGGTGGCTGCTCCAACTGCTAGAGAAGCAATTCCAGCCTCCAACCCAAACATTCTAAACACGTAATACATAGAATACTTTGGCAATTACAAAGCAACATTCCAACATTTATTTGTAAAATAAGTGCACTGAGAAATGATGCATAGACACCACAGGATCTTATAAGCAATATACAGTCTGTGGTGTCCACATATCATATCCTGTTCACAGACATTCTCGCTATCACGTAAGTGCACTATTTGTCTATTATAACAGTGCAAATGCAGTTTATATTTT
The DNA here is from genome assembly GCF_964204655.1 of Triturus cristatus. NCBI lineage: Eukaryota > Metazoa > Chordata > Amphibia > Caudata > Salamandridae > Triturus > Triturus cristatus. The sequence goes on along the minus strand of NC_140592.1, from coordinate 26,954,718 downwards.
TATGTTCGTGGGACCTATACTCTACATACCAAATAAACAACGCTAATGATCATCCCAGCTAGGGAAGGCACACTATTCGATACGTTAATTAACTGCAATAGGGACAGACTCCGCAAACACAAACTGAGGGCCGGATTTAGATCTGGCGGACGGGTTACTCCATCACAACGCTGACGGATATCCCATCCAATGAAATATAAATCCCGTAGGATATTATGGGATTTATATTTCGGCAGATGGGATATCCGTCTCTTTTGTGACGGGGCAACCTGTCCGCCGAGATCTAATTCGGGCCCGTGGTTATTCTGCAAAGGTTTAGTCAAACAACAGAGATGTGTCTGAGAATCATTAGGGACAGGACCGAGAAGGATATCCGGACAGGAGAGGCTTAGGTGGAGATGACGCGGACATCGACAAGAGGCTGGAGAAACAGAATTATGGCAGAAACCCATGGATTGTTGCACAACCCGATTGTCGCAGAGCACATCCTGAGCCCTTGTTTCTGGAACTACATCAGCTTTTGTCTGTGACCACAGAAAGCTTTTGAAAGCAGCAGAAAGATATGTCAACACCAGGGTGCTGGAGAAGAGGGAAAGGCTGAAGACGGCATCAGGTCCATGGCAGCCTGCCCAGAATGTGGCCAATGAGAACTAGTCTGGGCAGCGGCCCGGCTTCCACAGCCTATCAGTGGAGGGCGTGGAGGATTAAGGACGCGTGCGAAAGGGCACACTTATATTGTGTGGCTTGGAGTGAGGTTGTGAGGGAAAGGGTGAGGTCCAGCGTGTTACTGTTGCCATGGTTGATATAAGAAAGGCATTATGTGGCCAGACTGAAGTTAGTTTGGCAAAGATTGAAAGTGAAAATCACACAGAATTGTCTTTTGTTAGAGTTAAAAACTGCAAAAATTATTTTTGTGGGAGAACTGCTCTGTAAAAAAAGATATATGATGCTATGATGTCTGCATTGGACGGAGTTAAATGAGATGTTGATGAAAAAGACGCTATAGTTGACCAAGAGAAGTTCAATTTTTGAGGAAGTGGAGCAGAAATTCTGTGAAACTATATGGCAAGTGTAGTGATGACACTATGTTTAGGTTATTCAATAAGTCAATTTAAGCGGAGAATTGGAGTGGGACTGCAGGATCTGTCCCAGCCTAAAAGCCTACTTTTTACAAACTTATTTACAACATTCTTGTGAGTGAAAACCTAAACTAAATACAGACAGACTGGTTTTGAATTTGGCTGTCAGACTTTACTTCTGCCTTTTGGAGGCAACAAACCCACCCTGTTTAGAGTGTTCAGCTGAGGCGGTGAAGGGTCCCCACCAGAGCGGCTGCATCTCAGTGGGTGGAGCCACGCTGAGGATGGAGCCAGGCTGAGGAGAAAACTTGTCGCTGAATTTGTGCCACCAAATGGGAGCATTGGACATGTATCCTCAAAATCTGGGATGCATTGTCAGTGAGCCCATATCTGGTCTCTCTAAAATAGTGTTATGAAATTCAAACTTTGAAGACCTCAAGGGGGCGCTGTTGCTGGTACATCCGTCACTGAGGGTACACTACCTAGGATTCAGTATCTAGAGTCACTGAGGGTACAAAACTTAGGGTACATTGTCTAGGGTCACTGATGGTACACTGCGGTACACTACCTAGGGTTCACTGAGGGTACACTACCCAGGGTTCAATATCTAGAGTCACTGAGGATACTATACCCAGGGATCAGGATCTAGGGTCACTGAGGGTGCACTACCTAGGATAGAGTACCTAGGGTCACTGAGGATACACTACCTATGGTAGAGCATCTCGGGTCACTGAGGGCACATTGCCTAGGGTACAGTATCTGGGGTCTCTGAGGTTAAACTACCTAGGGGACAGTATCCAGGGTCACTGATGGTACACTACGTAGGGTATAGCATCTAAGGTCACTGATGGTACACTACCTAGGGTAGAGTATGTGGGATCACTGAGGGTACACTGCCTAGGATAGAGTATCTAGGGTTACTGAGGGTACACTACCTAGAGTAGAGTATCTATGGTCACTGAGAGTACATGGCCTAGGGTACAGTATCTAAGGTCTCAAATGGTACACTACATAGAGTAGAGTACCTAGTGTCACTGAGGTTAAACTATGGGTACACTACCTAGAGTAGAGTGTCTAGGGCCACTGAGTGTACACTACCTAGGGTACAGTATCTTGAGTCACTGAGTGAACACTACCTCGGGAACAGAATCATGGGTCACTGAGGGCATACTGCCAATACTTTCCAGGGTCTCTGAGGTTAAACTACTGAAGGGAACAGTATCTAAGGTCACTGAGGGTACACTACCTAGGGCACACTATCTACAGTCGCTGAGGGTACACTACCTAGGGAACACTGTCTCTGGTCACTGAGGGTACACTACCTAGGACACACGATCTAGGGTCAGTGAGGGTACACTTCCTAGGGTACAGTATCTAGATTTACTGAGGGTGCACTACATGAGGCACAGTATCTAGGGTCACTTAGTGTACACTACGTGGATACCTTATGTAAAATCACTGAGGGTACACTACCTAGGGTACAGTATCTATGGCCACTCTGGATACACTACCTAGGGTACAGTATCTCGGGTCACTGAGGGTACACTTCCTAGGACACACTATCTAGGGTCACTGAGGGAACACTACCTATGGTCCAGAATCCAGGGCCACTCTTTATACACTACCTAGGGTACACTATCTAGGGTCACTGAGGGTATACACTTCCTAGGGTACACTATCTAGGGTCACTGAGGTTACACTACCTATGTTCCAGTATCTAGGGCCACTCTGGATATACTACCTAGGGTATACTATCTAGGTTCACTGAGGGTATACACTTCCTAGGGCACACTATCTAGGGTAACTGAGGGTACACTACCTAGGGAACACTATCTATGGTCGCTGAGGGTGCACTGCCCAGGGCACAGTATCCAGGGTAATACTTCTCTGGATGCACAGGCAAATGGTCTCTGCCTTGTTGGTCGTTTCTTTTACTTCCAGCCTTCAAATGAGGCCCAGGTGCCAGTACAAGTCCAGGGTTTGGGAGGAGCACTATTGCATCCACTGCTGGGATCCGTGATGCGTGCCATGGCCATAGGTGCAGATCATGGCAGCACTACTCAGCCTTTCATCCTTCCTAGGTCAATGACATGAGTTGATAAGATAATCCGTCTGCTATCAGACTGAACGTGCATCTGCAAATATGCCTTTGTGCATTTATTCATATTTGCGCACATAAACAGATAGCATCCAGGGCCGCTCTACCCATAAAAATGCAACATTGAAAAGGAGGAGCAAACGAAACATGAGCGAAAGGAGGAAAGGGGAGGGGATGGCTCGTTAGGGGTCTGTTCTTCAAAGCTACTGGCGGCACATGCAGTCCAAAGAACATCAAGCGCGTGCTATTGGCGACACATGCAGTCCAAAGAACATCAAGCGTGTGCTATTGGCGACACATGCAGTCCAAAGAACATCAAGCGTGTGCTATTGGCGACACATGCAGTCCAAAGAACATCAAGCGCGTGCATCCAAGCAATGCTTTCAGACTTGTGTGTGTCCTGCATGTCATGATCCTTGCATTGGTTACAAGCTCTGGAGCTGAATCCGCCAGTCTTCACTCCTCAGTTGACTTGCAGGCGCTTTTCACAGCCGTCATTGCACATGGGGCAAGTTCCCTTCACCTGATTGTGATGTGCGCGTGCAGAGATTGAGATCTAGAGTTGTTTGATATCCATTATACTCTAGAACCCTTTAAAATCCCAACTCGTCTCCACTGATGCCTCTCAGAAAGCCACAGAACTTTCACACCATCAAAACATGTGAGAGGATGGACCCCTGCGTGTCTCTGACCCAGAAAGAATCATGACTTTGAGTCCAAAACAGACATTTTGTCAGTAGTCTTTGGTCCAGCGTAATGCTGTTCGCGCTGATTTTGCAACGTGGAACAAGCTACCGGCGCTAAAAATCAGCACCAGCCGCACATGTACCGATCTCCGCCAGCTCCCTGAATCCCCCGCAGTATTTGTGTAACTCGGCGGAATTGTGTGGAGTGAAACTCCGCGAGTTCCTCCCACTCCTGCGAGTGCTGTTGCTGTAAAAAGTGTTTGTTCTTTTATAGAGGAACTAAACTCGAGGGAGGTGATTCTGGTTGACAAAGGCTCTGTTTTGAACACTGGAATTGTGACTCCTTTTGTAGATAAACTCTGCTACAAGATACTTAAGAACATAATTAGATATTTATTGTCTACAACAACGGTTCTTGACCTTTTGACTTCTGTGAACCCCACTTACTCATTACTGTAAGCTGGAATGCCAGGCTAAGAAATATTTTATCACGTGGCCCTCAACACAATGAAAACCCAACAGTAGAGAAACATGTCTGCATCAAACAAATAGACAATTTAAGAAAAAACAAAATTTGACTCACAAACCAAACATTTACAAATATCAAAATTGTAATTTTAATAGGAATGAGGAGCTTTTTGAAATGTTGTAGTATTTCTCTGTGCTGGACTTTAGCAAGTCACTTTGTCTTCCTTGCACCATAGCACGCTCTCTTTTTGTCATCCATTCTAGATTCTCTTTGATGTGTTTGAGCTTCACTCACGAATGAGGCGGCCATTGTGTACTGCACTTCTAAGATAATCGGATATTTGAGGGTTTCACTGTTTTTATTTAATTAATTTTCCTGTCACAAGTTTTGAGTCCATCCTAAAACACAAAGATATTTTTACTGAGCTTATGTTCTCTTTCCTGAGCCTGATAATGATATGATATCATAATTCTGTCAATTTCCACCGCACAGATTTTACTCAACAGAGAATGTGATCTACCTAAGTAGTCACTTCACGAGTGACTCGCCTCATCGTGAAATAAAAACTAGAATCCTCCAGACTTGTATTGAGAATACTCCGAACATCCTTCAAGTCAAGATTAAAGGTCACTTTTTTACGTCAGCCCTCATCCCCACTCTGCTGAGCCAAAGATGTATCTTACTTTACTCTAATGTGATATTAAAGTCCCCTGCTTTCTGTTTCTAGTCCTCAGGAAGATCACATATGAGTACGAGCCTTTCCTTTACAAATAGTTTGATGCATATATATCTTATCTAAAAATATCTTTTCCCTGCCACTTTGACATTATTCTAAGCTCTCTGCATGCGGCTTCGATCCATCTAGCTGCTATGGTCTCAAATTGACTTTTCGTCAAGAGTTTGAGAGTTTTTTGAATATTTATGTTTCTTGAAACAATACCATATCAGTCCTGCCACTTTTAAAGATGACATGACATTTCTGTAATAAATAAGGATTTTTAAGCCATTAACATTTCAGGAGATTATTTTAGTTGAACACACGAGGTGTTGTCAGTTCGCAAAACAACACACCGTTGTCTGTATACATCAACACAGACACTACTTACCTGTAGGCATACACAGAGGGTAAACAGTTGTTACTACCCAGACAGACTAAAATGACAAGACATCCGACAACAGGGTAACAACAGGTAGAGACCATTCTGCTGGTTAGCAAGACTGGTGGCACTGACAGGGAGATTCCCTTACAAACAAGAACTTACGAGGTACACAATTAAGAACTGAACATACTCAATGACAAAACAAAAGCACTGGGAAGTAGAACAATCTCCATGGAACCTCCTCATCTCCCCCCACCCAGGCATGAACTACAGCATCATTCATGTAAAAGAACACTGACAAGCGTGTCTTATGAGGTTACATGATGAAACCTGGATAAGAAAGAATGAAAAGCTAAATAATACAGAAATAATGGTGTGAAGCCAACAACTACCAAGAACACACATTTCCGTGACAGAGACAGCAAAGTCTACACCTGCACTCACGAGCTACAAAGATCTTTCTGTGACAAACCACTCTGCACCGAAGAAGGGTACCTGAAGACCCATGATATGGTGCAAACACCAAAGCCATGTGGAGAAGGAAAGAGGAAACACGCATACGCGGTCGCTGAGGCAACGACTGACATTGTTTTCAATGCTATACGCTGTAAAAGTAGTGAATGGACGACCATATTCGTCCGATTGACTCCATGTAAAGGCTCCAGGTAGTGAAGAGCTTGGGGCATTTAGAAGCGCGAGTACAAAGCTTTTGTGTGTCCGCGGGAGCACCTTTGGTCAGTGCAGGTGAAAGCTTCTACCATGGTGTGTAGCGTTGAACGGCAGCAATGGGAGGGGAGGCGTCCCGGACGAGCGATTGAAAGAGCGCTGCACCCCCCCGCTGAGTATGATAGGTCCAGGTTTCCTGGAGCAGTCCAGGCACGGAGGGACGCAGATGGGCTTGTCTTCAGCACACCGGCATGTGCATCCCTGGGGCACTTTGGTCGGTGCAGGTGAAAGCTCCTACCATGGTGTGTGGCGTTGCGCGGCAGCAATGGGAGGGTAGGCATCCCGTGACGAGCGATCGAAGGAGCGCTGCACCCCGCCGCTGGGTATGATAGGTCCAGGTTTCCTGGAGCAGTCCAGGCACGGAGGGACGCAGACGGGTTTGCCTTCAGAGCAACAGTGGTGTGACCCCGCAGCAGCCACCATTAAAGTGGTCTTTGGTGGGGGGAAGAGCACGGGGCGGACGGGGCTATCGTGGTGGTAGAAGAAGAGGTGGGAAGGAGAATGCGATAAGAGCATATGTAAGTAGTGGGGGGCAGGAGGTGGAAAAAGCACAGGCGGGGTGTGGGAGGGCTGCGGGAAGCACTACAGGGGGCAGAAGGCCTCAGAGTGCCAAAACAGAACTGAGCATAAATTGGTAAAAAAACATAGAAAGAGCATAAATTGCCACAAAAGAGTGCTGAAAAGATTACTGGAGGGCACAAAAGAGTAAAGAAAGCACATAAAAGTGCAAACAGAGCACAGAAGGGGCACAGAACAGCACAAAGGAACAGAGTAGAGTGCAAAAAAGTACAACAGAGCGCAAAAAAGCACACAAGAATACAAGGAGCAGAGACAAGCAAAAGGGTTGAAAACAAAGGAGAATAGGGCGAATTGGCACAGAGGGCAGAGGAACAGACTGAACTGAAGGAGTGAGGCGGGAGCCTCGAGGTAATGGAGCCCGGTCATAAAGGGCCTTGACCGGTCGGAGGACCGGTTGAGGTAAGTGGGCGTTGGGCCTAGGCACCTGCTCAATGGGGTCATTCAGCGGCCACCCTTACGCAAGTCTTGGCAGTGTGGAGGAGTGTGGAGGAGTGTGGGGGTGGTGGGTGGGGCTACCACAGCATTGGAAGAAGAGGCAAGATGGAGAACGCGGCAGCAGCACAGCCAGGGCACAAGTCGAGGGTCCACGCATCCACCCACTATTTTCACACGGTAAATGCCGCCCACCCTAACAAGAAGCTGTCCCCCAAAGAAATTTGCTGAACTGGTCCCGGTGTAATTATCACTGGTCGGGACACATTCAGCAGTGACTGCACGTTGACTGCTTTAGTTCATAGCAGCAACATGCAGGTGGGGAGAGTTTTTTATTATAAATTCTACCTGAGCCCAAAACAAAGGCCGGAGTTAAGGAGCCATCAGGCCTCTTTTTTTTTCAGTGTCCCGACTGGGAGCTATCTGGAACCCCACACCGAAATGCAAACGCAATGGAGGGGTAGCAAATACACACTGCATGTTATTACTTCAACCAGTACTTAAGAGAGGCAGCTTCTGACTTTGTTCAGTCTCTGCATATAAGAGCTGCATGTACTATGACAATGTATGTCAGATATGCTGCTTTGTCTCAGTATTTACACAAATAACAATTTAAATACCACTATTTTGTTTAATTTCTCTTTAAGTGCTACTCATCGGGTGCAGGGTGTCAGAGTGCTAACATTATGCATTACCAATAACTAAAGCAAGTGTGTAAATCAATGTACAGGGTGTGTTACATGAGAGTGACGTTTATGAGCTGTAGTAGTCACATGTCCTTCAGAGCTCAATGTGCTATATTAGAAGGATTACAATTTATGAACTGCAAGTAACAAAAGGATCTCGGGGTTAAAAATAGTAACCCACTTACCCATTTACATAAAATAAAAATCTGTCATTTGCAAGTTACATGATGTGTTGTGCAGGATACATATTAACCCTCTGTGCTACTTGGATTCAAACCTCGGACTAGACACAGCAATCTCCAGCAAATGCTTTAACCTCTCGAGTTATCTTACCTTTATTATTATTCTGTTAGAAGTTCTGGGTACACAAAGAGCTCTACAGAAAGTGCTTTAATCCCATAAAATATTTTAAAATGGAAACTTTGCAAACAATTGATCCAAACATATTTAATGCCAAGTTTCACCTTGTTGCCAATTTCTTTGTGTTTTATGTATATATAAATATATAAGTTTAGGTCCAGATTTTGCGTTGGGGTTGCATTACTTTTTTGGCACAACTCTAATTTGTTAAATCTCGGAATGCGCTCAAATGTACTCATGATAGACCTGCTAAATATATGCGTGAGGTCTTAAGTTCTGATGTCACTTCTTGTGATGTCACTTCCAGTGAGGTCATGGGTTGTGATGCCACTTCCTGTGATGTCACATCCTGCGAAACCACACGTTATTTAAAATGCTGTGATGCCACATGCTGTAATGTCACTTGAATACTTCCTAACTTGCTTAGTCCCCCCACTTCTTTTTTTAGGACTTTTACCCTGAGCACAGGTAAGGAGTGGGTGGGAGGCAGGGGGTGGGGGGGGGGGGCAAGGGTTACTTGGATCTGTAGTTTTCCAGTACTTTGCAAAATTCTGATTTGGCCATAAAATTACGTTTATGATCAAAATGGTGAATGTTGTGGCTACTGATTATAGCGCCTCGGTGTCCCCGGGCTCAGCTAATGACCAGAGAATGTGTTTGTTAGGGTGGAGTGACACCCCACATCTCTCCCCCTGAAGGCAAGTTGGATGTTTCAGGTGTAGATGTCTTAGGTAGTAGGTAGAAGAGGAAGAAGGTGAAATCCAGATGCCGTTTGTGTAAAAGACAAGCCCCTGCTCTAGAGAAGGACCTGGACTTCTAGGCGCACGTCAGAGTGACGGATAGAAACATCTTTGAGAATGGCGCATCACGTGTGGAAATGGCGGTGCAGAGAAGACACCGAACTCCACAGAGCCCCTCAGACTCACAGGGAGAGTTGGGGTCAGTAGTGGTAACGCTGGAGACCACGGACGGATGCTAGGCTTGGTAGGTAAGATGGCGGGCTCCTTGAGCAGGCGTGGGATTGTAACACATGAACTGGAAGTGAATCAACACACACTGCGGTGCACGCCCCCTGCTTCCTGCCCTGAGGACCCCTTGATGTGCAATGCACTGACTGTTTACTGCTCTCATATTTTTAACTGTACTAGTTTTAGTATTTCTGTACAGTTGATATCTTAAAGTTCTGTAAAGAGTTGAAGGGAAGCACATTGACAGCAGCATATACAAACACATGACGTGTGTCTGAGCAGCAATCCGCTGGCTTCTAGAAGTCTCTGTTCATGGTGGAGGCCGAGTCCCCCCCTTCAGACAAAGATGGGACTGGTGGCTGGAGAGAGAGAACTTCGGAGTCACCTCTGTGAGTAACTTGTGCTCCCTGGGACCCCCGTCCCTCCTCCTCTGGTGTTTAGAAAGTGTCGGTGAGGTCAGGCAAGCTCCTGGTTGCTCAGGCTGACAACCGCCCGAAGGACCAGTGGGGTCCCGACGTTTTCATCCAGGGTCCTGCCGTAAAGTCTCCTGGGGTTTGTCATAGGGCACTCCTATTGTGCTCCTGAAGAGGGTACCCCTATGTACCAATCAGCCTCCGCCAACGCCCTGGATGTGGCAGCAGTCACATCTGCTCCCACCCCCCCACCATGGCAGGTTCCATAACCTCCTGCCACCTGCAGTTACCAGTCCTTCTAGGTGGGCCAATCCCCTATCTACCTGTGGTAGGTGTGCCCCATCACTATCGGGGTACCATATGGAGTTTACACTAATGAGGCCACACGTAATTTGCCATGCCCTTCTTGTTTTATTTGATTTTGAGTTAGAGTTAAACCAAGCCCTCATGCTTGGTGGGCCTGCACATGGCTATATTCGCCCTTTTGTGGGGATGTTCGAATGCCTCCCCGTGCGTTGGGAACTACTGGTCTCATCTTAACCACAGTTCTGAGAGATGTCCCCGATGGTGTCCTCTGTGCTAAGTTGTGCCTTCTGATTAGGGGTTGGCTGAGCCCTGTATTTACCCCTCACTGCCCAGGCCCGAATTCAGGATTCACTGGTAAGCATTTTGGTGTTCGCCTTCAAGGCCATGAGTATATTTGTTAATAAGTTATTGTTTGAGGCCAACACAATACACTTATCCATGGGAGTGCAGCACCAGCAGAAATGGGACCCCCGGGGGTGATAATTACGTGTCATGACTAGGGGAGAGTAGGGTGTTTTGCCAGATCATACCATTGCATCCGAGTGTGACAGCCAAGAAGGCCTCACCGGCTGCCCAAGGTCACACCCAGCAGCAGGGATCACTCCACGCGCCTTCTGCAGACATCACGCATGGCACAGCAGCAGCTCTGGTTCTCACAGTCAGTGGGGCCAATCCTATTCAAAAGCCCTGTGCGCCTAGCATTGTATCTGACCTGCGGGCCCCCCTCACCGACACTGTCTGGGGAGGAGGGACAAAGAGGAAGGCCAGTGGCAGCCAGGGGGCAGGTATAAATACCTCGCCCGACCCTCTGTGCACCGGAAGTGATGCGGCCTCGGCGCCGGACTCAGGGGGACTCCCGGGGTCCCCATGACTAGCACTGGTGATGTGTGGAATGCGGCACTAAGGTGGCCGCCCTTTTAGGTGGGCACACTGCGTGCTCCGCGGGCAGCCTCAGGGCTGTTGCTGTGCGATGCATGATGTTTGCAGAAGGCGCGTGGAGTGATCCCTGCTGCTGACGCCTGCACGGTGTGACCTTGGACAGCTGGTGAAGCCTTCTTGGCTGTCGCGCTCACACGTGGATGCCCTTAGGACGAGGAATGCCTTTGTGTAGCATTCAAGAATGCCTCCAAGCCTGCTTCCCCCATGAAGCACTGCACATGCCTCAAAGCGCCTTCCTGTAGGCTCCTGGTGAAAACTCGTTTCCCGCAGGGAGGCGGCTGGTAACCTGGGTGAAATAAACGCAACAGCCCTTGAAACACACATATCCTCAGCTATCTGCAGCTAAAACCACAATCAGACTCAAGCCTCTGACAGAAGACTTACCAGTGATAGAAAGGTCATAAAAATATAAAACCATACATTAAGAAGGCCCACAGCCCGTGGCACTAAGTTATTTCCATCACCGTTCCACAAATACATTTACTACAACCAAACAAGAATCAACATATAATGCATTCAAACATGCAAAGGGTGAGTAAAACCTGCCTCTAACGTTCAAGACAGCACTAGTCACTGTAATAAGAAAGGGACCTGCTGGCACACTGTAATAAGTTACCACATTTGAGTTGTGACTTCGAGTGCTCACTACCAGAACCGGCAGAGAGTGTGAAAGGAAAGTCATGCATGGATCAGACCAGCCCCGGCTTCAAGCATGAAAGGGAGGGTCATGCATGGATCAGACCAGCCCTGGCTTCAAGCGTGAAAGGGAGGGTCATGCATGGGTCTGACCAGCCCTGGCTTCAAGCGTGAAAGGGAGGGTCATGCATGGATCAGACCAGCCCTGGCTTCAAGCGTGAAAGGGAGAGTCATGCATGGAGCAGACCAGCCCTGGCTTCCAGCGTGAAAGGGAGGGTCATCCATGGAGCAGACCAGCCCTGGCTTCAAGCGTGAAAGGGAGGGTCATGCATGGATCAGACCAGCCCTGGCTTCAAGCGTGAAAGGGAGGGTCATGCATGGATCAGGGTAGCCCCGGCTTCAAGCATGAAAGGGAGGGTCATGCATGGATCAGAGCAGCCCTGGCCTCAAGCGTGAAAGGGAGGGTCATGCATGGATCAGACCAGCCCTGGCCTCAAGCGTGAAAGGGAGGGTCATGCATGGATCAGACCTGCCCTGGCCTCAAGCGTGAAAAGGAGGGTCATGCATGGAGCAGACCAGCCCTGGCTTTAAGCGTGAAAGGGAGGGTCATGCATGGATCAGACCAGCCCTGGCCTCAAGCGTGAAAGGGAGGGTCATGCATGGATCAGACCAGCCCTGGCCTCAAGCGTGAAAGGGAGGGTCATGCATGGATCAGAAAAGCCCTGGCTTCAAGCATGAAAGGGACGGTCATGCATGGATCAGACCAGCCCCGGCTTCAATCATGAAAGGGAGGGTCATGCATGGATCAGAAAAGCCCTGGCTTCAAGCATGAAAGGGAGGGTCATGCATGGATCAGACCAGCCCTGGCTTCAAGCATGAAAGGGAGGGTCATGCATGGATCAGAAAAGCCCTGGCTTCAAGCATGAAAGGGAGGGTCATGCATGGATCAGACCAGACCCGTCTTCAAGCATGAAAGGGAGGGTCATGCATGGAGCAGAGCAGCCCTGGCTTCAAGCATGAAAGGGAGGGTCATGCATGGAGCAGGCCAGCCCCGGCTTCAAGCATGAAACGGAGGGTCATGCATGGATCAGAGCAGCCCTGGCTTCAAGCATGAAAGGGAGGGTCATGCATGGATCAGACCAGCCCCGGTTTCAAGCATGAAAGGGAGGGTCATGCATGGATCAGAAAAGCCCTGGCTTCAAGCATGAAAGGGAGGGTCATGCATGGATCAGACCAGCCCCTGCTTCAAGCATGAAAGGGAGGGTCATGCATGGATCAGACCAGCCCTGGCTTCAAGCATGAAAGGGAGGGTCATGCATGGATCAGAAAAGCCCTGGCTTCAAGCATGAAAGGGAGGGTCATGCATGGATCAGACCAGCCCTGGCTTCAAGCATGAAAGTGAGGGTCATGCATGGATCAGACCAGCCCTGGCTTCAAGCGTGAAAGGGAGGGTCATGCATGGATCAGACCAGCCCTGGCTTCAAGCATGAAAGGGAGGGTCATGCATGGATCAGACCAGCCCTGGCTTCAAGCGTGAAAGGGAGGGTCATGCATGGAGCAGACCAGCCCTGGCTTCAAGCGTGAAAGGACGGTCATGCATGTATCAGACCAGCCCCGGCTTCAAGCATGAAAGGGAGGGTCATGCATGGATCAGACCAGCCCTGGTTTCAAGCGTGAAAGGGAGGATCATGCCTGGATCAGACCAGCCCTGGCTTCAAGCATGAAAGGGACGGTCATGCATGGATCAGACCAGCCCTGGCTTCAAGCGTGAAAGGGAGGGTCATGCATGGAGCTGACCAGCCCTGGCTTCAAGCGTGAAAGGACGGTCATGCATGTATCAGACCAGCCCCGGCTTCAAGCATGAAAGGGAGGGTCATGCATGGATCAGAAAAGCCCTGGCTTCAAGCATGAAAGGGAGGGTCATGCATGGATCAGACCAGCCCCGGCTTAAAGCATGAAAGGGAGGGTCATGCATGGATCAGAGCAGCCTCGGCTTCAAGCATGAAAGGGAGGGTCATGCATGGATCAGACCAGCCCTGGCTTCAAGCATGAAAGGGAGGGTCATGCATGGCTCAGACCAGCCCTGGCTTCAAGCATGAAAGGGAGGGTCATGCATGGGTCTGACCAGCCCTGGCTTCAAGCATGAAAGAGAGGGTCATGCATGGATCAGAAAAGCCCTGGCTTCAAGCATGAAAGGGAGGGTCATGCATGGATCAGACCAGCCCTGGCTTCAAGCATGAAAGGGAGGGTCATGCATGGATCAGAGCAGCCCCGGCTTCAAGCATGAAAGGGAGGGTCATGCATGGAGCAGGCCAGCCCCGGCTTCAAGCATGAAAGGGAGGGTCATGCATGGATCAGAGCAGCCCTGGCTTCAAGCATGAAAGGGAGGGTCATGCATGGATCAGAGCAGCCCCGGCTTCAAGCATGAAAGGGAGGGTCATGCATGGATCAGACCAGCCCCGGTTTCAAGCATGAAAGGGAGGGTCATGCATGGATCAGACCAGCCCCGGCTTCAAGCATGAAAGGGAGGGTCATGCATGGATCAGAGCAGCCCCGGCTTCAAGCATGAAAGGGAGGGTCATGCATGGATCAGAAAAGCCCTGGCTTCAAGCATGAAAGGGAGGGTCATGCATGGATCAGAAAAGCCCTAGCTTCAAGCATGAAAGGGAGGGTCATGCATGGATCAGACCAGCCCCGGCTTCAAGCGTGAAAGGGAGGGTCATGCATGGATCAGGGTAGCCCCGGCTTCAAGCATGAAAGGGAGGGTCATGCATGGATCAGAGCAGCCCTGGCCTCAAGCGTGAAAGGGAAGGTCATGCATGGATCAGACCAGCCCTGGCCTCAAGCGTGAAAGGGAGGGTCATGCATGGATCAGACCTGCCCTGGCCTCAAGCGTGAAAAGGAGGGTCATGCATGGAGCAGACCAGCCCTGGCTTTAAGCGTGAAAGGGAGGGTCATGCATGGATCAGACCAGCCCTGGCCTCAAGCGTGAAAGGGAGGGTCATGCATGGATCAGACCAGCCCTGGCCTCAAGCGTGAAAGGGAGGGTCATGCATGGATCAGAAAAGCCCTGGCTTCAAGCATGAAAGGGAGGGTCATGCATGGATCAGACCAGCCCCGGCTTCAAGCATGAAAGGGAGGGTCATGCATGGATCAGAAAAGCCCTGGCTTCAAGCATGAAAGGGAGGGTCATGCATGGATCAGACCAGCCCTGGCTTCAAGCATGAAAGGGAGGGTCATGCATGGATCAGAAAAGCCCTGGCTTCAAGCATGAAAGGGAGGGTCATGCATGGATCAGACCAGACCAGACCCGGCTTCAAGCATGAAAGGGAGGGTCATGCATGGAGCAGAGCAGCCCTGGCTTCAAGCATGAAAGGGAGGGTCATGCATGGAGCAGGCCAGCCCCGGCTTCAAGCATGAAAGGGAGGGTCATGCATGGATCAGAGCAGCCCTGGCCTCAAGCGTGAAAGGGAGGGTCATGCATGGATCAGACCAGCCCTGGCCTCAAGCGTGAAAGGGAGGGTCATGCATGGATCAGAAAAGCCCTGGCTTCAAGCATGAAAGGGAGGGTCATGCATGGATCAGACCAGCCCCGGCTTCAAGCATGAAAGGGAGGGTCATGCATGGATCAGAAAAGCCCTGGCTTCAAGCATGAAAGGGAGGGTCATGCATGGATCAGACCAGCCCTGGCTTCAAGCATGAAAGGGAGGGTCATGCATGGATCAGAAAAGCCCTGGCTTCAAGCATGAAAGGGAGGGTCATGCATGGATCAGACCAGACCCGGCTTCAAGCATGAAAGGGAGGGTCATGCATGGAGCAGAGCAGCCCTGGCTTCAAGCATGAAAGGGAGGGTCATGCATGGAGCAGGCCAGCCCCGGCTTCAAGCATGAAAGGGAGGGTCATGCATGGATCAGAGCAGCCCTGGCTTCAAGCATGAAAGGGAGGGTCATGCATGGATCAGAGCAGCCCCGGCTTCAAGCATGAAAGGGAGGGTCATGCATGGATCAGACCAGCCCCGGTTTCAAGCATGAAAGGGAGGGTCATGCATGGATCAGAAAAGCCCTGGCTTCAAGCATGAAAGGGAGGGTCATGCATGGATCAGACCAGCCCCTGCTTCAAGCATGAAAGGGAGGGTCATGCATGGATCAGACCAGCCCTGGCTTCAAGCATGAAAGGGAGGGTCATGCATGGATCAGAAAAGCCCTGGCTTCAAGCATGAAAGGGAGGGTCATGCATGGATCAGACCAGCCCTGGCTTCAAGCATGAAAGGGAGGGTCATGCATGGATCAGACCAGCCCTGGCTTCAAGCGTGAAAGGGAGGGTCATGCATGGATCAGACCAGCCCTGGCTTCAAGCATGAAAGGGAGGGTCATGCATGGATCAGACCAGCCCTGGCTTCAAGCGTGAAAGGGAGGGTCATGCATGGAGCAGACCAGCCCTGGCTTCAAGCGTGAAAGGACGGTCATGCATGTATCAGACCAGCCCCGGCTTCAAGCATGAAAGGGAGGGTCATGCATGGATCAGACCAGCCCTGGTTTCAAGCGTGAAAGGGAGGGTCATGCCTGGATCAGACCAGCCCTGGCTTCAAGCATGAAAGGGAGGGTCATGCATGGATCAGAGCAGCCTCGGCTTCAAGCATGAAAGGGAGGGTCATGCATGGATCAGACCAGCCCTGGCTTCAAGCATGAAAGGGAGGGTCATGCATGGCTCAGACCAGCCCTGGCTTCAAGCATGAAAGGGAGGGTCATGCATGGGTCTGACCAGCCCTGGCTTCAAGCATGAAAGAGAGGGTCATGCATGGATCAGACCAGCCCTGGCTTCAAGCGTGAAAGGGAGGGTCATGCATGGGTCTGACCAGCCCTGGCTTCAAGCGTGAAAGGGAGGGTCATGCATGGATCAGACCAGCCCTGGCTTCAAGCGTGAAAGGGAGGGTCATGCATGGAGCAGACCAGCCCTGGCTTCCAGCGTGAAAGGGAGGGTCATGCATTCAGCAGACCAGCCCTGGCTTCAAGCGTGAAAGGGAGTGTCATGCATGGATCAGACCAGCCCTGGCTTCAAGCGTGAAAAGGAGGGTCATGCATGGATCAGGGTAGCCCCGGCTTCAAGCATGAAAGGGATGGTCATGCATGGATCAGAGCAGCCCTGGCCTCAAGCGTGAAAGGGAGGGTCATGCATGGATCAGACCAGCCTTGGCCTCAAGCGTGAAAGGGAGGGTCATGCATGGATCAGACCAGCCCTGGCTTCAAGCATGAAAGGGAGGGTCATGCATGGATCAGAAAAGCCCTGGCTTCAAGCATGAAAGGGAGGGTCATGCATGGATCAGACCAGCCCTGGCTTCAAGCATGAAAGGGAGGGTCATGCATGGATCAGACCAGCCCTGGCTTCAAGCGTGAAAGGGAGGGTCATGCATGGATCAGACCAGCCCTGGCTTCAAGCATGAAAGGGAGGGTCATGCATGGATCAGACCAGCCCTGGCTTCAAGCGTGAATGGGAGGGTCATGCATGGAGCAGACCAGCCCCGGCTTCAAGCGTGAAAGGACGGTCATGCATGTATCAGACCAGCCCCGGCTTCAAGCATGAAAGGGAGGGTCATGCATGGATCAGACCAGCCCTGGTTTCAAGCGTGAAAGGGAGGGTCATGCCTGGATCAGACCAGCCCTGGCTTCAAGCATGAAAGGGAGGGTCATGCATGGATCAGACCAGCCCTGGCTTCAAGCGTGAAAGAGAGGGTCATGCATGGAGCAGACCAGCCCTGGCTTCAAGCGTGAAAGGACGGTCATGCATGTATCAGACCAGCCCCGGCTTCAAGCATGAAAGGGAGGGTCATGCATGGATCAGAAAAGCCCTGGCTTCAAGCATGAAAGGGAGGGTCATGCATGGATCAGACCAGCCCCGGCTTCAAGCATGAAAGGGAGGGTCATGCATGGATCAGAGCAGCCTCGGCTTCAAGCATGAAAGGGGGGGTCATGCATGGATCAGACCAGCCCTGGCTTCAAGCATGAAAGGGAGGGTCATGCATGGCTCAGACCAGCCCTGGCTTCAAGCATGAAAGGGAGGGTCATGCATGGGTCTGACCAGCCCTGGCTTCAAGCATGAAAGAGAGGGTCATGCATGGATCAGACCAGCCCTGGCTTCAAGCGTGAAAGGGAGGGTCATGCATGGGTCTGACCAGCCCTGGCTTCAAGCGTGAAAGGGAGGGTCATGCATGGATCAGACCAGCCCTGGCTTCAAGCGTGAAAGGGAGGGTCATGCATGGAGCACACCAGCCCTGGCTTCCAGCGTGAAAGGGAGGGTCATGCATGGAGCAGACCAGCCCTGGCTTCAAGCGTGAAAGGGAGGGTCATGCATGGATCAGACCAGCCCTGGCTTCAAGCGTGAAAGGGAGGGTCATGCATGGATCAGGGTAGCCCCGGCTTCAAGCATGAAAGGGAGGGTCATGCATGGATCAGAGCAGCCCTGGCCTCAAGCGTGAAAGGGAGGGTCATGCATGGATCAGACCAGCCTTGGCCTCAAGCGTGAAAGGGAGGGTCATGCATGGATCAGACCTGCCCTGGCCTCAAGCGTGAAAAGGAGGGTCATGCATGGAGCAGACCAGCCCTGGCCTCAAGCGTGAAAGGGAGGGTCATGCATGGATCAGACCAGCCCTGGCCTCAAGCGTGAAAGGGAGGGTCATGCATGGATCAGAAAAGCCCCGGCTTCAAGCATGAAAGGGAGGGTCATGCATGGATCAGAGCAGCCCTGGCCTCAAGCGTGAAAGGGAGGGTCATGCATGGATCAGACCAGCCTTGGCCTCAAGCGTGAAAGGGAGGGTCATGCATGGATCAGAACTGCCCTGGCCTCAAGCGTGAAAAGGAGGGTCATGCATGGAGCAGACCAGCCCTGGCCTCAAGCGTGAAAGGGAGGGTCATGCATGGATCAGACCAGCCCTGGCCTCAAGCGTGAAAGGGAGGGTCATGCATGGATCAGAAAAGCCCTGGCTTCAAGCATGAAAGGGAGGGTCATGCATGGATCAGACCAGCCCCGGCTTCAAGCATGAAAGGGAGGGTCATGCATGGATCAGAAAAGCCCTGGCTTCAAGCATGAAAGGGAGGGTCATGCATGGATCAGACCAGCCCTGGCTTCAAGCATGAAAGGGAGGGTCATGCATGGATCAGAAAAGCCCTGGCTTCAAGCATGAAAGGGAGGGTCATGCATGGATCAGACCAGACCCGGCTTCAAGCATGAAAGGGAGGGTCATGCATGGAGCAGAGCAGCCCTGGCTTCAAGCATGAAAGGGAGGGTCATGCATGGAGCAGGCCAGCCCCGGCTTCAAGCATGAAAGGGAGGGTCATGCATGGATCAGAGCAGCCCTGGCTTCAAGCATGAAAGGGAGGGTCATGCATGGATCAGAGCAGCCCCGGCTTCAAGCATGAAAGGGAGGGTCATGCATGGATCAGACCAGCCCCGGTTTCAAGCATGAAAGGGAGGGTCATGCATGGATCAGAAAAGCCCTGGCTTCAAGCATGAAAGGGAGGGTCATGCCTGGATCAGACCAGCCCCTGCTTCAAGCATGAAAGGGAGGGTCATGCATGGATCAGACCAGCCCTGGCTTCAAGCATGAAAGGGAGGGTCATGCATGGATCAGAAAAGCCCTGGCTTCAAGCATGAAAGGGAGGGTCATGCATGGATCAGACCAGCCCTGGCTTCAAGCATGAAAGGGAGGGTCATGCATGGATCAGACCAACCCTGGCTTCAAGCGTGAAAGGGAGGGTCATGCATGGATCAGACCAGCCCTGGCTTCAAGCATGAAAGGGAGGGTCATGCATGGATCAGACCAGCCCTGACTTCAAGCGTGAAAGGGAGGGTCATGCATGGAGCAGACCAGCCCTGGCTTCAAGCGTGAAAGGACGGTCATGCATGTATCAGACCAGCCCCGGTTTCAAGCATGAAAGGGAGGGTCATGCATGGATCAGACCAGCCCTGGATTCAAGCGTGAAAGGGAGGGTCATGCCTGGATCAGACCAGCCCTGGCTTCAAGCATGAAAGGGAGGGTCATGCATGGATCAGACCAACCCTGGCTTCAAGCGTGAAAGGGAGGGTCATGCATGGATCAGACCAGCCCTGGCTTCAAGCATGAAAGGGAGGGTCATGCATGGATCAGACCAGCCCTGACTTCAAGCGTGAAAGGGAGGGTCATGCATGGAGCAGACCAGCCCTGGCTTCAAGCGTGAAAGGACGGTCATGCATGTATCAGACCAGCCCCGGTTTCAAGCATGAAAGGGAGGGTCATGCATGGATCAGACCAGCCCTGGTTTCAAGCGTGAAAGGGAGGGTCATGCCTGGATCAGACCAGCCCTGGCTTCAAGCATGAAAGGGAGGGTCATGCATGGATCAGACCAGCCCTGGCTTCAAGCGTGAAAGGGAGGGTCATGCATGGAGCAGACCAGCCCTGGCTTCAAGCGTGAAAGGACGGTCATGCATGTATCAGACCAGCCCCGGCTTCAAGCATGAAAGGGAGGGTCATGCATGGATCAGAAAAGCCCTGGCTTCAAGCATGAAAGGGAGGGTCATGCATGGATCAGACCAGCCCCGGCTTCAAGCATGAAAGGGAGGGTCATGCATGGATCAGAGCAGCCTCGGCTTCAAGCATGAAAGGGAGGGTCATGCATGGATCAGACCAGCCCTGGCTTCAAGCATGAAAGGGAGGGTCATGCATGGCTCAGACCAGCTCTGGCTTCAAGCATGAAAGGGAGGGTCATGCATGGGTCTGACCAGCCCTGGCCTCAAGCGTGAAAGGGAGGGTCATGCATGGATCAGACCAGCCCTGGCCTCAAGGGTGAAAGGGAGGGTCATGCATGGATCAGAAAAGCCCTGGCTTCAAGCATGAAAGGGAGGGTCATGCATGGATCAGACCAGCCCCGGCTTCAAGCATGAAAGGGAGGGTCATGCATGGATCAGAAAAGCCCTGGCTTCAAGCATGAAAGGGAGGGTCATGCATGGATCAGACCAGCCCTGGCTTCAAGCATGAAAGGGAGGGTCATGCATGGATCAGAAAAGCCCTGGCTTCAAGCATGAAAGGGAGGGTCATGCATGGATCAGAAAAGCCCTGGCTTCAAGCATGAAAGGGAGGGTCATGCATGGATCAGACCAGCCCTGGCTTCAAGCATGAAAGGGAGGGTCATGCATGGATCAGAAAAGCCCTGGCTTCAAGCATGAAAGGGAGGGTCATGCATGGATCAGACCAGACCCGGCTTCAAGCATGAAAGGGAGGGTCATGCATGGAGCAGAGCAGCCCTGGCTTCAAGCATGAAAGGGAGGGTCATGCATGGAGCAGGCCAGCCCCGGCTTTAAGCATGAAAGGGAGGGTCATGCATGGATCAGAGCAGCCCTGGCCTCAAGCGTGAAAGGGAGGGTCATGCATGAATCAGACCAGCCATGGCTTCAAGCATGAAAGGGAGGGTCATGCATGGATCAGACCAGCCCTGGCTTCAAGCGTGAAAGGGAGGGTCATGCATGGAGCAGACCAGCCCTGGCTTCAAGCGTGAAAGGACGGTCATGCATGGATCAGACCTGCCCCGGCTTCAAGCATGAAAGGGAGGGTCATGCATGGATCAGACCAGCCCTGGTTTCAAGCGTGAAAGGGAGGGTCATGCCTGGATCAGACCAGCCCTGGCTTCAAGCATGAAAGGGAGGGTCATGCATGGATCAGACCAGCCCTGGCTTCAAACGTGAAAGGGAGGGTCATGCATGGAGCAGACCAGCCCTGGCTTCAAGCGTGAAAGGTCGGTCATGCATGTATCAGACCAGCCCCGGCTTCAAGCATGAAAGGGAGGGTCATGCATGGATCAGAAAAGCCCTGGCTTCAAGCATGAAAGGGAGGGTCATGCATGGATCAGACCAGCCCCGGCTTCAAGCATGAAAGGGAGGGTCATGCATGGATCAGAGCAGCCTCGGCTTCAAGCATGAAAGGGAGGGTCATGCATGGATCAGACCAGCCCTGGCTTCAAGCATGAAAGGGAGGGTCATGCATGGCTCAGACCAGCCCTGGCTTCAAGCATGAAAGGGAGGGTCATGCATGGGTCTGACCAGCCCTGGCTTCAAGCATGAAAGAGAGGGTCATGCATGGATAAGAAAAGCCCTGGCTTCAAGCATGAAAGGGAGGGTCATGCATGGATCAGACCAGCCCTGGCTTCAAGCATGAAAGGGAGGGTCATGCATGGATCAGAGCAGCCCCGGCTTCAAGCATGAAAGGGAGGGTCATGCATGGAGCAGGCCAGCCCCGGCTTCAAGCATGAAAGGGAGGGTCATGCATGGATCAGAGCAGCCCTGGCTTCAAGCATGAAAGGGAGGGTCATGCATGGATCAGAGCAGCCCCGGCTTCAAGTATGAAAGGGAGGGTCATGCATGGATCAGACCAGCCCCGGTTTCAAGCATGAAAGGGAGGGTCATGCATGGATCAGACCAGTCCCGGCTTCAAGCATGAAAGGGAGGGTCATGCATGGATCAGAGCAGCCCCGGCTTCAAGCATGAAAGGGAGGGTCATGCATGGATCAGAAAAGCCCTGGCTTCAAGCATGAAAGGGAGGGTCATGCATGGATCAGACCAGCCCTGGCTTCTAGCATGAAAGGGAGGGTCATGCATGGATCAGAAAAGCCCTGGCTTCAAGCATGAAAGGGAAGGTCATGCATGGATCAGAAAAGCCCTAGCTTCAAGCATGAAAGGGAGGGTCATGCATGGATCAGACCAGCCCCGGCTTCAAGCGTGAAAGGGAGGGTCATGCATGGATCAGACCAGCCCTGGCCTCAAGCGTGAAAGGGAGGGTCATGCATGGAGCAGGCCAGCCCCGGCTTCAAGCATGAAAGGGAGGGTCATGCATGGAGCAGACCAGCCCCGGCTTCAAGCATGAAAGGGAGGGTCATGCATGTATCAGACCAGCCCTGGCTTCAAGCATAAAAAAGGGAGGGTCATGCATGGAGCAGACCAGCCCTGGCTTTAAGCGTGAAAGGGAGGGTCATGCATGGATCAGACCAGCCCTGGCTTCAAGCGTGAAAGGGAGGGTCATGCATAGATCAGACCAGCCCTGGCTTCAAGCGTGAAAGGGAGGGTCATGCATGGATCAGAGCAGCCCTGGCTTAAAGCGTGAAAGGGAGGGTCATGCATGGATCAGGGTAGCCCGGCTTCAAGCGTGAAAGGACGGTCATGCATGTATCAGACCAGCCCCGGCTTCAAGCATGAAAGGGAGGGTCATGCATGGATCAGAAAAGCCCTGGCTTCAAGCATGAAAGGGAGGGTCATGCATGGATCAGACCAGCCCCGGCTTCAAGCATGAAAGGGAGGGTCATGCATGGATCAGAGCAGCCTCGGCTTCAAGCATGAAAGGGAGGGTCATGCATGGATCAGACCAGCCCTGGCTTCAAGCATGAAAGGGAGGGTCATGCATGGCTCAGACCAGCCCTGGCTTCAAGCATGAAAGGGAGGGTCATGCATGGGTCTGACCAGCCCTGGCTTCAAGCATGAAAGAGAGGGTCATGCATGGATAAGAAAAGCCCTGACTTCAAGCATGAAAGGGAGGGTCATGCATGGGTCAGACCAGCCCTGGCTTCAAGCATGAAAGGGAGGGTCATGCATGGATCAGAGCAGCCCCGGCTTCAAGCATGAAAGGGAGGGTCATGCATGGAGCAGGCCAGCCCCGGCTTCAAGCATGAAAGGGAGGGTCATGCATGGATCAGAGCAGCCCTGGCTTCAAGCATGAAAGGGAGGGTCATGCATGGATCAGAGCAGCCCCGGCTTCAAGTATGAAAGGGAGGGTCATGCATGGATCAGACCAGCCCCGGTTTCAAGCATGAAAGGGAGGGTCATGCATGGATCAGACCAGCCCCGGCTTCAAGCATGAAAGGGAGGGTCATGCATGGATCAGAGCAGCCCCGGCTTCAAGCATGAAAGGGAGGGTCATGCATGGATCAGAAAAGCCCTGGCTTCAAGCATGAAAGGGAGGGTCATGCATGGATCAGACCAGCCCTGGCTTCTAGCATGAAAGGGAGGGTCATGCATGGATCAGAAAAGCCCTGGCTTCAAGCATGAAAGGGAAGGTCATGCATGGATCAGAAAAGCCCTAGCTTCAAGCATGAAAGGGAGGGTCATGCATGGATCAGACCAGCCCCGGCTTCAAGCGTGAAAGGGAGGGTCATGCATGGATCAGACCAGCCCTGGCCTCAAGCGTGAAAGGGAGGGTCATGCATGGAGCAGGCCAGCCCCGGCTTCAAGCATGAAAGGGAGGGTCATGCATGGAGCAGACCAGCCCCGGCTTCAAGCATGAAAGGGAGGGTCATGCATGTATCAGACCAGCCCTGGCTTCAAGCATAAAAAAGGGAGGGTCATGCATGGAGCAGACCAGCCCTGGCTTTAAGCGTGAAAGGGAGGGTCATGCATGGATCAGACCAGCCCTGGCTTCAAGCGTGAAAGGGAGGGTCATGCATAGATCAGACCAGCCCTGGCTTCAAGCGTGAAAGGGAGGGTCATGCATGGATCAGAGCAGCCCTGGCTTAAAGCGTGAAAGGGAGGGTCATGCATGGATCAGGGTAGCCCGGCTTCAAGCGTGAAAGGGAGGGTCATGCATGGAGCAGACCAGCCCTGGCTTCCAGCGTGAAAGGGAGGGTCATGCATGGAGCAGACCAGCCCTGGCTTAAAGCGTGAAAGGGAGGGTCATGCATGGATCAGACAGACCAGCCCTGGCCTCAAGCGTGAAAGGGAGGGTCATGCATGGATCAGACCAGCCCTGGCTTCAAGCGTGAAAGGGAGGGTCATGCATGGAGCAGGCCAGCCCTGGCTTCAAGCGTGAAAGGGAGGGTCATGCATGGATCAGACCAGCCCTGGCTTCAAGCATGAAAGGGAGGGTCATGCATGGATCAGACCAGCCCTGGCTTCAAGCATGAAAGGGAGGGTCATGCATGGGTCTGACCAGCCCTGGCTTCAAGCATGAAAGGAGGGTCATGCATGGATCAGACCAGCCCCGGCTTCAAGCATGAAAGGGAGGGGGTTCGTTTTATTTCAGCTCTTCTAATCTATTCTTCCCTGAACACGAACAGTCATTATCGGAAGGTAGAAGCCACTGATGCCAGTATGTTTATTTATTGGTCTGTTACAGTTCACTACTGTAAAGCATAGCTGCCAACGGTCCCGTTTTTTCCGGGTCAGTCCCGGCTAGTTAGGGACTGTCCGGGGTAATTCACTAACCCGGGAAAGTCCCGGCGATTACACATCCAGCCCTGCCAAGTGTCTTGCAGGGAATTGCAAAGGGAATTTCAAACTTTAGGCCAAAGTAGCCGAGTTGGAAAAATTCTCCAATGAAGATGATTGAGGGAGAATTTTTCCAAATCAGCTATGTTGGCCTTAAGTTTGAAAGTTTAAAATTCCCGTCTCAATTCCCTGCATTTCTCTCTTTATTGAGTAGACCCTGTAATCTGCCCTATGATAAGTAGGCGGAGTTAAATTGTGCTAATTATGTGGGTTGTGTGGAGTGGGCGGAGCTTTGGGGCAGTGGGTGTGGTACATTATCACGTAAGTAATTGATAGCTGTGCTGAAAAGTTTTCCTGGAAATGTTTTTCAATGTTGGCAACTATGAGGTAAAGTGACTTGCATTAAACTGCTCAGGGTATGTTTTTATAACAAATAGCTAGATTCATAGCGGTATGTTTATTTTCACACTACAAATTCATTTAGTCTACATATCACTAATCACAATTTTTTATTTTAAAAAGTTTTATTACTAGTGCATTAGGATGTATTACACTTGTAATAAGGCGGGTGACGAAGCTGTCACTTTTGTAAGGAGTATCCGTCCACAAAATTCTAAATCATGACCTTTGCCTTTTTAGGGAAGGATACCGGTGTGGTCATGCAATATAAGGAATAAAATACTCTCTGCTGTAGATTAAAAGTAAAGTATATTCCAAGTTGCCTCAGAGTTCTGTTTCCTTATAATGGAAGTCACCCTTTGACTTTCTTCCACTCTATGGTCACAGATTTTACAGGTTACTGGCTCTGTCCTTGTAATTTATGTTAGAGAGCACCTTACTGTGTATACTGCACAATTTTATGAAATAAAATTAAAATGATTTTATAAATACCCCAATAAACACTTTGAACTGTTAAATAATGCTAAAACATCTGGAATTGTATAAGTGTGTCTGCTGAAGAAATATAGTTATTAAATATCTTCTTCATGAATAAATCTCGTATTGACTTTTAAACAGGAAAGCGAAGTCCTTTTCACCCCCCCTTACTTTTTCAATTCGTAAAGGCTATCAAAAGACCTCTTAAGAGTCAAAAATCTATTGTGACAGTTAAAAGGGCACTGTATGTTTTAAAAATCCGTTTTGTGGGTACAACCACTGCGATTTTACAGATTGCAGTGTTTGCCACCACAGATGTGTTCTGCTCTGCTCTTTTTGTAATGTCTTTTTTGTCATGTCTTCCCTGCTCCACTCAGCAGGGCCACGCTCGTGACGTCATAGAATGCTGGCCAGTGACTGTAAGGCTGGAACTGCAGTTCGAGAGAGTGAGTTGAGGAGACACTGCTGCTCCTGGTCGGCAGTCCACTAAGTAACCTGTAACTCACCCTCCACAGTGAACACACAACCTGGTGGGCCAGCACTTGGACTGGCTGCAGCTGACGTCATGTATTGTGTGTAACAAAAGTGCTTTGCACACGAAGCTCTTTGTTCTCAACGTTCAGCTAATCATTGTCTAGGAATAAAGTCATCTCTAAAGTGTTGTTTGTTGATTTAAATAAATGTAATAAATCAGTCCTGAAATACCATGGCGCCATATTATCAGCAAACGGCGTTTAAATTATCGCCGCTTTAACAGCAGAAAACTTCCGCTAAAGCGGCGATAATGGGCTTGATAATATGCCGCAGAGAATTCCAATAGAAGCCCATGTTTTGGTGTCAACATGGACTTCTATGGGAATTCTCTGCGGCATATTATCAATCCCATTATCGCCGCTTTAGCTGAAGTTTTCTGCCGCTAAAGCGGCGATAATTTTAACGCCGTGCTTGAAAATATGCCCCCATCTTAGTTTAGAAAATAGGTAGATATTTTCGCCAGTTATCAATTTACAATTTTTAATAAATGCACATTTATTATGCTCTAAATACAAGCTTTACATTTTTTTGCAAAAAGATACAAATTTTTTCACCAAACACAAAGTTGACATTTTTCTTTTCAGGCTCAATTAATCTCTTTATATCAGCTCTCTGTCTTCTGTAAAACATCCACATTTCACGTTATTTTAAAATATATGCTTTATTACAGCTCCACGTGGGCAGATGTTGTCTCACAATCCGATGCATAATTTCATATGCTCAATTGCTCATGTTTTACTGTAGAAAAACTTGATAGGCCAAGATTCATGCTTGCCTGGTGCCATGTGACCCCATACTGCATTTCACTGGTTCTTTCTCCGGGTGGCACTTTGGGTGGTATTGTGAAAAGGTATCAGCTCAAAGCAGCACTTCCTTTGTTTCAAGTTTTCAAAGGTGTTACTGGCTTAGGGGGTTTTAGGCCTGGCGATAGACTAAATCCTTTGATTTTACTAAACGTATATGTGTAATATACCTACATATAGGGGCTTTTAACCACCTCTCCTCATTTATTGGTCTGTTGTGGTGTCATTCCCATTTTGCTCCCGCCCACTACAGCAAACCGCATGGGGCGATTGGTCAGCCTGCTTCAGCCACTTGAGCCACTGGCTAACTTCACTTTGAGTGACTGCATTTAGACCTTTCCCACGGAGCACACAGGTTCTCTTCAGTGCCAGTGTTTTTGTTTTGACTTTATTATTACATTGGTGTTGGCTTTGTTTGTAGAGCCTCCTGTGATAGCAGAACTGTTCCTACCAGATGAGAGCAAAGGTCGCATTCCAGCTTTATGAGTTCCGGTCTCCTGCAAATGCGGTATTTTGAAGTGGCCTTCATCCGACTGCTGCTTGTTCACACCATGCCAGCAGCTCATATGGACTCTGAATATTAGCTCATGAGGGTGCTCAATCTTTCAAACCCTGTCTTTCTTTTTCTGTTTGTTTTCTTTCTTTCTTCCCTTTTCCTTTCATTGCTCCCTTTATTTCTTTCTTTCTTTCTTTCTTTCTTTCTTTCTTTCTTTCTTTCTTTCTTTCTTTCTTTCTTCACCCTTTTCTTTCTTTCCTTCTTTCCTTTTACTTTCTTTCCTTCTTCCCTTTTTCTTTCTTGTTCTTTCTTTCTTGTTCTTTCTTTCTGTCTTTCTTTCTTTCTTTCTTTCTTTCTTACTTCCCTTTACCTTTTTCTTTCTTTCCTTCTTTCCTTTTACTTTCTTTCCTTCTTCCCTCTTTGTTTCTTTCTTTGTTTCCTTCTCACTTTTTCTCTCTTTCCTTCTTTCTCCTTCCTTCTGCGTTCTCTATTTCTTTTCTTTCTTTCCTTTTTCTTTTGTCCTTCCTCTTTCTTTTACTTGCCTTCCTCTTTTTTCTTCTTTCCTTTGCGCCTTCTTTCCCAGTGGCAAGAAACTGGCAGCCAATGCTAGACTGATTGGCTTTTTAAGTCTGTGTTAGCCAAGACCTTTGTTAATTTTCCTAAAATTAGGTGTATAACCCAATTACCTATAGGGGCTATCATCCAGACTTCTTGATCAATCTGTGGTTCTTTCATTCACATTTTTCTTCCACCCAGTCCAGCATGCATCAAGGGGCAATGTGTCAGCTCACTTCAGCCATTGGCTGACTTCACTATGAGTTACGACTTGCTACCCTTTTGCAAGGAGGACATCAACAAATTAGGCATTCCCTTCAGTGCTAGGAATACTATGGCAATTTGTACTTTTTGGGACCAAAAAACAATTTTTGCCTTTAGCCAATGTTTTTGTTTAGATTGATGAGGGGCCTGACAGCAATACATTTTTGAAAAAATCATGACAAAGCAAGAATTGCCTAAAGGCTGGCTGCTAACACCAGACCTATTGGCTTTGCCGATGCTTGTTTTCTCTTGCACCACTTTGTAATCTGGTTTAAAGTTTAGGAGGTTTTTCCCAGTGGTAGTGCACACTCATAAAGAAAGGAATAATCCCTGTTTTAGTTAGTAAGGGCCAGTTTTTGATCATGGCACGACTGGTCCCAATGCCGCTTTTTCAGTGGTTTTCCTGCCTGCCTATATGGGGGTCCGACCGCCTAATTTAGATGTTGTCTGACATTGGGCAAAAAGACTGGTGCAGTGCTGCGACTCTGCCAGTTCTGAGCTCCCCACCCCCACGGTGGCACGGGCTGCAGCAGACAGCGGCGGGAGTCTAGCCACGATTCCTGTCATCCACATTTGGATGTGGCCTGTTTCGAAGGGAATACCGGCGGGAAACCCTTCTACTTGGGGATGATGGAATGGAGAGAAAAGGGGAGATTATTCACCTATTTTGGGGGTTCCAGCAGTGTTTTCGTTCTCTATTCCATTGTCCAGGTCCTCCCTGTTCTGCGGCATTTTTACCGCAATGGATGGCCACCCCGTTTCGATGAAATCGAAGGTAGGTGTTTGTGGTGTGTGTGGGTGTACAATGAATGCTGTGTGTATGTGAGTATGTTGTGCCTGTGCAAAGCAGATTGTGAGAAATATGGTCACTACACATTACATACATGGACATATGGACTCATACACGAGATATCTGCAATTTACCTTTAAATAAAAATGCCACTTACATTTCTGTGCACCCCCGTATCCTCACTCCGTCGGGGACCACCGCTCGCAGACCGCCAGTCCATTAAAGAACACCTGAATCGGCTCGGTGCAAAACCGCCAGCTCGGAAGCGGCGGCGGACTCCTTGGAGCCAGGGGAAAGAGGTCTCCTGTTTAGGGCCGCAACATCTAAATACAGTAGGAGCACCCCGTAGGCTCAGCGGGGTTCTTGGGGTCGCCGCTGGGGCGGACTGGTGGCCGGGCCGCCAGGATCCTAATCAGGCGTAAAGTATTTGTGTATGCTTTTGTTCCATTTAATAACTCACTTTCATTTTTCGATGTTTATATATATTAAATAATGTTATTTGTAAGTCTATCCATACACCGCTCAGGGTGATGTTCGGATACGCCATCATCTGTCAGGTACACACTCACATCTGAAGCATGGCACTGGCACTCAAACGCCCAAGCAGGTGCCAGACACGACATCATGTCATCAGCTCCTCATAGGACAGTCTTTGCCATCACATGCATGCATAAATATGTTCACCAGATGCCAAGAACTGTCAAACCCAAGCATGTCCACGTGTGTCACTATATTAGTAGTACTGTGTTCATAAGCCAGGTGTTTCCTTCTATGCCCACCTTATTACAGACAGACCATCCTATGCCCGAGCAGACAGTCCAGCAATATGCCAGGCAGGTGCATCAGATGGCCAGGCCCTGATTAGCCGCATATTGTAAACATGTCCACAGGTTCATTCTCCTAACCGATGACATCACCAGCCAGCTCCTCGTAGGACAGGAAATGTCATCACCTGCAGGTATTGCTGTGGTACACCCAGGTCGGTACCACTTTCTTGCAACATTTCAACATCTGTTTGTTAATGATAACCGATTCCAAGTGGCAATGGGAGTACACAGATGCCCAAAGGAAGCCTTACAATACACCGCCATGGGGCAGTACACTGGGTTCACTCAAGGTTTAGCACAGACAGGATCACAGCATCCAAGCCCCTGAAAGGGAGGGGATGGACCCCCCAGAGCATCCATGATGGAGCAGCTTCCTAGCTTCAAACAAGGGTCTCATTGAGAACAAGAAACAAGACACAACGCAGGTGGGTGCGACTTACATGTGCCAACTATTCCCACTTCTGCACACAGAATGCACAGGTGCAGCCTCCCCCAGCCCGAACAGCGCTCTCCTAACTCTCACCCACCACACACATACACAACCAGTCCACAAAACCCACTTACTGACACACGTATACACTCACAACACTCATTCAAGTATAGATTCTGAGCCTCCCACACAACCACAATCCCCAACACACCCACTAGCAGAAACAACATGAGACGTGTACACCCAACGAGGTCTCTTGGCGCTGAGCAACAGATGTTTATTGTTACCCAACGGTACTCATATTAGCGACCATATAGGGATGAAAGGCTGAGTGGACCCGCTGGGATTTGAACCTGTGAACAGTAGGTCGAACACAGGCCTCTGCAGGGGATGCATTAGTCCACTAAGCAACCAGACATTTACAGAAACACAGGCTCATGCATTAATACATACGATGGAGGCCTCAGGTGACCAAACACACAATTTCACTCCCTAACCTGTCCCCCGCCCACCCCCGCCCCCTCCTGCTGGTTCACCCCAGAGGGTCACTGTGGTGGTTACTGACTCTTCTCACCTCCACTGCTGGTTCTGCTTATCACTGCATGGTACTTTGGCGGGCAGTAGTGGCTGCGTGAGAGTGCAGTATGGCGTTAGCCATGCCAGTCTTTCACAGCAAGGCTCCGCCCATAGGCTAAACGTCTCTTCCTCATGCCAGACAATGCCAGGCAAGGACAGAGTGGGGCAGGGCAGGACAGATGGAGGAAAAGCAAGATGAAAGGGGGTGTAGGGGCCCATGGAACACTGGACAGGTGAGGAAAGGTCAGGCGGTCAGCTGCACTGTCCGCCAGGGCCACTCTGCATTCTTCAGCTTACTCTTATCTGCACCAGGGACAGGTCCCACCTCCGCTGAGCTGTGGATTCTAATTGGCTGAGCCATTGTTGACAGTGTCAGGTGTGAAACTGCAGACCACAGTGCTCTGAAGCATATCTGGTCACGTCCAACGAACACTGGCTGCAGCTCAGCTGTGGGAGTGTGTTTGGGGCAGGCATAATGGGCACACACCTATGCATAGCCTTCCTTAAACACATTATTTGGAATAAAACAGGATGGGGGGGGTGCGTGGAAGGCAAAGACATAGTGACTGTGGAGAGGATGTGGTCTGACGGCCAGAATGCTGACTTTGTTGCTGGAAGCCAAGGTTTGAGCCTTGGGTCGTGTCCACATCCTGTGATTCTGGGTAAATCACGTAATCTTCCCGTGCCTACCAAAAAAATAACAATAATAAAATAAAATACAATAAATAAATGAATGTGTCCCTGTGTAACGTCACCGGTGCTCATGTAAAGCGCTCCAATACCTTCGGGTCGAGTTCCCGCTATGTAAATCTGCAAAAAAACAAAAAAAAGACCTGATGCATATATAGGGCCGTGGGAGGCACCCTCACATCCACGATAATGTACCATAATGTACCACCCCCAAGTGACTCTCTCTGGGTCTTTGTAAGGTCCTAGGTTTCCTCGCAGAACAATCATGGCGTCATCAGATCTAACCATAGTGACCACACCGTCATCCGCTCCACTCAACACGTATGCACAGACATCACCCAATGATTACACTGACACATTAGTTATGGGTGAAGAACTGCTGCAGGTTTATTTCATACAACATAAGTATGACGGTAGAGTGGGTTATCTTACGGGCGATCCAGGGCAAGCAGCCCCTCGCTGCTCCGCCCGCCTTGCGAGACAGCACGCACGGTGGGTCGATGCCCGGCACTGCGGCACATTTTTCAGATCCTCCTTTGGACCACGTGATCTGTCTAATACTCCCGCCCCTTTTAACGGGGGCGGAGCGTGTTATGGCACACCCCCAGTTGGTTAGGCCCCCCAACCGCCCGAAGGACTAACGGGGCGCCGTCGCGGTCTTCCCAGAACCTCCTTCGGCTCCCGGACCTTGGCTCGGGCACCCTTACTGTGCCGGACAGGGGTACCCTTACTGTACCGAATGTCGCAGAGGTACCCTTACTGTACCCTTGTGCCTCCAGATCGCCCTGTAACTCCGCCACAGCTCTGGGGAGGCTCCCGTCGCTGCCAGAGCCCCCCCTTCCTCCCTTCGCTGTTATGGGTGCCCTGCCCCTGCAAGTTAGCTTTAGTGGGCTAAATTATGGGTCCTGTTCTGTAACCCGTAAATCACAGCAATAATTTGCAACTTTACTCAGAAGCCCAGGCAGACTAACAAAAGAGATTTCTACAAGAAGCGAATTGACGCAAGGATGTCTTTTGGCCCCACTGCTGTACAGCTTAGACGCGAATGGTGTTCCTAACTTTCTTTGCGATGCGACTGCAGATCTTCCTAACGTAATTATGTGAAGATCTAAAACCTACATATGGAGCCAGAACTGAAACATAGCCTTTTTTTTTAAAATTCTTCAATCCATCTATACCCTTCATATCCTAGCACGAAGAAAGTTTTTAATTTCCACTTTGTCTACAAAGGTGATGTATTGATAGTGTTATGGTTCCCGAATTGCTGCTGCTTCGAGGTTTGCATGATTACTAGGCAGGGCAAAATATTTAACGCTGATGACTCCGTATAAAGCCAATATGACTGACTGACTAAAAGATGAGAATATGCTTCTGAAGAATACATATCTTTCAGCTCGAGGACCAAAATTTGTGAACGTTTCAAACTCCCTAGGCTCCAAGGAAAGACTGAGCGAAGAAGAGCAACACCTAAATCTGTTTCTCAGGCTGGAAAATATGGCGTGGGTAACAAGGCATTGGTGAAATAGGCGCTTATGGACATGAAATCCTATTATGATTTTTCAAATGGCCAAATTAGGGTCCTTCCTGGCTTAGAAGTGTGTTTCCAACGGCTACAGCACAATAAAGCAAGATGAAGGTAACGTGTGGGTTAACCACCTTCCCTACGTATATAAACACAAGCTGACATCGCGGGTATCTAATGAGGGAATGGGCACTTAAAAGCTGTGAACATCAGACAGTATGGGGGAACAGCCTCTGTCTTTGTACTCTCACCCAGCACACGGGAAACATATGCTCACTGCCCCTGGCTGCTTCATATCACTGTCTCTGAATGGTTAATGCCACAAACCTTAGCTGGTGACAGCATTGTTGGCAAATGAGTCATTGAGACAATCTCACCTTCCAACAGCATGCCAGTACAAATAAATGAAAAATCGATAAAAACTGCTAACTCTGCCGTATTTACCTTTCCGGCCATAAACTCCCTACTTTTGCTTCCTTTCACATTGTATTATTATCCTATTGTTTACTTCAAATTGACCAATATCTCATCAACATCTCCTTGTTTTAGCCTTTCTACTGCCAATAATGACCTAGCATTCTGGGGATCTATCTTAACTAACCAGGTAATACAGGCTTTAATGAATATTTTTGCAAATTTAGTTACAGTAAATTAGATGATGGGGTCTTATTCTAGCCTTGTTGTTCAATAATTCATATAAACTCAAACTAAGATAAATATTATTGAAATATGTTGGTTCATTCCTACTGTTTAATTTACTTAAAATTAAAGTTTATTACCTGAAGACGACACGTAATTAGAACTAATATTTATAGAAATCAAATCAGTTTCAATAATTAAATTGGCTCAGCCCCCCTTCCCTAATTCAAAACCTAATGCTAACCACAACAATTATGAACCTATGTGCAAGTGCCCCTTTTTTTTTTTTTTTT
Source organism: Triturus cristatus (assembly GCF_964204655.1). Classification (NCBI taxonomy): domain Eukaryota; kingdom Metazoa; phylum Chordata; class Amphibia; order Caudata; family Salamandridae; genus Triturus; species Triturus cristatus. The sequence goes on along the minus strand of NC_140592.1, from coordinate 26,920,731 downwards.
TTTTTTTTTTAAGGCCCTGAACATATTTACCGGACGTTTAATTTTTGTTATATAATGTTGTTAGTTAATGTTATTAACTGACACAAATTGATCTACAATTTCTTAGGGTTGGTTTTGTAAAACGAGGTAACCTTATCTCACCTTTAACCATAACTATTAGTCCAAAATATCGTTAAACTTGTTGACTTCTATTTAATTAATTTCAAAATAGTGTAATTTCATTTTTATTAATTGTTTATTCCAACAGTATGGCTTGCTGTCACCTTGTGAAACATCCTGTGTGGTTCCACCAGCCCTGTTTTCGAATCTCTCAGTTTGTGCATAAACACATTATGTTCTGCTCCTGAAAGATTATGAAATCCAATCCAACATTTGTTATGTTATGTTATACTAAATTTGTAGGGCACACGTACCATGTTGGTTCCCTGGTGCTACTCCGAAACCCGTCAGAGTGGTATGACACTCATATACCTGTCCAACCAGCCATGCCCTAGGAGTTTGCGGGAAGTCATGGGGTCTGTGCAGGACCTAATCTCTAGAGGTAGGGAGCTCCCATATCTGGGACCTAGTGTGATAAGCCTTGTTCCACCAAAGTGTTTCCATTTAAAGGATCCCTGGGGAACACCACATGTAGTTTTAATCTTGGGGGGTCGTGACGTGGCCAAGGTGAACATTTCACGTCAACACATTTATATCGTAGAATGGATAAAAGAGAGCAGTATTGGGGTTTTTTTTGTTTGTTTTTTGTTTATATTCCAAAACAAAATTACTTTCGAGATTTTCCACCATAACCACTTGGTGTGCCATTGGCTTGGCTATTTGGCAATGTCCTTTTCGAAGGAGTACAGCTCTCAGATATCATTCACCCAACACCGGGCATCTATGAGCGACACCAAACATTTACAGCTCCTTGTGCTTATTAAAATGGACCCGATCCTTAGTTTCCAGGACACACTGCACTTTAATGTCATCTGGCCCTGGTGCCTATCAAACAACTGTGATAGCATCTGTCACCGTCATAAAAATACATAAACGAACTTCAAAAGGTCGCAGGAGAGGCAAGCCGGGCTAAGTCTCAGCAGACCATGTCACTCTGGGCTTTACCTTGCCTCCCTGTGGAACAGGGAGAATAACCTTAAAGATGTTATGTTTGACACACAAACCCCAGGCCTTCCGCTTGTCGCATCACAGCTCAGGCTGCTGACTTTCCTGTATAGACTAGGCTGCCACTATGACTGTGAGTTGAAGAAAACATTACCCCAGCTGTTTCCAAATAGCAAGGCCAAAGATGAAGGCAGCAGCATCTCTTGACTTAAGCGTGGAACTCACAATAATAAATCAGTATTCCGAATCCAAACATTTAACCAATATTTGATCTCATGTGACTATCTTAATCCCCATCAGCCTAGGCCTACTTCCTTATTCAAATCGCGAGTGGCTGGCAAAGAGTACGTTTGAAATATCAAAGCCATGCATATTCAACATGAAGCCAGGAATCGAAGGAAAGCTTGGGGACGATAGTGTGAATAGCGATGGTGGCATCTGGTTCAGGGCTTCCAGGAATGAAACATCCTTCAAGTTAAGAGAGACCACTAACTCAACTCGAGCTTGGGAACTGCCCCATAGGTTGCTTGCATGGATTGTAGTTCCACCAGTGGTTGGGCTGCAATAAGAATTACAGGATAGGGGCCAATATGAGCATGGTGTTAAGACAACAATCGGAGAGGTAACTCGCAGCAGCTGGTCCGCATGCCACCCCCGCATGGCGCCGCCACCCAGAGCATCCACCCCGCAAGGGGGAATGACCCAACTCCAACAGCGCTCAAAGGCCACGCGATCGCCACACACACACCCAACCAACGCAAAGAAATGTACGGTCAACAGTGCACGCAGCTGAGCCGGTGCCAGCTCAGGCGCCCCACCGCCTGCCCCGAGGGAACAAAGGGAATCCGAATGCCACAAACCCTGAATTCCAGGAGCTTAACATACCCGAAAATGTAAAACAGAAATTCAATTCTCGTGGTATCCACAGGAGGGGGCTGGCAGTCAATGAATTTAAGCCTCGTGGCTCAGGACGCGAGCCTGCCCGGGGTGACACACTGGGATCGAGAAATATTCTGAGTAAATAAATGAGCCTACGCGAGTAACATCCACTAACATGTAACGGCCTGTGATGAAGCGAGAGTGAAACTCCAGAGTGTGGCACGGAACCTGAGGACATCGTAACATCTATAGCCCCTTCACAACAAACTGAACTACCGTAGCAAGACCTGAGCAGAGGCTCCTATAGACCCCACCGAATCGAAAAGGTAACATTTGTTTACGGAAAGCAACTCACTCCTGGTGGACGACGTAATCAACTAAAGTTTCATAGAAGGGATGCATCATTAGACAATCGTGGCATGTTTTCGAAAACAGTAAAGCACCACTTCACTTCCACCTCTATCTCATACAAACTGCTCATGTGAAGGTGGAAAGACACTGGCGGCGGCCCACCCCATCGAGCACGCGAGCGAGCTTCCCGAGCAGGAGCAGGCCCCCAAATCTGCGGCCCTGAAAACAGTGCACAGGAAATCAGTGCGCCATGGGCCCGAAGGCATAGGAGCGCTTTACATATCGCCGCATTTGCACTTACACTCATTGGCGAGGAGAGGAATATAATTGCCCCCAACAATCGTGCGCCCAACATTGTTACAACATAACAGCATCAAACACGCTCCGCTGCGCATTGTGCTTACTGTGTGTGGAATGACTCAAGTGTTGTAGAACTCACGCACTCTCGCGGTAAACGGCGATGCCGGCCTGGTGATGTTGCCGCCCTGTGCAACAATGTTTGTTGGCGCCCCCCCAAAGCCGCCTCCACCACAGATTCTCTCAATATCCCCCTCTAACAGTGACCAAGTCTTCATAACCACACTCTCAGATGCATTGAATTAGTTATATAGTGCCACTCCTACCAGTGTAGGCTGTCCGAGCACTTTGCATCCTACACATAATCCGCCGAGCCAATCAATCATATGCATGTGAATCAGTGTATAGGAATGTTACCTGAGCCAAAGGACTCAACGTGTAGGAGACACATGTCATCCCTGCTGGCAGGCAATGTATTTTAAGGTTGCTAGGTGTGGAGAAGCACAAGCTCAGTCGATTTCTAGCCAAATTAACCCGTTGTGCAACATTAATCAATGTTCTAATAATGTATGCTTAGCGGCGTGTATGCAGCTCTAGGATGAACGTTCGTAGCTTACTGTTGACTATTAGGGCTTTAAGATATACATTGCAACTCACAAAAGGATGCCTCTTTTGAACACAGTAACCTGCTTACCCATTTACATCATACGCACTCTGCAATCTACTTGGCACACGTTCTTTGCAGCAGGCCCATTAACCCTCTGCACTAACTGCACCGAAGCCAAAACCTCAACTATACAAAATCCTGATCTCTCTCCAGGAAGATAATGAATCACACGAGTTATCTTGACACCCCCAAGAAGCCCGCACTCGGTGCGATGGCCCCAGTCGCACCGCCCATATTCACCGCGCGACTCGACCCGAAGGCATTGGAGCGCAGTACATGAGCTCCGTATTTACCCACATATCCAGGCACGGGGCAGATTAAGTGATTTGCCCAGAGTGCAGTACATAGCGAACTCGGGATTTAATAGATTTACACACATATCCAGGCACGGGGCAGATTAAGTGAAGATTGTTGCCTATTTATATAGCGCGAACTCGACCCGAATGTATTGGAGCGCTTTACACGAGCACCGTATTTACATTACGCATTCAGGCATGGGGAGCTTAAATGATTTGGCCGGAATCACAGGATGTGGACGCGACCCGAGATGGTTGAACCCTGGTTACCAGCACCAAAATCGGCAGTCCATCCGAGGCCCATCCCTCCGGCTTTCTACCTGACCTGCTCGTTCAAATCCCATGCTAACTGCACTCCCAAACCAATGAACTCTCCATTGGACGATAGGTGCACCCATCTGAAAGGCTGCAAAATTTGCTGCAAATTTATATAGCGCGAGCTTCGACACGACGGTATTGGAGCGCTATACACACGCACCGTATTTACCATACGCATTCAGCCATGGGGAGCTTAAATGATTGGGCCGAAATCACAGGATGTGGACGCGACCCGAGCTGATTGAACCCTGGGTTCCAGCACTAAAGTCGGCAGTCTAGCCTAGGCACACCATCCCTTCAACTGTCAATCGGTGCGAGTTCGCCCGAGGGTGTGGAACCGTATTTATGAGCACCGTATGGGCACCGTATTTATCTAAACATCCCGGCACTAAGGCGCCCCTACCATAAGACTGCCTGACTTCGCGTGTGCACGCACGCACCCTCCCCCATGATACTGCATCTTTCCTCGGGCTAACGTTGCATGGGGGGGGGCGGTGCCGGCAACAGTGGCCTGCGAGCGCTGAGGCGCACACACGCATCCCCGCACAGCGGCTGTACACCGGACCAAGCGGCCCGCACCGCACCCTCGGCGGCACCCGTTGCCCAGGACCACACGGCCTGCTGAGTGCCCCCCCTGCCTGCCGCCCCCCTGCTTGCGCGATGTACGCCGGACCTTAGTGAAAAGTAAGGGAATGCCTGTCACGCTCTACATAGCACCAGTTGCCATACAGCAGACACAGTATTCGTTCAGCGCGAACTTATCACGCCTAGGGGTTTCTACGCGCTGGGGGCCGTCGGAGACATCAAGCGAGCAATTGCCCAAATTCGCAAGGTGCTGGGCTGTGCAGCTCGCCTGTGCTGGAGATCAAACCCCGATCCCAGCGCTCGGGAGTCGGCCGCTATGAATGGGGCACAGCAAAGCCACTGTGAGAGCCTTCGACATGCTTCTGAGTTTTCGCGCCCCTCGCAGTCTCAGCGGGGCGCGGGCTTTATGGCTTTCTAGGGCCTGGGGGGTGCTACGCTCACCGGGTGAATACATTAGTCAGTGTCAGCGGAGGCCCGGTAGTGATACAAATCACGGCGCCTACCGAAAACGAGCTTTGACGCTGACGAAGCGTCCTACCGAGCCACAACGGCCCAACTTGCGCCCCCCCCGCCCGTGGCCATCCGAGCCACAGGGCCCCGTCGACCTGGTACTGCCCAGGGACGGGGCCGGGGCGGGAAGGGTAGAGCAACACTCACCCTTGTTCAAGATGGTGGAAGGGCCGGCATCGCAGCGACGAGGCGAGGACGACAACCGGAGACTGCGACCGATAAAAAAGCGAGGTGGGCGAACTTGCGCGGCACAGGAGCGTACCCCAGGAAGCAGAGGGCGATCAGCGGGGGCGGCGGGCTTAAGTAGGGCCTAGCCCCGCCCCACCCAGCACCAGTGGGCCGCCTCCCCCAGCATATGCCTATTGAGGCCTCCCCTCCCCAAGGCGCGGCCTCTCGGGAGAGGTGGAACAGGAGGGGGGGGGGAGGAGGCTACGACGGGTGGCCACTAGAGAGCTGCCCTGCTGATGTCCCTCTGGGACACGGGCAGCGGCATTCTCACATCACTGGCTCAGTATAGATGTGTCCTCGCCACGAGGCACAGACTGGTCCTCGTGCCACTCTATAGGGTCTGACAAGGAGTGTAACCCTGACCTGAGATGAACACCTTGATGCGATGATGCAAACCAGGTACATGTACATACGGGCGATCCTTGTAGCTCCAGGAATCAGTGCCGCTCTGACAGATGGCGCTGCCAGGACCTCGAGCAACGTCAGCAGAACAACTGACAACTGGATGAGAGACAGTGAAAGAAGAGCTGCCCTGGGATGCTCAAAGCCACAAAGCACATCTGCACATGCACGAGGAGGCTGGCATGACTCCAAGCGCTGAAGCCTTCTAGGCGCCTTAATTACCTTGACGAGTTTCACTCTTTATTCAAGAAAAAACAAAATTACAAATTGTGTAGCTTCTCATACCACGGCTACAGCCTCATTAAAAGTACAGTAGCACTGCTAACCATTACCAGCATGTCCATTTAAAGTAAAGTGTTATGCTGACCACTACCAGCCTGTCCCTTAATGTACAGTGTGCTGCTGGCCACTGCCAGACTGTCCCTTTAAAGAATAGTAGCACTGCTTACCACTGCCAGCCTGTCCTTTTAAAATATAGTGGATCTGCTGACCACTACGAGCCTATCCCTTAAAGTACAGTGTGCTGATGACCACTACCAGCCTGTCCCTTTAAAGTATAGTGGTTCTTCTGACCACTACCAGCCTGTCCCTTTGAAGTATAGGGGTGCTGCTGACCACTACCAGCCTGTCCTTTTACAGTAGAGCGTGCTGCTGACCACTACCAGCCTGTCCCTTTGAAGTATAGGGGTGCTGCTGACCACTACCAGCCTGTCCTTTTACAGTAGAGCGTGCTGCTGACCACGACCAGCCTATCCCTTTAAATTTTAAAGCATAGTGGTTCTGCTGACCACTACCAGCCTGTCCTTTTACAGTAGAGCGTGCTGCTGACCACTACCAGCCTGTCCCTTTGAAGTATAGTGGTGCTGCTGACGAGCGATGGTGGCTTTCACACGCCTAAAGTACATTGCAACAGCCGCAGAGGGTGCGTGTGACGTTCTAACTAGCGCCTGGAGGCAGGAAGCTCCGTCAGGTCAAACGTAGGTCATCGTAAATTTAAAAGTCGAACTATTGATGTGCTTTTCGGGTCAAGCCCAGGTCATACTGAGTTTAAAAGAACTTCACACACATACGTGCAGAAACATTAGAAAAGCAAACACAGACGAATCTCCGTACAGAGAAATGTTCGATCCCAAAATAGGCACACTTATTGGCTTTGACAGTGCTTGATAATGAGCACACCAGTAGTTTTATTCTTAAACTCACTAAGGCCCAGGGTTGATCTCGGGGAGCTAAAACTTCCCGCTCTTGCCTTCAGGCGCTCCTACCGCCCTTCTGATGTCCCTAAACATAAAATAAACAGAACGTGGCGCTGCAATAATGGGTTTCAACATAAATGTTCTTTCCGGACATTTCCTTGTGACATGTTTTAATATTTCACAAGAGCCGGTCGTGTTGTTTCTACAGCAGCTTGTTGACCTCCGGCCACCTCTCGGGCTGCGAGGGGAATTCTCTCTTAGGTACCTACAGTCCGCTGTTGTTTTTTTGTTTAAGCTAGCGCTGGGAGGCCTTCTGGTAGCCATGTGCTTTAGAAATGCAAATTCATTCATTCATTCATTCAAACCGGAATCTGGGCATGATATATAAAAGGAGCAGGGAGTGGGCGGCCCAGACCAGCGCTGCTCTCTCCTGTCTCTACGCATACGCTCACGTTGATGGCGAGTGTACTGCACAGAGCCAGCTTCTACCCCAGGCTGCGCTTGACAAAACTAGGGGTGGGCGGCGAATTCCGTTCCACCAGCACTCCATCGCTTGTGGAAATTCGCAGAAAGTCAGGGAGTTTTTTTTGGCACTTTGCTCCAGAAACTCCGTTCAGGCCTGGACAAAAGCAGGGACATGTGCCCCATTGATAGCATGCCTTCACATCATCGTGGGCAGTGTCGATCAAGAAAGATCAATCAACTGCACTGCCCTTTACACTTTGCCCACACCCCATCTGAACCTGCCAACAAAAGGGATCTGGGCACAGCGTCCCTCACTCTAGTTACCTGCAAACCGGTGCCATTGTGTTCCTCCCACACGGCGAGGCCTTTGCCACACAGAACACTTTCCTGGTGATGAGATGTACAAATCAGCCCAGGCCATGATGAGGCGTGACACAACAGGTGGCCCCACTAGTCTGACCCCCAGGTGATCCTGGGCAAGTGCAAGCGGAGGCCCTCTTCCCCATCATGTTGGTGGAGTGGACAGAGGCCCTCACCACAAGTTACCTGCAACAAGTTACCTTCCTGAACCCTGCTGGGCACGTCCCTTGCACCTGTACCGCTGCCCTGGAAACAGATACCTGCCCTAGAGCTGCCCACCACAGCGGGAAAACCTCAGGTTGACCACAATAACAAGAAGGAGGATGAAACACAGGAGGTCCACCTTTACCCACCCAATCAGCAAGGAACAACAAAACGGCCTAAAGTAGTGAAAAGCCACCCCATCCCTACACAGCTGCTTCAAACAGTCAGGTGCCTGTAGGTGGTAAGTCTCTCAACTGGCTACCCTGCCGACAAGACTGTCTGGACTGTGTGTCTGTGTAGGCATTACCCTTTTATGCATCACCCGCTGCTGTTCATGGCCAACAGGAGAAAGAAGAGAGAGGCCCACTGTGGGATCCTGTATACAGCCCGACCAACCGTCTGTGCTTGTTGCCTGCCAAAGCCACTAAAGGTCACAATTCTGTTCATCCAATCCACTCCAATCCGACTGGGTTTGTAAAGCGCAGCTGATCACCTGTGAGGGTATCCACACACTGAGGGGACTGCTGCTGAAGAGTATGTTCCCATAGTCCAGTTGGCTGGTGACCAGGGCTTGCATGGCGGTGCGTCTAGTGTCAATGGGAGCCACTTGAAAATCTTGCGGGGCATGCGGAGGGTGAGGGCTCACCCTCAGTAAAGAGAGGAATGGAGCGGTCCAGAGGTTCTGCTCTTTCATCCTGGCCTCCAGACACAGCATAGATGGTCCTTGTTCCTCTGACTGGCAAGCAGTATGGAGATGGTCACTCACCTCAGGGCCAACACCTTCTGCTACCTCAAGACGCGCACTCAGCCATGCCTGAGAGGTGAAGGGTCACGCTGCACCCAAGGCCATACTCCTGCTCCAGTCTCAGGGGTTCTTCCAGGCCTGTAGAGACTGCCGTGAAGACCCCCACTTCAGGCCTGCATCTGAGACATCAAGGCACTCCTGAGCCTCCTCTCAAAGACCCTCGGACACATTACTGCCCCAGCAGGTGATGACGGTACTGCCTCACCTGCAGCTCCAACTTGTAAAGAGATTCTACCACAGAGGCCTCATTAGTCTGAACTCGAAGACTGCAGTGCCACTTCTGGGCACCATGAAGGAAGAACAGAAGGGTTGATCCACTAGTCCACGGTGGTGAAACTAAAGACTGCTCCTGTGCAGAAGAAGACAAGAAGATCCCATCCATGGCCTCTGGTCCAGTTGATCATGCCAGAAGATATTGCAGTCAACAAAGAGACAAACCACTAGCTGTGAGACAAGTATCAATCCACAACAGAGAAGCCACTGATGTATTGATGGTGAAGGCCTGCTGGGCAGATCAGAGACATGCTGCACCCATGTGCACTCAGTCCCTAATCCTACCTTCCCACAGCAACTGTCCAGCCACCATAACCGCTTGCCCTATGTGCCATGCCATTCATGCTGAAAAGAAACACATATCTGACACAGGCCAAATACATGTGCCCATCAACAGTAACTCAGAGACTCAGTAGGAGGCGAAGCCCTTCTTATCATCCTGCTCAAGAAGTTACAAGATGAACTTAAAATTGTTCCCATTAAGTTTACAAAAGTTATTATAGACAGGAGCTTATACCCCTCTTATACCCCTCTAACTTTGTCCTTACAAAAGTTATATCTAACCTATGACTTCGCTGAGTAGAGGTGACTCAACTGGTGACAGCATCATCCGGGGACTGTTTGTTTGCTAGTGGCTGCAGCGGAACTACAACCGCCATATACCACCGCGAGGCCCAGGAGGAGGGGCTGATACCTGCCATGCATATAGCGCACCCAAGGGCAGCACTACGCGGGATGCACCCGGGCACATGCCCGGGCCAAGCCCGGTCCAAGAGCAGGCCTGTCTGCGCCCATCAACAGAGCCTAGAGGAGGCTGGGCTGGGCCTCTCCTCTTGGCTACGCCATCCAACTGTTATCTACTGTCCTGAAAAATTACAAAATGGGCAAGAGGAAAATGGCGTCCCAGGTAAAGCGGTAATCTCTATTACAACTTAATTAACTAATGTCATGGATGTGCTTGAAAGAGGGATTAGCTGTGTTTAGCATCGGTGCAAAACTCAAAAGGAAGCGTTAGAGAGACCTTCAGGAAACTCTATCCCAAATCCATACGACAGTGAGACGGCTGGGATTAAACAGGTACGGACTAACCCATGTGTGTTCAATGAGCCACTGACAATTGTCAGCCCAATTTTAAATGTGTCCGAAACAATCCCCCAGCCCAGCCAAAAAAGAAAACGAAAGCAGTGGCACATCTGTCGAATAAAAAGCCTGACATATCTTCAGAAACCACTTACATTAGGACGACTGGTAACCTGAAGGGGTCTAGTAATAAGAAAAACGAAAAAGCCGAAACATGACAATCCCTAGGAGGACGTAGGACACAGGAGGTCTATGGAGGTCCCTGTACCAGTCAGGTTGCTCCCCATGCTGCACAGCACCACCTGTGTGCCCGTGTCCCTGAGCTCACTGCTGCCGCTTCTGCTGCAAGTTCCAGGCCCTCCTCCACCCGTAGGCTACCACCTGCGCCTCATCTCTGGTGGCCAGTGGTAGGCCGTAGGTTTTCTGTGGCGTTCGCTCTGCCCTTTATATTTTCCTGTCTGCCCGCTGTGTTTTGCTTCTGTTCTGCTCTGTAATTCTGTTTTTATTCCTCCTGTATTCCTTTTTGTACCATTTCATGCCCTTCTGCTAATTCCGCCCACTTGGCTCTCCTGTTCCCGCCGCTGCGTCCCCTGCGGCCCCGCCCCCCCATCACTCATTCGTCCAGCTCCCGCCTCCCAGCTGCTCCTCCCTCCCACCTCCCCTTCTTATGGCGGCCACTGTGGACCGCGCCCAGTGCCAGACCCCCTGGCCCCCGCAAACGCCACGACACCCGACGCCGCTACGAGGCCAGCACCCTCCTCAATTCCGGCCGATCACACACCTGCTTCCGAGCCACCCCGAAGCACACCCAGGGACCCTTCACCTGCCGGAACTGCAGCTACACCAGCCTCCAAGCCACCATTATGTCCACGCAACAATCTCCGATGCATACTACTCAACACCCGCTCTGCCCGCAAGCACGCCATCGAACTCTGGGACCTTCTCGACTCCTCCTCCCCGAATGTCGCTTTCCTGACAGAGACCTGGATGAACCCTTCCTCGGCACCCGACATCGCCATAGCATTCCTGATGGCTACAAAATCACCCGCAGGGACCACACCAACGGAGCAGAAGGAGGAATCGCCATCGTTCACAGAAACACCCTCAGAATTTCGACCAGCACCGACGACACCCTCAGCGCCGCTGGACACCTGAACTTCCACATCCACACTGACCCCAACACCACCCTCAGAGGCACCATCATCTACAGACCCCCCTGCCCCCGGCCACAGTTTAGCGACTCCATCGCCAACTTCGTCAGTACACACACCCTTGCATCCATGGACTACATCCTCCTCGGAGACCTGAACTTCCACCTCGGGAACACCAACGACAGCAACTCCACCGCCCTGCTCAACAACCTCGCCAACTTAGGACTCAAACAGCTCGTCACGACTTCCATCCACTCCGCCGGACACACGCTCGACCCCATCTTCTCCGCCAGCAACCATGTCACCTTCAGCCACACCACCGAACTCCACTGGACCGACCACCGCTGCATCCACTTCACCTTCGAGAAACCTACCACTCACCACCGCTCACAACGGGCCCCCGCCGCAGCTGCAGCAAAGTCATTGAAGACCAGCTAGTCACCAACCTCGCCCGAAACCCACCAACGGACACTACCGACACCGACTCCGCCGCCCGCAACCTAAGGCAATGGATCAACGACTGCGCCAACACTCTCGCCCGACCAAGAAACCCTCAAACAGATGCACCGACAGAAAAGCCATCTGGTTCACCGCCGACCTCCAGGCATCCAAGCAGGCCTGCCGTAGGCTCGAGAAGAAGTGGCACCACGAACAGACACCGGACAGCAACACAGCCTACAAGAGTGCCATCCGCAGCCACCACCAACTCATCCCAACCGCCAACAGGACCTACTTCAAAGAGCGCATAGACAACAACACACACAACAGCAAAGAGCTCTTCAACATCGTGAAGGAACTCTCCAACCCCAGCTCCAACTCCAACGACAGCCTGCCTTCACAAGACCTCTGCGACTCCCTAGCCACCATCTTCCACCGCAAGATCGCAGACATCCACAACAGCTTCAACAACCAGGCCCCCCGACAGACACCAACACCTCAGACTCACCAAACCCCAGCCACATCGACCCCCTGGTTTCCTGGACCCACATCAATCACAACGACACCATAAAAATCATGAACACCATCCATTTCGGCTCACCATCCGACCCCTGCCCGCACCACATCTTCAACAAAGCAAGCTCCACCATCGCACCCCATCTCTGCAAGATTATCAACAGCTCCTTCGAGACCGCCACCTTCCCGGAGAGTTGGAAGCACGCTGAGATCAAAGCCTTACTCAAAAAACCCAAAACAGACCCCAAGGACCTGAAGAACTTCTGGCCCATCTCCCTACTCCCGTTCCCGATGAAAGTCATCGAGATGATTGTCAACAGGCAACTGACCTCCTTCCTCAAAGAGAACGACGTCCTGGACCCGTCCCAATCTGGATTCCGCAGCAACCACAGCACCGAACAGCCCTCTTCGCTACCACCGACGACATCAGGGCCATGCTGGACAACAGAGAAACCACGGCCATCATCCTCCTGGACCTTTCAGCCGCCTTCGACCCCGTCTGCCACCATACCCTCCGCACACTCCTCCACAATGCAGGGATCCGCGACAAAGCCCTGGACTGGACCACCTCCTTCCTCACCGGCAGAACCCAGAGTGTCCGCCTCCCCCCATTCTGTTCTAAAGACACCAAGATCATCTGTGGCGTACCCCAAGGATCATCCCTCAGCCCGACACTCTTCAACGTCTACATGGCACCGCTCGCCAACATCGTCCGATCGCACGACTTCAACATCATCTCATACGCAGATGACCCCCAGCTGATCCTCTCCCTCACCAAGGCTCCCACAACCGCCAAATCCAACCTCCATGAAGGATTGAAGGCCATCGCCAAATGGATGATGAACAGCCGTCTGAAACTGAACTCGGACAAGATAGAGGTCCTCATCATCGGATCCACCCCCTCCGCCTGGGACGACTCATAGTGGTCGCCGCACTGGGAGCAGCACCGACCCCCACTGACCATGCACGCAACCTGTGGGTCATCCTGGACTCAGCGTTTGCAATGACGCAGCAAGTAAACACCGTCTCCTCCTCCTGCTTCAACATCCTCCGCATGCTCCGCAAGCTCTACAGATGGATCCCCACCGGAACCAGAAGGACGGTCACCCAGGCCCTCGTCAACAGCAGGCTGGACTAAGGCAACGCTCTCTAAGCAGGAACCTCAGACAAACTCCAGAAACGACTACAACGCATACAGAACGCCTCTGCACGTCTCATCCTCTTCATCCCCCGCCACAGCCACATCACAGCCCACCTGAAAGACCTGCACTGGCTCCCTGTCAACTAAAGGATCACCTTCAAGCTCCTCACCCACGCTCACAAAGCACTCACACCCAGCTGATTTTGAAACCATTAAACATGAGAACCATTTGAACCTCTTAGAGTGCAGGATGGGTCTATCCAGAACCATGTTACAACAGTACTCCTCATTCTTAACCAACAGAACTCAAAAACTTATGTTCAACCACACACTATACATCCAGACGCCAGTAGATTGTTGGGGAGCGTGGATTCCACTCACTGACAGTTGCTCCACAGCTGGCAGGAGGGAAGCTACATACCAGTCAGGCACCATTAAAGAAGGTTATAGCTAACCAAACAGCTTGTGAGAAGCTTCATTACCACATTTGCCGGCGACCTGCTAGCTACCGCCTGCCGGAGTGGCTACAAACCAATGTGGAGAAGGAAGAAACTGGTATCGTACGTGCAACGCTGGCTTGCTAGTTAACGTCCATGCGTGCACCAGTATATTTCAAAGCTAATGTCTGATCAGCTTTGTTAAGCTCTGATGGCGTTTTGTGTAGGGGTGGGCGGAATTTGCGAAATCCACTTTTGCAAATTATCGCGAAAATATTAAAAATTATCGCAAACACGCGGAAATATCGCGAAGATGCGGAAGTTTTTTTCCCGCATGTTCGCGAGATTTTCTGCATGGTTGCGGCTCGCCAACTTACCCATGTGGTTGCTCGTGGGCGTGGCCATCTTGTTTTCAGTTGTCTCGCGGTGCATGATCGGGAGAAGAAAGGCGTGATCGCGCGACGCATGACATCACTGCGGGCGCGAACTGTCGCGAGACAGCGCAAATGGCTGAAAACTTGTCGGCGAACGCAGGGATTCAGGTAAGGCGATCGCGCATGCGCGAGAATGTATTATTTTACAGCGCGAGCAAGAAACAAATTATCGCCAAGCTGCGGAATGTGGAAATTTTGACATTTTCGCGCTTTCCGCGGAACGCGAAAATGTCAAATTATCGCACTTTCCGCGAACAGAACAAAATTTTAGCCCAGGTCTAGTTTTGTGATCCTCACATTTCCTGTGTCATATTGATGTTTGTGGGACTGCAGCACAAGCTCAGTTGTGCACGCACATCTGCTTACTTCAGCTTTGTCTCCAACATTCCTCGCGTTTACACTAGCACATGTCCAGCACGCACCAAAATCAGCGAGTATCGTGGGATTCGCCTAAACACTTACTGCACACATGGCAGTGGATTCTGCATTTGTGCCCCTGCAGTTGTCCGTTCCTTGTCTTCCTCTGTTAATCCCGATGTCCTCAGATGAGGAGAAAGCAGCTGCGACTGCTGCAGGTAAAAGAGCGGTGGGGCCGGCGGGGGTGGGGGATTTCGAGATACGACCACAAGGGAAAATTAAATAAATAATTAATCTTCCCTTCTGGTTGTCTCTCGAAACTCCCCCCCTCAGCTGGCTCCACCGCTCTTACCTGCAGCGGCCGCGGCTGGGAGAGTGTAAAATAGGACTGACATTTCAGCCGGGAAAAATGGAAGAAGGACTACCACAGTAAACCCACTACATAAGAACTGAAAAAGGACTACAACACAGTACTGGTAAAGAAGTGAAGAACATTTACAAGTTGTGGATACTTAGGGCCTCATTAGGATGTCGGTTGGAAAGCATTCTAACCTAGTCTTTGTCGGAATCGTTTCTGACCGACTCGAATTCGGGGAGTCCGACCGACTGATTACAATGTTTCTGAACACCGTTCGGTCAGAATCCCATTGACTTCAATGGGAGCCTGTGTTCCGACCAACAACATAGGCTCCCATTGAAAAAAGGTGTGGTTGCGGAAAACCTTGCACCCTGTGGCGGGCAGCCCATGGTGCCTGCCAAAACGTGCATGGTTGAAAAGAGGGAACCCATGGGTATCCCCACGAGCCCAAACCGGAGGCCTCCAGGCAAGGCGGTACTGCTATGGGCCCTGTTGGACCCGGCCTCGTGGCGTGGTCCTTACCCCCGTGGATTGTGCCCGTTCCCCACCCCGGCCTTCACGGGCCACCCTTCTGAACTGCACCGAGACCCTTCATCCTGAGCTGCACGAGGTCGCATACCCCTCGTGGCTCCGCCATCTTGTTGGCATCCACGTGACTCTGTGCACCAGCCAGCGCGACCCCGCTCAACCCGGCCTCGACCCCAGCGAAGCCCCGACATCGAGGCACCACGAACTGGCCAGGGGGTGCCGCAGGAACCATTCATCGCCCCCGGCGGAGGACAGTATCGATGAGACCCCCAACTGTCCTCCCCTCTCTAGGTGTGATCGCCCTGCAACTCTCTTGGGCCTGGCGCCTCACCTGCTGGGCGTCTGGCCACCTCCACCCGGCCTCTCCGCCCCCCCCCGGGCGCCTGGGTCCGGACATCAAAGGGCTCCAGACCTATATCTGGGGCGACCCCGCCACAGATCGGCAGTTGTATCCCGGAGTCGAGAGCCCTGCTGATTGAATCGCGGCTGACCCTACGGAGAAGAACTTTTGTCGGAACCATCACGAGCCCTGCTGACTGCGTCGCGGCTCCTTCTTGTGAACACTTTGAAGCCACCCGGAACATCGGAGCCCTGCTGACGCTGTCGTGGCCCAACCTCGCTGAAACCTCCCTCGGAGCCCTGCTGACGACGTCGCGGCTCGAGCTGAGCAGAAACCATCTTGAGAGCCCTGCTGATTTAATCGCGGCTCTCCACGAACTTTACGCCAGAGCCCTGCTGACGCCGTCGCGGCTCGACCCCTCCGAGATCCGGAGGTCCTCCAGCTTGAGGATAAGAACTGGGCCCCAGGTACCCTCGTACCGCACTCCTGCCAAAGACTGTCCCGCTACCCCTACCCTTCCAAAGAGACACTGAGACTTTTGGTGGATCCCTCGATCCCTTCGTGTAAATATTGACCTCGTAACCTTTTTAATGCTGATAAAGAATTGCTTGTCTTGAGACAACCTCCTTGAGTCCGGTGTGGTGGTGTTACTGTGCTAGTACGTGATAGGAGAAGGATCTCTCAGGAGACTTCTCGGCAGCGCTCGGCTACTTCGTGCAGTGTGAGGGCCCCCCTTGGTGGTCTCACCGACTCCTCGGGGTCCGCCTTCCAACATTTGGTGGCCAGCGACGGGATCCGAGCCGAACGCAGTACGTACCAGCCAGTACCCATGTTCTGCTTGGGTTTTCGGATCAGATAGAACCCGCTCAGCAGAGCCTCTCTAACCCAACTCAGAACGTTACCCCCTCCCTAGGGCCTATGTACACCTAAATAACCACATATATGTACCACCTAAGGACAGGGAATTCCTACTATATATACCAAGACCTACAAGTCACAGCCTCGCGGTCCCAAACGGACCCAGGACTTCCTGCCCAGACGGCAGCCACAGCCTACAAGTCACAGCCTCGCGGTCCCAAACGGACCCAGGACTTCCTGCCCAGACGGCAGCCACAGCCTCGCGGTCCCAAACGGACCCAGGACTTCCTGCCCAGACGGCAGTCACAGCCTCGCGGTCCCAAACGGACCCAGGACTTCCTGCCCGGACGGCAGCCACAGCCTCGCGGTCCCAAACGGACCCAGGACTTCCTGCCCAGACGGCAGCCACAGCCTCGCGGTCCCAAACGGACCCAGGACTTCCTGCCCAGACGGCAGCCACAGCCTCGCGGTCCCAAACGGACCCAGGACTTCCTGCCCAGATGGCAGCCACAGCCTCGCGGTCCCAAACGGACCCAGGACTTCCTGCCCAGACGGCAGCCTTAGCACGAGTTCATCCTATACTTACCACGACATACAACAAGGGAATCAGTGTTACTATATATCAGGCCACACAAAGACAGCTAGTTGAGCACAACTTGTTCCCCAGTTCGAGGGGCTCCTTTCTCCCTTATTCAGTTACCACCTACCTGATCAGGATTAACATCTGCTCATGTCAAGTCACAGCTGACTAGAAGAATAGGTTACCCTCTTACACAAGAACACGTAGCACATATTGCTTTACTACAAACTGAATACTTTATTTAGTTATTACATGCACACTCACGGAACATAATACATATCACATAACCTGCAAAGAAAAGTGAAAGATTAAGTTGTACACTCTAATAGTAAGGGGTTGACATCACCTTGGTCGTATGTAGGTTCCCTTCTCGTCTGCGCCTCGGCTTCGCCTGGAAGTCACACCTCCGCAATCACGGGTTTACTCCCGTCTCCCTCTCCGAGTCACTGGGACCTCTTCCTCATCGGCTACTCTCTTCTCTTTGGAATATCTATTTCTCGGTTTTTCTCCACCTCCAAGTTTGTCATCTGTCTTCCCTGGAATAAGTAGCAGCTTTACTACTAACGGCCAGGTGCCGCCTATGGACTAGAAGCAAAATGCCAGCATCTGCCTCAGACTTTCACTAATATAGAGGTGCATTTTCTCATGGAAAATTCCAGCCCGTAACCTGCCGCCCACCAAATTCTTGTACCTCCCCGTGCCAAGGACACGTTCCCAGCCGGCCGGCCTGATGTAGTGTCTTCGGCATGAAGAAAAATACAATCTTTCGATAAGGGCCGGCCTGAACCGGTTCTCTTCAAGCGAATAACACCTCATAACTAAAACATCCCCTTTAACCTAGAAGCATCTCAAGCTCCCGGAGCAGAAAGAAAGATGGAGTCTCTCCCGTTTGAGGCCTACCAGGCCTGCATTCAGCACGGCTCCATGAAATACCCTCACTACAGGACAGGTTATCCCTAATACTAACGAATCTATCCCCTAGGCTATATGTGCAAGCCCTGATCTATGGGGAAGAGCACAGAATCATGTCGAAGTGCCTAGTAAATAGGCTCCATTCACTACTCTAACCCTTAGACTTGAATGGAAAGAGACTGAAGTCACCTAAATCACCCTTCAACACAATAAGACCGGAAAAATCGAGCAGTACAACCCACTAGCTACCCATCCAAGCGAACAGTAATCATGAGCAGCCAGGAAAACAACGCGACAATGGAGTTCCAGCCCGAACGGCTGGAAGAATATACGCACAAAGAATTAAAACAGTTCTGCAAGGACAAAGGCATTGCAACCACCGGCCTAGGTACCAAAGAGGAGATGCAGAAAGCTCTGAGGACATGGCTGGAGGCCGGGGCAGGCCCCTCCCGGGAAGAAGGTCCCTTGCCCCTGACTGAGGCCACATCCACCGCACTGACTCCGGCAACCGGAGGAAGAAAGAGCCTAGAAACCGGCCTCTCCGAAGAGGAGATACGAGAGCGGGAGAAGGTCCGGAACCACGAACTGGAGCTCGCACGACTGCGGCTGGACGGCGAACTCCAGCTGGCGGAAAAGAAACTGGCCCTAGAGCAGCAACGGCTTCAAGAGGAGATAGAAGAGAAGAGACGACACCGGGAGTTGGAGGAAAAGAAACTGACCCTTGAGCACGAGCGCAGTCTCAAGGAGCTCGAAATCAAGGCCAAGAACGGGGGGACCAATGCCCCCAGTACTAGAGACACTCTACCGCCTTCCGAGACCAAGGTACATATCCCGAAAGAGGTCGTCAAGGAGTACAACAAGAATGACGACATCCAACAATGGTTCAAGGCCTACGAGGTGGCCATGACCTCTCATCGGGTGCCCCAAAAAGACTGGGGCGCGGGCCTGTGGGGGCGGTTCCTGAGTGAGGGTCGAGACACACTGCTCCAGCTGCCGGAGGAGGTGATGACCTCCTACGATCACATGAAGGAGGCCCTGCTCACCCGCTACGGGCTAACCGCGGAAATGTACCGCCAGCGGTTCAGAGACTGCAAGAAAATCCCGGGTACCACCTGGGTGGAATATGTGGACTTTTTCAGTCGGGCCCTAGAAGGGTGGATCAAAGGTAGCAAAGTAACCACCTACGGGCAGCTGGTGGACCTCATCGGGTGGGAACATCTCTCCAACAATTGCTTCGTGGAACTGAGACAACACCACCTCGACAGCAAAATGACCGACCCGCGAAAACTCGCCGTCGAGGCCGATCGATGGGTCAACTCCCGGGTCCCCCGGAACTCAATGGGGGAGTACCAGAGGAACCCCACCGGACCCCCCCCGCCAACGCGGAGGAGGGGGAGGGCCGAACAGGAACCGAGACCATCCCGCCGGGGCCCCCAGGAGCCCCCCTCGAGGGCCACCGCAGCAACAACTCTCCCCGAGCCTAGCCCGAAGGGGGGCGCCCCCGGCCAGACCCGGACCACGGCCACCAGTAACGTGCTACGGCTGCCAACAAACCGGACACTATGCCAGCGATCCGGTCTGCCCCCTGAACCGAAGAAACGGGGCCGGCGGGCCCCCGCCCCGACAGCTGGCGGCCGCCGCCCTGGGAGAAGGAGAAGAGGAAGAAGAGACCCTCGACCGAGGGACCACTGAATGGGAGCCGGCAGCCATGTCCCTGGTCTGCCTGGGTAGCCGAGAAATGGTACCCTGCACCCCCATCCCAAGCAACACCCAGAAGTACCGGCAGCAGGTCATGGTCAATGGACAACGGGCCGAAGCCCTTCGTGACACCGGCGCCAGTGTCACCGCTGTCCGCTGCCACCTGGTGACCCCCGAACAGATCCTACCGAATGTGCTGTGCCCCGTCCGGACGGCCGACAACAGCGAAAACCTGTGCCAGATGGCCCTGGTCCCCTTCGAGTGGGGAGGGGTGACGGGCCTGCTGAAGGTGACGGTACGCGACGACGCCCCCGTAGACTGCCTCCTGGGGAACGACTTGGAGAGTTCCCCCTGGGCTCAAGTAGAGCGACGAGAGCACCTCCGAATGCTGGGACTATCTGACTGGGCCTGCGCCATCACCCGGTCCATGACCGCCCGGGCCCCCCGCTCATCCTCGGCCTCCGGGGCCGCCCAGCCCGAGGGGCTCGCACCCCCTCCCGCCAGCAGCGAGGGGGAGGCGGACACCGACCCTGGACCTAGTAAATCCTCCCCCGAAGAGATTGCTTCCCCGTGCGCCCTACCAGAGCTGACACAATGGCGACACGAAGGGGGCCCCACCCGGGAGCAGTTCCAGCAAGAGCAGCAGTCCTGCCCCACTCTCGAAGGGGTCCGCCAACAAGCGTCCGCCCAAACCAACGGGGACCAGACCGGCACCCACTGGGTCTACTGGGCCGAGGGCCTGCTATACAGTGAGCAAAAAGTGGCAGAACTCGGGGCCAGCCGAGTGTTGGTGGTCCCCCTCCGCTTCCGGGAGTTCCTGCTCAACCTGGCACATGATGTGCCCCTCGCCGGACACTTGGGGCAAGACAAAACGTACAGCCGTCTGGTGACCCACTTCTACTGGCCCCGGATGCGGAGAGACGTGGACAACCACTGCCGGTCCTGCCAGACCTGCCAAGCCAGCGGGAAGACGGGGGGTCGGGTCAAGGCCCCCCTCCAGCCCTTTCCAGCCGTCAGCACCCCGTTCGAACGGGTCGGAATCGATATCGTGGGGCCCCTGGACCCCCAGACCGCCCTGGGCCACCGCTTCATCCTGGTCCTCGTGGACCACGCCACCAGGTACCCGGAGGCGGTCCCGCTAAGAACTATAACGGCCCCCGTGGTAGGCCGGGCCTTAATGGGGATCTTCTCCCGCGAAGTGGTGAGCGACAGAGGCACAAACTTTATTTCCAGATACATGCGGTCCCTGTGGCAGCAGTGCGGGGTCACGTACAAGTTCACGACCCCCTATCACCCTCAGGGGAACGGACTGGTTGAGCGGTTCAACAGAACATTAAAGGGAATGATCCAGGGCCTGGAAGAGCCCCTCAGGCGGAGATGGGATGTCCTGCTGCCGTGCCTCCTGTTTGCCTATCGGGAGGTCCCGCAGAAGTCCCTGGGGTTCAGCCCGTTTGAACTATTGTACGGACACCTGGTCCGCGGACCGCTCAGCCTGGTCAAGGAGGGCTGGGAGACGAAGCCCCAAGGCGCCCCTCCTGACGTCTACCGATACCTCCTGACCCTCCGAAACCAGACCCGCAAGTTCCGAGCCATGGCCGAAGCCAACCTCGAGGCCAGCCAGGAGGACATGAAGCGGTGGTACGATCGGAACTCCTCTACCATAGAATTCGAGCCAGGTCAGAAAGTATGGGTCATGGCCCCGGTTGAACCCGGCGCCCTCCAGGACAAGTGGACCGGGCCCTTCAAGGTAGTGGAGAAGAAAAGTCCCGTCACCTACCTGGTCGACCTGGAGTCCCCCCGGAACCCCCTCCGGGTCCTACATGCTAACAGGCTAAAACCCCACTTTGCCCGGACCGAACTGAGCCTGCTACTGGCGACCGACGAGGGGGGCGAGGACGACTCCGAGCCCCTGCCCGACCTCTTGCAGTCCAACGTCCATGATGGATCCATCAAAGGTGTCCAACTCGCCTCTTCCCTGACTCCGGAACAGCGCAACGACTGCCAGCAACTGCTGCAGGACTACGCAGCCCTCTTCTCCCTCACCCCGGGGGTGACCCACTGGTGCGTCCACGACGTCGACACCGGGGAGAGCCCCCCCGTGCGACACAGAGCCTACCGGGTACCCGACCGAGTGCGGGCATGCATCCAGGCCGAAGTAGCAAAGATGCTGGCCCTGGGGGTCATCGAACCCTCCGACAGCCCGTGGGCCAGCCCTGTCGTCCTGGTGCCAAAGGCCGCAGCTCCCGGCCACCCCCCGGAGTTACGATTCTGCGTGGACTACCGAGCCCTGAATGCAGTGACCAAGACGGACGCCCACCCTATACCCCGGGCCGACGAACTCATCGACCGCATAGGGGCTGCTCGCTACCTGAGCACGCTGGACCTCACCGCCGGGTACTGGCAGATCCAGCTCACCCCCGGCGCCCAAGAAAGATCCGCCTTTTCGACCCCGGATGGGCATTACCACTTTCGGGTGATGCCCTTCGGAATGAAGAACGCCCCGGCCACTTTCCAAAGACTGGTGAACAAGGTTTTGGCCGGGCTTGAGGCCTTCAGCGCGGCCTACCTAGATGACATTGCCGTGTACAGCAACCACTGGGCAGAGCACCTCCTTCACATCAAAGCCGTCCTGGCCGCCCTCCAGCGGGCCGGGCTCACGATCAAGGCCAGCAAATGCCAGATCGGCCACGGATCCGTGACCTACCTGGGCCATCAAGTGGGGAGCGGGCAGGTGGCCCCTCTCCAACCGAAAATAGATGCCATCCAGGCCTGGGAACCCCCCACTACCCAGACAGCTGTCCGGGCCTTCCTGGGTCTCACCGGATACTACCGGCGGTTTATCCGGGACTATGGGAGCATTGTTGGCCCCCTCACAGAGCTAACGTCCAAAAAGCAGCCCAAGAAGGTGCACTGGACACCCCGCTGCCAAGCAGCCTTCGACACCCTAAAGACAGCAATGTGTACTGCCCCTGTGCTGCAGGCCCCTGACTACAATAAGGAGTTCGTGGTGCAGACGGACGCCTCCGAGTATGGGATCGGGGCCGTCCTGTCCCAGGCCGATGAAAAGGGGCTCGACCGACCAGTGGCCTTCATCAGCCGACGGCTACTGCCCCGGGAGCAACGATGGAGCACCATCGAGCGTGAAGCCTTCGCTGTAGTATGGGCCCTCAAGAAGCTCCGGCCCTACCTCTTCGGTACCCACTTCCGGGTCCAGACCGACCACCGGCCCCTGCGGTGGTTAATGCAAATGCGGGGCGAGAACCCCAAGCTGCTGCGGTGGTCCATCTCGCTACAAGGGATGGACTTTGATGTTGAACACCGGCCCGGCAATGACCACGCCAACGCCGACGGCCTGTCCCGCTTCTTCCGCCTTGACGAGGAGAATCCCCAAGGAGATGGGTGACTCTCCATGCCTTCGGCTGGGGGGGACGCCTGTTGGACCCGGCTTCGTGGCGTGGTCCTTACCCCCGTGGATTGTGCCCGTTCCCCGCCCCGGCCTTCACGGGCCACCCTTCTGAACTGCACCGAGACCCTTCATCCTGAGCTGCACGAGGTCGCATACCCCTCGTGGCTCCGCCATCTTGTTGGCATCCACGTGACTCTGTGCACCAGCCAGCGCGACCCCGCTCAACCCGGCCTCGACCCCAGCGAAGCCCCGACATCGAGGCACCACGAACTGGCCAGGGGGTGCCGCAGGAACCATTCATCGCCCCCGGCGGAGGACAGTATCGATGAGACCCCCAACTGTCCTCCCCTCTCTAGGTGTGATCGCCCTGCAACTCTCTTGGGCCTGGCGCCTCTCCTGCTGGGCGTCTGGCCACCTCCACCCGGCCTCTCCGCCCCCCCCAGGCGCCTGGGTCCGGACATCAAAGGGCTCCAGACCTATATCTGGGGCGACCCCGCCAAAGATCGGCAGTTGTATCCCGGAGTCGAGAGCCCTGCTGATTGAATCGCGGCTGACCCTACGGAGAAGAACTTTTGTCGGAACCATCACGAGCCCTGCTGACTGCGTCGCGGCTCCTTCTTGTGAACACTTTGAAGCCACCCGGAACATCGGAGCCCTGCTGACGCTGTCGCGGCCCAACCTCGCTGAAACCTCCCTCGGAGCCCTGCTGACGACGTCGCGGCTCGAGCTGAGCAGAAACCATCTTGAGAGCCCTGCTGATTTGATCGCGGGTCTCCACGAACTGTACGCCAGAGCCCTGCTGACGCCGTCGTGGCTCGACCCCTCCGAGATCCGGAGGTCCTCCAGCTTGAGGATAAGAACTGGGCCCCAGGTACCCTCGTACCGCACTCCTGCCAAAGACTGTCCCGCTACCCCTACCCTTCCAAAGAGACACTGAGACTTTTGGTGGATCCCTCGATCCCTTCGTGTAAATATTGACCTCGTAACCTTTTTAATGCTGATAAAGAATTGCTTGTCTTGAGACAACCTCCTTGAGTCCTGTGTGGTGGTGTTACTGTGCTAGTACGTGATAGGAGAAGGATCTCTCAGGAGACTTCTCGGCAGCGCTCGGCTACTTCGTGCAGTGTGAGGGCCCCCCTTGGTGGTCTCACCGACTCCTCGGGGTCCGCCTTCCAACAGGCCCCCAATGTCAGTTTCCGACAGCCGATCCATTTCGGGCAAACCGTGTCGGAAAAACTGTCTGAATCTGACATCGTAATACGTCGGTCGGAAACGCGGTCCTTAGACCTGTACAATTCGGCTCCGACCAACGCGGTTTCTCTGAATGCCGACCAGAACCGAGTCGGAAAGACCGAACGGTTAAATTGCATCATAATCGGTCAATCGGAAATGTTTCCGAGTTGGTAGGAAACATGGGTTACGCTATGGATTCGGACAAACCAACTGCCTTTCGAAGCCTTTCCGACTGACATCGGAATGATGCCCAAATTGTGTTTTTGCAACAACAAAAAAAAAAAAACTATCTTCCTGATGGCATCTGCATCTATTTTAATGCCAACTGTTTTTCTGGCTCATTAGGGAACACCTCCTATTCCCTGGGAAGATTGGATAGATATTTTTGAGAATTATATCTCAGCTCCGGATAGTGAAAAGTTTAGTGCTGGTCGTAAAAGAGCCCTTTTACTGAGTGTGTTTGTGAATGAGGGCCAACACATATTTAAATATCTACCGGAAGTCTTGGATGCTGATAACGAAACCCTTGAGGATGTTTACAAAGAAATAAAAATAAGCTTGAAATTAAGATCCGCTAAAGAGGCAAATGTGATGATGTTGAGATACAAATTTTCTACACAGATCAGAGACCAAAATAGTCCATCTATGATTTGTATCACATCTACGTGAATTGTCAATGAAATGCCCGTTTGGTCAAATGACTGATGAGTTAATTAGAAACCAACTAATAGTACAATGTTGCAGTAAAAAAATACAGTAACGATTGTGGGCGTCAAAGAACCCTTCCCTCCAAGAAGCCATTCAGATTGCAAAAATCGTAGAGGAATCAGATTCTTGCATGCGAGAAATGTGCCTGAATAGGGAGGGGGGTGTTCTGCTAATTCTAAGGTTGATGAGGATCAAGAGTGTGTGGGTGGGCTGAACAGGGCAGGGAAATTTGAGAAGAAATCCCAGAAGAAGGTTTTCACCCCAAAATTAAGTCAAAAGTATTATTTTAGGTGTGGGAGGATGTACCACCTTGGGGATTCTAAATCTTGCTTTGCTGCCAACAAAGACTGTCTAAAGTGAGGCCGGCTTGGACATTATGCGAGGGTGTCAGATGGAACAAGAGGAGAGCGGCTCTTTATCAGCCAGGAGGTGGAGTGTCACAGTCACTTTTATGCAGCACAGGTATTAGCGGTACATGCTGATGGATGACATTGAATTGGTGGGAAAAGGTAATGGAGGTGACTTGAGGGTTAGAGAGAAAGGTGAGTGTGTGGAAGTCATAAATAGAACTTTCCAAGTTCGTAAATCCTCTCTGTTATCTAATTATGTAGTGAAATAACTCCCCAGCTTTCCCTTTGGGGACATGGTGATGTAGAGATGTTACAGTTTTGTTTTAACCCCTTGCCTGCTCATGACGGAACCACTCCGTCATGAGCCACGGGCGCCGTGTGCTCATGACGGAGTGGTTTCCGTCATGCTGCGGCCGTTGCTGCCGCTCCGCCCACGCGGCGCTGATTCCCCGCCTGTGCGGGCGAATAATGCAAGTGGGCGGAGCCGTGACGGAACCACTCCGTCATGAGCACAGCGCGCCGTGGCTCATGACGGAGTGGTTCCGTCACGAGCATGGCGGCACCGCTCTCACCCCGAACCCCCCCAGCGCTGCGGCAAAATTCGTACCGCGGCGAAGGGGTTAATATATGCAGTCTTTGTTGTGTTGATGAA
Source organism: Triturus cristatus (assembly GCF_964204655.1). Lineage (NCBI taxonomy): Eukaryota > Metazoa > Chordata > Amphibia > Caudata > Salamandridae > Triturus > Triturus cristatus. Next base: position 26,894,614 of record NC_140592.1, on the reverse strand, counting down.
GTCAAAGTGTACATTTTTACTGCACTTTGTTAAGTTTTCTTTCTTGTTTTTCTTCACTATTTTCTTCCTGTTATGTTTACCTTTGCATTATGACTGTAAAGGGGGAAGATGTGTTATGATTTGTATCTCCTGCATAACTGGGATGCTCTGTAGAGTGTTGGGGAGGGTGGACTCCACTCACTGACAGTTGCCCCACAGCTGGCAGGAGGGAAGCCACGTACCTGGCAGGCATCAATAAAGAAGGTTATAGCTCCACCCAACGGCATGTGAGAAGCTTCATTACCACACACACCAACTTACCTGGCTAAGAAATCCGTCCTATCAGGTGAGAATAGAACTTTAAGTAGTACAGGCCACATGTTGTTTTGTGTATATCTTTTTTCATAAACAATAAATATAATTTTTTAATATTTATTTTTAAATGGTGGTTCAATCAATATGATTCAGCTACTTCCCAGTATTACTGAACTAAATCCAATAGAATTACACGTGATTCCTTGTCAGAATGCTGCTATCGGGGTTCAATGAATATGGATCTGGATCGGGTAGATACCGGTACCATTAAGCATTTTCAGATCGTGCTAATAAAATCAGACTTCTATTCTAGAATGTAGCTTGGATTAAGAGTAACTTCCAGAACCCTGACTGACTCTTTGGGCCCGATTACGATGCGGTTAGGAAATCTTTGTGACAGAATCGGTTTGTAAATGGTTTCTGACCCACTCAGATCGGGAGAGTCCAACCGACCAAGTACGATGCATCCAGTTGCTTCCAGATACGATATGGTTGGACTCCCATTGACTTCAATAGGAGCCTATGTTCCTCACCGCATCGTAATCAGGCCCTCGGTCAGGAAGACACGTTCCCGATCCGATTCGGAAGGAGCAAATGCCGTTAGGAATCCTTTCTAACCGCATCGTAATTGGGCCCTAGGTGGAAATGCTTTCCTAACCGCATCGTAATCGTGCCCTTATTTGTTAAGGACTTTGGGACCCTGTGTTTCCAGGAAATATGGGTTATTGGGGTTACTACATTAGCAGTTATACTACTTTCCACACACCAGCAGTTGCCCCCCAGACAGGGAGAGCAAATGGGGGCCTTATAACTTACATTACCACCTTACTATCTGAAAACGTTTTCTACAAAAAACTGGATTCACCATATTTTCAGGTTAGTGGTCAAAAAACTACCAGCTGCCTACATTTGTATATTTTCAATTATTATCAGGGCCGGACTGGCCATAGCGGGCACTGGGCAATCCCCCGGTGCGCCGCACGGGTGGGGGCCGGTTTCGGGCCTCTGGGGGCCGTTTTTGCTACAGGCCGTTTTTGCAGCATAGCTGCAAAATTGGCCCTGTAACAAAATCGATCGAAAAGCGGCCCTGGCAATGAGCTCGGCGGCACCCCCAGGGTGGTGGGGGGGGTCGGCCGAGCAGTTTGCCAGGGCCGGTTTTGCTTCCCAGTCCGGCCCTGATTATTATAATAATATATTTACTTCAGAAAAAATGTATTAATTGACATTATTGTGAACGAACTGGAATTTAATTGTTTCAACAAAGGTAGATATAACCAGGTAGTTTGGGGTGGGAGAGAACAGGGCCCAACCCACTACGGTCACCATGCGTTGGGTGAGAAATTAAATAGTGCACTTTTTAATCTTGATTTGGCTTTTGCCAACGAGGTCTCTGACCCACAGGAGCCACTTGAATTGACTTATATGGGTGGAGATTGTAGGTCGACCATTAATTTTATTTTCATGCGCTCTAAGGGGCCCATTATGATGCCACCGTAACGGTAAACGAGACCGACCGCAAGAGGTGCGGCGGTCCCACTGTGCCTATTAGGATGCGACCTATGGCGGTTGCATCCTGCATATTTAACATTGTGGCGGGCGGTGCTGTATTCAGCACCCGCCACAATGTTAAGAAGGCATGTTTGCAAAACGTGACAGGCACTGCGCGGTGCCTGCCACCTTGTGCATGCCAATGTTGGGGGGTACCATAGGTACCCCCCAAGTGCAGCATCCCATCCCGCCACCCCCCTGGGGGCCCGCAACTGGCCCCCAAAGCGAAATCCGCATGGCTTTCCATGGCGGAGTCTCTGCCATGGAAAGACATTGAAAAAGCCACATAGTAATATGGATGGCGGTGCCGCCATCATGTTAAGGGCCTTTTCCACCCAGTCGGGAATACGACCGGTGGAAAAGCGGATGACGGTCTTTCCATCAGCCACGGTGCCCCATGCCATCCAAATATGGCGGGGGTGATACGGGGCCATCTGGCTAGTGGATCGCCACTGCCGGGCCGGTGGTGGCGATCCGCCCGTCATGCTAATGACCCCCTATGTTTCTTAATCATGAACTTCAAGCCGCATCTAAAAGGACTCAGCGAGCATAATGCACGAAGTATTGACGTCATCTGCCCGGACAATAGGTTAAAATCCAGTAATTTAATTTGCACTAATGATATCGATGTGGCCTCATTAAATGGCATTAGGCTTGAATGAGTAATGTCGTCCCAGAGGACGTTTTTTTTTACAATTTAGTCTGGGAAAACCGTACCCACGTGAACAGATGCCTTGATGATAATGTTAAGGACGAAGATATTAAGAATGCCTTCTCAGGGATAGCCAAGTTTGATAAAGCCAGTTTGACGCTCGCGATACAGGGGGGTCAGGTAGGAAGCGGCATGGATGGTTTGATTCTAGGTGTACGAAGGCTCGAAATAATCTGAAGCAGGCAGTACATGGAGGACCCAGGATGCACAATGGAGGAATAAAATAACAGGCAGGCGGGGATATGGGGCTACATTGGGAAACCGGAAGCAGGAAATGAAAGTCGAGGCTTGGACAGCTTTAACTAATGCGAGCAGCTGTAAAGATAGCTGTGCTTTCTGGCAAATTGCCAATAACCCATAAAAAAAAATCCTGATACCCCATCAATTGAAGTTGCCATATCCCAGGAAGATTGGGTGGCACTTTTCAAGTATTTGTGCCCAGAGTTCATCCAAAGAGTGGAATAGGAGCCATCCAGGAGGTAAACAATCTGTGAAGTGAACAACACCCCTTGTCTTCACATTAGAGGAAGTTCTTGAAGCTAGTAAGGGATCATGCAGCAGGAAGGTCCCTGGACCACTCGGGATGACAAATTATCTTTTTTAAAGCAATTTAGAGCTGTGGGGACCATTACTGATGAATGTTCTAAGTGTGATATGTAGAACAGGTCCTTTTGAATCTTGGTCCAACTCCCAGGAAGACTGGGCGGATGATAGCGCTGCCACGGCAATGAATCAATAAGGTTTTAGAAAGGGGCGGGAACAGTTGACCAGTCTCTGAACTTAAGTTTACTCACCGGTAAATATGTTAAAGCATGCAGTGGTCCTAAGTTTTTGGCATTTATGGACGTCTCCAGTGCTTTTCATTGTGTTAATCATGTTAAATTATGGAATCTAATGACCGAGTTGAGTGCTGACTTATCTTTGGTGGATTTTATTAGACACATGTATGCAGATGTCGAGGGCAGAATCAGGTTTGGAATGAATGGAAAATGCAATGAGGAATTTGACATTAAACAGGGTTGCGTCAGGGGTGCATTTTGGCCCCTTTTTTCTTCATCCTTACATTAATAATAGAAGGCTTTTAGAAGAGAAAGGGTAGGATGTCCCACAGATTGGCCAAAAACCATACCTATATTACTGTATATGGATGGCGCAGTACTTGTGGCATGCATACATAATGGTCTATCTAGACATAACAATCTACATAGATAACAACGTCCTTCAAACTAAGACTTTCTATAAACCAATAGCACGGAACAGCATACTTTCCTATAACAGCTTTCACCCTCGCCCTCTGAAAAAAAGAATTTACCCAACAGCCAGTTCCTGCGTCTCAGACGCAACTGTAGTACCATCAAGGACTACAAAGAACAAGCTAAAGACCTGGAGAATAAACTACAAAAGCAGGACTACCCATATAAAACCATCAAGAAATGTCAAAAGAGAGCTTGCAACCAAGCAAGAGAGAGCCTTCTGGAAACCACATCAAGGGAAACACAAGAAGACTTATTAACATGTGTTACCACTTACAGTACCTCCACCAATACTGTCAAGAAAATAATAAACCGAAATTGGAGGATCCTAACATCAAACACCCTACAATGGCCCAAACCAAGATTCGCCAACAGAAGAACACGAAACATAAAGGACCACATAGTGCATACAAGACCAGCTCCAGTCATCAATAAAGAAAGTCTCACCGCAACTTGGAACATGAGTCCCATAATGGGCCACTACCCATGTGGATCATGCACGGTGTGCAAATTAACGAGTCACGAAAAAACTAGAACTATCACCTAACTTCACATGGACCTTACGCCAACACATGAATTGTAACACCACTCATGTGGTGTATATGATCACATGCCCGTGCAAAAGTAGGTACAAAGGCATGACATGCCGGACAATAAAATTACGCATAGGTGAACATAAGAGCAATGTCAACTACAAGAGAGCTACCACCAAGATGAGTAAGCACTATATAGAAAACAATCACATTACAGAAGACCTCAAATGCGTGGTCCTGGAAACAGTACACATGAAAACCAACAATGTTGAACGTGTCCTCTTCGAGAAAGAACAACGTTGGATCCATCATCTTAAAACGGATACCGAAGAGTTGAACAACAATATTCCGGGGCACACATTAGCATAACACACTAAACAGCCATACTGCACAACAAAGTTATCATCTATCGTCAAAAGAACTGGAAAACCAAAAGTTTACAGACTTATTTGAATATAACAATTTTCACAAAGTGTCTCTATTACCTATTACACTTTTTATGACTATAGAAGCATTTTCCATGACCCAACAACATTATCTCCAATATACTATTGATAAAACGAAGACCATAGTCTCTTTTCCATACTAGCTACTGTAATGCCAACCATTATGCCAACCATTGTGACATCTTTCGAGTCCCTCTTTAGTCTCTACACCGTACCGCTCTATGCAAATACAGCCTCTACGCTGCCCCCCGTTTACCGGGACATCGCAATTAGAGACAGAACAAGTCGTTAACCAGGAAGGATCGGTAAGCGCCCATCGCTCATACCACGAGGCAGGCAACAAACACGTTAAGGTAACAGTTACAAAACAAAGTTTACCTTTACAGAAACGGGTCCCTTCCTCAATATCCGGTGCCCCGAGGAAGCTAAACTATGGCGAATTTGAAGGTAATAGCGCACAAATACCATCGCGCTTTAGCCCTGTATTATTTCCATTCGACTGTACATACTACATGCGAGGACTACTGTCCCAACGCACCCTCATAACTTCATGGAATAGGCAGCACAAGCGCCTTAGATAATTGAACGTTCAATATAGCATTATACCAAACCCATTTTTAACAATAATCAAATCGCTCACACTGTGACTAACTTTCGAACTTAATTACTAAGCAGCGTGGGCACCAGTAACCATGACAATGATGTGCCAACTTAGAAATATGCGCATTTGTAAATACATGAAATACATCGTTCTCTAATTGTTTAACCCTTGTTTCCACCACGGTAAAGCTCGAGCGCAGAGTAATCGCAACACCCTAATCACGACACTGCCGAGCTAATTAAAACAAAATTGTAGTCATCACTGCATTACTTTAGATACTTACCGAACTTACCTTCTCTCGTAGCTCTCCACTTGACTCCCCACTTTCATTTGAACTAGAATGAGCGCACCTGCCCCCATCAGAGTTTACCTAATAGCAGCACTAACAACAATTAAGAATATTTGAATACCGCTACAGCACCTTTTTGAATTATAGGACAAATTAGTCGGTATATTAAAAACATAGGGTATACAATAATAACCATTATGACATTCAATTCAATTTTGATTTCAGTTTCAGATACGACAGATCTGACTACAAGCTAACACAGAAGTGGCGATCCAACCACTCCTTTTAGGAGGCAGAATGAGCCCCTAAACACACCCGGTCCTGACGAAAGCCTCCGGAAAACGCAAGTAGGCTGAAACATGTTGACCTATTAGTGCGGTAGACTAGTAACTAGGTCTACACACGTACACACTTTTCCTTTTAATTTCCCACATCACCCTCTTTTCCTAATAACATTTTTTCGCATTAGAGTGATGTAGGGAATTTTAAACTTCACCACACACGTGCACTTGCACGTCCCTCTCTTTTTTGATATCTGGACACTACTGGCAAATCAGTTATTCTACCTCCAGGTGGAGGACAGCATATATACAATAACAAAACCCTATGATGATGCTGTGACAGTACACTGAGGCAGAGAATCAAGATATACCGCCCCCGACCTGTGTACTGATATGAGGGTTTTTTATAAGGTTACGTAACGGTAAAGGCCCTGATTGCACAGGACAAGTGATCCATTTTCCCCCACTTGATTTTTTGTGATAAATGTTATCAACTTAGTATAGGAGACACTAAACTCGCGATAGTGCCTACATTTTCCTATCTGGGTTTACTGTTGAATGCCCATTGTTCATGGAAACAGCTTGTTTCATGCAGAACCTTGTTCATGTACAAAACTGCTGCAGGGCTCAATAGATTTGAGGCAGAATGGGGGAGGGAGGCCACTCAAAGAGCTCTGTATTATGTATAAAGCAAAATGTTACTCATTGCCGCAATATGGGGCTGGTGTATGGGGCTTTGTAAACCTGGAGAAGTTATACATTGGAGAAAATGCTTGCTTAAGGACGTGCCTTGCATTTCTGAATAGTGTTTCCACCCATGTGTGTCATAAAGAGCGGGGACTTCCTTTTTTGGAAGATCTTCTCAGAATTTATCCATCTTCTTGCTGCATCGAATCTGGTCGCAACCTGAGACACTTTTAAATACTTTGATAATTAAAGATTGCCCTTCCCAGGATCCTGCCCTGAGAATACCATGGTTCAATTATATCAAGGTTTTTCTATAGCCTGGGAAGACCAGACCTTTTCAATGATCCAGCCTCTTTGCTCAATATCTCCAAGGCTGAGATTAAACAATCAGCACTGAATACATTTGAGGAGGACAAGGTGACCAAGAAATGTGCGCAAGCGAGCGTAGTAAACTATAATCTGCTGAACATGAGGACAGGTATCCAATCCTATTTAGATCAAGTTTACAATTCCTTGCACACATTAGAATTAATATAATATTTTTTTTATCTCTTTTCCTCATGTAAAAGACTGGTTGCCCACATTGTTTAATTGTCCTTGTGATGGCATGCCACAACAAAGCACACTGCACATTACTCTGTTTTGTAAATGTTATGAAATTCCACGATTACAAATTTTGAATCCATTAGTGCAGAAATTCAATTTTAGCCAGTGCAGACCTGCATTGTTTTTTTTTGCAACAACTGCATTCCTTTGTAGTTTGTTTTACTGCCTCTAAAGTTCTGTGGAGGGTTATTTTAATACGCAAACAGGTTGAGAAAGATCCTATGGATGGAATGTCACCATTTGTTTTTACTTGATAGAACCAACTGTACGTCTGTGTATTTTGTGTGTTCTTTAATGAAATTGTTATTATGTGAACGTTTATGGTTTTTGAGATGTAAACCACATAAAGTATTTTCTGATCTGATCTGATAGCATCATCCAGCTAGTTCAACCCAGGGATGAATTGCTGACACCACCTGTGGAGCAACTCACATTCAGACTGGAGTCCCACCACTACCACGCCAAGGCTCAAGAATCATTCATGACACTCTTACTCAACGTTGACCATTGACATTGAATCCACTCACCCGCTAGTACCTTGATACGTTCTCCAGCACGCCTTGATCATGATTTCACACAGGCCAGCATTTTAGAAGAGGATAGTGGGAGATGTTGAACAAATAATCGGGAGAAGGTATTTCCCCCATTGCCTTCTTTTGAACGTGAGGAATTTTCAGGTGGAAGACAGACAAATTAAAGACATTTTTGGCTTAAAAATACCTAAACCGGGTCTGTTGGCAAGTATGTGATCTCCTCACCCCAAAGTGCTCCACAAGTGCCTTGGCAGCGTTCCATCAGCACTCTTACAGGGGCCCAACATGGCACACATCACAGCCCGCACACAGTCCCGTGAGGACACATAGAAGGCGCCTCTTTGTTCAAGAGATGTACTCTGTGCAATCCACTGAAGAGTATCAGATTCTTGGGTGGTTCAGAGGAGATTGTAGAACCCCGTTAATAACTTTCGATGGCCCTAAAAACCCTCAAAGACATCCTTTGGAAGCCAAGCAGCGAGAGCAATGTGACTCCAGCTAAAGTCCTTCTGTGACACATTGATAGAACTTTTGGACAAAGACTATAAACTCTCAAAAATGTAAGGATGGTGGATTGGACCCAAACTCTCCAAGCATCATCCTGAAAGGTATGCTGTTGGATATCAAAAGCTTTTGTAAACATCAGTGACTTGTCTCCACCAGGGTTCGTATCCTGACTCACCGGCAGGTTGAAGAATGAGCTCGAGCGGTGACGTCCCGATGCAACAGTATCATTCATACATCTCTATCTTGCTGATTGACTCTGATTGATACAGGTTCAATGGTGTTGTGTTAGATTTTTAGATTTTTCCTTGTTTACCTGTTTGCTCTATCTTTTTGGGAGGAATGTAATGTTCATTATGGCACTTCTTAGTGCTCCAACCTCTCTGAGAGGTCTGCCCCTTACACTTTGCCCACACCCATCCCTCATCTGTCAAGTGATCCTGCCAATAAGAGGGAGCTGGGAATATCTACCTTCACTCCAGTTACCTGAAAGCCAGTGTCAGTGAGCTCTGTCCATGGCAGCAGGGCTTGTGTCAGAGAGAATGCCTCAATGTGTTCCTTTCCAACACTGGACGAGGCACTGAAGACCTCCACAAGAATGAGTGCAGTTCAAGAGTGCACCCAGAACTCCTTACATGCTGTCATTCTTAAATCCTCCTGCGTCTGCACTCTGCACCCTCGGCAAGCAAGTAACACTGAACTCCATGAACCTGCTGACACGCCATTTCCCACTCTCTGCGACACAGTCCGCCATCCTCCATCTCAAATACAAGCCTCCTGGGAAGAAGGACTTTATTTATCAATCAATCAATCAATCAGGGGGTTTAGAGAGTGCGCTACTCACCCATGAGGGTATGAAGGTGCTGAATTGATGAATTCTCATATCTCTTGACCACCTCGTCCATCTGACCTGGCCGCGCCACTTCTTGGTTATGCCATCCTCCCAGACACCACAACATTGGAAGAAAAAGTGACACCCTCTTTAATCTAATCAACACCCTCAACGTGGCACAGCATGTCACACAGCACATTTTATAAAGGCCACATCCTTAACCTTGTCTTCTCAACATCACCAACAATGCAGTGCAGACTACCTACACAAGTGCACTGGGCCAAACACTTTGCCATCCTTATCTCCCAGCTCATCGTCCTACCAGAACCAAGACCGGCACAAAGAGAAGCCCAAACCTTCAGATCCTTCAAAGATTTCTTCATAGACAAAGTAATGCTTGAATTATTCACAGACAGATGATCACATCAGCCAAGGCAAATGAATAACCCAACACTATCAATGAAACCACTAACAGAAGCACGAGGATTTTCAAGACAATCAAGCAATGCATCGACCCCCTGCCAGCTGCACCTGTTCAGGAATCCACAGAATAGTGCAATGTCATCAACATCTTCTTCAGATAAAAACATACAGAAGATCCAAGAGCAGATCAACTAGCGTGCTTCTTCTCTTATGCCCTTTCCTTCCCACTGAAGCCTGCAATAGTCATCATTCAAAGCCCCATATCACGCAGATCTCACCGACACACTCGACTCACTCAAGGCACTTCTTATGAAGAATAATGTCTTACTCTTGTCCTTCATCAAAGCTTTCTCTAGTGACGCTAACCCCTACGGGCCATTGTCAACGTCTCCCCGACTCGAGGTATCTTCCCAGAAGCTCTCATGGCAGGCCGGATCTATCGACTCCTAATGAACCCTACACAACAAGACCCTGCTAACCTCACCAACTGCCGGCCCATCACTCAGCTATCATTCATCACCAAGATCATTGAAAAAGTAGTCTACGTTCAACTCCAAAATCACATCCTCCCTGCATGACTTTCAGTCAGGCTTCAGGTCACACTGTGGGTTGGAGATCACTCCCTAACATATCGTAGACAATACCCTCTTGATCACAGATGATTACCCCGACCTCCTGATATGACTGGACCTCTCAGCTGCCTTTGACACAGTTGACCTTACTAGCATCCTGGAGTCTGCAATGGGTTTCATCAGCAGTGCCCTTCTCTGGTTCTCCTCCAACCTTTCCAACCAGCACGTTTGTTCACATGGGCACCTCCAGGTCCCAAAATATCCCTATCATCTGTGGAGTCCTCCAGTCTCATATCATCTTCAGCCTCTGAGAGAGCATGGGCAAGGATTGGGTATTACGGGGGTTTTTTAAGCATTTTTGCCATGGCTACTTTTGATTCCCAGTCTGGCCCTGACCTGTTGTGTACATTTCTCTGGATTGTGTTAGCTTTCCTTTTTCTGCATTACCCAGGACGCTACTCAGTGCAGATCATTGTCCTCATGCATGAGTACGGTTCACCCAGAGGTACATTTTTCTAAAATGTTCATATATTCATGTGTGAAGTCCTTAACACATGATTATTCCCTTCTTGTGTCTTTTAAAGCATGGATTACTTGTGTAATGGCAGCATAGCTGATTGCACCTGGATAGCTTATGAAGCCACCGTTGTGCTTAAGAAAGGAGAATCATTCATTCATGAAGCCAGTGGCAGCTGTGACCGATTTCTCACTTAAAACCTGTCTTTAAATTTACATAAAGGCATCAATGGCAGATTAGACTTCGCTATATTTAGTTTAAAATGCTTTATTAAAATAATAAACACAAAAATAGAGCAATCTATCAACATCACATATCGGATGCCTTGTAAAATAAAGAGAATCAAATAGAATTGATAATGATACTACACAAGAGACCTAGAAAGCAATCTTATAAAATAGTCTGTTATATATAAAACAACTTCCAACCAGGAAGTTAGTATTTCTATATTTCTGATTTAAAAAAAAGGAAAAAGGATACACTAGAGAATATAGAGCAAACAAAGAAGAATTATGTATTAAATACTTATGGTTTGCTCAACAGAAATGGTTATACCGAGCCACTGAATGTATCCTAGAATTCTGAGACATATTAAAAATAGCTTTATAAGAATTACCTATGAGCAAGAAACCTAACATACCAGCATAAAACATACTAAAAGCCAAATCACAGGATACAAATACTGTTAATTAGAAGGTTCAAAACCTCGGCAGATCTAGTAAACGTCTCTACAGATTGATAAATTGGAAGTCATGGGCATCCACAGCATATCTCTGTTATCTGCCGCTTGCGTTGATGAGAGGTGTATTCAAGTCAATCTTTGATTGAGACAAACCAAATTCCACTTTACTTTGAAAGCAATGTTAGTAGTATTTCCAAGTTGGATGTAATAACCTGTTAACCAATAGCAATCAAATGATCAACAAATTTACCTTCAGGAAATTTACCTTTACCTTCCACTCAAAGCTAACTAGAGGATCATCTTTCACTAATGCCTCCAAGGAAACACATATTTGCTACCAGTAAGTTAACAGAGCATATTTCAATTATCCTATTTCATATTTGCATCCAAGATATCAAAAAGAAGTCATGTATCATTGATTTGATTGCCACAAAACCAGTATTTAACATCTTTGAAACATTTCATCAGGTATAGAGAAAAGGGTGTGAGAATAATAACGTGGTCAGAGTTTGAGTCATACTAGCTGAGTGTTAAGTTGAATGGACTTCAGACCACGCTTTATCCTGATCAGGGCCGGCTCTAGGGCGGTGCGATCGGTGCCACCGCACGGGGCGTTGACTTGGGGTAGGGGCGTCATTTTTTCAAGTATATCATTATTTACAAAGCACCTGCTGCCGCCCTATTCCTGGCCTCCAGCAATTTTCAGGCATCAATTAAAATGTCAAGATAACTCTGGTGATTAATCGTCTTTCTGGAATGAGATGGAGGTTTGTCTAGGGGAAGTATTGACTCATCCAAAGGTAGCACAGAGGGTTAAAATGGCTGCAGCTAAGCACATGTACCATGCAGATAACAAAGTGCATGTAATGTAAATAGGTCAGTGGGTTACTGCTTCTGTAAAATAGCTCTTTTTGTTACTTGTAGTTTATAAGTCAAAATCCTAATATAGAACATTGAGCTATTAACTGTCACCCTACAGCTGCGGCAAACGGCAAAGTATATGTTAGACTATATGGGGCAGATTTACAAGCCCTTTGCGCCACTTTTACGTCACTTTTCCCATGTTAAAAATGACGCAAAAGTGGCGCAAGGGCCTTGTAAATAAGCCCCTATGTTTTTTTGCATTTCTTTCATTAACCTAATCTTGTGAAAAGGGTTCATTTGGGTAGAAAAGAATTCTCATTATGAAAGAGATTCCCTAACAATGGTGTTACATTTTAAATTCTGAATTTGTGCTTTTCCAGAATATGGACTCCTAAACTATTTTGCCTACCAGTATCGATGACATGTTACTCCTACACTGCACCTTGTAGTCCTGTCTGATGTAACATTTCCTACACACTGATTTACACACCTATGATTGTCTCTGTGCAATGTGTGTCTGATGTAAAGTACTCTGACACCTTACACTGGTATGAGTGGTGCTACAAAACTAATAGAATCCGAGAGACAGTTGCTCTGGAGACTTGAGGGGCGCTGTTAAAGGGTGCTAGTGAGGGAATCTGTGGCAGAGGTGGTCATTGGGGGGGTGCCAACAAACATTATCGCACAGGGAGCCACCAGTGTCAGCCCTGATCCTAATCTGAGGTAGTGACATTTTAAGTTTGTTAATGTCATACACAGTATGTTTTTGATATATGAGGGAAATTTTTAAATCTAAAGAAAGGTTGTACGTATGTGCTTGAGATGCTTTAGAACATGAATACTACACTTGTAATCATAAAGATTCCCAGAGTCTCTTTACCGATGCAAAATTTGACTTTAACAAGAAATTTGTTGAAGGGATAAAGAGTTATTTACTGAAAAATAATGCAAGCTATCGTGGAGAACAAAATAAATCTAGGGAAAATGTTAGTGAACTATCTCAAAATTGAAAAAAAAGCCAGAAATCCAATATTAATGTTTTCACTGATTCTTTTATATAGCAGACATCATAAAGACCCTAATACACTGAAAGTATTTTTTGTTGATTTTTATATTAACAAACATGCCCCTAGGAATGTCCCAAATGCTGAGGCTTGGAGAATGTCTTTACTTTATACCTAAAAACTCATAAAATATAATTTATCTCTCTCCCCTGGAACATGACTTAGAAACTAGTAAAATAAATGTGGCTATTGCCGGACACCTTAAGGATAAAGCATGAGGCCCTGATGGCTTCTCTGTAAATTTTACATACAATTTACTAGAATGTTTGCTTGGAAGCTTTCATCTAGATCTAGGTGAACTTTAAATTATGCCGGCATAATTCATCTAATTTTTGCAATTTTGGAAACGTTGTGTTATGTTCTTACATGAAACTCCTGAATGTATGCCACTATGCCACATCACTTAACCATGCTGCAGTTCACTGGAAAATCATAGCATGAAAGCATGGGAACAAGACAAACAACCAGAACGTGAGTGGCTGTTGTTTGCGTCAATTTTTATTTTTTCTGCTAACTTTTTTAGAGTAAAATGTGTGCCCATATCAAAAATTGACACGAGGATGCATTTCATGCTAAAATATAGCACTAAATAACAGATTTGCATTTCAAATAATATGGCATTATTTTCAGAAAATGTTGTGTAATTGTGTGAAAGCAAATTACACACATTTTTCTAAACTTTTATTGCTCTTCTAAACATTTTAATTCAGTGAAGGAAGCAAACAGGTCTTTCTTAGAAGGAATGTTATGTTTGAAACCAAAAAACACCAATATTTGTCCTACTGTAAGAATTATAGATCTATCTCAATCAGTATTACCAAATGTAAAACCTTTGCAAAGATTTTGGCACTGCGCATAATGATTAAATACCAGATTTTATTGGTATAGAATAATCTGGATTTGTGAAAGTTTGTAATACTTATCCTACAATTTCAGTTGTTGTAAACAGTATACAGTCTTCAGAATTTTCCTTCAAAAAAAGAGGAACAAAGGAAGGCGGCCCCCATCTCTCCTTTATTGTTTATCTTATCTCTGGAACCTTTCTTAGGAAATATCTGAAGATTCTATACTATGATGCTATATGAGTCTAATCAAAATTGGGTGAGAATGTACGGGTTAGTTTCTGGCGCTCACTACAGACCACGATGTATATTGCCGTGCTCCAAGGGAAGGAGGCATCACCCCGCCTCCTTCAATACAGGTCCAGGGATCTTTAACTTACAATAACCAAGACCCTGAGCACACGCTAGAACTTATCACATTCAAGTCACCAGTTTAATTATAGTGTAAGGTTGGTGCTTGAGCCCCTGTGATGAGAGTAGAAATACACTTCGAAGTATCTGCAGAATCGCACCACGTCCCACATCCCTTAAGAGGGGCAGCATTGATAATATATTAAACAAGTGCATTGTTTGAATGGTTTGAGTTGCTATAGAAACACTGTACATGGATTGATAGGTTGATCCAGAGAATTAATTTTGAGTGTCCACTCAAAAGAACTGGTTCACTAATTTGGTAACCATATTGTATATCACAACAGTCATGGGTGCACTGTGGTGTGGTGTGTTGGGTGCACACTACAATCAGTTGTTTATTATATTTTAGAGCCCTGAAGAAGTCGTGGGGAACTCCCTGTACGACGAAGCACGTGTTGGCTGGGCAAAAGAAAGAAACTAAAGAGCACGAAAAGGGACCTGTGTGCATTACATTGTTGACTTGAATGTGATAGGTTCTGGCGTGTGCTCAGGGTCTTGGGGATTGGATGAAGCTATATGAGTTAAATGACGAGGAAGTCACATTTTCAGCCTGTGCAGATAATCTGTTGCTATAAATTTCTAACCCAAGCTCCTCGTTCAAGGCGTTTCTAAAAGAATTACAATCTTTCTCTATGATCTGTTTTTAAATTAAATATTGACAAATCTGAAGTTATGCCATTGAACAAATATCATTTAACATAAATATTTAAAGATTCTGGACTTCCTTGGAACAACACTAAAATTAAATGTTTAGGTATCTGGTATTCCAACTGTATCAGGAATAGACTTAAAATGAACCTTAAAGAAATGAAATACCAAATTATTGCATTGACCGAAAAGTGGTCACCACTCTTTTACTTCTGATGGGAAAGGCTGCTTTAATTAAAATGATAATTCCACTTTTTACAAACTTTTATCTATGTATGGCTACTACTGTTGAATTGCCTCGTTGTTTCAAACCAATTGAGTGTAAATTGTCCTAAAGTTTAGACAAGGAAAGTAGGCACACATTTTATTGTATAAACTCAAAAAAAACAACATCAGAAGAGGTGTCAGTCCCTAAAAGGGATATTGCCCAGATGTGAGAATCGCCAACTTTACCAACAAACTCCAAATGGATCGCTGAAATAGATGTGTGTATGGGGGCAGAAAGGTGGTATACTCACCTAGGTGGGCCCCAGAAGCTTGAGAAGGTGTGTGGTTATTGGAGGGAATTTATGGCCTAGGAATTGATCACCCACAGTCAATCTTGTGTTGAGAAAAGGACACTGATATCACCAGGCATGAGGCCGGGTTAGAATTGATCACCGGATTCCGGACATGCTGTGGGGAGTTGCTTAGCCCCTGATGGGACCTCTGAGAGGACAACCTCTGGGTAGTCTGTCCGCCAGAGTTTTAAATCAGCTAAGCCCCGTTCAGCGCATTACAATTTGCACAAGTGTTATTGTTTCGTGTTTTAAGTTAATTTTTTTTATGTTTTCACAGAAAATGTGAATAAAAAACAGTTGGAAAAACCCATAATGGAGGTGTCACGTTCCCTAATTTTATTAAGTACTACTCTGCCTTCATTCCCAAACAAATATGGTCTCCTTTATCAAACGATAATTCTGGAAATCAAAATATATACCAAAAAAGAGAGCGCTTCTAGTTCAAACTTACTGGTATGGTGTATATGACACAAGAGCCTGACGTACTACCCTCCTCTAGGATTAACCATGCATGTCTCTTAGCTAAAACTCTTGTTTTCAATTTGTTTTGTTCTCCTATCCTGAAACCAATAACTCCTGACTCTCCCCCACTTGGTATAACAACAACATTAAAATTAACAATAAAGTACTCATTTGGCATAATTGGCTAAGCAAAGTTATTCGTTATGTTCATCAGTTAATTTCAGACAACCCATTTCTCATGGCTCCTTGGTGAGGGAGAGGATGAGCTGGGTTTCGTCGGTGTAGGATGCTATGCTGAGCCCATGCTGTCTGACGATGGTGGCAAGGGGGGCCATGTAGATGTTGAAGAGCGTGGGGCTAAGTGATGATCCTTGGGGCACTCCGCAGTTAATGTCCGTCGGTTCGGAGAGGAAAGGTAGTAGTCTGATTCTTTGGGTTCTGCCGGTGAGGAACGAGCAGATGCAGTCGAGGGTGGTTCCTTGTGGAGTCTGGCGGTGAGTGTGCGGTGGGAGACGGTGTCGAACGATGCAGAGAGGTCGAGTAGGATCAGGGCTGAGGTGTGTCCTTGGTCGAGTAGGGTGCGGATGTCATCTGTGGTGGCGAGTAGAGCGGTTTCGGTGCTGTGGTTGCTGCGGAATCCAGATTGGGAGGTTGCGAGGATGGAGTTTTCTTAGATTAACCCCTTGAGTGCCCATGACGAGATAGTCTCGTCATGGGCCGCGGTTGCGCTGTGCCCATGACGAGACTATCTCGTCATGAACCCCGCCCGCTAATTCAACGCCCGGCACAGGGCGGGGAAAGGGCGGGGCACACAAGGGGTTAATTTGGTTATGGTTAAGGTATGTAGGGCGCTTTTTGTCACCTGTGAGGGTTTCCAGGCGCTGTTAGCTTAAGTAACATCAGCTGTGGCCTGTGTCATCACAGAGCTTCACTTTGCTGCCCCTAGACTCGTGGCCAATGAGTACCACTCCACTCCTCCCTGCAGCCTCGTGACTAATTAGCCTGTGGATTGCACTCATCCAACTAATGATTATTCAACTCTTTGTTTACCAAGAGCTTTTGCTAGTTTTAGGAACAGAAAGTAGCTCCGGGGCCGTGTTTTCACCCCTTGCCAACCATAAAACTCCTCAGCACCAAATAGGAGAGATAATGGGTGTGAAAGGGACCAAGGGGCCGACCTTGAGACGGAAGTGGGTTAATGATCGTGTGATGTCACTTCCGCTGCTCCTTTGATTATAGGGAGATCAGTGGTGCAGCTAGTTTGCCATTGCCCTAGTGTAAGGCAAGTTATTGGGCCCATTCACTTGGGTGACATCTCGGTGTATCTGCTCAACCTCCTTCGACAGAGCCTGTGTCTGCCATATCAAGACTCACTGCCATTCTCATACACATTCTAGTGTATTTCCACTCTGCACTGCAAGTCAAAGACACAACCATACAAAGCATTACCAAAGCAATAGGTCTGGCCCTTATCAGGTGCATACACACAAAGGCATAACATGCAGGCACCCAACGCTCACACTGCTGCTGCCCCCACATGAGCACACCCAGTGCTTAATTTCAGCTGGGGGTTTCCAGTGCTCTGCACCAGCACTTAATTGTCAGCACCGGCACTTATGACAGTCTGCCACATGGTGGCGTTGTCTGTTTAATTTAGATATGAGCACAACAACAGATGTTTATTAGTTCAATTTACATAAAAAATGACTAACACCTGCAGCCCAAGCCATTCTTTTAGCTGGAGAGTTCTCAAATGGTCTGAACTATCACACTTGTAGGAGTGTGATGGTTAGTGGATGTGTTGATACTGTCATTGACAGTAGGTGGTGCAAGCTGCAGTGGCCCCCTGATGAGAGCCCTAGCACTAATGTTTATTTACATATTAACCACCAAGCACACCGCTCATGCTGCATTCACACAGAGGTATGCCCCACTCTGCATTCACAGAGGTATGCCTCACTCTGCACTCACAGAGGTATGCCTCACTCTGCACTCACAGAGGTATGCCTCACTCTGCACTCACATGCACTCACAGGGGTATGCCTCACCTTGCAATCACAGAGGTATGCCTCACTCTGCACTCACAGGGGTATGCCTCACTCTGCACTCACAGAGGTATGCCTCAATCTGCACTCACAGAGGTATGCATCACTCTGCACTCACAGAGGTATGCCTCACTCTGCACTCACAGAGCTCTGCCTCATTCTGCACTCACAGAGGTATGCATCACTCTGCACTCACAGAGGTATGCCTCACTCTGCACTCACAGAGGTATGCCTCACTCTGCACTCACAGAGGTATGCCTCACTCTGCACTCACAGAGGCATGCCTCACTCTGCACTCACAGAGGTATGCCTCACTCTGCACTCACAGAGGTATGCCTCACTCTGCACTCACAGAGGCATGCCTCACTCTGCACTCACAGGCGTATTCCTCACTCTGCACTCACTGAGGTATGCCTCACTCTGCACTCACAGAGGTACTACTTTCATCCTGTAGACCAATTAATCAAGGTTATCTAATCTCCCACCAGCCACACTTGGATGAGAACTGCACACTATGTGGGTGTGATCTTCATGGACTTTTGTCAGGAAAAGGCATGGCATCAAAACGAGTCTTCGTTGCCTTCCAAAAACAAGGTGTTGGTGTAACCATATGAAGAAAGAAAGAAAGAAAGAAAGTAAGACAGGGAGAAAGAAAGAAAGAAAGAAAAAAGAAGGAAACAAACAAACGAACAAACAAAAAAGAAAAAAGGAAGAAAGAAGGAAGGAATAAACAAAGAAACAAAGAAAGAAATACGTGCCAACTACATGTGACGGGCATGTGCTTCAATAAAAAACAATAGAAATTAATGTTTGCACTGGTGTGCCATCTTGGAGCAGTAAAAAATTACAGAGTATGCAGAATACCATTGCAAGGTGGCGGTCTGGTTTTGAAGCTTGCAGCAGGGAGGCCTGCTGCTCTGGATAAGAACAGTTTGGTCCAGTAGCATTTCAGCAGAGCTGCTGGTACCTTTGTTACTCAATTAGCACTAGACTGCATTTGCAGGTGAGCTGCCCGGGAATGAACTAAAGGAGATCCAGGGGCGTAACACAGGCCCCCGCAGACCCCGCGGTGCGGGTGGGCCACAAGCTCCAGGGGGCCCTCTCAGCACAGCACTCTTGCCGGAGAGTTCTTGATTGAGCCCGGAGGGGGCCCCTTCACATTGATAGCAGGGAGGCCCCTGCAATTTTCGTTACGCCAGTGAGGAGATCTCTTCTGAGGTTGGAAACCTCTGTATGCAGAGTAACACAAAGTAAACAGGCAAAACACTGTTACTCAGACTACCTGACATCCTAAAGACCTACAGTTAATACCAGGCAAAGCCAAACATTGGCAAGAAAGCCAGTGGCTGAAGAATGCTGATCCAATGTCTAACTGTGTGTATGCTGTTCTGAAGAGCTGAACCAATCCATGGAGGACACTCTGTCTGATCAGTAACTGAAGTGGGCTTACCCAAAGCCCATTTTCACAAAGACATGGAGCAAGTGTGGCACTGGGCAGCAGCATTTAACGCGGTGTTAGACACAACGAATATGCAGCATTTCAGATATGGTCCAATTGCGAGAAATGCGCATGCGCGGGCTCGCACGGAAGCGCAGTTTTCTCAAGCAATACTGGTACGGCGAGGAAGAGGAGGAGGGCAGCCCGGGAACTTCATGGTACACAGGTAAGTGGTTTAAAGTTTCTTTTTAATGAAAGTTAACTTATTTCTTAATAGGGGGTGGAGGCGGGGGCTGGCAAACTCTACTCCGCTGCGGAGTGTGCGGTGATTTGCCTTCCCCACGTTCTCCGTATATTTCAGTGGCTATTTCTCATTTGCGCATCCTACTTGCATCTCACCAAGTGTCTTGACTTGTTTTATTCTGATTAAATCTTTAAATTAGAAAAAAGTGTGTCCTTTGTGCTTTCCTGTTTAATATTTTGAAATATTTGTATAGTTCATTTATAGGTATTTAAAATGTATTGTGTTAGAAGAAACCGACACCCTACAGCCTTTCCTTTAACACCAACAACATTGTCACATAGTTCACTCTACAAAATCCTTCACTTTGTAGTCAGAGAAAGAAAAGTAAACACCATTCTAATTTTAAAAGAACAAGCTGCAATATGTCAGAAGACTAGACTGGCATTTGATGTCTGTCTTTGACAGCAACACAAATGTGAATAGATGAAATTTAAATGTAAAGTCACCTTTATTGCTCAATGACCTTCAGAACTCCAGCATGGTTATTGTAGGAGTCCTGAAGAACCCCTACACGCCTAGCTAAAGCGCTATGTTGGTGCCCTCTCCCGGATCAAGGGGCGGTTGTAGTTGGACCCCTTCCCGCCTGTCTCGCCTCTGCACTGGCCGCACCACTGGTAGCTACACCCCAGCTGCGGGTAATAGCATTTAAGCAGTTTAGACTGTCGACACTCAGGCCTCCATTGTTTCTTCAATCTGGCATTCCTGAGTAGTGTGTGCCTGTCATCACTTTTTGTGGCAAGCATGGCGGCCATCTTATGTGTGGCAGCACGCTTCTGAGGAGCAGCATAACGGGTACTTCTCAAACAGGCTGCCATTGTGCAGTACCACGCAGAGTTTTCAGTAGCACTTGCTGTATGCGTTCTGATCAACAACTTACTGAATTGTAAGGTTATTTATTTACTTCCTTAGCTCTGCAAAGGATTACGGAAAAAAATAACAATACATACAGCATTATGTCATCAGTTTACATCTATTTATTCATCATGAAATCTATAAATCCACCTCCTCCATTTTTGCAGTCTCCTGGTGAACCTCCCATCAGGTGAAAGGAATGGTTTGGGCTCTCTAATGGTTACCTTTGAGCAATTGATTGTCTCACATTTTAAGCTAATAAAAAGCATTGGCTTTTGGGGACAGTCTCTTGGCCTGCAAGGTCAGGAAATCTCCCAACATTGACTCGCATTTGTTCCAGACGATGTAGAGAACTTTGTCATCTGACAACCATACATTGGATAAAGGTCTAAAAATAGTATGGAGGAGTCAACATCATGTGCCAAGGGATTTAAAAAAAATCAAGAGGACACCGTTTATGGGGTCAAAAGTGTGAAGAGTGAGAATTACAAGTTTAAAAGAAAGAACATTATTCCTTTTAAAGGGGTTTGTTTTAGGTGTGGTTCAAAAACCCATCAGGTATCCTTTAAAATTTGCCTAGCAAATATGGAAAAGTACATAGAGCGGTATGATTGGTCGTTTGCAGGGGTGTGTTTCACTTCACGAGGAACTGCAAGGGTTGATGACGAGAGTCAAGCTGATCAAGAGCTTAGAGAGAGGTTGGCCACCTGGTACTAGGTGTGGATTCAGGAGCAGCACCAATGTCCAGAGACACTATTGAGAATGGTTGTGTGAGTGCTGTCAGGATTCCTTTGATGACAGATTCAGGTCTATTATTCCACGTGCTACCTTGGATAACAACATTGGCTTTGTGAATGTTTTTTTCAGTGTTGTGTTGTGGTATGGTGTGGTATGGTACGGTATGTATGGCTGTCATTGTACAGTATGGCATGGCCTGTCATTCTATAGTATGGCATGGCCTGTTATTTCATGGTATGGTATGACTTGGAATGGCTTTTCATTCTATTGTATGGTATGGCATCTCGTTTTATGGTATGCTATGGTATAGCCTGTCGTATAGATTGGTATGCAATGGTCTGGCCTGTCATTGTATAGTATGGTATTGTCTGTCACTGTATAGTATGGTATGGCATGGTCTGACCTGTCACTGTATAGTATAGTATGGTATGGTATGGCCTGTCATTATAGGGTATGGAATGGTAGGGTATGGTATGTTTTTGTATGGTATGGTCTGGCCTGTCACTATGTGGTATGTTATTGTATGGCCTGTCATTGTATGGTATGGTATGGTATGGTATGGCCTGCCACTGTATAGTATAGTAGGTATGGTCTGGCCTGTCACTGTATAGTATAGTATGGTATGGTATGGCCTGTCATTGTATGGTATGGAATGGTACGGTATGGTATGTTTTTGTATGGTATGGTATGGCCTGTCACTGTATAGTATAGTATGGTATGGTGTGGCCTGTCATTGTAGAGTTTAGTATAGTCTGACCTGTCACTGTATAGTATAGTATGGTATGGTATGGCCTGTCGTATGGCATGGAATGGTAGGGTATGGTATGTTTTTGCATGGTATGGTATGGTCTGTCACTGTATAGTATAGTATGGTATGGCCTGTCATTGTATGGTATAGTATGGTATGGTATGGCCTGTCATTGTATGGTATGGAATGGTAGGGTATGGTATGTTTTGGTAGAGTTTAGTATGGTATGGTATAGCCTGCCATTGTATAGTATAGTATGGTGTGGTATGGTCTGTCATTGTATAGTATAGTATGTTATTGTATGGCCTGTCATTGTATGGTATGGTATGGACTGTCGTAGAGTTCAGTATGGTATGATATTGCATGTCATTGTAGGGGGACAGCCTTTATCTGGGGCTTCCTGCCTACCTGATGCACAGATTACAGATAATCCAGAATGTGGTGGCGAGGTTAATTCGACAGCACGTCTCCCCTCATTTGAGGCAGTTGCACTGGCTCCCGGTGGCCAGGAGGATAGAGTCTGGTCTTTAGAGCCACAAGGGGCTTTGGCCCATGCCATCTTAAGCAGAGGCTTCGAAGAATCAACCCGTTTGCGACCGGAAAAAGGCCTTTTCTGATGCTTGAACCTATTTCCATTCACAAATTAGGTCATCACAATTTTTTGCGATTACTTAAATTTTGAATGCATTTAGGGAATCGTAAATTGCGATTGCATTGCCATTCATTCCTATGGGCCTATAGGCCCATAGGAATGAGTGGAGTAGCATTACCTAATAGCGATTCACAATTTGTGAATCGCTGTTAGGTAATGTTAAGGAATCGCTATTTATTTTGCGATTCCTACATGCATAAGGATTTGCGATTCCAAAATAGAGATTCCTTAAAAATCGTGCATGTGGCAGATAGTCTTTATCAACAGGAGCGGGCCCTCAGATCTAATCACTTGCGACTCCTTCGTGTGCCACGATATTTCAAAACCTGACAAGGTGGCAGATCCTTTTCCGTAAGGACAGCAGAACTCTGGAACGCTCTGCCTGCCCACCTGCACCTGGTCGAGACAAAACAGGAGCTGAGGGAGGCCTTAAAAACCTGGCTCTTTTCTCAGGTGTAGTCTCCTGGCCGGTGTTTTCGTTAGCCTGCTACTAGCGCCAGGACACATCTGTTGAGGTAGCCGCATGCTCTACAAATTACTATTGATTGATTGGATATTATGGAACGGTATGGTCTGTCATTGTGGTATGGCCTGCCATTGTTCAGTCTGGCATGGTAAGGCCCATCATTGTAGAGTTCAGTCTGGCATGGTATGGCCTGTCATTGTATGGTATGGTACGGGCAGTCATTGTACGGTATGGTACAGGCTGTCGTATGGTATGGTATGACCGGTCATTGTTTAGTATGTCTCAGGCGAGACCTAAAAAAAGTTAATATGATGTCTGAGACAGGCCCGGCTCTGAATTACACGATTCACTGAATGCTTAGGCTGCACACAGACATACATGAAACTGGAAAGATAAAAGCTTGCCCTGGCTTCAGATTATATGTTCTGCTCGATGGATTCAGTAGCAGCCCCAGTACAGTCAGACTGGATTGAATTACTGGCCTCTATTTGACTGTGTATCTGTCAGAGCTTGAGTGTCCATGGTAGCGTAGGGGAGCTGGAGCTGGGCCAGGGCTTTCCGCGGCTATGCGGCGCGGAAGAAGTGGCGAGCTTTTTGTGACAAGCTTCAACAACCCGCGAGCTCTGTGCGGGATGGGGAGAAGCAAATCGAGTCAGGCTCACTAATAAATGTTAATGCCGCCCCAAATATTAATGGTGGGTGTCCAGTGTATTATGTTTTAAGAGCTCTGGTTTTTCATGATCTTTTAATAAAAATGTGCTGCAATTGGCTTTGTGGAACTTCTCCTGTGGGTGCTTTTCTCCCTTTGTTTCTCACAGGGAGGCTCCAAGGACGGCCATTAGAGTAAGTTTATGGCTATTCATTGTTTTATCAGCGGGGCTTCCGCATCGCACCAAAATCCATCTTTTTTTGCAGTTTTATGTAGCGTGAACTCGACCTGAACGTATTCATTGAGTCATTAGGAGATGAAGTGATTTGGGCAAAATCACAGGATTATAGGAGGAAATCGTAAACCTGGAAATGCGTCAGAATGCTACTCTTCCCCTGTGGAGGCGTAGGGAGGCGCAACTAGTTCTTGAAAGGACGTAGTGGAAGCAGAGAGGTAAGCCAATCAAAGCAGCGATAAAGAGGAAATGCCTTATGGAAGGTGATACCACAAGATTGTCACACTGAGACATGAATAGGCAAATTAGATTGACAGGAAAACCAACCAATGGTATGCAAAGAGTGGGCTCAAAGCCGCTCTATCTCCTAAGCCACACTGTGCCCCACAACAGGCTCGACCTACAAACCTCTACAAATTCATAACCGTACTTTTGTTGCAGTCGGGGCACTAATGCACCAATTGGTAGTGCTGGTTTGCATTAAGCTTCATTAGCCCTCTTTGCGCATGCGCCATCCTAGACGCACATGCCTGTAGCACGCAGCCATTATTTTTACAACGTCCCCGGTGATGCCCTGGTGATGTCTCTTATCTGCAGAGCTGGGTGCGGTACAGCAAACACCAGTCCGATAAGTGAGTGATATTTTTAATTTCCAACAGCAGAATGTCTCCAAAGGTGGAGCGCGCGCCAAGAAAATGGATGATAAGGCAGACGGCTTCAACGAAAACAGGTGACAGGGCACAGCAGGCGCAGCGCAGAATTAGCTTTATCAGAAACAAACATGAAACGGGATAAAAGGCTTAAAAAGCACACTTGCTGGTATTGTTAATAAAGTGTTTGGAGCAAACACTGTAAGCTTCCACAAACAGATGCACTAAATGAGGGACCGGCTGGGCCAGCAGGGCATGGGTGGAAAGGATAAGTACACAAGATAAAAGCACGGGAGCAGCGGAGTGGCGCAGCCTTTGTACTCATTTAAGGATTTACGCCAGTGGCGTAAAGTAAGACGATGGGGTCCCCTGCCGAATGTGGTCAGGATGATGTATCTTACAGGATCATTAGGCCTTAGGTCAGAGGTCTTCAAACTTTTTTTCTCTGAGCACCCCTAAGCTAAATATTTTGAAGTTGGGCCCCCCTTTAAAACTATATAGCAAGGATTTAGGGAGGTGGAGGGATGACCGCAAAGGGAGGGGGGGGGGCATTCATGAGCTCATTTCAATGGGGCTTTTCTGTAGTTCGTAATCCACACTAAATGTGGGTCTTATAAAAAAGTGACAGCATCAAACAAGAATAGAATTGACCCAAAATACTACTGCACAATATTGGGGTACTGTAGGCCCCAATGCCCTCCACCTGCTGTACTGCTGATGGAGTGGCCCTGAGAAGCAGGCTCTCTCCTCTTCTTTCACTCCCTCCCCACCATGTCTGACCATCACTTCCATCTTAAAACAAGTCCGGTCTCTTTCTGAAAGAAAATGAGCCACTGCATGCTGCCCCCCTCTTTTGGACCAAGGGGGGCATCTGCCCTAATGATAGCAAGGGAAATTAGCCCTCATGCCCACTTTTTATTGTAAACCATTCATAATTGTGATGCAGTCGTCCCTTGGGCAAATGTGTCTCTGCGCCTGTTTCGCTAATGATAGGTGCTGCCTTGCTGTCGCCTCTGGCGTTCGTTTACAACATGGGCCCCCATCTCACACCATCCTGCTGCCTTCCATCTCACACCTCCCATCTCCCTCCCATCTCTCAGCATCCCTAACCCTCTTATCTCTCTGATGCCCAAATCAAGATGTCTCCTCTGCTTCATTTTTCCCCTCCTTTGGGCCATCGCTCCAAGGCTCAAAGAAAATCTGTCACAACAAGTGGGCCCTGAGCATCTAATGCAGCTGCAGTACCAACGATACCTAGAGCTCTGTGAAGCAGACGGTCCACTCTGCCCACTCTACAGGGCCATTACTTCTAGGACAGATGTTCAAAGCAGGCTTTAACCGCATTGTGTAAACAACAGCATCAGAAAAAGCACATTTACCCCCCATACACAACCTCTCCTGCTGCGTAGGCACTGTTCCGTGCACAACAGTGGTGACCCGGGCCCTAATACTGGAAAGGAAAATGCACCCCAAGTTCTATTTCATGGTATGACTGCCAAAACTGGGGTCCAGTGCCCACTCAGAGAGGGTGGGTGTGGGGGCTTCTGTGCTGTGAAACAGATGGTAGAGAACTAAAGAAGTAACATGCCTACTCACCAAGGTGCCCGCTACCTGAAAGAAATGTAAATGTGTGCAATGGTTAATTCCCAAATATAAAGGCTGCTTGGGAGCCAGTATAGATTTTAATTAATGGAGTCACTCAACTTCTTGGTGCCTCATATATATTCTTTCTAAGAGGTAATATAGGCGTCAGTTAAAAGGAGTGCACCCTTTTAATGGACACAAATAAAAATATTTACACTCGATATAGTCTGAATGCTTATCACTAAAATGTGTACTTTTAAAGCACTTGGGGGCATATGTAAAAAAAAGTGGTGAAGTGAGGCGTTAGCCTCCTTGGCTTAATGACTCACTCCGCCACTTCTGAAATGCAAGGCTGCACCATATTTACAAGGATGTGGTGCAACCCTGCATTTCCCCCTGCGCTGGCGGTATGCTTAGCAGCCTAGCGCCAACGCAGGCACCCTTGCACCATAGTGCAAGGGTGTCTGCGTGTAGGGGAAGATTGTTTATGTTCAGGAAGGGACACCTTCCTGAACATAAACAATCTTTTTTTTTTTTTAAGTTTGATTTTCAAATTTTCTTACACATGTCTTAACCACTGTGGGGCAGATTTAGCCAGTAATAGCCCTAGAGCTGCAAATCTCCTGACCTTTTTGGGGAAATTACCTGTATAGCCCAGGAGTGCAATTTCCGGTGTGGGAATAAGTGTCAGCCCTATCATGTCTCCTAATGTGTCATGTATTTGTTCCCAATATGTCTGTAGTTTGGGGCATGTCGATGTAAGGTGGGCAAATTCCGGAGCAGAACATTTCAAGCAGTGATGGGGTCTGTAGGGATCAATTTTGTGTGCCATGGCAGGCGTGTGATATAAGCGGCGGAGAAATTTGAAGTGAATAAGTTTGTGTCTGCTGTTTAGGGAGACTTTCCTGGTTACCTTGCAACATTTTTCCCATTGATCGTCTGTATGGGACGACCTAGGTCTTGTTCCCATGCAGTGTGTATTTTAGCATCAGTCACCGGTCGCAGACTAGAACATGATCTATACATTTTGGAAATGGGTGGGCGCCTGTGTCGCTCTCAATAATCAATGTCAAAGGGGCCATAGGTACAGGTGAAATCGGATAAGTGGGTAGCGCTGCTCTCAATGCGGAACAGATGCGTTGCAGCACAAAGGTATCCATGAAAGATCTGTCCTGGAATCGGGCCTCTTCTGCCACTGAGGAGCTCTGATCCCCAGGGTATGGATCCCCTATCGTTGTGATGTTGAATTTGGTTAATGTGCGCTGTACCAGTGTTTCTTCTGTGATGGGGAGCCATAAAGGATTTGGAAGTGGTAGAGCCGGAGAATATATTGTGTTAAGTCCTAGAAGTCTCCGTAACCTGTCCCACGCCCGGCTAGTAGTGGAGACGGTTTGTATGTCGCACGGGTCTCTGGGGATGCCCTTCGGTAACACCGAGGATAACTTCCGAAGAAGTACAAAATCAGCCTCCGGTCGCAGAAAAGGAGTACGAGCAACTGGGTGATACCACGCAAATGCATAGCTACATTGAGCCACCAAGTAATATAAATAAGGGTCAGGTACCCCGTAGCCCCCTCTGTCACTCGGAAGAGTAAGAACCTGCCAACGGACACGAGGCCTCGTGCCCCCCCCAGACCAGTCTTATCAGATGTGTGCACAGTTGTTAAAATAAAGTCTTAGTGAGAGGGATGGGGATGTTATTAAATAAATTAAAACATTTCAGGAGAACTATCATTTTAAGTATAGCGACCCGGCCTGCCATCGACAACGGAAAGTGCAGCTAACATTCCACCTGTGCCTCCAACCTGTGTATCACCTGTCCATAATTTAAGCTGATAATACTAGCAGCGTCTAGGTGCACGTGAATGCCAAGGTGTTTGACAGAGTCGCGCAGCATTCCAGAGGAAATCCACAGTCCCAAGGAGTCGTGCTCTCTGTTAATGGGAAACTTACAGATTTGTGCCAGTTAATGCCTAGCCCTGAAAAGTGGCCAAACCGAAGTATTTCCCTTATGATTGGTTCGAGGTTGTCCTGTGGGTGGCGTACATAGAGAATGGTGTCGTCTGCATAGAGCGAGAGTAATAAAGGCCCTGTTTTAAATTGTAGACCCGGGTGGAGGTGTCGCTCTTGGAAATGTCTAATCAGCGGGTCCATGGCTAGTATAAATAGAAGGGGGGAGAGAGGACATCCCTGCCGCGTGCCACGCATCAAGGAAAATGGATGCAAGAGCGTGCCATTGATACGGAGTCTAGCCATTGGGTTGGTATACAACAGAGTGGTGGTGGCCACGAATCCCATAGGCATCTCCATGC
Source organism: Triturus cristatus (assembly GCF_964204655.1). NCBI lineage: Eukaryota > Metazoa > Chordata > Amphibia > Caudata > Salamandridae > Triturus > Triturus cristatus. The sequence continues at coordinate 26,865,775 of NC_140592.1, read as the reverse complement.
GGCGCAACACAGAGGGAAAAAAGGGCAATTCTAAAGAATCAAATCCCTTCTCGGCGTCTAACAAGACAGCCGCAGCAGGCACTTTTGGATCAATTCTGTGAATGACAGTGAAGAGGGTCCGAAGATTGAGTGAAGTGGAACGGTGTGGGACAAATCCAGACTGTGCGGGGGATATAATAAATTCCATTAATTGAGAAAGTCTGCTGGCTATGATTTTAGACAATATTTTGTCATCTAAATTCAATAACGAAAGGGGTCTATATGAACTGCATAGTGAGGGGTCCTTGCCAGGCTTGGGAAGGAGAATAATAACTGCCTCCCGGGGGGCGCTAGAGGGCGTCAAGCAAGATGGCGGCACCTCTGTGAGGCTCTTGCCGCTCAGGACGCTATCCAGCAGGAATCCTCCCTTTCTCCAATCCTACTGACTTGCTGCTGGCCTGTAGTACTGGACCTACTCCTTGGCTCCCGTCCGCTGTGTCCTTTTGCTGCATGACCGCTGGAAGCCTCAGAGATTGCTCCGGTGCGTGTCGTGTCTGACTGCGGCAAAATGGCGACCGCGACGATTGCGACCGAGCTGGCAATGTGAGCGCCGGCGGTCCGCCCCCACTGACTGTTCCTGCCTGCCAATCCTGCCAGACTGTGGTGTGGAATCCTTCAACCTGCCCACATCGGGACTGCAGCGTTACTGTTGGGGGCAGGCACGGAGCTCCGGCGCAGGGCCTGGGCCCAGACCCTGCTGTCGCCTGGAGACCTTTGGCGGAGCCTGCTTGCGCTGGGAGTCTGCCGCGCGGCCATCACGTTCCGCTGTCCCTGAGTTGCTGCACTGCGGGCGATACTGCACTACATCGACGTGATGGCCGATCCCTGTCCGGGAGGCGGGAGAGCTTCCCCGTATCTGTTGCGGCCTGGCTGGCGAGGTGGGGACTTTGATGCGGATGGTGGGGAACCCTCGTGCCTCTGGTCGGCCTGAGCGGCAGTAGTGACACCTTTCAGCCATGGCACTGGTGAGTCTGGAGTTGCCGCTTGTTACTCCTGCCTGCTGTCCCACACCCCCACGCTGCTCTCCCTAGCATAGACTGCGCATCTCTTGACCTAATACCTGGGATCCTGAGTCTGGGAATGGAGGCGTCCCTCCTGGGCACGTTGCGAACTTGCAGGACACAGCGAGGAAATTGGGAAAGACGGGGGGGACCCTCGCGCTGCTGTACTCCCTGCACGCTTACAGGCATATCTTCCTGTTCGAAGGGACAGATTTTTTATTTTTATTTATTTATTTATTTTACTTGCCGCCTCTCCCTGCCACCCTATACCCCTGTGCTGCTCCTCTGGAAAAGAAACGCTTCCCGCTGTGGCTTTGATCACGCGGACTTGACTTGTCAGCTTGCAGCCAAGGTGAGCGGCCTCCCGCTGCTCACCGCCTGAGGCCCCCTGTCTTGCCCTAATCAGCCACACTGGAAGGGAATCCTGTGGTCCGGGAGACCCACCTGGCGATAAACAGGACACAGAACAATCCTAATTGCTGAAAATCGCATGCGCAGTGGTAGGAACACCATCCCAGCACACTACAGTGTCATGGCCTGGAGTCCTTGACAGTGCTTCACCCCTCCTTGACCGACACTCTGTTAGCGCCATCGAATAATTGATTTGCATTGCGCCTACATGCTGCAACTGCTCCTGCAAGGGCAAGCCCCCCTATGTGCGTTGAAGACTGCGAATCACTGGACTCCTCTACGCCCGTCACGCCCTGAGAGCAAGACAGAGGGCACCTGGTGGATCCCTCAGCGCCCTTCTGCCGAGACTATCTGACACCTTTTGCCTCCTCAGCGTTACCATTATCTCACCATAGGCCTCACCAATACCAAACAACCCAAACTAACTTTTGAGGCCCGAAAATCCTCAAGATCCCATACGGAAATGGAGGAAGAACAATCCACTGCCTCTGACCAGCCCACCTCCACAGACGAGTTGAAAGCCCTCCTCCTCGCCATACAATCTAGCTTGACCTCCATAGAGACTAAAATGGACACTATGAATGCGCACATTGATCACCTAGCGCACAAAAGCGACCAGCATATCTCTGACCTTGATGACACTTCCACTATCACCGTCAACAAAACACTAGATATGGAAAAGGTCCTGAAGCTAATTGCTGCAAAAAACGAGGATTTAGAATTGTGCTCCCGGTGCAACAACTTGCGAATCCTGGGAGTGCCTGAATCCACTGCCACAGGTAAAATGGAGGACTACATAGAACGTTTGCTTGTGACGGCCTTTGGCAGGGACATGTTCTCCCCGATGTTCATTGTCGAGATGACACACCGCTCGCTCGCCCCCGGCCGGCACCTGGAAATCCTCCCCGCCCTATAATTGCGAGGGTTCTCAACTATCGGGACCGGGACGCAGCCCTTCGACTCGCACGTGAAACCAAGAAGGTATTTTTTGACGATGTCGAAGGTTCAATATATCCAGACTTCACGCAAGCTGTCCAAGAAGGGCGCAGGAAATTTCTTTCAGTAAAGAAAAAACTTCAGCAACTGAATATCGAATACGCACTGCTCTATCCGGCTCACCTTAAGATCACCCACCTGGGGAAAAAAATTTTTTTTCACAAATCCCCAGCACGTTCACGACCTCCTAAAAACTCTCCCGAAGGTGGCGACGAATCGTTCCTCTCCCTCCAAGAACTCCCAGGACGAAGTTGACTTGTCAGGCGTAGAATAACACCTACATCCCATATTGCAGAACCTTTATTTTCTTGTTTAGCACCAAGATGAAGAGACTCCACCACTACTTCCTTATTGCATTGCATTTCAACCTATATGTCTAGTGATGCCCCCAGCTGCACCCTACGATGCTGGTTGATTCCACCAGACGCAGACTGGAAAAGGACCCTGCTTCAACCTCCCAGCACACTTGTTGAAACAAGGGGTGTAAGGTTGCCCTCTAGTAGCCACCCGCTCAAGTGAACCCTAAACAGAATCATTTGGTATTGGTTAGTATGTTGGCTTGGCCACCCCCTGTTGGGATGGAGCCACGGGGTATCTATGGGGTGGGGGGGAATGTCACGGCGGGTTTGGGCTGCTGATGTGGGAGGGGGGAGGACTTGGGAAATGTTTATTACCGCCTTTTATTGTACCACTTTGTGCATGCATGCCTAAACTGAGAAGCCCTGATCTACTACACGTTTGCTCCACGGTGATCACTCGGTGTACAAACCACGGAGTCTCGCGCTAGCCCCCCCAGTTATAACTTCCTGACCTGGAACGTGCGTTGGTTGGGAGACCCCCGCAAACAGCGCCATATCCTAGCTTATCTGGACCACCACAATGTCTATTGTGCTATGCTTCAAGATACACACCTCGCTCCCACCGCGCCCACCACCTTTGCATTGCGCTGGGCGGCCGGCAGGTGTTTTTCGTCTTACTCCTCATATGCCTGTGGTACACTCATCCTTGTGAAATGTGCGCTCCCCTACACCCCCATCGGAGCTTGCGCGGATCCCCAGGGCCGCTACAGCATGATGTGAGGGTGAATCTCTTCCCACTCTATCACCCTTGTCTCTTGTTACGGCCCTAATACTGATGACCCGGAATTCTTCCGGATCCTCTGGCGCAAAATACTGGATATTTGGGCCACATATCTGATATGGGGGGGGAAATTTCAATGTCACGCTGGACCTGACAATGGACAGATCACACCCACAACCCCATCATTACTCTAACACGCAGCACACACTCCAAAACATCGTGGCTGACCACAACCTTGTAGACACTTGGTGCACCCTTCATCAAATATCGCGAGAGGGTTCCTGCTACTTCACTGCTCATGCCTCCTGGTCGCGTATAGATGGTTGGCTCCTCACTAAAGGGTTGGTAACCTTGATGACGCACTCGTCTCATCTCACGCGCACATATTCGGACCACACACCTGTTCTCCTTACCCTCGCACCGCCCCACGAACCGTCACCTTACCTTTCCTGGAGGCTCGCCCCACAGACACTTCTTGACCCTGTGTTCAAGGAGGAACTAGAGCAAGAAATCACAGACTTCTTCCCTCGAAACGATAATTCTGTACCGCATTACGATCAGTGTGGGAGGCCTTCAAGGTCACCATACGGGGTGTTTGCATCGCTAAGAGTGGGGGTGTCTTGCAAGACATCCGGACCACACTTCGGAAACTAGAGCTCGAAATCAAGCAAACAGAACTGCCGATAAAGCTTACACCCACCCCTGACCTCAAAATACGCCTACGGGACCTACTCACAGAATACCACGAGACGGCTGAAAGGGAATGTAAATTCAGAGGAAAATACCACCAGGCGCGCAGCTATGGCGAGGGTGAGAGACCGGGCAAAGCGCTGGCTTCCGTAACTCGCCCCCCCGCTTTTCCAACACCGTTTTAGAAATTGAAGATTATGATGGGCAGCTTCACAGACACACTCCAGATATAGTGGACGTATTCCAACGCTTTTACAAAAATGTATACACAACGCACCCTGTAGACTTCACCCCCTTTTTTGACGACATGGCCATTGCCTGGCTGGGTGACGGCCAGAGGGAATTCCTCCTTGCGCACCACGAGGATGATGAAATCATATCCGCTATTATGCAACTACAATCGGGCAAAGCACCGGGGCCGGATGGCCTCCCGGCTGAATTTTAGAAAACGTTCCACCACTTGCTTAGCCCCGTGTTTCGCCATGTCTTCGAAGAAGCCCGGGAATCGGGAATACTACCTCGCACCATGCGCGAAGCCCTCATCATCTCCATACCAAAGCCAGGGAAACCAGCTACACAATGTGACTCGTACAGACCCCTGACCCTTATTAATGTGGGTGCCAAGATCCTCGCCAAATTGATTGCGAATCGCATCAGTCCCCTTATGCCCGTATTGGTCCTCCCTGACCAATCGAGAGTTGTACCAAACAGAAGTACGTCTCACAATTTGCGAACTCTCTTTGCGATCCTTCAGGATATTGACCCTGATCTGAATGCCACTGCCATCTTTCTAGATGCCACCACGGCGTTTGATTCCCTGGAAGGGGACTATGTTGCCTTTGTATTGCAACGTATGGGCTTTCCTTTCCCCTTCCTGGCATGGATAACTCTGCTATACACTGACTTGCGGGCCACTGTGATGGTAAATGGTGCACGATCATCCTCCTTTACAATAGTGAGAGGCACTAGGCAGGGGTGCCCCCTCTCCCCCTTTGTATTTGCTTTGGCTATTGAGACCCTTACTGCCAAAGTCCGCCAACATTTTCGAGATCATGCTCTCATTTACCCTGAACGACAAATATTAATTTCCCTCTATGCGGACGATATCACCCTTTATTTGCGAAACCCAGTTGAAAGTCTGAATCCCATTCTTAGATTATTCATACTCTTTGGTCGTCTGTCCGGGGTCAGTAACAATTGGGGCAAATCTCAGATATACCCCCTCACCGATTCCACCCAGCGCTTCACGCCCGATTTTCCCCTGACATGGTGCGATGATACACTTACATATCTTGGCATAGTTATTTCCCGCAACCGAGAGGACCTGATGAGGGACAATTATGGCCGTGCGCTGGATACACTAACGGACAAAATCACAAGGTGGATCGCGTTGCCTTTATCCATGGCAGGTAGAGCTGCTTGCATTAAAATGGTAGTACTGCCCAAGCTGCTCTACCTCTTCACTAATATCCCCTATGCCCCCAGTCGGCATTTTTTTTCCACGGTCAAAACCCAGCTTATACGCTTCATCTGGGGAGGGAAACAGGCCAGACTGAAATGGGACACTCTCATCCGACCCTATGACGAGGCCAATTCAATATTCCAGACCTAGAACTATACTTTGTCTGTGCGCAAGCTCACTTCGCTTCATATTGAATACACCCCCCTCCTTACATGCCTCACCTTGCGATCGAGGATAGTTATATTGCCCGAACCCATGCACGACCTCTGTAAGCGCACCCCCTGTCCAGCGGCGCCTTGCCTCAACCACTGTACAGTGCACCATTAGCGCCTGGCATAAAATAGCTAATCAAACGCGATGCGCCCTTCTATATTCCCCCCTCCTTCCTATTTTTGGAAGACAGGACCTCCCAGTCACTCAAGAAGGTGGCTGCCGCCGGCTCCTTCGTAAATTGACTATTCACACTTGGGGCCACCAATACATCAGGGGCAGGTTTCGTACCAGCAAAGATTTCTTCGGCTCCATATCTCCCACCCCGCTGGAGCGTTTTTATTACGTCAGGCTGCGCCAAAATATGAAAACTCTCACTCCCTGCTTCCCACAGGAGCCCCCCATCATGCTCCCCTTACATGCCCTTTCACAACAAACAGCTCCGTCACATGTGGTGCTATATCATACAGTACAGAAGAACAAAACATATGATCCCCCCCTCGCCAGGGACAGGTGGGTAGGGGATCTGGGGCACTCGCTCACTGACGAACAGTGGTCCTTCTGCTGTAGGCAAATGGGAAACATTTCTGCTAGCAGCAAATTACGTATTATTCATTACAAATATATTCACCGTCTGTACTATACGCCTGCACGATTACACCGATTGCGCCTTCGCGATAATGATTGATGCGATCGCTGCGGGAGTGAGGGAGCGGATTTCACACACATAGCCTGGGCCTGTCCGCCTGATCAGGGTTTCTGGACGGAGGTCTTAGTGGCACTGGACCACATGACTGGATCTCACATTCCTACTGACCCCGTAACCACACTCCTAGGTTACACAGAACCCTTGGATGCTAAAATACGCAGATACGCCTCCTTAGCGCTGCTCCGCGCTAAACGAAGGATTGCATGTAGGTGGGGAAGGGGACGGGCGCCCAAATTTAAAGACTGGTTACAGGATCTCATCTACTGCCAAGAGCAATTACACATTTACGCGGACCTCCTACCCCTCTCCTCCCGCCCTCGGGATATTTGGGCCCCTCTCCGGGTATACCTTATTGAACACGCCGTCACGGCAGACACTACCGCCACCCCCTGCACCAATGATGGAGCTTCCCAACTCAGAGACGAACGTTGAAAAGAGAAACGTCTATCCCTGGCCGAAAAATACCAGGTAAAGGAGACAGCGGACCTCTGTGTACGCCCACTCCACACCTCATGGAGCACAATGCGTGCATACACGTCGGCACGTTTGCTTTTGTTTATTATTTGTCTTTACCCTTAGACGGCATAAAAGTGGTACTGTTCTTTTATTGTTTGTTGTTGTTCTATAGAAGCTCATTGACTCAAGATTGCTTATCGATGCTAGTGTTCCTCATCCCACTCTACGCGTCCGGCCCGCTGTGGTTGTAGGCGACTTGGTGTGTACCCCCTCTGCACCCTACATGACAACTAACATGTTATATTGCATTGCCGGCCCATTCAGGGATGTAGGCATTATGCTGTGTTTAATGCTTCTTGCCTTTAATAAAGGTTTTTTGAAAACTCAAAAAAAAAAAAACTGCCTCTTGCCTCTCTAGTGCCTCTGTGTAAACTTTGATCAGCTGGGGTGAAAGGATATCTTTGTAGGCCTTGTAAAAGTCTCTGGTTAATCCGTCCAGCCCGGGGGCTGAGGAACCGCGGAGAGCCTCTATCGCCCCCACCACATCCGTCTCTGATATAGGCTCAGCCAGGAAATCCAGCATGCATTTTTCAAGATACACCAGTGCAATTTCAGATAAGTAATCTTCCTGGTCCTCAAGATCGCGACCAATATTGGAGCTGTATAATGTCTTAAAATAATCTATAAAAGTGTTGTGGATCCCCGATGTGGAGGTGACTAGCTGATCTGAGGGGGTGCATATCTCTGTGATGTATGCCTTACTGTAGGGGGGGCAAAGCATTTGTTCCAGTACTCTTCCAGGTCTTTCGCCCTTGCCGTATTTCCTAGCAGACTGATATTTACCCAAATACAACAGTTCCCTGTCCGCAGCTTCACAAAAGTCTGCCAGGAGTGCCAAGCGCCGAGTTTCAGCATCTGCAGTGGTCGGAATAGGTCTCTAAACCAGCCAGCAACTCCCGGAGAAACCAGCCAATAATCTATTCTGGTCCATGTATTATGGTAGCCAGAATAGTGGGTATAGGACATGTTGGTAGAATTGTACTTCCGCCAAATGTCTATTACGGAAAGTTGTCTGCAAATCTCTTGCAGTGCACGTCGGCAGCGTGGTTTGGAGTCAGGGGACGAGGAGGTACTGTCCAATTTGGGATCTAATAATAAATTGAAGTCCCCTCCCATAATAATCAAATTGGGTTCGAGATTCATCAGGTGTATATGTAGGGAGTGGAAAAAGTCTGGAGTATCAACGTGTGGGCCATAGATGCCCACTAAGGCTTTGAAATGACCCATGAGCATGCCTGCGACAATAAGGAACCGGCCTTCGCCGTCCGCCACCACTTAGCCAGGGCTGAAGGGGAGTCTCTTATGGATAATGAGAGCGCCACCCCTAGCGTAACTGCTATAATTGGCAAAATATCTATGCGCTCCCCAACTAGAAGCCATGTGAGTATCACCGGCTGTAGGTAGATGTGTTTCCTGTAGACAGGCAATGTCAACTTTATGTCGCACTAAATAATTGAGTACCTGACGGCGTTTGCGGGTGTTGTTGAGACCTCGTACATTCCAGGACATAAGGGACAGACCAAAGGGGCCAACACAATTACCTAGTGGAGCCATATGATATATACAAGAAAACCATGTGAATTGCATACTTAAAAAAATCGACATTTGAAAGTGATCTTTTCATACCATCAGTGAAATGTATGACCATCGCAAAGTTCCCCCCCACCACCCAGCCTCACCCGATCCCAAGTAAGGCAATACCATGACCCAATGATTAACAGGAAGTGCCAACTTGCTTTACAAATGTGTAAACAACCATTGGAAAAACACCCCCACACACACTGAAACAAACAACAGATTAAAGTGTACACCCTAAAGGGTGGCAACGCCACGTCGGCCGAGCAACTAATTGATCACAGCAAAGATGAATAGTAAGCATTACCCATTATTACCACATAGTCCAATGAGAGGCTAAGGAAGCCACATCAGCCGGTCACAGTGCTCGAAAAGAGTTCCATACTAGCGTCCGATCCACTATGTGGAGGGGAAGGACTTCCGCCTCCAGTTGCGGGCCCGTTGTTGTTCTTCTTGTAGGCGTGACAGAATTCTTGTTATTCCGTCGGTGTGTCGAATATGCAAGAGCGACCTCCCACATCTACTTTAAGCCTGGCAGGATAGAGCATTCCCTATTTCAGTCCCAGATTTCGGAGGGTTTCCTTCACCCCGTAGAGCTTGCGGCGGGCAACCTGGACCATGACAGTGAAGTTCGGAAAGAAAGAGAGTTTGGTGCCCTGCCAAATGGTATCACCTCGTTCCCGGGCCAGACGCAAGACTGAATCTCGATCTCTGAAATTCATGATCCTCACAATTATGGGTCTCGGAGGTAGGCCAGGATTAGGCCTAGGCCCGAGGGATCTGTGCTCACGTTCTATTACAAATCCTCGGGCGAAGGCCTCTCTACCAAATAAATCAGATAGCAGGTTTTCAACGAATATATCCATCCTCCCAGCTGGAGCAGTCTCCGGTACGCCCAAAATGAGCACATTGTTGCGCCGACTTTGCGCCTCCAAGTCCTCGTTTTTAATGGCGACCCCCTTCAAAATTCGCTCCACCCTGTCCAGGCGTTTCAGCGAATGCGCCAAGCTATCTTCAATGTCCGACACACGGGCCTCCACCACGTCGAGGCGTCAGTCGTGTGCCTGGACTTTGGCACCCATGTCTGCCAAGCTTTTGTCCAGCGCATCAAACCTACCATCAAGAGCCCTGAATCCCACCCTCATCTCCTGAAGTATCGATGTGGACAATGAAGAGGACTCATCCACGTTGTCTGCCCCATGGGCGCTGTTCTCCATGATGGGGTTCTCTTCAGAGGCGTTGCCCGCTCCTTTTTCAAAGGGTAGGATCCTTTCTTTAGGGTCTCTGCGGCCCATGCCGTGGCGCAGAATTGCAGCATGGAGGCAGAGTGATGGTAAGTCTCCAAGGATATTCGGTAGGGCTAGAAAGTGACCAGTCGTCGATCAAGATGAGTGCAGCCGTATATGAGGGAGTAATCCGCGACCCTGCTATGAGTCACCACAAGGCCACGAGGTAGGAGAGGATATTGGGGATCGTGCACGCTTCATACCATGCAGAGGGCCCTTCAAATGCAGGCTGGCACGAAAGGGCTGAATAAAGGGAGAGAAATGCAGCACCACGAATCCCAATAATGTTAATAGATCTCTGCTAGCATCGTGGGCGGGGTACTGCTTCAGCGGTGTCACAGTGAGCTTCCACCTTGGGCAATTAACTTGTCTATAGCTCCTATCGTTGTTAGTCGTGTCTTCTAACTGCCAGCAGGTACCTGAGGTGCAGTGCTATGCAGCCCAGGGGCTCACGTCGCAGGCCCATGTACCATGAACCATGTGGCCGCGTGACAGGCAGGACAGCCGCGTGTGTGCCAGTCTGCGGCGGAAGATCGTCTCAGGCAAGCCGGTGTGTTGGGGCCGCGCACTTCACAGGAGGTCTCCAGCACCGGGAGTGCTAGCGATAATGGCCCAGATGATGCAGCAAGGACCAGGAGCTCAGATCAGCCGCGGTGCAGTGGCAGCGATACGCGTCAGCAGGTAGTCCTCGGAAGAGGGGAGAGAGAAGGAGCCGAGTGGCCGTGTGGCCGGCCGTGACAGGCCTCAGGATGTGTGCAGTTGAGCCACCCCCCCTGCTTTAAACGCTCCTGTACCTGCTCACAGCTGCGCTGCGCGTGGACCGATGGGCCCTGTCCCCAATGTCGTCTTACAGCAGTGTTGGTTATCGCACAGTACAGGGCAGGCGCAGCTACGCCAGGGCGGCTGAAGCGAAACTATTTGACACTGCAGGGGGGAAAGCAAGTCAGCCTGGCCGTTACCGGCCCAGCCGCCGCGACCATCGACCACCGCTCACCTCCGATCTAGGTGGATCTGCAGTTGTTCAGCTAGGCCTGGGTCATCACTCCACCCCTTGTCGCGGCTTCCGGACACCGCCACCTGAATCAAGGAACGGAGGCCTTGTTACTTCCCACACTTCCCACGCTTAATGCAGCACACATGGAAGTTACAAAATGTCATTTTAAAAAACAAGGTTGTTTATGTGCAGGAAGGGTCACCTTCCTGAACATAAAAAAATACAAGGCGTTTTGCTTTTTCCATGTGTGCTGCACAAGGCAGCACACATGGAAAAAGCAAAAACGAGGAGAAATAAATCTTTTCTCCTCGTTTCACCTTTTTAAGACCAGGGGGCAGATTTATGAGCCCCTTGCGCCTCATTTACGCTGCCGTTGCGTCACTTTGGTGACGCAACGGCGGTGCAAATCCTGCGCCATGCTGCGGGGTATTTACAACGTGACGCATCTGGGAGATGCGTCACGTTGTCAATCCCTGTGCCTGAAGTAGGCGTACCTGTGCAGGGGGGGGCGTTCCGTCGCAGGAACGCCTCCTGAGAGTGGCTGAGTGAAATCTACAAGATTTCACTCAGTCACTTTTGAGCCAATGCTGCGTCAAAACCCTGCGCCTGCTTGAAGCAGGTGTAAGGGTTGACGCAGCATTGTAACGATAGGGCACCCCCGAGCCTTTCTGGAGCTGCTTCGCGCTTGCGACGCAACTCCAGCAATGCGCCAACCTTCCGCCATCAGATGCGTCACGCATGTGTTTATCCTTGCGCCACGATGTGCTGCATTGTAAATGCGGCGCATCTATTGTGGCACAAGGGTAAGCTTTCGTGACGCATCTTCCCTGGCGCATCCATGCTGATTTGCAGGGATGCGCCAGGGAACATAAATCTGCCCCCAGGTTTTCCCTGGTCTTAATTTTGGCGCCTCCCCCTAATTTACGCCACCCTTGTACATAGGAGGCAGCATCAAAATGAATGGGTGATGTGGTGGAACACCCACCGCAACACCCATTGCCCACCCCTTTCACGCTAAGCATAGCGTGAAAGAATGCCTTATTTATAAGGTAGTGTTAAGCCACATTAAGTGGCTTAACGCTGCCTTGTAAATAAGGCGAAGCCAGTATTGCCAGTAAAACATCGAAAAAAGTGACGTTCCCGTGGCAATAGTGGCTTGTAAATATGCCCCTGTTTTTTTCTTAAATACTATTTGGCAGCAGATGGTTTATACAATGTGATAAATACAATTTTAAAATACTGACGTTTATAGTGCTTTCTGTCACAGACTGGGACCTCGTAGCCCTTTAAGCAAGTCACGATTTCTCCCTGCACCAATCAGGATTTAATTCTGTGACTCTGATCACATACGAAGACATCTTTAGTGATCATATTAACCAATGAGGTTTCTGAAGGCAAAATAGTGCGTTTCCCTTTGATTAGCTGAACTTGCCTTTATTTTTCATTCGAGGTGTGTTTTATATGCAGTTACACGAAGGTGAAGAAAAACAATAAAATGCTACATTTCTTCTTCTTTTTAGACATGCGCTTCACCCCGACATCTCACTCACTGACCCTGCCCCATCTCGCACAATAGCACCGCCCTCACACTGTTTTATGGGCTTTAACTGCTGCATGTGAGTGAATACAGCCTAGTAACGCCTTTCATGCTTCCAGACTATCTTCATTTACATGTAATTGCAGACTCATTTGCAACCCCCAACCCCCCCCCCCCCCCACACTCCCCCCCCCCGGAACACATCCATGCCCCCCCTGTTTGAAGACCTCTGCCTTAGGTTGAATGCCCTCTTCCCCTCACTGTCCCCCCCCCCCCCCCCCAAAGCTGCACAGACCTGTGTCACGCCCTTGCTTTACTAAAAGGAAAGTCCATCATTTTAGGGCTCATTGCAAACTCATGCAATTCTGAGTGGTAATTGTTCACTGGGTTGAAACCAATGCCACCGGGCGCGGTATTTACTGCGCGTGCAATTACAGCGCCTTTCACGCCGTGACGTTTAGGATAATGCGCCACTTATAGGATAGGGGCATGTTGGAGAATACTGTTGCCTTTCTAAGGACCTGTGATGACAGCACACACTGCTTGCTGATAGGTTTTGATTTAACCGCTGGCTTCAACGGTTTCAACCACGGCGCTCTTCGCCACACCTTGCAAAGTGTGAGGGGCATATGTCTACCCAACATCCGCCCTTCAAGGTCACAGGTGAAACGCAACCTGATTCCTCACTAGAAGGAATAACTAGTTATATCTTCGAGTGGTTCCAAGGCCCCTCCTCCAAAGAGAATAGATTGTTGCGACCCCTGGCACTGCCTTTGAGACCCCTGGCCCAGAGGTGACAGAAACAGTGTTAGGAACACTGGGGCAACTCGTCCGTACGGACGTGGGTTGGAGCTCGACTTTCTTTGTTTTCTGTCAATTTTTTATCACACTGAAACCAAATGACATTGTATTACTCATTGTTAGTCTAATAAATAAAATGGAGTCCAATTAGCTGGAATATGAGTTCCTCCATGAAAACTGAGGTAAGTCCAAAATACTGTTAAATGTATATTGTGTGCATGCTTGCCAGGGGAGAGAGTGTTGATGTGAGAGACAGTGTGTGCACTGTGTATGTGAGAGAAAGTAAAGGTCGATTGTTGTGTGATGTTTGTGATGTCACTTCCTCTACCCCTGGCATTTGGATGAAATGACGTCCAGCAATAGGTTTAGTATATTATATAGATGTTACATATTTTGCACAGCAACAAGATAAAACACAATAAGCATATTCAGGACATACATTTTTTAGCCAAAAAATCTGCAGGGCTGCCTACTGTCCGAGTGCTTCTTCCAAGTGGCGCATCTGGTGACATCACATCATTATAGCTACATGGCGTCCACTCAATACAATCTTTTTGAGGACACTCTGGCTATTAATCTCTTCACTACACACATTGGAGCAGTTATACATTAAAGGTGGGCGGACAACTCTGTTCCGCCCACGGAATGTGCGGAGATTTGCCCTTCCGCCTTCTGCGATAATAGGCGGAGAAACAGGGCAAATCTCCGCACACTCGGGGCATAACGGAAGTTGTCTGCCCGCAGTATTAAATACATAAAGAAATAAATGTTTAAATAACCTTACCTTAACGGCGGCGGCACATTCCTCGGCAGGAATGCGCATGCGCGGGCTCCCGCGCATGCGCAGTTCTCAGAAGAAGACGCGCTGGAAGAGGTTTGAAGCCCGGGGACGCCGCCGATAAGGTAAGGTTATTTAAACATTTATTTCTTTATGTATTTAATACTGCGGGCGGGAGGCGGGCGGGAGGTGGGATGTGTTTAAGGGAACTATGCGGAGAGTGCGGAGATTGGTTCCATCTCCGTGCCTCTCCGCGTAGGTCCCTTACGCACATTACACCCACCCTTATTATACATATTGCATCCCACTTTGGCCGGACAACCCATTCCCCCATTGACCATTATCTAAGCGAACAGTATACCTTTGACCTTTACCACTTGCACAGTGTCTCTAAATTTGAATAAACATCCCCTAATTAGAAAAAAGGCCTTGATAAAAATCCAATCACCTGAGACCACCCTGGAACCAATCAACTTTTGAACCCTCTTCATTCTTCCCCCACACTCATAAAGTGAAATGTTAAATATATCACTGAAATGCTTGGCACCATCGCTCAAAGCTACCACATCACATTCCTGATTAAGAGATGTTACCATCCAAAAAGGAAGTAAAGCAGATACAGCCTTTCTTCTCCTCTTGAGCTCAAAACGGATTTCACCTGTAATAGAATGTGGAGTGGTTCTGTGAGCCCAAATCAGATCCCTTATGGCATCAGCACAACCCACTCTTGATTTAACAGTACTGTGAACTCACTCCACTAACACTCGGTTGAACCTCTCCACTTTGCCGTTGGCTTGCGGATGATAGAGTGGAGTGCATATATGTTTGATCGCACATTCATCTATGAACTCTTTTATGGAAAATGATGTAAATTGAACTCCATTATCTGTCATTACTTCTCTAGGAGCACCCTCCGGACAAACACTTCTTGGAAAAAAACAAATGACAGTAGCAGCGGTTGGTTCTGTGACACACTTTACTTCTACCCTCCTTGATAAATGGTCCATCAATACTATCATGTATCTCATAGGATATACTTGAAACGGGGGTCCGGTTAAAAGAGGGTGCTCCGAGGTTCCAAGCAGGTGCCTGGCATCAAGGGCGGTGCACCATATTGCCACCACCCCCCTCCCGTGACCCATGGTACAATGAACGATTGTACTATTTAATAAACTCGGTTCCTCTCTAATCCCGAGGGAATCTGAACTCTTAGTGTTTTTTACGATTTTTCACACTAGCAACCCCTGGTTAGGGTGGGCCTTAGCGCGCCCATACCGCCGGGGTTCATCACTACATTTTGGTCCTGATGAAAGCCTGATTAGCAATCACACATAGGCAGAAACATGTTGACCACACCCCCAGGGATAAAACAGAACTTTTAATTTAGTTCTTTATCCCACACGATACATATTTTATCCATGTCTGATTGGCAAAACTAATAAAATTATTTTTTGACACAGTCTAGACATTTTTAAAACTCCCTATTCACTCTTTGCCAAACACCAATTACCAGCTCCGCAGTAAACTGGCATCGCAGCACACTAGGGTGGCATTCGGCTACTGCTGGTGGGGTCCTATGATGAAGCATGTCACCAACCAGGTTGGTGAGTGAGGGCTCTTTTAGAAACCTAATGGGTCTCTCTCTACAGTAAAGCCTGACTGTTATTTTCTACATGCTTGCTCTTCTTCTATTTTGATGGTGCACTCCTTTGTTGATTTCATGATATACTGGAAAGGAACCTACGAAATCAACAGCTACCCTCTACCACACTTAGGAACTGATGGGATAAGATGTTTATCGCTGGAACTACACTGTATACAGTCACCCACCAGACTTTCTACCTCTCCATCGCCTATAATTCTTCTCTTGGTCGGCCTCATGCCAAAATGACCCATATGAGCCGTCGCCAAAATTCTTTGTCTGAAACACTGAGGTGGAATTAACTTGTCGCCTCTTACCAACAAGCCATACTCTAGTGACAGTTCATACTTTTCAGAACGGTTGTTGATGAACAGTTACAAACATGTCCTTGGGTCTTCCTTATTCTTCATCCAAAGGAGAAGTTTACATGCCGACAGCTTTTGCTGAACCTTGTTAGAATGACACTTGCGCACAACTTGACCTCAAATGAATTGCAAAGAGAATCCTTCAAACTCACAATCCGCAGCCAAAACATTCAATGCCGTAAGATAAGAATCTATTGTTTCATTTGGTGGTTGCGCTCTTGTAAGAAATGCATGGCAATGGACAACCAAATTCACTTTTAGTACAAAAAGGGCTCATTTAGGGCATTTTAGCATAGGGCAGCGAAGCGAGGCACCTTGGTACACTGCCCTTCACCAAAGGAAAAGGGCAGGAGTGCCCCGTATTTAAGCCGTACGGTGCAATCCTGTCCTTTGTATCTGTGCTGGGGCTGTTTGGGCAGCCCAGCGTCAATGTAGGCACCTTTGCACCATGATGCAAAGGAGCCTCCGTTGAAGGCTGGATTGTTTTTGAGCTAGAAGGGGCACCTTCCTGCATGAAAAAAATCCTACGAGGCATTTTCCTCTTCCTATGTGTGAATGCAGCACACGTGGAAAGAGGAAAAAAATGAGGAACTATTCCCATATTTCTACTCTTTATGCCTCAACCCAGGAGCCGTACGGATTTGGTGATTCACCAGGTTTACATCACTTTGTAAATCTGGGGCAGTGTCAAAGTCATTGGGTGTTGTGTGGAAAAATCCACCGCAACGCTCATGGAATGCCTCCCTGGCGCACGTAGCGTGCAGCGATTTGTGCTGCGTTGCCTTACTCAGAGTTATGAGGCCGCGCAAAGAGATGCAGGGCGGCTTTGTATGGCTTCATACATTTTTATGATAGCCCTGAATCATGCATGTGCCACTTTACGTGGTGTAAAAGGGTTGTATGATGTTACATCGCATTCAGTTGTAAAGTATGCCTTTACCACACATGCATTACAACGCGAATGCCATTGCAATGCAAACCTTACCTTGCATATTTTTTACAATGATTATGCCTTTACCACACATGCCTTTACAATGACATTTATTATAAAAGCAAGTATGATAAAAGCATATGTGTGGTAAAGGTTTCCCTGACCCCTACCTTAAACCCTAATCCCGGTCCCTGGTGTAACCCACCCTTGGACCCAAACTCTTATAAAAAAATACCCTTCCCCTGTCCTAAACCCTACCCCAATATGACTCCCCCTGTCCCCTAGCACTTTCCCTGCCCTAAAACACTACCCCTGCACCCCCACCCCCAGCCATTTCCCTACCCCAAATCCTAAAACACTACCCCTGCATGACCCTCCCCACCTTAGCTCCCAGTCCTTTCCCTACCCTAAACACTAAAACAATACACCTGTGCGATCTCCCCTGCCCCCGGCCTCTGAAATAGTAGCTCCCAGGCCCAATCCCCCGTACATGTCTGCTTGTGATTCGTGCAGGCAGCTCGTTTGAGGGGAGGGCGGTGCATGTTGCTGTAAGGAAGTGCAAGTGTCTCTCTGCTTCCTCTAATGAGGTGGATCAATCAATCAATCAATCAAACATTTGTAGAGCGCACTAATCACCTGTGAGGGTCTCAAGGCACTGAAGTGAGGGGGGGGGGGCGCAGCTACTGCTCGAACAGCCAGGTTTTGAGACGTCACCTACCAACATGGCTCTATCCACGCATATGTATTTTTTTACTACACATATATCTTTACCATGCATACCTTTACAACGAAATGCGTTGTAAAGGCATCTATGCTAAAAGCATACGCATAGTAAAAGAATGCGCAGTAAAGTCCACGTGTTGTAATGCTTGCGTTGTAATGACATGCGTGGAAACAGCCGCGTTGTAATGGGTGTTTCCCATGCAGAAGTGACGCAGGGCTCTCATAAATAAGCCCCCACATTTGGAGTTATTTTACTGCAACCTGATACTCACCTCAACTTCTTTTTTGGTTGGCACGCGTTCAGGTAAAATAGACACACACATTTTGAACTTCTATTCCAATGTAATAGTACAATTAGTTTCTTTTCTGATTTGGTTTGAAATGTATGTCATCTAATGAGCCCAAATAAGGGTTAAATCCACCAAGTCATACACGGAATGAAGAAAAGGGGCCAGAGGCGCAAGGGTTGCATACTTCAGAGACAGCAGGTTATAGAGTGAAGGTTGCTGATGTGATGGAACACACAGAAGGCAAAGCGTATGGATCGCAGAGTTGTTAATGAAAAATAAAAATAAGCAAGCGTGCTAATCGTTGTGGGGGATACAGGCACTCAACAGGAACTGTAAATCGGTGCTATTATGTGCTTTCAGACTTCAGATTAAAATATCCGCATCCTAAACGCTGTGTTAATCTGGTTTTGTGGCAATGAACAAATTTGTCCACTAGATGTCAGTGTCATCCCGCAGGGGAAACATGATGCTCGTGACGTGGATCTGGGAAATGTGACATTGTCGCACAGAGGGCCAGAAGCAATCCAGAGAAGGTCCCAAAATCCATGAACTCAACGCATTGTAAGGCTGCCCGGGGGAGGGTTGCGCAGCGGCCCGCCCCTTAGAGGGCGGCCGCCTTAGTGCCACAGGAAGGCACAGGGGTGGGAGGGCGAGTCCCTGGGATACTCCAGGGGAGACCCCAGAGCAGAGGGCTGCTTTCGGCGGAGGCGGGGAGGAGACAGGGGTATATATCCTGTCCCCGCCCCCTCCTCGCCCTCTTGTCCGCCCGTTCGCCTTGCCCGCCCCTCCGCTTACCCGGCGTACGGATGGACAATGGGGGCTAGGTCTTCTAACAAATGTTACTTTGTGTTGCAGGAGGAGTTACAGGGCGATCCAGGGGCTGCACATACCATGGGGTACTTCATGCAGCAGCATCATGGGGTGCTAAGCCAGGATACCCAGGGATGTTTAGCGTGTCCCCTGGAAGAACGACGGCGCCCTGTTAGCCGACAGGCGGTTGTGGGTCTGAGCAACCGGGGGCTGCCATGTATGCTCCGCCCACCCATCACGGGGGGCGTGGGGAGCAAGTGGACTGGTGGTCCACAGATGGGAGGGGGGGACCCTCCCAATGGTTGTTATACACCAGCTGGCGTCGCCATGGTGACTCTAGGCTTATCAGACGGGCAGGCGGCGCAGGGGCTGGCCTGCCCTGGGATCGCCCGTAAGATAACCCACCATGTTTGCATATTGGTTATGCTAATAAACCTGCAGCAATATTTCTCCACTCACAATACAGTGTCGTGTGTTTTATTTATGTACTGATGTGTTTTGGGACAACTGTTGCCGATATTGGCACTATGACAAAGGCCAGTGGAGAAGCAGGTGAGACACCCCCCAGCAAGGCGCGCACACACGCCTCTGGCCTGCGGTTTCCAAGGACCATGTACACAGAATGCAAGCACTACACAAGCACTTAGACATCAAAGCCTGACAGATACCAGTCCGATCATCTTAACCGTGGGGGGGGGGGGGTCAATGTAAACCCCCTGGGCCCTCGAAACGGGGCCACATTAGCAACGCCCGATTCTATCGCAGCACAGTTCCTTTAATTGTCTTTGAAACTCCCACTTTCGTCTCCTCCTCGTGACAAGTGGAAGTTATTTCTCTACTTGCGAGCAATATGTCGTACACTTATGGGCCTATTTATTAAAAACTCACTCAGCGCAGGGCAGAGGAGCAAGCCACCTTCCTGCGCTGCCCTGCGTTACAGGAAAAGGGCAAGAATGCGCTGCATTTAACATTACAGGGCACATTCCTGTCTCCCAGGGCTGGCACACAATGTGCTGCCTCACGCCAAGGCAGGCACCTCTGCACCAGTGTGCTGCCTAACGCCAAGGCAGGCCCCTCTGCACCAATGTGCTACATCAAGCCAAGGCAGGCACCTCTGCACCAATGTGCTGCCTCACGCCAAGGCAGGCACCTCTGCACCAATGTGCTGCCTAACGCCAAGGCAGGCACCTCTGCACCAATGTGCTGCCTAACGCCAACGCAAGCACATCTGCACCATTGGGCTGCCTAACGCCAATGCAGGCACCTCTGCACCAATGTGCTACCTCAAGCCAAGGCAGGCACCTCTGCACCAATGTGCTGCCTCACGCCAAGGCAGGCACCTCTGCACCAATGTGCTGCCTAACGCCAAGGCAGGCACCTCTGCACCAATGTGCTGCCTAACGCCAACGCAAGCACATCTGCACCATTGTGCTGCCTAACGCCAATGCAGGCACCTCTGCACCAATGTGCTGCCTGACGCCAAGACAGGTACCTCTGCACCAGTGTGCTGCCTCACACCAAGGCAGGCACCTCTGCACCAATGTGCTGCCTAACACCAACGCAGGCACCTCTGCACCAATGTGCTGCCTAACGCCAAGGCAGGCTCCTCTGCACCAATGTGCTGACTAACGCCAAGGCAGGCCCCTCTGCACCAATGTGCTACCTCAAGCCAAGGCAGGTACCGCTGCACCAATGTGCTGCCTCATGCCAAGGCCGGCTCCTCTGCACCAGTGTGCTGCCTAACGCCAAGGCAGGCACCTGTGCACCAATGTGCTGCCTAACGCCAACGCAAGCACATCTGCACCATTGTGCTGCCTAACGCCAATGCAGGCACCTCTGCACCAATGTGCTGCCTGACGCCAAGGCAGGTACCTCTGCACCAGTGTGCTGCCTCACACCAAGGCAGGCACCTCTGCACCAATGTGCTGCCTAACACCAACGCAGGCACCTCTGCACACAATGTGCTGCCTAACGCCAAGGCAGGCACCTCTGCACCAGTGTGCTGCCTCACGCCAAGGCCGGCACCTCTGCACCAGTGTGCTGCCTAACACCAACGTAGGCACCTCTGCACCAATGTGCTGCCTAACGCCAAGGCAGGCACCTCTGCACCAATGTGCTGCCTAACGCCAAGGCAGGTACCTCTGCACCAATGTGCTGCCTCACGCCAAGGCCGGCACCTCTGCACCAATGTGCTGCCTAACGCCAAGGCAGGCACCTCTGCACCAGTGTGCTGCCTAACGCCAAGGCAGGCACCTCTGCACCAGTGTGCTGCCTCACGCCAAGGCAGGCACCTCTGCACCAATGTGCTGCCTAACGCCAAGGCAGGCACCTCTGCACCAGTGTGCTGCCTAACGCCAAGGCAGGCACCTCTGCACCAGTGTGCTGCCTAATGCCAAGGCAGGCTCCTCTGCACAAATGTGCTGCCTCATGCCAAGGCAGGCTCCTCTGCACCAATGTGCTGCCTCACGCCAAGGCAGGCACCTCTGCACCAGTGTGCTGCCTAACGCCAAGGCAGGCACCTCTGCACCAATGTGCTGCCTAACGCCAAGGCAGGCACCTCTGCACCTGTGTGCTGCTTCACGCCAAGGCAGGCACCTCTGCACCAATGTGCTGCCTAACGCCAAGGCAGGCTCCTCTGCACCAGTGTGCTGCCTCATGCCAAGGCAGGCACCTCTGCACCAATGTGCTACCTCAAGCCAAGGCAGGCACCTCTGCACCAGTGTGCTGCCTCACGCCAAGGCAGGCACCTCTGCACCAATGTGCTGCCTAACGCCAAGGCAGGCACCTCTGCACCAGTGTGCTGCCTCACGCCAAGGCAGGCACCTCTGCACCAGTGTGCTGCCTCACGCCAAGGCAGGCTCCTCTGCACCAGTGTGCTGCCTAACGCCAAGGCAGGCTCCTCTGCACCAATGTGCTGCCTCACGCCAAGGCAGGCACCTCTGCACCAATGTGCTGCCTAACGCCAAGGCAGGGACTTCTGCACCAGTGTGCTGCCGAACGCCAAGGCAGGCACCTCTGCACCAATGTGCTGCCTCACGCCAAGGCAGGCACCTCTGCACTAGTGTGCTGCCTCACGCCAAGGCCGGCACTTCTGCACCAATGTGCTGCCTCACGCCAAGGCAGGCACCTCTGCACCAATGTGCTGCCTAACGCCAAGGCAGGGACCTCTGCACCAGTGTGCTGCCGAACGCCAAGGCAGGCACCTCTGCACCAATGTGCTGCCTAACGCCAAGGCAGGCTCCTCTGCACCAATGTGCTGACTAACGCCAAGGCAGGCCCCTCTGCACCAATGTGCTACCTCAAGCCAAGGCAGGTACCGCTGCACCAATGTGCTGCCTCACGCCAAGGCCAGCCCCTCTGCACCAGTGTGCTGCCTAACGCCAAGGCAGGCACCTCTGCACCAATGTGCTGCCTGACGCCAACGCAAGCACATCTGCACCATTGTGCTGCCTAACGCCAATGCAGGCACCTCTGCACCAATGTGCTGCCTGACGCCAAGGCAGGTACCTCTGCACCAGTGTGCTGCCTCACACCAAGGCAGGCACCTCTGCACCAATGTGCTGCCTAACACCAACGCAGGCACCTCTGCACACAATGTGCTGCCTAACGCCAAGGCAGGCACCTCTGCACCAGTGTGCTGCCTCACGCCAAGGCCGGCACCTCTGCACCAGTGTGCTGCCTAACACCAACGTAGGCACCTCTGCACCAATGTGCTGCCTAACGCCAAGGCAGGCACCTCTGCACCAAAGTGCTGCCTAACGCCAAGGCAGGTACCTCTGCACCAATGTGCTGCCTCACGCCAAGGCCGGCACCTCTGCACCAATGTGCTGCCTAATGCCAAGGCAGGCACCTCTGCACCAGTGTGCTGCCTAACGCCAAGGCAGGCACCTCTGCACCAGTGTGCTGCCTCACGCCAAGGCAGGCACCTCTGCACCAATGTGCTGCCTAACGCCAAGGCAGGCACCTCTGCACCAGTGTGCTGCCTAACGCCAAGGCAGGCACCTCTGCACCAGTGTGCTGCCTAATGCCAAGGCAGGCTCCTCTGCACAAATGTGCTGCCTCATGCCAAGGCAGGCTCCTCTGCACCAATGTGCTGCCTCACGCCAAGGGAGGCACCTCTGCACCAGTGTGCTGCCTAACGCCAAGGCAGGCACCTCTGCACCAATGTGCTGCCTAACGCCAAGGCAGGCACCTCTGCACCTGTGTGCTGCTTCACGCCAAGGCAGGCACCTCTGCACCAATGTGCTGCCTAACGCCAAGGCAGGCTCCTCTGCACCAGTGTGCTGCCTCATGCCAAGGCAGGCACCTCTGCACCAATGTGCTACCTCAAGCCAAGGCAGGCACCTCTGCACCAGTGTGCTGCCTCACGCCAAGGCAGGCACCTCTGCACCAATGTGCTGCCTAACGCCAAGGCAGGCACCTCTGCACCAGTGTGCTGCCTCACGCCAAGGCAGGCTCCTCTGCACCAGTGTGCTGCCTAACGCCAAGGCAGGCTCCTCTGCACCAATGTGCTGCCTCACGCCAAGGCAGGCACCTCTGCACCAATGTGCTGCCTAACGCCAAGGCAGGGACCTCTGCACCAGTGTGCTGCCGAACGCCAAGGCAGGCACCTCTGCACCAATGTGCTGCCTCACGCCAAGGCAGGCACCTCTGCACTAGTGTGCTGCCTCACGCCAAGGCCGGCACTTCTGCACCAATGTGCTGCCTAACGCCAAGGCAGGCCCCTCTGCACCAATGTGCTACCTCAAGCCAAGGCAGGCACCTCTGCACCAATGTTCTGCCTCACGCCAAGGCAGGCACCTCTGCACCAATGTGCTGCCTAACGCCAAGGCAGGCACCTCTGCACCAATGGGCTGCCTAACGCCAACGCAAGCACATCTGCACCATTGTGCTGCCTAACGCCAATGCAGGCACCTCTGCACCAATGTGCTACCTCAAGCCAAGGCAGGCACCTCTGCACCAATGTGCTGCCTCACGCCAAGGCAGGCACCTCTGCACCAATGTGCTGCCTAACACCAACGCAAGCACATCTGCACCATTGTGCTGCCTAACGCCAATGCAGGCACCTCTGCACCAATGTGCTGCCTGACGCCAAGGCAAGTACCTCTGCACCAGTGTGCTGCCTAACGCCAAGGCAGGCACCTCTGCAACAGTGTGCTGCCTCACGCCAAGGCAGGCACCTCTGCACCAATGTGCTGCCTAACGCCAAGGCAGGCACCTCTGCACCAGTGTGCTGCCTCACGCCAAGGCAGGCACCTCTGCACCAGTGTGCTGCCTCACACCAAGGCAGGCATCTCTGCACCAGTGTGCTGCCTAACGCCAAGGCAGGCACCTCTGCACCAGTGTGCTGCCTAACGCCAAGGCAGGCACCTCTGCACCAATGTGCTGCCTAACGCCAAGGCAGGCACCTCTGCACCAGTGTGCTGCCTCATGCCAAGGCAGGCACCTCTGCACCAGTGTGCTGCCTCACACCAAGGCAGGC
Organism: Triturus cristatus; assembly: GCF_964204655.1. Lineage (NCBI taxonomy): Eukaryota > Metazoa > Chordata > Amphibia > Caudata > Salamandridae > Triturus > Triturus cristatus. The sequence goes on along the minus strand of NC_140592.1, from coordinate 26,841,447 downwards.
ACCTCTGCACCAGTGTGCTGCCTAACGCCAAGGCAGGCACCTCTGCACCAATGTGCTGCCTAACGCCAAGGCAGGCACCTCTGCACCAGTGTGCTGCCTCACGCCAAGACAGGCACCTCTGCACCAATGTGCTGCCTAACGCCAAGGCAGGCACCTCTGCACCAGTGTGCTGCCTCACGCCAAGGCAGGCACCTCTGCACCAGTGTGCTGCCTCACGCCAAGGCAGGCTCCTCTGCACCAGTGTGCTTCCTAACGCCAAGGCAGGCTCCTCTGCACCAATGTGCTGCCTCATGCCAAGGCAGGTACCTCTGCACCAATGTGCTGCCTAACGCCAAGGCAGGCACCTCTGCACCAGTGTGCTGCCGAATGCCAAGGCAGGCACCTCTGCACCAATGTGCTGCCTCACGCCAAGGCAGGCACCTCTGCACCAGTGTGCTGCCTCACGCCAAGGCAGGCACCTCTGCACCAATGTGCTGCCTAACGCCAAGGCAGGCACCTCTGCACCAGTGTGCTGCCTCACGCCAAGGCAGGCACCTCTGCACCAATGTGCTGCCTAACGCCAAGGCAGGCACCTCTGCACCAGTGTGCTGCCTCACGCCAAGGCAGGCACCTCTGTACCAGTGTGCTGCCTCATGCCAAGGCAGGCTACTCTGCACCAGTGTGCTGCCTAACGCCAAGGCAGGCTCCTCTGCACCAATGTGCTGCCTCACGCCAAGGCAGGCACCTCTGCACCAATGTGCTGCCTAACGCCAAGGCAGGCACCTCTGCACCAGTGTGCTGCCGAATGCCAAGGCAGGCACCTCTGCACCAATGTGCTGCCTCACGCCAAGGCAGGCACCTCTGCACCAGTGTGCTGCCTCACGCCAAGGCCAGCACTTCTGCACCAATGTGCTGCCTAACGCCAAGGCAGGCCCCTCTGCACCAATGTGCTACCTCAAGCCAAGGCAGGCACCTCTGCACCAATGTACTGCCTCACACCAAGGCAGGCACCTCTGCACCAATGTGCTGCCTAACGCCAAGGCAGGCACCTCTGCACCAATGTGCTGCCTAACGCCAATGCAAGCACATCTGCACCATTGTGCTGCCTAACGCCAATGCAGGCACCTCTGCACCAATGTGCTACCTCAAGCCAAGGCAGGCACCTCTGCACCAATTTGCTGCCTCACGCCAAGGCAGGCACCTCTGCACCAATGTGCTGCCTAACGCCAAGGCAGGCACCTCTGCACCAATGTGCTGCCTAACGCCAACGCAAGCACATCTGCACCATTGTGCTGCCTAACGCCAATGCAGGCACCTCTGCACCAATGTGCTGCCTGACGCCAAGGCAGGTACCTCTGCACCAGTGTGCTGCCTCACACCAAGGCAGGCACCTCTGCACCAATGTGCTGCCTGACACCAACGCAGGCACCTCTGCACCAATGTGCTGCCTAACGCCAAGGCAGGCTCCTCTGCACCAATGTGCTGCCTAATGCCAAGGCAGGCCCCTCTGCACCAATGTGCTACCTCAAGCCAAGGCAGGCACCTCTGCACCAATGTGCTGCCTCACGCCAAGGCAGGCACCTCTGCACCAATGTGCTGCCTAACGCCAAGGCAGGCACCTCTGCACCAATGTGCTGCCTAACGCCAACGCAAGCACATCTGCACCATTGTGCTGCCTAACGCCAAGGCAGGCACCTCTGCACCAATGTGCTGCCTCACACCAAGGCAGGCACCTCTGCACCAATGTGCTGCCTAACACCAACGCAGGCACCTCTGCACCAGTGTGCTGCCTCACGCCAAGGCCGGCACCTCTGCACCAGTGTGCTGCCTAACACCAACGCAGGCACCTCTGCACCAATGTGCTGCCTAATGCCAAGGCAGGCACCTCTGCACCAATGTGCTGCCTAACGCCAAGGCAGGTACCTCTGCACCAATGTGCTGCCTCATGCCAAGGCCGGCAACTCTGCACCAATGTGCTGCTTAACGCCAAGGCAGGCACCTCTGCACCAGGGTGCTGCCTAACGCCAAGGCAGGCACCTCTGCACCAGTGTGCTGCCTCACGCCAAGGCAGGCACCTCTGCACCAATGTGCTGCCTAACGCCAAGGCAGGCACCTCTGCACCAGTGTGCTGCCTCACGCCAAGGCAGGCACCTCTGCACCAGTGTGCTGCCTCACGCCAAGGCAGGCACCTCTGCACCAGTGTGCTGCCTAACGCCAAGGCAGGCACCTCTGCACCAGTGTGCTGCCTAATGCCAAGGCAGGCTCCCCTGCACCAATGTGCTGCCTCATGCCAAGGCAGGCTCCTCTGCACCAATGTGCTGCCTCGCGCCAAGGCAGGCACCTCTGCACCAGTGTGCTGCCTAACGCCAAGGCAGGCACCTCTGCACCAATGTGCTGCCTAACGCCAAGGCAGGCACCTCTGCACCAGTGTGCTGCCTCACGCCAAGGCAGGCACCTCTGCACCAATGTGCTGCCTAACGCCAAGGCAGGCACCTCTACACCAGTGTGCTGCCTCACGCCAAGGCAGGCACCTCTGCACCAGTGTGCTGCCTCATGCCAAGGCAGGCTCCTCTGCACCAGTGTGCTGCCTAACGCCAAGGCAGGCTCCTCTGCACCAATGTGCTGCCTCACGCCAAGGCAGGCACCTCTGCACCAATGTGCTGCCTCACGCCAAGGCAGGCACCTCTGCACCAATGTGCTGCCTAACGCCAAGGCAGGCACCTCTGCACCAGTGTGCTGCCTCACGCCAAGGCAGGCACCTCTGCACCAGTGTGCTGCCTCACGCCAAGGCAGGCTCCTCTGCACCAGTGTGCTGCCTAACGCCAAGGCAGGCTCCTCTGCACCAATGTGCTACCTCAAGCCAAGGCAGGCACCTCTGCACCAATGTGCTGCCTCACACCAAGGCAGGTGTTAGAAATGGGATTTCTGGTTGGCTAAGGCTTGCGCCAAAGTCAGGCAGAAACCACCACTCTAGTCAGGGCAAGGAAGGTACACGCCAAAGATAACCCCTGCTCACCCCCTTGGTAGCTTGGCACGAGCAGTCAGGCTTATCTCTGAGGCAATGTGTAAAGCGTTTGCGCGCGCACCCAGCAACAACACCCAAGGCCCACCACAAAGGAAACTCCACACAAGGTATTCTATAAAAATAGCCTTTGTATTATACACAACACATTAGATAAAAACACACACTCTACAATGTGCCAACAGGCACGGGCAGAATTTACAAGGGATTATATATACAGGGGACAGGGCCACCTGGACCACTGTCAGGAATTTGCACTTTTTAGAACATAGGAATAATACTGTAGTACAAAATAACATATGTAGCACACAACCAGTAACTACTGGTATCAGGTAAGTACCACCTACGCAACCCTAACCACCTTAGGAAAATATTGCGCAGGGAATCAGGACCTCACTAGCACCACCTGTACTAGGGAGAAAACAACCACCTAAGTATCACAATACCTGTAGGGGTCTAAGCACATAAACACATGATGCATAACATTCAGAGGTGTAAAGCAAAGCACATGACGCAAAAACACATTCAGAGGTGCAGAAGAGGTACAATGGCGCCAGAACTCACATTAGCCACCACTGTGGCAGTCCCTAGGCCAACTGGCCTTGAAGGGGCAAGGACGCCCTATGTCCCAGCAAAGTCCGGGGCAAGACTGCGCACGCAGTCAGGGCGAAGCACCAAGCGTACCACCTGAACGTTGCAGCTGCCCACTAAGTGCTGGGCAGCTGGGGAAAGGCTTGGGCACCACTCTGCCCTTGGGAGCCCTCTCTGGGCTCTGAAAGGGCGTACACCACGCGTTGGAGCCTCTGTGGCTCTGTAAACTAATGTGCCCCGTTAGAGCCTCGTGGCTCAACAAACAAATGTGCCCCTAAAACGTTGGAGCGGCCCGCTGCCTTCCGGGGCCGCTCTGATCGCACAGAAAAGTGCCCCCAGACGTTGGAGCCCTCCAGCGCTCTACAGCACACAATGCCCGGCTTGGGGGTGGAGCCCACTAAGCTCTAACAATCCTGCCCCCACGTTGGAGCCATGCACAGGCTTTAAAGATAAGCATCTGAGCCCCGTGTTGGAGCACGCCGGCTCAGAAAGTAATTAATGCCCCCGATGGAGCGGCCCGCAACTGCGGCGCCGCTGTGGAGGCCAGGGGCAGAGTCACCAAACGGGGGTCCCACTCACCTGGGACTCCCGCGTTGTCCCCGCTTCCGCTCTATTCGTTGCCAGAGCCTTCCACCGGGCAGCAGCGTCGCGCTGCCTCACTCTCCTGGTTTCCCCCGGCACCACGTAGCTCTCCCTGGAACTCGGGGGCTCCGGGCGCAGGGGCCTGCTTCGTCCTCGTGGAGTTTCTCTGGGCGCGGAAGACTGTCCGTCGGCCTCGCACTTCCAGGACTTCCGACTCTCCAATCAACGAGGCCCCGGTTGCTAAGCAACACCCCGTGCACTCTCCAACCGCAGCGCGGCTCTCCCCTGACGCGGCGGGTGACGTGGCAAGGTGCTCCCGGGGTTCCCGGGCCGGCAGCGGTGATTCCTGGGGAGCGCGGGGTAGGCACCCGCTCGAAGGCAGAAACGCGGGGTGGGCACCCGCTTTTAGAGCGATAGTATGCGGGGTGGGCACCCGCGATAGAAATAATAAAATAAGCGGGGTAGGCACCCGTGAGGATCAGGCCACGTAAATCAGCGGGGTGGGCACCCGCTCGATCTCGGCCAAAACGGGGGAATTCCTACGTCGGGGTTCCCCCCGTGGACGCTCCTAGCGCCGCTGGGGCCACGACCAAAGCGCTCCTAGCGCTACAAGTCCAGAACAAGCGCTTTCAGGCGCTCAGGGATACAAATGAAGCGCTCCCAGCGCTTAGGAGGATAAAACACAGTCCAGCAAGGTCCTTCCCTGCATACAGCCAAGCAGGGGTGGGGGGGGGGCAAGGGCTGGACCCAGAGCCAGCTCACTGGGCCTCCAGGCAGGGAGGTAATCCAAGTGGCGGTCCTCTGGTCCAGCAGCAGCAGCAGCCCCCCTCAGGTAAGATCCTGGCAGAGAACAGTTTCTGTGGGGACACAGCCCCATTTTTATACAGGCAAACCCTTTGTTCTGGGTTCAGGGTGAGGGGGAAAACCAGTCGCAGCTGGTTGGGGAGCACCCTTGATGTGCTCAGCCCCTCACTCTATTCACTGGCAGGGCTAGGGTCGTCAGTCGCACCACAGGGGGCGGGGCCAGCATTGTGTGTGGAAAACCCTGTCCTATTCAGGACCCAGGTGTACTCCTCCCACCCATCTAGCTGCTGATCTCCCCATTCACCACTGGGTGACTCATCCTGACTCTGGGGAATCCCTAGCCCATCACATGACACGACCAACCAATCACACGACAGACACACTGCACACAGAAGTGCCCACTTCTAGAAGTGGCACTTCCACACTAGGTACATGCACGCCGCACACATCATCGCGCAGCATTCACTCCCACGAGTCCGCACATATCAAACTCGGGCCTGCACACCCCACGCATCAGGAACTACTAGGGACACATACACTCCCCATGCATTCCTATGGGAGGGCAGGCCTATCTCACCACATGCACTCAGAGCACGCACGCACTTTACCCTGGGACACAGGGAAAGTGCGCAGAGACCAAACAATTACCACACCAAGTCACCAATAAAAAGCCAAAAAGTCCAGGGGTGAACCTGCCAGAAGGGCCAAGTCCAACACAACCCCCTTCCAGCCAAAACGCAGGGCAGACCAATCACCACCGTGATGGACTTCCCTGCTTGGGGCGATAGAACACGGACGCGGGCCCGCAACTGCAGGGACACCCTCCGGTTCTACGCCACGGTGAACCCATGGAATTCTTTTTAACACCACTGTCTGGACCAACTGGGCTACCCCACTGGTACTCCCAAGCTGTCCGCGGCCAAGACCAGGCCCTAGGCCACCCAGGTGCCACCGGTCTTTGCCTAGTCACAGAGTGGGGGGTAGTAACCCCTGGCACATAGCGGCCATTCTCCACTCTTCCTCTCTGAAAGACAGGACTAGACTGCCACTGGTTCTCCAGCCTAGGGTCTACACCCTCAGGCGGACCAGGAGTCTCAGGGAAGGCTCTCCTCCCCTTACCTCTTCTCCTAGGGTTCCTCCTCCTCTGGCGAGGGGTACACCTAGAACGCCATTCCAACCCAGGGTTTAACCCCTCAGGTTGTACCGGGGGCAGAGGTGGGCTCTCCCACCCTCTGCACCCCCTTCCAGAACCCTGCTCCCTACCAACTGGGGCGGTACCTCTGGAAGAAGAACTGGTCGGGACGCTGGTTACAGACGTCCCACCCTTCAGGTCAGGCTGATCCTGAACCTGGCCTTCCAACCTCCGGCCTAGAACCTTTGGTGGAATAATTGCCTGGCACTCCAGGACTTCTGGGGATTTCCACTCCATCCCCCTGAGGCTATCAAAGGACACATATGCCGAGCGACTGTCTGTCTGGCGCTGATCTCCCGTCCCCTGTCCACCTGACAGTGCGCGGAGATCCCCCAGAACAGAAGTGGTGCCACCCTGGTCACTACACGGGATCCTAGCCCAACTGGGTAGTCCCTGACCCACAGGCTCTTCCACTGGGAAACTCATCCCCCAATCACTCCTCACACTGGACTCCTGTACCCTCCCTACCGGAGCGGTACTGCCAGACTCTAGAACCACAGGAGCCCTGGTTACAGGTGCTCCAGGTCCTCTACTCACCAGGAGATCTTCCTCAAATGGGCTAACAGGACAGCCTAGGTCCCCAACTTGGTGTTCCCTCATGGAACCATCCAAGTCCTGAGGCAGGGTTTCGTACGTCCGGGGACCCTCGGTCACCCTCTCACTCCTGCTCCACTGAGCCAGGCAGTGAGCCCCTACACCCTCCTTGCTATCCTGGGACCTAGCTGGGCTACACTGAGCCTCTTCCACCACGCTGGGCTGGAAGATACCTGACCCACTACTTTTGGAGTCACTCCCTAATGACTCTAGAGAACCTCTAGCCCTTTCCCAGCGCTCTGCTTCCTCCGCCAGGTCAAATGGCTCAGACAATCCACACCCCAACAGGTGTTGGCGCAACCCTGGCACACAACAACTGAGCAGGTGTTCTTTGAGAACCAGATTACACAGTATATCAAAATCACTTGCTGTGGAAATCCAATCAAACATTGCATCCTCACATCCATCCACAAACTCCTCCCAAGTCTGGTGAGACAGTTTCCTACTGCCCCTGAATTTCAACCTTAACTCCTCCTCCTGGGGAACAGGTACCAGACTGGGGGAACTGGGACTGGGATTTCCTACACTGGAATCTACATCGCTACTACCACTGGACTCAACCCTCCCTGGGGAGCCCAGAAAATTAAAACTGCGCGCAGGAGATAGTCTACCCTCCAGAGCTACTTTGCCTCTGGTGGAGGCCCTCTCAGCCTCCTCTACCCTCTCCCGCGCCAAGACCCACTCAGTCTCTCGCTGTTGCTTCCTGGCCTCCAGCTGCGCCATAGCCTGAGCATGCTCTAACCTGAGCTTCTCTAACGCCAGCTGGTGCTCCCTTTCTTTCCTCCTATCTTCCCACTCCTCTGGGGACAGGGAAAGGGATGAGGCGCTGCCTCCTACGCTGGACCCAGCAAGGGACGCCCTACCTATGGGGTCCTCACTCTCTACTGGCGTCCAGGTATTGTCATCCTCTACCTCCTCTTCTGACTCTTCCTCTGTACAGTACCTTTCTAACTCCTGCCTCTGGCGCCAAGCTAGCTCATAGGGATCACAAGCAGGCTCCATTCTGGCGGACGTTATGGTAACAATTATACAGGGAACCTAGGGGTCTGAGTTTCACACAGGAGCACACAATTCACAAAAAGATTCAGCAAGCTCTCTAACCCAGAGAACTCACACTCACTTGCCTAGTGCCACACACCATTCATCCACACACACAACCCTCCCCTCGGACTGGTAAGGCAGTTTCTACCACCCCTGATTCCTCAACCTGACCACCACGTGACACAGGTACCAACTCTGGGCGCAGGGCGGGGGACAAATGTACTGGACACTATTACGCTGCCACCACTGGATCCCACCCTCTGGTGAATCCAGAAACACAATGCACTTGGGGGGGATGACCTACCCTCCCGAGCTAGGGACACCTAACTCACAGTGCACAAAAAACACATTTCCAAAGAAATGACATTTAAAAGCAAACTTTAAAACAATAATCCCTATACCATGTGATTTATCTAAATGCAGAGTTTTGTAGTGCGGCCAGTTGCCGCTGCGGTACAGCGCAAACGCAAGTCCAAATCCCACCGCTGCCACCAATGTTAGAAATGGGATTTCTGGTTGGCTAAGGCTTGCGCCAAAGTCAGGCAGAAACCACCACTCTAGTCAGGGCAAGGAAGGTACACGCCAAAGATAACCCCTGCTCACCCCCTTGGTAGCTTGGCACGAGCAGTCAGGCTTATCTCTGAGGCAATGTGTAAAGCGTTTGCGCGCGCACCCAGCAACAACACCCAAGGCCCACCACAAAGGAAACTCCACACAAGGTATTCTATAAAAATAGCCTTTGTATTATACACAACACATTAGATAAAAACACACACTCTACAATGTGCCAACAGGCACGGGCAGAATTTACAAGGGATTATATATACAGGGGACAGGGCCACCTGGACCACTGTCAGGAATTTGCACTTTTTAGAACATAGGAATAATACTGTAGTACAAAATAACATATGTAGCACACAACCAGTAACTACTGGTATCAGGTAAGTACCACCTACGCAACCCTAACCACCTTAGGAAAATATTGCGCAGGGAATCAGGACCTCACTAGCACCACCTGTACTAGGGAGAAAACAACCACCTAAGTATCACAATACCTGTAGGGGTCTAAGCACATAAACACATGATGCATAACATTCAGAGGTGTAAAGCAAAGCACATGACGCAAAAACACATTCAGAGGTGCAGAAGAGGTACAATGGCGCCAGAACTCACATTAGCCACCACTGTGGCAGTCCCTAGGCCAACTGGCCTTGAAGGGGCAAGGACGCCCTATGTCCCAGCAAAGTCCGGGGCAAGACTGCGCACGCAGTCAGGGCGAAGCACCAAGCGTACCACCTGAACGTTGCAGCTGCCCACTAAGTGCTGGGCAGCTGGGGAAAGGCTTGGGCACCACTCTGCCCTTGGGAGCCCTCTCTGGGCTCTGAAAGGGCGTACACCACGCGTTGGAGCCTCTGTGGCTCTGTAAACTAATGTGCCCCGTTAGAGCCTCGTGGCTCAACAAACAAATGTGCCCCTAAAACGTTGGAGCGGCCCGCTGCCTTCCGGGGCCGCTCTGATCGCACAGAAAAGTGCCCCCAGACGTTGGAGCCCTCCAGCGCTCTACAGCACACAATGCCCGGCTTGGGGGTGGAGCCCACTAAGCTCTAACAATCCTGCCCCCACGTTGGAGCCATGCACAGGCTTTAAAGATAAGCATCTGAGCCCCGTGTTGGAGCACGCCGGCTCAGAAAGTAATTAATGCCCCCGATGGAGCGGCCCGCAACTGCGGCGCCGCTGTGGAGGCCAGGGGCAGAGTCACCAAACGGGGGTCCCACTCACCTGGGACTCCCGCGTTGTCCCCGCTTCCGCTCTATTCGTTGCCAGAGCCTTCCACCGGGCAGCAGCGTCGCGCTGCCTCACTCTCCTGGTTTCCCCCGGCACCACGTAGCTCTCCCTGGAACTCGGGGGCTCCGGGCGCAGGGGCCTGCTTCGTCCTCGTGGAGTTTCTCTGGGCGCGGAAGACTGTCCGTCGGCCTCGCACTTCCAGGACTTCCGACTCTCCAATCAACGAGGCCCCGGTTGCTAAGCAACACCCCGTGCACTCTCCAACCGCAGCGCGGCTCTCCCCTGACGCGGCGGGTGACGTGGCAAGGTGCTCCCGGGGTTCCCGGGCCGGCAGCGGTGATTCCTGGGGAGCGCGGGGTAGGCACCCGCTCGAAGGCAGAAACGCGGGGTGGGCACCCGCTTTTAGAGCGATAGTATGCGGGGTGGGCACCCGCGATAGAAATAATAAAATAAGCGGGGTAGGCACCCGTGAGGATCAGGCCACGTAAATCAGCGGGGTGGGCACCCGCTCGATCTCGGCCAAAACGGGGGAATCCCTACGTCGGGGTTCCCCCCGTGGACGCTCCTAGCGCCGCTGGGGCCACGACCAAAGCGCTCCTAGCGCTACAAGTCCAGAACAAGCGCTTTCAGGCGCTCAGGGATACAAATGAAGCGCTCCCAGCGCTTAGGAGGATAAAACACAGTCCAGCAAGGTCCTTCCCTGCATACAGCCAAGCAGGGGTGGGGGGGGCAAGGGCTGGACCCAGAGCCAGCTCACTGGGCCTCCAGGCAGGGAGGTCATCCAAGTGGCGGTCCTCTGGTCCAGCAGCAGCAGCAGCCCCCCTCAGGTAAGATCCTGGCAGAGAACAGTTTCTGTGGGGACACAGCCCCATTTTTATACAGGCAAACCCTTTGTTCTGGGTTCAGGGTGAGGGGGAAAACCAGTCGCAGCTGGTTGGGGAGCACCCTTGATGTGCTCAGCCCCTCACTCTATTCACTGGCAGGGCTAGGGTCGTCAGTCGCACCACAGGGGGCGGGGCCAGCATTGTGTGTGGAAAACCCTGTCCTATTCAGGACCCAGGTGTACTCCTCCCACCCATCTAGCTGCTTGTTAGAATCCGGGGTCTCTGGTTGGCGCAGGTATGCACTTGCGACAAGCAGGGACCCTTTTCATCTAAGTCAGGGCAAAGGATCACCTCTTTAAAAATAACCCCTGCTCGCCCTCTAGGTAACGTGGCGCGAGCAGTCAGGCTAAATTTCCAGAGGGCATATGGTTAAGCGTTCAAGTTGTCCCACACAATAATCACCACCCCACCACACAAAAGACACAAGGCTGTATTTATCAAAAGTAGAAGTCTTTATATAAAAGGGTTTTCTTTTAGGCAGGTTGAATAAATACAGTTCTCTTAGCGAATCTCAATCCAGTTACTCTCAAAATGCTTTACGGGCAGTCCACAGTTGTAAAAATGGCACAGTTCTCTTTAAAATAGGTTTCTTAGGTCTTCTGGGCACTTCGTAGCGCCTTTGGGGTGCCCTTGGCAAGGTTTTTACAGTGCCTTGCCGTTTCCCACGCTTCTCGCGTGAGCCGGAGTACGCTTGCCGAGTCTCACTCTTCTCGAGTGAGCACCGGTAATGCTTTTCAATGCAGTACGGTTAAAACGTAGGTACGGTTCGAACCTTGCTGTTCCCAGGGTAAGTACGGGTCGAACCAAGGCTGTTACGGCTCGAACTCAGCCAAAAGGAGCACTTTTCAAAGCGCCATTATTTCAGCTAGCAGTACGATGCGAACCAGGCACAAGTATGTCTCGAACCCAGGAGCAGTTCCAAAGCAGTTACGGGGCGAACTGGGCTGACTTCTTAGTACGGTGCAAATGTACGGTGCGAACAGCGGTACACTCAGGCACAGTACGTCCCGAACCCAGGATTTACGAAGGCAGTACAGTGCGAACCCAGCAGCAGTTCAAAAGCAGTTACGGGGCGAACTGGGCTGACTCCTCAGTACGGTGCAAATGTACGGTGCGAACAGCGGTACACTCAGGCACAGTACGTCTCGAACTCAGGATTTACGAAGGCAGTACAGTGCGAACCCAGCAGCAGTTCAAAAGCAGTTACGGCCGTACGCAGGTTAGTACGGGCCGTATTTCTGCGCGCAGAGCCACAAATACCTTGGTTCTTTCACTGCAAGTGTTCGCGGCGGCCTGCAGAAGTCAGCCACGAGTGTCCCACGTCGCGTCTTGGTCCCGGCTCCTCCGTGGACGCGGATGCTTCGTGGGGGGGCACTCCTTAGTTCCACAGCACACCAGCGAGGGCAGAAGCAGAGGGGGCAGCCTGGGGCGAGATCTCAGCGCAGCGCGCTGTCGGCTTCGTCCGGTTGGGGCGAACAGTGCACACAGGTCCTCACGGTGATTTCTGCAGCCCGGGGGGGGGGGTCGCAGGGCTCGATGTTTGGACAGGGATCTCCTCCGTACTTTGCGAGCACGGCTCGAGGGGGCAGTTGCTTACTGTGTTTAGGCTTGTGGGCCCTCACGATGCTCACAGCTACTCCGGCGCAGAGGTCGCGTTGCTCAGGGAGATTTAAGGCACAAGCTTCTCCGGGGTCAGCGGTGTAGAATCACCCACAGCAGTCTCTTCTCCTTCAAGGGGGGGGTAGCGCCCAATGTTCCTGGGGCGCAGTTCAGGAGGCAAGTTCTCTAGCAAGCCCTTGGAGATAGTTCAGCACAAGTTGATGCAAAGTCTTTTCTTTAAGTCTTTTCCTCTCCTTCTTGCAGCAAGGCACCCACTGCAGGCCAGTCTCACAGGTCAGAGACAGTAGTCCTCCTTCAGCTTTCCCAGGTCCTTCTCTTCGGGCAGAGGTTCGTCGTTGTGTAAACAGGATCTGATTTCTTAGGAGCCAGGCTCCTACTTTTATACACCAATTCTTTTGTTCTTTAGCGCCAGGGGGCCTGGGCCTGGCTCAGTCCAGTTTTTGGAGCACTGTGTTGTGGATGACTCTGCGCTTTCCTTTCAGCAGCAGGGCAGAGACATCAGCCGCTCCACAGGGGGCGGCGCCGGCTTTGTGCTGGCAGAGCACAGGTCTATTCAAGAGTCAGGGTGTACTCCTCCCACCCATCCTGGTGTAATCTCTCTACCCACCACCTGGCAGCCAACCTGTCTCTGGGGTTTCCCCAACCCTGCTCCTTACTGTTGCTAGGCAGAACACACACACACACAGCGCAGAGGCGGACTGAATGGCCAGATCAGTAAATACTAACTTTCTAAAAGTAGTATTTACAAACGCAGGATATTAAAATAAACTTTACTAAAAGAAGTATTTTATTATTCTGAGTTCAGGCATACTAAACATAACTTTCTACCATGCTCTATGAGTCCACTGGGATTACAGCGTGTAGTAATTCCAGTAGCCCATTCTGGCCTATGGAGAGCAGGTAGCCTTCAATAGTGAAAAACGAAAATGGCTGTAATTCACTATTAAGACATGCCACACACATCAGGGCATGTCCTACCTTATGCCTATAATGCACCCTGCCCTTGGGCCTACCAGAGGGGTGACTAATATGTAGTTAAGGGAAGGTTTAGCGACTGGCAAGTGGGTGCACTTGCGCAGTCAGCGCGACAGTACCAGACTGCGCGCAGGTTCTGCAGTGGCAGATCCTAGACACATTTTACTAGGCCGCTTCTGTGGGTGGCACAACCAGTGCTGCAAGCCCACCAGCAGCATTTGTATTTACAAGCCCTGGCACTCCTGGTGCACTTTACTAGGGGCTGACAGTAAACCAAATAAACCAATCATGGACACCAATCAATGTATACATTTTACCATAGGGAGAGCATATGCACCTTAGCACTGGTCAGCAGTGGTAAGGTGCCCAGAGTCATAAATCAGCCAACACCAGGTCAGAAAAAATACAGGAGGAAGGCAAAAAGTTTAGGGATGACCCTTCAAAAAGGGCCAGGTCCAACACAACCCCCTTCCAGCCAAAACGCAGGGTAGACCAATCACCACCGTGATGGTCTTCCCTGCTTGGGGCGATAGAACAAGGACCTGGCCCGCAACTGCAGGGGCAGACTCCAGTTCTATGCCAATCTGAACCTATTGGACTCCCTCTGTCCATACTCTCAGGGCCCACCAAACCAATCCATGGGGAACCCTTTTCCTCACCTGTGGACACCACCTGTGCAGCACCTAACCTTAACTGGCCCACAGGGGTGTCCCAACAGACAGACAGCAAAATACTACAGTGGCCACTGACAGTAGTCAGGGATGAGACCCAGGCCGTATGCCTCTCAGGGCTCTCAATCCTCTGTGGCGCCAGGGAGCGGGGGGCAGTAGCCCCAGGTGCTTGGCACCCTTTGTCCATTCTCCCCCTTGTCAGGTCAGGTATGACATACTGGCACTGACCCACCAGCCCCAGGACTGTACCCGGTGGCTGGACCCAAGACTGGGGTGGCCTCTCCCACACCCGGTCCTTCTCCTTGGGGCTCTGTACCCTCCCACCTGGAGTGGTACCCCCTTCCAGAATTGCCAGGGCACCTGGGGCAGGTGTCCTGCGCAATTCGCCCACCAGTTCAGGTGTTCTATCCTGCAACTGGGCGTCCAGGTCAGGGGGGACACCCTGAACCTGGCCCTCCAACCTAGGGTCTAAACCCTTCAGTTGAGCCGGGGTCAGAGGCGAGGACTCCCTCCCTCTGCACCCCCTTCCAGAGTACTGCCCACTGCCAACTGGCGTGGTACCCCCAGAAGCAACATGGGTCAGGACACTGATTACAGTAGTCCCACCCTCCAGGTCAGACAACACCTGAACCTGGCTTCCCAACCCTGGGACCAACCCATGCGGTTGAACGCTCGCCTGGCGCACCAGGACTTCCCGGGGAGCATGCATTCCCCCCCTGAGGGTGACACATAACTCATGTGTCGTGTGACAGTCTGCCTGGCGCTGATCTCCCGACCCCTGTCCATCTGACAGTGCCTGAAGATCCCCCAGGACAGAAGTGGTTTCACCATGGTCATTCACTGGTGACGCAGCCCTTCTGGCTGGCCCCTGACCCACTGGTTCTTCCACTGGGGACTCTTTCCCCCTCTCACCCCTCAATCTGGACCTCTGCACCCTCCCTACTGGAGCGGTACTGCCAGACACCAGAACCGAGGAAGGCCGGCTTACAGACACTCCCTGTTTACCAGCCACTAGGGGATCCACCTCGACGGGCGGCCCATCAGGACAGCCTAGGCTCCCTGCCTGGTGTTCTCTTAAAGAACCATCCAGGCTCTGAGACCGGGTTTCGGGCACCTGGGGGCCCGCAGCCCCACACTCACTCCTTCTCCACTGAGACAGGACGTGAGGCCCTACATCCCTCCCACTACCATGGGACCTAGCTGGGCTACTCTGCACCACTTCCACCACTCTGGGTTGGAAGATACCTGAGCCACTCCCCACGGGGTCACTCCCCAATGCCTCTCCAGACCCTCTGGAATCCACCAAAAGGTCTGCCTCCAATGTTAGTTCTCTGCGGTCAGAGAACTCACTCCCCAACTGGCGTTGACATAGCTCTGGAAAACAGGGACTTAAAATATGCTCTCCCACAATTGGATCACACAGCCCCCTAGCAGGGTTAACCAAACTAGCCTTCACCTTACCATCCAGTGCCTCACACACGTACTCCACACCACTCTCCTGAGACTGGCAAGACAGTATCTGACTGTCTCTTTCACACAACCCACACTCTTCTGGGCGGTCTTCACACTCACCTACCAGGACTTCAATGTTGGGGGAACCCCTCTCCCTGCGCCTCTCATCTAGAGCCAGTAGAGTGTCCCTCCCGCCACTAGGACTATGAACCCCTGCGCCAGTTACCCTATTCCCTTCAGGGATACTGCGCACTACTGGAGCTACCTCATGCCCTTGAACCTCCTGGTGTGTGTTAACCCCCTCCTTCAAGTCAGGCGCCACATCTCTGGGTGTGCGTACTACTCTTTCAACACTAGAGAATTCAATACTGCTGCCACCATCTGAGCTGGATTCCTCCTCCCACTCAGAAAAGCTCAATCTCTGAGCTACGCACCTTTCTTGTTGCTGGGCTGAGACACTCATGGCCTCAAGCCTCTCGAGCTCCATATCATATTTCTTCATTAGGAAGTCATGCTCCATTTGCATTTTCTTTTCTTCCAGAGCCAGCTTCTTGCTCTCTAGCTCCAGTTGGGCATTTACTTCCAGCTTTGCCAACAATACTTCGTGATCCCTGGTGGCCTGTCTGTCTGCCAGCTCCTCTGGCGACAGGCCTCTACCAAAACTGCGAACACTTCCCGCTGGTTTCAATGGTGTAACTTCCTTGGTTGCACCCCTTGATTCAATCCAGGCTTTCAGCGCGGTTTTCTCTATGCTGTTTGGGCCCGGCATGACTCCAAACACAAGGGATCGTCTTCTCTTGGCAAGCAAAAATAAAAAGTTCTGTGGCTCAAGCTACTGGACTGTCTACTGTGCAATGGTTGGTAATCACTGTGCAGACACCAAGAACGCAAATCCGTAAATCCCACCGCTGCCACCAATGTTAGAATCCGGGGTCTCTGGTTGGCGCAGGTATGCACTTGCGACAAGCAGGGACCCTTTTCATCTAAGTCAGGGCAAAGGATCACCTCTTTAAAAATAACCCCTGCTCGCCCTCTAGGTAACGTGGCGCGAGCAGTCAGGCTAAATTTCCAGAGGGCATATGGTTAAGCGTTCAAGTTGTCCCACACAATAATCACCACCCCACCACACAAAAGACACAAGGCTGTATTTATCAAAAGTAGAAGTCTTTATATAAAAGGGTTTTCTTTTAGGCAGGTTGAATAAATACAGTTCTCTTAGCGAATCTCAATCCAGTTACTCTCAAAATGCTTTACGGGCAGTCCACAGTTGTAAAAATGGCACAGTTCTCTTTAAAATAGGTTTCTTAGGTCTTCTGGGCACTTCGTAGCGCCTTTGGGGTGCCCTTGGCAAGGTTTTTACAGTGCCTTGCCGTTTCCCACGCTTCTCGCGTGAGCCGGAGTACGCTTGCCGAGTCTCACTCTTCTCGAGTGAGCACCGGTAATGCTTTTCAATGCAGTACGGTTAAAACGTAGGTACGGTTCGAACCTTGCTGTTCCCAGGGTAAGTACGGGTCGAACCAAGGCTGTTACGGCTCGAACTCAGCCAAAAGGAGCACTTTTCAAAGCGCCATTATTTCAGCTAGCAGTACGATGCGAACCAGGCACAAGTATGTCTCGAACCCAGGAGCAGTTCCAAAGCAGTTACGGGGCGAACTGGGCTGACTTCTTAGTACGGTGCAAATGTACGGTGCGAACAGCGGTACACTCAGGCACAGTACGTCCCGAACCCAGGATTTACGAAGGCAGTACAGTGCGAACCCAGCAGCAGTTCAAAAGCAGTTACGGGGCGAACTGGGCTGACTCCTCAGTACGGTGCAAATGTACGGTGCGAACAGCGGTACACTCAGGCACAGTACGTCTCGAACTCAGGATTTACGAAGGCAGTACAGTGCGAACCCAGCAGCAGTTCAAAAGCAGTTACGGCCGTACGCAGGTTAGTACGGGCCGTATTTCTGCGCGCAGAGCCACAAATACCTTGGTTCTTTCACTGCAAGTGTTCGCGGCGGCCTGCAGAAGTCAGCCACGAGTGTCCCACGTCGCGTCTTGGTCCCGGCTCCTCCGTGGACGCGGATGCTTCGTGGGGGGCACTCCTTAGTTCCACAGCACACCAGCGAGGGCAGAAGCAGAGGGGGCAGCCTGGGGCGAGATCTCAGCGCAGCGCGCTGTCGGCTTCGTCCGGTTGGGGCGAACAGTGCACACAGGTCCTCACGGTGATTTCTGCAGCCCGGGGGGGGGGTCGCAGGGCTCGATGTTTGGACAGGGATCTCCTCCGTACTTTGCGAGCACGGCTCGAGGGGGCAGTTGCTTACTGTGTTTAGGCTTGTGGGCCCTCACGATGCTCACAGCTACTCCGGCGCAGAGGTCGCGTTGCTCAGGGAGATTTAAGGCACAAGCTTCTCCGGGGTCAGCGGTGTAGAATCACCCACAGCAGTCTCTTCTCCTTCAAGGGGGGGGTAGCGCCCAATGTTCCTGGGGCGCAGTTCAGGAGGCAAGTTCTCTAGCAAGCCCTTGGAGATAGTTCAGCACAAGTTGATGCAAAGTCTTTTCTTTAAGTCTTTTCCTCTCCTTCTTGCAGCAAGGCACCCACTGCAGGCCAGTCTCACAGGTCAGAGACAGTAGTCCTCCTTCAGCTTTCCCAGGTCCTTCTCTTCGGGCAGAGGTTCGTCGTTGTGTAAACAGGATCTGATTTCTTAGGAGCCAGGCTCCTACTTTTATACACCAATTCTTTTGTTCTTTAGCGCCAGGGGGCCTGGGCATGGCTCAGTCCAGTTTTTGGAGCACTGTGTTGTGGATGACTCTGCGCTTTCCTTTCAGCAGCAGGGCAGAGACATCAGCCGCTCCACAGGGGGCGGCGCCGGCTTTGTGCTGGCAGAGCACAGGTCTATTCAAGAGTCAGGGTGTACTCCTCCCACCCATCCTGGTGTAATCTCTCTACCCACCACCTGGCAGCCAACCTGTCTCTGGGGTTTCCCCAACCCTGCTCCTTACTGTTGCTAGGCAGAACACACACACACACAGCGCAGAGGCGGACTGAATGGCCAGATCAGTAAATACTAACTTTCTAAAAGTAGTATTTACAAACGCAGGATATTAAAATAAACTTTACTAAAAGAAGTATTTTATTATTCTGAGTTCAGGCATACTAAACATAACTTTCTACCATGCTCTATGAGTCCACTGGGATTACAGCGTGTAGTAATTCCAGTAGCCCATTCTGGCCTATGGAGAGCAGGTAGCCTTCAATAGTGAAAAACGAAAATGGCTGTAATTCACTATTAAGACATGCCACACACATCAGGGCATGTCCTACCTTATGCCTATAATGCACCCTGCCCTTGGGCCTACCAGAGGGGTGACTAATATGTAGTTAAGGGAAGGTTTAGCGACTGGCAAGTGGGTGCACTTGCGCAGTCAGCGCGACAGTACCAGACTGCGCGCAGGTTCTGCAGTGGCAGATCCTAGACACATTTTACTAGGCCGCTTCTGTGGGTGGCACAACCAGTGCTGCAAGCCCACCAGCAGCATTTGTATTTACAAGCCCTGGCACTCCTGGTGCACTTTACTAGGGGCTGACAGTAAACCAAATAAACCAATCATGGACACCAATCAATGTATACATTTTACCATAGGGAGAGCATATGCACCTTAGCACTGGTCAGCAGTGGTAAGGTGCCCAGAGTCATAAATCAGCCAACACCAGGTCAGAAAAAATACAGGAGGAAGGCAAAAAGTTTAGGGATGACCCTTCAAAAAGGGCCAGGTCCAACACTGCTGATCTCCCCATTCACCACTGGGTGACTCATCCTGACTCTGGGGAATCCCTAGCCCGTCACATGACACGACCAGCCAATCACACGACAGACACACTGCACACAGAAGTGCCCACTTCTAGAAGTGGCACTTCCACACTAGGTACATGCACGCCGCACACATCATCGCGCAGCATTCACTCCCACGAGTCCGCACCTACCAAACTCTGGCCTGCACACCCCACGCATCAGGAACTACTAGGGACACATACACTCCCCATGCATTCCTATGGGAGGGCAGGCCTATCTCACCACATGCACTCAGAGCACGCACGCACTTTACCCTGGGACACAGGGAAAGTGCGCAGAGACCAAACAATTACCACACCAAGTCACCAATAAAAAGCCAAAAAGTCCAGGGGTGAACCTGCCAGAAGGGCCAAGTCCAACAGCAGGCACCTCTGCACCAATGTGCTGCCTAATGCCAAGGCAGGCACCTCTGCACCAATGTGCTGCCTAACGCCAACGCAAGCACATCTGCGCCATTGTGCTGCCTAACGCCAATGCAGGCACCTCTGCACCAATGTGCTACCTCAAGCCAAGGCAGGCACCTCTGCACCAATGTGCTGCCTCACGCCAAGGCAGGCACCTCTGCACCAATGTGCTGCCTAACGCCAAGGCAGGCACCTCTGCACCAATGTGCTGCCTAACACCAACGCAAGCACATCTGCACCATTGTGCTGCCTAACGCCAATGCAGGCACCTCTGCACCAATGTGCTGCCTGACGCCAAGGCAGGTACCTCTGCACCAGTGTGCTGCCTCACACCAAGGCAGGCACCTCTGCACCAATGTGCTGCCTAACACCAACGCAGGCACCTCTGCACCAATGTGCTGCCTAACGCCAAGGCAGGCTCCTCTGCACCAATGTGCTGCCTAACGCCAAGGCAGGCCCCTCTGCACCAATGTGCTACCTCAAGCCAAGGCAGGCACCTCTGCACCAATGTGCTGCCTCACGCCAAGGCAGGCCCCTCTGCACCAATGTGCTGCCTAACGCCAAGGCAGGCACCTCTGCACCAATGTGCTGCCTAACGCCAACGCAAGCACATCTGCACCATTGTGCTGCCTAACGCTAAGGCAGGCACCTCTGCACCAGTGTGCTGCCTAACGCCAAGGCAGGCACCTCTGCACCAGTGTGCTGCCTCACGCCAAGGCAGGCACCTCTGCACCAATGTGCTGCCTAATGCCAAGGCAGGCACCTCTGCACCAGTGTGCTGCCTCATGCCAAGGCAGGCACCTCTGCACCAGTGTGCTGCCTCACGCCAAGGCAAGCACCTCTGCACCAGTGTGCTGCCTAACGCCAAGGCAGGCACCTCTGCACCAGTGTGCTGCCTAATGCCAAGGCAGGCTCCTCTGCACCAATGTGCTGCCTCATGCCAAGGCAGGCTCCTCTGCACCAATGTGCTGCCTCACGCCAAGGCAGGCACCTCTGCACCAGTGTGCTGCGTAACGCCAAGGCAGGCACCTCTGCACCAATGTGCTGCCTAACGCCAAGGCAGGCACCTCTGCACCAGTGTGCTGCCTCACGCCAAGGCAGGCACCTCTGCACCAATGTGCTGCCTAACGCCAAGGCAGGCACCTCTGCACCAGTGTGCTGCCTCACGCCAAGGCAGGCACCTCTGCACCAGTGTGCTGCCTCACGCCCAGGCAGGCTCCTCTGCACCAGTGTGCTGCCTAACGCCAAGGCAGGCTCCTCTGCACCAATGTGCTGCCTCACGTCAAGGCAGGCACCTCTGCACCAATGTGCTGCCTAACGCCAAGGCAGGGACCTATGCAACAGTGTGCTGCCGAACGCCAAGGCAGGCACCTCTGCACCAATGTGCTGCCTCACGCCAAGGCAGGCACCTCTGCACTAGTGTGCTGCCTCACGCCAAGGCCGGCACTTCTGCACCAATGTGCTGCCTAACGCCAAGGCAGGCCCCTCTGCACCAATGTGCTACCTCAAGCCAAGGCAGGCACCTCTGCACCAATGTGCTGCCTCACGCCAAGGCAGGCACCTCTGCACCAATGTGCTGCCTAACGCCAAGGCAGGCACCTCTGCACCAATGGGCTGCCTAACGCCAACGCAAGCACATCTGCACCATTGTGCTGCCTAACGCCAATGCAGGCACCTCTGCACCAATGTGCTACCTCAAGCCAAGGCAGGCACCTCTGCACCAATGTGCTGCCTCACGCCAAGGCAGGCACCTCTGCACCAATGTGCTGCCTAACGCCAAGGCAGGCACCTCTGCACCAATGTGCTGCCTAACGCCAACGCAAGCACATCTGCACCATTGTGCTGCCTAACGCCAATGCAGGCACCTCTGCACCAATGTGCTGCCTGACGCCAAGGCAAGTACCTCTGCACCAGTGTGCTGCCTAACGCCAAGGCAGGCACCTCTGCACCACTGTGCTGCCTCACGCCAAGGCAAGCACCTCTGCACCAATGTGCTGCCTAACGCCAAGGCAGGCACCTCTGCACCAGTGTGCTGCCTCACGACAAGGCAGGCACCTCTGCACCAGTGTGCTGCCTCACGCCAAGGCAGGCATCTCTGCACCAGTGTGCTGCCTAATGCCAAGGCAGGCACCTCTGCACCAGTGTGCTGCCTAACGCCAAGGCAGGCACCTCTGCACCAATGTGCTGCCTAACGCCAAGGCAGGCACCTCTGCACCAGTGTGCTGCCTCATGCCAAGGCAGGCACCTCTGCACCAGTGTGCTGCCTCACGCCAAGGCAGGCACCTCTGCACCAGTGTGCTGCCTAACGCCAAGGCAGGCACCTCTGCACCAATGTGCTGCCTAACGCCAAGGCAGGCACCTCTGTACAAGTGTGCTGCCTCACGCCAAGGCAGGCACCTCTGCACCAATGTGCTGCCTAACGCCAAGGCATGCACCTCTGCACCAGTGTGCTGCCTCACGCCAAGGCAGGCACCTCTGCACCAGTGTGCTGCCTCACGCCAAGGCAGGCTCCTCTGCACCAGTGTGCTGCCTAACGCCAAGGCAGGCTCCTCTGCACCAATGTGCTGCCTCACACCAAGGCAGGCACCTCTGCACCAATGTGCTGCCTAACGCCAAGGCAGGCACCTCTGCACCAGTGTGCTGCCGAACGCCAAGGCAGGCACCTCTGCACCAATGTGCTGCCTCACGCCAAGGCAGGCACCTCTGCACCAGTGTGCTGCCTCACGCCAATGCAGACACCTCTGCACCAATGTGCTGCCTGACGCCAAGGCAGGTACCTCTGCACCAGTGTGCTGCCTAACGCCAAGGCAGGCACCTCTACACCAGTGTGCTGCCTCACGCCAAGGCAGGCACCTCTGCACCAATGTGCTGCCTAACGCCAAGGCAGGCACCTCTGCACCAGTGTGCTGCCTCACGCCAAGGCCGGCACCTCTGCACCAGTGTGCTGCCTCACGCCAAGGCAGGCACCTCTGCACCAGTGTGCTGCCTAACGCCAAGGCAGGCACCTCTGCACCAGTGTGCTGCCTAATGCCAAGGCAGGCTCCTCTGCACCAATGTGCTGCCTCATGCCAAGGCAGGCTCCTCTGCACCAATGTGCTGCCTCACGCCAAGGCAGGCACCTCTGCACCAGTGTGCTGCCTAACGCCAAGGCAGGCACCTCTGCACCAATGTGCTGCCTAACGCCAAGGCAGGCACCTCTGCACCAGTGTGCTGCCTCACGCCAAGGCAGGCACCTCTGCACCAATGTGCTGCCTAACGCCAAGGCAGGCACCTCTGCACCAGTGTGCTGCCTCACGCCAAGGCAGGCACCTCTGCACCAGTGTGCTGCCTCACGCCAAGGCAGGCTCCTCTGCACCAGTGTGCTGCCTAACGCCAAGGCAGGCTCCTCTGCACCAATGTGCTGCCTCACGCCAAGGCAGGCACCTCTGCACCAATGTGCTGCCTAACGCCAAGGCAGGCACCTCTGCACCAGTGTGCTGCCGAACGCCAAGGCAGGCACCTCTGCACCAATGTGCTGCCTCACGCCAAGGCAGGCACCTCTGCACCAGTGTGCTGCCTCACGCCAAGGCCAGCACTTCTGCACCAATGTGCTGCCTAACGCCAAGGCAGGCCCCTCTGCACCAATGTGCTACCTCAAGCCAAGGCAGGCACCTCTGCACCAATGTGCTGCCTCACACCAAGGCAGGCACCTCTGCACCAATGTGCTGCCTAACGCCAAGGCAGGCACCTCTGCACCAATGTGCTGCCTAACGCCAACGCAAGCACATCTGCACCATTGTGCTGCCTAACGCCAATGCAGGCACCTCTGCACCAATGTGCTACCTCAAGCCAAGGCAGGCACCTCTGCACCAATGTGCTGCCTCACGCCAAGGCAGGCACCTCTGCACCAATGTGCTGCCTAACGCCAAGGCAGGCACCTCTGCACCAATGTGCTGCCTAACGCCAACGCAAGCACATCTGCACCATTGTGCTGCCTAACGCCAATGCAGGCACCTCTGCACCAATGTGCTGCCTGACGCCAAGGCAGGTACCTCTGCACCAGTGTGCTGCCTCACACCAAGGCAGGCACCTCTGCACCAATGTGCTGCCTAACACCAATGCAGGCACCTCTGCACCAATGTGCTGCCTAACGCCAAGGCAGGCTCCTCTGCACCAATGTGCTGCCTAATGCCAAGGCAGGCCCCTCTGCACCAATGTGCTACCTCAAGCCAAAGCAGGCACCTCTGCACCAATGTGCTGCCTCACGCCAAGGCAGGCACCTCTGCACCAATGTGCTGCCTAATGCCAAGGCAGGCACCTCTGCACCAATGTGCTGCCTAACGCCAACGCAAGCACATCTGCACCATTGTGCTGCCTAACGCCAAGGCAGGCACCTCTGCACCAATGTGCTGCCTCACACCAAGGCAGGCACCTCTGCACCAATGTGCTGCCTAACACCAACGCAGGCACTTCTGCACCAGTGTGCTGCCTCACGCCAAGGCCGGCACCTCTGCACCAGTGTGCTGCCTAACACCAATGCAGGCACCTCTGCACCAATGTGCTGCCTAACGCCAAGGCAGGCACCTCTGCACCAATGTGCTGCCTAACGCCAAGGCAGGTACCTCTGCACCAATGTGCTGCCTCACGCCAAGGCCGGCACCTCTGCACCAATGTGCTGCTTAACGCCAAGGCAGGCACCTTTGCACCAGTGTGCTGCCTAACGCCAAGGCAGGCACCTCTGCACCAGTGTGCTGCCTCACGCCAAGGCAGGCACCTCTGCACCAATGTGCTGCCTAACGCCAAGGCAGGCACCTCTGCACCAGTGTGCTGCCTCACGCCAAGGCAGGCACCTCTGCACCAGTGTGCTGCCTCACGCCAAGGCAGGCACCTCTGCACCAGTGTGCTGCCTAACGCCAAGGCAGGCACCTCTGCAACAGTGTGCTGCCTAATGCCAAGGCAGGCTCCCCTGCACCAATGTGCTGCCTCACGCCAAGGCAGGCTCCTCTGCACCAATGTGCTGCCTCACGCCAAGGCAGGCACCTCTGCACCAGTGTGCTGCCTAACGCCAAGGCAGGCACCTCTGCACCAATGTGCTGCCTAACGCCAAGGTAGGCACCTCTGCACCAGTGTGCTGCCTCACGCCAAGGCAGGCACCTCTGCACCAATGTGCTGCCTAACGCCAAGGCAGGCACCTCTGCACCAGTGTGCTGCCTCACGCCAAGGCAGGCACCTCTGCACCAGTGTGCTGCCTCACGCCAAGGCAGGCTCCTCTGCACCAGTGTGCTGCCTAACGCCAAGGCAGGCTCCTCTGCACCAATGTGCTGCCTCACGCCAAGGCAGGCACCTCTGCACCAATGTGCTGCCTCACGCCAAGGCAGGCACCTCTGCACCAATGTGCTGCCTAACGCCAAGGCAGGCACCTCTGCACCAGTGTGCTGCCTCACGCCAAGGCAGGCACCTCTGCACCAGTGTGCTGCCTCACGCCAAGGCAGGCTCCTCTGCACCAGTGTGCTGCCTAACGCCAAGGCAGGCTCCTCTGCACCAATGTGCTACCTCAAGCCAAGGCAGGCACCTCTGCACCAATGTGCTGCCTCACACCAAGGCAGGCACCTCTTCACCAATGTGCTGCCTAACGCCAAGGCTGGCACCTCTGCACCAATGTGCTGCCTAACGCCAACGCAAGCACATCTGCGCCATTGTGCTGCCTAACGCCAATGCAGGCACCTCTGCACCAATGTGCTACCTCAAGCCAAGGCAGGCACCTCTGCACCAATGTGCTGCCTCACGCCAAGGCAGGCACCTCTGCACCAATGTGCTGCCTAACGCCAAGGCAGGCACCTCTGCACCAATGTGCTGCCTAACGCCAACGCAAGCACATCTGCACCATTGTGCTGCCTAACGCCAATGCAGGCACCTCTGCACCAATGTGCTGCCTGACGCCAAGGCAGGTACCTCTGCACCAGTGTGCTGCCTCACACCAAGGCAGGCACCTCTGCACCAATGTGCTGCCTAACACCAACGCAGGCACCTCTGCACCAATGTGCTGCCTAACGCCAAGGCAGGCTCCTCTGCACCAATGTGCTGCCTAACGCCAAGGCAGGCCCCTCTGCACCAATGTGCTACCTCAAGCCAAGGCAGGCACCTCTGCACCAATGTGCTGCCTCACGCCAAGGCAGGCACCTCTGCACCAATGTGCTGCCTAACGCCAAGGCAGGCACCTCTGCACCAATGTGCTGCCTAACGCCAACGCAAGCACATCTGCACCATTGTGCTGCCTAACGCCAAGGCAGGCACCTCTGCACCAATGTGCTGCCTCACACCAAGGCAGGCACCTCTGCACCAATGTGCTGCCTAACACCAACGCAGGCACCTCTGCACCAGTGTGCTGCCTCACGCCAAGGCCGGCACCTCTGCACCAGTGTGCTGCCTAACACCAACGCAGGCACCTCTGCACCAATGTGCTGCCTAACGCCAAGGCAGGCACCTCTGCACCAATGTGCTGCCTAACGCCAAGGCAGGTACCTCTGCACCAATGTGCTGCCTCACGCCAAGGCCGGCACCTCTGCACCAATGTGCTGCTTAACGCCAAGGCAGGCACCTCTGCACCAGTGTGCTGCCTAACGCCAAGGCAGGCACCTCTGCACCAGTGTGCTGCCTCACGCCAAGGCAGGCACCTCTGCACCAATGTGCTGCCTAACGCCAAGGCAGGCACCTCTGCACCAGTGTGCTGCCTCACGCCAAGGCAGGCACCTCTGCACCAGTGTGCTGCCTCACGCCAAGGCAGGCACCTCTGCACCAGTGTGCTGCCTAACGCCAAGGCAGGCACCTCTGCACCAGTGTGCTGCCTAATGCCAAGGCAGGCTCCCCTGCACCAATGTGCTGCCTCATGCCAAGGCAGGCTCCTCTGCACCAATGTGCTGCCTCACGCCAAGGCAGGCACCTCTGCACCAGTGTGCTGCCTAACGCCAAGGCAGGCACCTCTGCACCAATGTGCTGCCTAACGCCAAGGCAGGCACCTCTGCACCAGTGTGCAGCCTCACGCCAAGGCAGGCACCTCTGCACCAATGTGCTGCCTAACGCCAAGGCAGGCACCTCTGCACCAGTGTGCTGCCTCACGCCAAGGCAGGCACCTCTGCACCAGTGTGCTGCCTCACGCCAAGGCAGGCTCCTCTGCACCAGTGTGCTGCCTAACGCCAAGGCAGGCTCCTCTGCACCAATGTGCTGCCTCACGCCAAGGCAGGCACCTCTGCACCAATGTGCTGCCTAACGCCAAGGCAGGCACCTCTGCACCAGTGTGCTGCCGAACGCCAAGGCAGGCACCTCTGCACCAGTGTGCTGCCGAACGCCAAGGCAGGCACCTCTGCACCAATGTGCTGCCTCACGCCAAGGCAGGCACCTCTGCACCAGTGTGCTGACTCACGCCAAGGCCGGCACTTCTGCACCAATGTGCTGCCTAACGCCAAGGCAGGCCCCTCTGCACCAATGTGCTACCTCAAGCCAAGGCAGGCACCTCTGCACCAATGTGCTGCCTCACGCCAAGGCAGGCACCTCTGCACCAATGTGCTGCCTAACGCCAAGGCAGGCACCTCTGCACCAATGGGCTGCCTAACGCCAACGCAAGCACATCTGCACCATTGTGCTGCCTAACGCCAATGCAGGCACCTCTGCACCAATGTGCTACCTCAAACCAAGGCAGGCACCTCTGCACCAATGTGCTGCCTCACGCCAAGGCAGGCACCTCTGCACCAATGTGCTGCCTAACACCAAGGCAGGCACCTCTGCACCAGTGTGCTGCCTCACGCCAAGGCAGGCACCTCTGCACCAATGTGCTGCCTAACGCCAAGGCAGGCACCTCTGCACCAATGTGCTGCCTGACGCCAAGGCAAGTACCTCTGCACCAGTGTGCTGCCTAACGCCAAGGCAGGCACCTCTGCACCAGTGTGCTGCCTCACGCCAAGGCAGGCACCTCTGCACCAATGTGCTGCCTAACGCCAAGGCAGGCACCTCTGCACCAGTGTGCTGCCTCACGCCAAGGCAGGCACCTCTGCACCAGTGTGCTGCCTCACGCCAAGGCAGGCTCCTCTGCACCAGTGTGCTGCCTCACGCCAAGGCAGGCTCCTCTGCACCAGTGTGCTGCCTCACGCCAAGGCAGGCACCTCTGCACCAGTGTGCTGCCTCACGCCAAGGCAGGCACCTCTGCACCAGTGTGCTGCCTCACGCCAAGGCAGGCACCTTTGCACCAGTGTGCTGCCTAACGCCAAGGCAGGCACCTCTGCACCAGTGTGCTGCCTAACGCCAAGGCAGGCACCTCTGCACCAATGTGCTGCCTAACGCCAAGGCAGGCACCTCTGCACCAGTGTGCTGCCTCACGCCAAGGCAGGCACCTCTGCACCAGTGTGCTGCCTAACGCCAAGGCAGGCACCTCTGCACCAATGTGCTGCCTAACGCCAAGGCAGGCACCTCTGCACCAGTGTGCTGCCTCACGCCAAGGCAGGCACCTCTGCACCAATGTGCTGCCTAACGCCAAGGCAGGCACCTCTGCACCAGTGTGCTGCCTCACGCCAAGGCAGGCACCTCTGCACCAGTGTGCTGCCTCACGCCAAGGCAGGCTCCTCCGCACCAGTGTGCTGCCTAACGCCAAGGCAGGCTCCTCTGCACCAATGTGCTGCCTCACGCCAAGGCAGGCACCTCTGCACCAATGTGCTGCCTAATGCCAAGGCAGGCACCTCTGCACCAGTGTGCTGCCTCACGCCAAGGCAGGCACCTCTGCACCAATGTGCTGCCTCACGCCAAGGCAGGCACCTCTGCACCAGTGTGCTGCCTCACGCCAATGCAGGCACCTCTGCACCAATGTGCTGCCTGACGCCAAGGCAGGTACCTCTGCACCAGTGTGCTGCCTAACGCCAAGGCAGGCACCTCTGCACCAGTGTGCTGCCTCACGCCAAGGCAGGCACCTCTGCACCAATGTGCTGCCTAACGCCAAGGCAGGCACCTCTGCACCAATGTGCTGCCTAACGCCAAGGCAGGCACCTCTGCACCAGTGTGCTGCCTCACGCCAAGGCAGGCTCCTCTGCACCAGTGTGCTGCCTAACGCCAAGGCAGGCTCCTCTGCACCAATGTGCTGCCTCACGCCAAGGCAGGCACCTCTGCACCAATGTGCTGCCTAACGCCAAGGCAGGCACCTCTGCACCAGTGTGCTGCCGAACGCCAAGGCAGGCACCTCTGCACCAATGTGCTGCCTCACGCCAAGGCAGGCACCTCTGCACCAGTGTGCTGCCTCACGCCAAGGCCAGCACTTCTGCACCAATGTGCTGCCTAACGCCAAGGCAGGCCCCTCTGCACCAATGTGCTACCTCAAGCCAAGGCAGGCACCTCTGCACCAATGTGCTGCCTCACACCAAGGCAGGCACCTCTGCACCAATGTGCTGCCTAACGCCAAGGCAGGCACCTCTGCACCAATGTGCTGCCTAACGCCAACGCAAGCACATCTGCACCATTGTGCTGCCTAACGCCAATGCAGGCACCTCTGCACCAATGTGCTACCTCAAGCCAAGGCAGGCACCTCTGCACCAATGTGCTGCCTCACGCCAAGGCAGGCACCTCTGCACCAATGTGCTGCCTAACGCCAAGGCAGGCACCTCTGCACCAATGTGCTGCCTAACGCCAACGCAAGCACATCTGCACCATTGTGCTGCCTAACGCCAATGCAGGCACCTCTGCACCAATGTGCTGCCTGACGCCAAGGCAGGTACCTCTGCACCAGTGTGCTGCCTCACACCAAGGCAGGCACCTCTGCACCAATGTGCTGCCTAACACCAACGCAGGCACCTCTGCACCAATGTGCTGCCTAACGCCAAGGCAGGCTCCTCTGCACCAATGTGCTGCCTAATGCCAAGGCAGGCCCCTCTGCACCAATGTGCTACCTCAAGCCAAAGCAGGCACCTCTGCACCAATGTGCTGCCTCACGCCAAGGCAGGCACCTCTGCACCAATGTGCTGCCTAATGCCAAGGCAGGCACCTCTGCACCAATGTGCTGCCTAACGCCAACGCAAGCACATCTGCACCATTGTGCTGCCTAACGCCAAGGCAGGCACCTCTGCACCAATGTGCTGCCTCACACCAAGGCAGGCACCTCTGCACCAATGTGCTGCCTAACACCAACGCAGGCACCTCTGCACCAGTGTGCTGCCTCACGCCAAGGCCGGCACCTCTGCACCAGTGTGCTGCCTAACACCAATGCAGGCACCTCTGCACCAATGTGCTGCCTAACGCCAAGGCAGGCACCTCTGCACCAATGTGCTGCCTCACGCCAAGGCCGGCACCTCTGCACCAATGTGCTGCTTAACGCCAAGGCAGGCACCTTTGCACCAGTGTGCTGCCTAACGCCAAGGCAGGCACCTCTGCACCAGTGTGCTGCCTCACGCCAAGGCAGGCACCTCTGCACCAATGTGCTGCCTAACGCCAAGGCAGGCACCTCTGCACCAGTGTGCTGCCTCACGCCAAGGCAGGCACCTCTGCACCAGTGTGCTGCCTCACGCCAAGGCAGGCACCTCTGCACCAGTGTGCTGCCTAACGCCAAGGCAGGCACCTCTGCAACAGTGTGCTGCCTAATGCCAAGGCAGGCTCCCCTGCACCAATGTGCTGCCTCACGCCAAGGCAGGCTCCTCTGCACCAATGTGCTGCCTCACGCCAAGGCAGGCACCTCTGCACCAGTGTGCTGCCTAACGCCAAGGCAGGCACCTCTGCACAAATGTGCTGCCTAACGCCAAGGCAGGCACCTCTGCACCAGTGTGCTGCCTCACGCCAAGGCAGGCACCTCTGCACCAATGTGCTGCCTAACGCCAAGGCAGGCACCTCTGCACCAGTGTGCTGCCTCACGCCAAGGCAGGCACCTCTGCACCAGTGTGCTGCCTCACGCCAAGGCAGGCTCCTCTGCACCAGTGTGCTGCCTAACGCCAAGGCAGGCTCCTCTGCACCAATGTGCTGCCTCACGCCAAGGCAGGCACCTCTGCACCAATGTGCTGCCTCACGCCAAGGCAGGCACCTCTGCACCAATGTGCTGCCTAATGCCAAGGCAGGCACCTCTGCACCAGTGTGCTGCCTCACGCCAAGGCAGGCACCTCTGCACCAGTGTGCTGCCTCACGCCAAGGCAGGCTCCTCTGCACCAGTGTGCTGCCTAACGCCAAGGCAGGCTCCTCTGCACCAATGTGCTACCTCAAGCCAAGGCAGGCACCTCTGCACCAATGTGCTGCCTCACACCAAGGCAGGCACCTCTTCACCAATGTGCTGCCTAACGCCAAGGCTGGCACCTCTGCACCAATGTGCTGCCTAACGCCAAGGCTGGCACCTCTGCACCAATGTGCTGCCTAACGCCAACGCAAGCACATCTGCGCCATTGTGCTGCCTAACGCCAATGCAGGCACCTCTGCACCAATGTGCTACCTCAAGCCAAGGCAGGCACCTCTGCACCAATGTGCTGCCTCACGCCAAGGCAGGCACCTCTGCACCAATGTGCTGCCTAACGCCAAGGCAGGCACCTCTGCACCAATGTGCTGCCTAACGCCAACGCAAGCACATCTGCACCATTGTGCTGCCTAACGCCAATGCAGGCACCTCTGCACCAATGTGCTGCCTGACGCCAAGGCAGGTACCTCTGCACCAGTGTGCTGCCTCACACCAAGGCAGGCACCTCTGCACCAATGTGCTGCCTAACACCAACGCAGGCACCTCTGCACCAATGTGCTGCCTAACGCCAAGGCAGGCTCCTCTGCACCAATGTGCTGCCTAACGCCAAGGCAGGCCCCTCTGCACCAATGTGCTACCTCAAGCCAAGGCAGGCACCTCTGCACCAATGTGCTGCCTCACGCCAAGGCAGGCACCTCTGCACCAATGTGCTGCCTAACGCCAAGGCAGGCACCTCTGCACCAATGTGCTGCCTAACGCCAACGCAAGCACATCTGCACCATTGTGCTGCCTAACGCCAAGGCAGGCACCTCTGCACCAATGTGCTGCCTCACACCAAGGCAGGCACCTCTGCACCAATGTGCTGCCTAACACCAACGCAGGCACCTCTGCACCAGTGTGCTGCCTCACGCCAAGGCCGGCACCTCTGCACCAGTGTGCTGCCTAACACCAACGCAGGCACCTCTGCACCAATGTGCTGCCTAACGCCAAGGCAGGCACCTCTGCACCAATGTGCTGCCTAACGCCAAGGCAGGTACCTCTGCACCAATGTGCTGCCTCACGCCAAGGCCGGCACCTCTGCACCAATGTGCTGCTTAACGCCAAGGCAGGCACCTCTGCACCAGTGTGCTGCCTAACGCCAAGGCAGGCACCTCTGCACCAGTGTGCTGCCTCACGCCAAGGCAGGCACCTCTGCACCAATGTGCTGCCTAACCCCAAGGCAGGCACCTCTGCACCAGTGTGCTGCCTCACGCCAAGGCAGGCACCTCTGCACCAGTGTGCTGCCTCACGCCAAGGCAGGCACCTCTGCACCAGTGTGCTGCCTAACGCCAAGGCAGGCACCTCTGCACCAGTGTGCTGCCTAATGCCAAGGCAGGCTCCCCTGCAACAATGTGCTGCCTCATGCCAAGGCAGGCTCCTCTGCACCAATGTGCTGCCTCACGCCAAGGCAGGCACCTCTGCACCAGTGTGCTGCCTAACGCCAAGGCAGGCACCTCTGCACCAATGTGCTGCCTAACGCCAAGGCAGGCACCTCTGCACCAGTGTGCAGCCTCACGCCAAGGCAGGCACCTCTGCACCAGTGTGCTGCCTAACGCCAAGGCAGGCACCTCTGCACCAGTGTGCTGGCTCACGCCAAGGCAGGCACCTCTGCACCAGTGTGCTGCCTCACGCCAAGGCAGGCTCCTCTGCACCAGTGTGCTGCCTAACGCCAAGGCAGGCTCCTCTGCACCAATGTGCTGCCTCACGCCAAGGCAGGCACCTCTGCACCAATGTGCTGCCTAACGCCAAGGCAGGCACCTCTGCACCAGTGTGCTGCCGAACGCCAAGGCAGGCACCTCTGCACCAGTGTGCTGCCGAACGCCAAGGCAGGCACCTCTGCACCAATGTGCTGCCTCACGCCAAGGCAGGCACCTCTGCACCAGTGTGCTGACTCACGCCAAGGCCGGCACTTCTGCACCAATGTGCTGCCTAACGCCAAGGCAGGCCCCTCTGCACCAATGTGCTACCTCAAGCCAAGGCAGGCACCTCTGCACCAATGTGCTGCCTCACGCCAAGGCAGGCACCTCTGCACCAATGTGCTGCCTAACGCCAAGGCAGGCACCTCTGCACCAATGGGCTGCCTAACGCCAACGCAAGCACATCTGCACCATTGTGCTGCCTAACGCCAATGCAGGCACCTCTGCACCAATGTGCTACCTCAAGCCAAGGCAGGCACCTCTGCACCAATGTGCTGCCTCACGCCAAGGCAGGCACCTCTGCACCAATGTGCTGCCTAACGCCAAGGCAGGCACCTCTGCACCAGTGTGCTGCCTCACGCCAAGGCAGGCACCTCTGCACCAATGTGCTGCCTAACGCCAAGGCAGGCACCTCTGCACCAATGCGCTGCCTGATGCCAAGGCAAGTACCTCTGCACCAGTGTGCTGCCTAACGCCAAGGCAGGCACCTCTGCACCAGTGTGCTGCCTCACGCCAAGGCAGGCACCTCTGCACCAATGTGCTGCCTAACGCCAAGGCAGGCACCTCTGCACCAGTGTGCTGCCTCACGCCAAGGCAGGCACCTCTGCACCAGTGTGCTGCCTCACGCCAAGGCAGGCTCCTCTGCACCAGTGTGCTGCCTAACGCCAAGGCAGGCTCCTCTGCACCAATGTGCTGCCTCACGCCAAGGCAGGCACCTCTGCACCAGTGTGCTGCCTCACGCCAAGGCAGGCACCTCTGCACCAGTGTGCTGCCTCACGCCAAGGCAGGCACCTCTGCACCAGTGTGCTGCCTAACGCCAAGGCAGGCACCTCTGCACCAGTGTGCTGCCTAATGCCAAGGCAGGCACCTCTGCACCAATGTGCTGCCTAACACCAAGGCAGGCACCTCTGCACCAGTGTGCTGCCTCACGCCAAGGCAGGCACCTCTGCACCAGTGTGCTGCCTAACGCCAAGGCAGGCACCTCTGCACCAATGTGCTGCCTAACGCCAAGGCAGGCACCTCTGCACCAGTGTGCTGCCTCACGCCAAGGCAGGCACCTCTGCACCAATGTGCTGCCTAACGCCAAGGCAGGCACCTCTGCACCAGTGTGCTGCCTCACGCCAAGGCAGGCACCTCTGCACCAGTGTGCTGCCTCACGCCAAGGCAGGCTCCTCCGCACCAGTGTGCTGCCTAACGCCAAGGCAGGCTCCTCTGCACCAATGTGCTGCCTCACGCCAAGGCAGGCACCTCTGCACCAATGTGCTGCCTAACGCCAAGGCAGGCACCTCTGCACCAGTGTGCTGCCTCACGCCAAGGCAGGCACCTCTGCACCAATGTGCTGCCTCACGCCAAGGCAGGCACCTCTGCACCAGTGTGCTGCCTCACGCCAATGCAGGCACCTCTGCACCAATGTGCTGCCTGACGCCAAGGCAGGTACCTCTGCACCAGTGTGCTGCCTAACGCCAAGGCAGGCACCTCTGCACCAGTGTGCTGCCTCACGCCAAGGCAGGCACCTCTGCACCAATGTGCTGCCTAACGCCAAGGCAGGCACCTCTGCACCAATGTGCTGCCTAACGCCAAGGCAGGCACCTCTGCACCAGTGTGCTGCCTCACGCCAAGGCAGGCTCCTCTGCACCAGTGTGCTGCCTAACGCCAAGGCAGGCTCCTCTGCACCAATGTGCTGCCTCACGCCAAGGCAGGCACCTCTGCACCAATGTGCTGCCTAACGCCAAGGCAGGCACCTCTGCACCAGTGTGCTGCCGAACGCCAAGGCAGGCACCTCTGCACCAATGTGCTGCCTCACGCCAAGGCAGGCACCTCTGCACCAGTGTGCTGCCTCACGCCAAGGCCAGCACTTCTGCACCAATGTGCTGCCTAACGCCAAGGCAGGCCCCTCTGCACCAATGTGCTACCTCAAGCCAAGGCAGGCACCTCTGCACCAATGTGCTGCCTCACACCAAGGCAGGCACCTCTGCACCAATGTGCTGCCTAACGCCAAGGCAGGCACCTCTGCACCAATGTGCTGCCTAACGCCAACGCAAGCACATCTGCACCATTGTGCTGCCTAACGCCAATGCAGGCACCTCTGCACCAATGTGCTACCTCAAGCCAAGGCAGGCACCTCTGCACCAATGTGCTGCCTCACGCCAAGGCAGGCACCTCTGCACCAATGTGCTGCCTAACGCCAAGGCAGGCACCTCTGCACCAATGTGCTGCCTAACGCCAACGCAAGCACATCTGCACCATTGTGCTGCCTAACGCCAATGCAGGCACCTCTGCACCAATGTGCTGCCTGACGCCAAGGCAGGTACCTCTGCACCAGTGTGCTGCCTCACCCAAGGCAGGCACCTCTGCACCAATGTGCTGCCTAACACCAACGCAGGCACCTCTGCACCAATGTGCTGCCTAACGCCAAGGCAGGCTCCTCTGCACCAATGTGCTGCCTAATGCCAAGGCAGGCCCCTCTGCACCAATGTGCTACCTCAAGCCAAAGCAGGCACCTCTGCACCAATGTGCTGCCTCACGCCAAGGCAGGCACCTCTGCACCAATGTGCTGCCTAATGCCAAGGCAGGCACCTCTGCACCAATGTGCTGCCTAACGCCAACGCAAGCACATCTGCACCATTGTGCTGCCTAACGCCAAGGCAGGCACCTCTGCACCAATGTGCTGCCTCACACCAAGGCAGGCACCTCTGCACCAATGTGCTGCCTAACACCAACGCAGGCACCTCTGCACCAGTGTGCTGCCTCACGCCAAGGCCGGCACCTCTGCACCAGTGTGCTGCCTAACACCAATGCAGGCACCTCTGCACCAATGTGCTGCCTAACGCCAAGGCAGGCACCTCTGCACCAATGTGCTGCCTAACGCCAAGGCAGGTACCTCTGCACCAATGTGCTGCCTCACGCCAAGGCCGGCACCTCTGCACCAATGTGCTGCTTAACGCCAAGGCAGGCACCTTTGCACCAGTGTGCTGCCTAACGCCAAGGCAGGCACCTCTGCACCAGTGTGCTGCCTCACGCCAAGGCAGGCACCTCTGCACCAATGTGCTGCCTAACGCCAAGGCAGGCACCTCTGCACCAGTGTGCTGCCTCACGCCAAGGCAGGCACCTCTGCACCAGTGTGCTGCCTCACGCCAAGGCAGGCACCTCTGCACCAGTGTGCTGCCTAACGCCAAGGCAGGCACCTCTGCAACAGTGTGCTGCCTAATGCCAAGGCAGGCTCCCCTGCACCAATGTGCTGCCTCACGCCAAGGCAGGCTCCTCTGCACCAATGTGCTGCCTCACGCCAAGGCAGGCACCTCTGCACCAGTGTGCTGCCTAACGCCAAGGCAGGCACCTCTGCACCAATGTGCTGCCTAACGCCAAGGCAGGCACCTCTGCACCAGTGTGCTGCCTCACGCCAAGGCAGGCACCTCTGCACCAATGTGCTGCCTAACGCCAAGGCAGGCACCTCTGCACCAGTGTGCTGCCTCACGCCAAGGCAGGCACCTCTGCACCAGTGTGCTGCCTCACGCCAAGGCAGGCTCCTCTGCACCAGTGTGCTGCCTAACGCCAAGGCAGGCTCCTCTGCACCAATGTGCTGCCTCACGCCAAGGCAGGCACCTCTGCACCAATGTGCTGCCTCACGCCAAGGCAGGCACCTCTGCACCAATGTGCTGCCTAATGCCAAGGCAGGCACCTCTGCACCAGTGTGCTGCCTCACGCCAAGGCAGGCACCTCTGCACCAGTGTGCTGCCTCACGCCAAGGCAGGCTCCTCTGCACCAGTGTGCTGCCTAACGCCAAGGCAGGCTCCTCTGCACCAATGTGCTACCTCAAGCCAAGGCAGGCACCTCTGCACCAATGTGCTGCCTCACACCAAGGCAGGCACCTCTTCACCAATGTGCTGCCTAACGCCAAGGCTGGCACCTCTGCACCAATGTGCTGCCTAACGCCAAGGCTGGCACCTCTGCACCAATGTGCTGCCTAACGCCAACGCAAGCACATCTGCGCCATTGTGCTGCCTAACGCCAATGCAGGCACCTCTGCACCAATGTGCTACCTCAAGCCAAGGCAGGCACCTCTGCACCAATGTGCTGCCTCACGCCAAGGCAGGCACCTCTGCACCAATGTGCTGCCTAACGCCAAGGCAGGCACCTCTGCACCAATGTGCTGCCTAACGCCAACGCAAGCACATCTGCACCATTGTGATGCCTAACGCCAATGCAGGCACCTCTGCACCAATGTGCTGCCTGACGCCAAGGCAGGTACCTCTGCACCAGTGTGCTGCCTCACACCAAGGCAGGCACCTCTGCACCAATGTGCTGCCTAACACCAACGCAGGCACCTCTGCACCAATGTGCTGCCTAACGCCAAGGCAGGCTCCTCTGCACCAATGTGCTGCCTAACGCCAAGGCAGGCCCCTCTGCACCAATGTGCTACCTCAAGCCAAGGCAGGCACCTCTGCACCAATGTGCTGCCTCACGCCAAGGCAGGCACCTCTGCACCAATGTGCTGCCTAACGCCAAGGCAGGCACCTCTGCACCAATGTGCTGCCTAACGCCAACGCAAGCACATCTGCACCATTGTGCTGCCTAACGCCAAGGCAGGCACCTCTGCACCAATGTGCTGCCTCACACCAAGGCAGGCACCTCTGCACCAATGTGCTG
The DNA here is from genome assembly GCF_964204655.1 of Triturus cristatus. Lineage (NCBI taxonomy): Eukaryota > Metazoa > Chordata > Amphibia > Caudata > Salamandridae > Triturus > Triturus cristatus. The sequence goes on along the minus strand of NC_140592.1, from coordinate 26,804,246 downwards.
CCTAACACCAACGCAGGCACCTCTGCACCAGTGTGCTGCCTCACGCCAAGGCCGGCACCTCTGCACCAGTGTGCTGCCTAACACCAACGCAGGCACCTCTGCACCAATGTGCTGCCTAACGCCAAGGCAGGCACCTCTGCACCAATGTGCTGCCTAACGCCAAGGCAGGTACCTCTGCACCAATGTGCTGCCTCACGCCAAGGCCGGCACCTCTGCACCAATGTGCTGCTTAACGCCAAGGCAGGCACCTCTGCACCAGTGTGCTGCCTAACGCCAAGGCAGGCACCTCTGCACCAGTGTGCTGCCTCACGCCAAGGCAGGCACCTCTGCACCAATGTGCTGCCTAACGCCAAGGCAGGCACCTCTGCACCAGTGTGCTGCCTCACGCCAAGGCAGGCACCTCTGCACCAGTGTGCTACCTCACGCCAAGGCAGGCACCTCTGCACCAGTGTGCTGCCTAACGCCAAGGCAGGCACCTCTGCACCAGTGTGCTGCCTAATGCCAAGGCAGGCTCCCCTGCACCAATGTGCTGCCTCATGCCAAGGCAGGCTCCTCTGCACCAATGTGCTGCCTCACGCCAAGGCAGGCACCTCTGCACCAGTGTGCTGCCTAACGCCAAGGCAGGCACCTCTGCACCAATGTGCTGCCTAACGCCAAGGCAGGCACCTCTGCACCAGTGTGCAGCCTCACGCCAAGGCAGGCACCTCTGCACCAGTGTGCTGCCTAACGCCAAGGCAGGCACCTCTGCACCAGTGTGCTGGCTCACGCCAAGGCAGGCACCTCTGCACCAGTGTGCTGCCTCACGCCAAGGCAGGCTCCTCTGCACCAGTGTGCTGCCTAACGCCAAGGCAGGCTCCTCTGCACCAATGTGCTGCCTCACGCCAAGGCAGGCACCTCTGCACCAATGTGCTGCCTAACGCCAAGGCAGGCACCTCTGCACCAGTGTGCTGCCGAACGCCAAGGCAGGCACCTCTGCACCAGTGTGCTGCCGAACGCCAAGGCAGGCACCTCTGCACCAATGTGCTGCCTCACGCCAAGGCAGGCACCTCTGCACCAGTGTGCTGACTCATGCCAAGGCCGGCACTTCTGCACCAATGTGCTGCCTAACGCCAAGGCAGGCCCCTCTGCACCAATGTGCTACCTCAAGCCAAGGCAGGCACCTCTGCACCAATGTGCTGCCTCACGCCAAGGCAGGCACCTCTGCACCAATGTGCTGCCTAACGCCAAGGCAGGCACCTCTGCACCAATGGGCTGCCTAACGCCAACGCAAGCACATCTGCACCATTGTGCTGCCTAACGCCAATGCAGGCACCTCTGCACCAATGTGCTACCTCAAGCCAAGGCAGGCACCTCTGCACCAATGTGCTGCCTCACGCCAAGGCAGGCACCTCTGCACCAATGTGCTGCCTAACGCCAAGGCAGGCACCTCTGCACCAGTGTGCTGCCTCACGCCAAGGCAGGCACCTCTGCACCAATGTGCTGCCTAACGCCAAGGCAGGCACCTCTGCACCAATGCGCTGCCTGATGCCAAGGCAAGTACCTCTGCACCAGTGTGCTGCCTAACGCCAAGGCAGGCACCTCTGCACCAGTGTGCTGCCTCACGCCAAGGCAGGCACCTCTGCACCAATGTGCTGCCTAACGCCAAGGCAGGCACCTCTGCACCAGTGTGCTGCCTCACGCCAAGGCAGGCACCTCTGCACCAGTGTGCTGCCTCACGCCAAGGCAGGCTCCTCTGCACCAGTGTGCTGCCTAACGCCAAGGCAGGCTCCTCTGCACCAATGTGCTGCCTCACGCCAAGGCAGGCACCTCTGCACCAGTGTGCTGCCTCACGCCAAGGCAGGCACCTCTGCACCAGTGTGCTGCCTCACGCCAAGGCAGGCACCTCTGCACCAGTGTGCTGCCTAACGCCAAGGCAGGCACCTCTGCACCAGTGTGCTGCCTAATGCCAAGGCAGGCACCTCTGCACCAATGTGCTGCCTAACGCCAAGGCAGGCACCTCTGCACCAGTGTGCTGCCTCACGCCAAGGCAGGCACCTCTGCACCAGTGTGCTGCCTAACGCCAAGGCAGGCACCTCTGCACCAATGTGCTGCCTAACGCCAAGGCAGGCACCTCTGCACCAGTGTGCTGCCTCACGCCAAGGCAGGCACCTCTGCACCAATGTGCTGCCTAACGCCAAGGCAGGCACCTCTGCACCAGTGTGCTGCCTCACGCCAAGGCAGGCACCTCTGCACCAGTGTGCTGCCTCACGCCAAGGCAGGCTCCTCCGCACCAGTGTGCTGCCTAACGCCAAGGCAGGCTCCTCTGCACCAATGTGCTGCCTCACGCCAAGGCAGGCACCTCTGCACCAATGTGCTGCCTAACACCAAGGCAGGCACCTCTGCACCAGTGTGCTGCCTCACGCCAAGGCAGGCACCTCTGCACCAATGTGCTGCCTCACGCCAAGGCAGGCACATCTGCACCAGTGTGCTGCCTCACGCCAATGCAGGCACCTCTGCACCAATGTGCTGCCTGACGCCAAGGCAGGTACCTCTGCACCAGTGTGCTGCCTAACGCCAAGGCAGGCACCTCTGCACCAGTGTGCTGCCTCACGCCAAGGCAGGCACCTCTGCACCAATGTGCTGCCTAACGCCAAGGCAGGCACCTCTGCACCAGTGTGCTGCCTCACGCCAAGGCAGGCACCTCTGCACCAGTGTGCTGCCTCACGCCAAGGCAGGCATCTCTGCACCAGTGTGCTGCCTAACGCCAAGGCAGGCACCTCTGCACCAGTGTGCTGCCTAATGCCAAGGCAGGCTCCTCTGCACCAATGTGCTGCCTCATGCCAAGGCAGGCTCCTCTGCACCAATGTGCTGCCTCACGCCAAGGCAGGCACCTCTGCACCAGTGTGCTGCCTAACGCCAAGGCAGGCACCTCTGCACCAATGTGCTGCCTAACGCCAAGGCAGGCACCTCTGCACCAGTGTGCTGCCTCATGCCAAGGCAGGCACCTCTGCACCAATGTGCTGCCTAACGCCAAGGCAGGCACCTCTGCACCAGTGTGCTGCCTCACGCCAAGGCAGGCACCTCTGCACCAGTGTGCTGCCTCACGCCAAGGCAGGCTCCTCTGCACCAGTGTGCTGCCTAATGCCAAGGCAGGCTCCTCTGCACCAATGTGCTGCCTCACGCCAAGGCAGGCACCTCTGCACCAATGTGCTGCCTAACGCCAAGGCAGGCACCTCTGCACCAGTGTGCTGCCGAACGCCAAGGCAGGCACCTCTGCACCAATGTGCTGCCTCACGCCAAGGCAGGCACCTCTGCACCAGTGTGCTGCCTCACGCCAAGGCCGGCACTTCTGCACCAATGTGCTGCCTAACGCCAAGGCAGGCCCCTCTGCACCAATGTGCTACCTCAAGCCAAGGCAGGCACCTCTGCACCAATGTGCTGCCTCACACCAAGGCAGGCACCTCTGCACCAATGTGCTGCCTAACGCCAAGGCAGGCACCTCTGCACCAATGTGCTGCCTAACGCCAACTCAAGCACATCTGCACCATTGTGCTGCCTAACGCCAATGCAGGCACCTCTGCACCAATGTGCTACCTCAAGCCAAGGCAGGCACCTCTGCACCAATGTGCTGCCTCACGCCAAGGCAGGCACCTCTGCACCAATGTGCTGCCTAATGCCAAGGCAGGCACCTCTGCACCAATGTGCTGCCTAACGCCAACGCAAGCACATCTGCACCATTGTGCTGACTAACGCCAATGCAGGCACCTCTGCACCAATGTGCTGCCTGACGCCAAGGCAGGTACCTCTGCACCAGTGTGCTGCCTCACACCAACGCAGGCACCTCTGCACCAATGTGCTGCCTAACGCCAAGGCAGGCTCCTCTGCACCAATGTGCTGCCTAACGCCAAGGCAGGCCCCTCTGCACCAATGTGCTACCTCAAGCCAAGGCAGGCACCTCTGCACCAATGTGCTGCCTCACGCCAAGGCAGGCACCTCTGCACCAATGTGCTGCCTAACGCCAAGGCAGGCACCTCTGCACCAATGTGCTGCCTAACGCCAATGCAAGCACATCTGCACCATTGTGCTGCCTAACGCCAATGCAGGCACCTCTGCACCAATGTGCTGCCTGACGCCAAGGCAGGTACCTCTGCACCAGTGTGCTGCCTCACACCAAGGCAGGCACCTCTGCACCAATGTTCTGCCTCACACCAAGGCAGGCACCTCTGCACCAATGTGCTGCCTAACACCAACGCAGGCACCTCTGCACACAATGTGCTGCCTAACGCCAAGGCAGGCACCTCTGCACCAGTGTGCTGCCTCACGCCAAGGCCGGCACCTCTGCACCAGTGTGCTGCCTAACACCAACGCAGGCACCTCTGCACCAATGTGCTGCCTAACGCCAAGGCAGGCACCTCTGCCCCAATGTGCTGCCTAACGCCAAGGCAGGTACCTCTGCACCAATGTGCTGCCTCACGCCAAGGCCGGCACCCCTGCACCAATGTGCTGCTTAACGCCAAGGCAGGCACCTCTGCACCAGTGTGCTGCCTAACGCCAAGGCAGGCACCTCTGCACCAGTGTGCTGCCTCACGCCAAGGCAGGCACCTCTGCACCAATGTGCTGCCTAACGCCAAGGCAGGCACCTCTGCACCAGTGTGCTGCCTCACGCCAAGGCAGGCCCCTCTGCACCAGTGTGCTGCCTAACGCCAAGGCAGGCACCTCTGCACCAGTGTGCTGCCTAATGCCAAGGCAGGCTCCCCTGCACCAATGTGCTGCCTCATGCCAAGGCAGGCTCCTCTGCACCAATGTGCTGCCTCACGCCAAGGCAGGCACCTCTGCACCAGTGTGCTGCCTAACGCCAAGGCAGGCACCTCTGCACCAATGTGCTGCCTAACGCCAAGGCAGGCACCTCTGCACCAGTGTGCTTCCTCACGCCAAGGCAGGCACCTCTGCACCAATGTGCTGCCTAACGCCAAGTCAGGCACCTCTGCACCAGTGTGCTGCCTCACACCAAGGCAGGCACCTCTGCACCAGTGTGCTGCCTCACGCCAAGGCAGGCTCCTCTGCACCAGTGTGCTGCCTAACGCCAAGGCAGGCTCCTCTGCACCAATGTGCTGCCTCACGCCAAGGCAGGCACCTCTGCACCAATGTGCTGCCTAACGCCAAGGCAGGCACCTCTGCACCAGTGTGCTGCCGAACGCCTAGGCAGGCACCTCTGCACCAATGTGCTGCCGAACGCCAAGGCAGGCACCTCTGCACCAGTGTGCTGCCTCACGCCAAGGCCGGCACTTCTGCACCAATGTGCTGCCTAACGCCAAGGCAGGCACCTCTGCACCAGTGGGCTGCCTAACGCCAAGGCAGGCACCTCTGCACCAGTGTGCTGCCTAACTCCAAGGCAGGCACCTCTGCACCAGTGTGCTGCCTCACACCAAGGCAGGCACCTCTGCACCAGTGTGCTGCCTCACGCCAAGGCAGGCACCTCTGCACCAATGTGCTGCCTAACGCCAAGGCAGGCACCTCTGCACCACTGTGCTGCCTCACGCCAAGGCAGGCACCTCTGCACCAGTGTGCTGCCTCACGCCAAGGCAGGCACCTCTGCACCAGTGTGCTGCCTAACACCAAGGCAGGCACCTCTGCACCAATGTGCTGCCTAACGCCAAGGCAGGCACCTCTGCACCAATGTGCTGTCTAACGCCAAGGAAGGCACCTCTGCACCAATGTGCTGCCTAACGCCAAGGCAGGCACCTCTGCACCAATGTGCTGCCTAACGCCAAGGCAGGCGCCTCTGCACCAGTGTGCTGCTTCACGCCAAGGCAGGCACCTCTGCACCAGTGTGCTGCCTAACGCCAAGGCAGGCACCTCTGCACCAATGTGCTGCCTAACACCAAGGCAGGCACCTCTGCACCAGGGTGCTGCCTAACGCCAAGGCAGGCACCTCTGTGCTAGTGTGCTGCCTAACGCCAAGGTAGGTACCTCTGCACCAATGTACAAGTGTGCCTGCGCTGTAATCAGGATTGTTTTTGTGCAGGAAGAGGCAGCTTCCTCCACAAAAACAATCCTCTGAGGTATTTTCCTCTTTCTATCTCTGCTGCAGAATGCAGCAGACATGAAAAGAGGAACAAAGGAGAAGAAATAAAGATATTTCGCCTCTTAATGCCTCCCCTGGGGATGCGAAGCATTTTTACCTATTCCCTGGTCTGCCAGTAATAGTAAATCTGGGAATGCGACAATATTCATGAGATGTGCATGGGAACACCCACGCTCCACCGATGGAGCGCCTCCCTTGGGCACAGCAATGTAACGCAGCAATATGTGCTGTATTGTGTTATTCCAGATTTATCAAGCCATGCAGGGCCATGCTAGATGACCTTATGTGGCTCGATAAATCAAACCTAAGAGTTGCGGGGGTGTGGCCTGGCACCGGCCGTGATGGCGGCGTAGTCTCTGAGCTCCGCCTGGGCTCGTGACAAAGCCCGACATATCTGACATTCTGCCATTCACCAAGGGCAGAAAACGGAGGCGCGGCCCTCCCGATTGCGTACGCCGGACTTCTAGTGCGCAGAGGGTGGAGTCGCGCTGCATGCCTGCCATCCTGAAGCGCCTGCAGTGAGCGGCTGCCCTATATCCAGGCCATGGCATCGGCCTTGGCGAGACTGACAATACAGCGGTGCTCCCCGAATACAGGAGGCGATGCATCCTCGCTAAAAGTCGAGGCGGGGGAGCGCGTCATCAAATTAGACCGGCTGAGCTGAGATGGGCATGGAGGGCGGCGCTATCAGCAGGAGTTGCGAGGCAAAGTATGTGAGCCTCAGGGCGCTGTCCTGAATGCGGACTGGGGGCAGCTTTCTTTTCCCTCTGCACCCCATATTGACAATATCCTGAGTGCCTCTTGTGAAGGACTACCGGCGTGGTGGTTTGGAGCGTCGCTGCTGAAGGCCGAGCCTGCCGAATTGGCTGGGGGCCTCACACCAATGTTGGGGCACGCTCGAGCATGGCAAAGGCGAGAGCTTGGCATGGAGGGATAGCGAGTGGCGACCCTGCAACAGAGGGACAGCTCCTGGGGTTGGCAACCCCGGGGACTGAAATTTGTGGTGATATCCGAGTGAGGGAGGTGCATACTGTTTGCGGCGCCTTTAACCTCGCCACCTGGGGCTGGACGGGCCTGCATCCGGGGACTTCATTCCAGGGAATCGATCGGCAGCACTTGGAAGATTCAGGGAGGAACGTGACCCTCATTGCGACAGCACGTGGTGCCTGATCTGGGTGTGTGCTGGAGGGTGCCATGGAGGCCTGGAGTGCGGGGTGGATTGACTGTTGACCCCTTGTAAGAGTAGGCGCTGGCCATGACCAAGCCTAAAGGGGCCATGGCCTCAGTGCAGGCCAATAAACTGGATAAATATGTGGTTCCGTTCCAACTCCGGTCCAACGACGACACGCCGGATTAGGGTGCGCCTGGTAAGGAACCATCTTTGCGCACCATCATTACAGCCATCCAGTCGGTGGGGACGAATTTGGAAACCAAGACCAACAAAGTGACGATAGAGATGAATCTCATGAGAGCGGAAATGAGGAAAACATCTGAGAGGGTCATGGCGACGGAAGAACACATTGAAGCTTTGCAGTCGACGGCGCGGTCGCTGGAGGAGAGGGTCCAGAAACTGGTGCACCAACACAAGGCCATGGCCCTCCAGCTAGACGATCAAGAAGGGAGGGTGCACCACAACAATATTTGTGTGGTGGGATGCCTGAAGGGATGGAGGGCCCAAGCGTGGACTTTTTTCTGGAAGACTTGGGGGCATATTATCAAGAACGGCATTAAAATTATCGCCGTTTTAGCGGCAGGAAACTGCCGCTAAATCGGTCATAATGGGCTTGATAATATGCCCTTAAGAATTCCAATAGAAGCCCATGTTCACACCAAAACATGGGCTTCATTGGAATTCTCAAGGGTATATTATCAAGCCCATTATCGCCGCTTTAGCAGCAGTTTCCTGCCGCTAAAGCGGAGATAATTTTAACGCCGTTCTTGATAATATGCCCCTTGGTCCCCAAGCAAGTTAAGCCCAAGAGGTTGTCGCCGCTGTTCTCCGTGGTGTAGGCGCACAGGGCCCCGGTCCCTAAACCCAAACCCGGGGCTCCCCCCGCACCATCATAGCCCGCATCCTGAATTATCGTGACCGGGACACAATCCTGCAAGCGGCCATGTGCGTGAGGACTGGAATGTCTGCCGTGTGGTTTACACTCCTCTGCTGTGACGTATCTGCATGATGCAGCCAGGTTTTATCACTTCACAACAGTGATTCATTTAATTGTCGTGCTTATCATTTTCAGGGTTGTATTACTTGCTTCTTTAAACATCAGATAATTGAAGGTTATTATATTTCACAAACGTCTCTTCCTCTAGTGCTCCACGCCCCTCTCACGCACGGTGTGCATCGAGTCTGGATTGGAGGTTCAACTTTGTTGCTACTTCCAGCTTTCATTTCACCTCCGGGAAGCCAAGGGCCGCTCGATTCAATCACGTGTATTTAGAATGGATGCATCCAGACTGTTGTGCATTTAAATCTGCCGTTGTGCAGTGACATCATCGCACTAACCACAAGGACCCGCTGGATCAGTGTGTGAAACTCTGCTGTGGGGCAAAAGACCGCACTGCGCTAAGGGAGGCAGACTCCTGGGTGGTCCTATGCAACCCTTGCTCTAGGAAAGGGAGCTTCGCTGCACTAAAGCCCGCAGAGCACTTGTGTCATTGAGTGCAACCCAAGCTGTGGTCCCGGAACCATTGCCGCGCTAATGCACCACTATAGCATGATCATCGTGTGCAACCCCTGCTGTGGGCCCTGAACCATTGCTGCATTAATGAACCACTAAAGCATGGTCATGGTGTGCAACCCCTGCTGTGGGCCCTGAACCACTGTTGCATTAATGTACCATTACAGCATGGTCATCGTGTGCAACCCCCACTGTGGTCCCAGAATTATTGTCGCGCTAATGTACCACTACAGCATGGTCATTGTGTGCAACCCCTGCTGTGGTCCCAGAACCATTGTCGCGCTAATGTACCACTACAGCATGGTCATCATGTGCAACCCCTGCTGTGGTCCCAGAACCATTGTCGTGCTAATGTACCACTACAGCATGGTCATTGTGTGCAACCCCCGCTGTGGTCCCAGAATTATTGTCGCGCTAATGTATCACTACAGCATGGTCATTGTGTGCAACCCCTGCTGTGGTCCCAGAACCATTGTCGCGCTAATGTACCACTACAGCATGGTCATCGTGTGCAACCTCTGCTGTGGGCCCTGAACCATTGTCGCGCTAATGTACCACAACAGCATGGTCATCATGTGCAACCCCTGCTGTGGTCCCAGAACCATTGTCGCGCTAATGTACCACTACAGCATGGTCATCGTGTTCAACCCCTGCTGTGGTCTCAGAACCATTGTCGCACTAATGTACCACTACAGCATGGTTCTCGCGTGCAACCCCTGCTGTGGTCCCAGAACCATTGTCATGCTAATGTACCACTACAGCATGGTCATCGTGTGCAACCCCCGCTGTGGTCCCAGAATTATTGTCGCGCTAATGTATCACTACAGCATGGTCATTGTGTGCAACCCCTGCTGTGGTCCCAGAACCATTGTCGCGCTAATGTACTACTACAGCATGGTCATCGTGTGCAGCCTCTGCTGTGGGCCCTGAACCATTTTCGCGCTAATGTACCACTACAGCATGGTCATCATGTGCAACCCCAGCTGTGGTCCCAGAAACATTGTCGCACTAATGTACCACTACAGCATGGTCATCATGTGCAACCCCTGCTGTGGTCCCAGAACCATTGTCGAGCTAATGTACCACTACAGCATGGTCATCATGTGCAACCCCTGCTGTGGTCCCAGAACCATTGTCGCGCTAATGTACCACTACAGCATGGTCATCATGTGCAACTCCAGCTGTGGTCCCAGACTATTGCTGTGCTAATGTACCACCACAGCTTGGTCATTACGTGCAACCACTGCTGTGGGCCTGAGCCATTGCAGCGCTAATGTACCACTACAGCATGGTCATCGTGCTCAACCCCTGCTGTGGTCCCAGAACTGTTGTCGCGCTAATGTACCACAACAGCATGGTCATTGTGTGCAACCCCTGCTCTGGTCCCAGAACCATTGTCACGCTAATGTACCACTACAGCATGTCATCGTGTGCAACCCCTGCTGTGGTCCCAGAACCATTGTCGCGTTAATGTACCTTTACAGCATGGTCATCGTGTTCAACCCCTGCTGTGGTCCCAGAACCATTGTCGCGCTAATGTACCACTACAGCATGGTCATCGCGTGCAACCCCTGCTGTGGTCCCAGAACCATTGTCATGCTAATGTACCACTACAGCATGGTCATCGTGTGCAACCCCCGCTGTGGTCCCAGAATTATTGTCGCGCTAATGTATCACTACAGCATGGTCATTGTGTGCAACCCCTGCTGTGGTCCCAGAACCATTGTCGCGCTAATGTACTACTACAGCATGGTCATCGTGTGCAGCCTCTGCTGTGGGCCCTGAACCATTTTCGCGCTAATGTACCACTACAGCATGGTCATCATGTGCAACCCCAGCTGTGGTCCCAGAAACATTGTCGCACTAATGTACCACTACAGCATGGTCATCATGTGCAACCCCTGCTGTGGTCCCAGAACCATTGTCGAGCTAATGTACCACTACAGCATGGTCATCATGTGCAACCCCTGCTGTGGTCCCAGAACCATTGTCGCGCTAATGTACCACTACAGCATGGTCATCATGTGCAACTCCAGCTGTGGTCCCAGACTATTGCTGTGCTAATGTACCACCACAGCTTGGTCATTACGTGCAACCACTGCTGTGGGCCTGAGCCATTGCAGCGCTAATGTACCACTACAGCATGGTCATCGTGCTCAACCCCTGCTGTGGTCCCAGAACTGTTGTCGCGCTAATGTACCACAACAGCATGGTCATTGTGTGCAACCCCTGCTCTGGTCCCAGAACCATTGTCACGCTAATGTACCACTACAGCATGTCATCGTGTGCAACCCCTGCTGTGGTCCCAGAACCATTGTCGCGCTAATGTACCTTTACAGCATGGTCATCGTGTTCAACCCCTGCTGTGTTCCCAGAACCATTGTCGCGCTAATGTACCACTACAGCATGGTCATTGCGTGCAACCCCTGCTGTGGTCCCAGAACCATTGTCATGCTAATGTACCACTACAGCATGGTCATCGTGTGCAACCCCCGCTGTGGTCCCAGAATTATTGTCGCGCTAATGTATCACTACAGCATGGTCATTGTGTGCAACCCCTGCTGTGGTCCCAGAACCATTGTCGCGCTAATGTACCACTACAGCATGGTCATCGTGTGCAACCTCTGCTGTGGGCCCTGAACCATTGTCACGCTAATGTACCACTACAGCATGGTCATCATGTGCAACCCCAGCTGTGGTCCCAGAACCATTGTCGCGCTAATGTACCACTACAGCATGGTCATCATGTGCAACCCCTGCTGTGGTCCCAGAACCATTGTCGAGCTAATGTACCACTACAGCATGGTCATCATGTGCAACCCCTGCTGTGGTCCCAGAACCATTGTCGCGCTAATGTACCACTACAGCATGGTCATCATGTGCAACTCCAGCTGTGGTCCCAGACTAATGCTGCGCTAATGTACCACCACAGCTTGGTCATTACGTGCAACCACTGCTCTGGTCCCAGAACCATTGTCGCGCTAATGTACCACTACAGAATGGTCATTGTGTGCAACCCCTGCTGTGGTCCCAGAACCATTGTCGCGCTAATGTACCACTACAGCATGGTCATTGTGTGCAACCCCTGCTGTGGTCCCAGAAACATTGTCGCGCTAATGTACCACTACAGCATGGTCATCATGTGCAACCCCAGCTGTGGTCCCAGACTATTGCTGTGCTAATGTACCACCACAGCTTGGTCATTACGTGCAACCACTGCTGTGGGCCTGAGCCATTGCAGCGCTAATGTACCACTACAGCATGGTCATCGTGCTCAACCCCCGCTGTGGTCCCAGAACTATTGTCGCGCTAATGTACCACAACAGCATGGTCATTGTGTGCAACCCCTGCTCTGGTCCCAGAACCATTGTCGCGCTAATGTACCACTACAGCATGTCATTGTGTGCAACCCCTGCGGTGGTCCCAGAACCATTGTCGCGCTAATGTACCACTACAGCATGGTCATCGTGTGTAACCCCTGCTACGGTCCATGAATCATTGTCGTGCTAATGTACCACTACAGCATGGTCATCATGTGCAACCCCAGCTGTGGTCCCAGAACTATTGCTGCGCTAATGTACTACCACAGCTTGGTCATCGTGTGCGACCCCTGCTGTGGTCCCAGAACCATTGCTGCACTAAAACACCACTACAGCATGGCCATTGTGTGCAACCCCAGCTGTGGGCACAGAACAATTACTGCACTAATGCACCACTACAGCATGGTCATGGTGTGCAACCCCTACTGTGGGCCCAAAATCAATAATGCACTTATCCACCACTACAGCATTGTCATTGTGTGCAACCTCTGCTGTGGGCCTGGAACCAATAATGCACTAATGCACCACTACAGAATTGTCATTGAGTGCAACCTCTGCTGTGGGCCCAGAACCATTAGTGCTCTAATGTACCACTACAGATTGGTCATCGTGTGCAACCGCTTCTATTGGCTCAGAATCATTAATGCACTAATATACCATTACAGCATGGTCATCATGTGCAACCCCTGCTGTGGGCCCGAAATTATTGCTGCACTAATGAACCATGACAGCATGGCTATCGGGTGCAACCCATTCTGTGGGGCTGGAACTATTGCTGCACTAATGCACAACCGCAACATGATCATTGTGTGCAACCTCTGCTGTGAGGCTGATGCCATTGCTGCTCTAATGTGGCACTGTGGTATTGTCATCCTGTTCAACCTCTGCTGTAGGGCTGGTGCACTAACAGACCACTCCAGTCCATTGTGTGCAACATAAGTGGCGCCAAAACCATTGCTGCAGTAATGTACCACTATAGCTTGGTCACCATGTGCAGCCCTTGCTGTGGAACTGGACCCATTGCTGCACTAATGTCTCACTGTAGCATGGCCATCGTGTGCAACTCCTGCTGTGGGACTGGAACAATTGCTGTACTAATGCACTTCTGTGGCATGATCATCGTGTGCAACCCCTGTTGTGGGCCAGAACCCTTAAGGCTCTAATGTACCACTGCAGCATGGTCATCGTGTGTAACCCTGCTGTGGGGCTGAACAGTTTTTGCTCTAATGTATTACTGTGACGTGGTCATGGAGTGTAACCCCTGCAGTGGAGCCAGAATCATCGCTGCACTAATGTGTCACTGTGGCACGTTCATAGTATGCAACCCCTGCTGTGGGGCTGAAAGAAACCCACCATGTTCCACACCTGTAGAAGGGAGGAATGATCATTGCACAAATGCACGACAACCCTCTTTGTCATCGTGCGGGACGTGGCTAAACAACATGGCCGCTTAGACATGTTTTTCTGAGCTCCTCGCGGCGGCCTGACTATTGGAAGAATCTTGCAGCATCCTGCCCCTGAAATAAGCCCTAGCCGTGCTCCGGATTTGTACCGGACCCGAACCAGCCAAAGAGAGGATCGCAGACTCGAGAGGTGCTCCGGGAGCGCTAGGGCAATGACTAAGTCCCCGGAGAGCAGCGGCACCATTTTGGGCAGGGTAGGACCAAAGAGCTAAACCGCCTGCGAGACCGGGGAGCCCATGAATCCTGCGGTTCCCCCCCCCACAAAGCCAAAGGTAGAGAGGACGACGAACCGGGAGGTCATCAAGCACTGGTGAGGAGTCTTGGGAGCCGTGAGTGCACAGGAGGTGGAGGCCGCGCCCCCGGTGGTAGCGGCTGGACACGTCGGAGAGGCCTCGGGCTTCCCTTGCCATCCCGGAGGGGAAGGAACCGATCGACAGTCCGGGAGGGCACCGGAGCCTGAGGGGAGGCCCTGAACTGCATCTTAGGGTGAAACAAGGGCCACGTGCTGGAAGATAACCGGGAGCTGCTGAACAACCCGCATTGCTGGAGGTAGGAGGGGACCCTCCATGCTCCGGCCTACACCACCGGGGAGAAGCACACAAGATCCCACAGAGCGACAGTAAGGATACACTGGGACATCAGTGAGTGGACATTGAGGGTCCGCAACAGAATTTGCCCCTGGGCCACGTGCTGGGTTGAATCGCCGCGGAGATGCTGCAGGGCAGGGCTGGGCCGCTGCGTCGTGGGACCCCGGATGGCCTCAAGAATAAATGCTCTGAAGTACACGTGGAAGACCAGACCCACAAACACTGGGGATAAACTATATCCTATGTGAGTGGGAGGCTCACAAGTGAGACAGCCAGGACATGGACCGGGTCACCGCCTAGGAGCGGATAAATCGACAAGGCAGGCATTGTGGCGGGGGGCTGCTCCACGTGTGTCACGGCCAGGCCTGAACACAAGAAACAAAACAACAGAAGGAATACAAGGGGGAATATAAAGAGAGAACAAGAGCTCGGCAGTACAATAGGGCAGAGGAGCCAGGGGCCTGTCTCGCAGGTCGACCACAGGAGGGCACGAGAAGACACCTCTCATTCAGGGTCATACAGAGAGAGCGCACGCTAAGATAAGTGAAGGTTGAAAGGGGAAGTCGGCGGCAAACATGGTGAAAAACAAGGCACTCAAGGCACAGACAAACAAAATATCGAACTATGCCCAGACCCTGGTACATGGTTCGGAATGTAGAGAAGAGGACACAAATGGTGGCAAGGCTCCAAATGAGAAGGGCACTGAGGGTCCCCCCCACACTGACAGACGAGATTCAAGCAATCCAAACAACGAGGGATGATATGGTCCTCAGAATCAACGCAGTGGCCATAGACGTGAATCTGCTGCGTGAGACCTGAGGAAAGTTTCAGACAGGGTTACCACCACCAAAAAGAATGTGGACACACTACAGAAGGAAATGAAAAGTCTTAGGGCCCGATTCACAGAACTAACTTAAGACAAAATCCTAAACTTACTACCATTTTGGTATTCACAGAAGGCACTTACTCATTTTGGTATTCACAGAAGGCACTTACTCATTTCGGTATTCACAGAAGTTAGGAGTCCTAACTTTAGGACTCCTAAATGCCTTCTGTGAATACTGAAAGTCTTAAAGTTAGGATTTTTCTCAGTTTAGGAGTAGTAAAGTTAGGACTCCTAACTTTAGGACTCCTAAATGCCTTCTGTGAATACCGAAAGTCTTAAAATTAGGATTTTTCTCAGTTTAGGAGTCCTAAAGTTAGGACTCCTAACTTTACTACTACTAAATAAAGAAAAATCCTAATTTTAAGACTTTCGGTATTCACAGAAGGCATTTAGGAGTCCTAAAGTTAGGAGTCCTAACTTTACTACTACTAAACTAAGAGAAATCCTAATTTTAAGACTTTTGGTATTCACAGAAGGCATTTAGGAGTCCTAAAGTTAGGAGTCCTAACTTTACTACTACTAAATAAAGAAAAATCCTAATTTTAAGACTTTCGGTATTCACAGAAGGCATTTAGGAGTCCTAAAGTTAGGAGTCTTAACTTTACCACTACTTAACTAAGAAAAATCCTAATTTTAAGACTTTCGGTATTCACAGAAAGCATTTAGGAGTCCTAAAGTTAGGACTCCTAACTTCTGTGAATACCGAAATGAGTAAGTGCCTTCTGTGAATACCAAAATGAGTAAGTGCCTTCTGTGAATACAAAAATGATAGTAAGTTTAGGATTTTGTCTTAAGTTAGTTCTGTGAATCGGGCCCTTAGTACCACGGTGGTCAAACTCAAAAAGCAGGTAATAAAACTAGATGAGAGAGCGGAGGACTCCGAAAGGAGATCGAGACGGAACAACTTAAGATTTGTTGGTTTTCCCGAAAAGCGGAAGGTCCCTCAACTGAACTATTCCTGGAAGATTGGATAACCAAAGAAAAGCCCCCAAGAGATTCTCCAAGTTTATTAGCATTGTGAGAGCACACAGGGCATTGGTACCCCAGCCCAAACCAGGAGATCCTCCCCGGCCATTATCACAAAACTTTTTAATTATAGAGACAGAGACCTTCTCCTGCAGGTGTCTCGCACTAAAGGACAGTTCTTTTTCGAGGGTCACCCTATCTCCGTATACCCGGACTATACTCAAAGAGTACAGGAAAAGAGGAAAACCTACATTACAGTCAGGCAGAGACTTTGTGATCTGAACCTAAAATACAGCCTCATGTTTCCAGCAAAACTGTCAGTTGAGAAGAAGGGTCGCACGCTGTTTTACTTTTCAGCATGGGAGGCGAGTGAATGGCTGGACACCAGGGGATCTGGGGGAAGACGCCTAGCCTAATCCACGGGTTGTACTGGAAAACCGAAGTCTAACACTTCTACACAGGAATGCAGGTAGTACAAAAGACACCAGCAGATGAACAGAACAGGCGGCCCACGCTGGATCAAAGTCCTTTACGACGGCACATTGCAAGCGTTAGACACGGAGACGATACCGGAATCAGAAGGGATATCTCAGGATCAAGAGACTGATATCAGAGATCAAGGAAGTGGACATGAATGAGGGCAACCAGAACTCCAAGAAAGAGTTGTGCAGATAAGTGACTAATGAACAAGCGCATGCTGGTGAGGAGCTATATATGTATAATTAGGCTTTCCTGTTTTTAGTTTCTATTTTTGGTAAATTCTGATAGGGTTTTTTCAATACCTTAAAAAAACAGTGCTAACACATTTTCGCGCCATTAAAAACAACAGAAACAGTGTTTTTCCGGTGTTTATGGAATTTTAATTTTAATTATTGCTTGCTTTTTGAACTGCTAGTACATGTGTATAGATAGCATGTGCACAGGGTATATGAGGTCCAAATACATTTTTACTGCACCAGAATGAACTACAAATTCAATAGCATTCTTCATTAACTCTGAAGATTGGAAAGATGCTTTCAGCATACCATCTAGCAAGTGACGAGGATCTCTTACAGGGAGGCACTTCAGCTCAGGTACCGATTTTGACCGACCATCATACAACTGTTTCACATACGTAGCTGAATTACTGCAAATACAAAAAATATCACTCCAATCTTTGTTGAACTTGAGAGGAACTTTTTTCAGCAGCATGCCAAGTGACACTGCATTCCATTTTTACCAAACGTCTAGTGTCATGTTTTCACCACTATCTCAGATGCTTGGTGAGAACATTCTTTTCACACATACCTGTCACTCCATCTTGCTTTGAATGTTTAAAGCTTGGGGTGTTTGGCAATTCACTTGCAATCAATACTGACTCACTAGAAAAGGGGGCTGATCAAAGGATTTCACCCATTCTCTGTCTGTGGGTAAATGTGATAGTACACATTTGGAAAGATTCTTATGAAACCAGCTATTTTACCTATCAGTGAAATCAAATGTAGCCAAAATATCAAATATGATTTTGATATTTCCCGATTCTCTACAGTCTATACAATGACTAAATAAGACCTAAAACATGCTTCTAAACACTGCATCTTTAGACCAAAGACCACAAAACTGAAAAAGGCAGAAGGAAGAAGACAATGTTTTAGTGACATCCCTAAACAACAAAACTCAAGCAGAATTATGTTAGACCAGTCTTTCTTGATGCTACCTTGTATAACAAAGTTACATTCTATTGGCCCCTTCGGGAAGAAATAAAAATGTCTCTTTCACTCATCTTTTCCTTTCTTTGAATGGCACTTAGTTTGTGGTTGCAAAGGTGTTTTTTCACTGTTTATATGTTTACACCGGTGATGGCTATTTTCCTTTTGGTGGGGTTTTATCAGTTATTATAGGTTTAAACCTAAAACCATATAGCCTATGTATAATGTTGAGAGCGATATGGGCAAAGTATAGGTGAGAATAATAATGTACACAAAAACCCAGAGTAGGGGAAGAAATGGGCAACCGTGGGGTAGCAATACCCCCTCAAGAGTTCAGACCCGCCTATGGAGCTAGAGAGTAGTCTTGCACCTCAACGGAACCAGTTCTCTAGCACAGCAACTGAAAAATGCACAATTAGATAGGGATCGATGTAAGGCCGGAGCAGCGCCCGGACCTCAGACACTTATGATATGGACTATAAGACTGCATAAGGGTTGGGTGAAGGGTGGAATGGGGCGGTATGTGCTGAATTTTGTACTGGTTGTATTACTACCAGCGGAACTCACACAACTGCCCAAGGGGTGGGGGGGAAAGGGAAAATTCAGTTACACACGTTGTACCAGTTATGGAGAAGTTTGCTAGGTCATGGGGAAAATGTGCATTTGTAACCTGTAAAACCTGGTTGAAGGAAAGAGATCCGCAGAAAGGAAAAGTAGGTGAAGAGGGCAGGGACGAAGATAAATATGGATGTACAAGTTCTGAAAATACTTAAGTGGAACATTCGAGGTATGGCAGGCCTGGAAAAACGTCGCAGAGTGCACGCATTTCTGAAATGGTACAGAATAGCAATAGCCGGATTACAGGAGACACATATATGGGGGGGACCATCTCTAGTTTACATAAAAAGTGGAGAGGGACGCTATATGCCACCTCATACTCAGGCTTTGTGCGGGGGGTCCTTGTGTGGGTGGCGCTTCGGGTCTCCTTTCAACATCTGCACCATGTCCTGGAGCCTGAGGGGAGATATGCAATCTTGCATGGGAAATGGGAGGATAGAGAGCTATGTATTATTAACATTTATGCTTCTAATACGGACTGCCCTGATTTCTTCCCATCAATCCCGAAGGCGGCAACCCCATATATAGGTGCAGAGATTATCCTCATGGGAGATTTCATCTGTGTCATTGATGCGGTACTGGATGGGGACACCCCCAGAGACAACACTAAACCCCGCATGTCAGTGTCTCTGAAAATGATAATACAGGGTATGCAGCTTAGAGATGAATGGAGGACTAGAACCCACTCAAAAAGAGTGTTCTCATGCAACACACCAGACGCCAATACATTTAGTCAGATAGTCCACTGCTGTCTTATGCCCGGGCTCTGCTCTGTGACTTAGGGAGTTTCCTCTCTTCCTTGCTATTTATCTCACCACGCGCCGCTACTTCTCACCTTGAAGAGCAGAGAGGGTCGTCCAGCCATCCTGTTCTGGCAGCTTAGAGTCAAAGCACTCACAGACCCACCATACGCGACAACAGTATGAGAGGCCCTACAGCATTATTTTGACAAAAATTGGAGGTTGACAGCCACCAGATCAACAGAGTGGGAAGCCATGAAGGTGGTTATATGAGGGGTATGCATGAAGCCCACATATGGGGTGAAACAGCAGTTGATCAGAGATATAACACACTAGAAAACCAACTGCAGAAACTAGAAGGAACCATACACACAACGGCACCACATATGACTGATTGGACTCGTGTCCGTGGGGAATTACTCGAAACTTGGTCTAGATTGGAATAATTCACATACACTGCATACAGACAAAGGCTACGCATGGACGGAGACAGGTCAGATGCACTTCTCGTGAGATTGATTCGAACTGGGGGGAACACACACCTATTTTGTAACTTCAAAATAGCAACGGGGTCATACTACAGACACAGGGGGCGATCCTGAAAGAATTTGCAACTCACTTAGAAACAACATGCACGAATAACCTTCAGATTCAGCCGCACATTTTGCAGGAATTCCTATATAGCACCGTACTCACGACTCTAGCGGAAGCAGGGGCAGAAGCCCTAGAAGCACCAATTTCTAAAGACGAAGGGGCAGATTTACAAGCCCCTTGCGTCACTTTTGCACTGTCGTTGCGTCACTTTTGTGACGCATCGGCGGCATAAATGTTGCGGCCCATTTACAACGTGACACATCTAGGGAGATGCGTCACGTTGTAAAGCCCTGCGTGACATTATACCTGCGTCAGGTATAATGTATGCAGGGTAGGTGTTCCCACGCAAGAAAGCCTCGTAAAAGTGATGCAGTGAAATCTACAAGATTTCACTGCGTGACTTTTAGGACGCCACTGCATCAAAACCTTACACCTGCTTGAAGCAGGCGTAAGGAGTGACGCAGTGTATTGGGAATAGGCTGCAACATGCATTGCTGGAGTTGCGCCGTGCTTGCAACACAACTCCAGGAATGCGTGACTTTTCGTCAACAGATGCGTCAGAATTTCTGACGCATCTGTCAATCCTTGCACCATGGTGCGCCGTATTGTAAATACGGCGCATCCATAGTGACACAAGGGTTTTGTATGGTGGCACAGGGAAAGTGATGCATCTCTACAGATACGTCACTTTCTTGTAAATCTGCCCCGAAATTCTCACAGCTATCAAGAAACTGAAGCCGGATAAATGTCTGGGGTGCACCGGGCTCCCAGCGGAGCTCTACCAGAAATTTGCTCTGCTACTAGCTGATTGCCTATTGCATGTATTTAACAAAGCCCTAGTCAAAAAGGAGTTACGCAAAACTATCCTGGAGGAGGGGGTGGCTATAATCCCCAAGCCGGACAAAACCACCCTCTCTCCGAACTCCTATAGACCAATATCTCTACTAAATTTGGATGATAAAATATTAGGTGGGATCCTGGCATCCCGATTGTTGTCTTATATACCCCAGTTGATCCACACGGACCAGGCTGGGTTCATTCCTAAACAGAATACCACATATAATCTGCATAGGTTGGCACATGTGTTGCATGCACCACGTATAGTAAAGGAGAGCTGCGCCCTGGCATTCCTGGACATACAACAGGCTTTCAATTCAGTAGAATGGAACTAAATTTGGGCAGTACTTGAAAAGATGGGATTAGGAAGACGATATATACAATGGATGTAAATATTATACATCAAGCCAGCAGCTAGGCTGTGACTCCGGGGCGAAGTATCGGAGAGCTTCACATTACGGAAAGGTACCCAATCAGGGGTGCCCCCTATCCACGCTCTTATTCCCCATTGCAATGAAACCCTTGGCAGTTACCCAGAGAAACAGAATGGAGAGATGGTGAATTCAGGTGGGAGACACAAACCATGTGGTCTCCATGTAAGCGGACGATACTCTGGTATACCTACGTCGGCCCGAAGAAGCAGTACCGGTGCTTCTCACACCCCTTGAGAGGTTCGGGGAGCTATCCGGCCTACGCCTTAATCCTGGAAAATACAAACTGTTCCCGGTGGGGAATCTGGTAGGGAGAAGAAACGCTGAATTGCCTAGAGTGGGGATGAAGTGGGTACGAGATGAAGTCAGATATTTGGGGATCAAACTAACACCCACATACAGCATATCTAGATAACAACATAGGAAGGAACGTGGAGGGAATTAAAAGATCGGTCACTTTCTAGAAAGAGCTCCCACTGTCCCTGATGGGCAGAGTGGCACAGAAAAAATGGTCATCCTACCACAATGTCTATATGCTCTTCAGAACTCCTTGCACAGAGTCCCTCATGTGTATTTCACACAATTAGAGTGCCTGATAGTAGAACTGCTGCGGGGAACCAAAAGGAACCAAATAAAACTAAATACTTTGCAAAGAAAATGGGAGCTGGGGTAATGGAGGTACCTCGATTAGAAGTATATAATATAGCTACACAACTCCAACATGCGGTACACTGGTTGGAGGAACAGGCTAACTGGGAGAAACGACTGTTGGCAGGTACACACGGGGGACTCCTCTCCAAGATCCTTATGCTAGGTTCCAGAGTACCAGAATCCCTCACGTACATTATAAGGCACATAGTTGCAGTCTGGGAAGCAGAGGTACAGAAAGAAGTTTGGCGAGCACCCTATGCCCCAGATACTTCACTATGGATTGTAAAACTCTTCAAAATGATAGGGCAAACAATAGCAAATAATAAATGGACAGAGGGAGGTTGTCAAATGATGGGGGGCCTATAATGCAATGAATGGTTTATAACGAGGGAGGAGGCAGAGAACACATTTGAGCTGGGCACAGGTTAGTACTTACAATATGTGAACACCTCCGCAGTGGCCTGCGAAATATGGCCTGCATTCCCACGGGAACCACCCATCACAATAGTCCTAGCGGGAGGTTGTTGACTGGTCTCACACATCTATAGAGCACTGGGGGAGGCTCTCCCCAGAAGTCCCCTCTCAATCCACACAAAATGGGACAGTGCAATGGATGAACCGTTAACGGAGGAGGAATGGAGGAAAGTCCATGAAGTGGTTAAAAAGATAAGCTCTACTGCAAGGTTCAAACTCATACAATACAACATAAATACATCAGGCATATTTAACCCCAATAGTAATACATAAAATATACCCTGAGCGTGCAAATCATTGCCCTAGATGCAGACATCCAGACGCTCATTTTATACGTAGAGTGTGGGACTGCCCCGTACTCACACAATACTAGGGGAAAGTAATAGACAGCCTGCAAACCGCTGCTGGATGGAGAATACTTGTCACTATAAAAGTGGTGGTGCTAGGACTCTTCCCCAAACTGTGTTCAACTCTGTTCGGGGCTCAGACACCATTGCTGCTTTAATGTGTGCAATGTCTGTGTCAAAGTGAGCTACCAATGCTGCGGGCAAAACCCAACACTGTATGAAGACACTCAGTCATGGGTCATCATATACAACCCCTGCTGTGGGGCAGGACCTATTCAGTGCTCTAAAGCACCCCAACTCATTAGTCATAATGTCCAACCCTTGGGGTGGAAGCAGGATCCATCACTGTACTAATGCACCCAGACTCATGGGTCATCATGTGCAACCCCTGCTGTGGAAGCAGGATCCATCACTGTACTAATGCACCCAGACTCATTGATCATCATGTGCAACCCCTGCAGTAGAGCAGGAATCATCACTGTACTAATGCACCCAGACTCATGAGTCATCATGTGCAACCCCTGCTCTGGAAGCAGGTCCCATCGCTGCATTAATGGACCCAGACTCATTAGTCATCATGTCCAACCCATGGGGTTGAAGCAGGATCCATCTCTTTACTAATGCACCCAGACTCATGGGTCATCATGTGCAACCCCTGCAGTGGAAGCAGGATCCATCACTGTACTAATACACCCAGTCTCATTGATCATCATGTGCAACCCCTGCAGTAGAGCAGGAATCATCACTGTACTAATGCACCCAGACTCATTGATCATCATGTGCAACCCCTGCAGTAGAGCATGACTCATCACTGTACTAATGCACCCAGACTCATGGATCATCATGTGCAACCCCTGAGTTGGAGCTTGAATTATTATTTCACTGATACACCCAGACTCATGATTCATCATGTGCAACCCCTGCTGTGGAAGCAGGAACCATCACTGCACTGATACACCCAGACTCATGATTCAACATGTGCAACCCCTGCTGTGGGCAGAAATCATCAGTGCAATAATACACCCAGACTCATGTTTCATCATGTGCACCGCCTTCTATGGAGCAGGAATCATTAGTGCACTAATACACCCAGACTCATGATTCATCAAGCGCAACCCCTACAGAGATCAGAACCCATAATTGCACGAATGCGCCTGGACTCATGGGTCATCATTTGCAACCCCTGCAGCGAAGCAGGCATCAACAGTGCACTAATACAACCAGATTCATGATTCATCATGTGCAACCCCTGCTGTGGAAGCAGGACCCATTCCTGTACTAATACAAACGGACTCATGGGTCATTATTAAGCCTGGGTGGTGAACTCCGCTCCGCTCGCGGAGTTTGCATAGTTTTCCGCGTTACGCGGAGCTTGCGGAGTTCCAAAAAACTCTGCGTAGCGTAGCGGAGTTTTTTTTCTCGGTCACGTTAATCAACGTTAAGTTGGCGAGCGTGAGCGAGGAAAATCCACCTCCCGGCGAGATTTTTGCCTCGTTCGTGATCATCAACATCAAGTTGGCGAGCGTGAGCGTAGAAAATAAACCCCCCCGGCAAGATTTCTCAACGTGGTGGGGGTCAGGTTTCTTATTGCGAGTGGTAGTGTATGATTGCGACCGCTGGCGTTGAGAAACTGCCTGTTCGCCTTGAGAAAGCTGCCAATCGAGTGAAAATCTACTCAAGCTGCTGAAAGGAAAGCAGTACCCGCTTGCGCTGTGCATGGTGCCGTTTGCGATGATTGCACAGTGCGGACAAGCATCCGGCACTGAAAATCACAGCGAAAGGCATTTTCCTATCGCACTCTCCCGTAGTGTGGCAGAGTTTTTATTCCACTTCGCGGAGTTTTGCGTAGCGCAACTCCGTGAACTCCACCCAGGGTTACTCATTATGTGCAACCCTCGCAATGGAGCAGGAATTATCACTGCACTAGTGTACAGGACTCCTGTGTCAATGTGTGCAACCCATGCCTTCGGACTGGAACCCCTGCTGCTCATATGTAGGGGGCATTTCATAGTGACATTCTCAACCAGATGTGAAAAGCCCAGCTCAGGCAACAACCGCCAGTATGGGAATCCACAAGGGTCGAAGGCTCTTTACTGCAATCCGACTTATTGCTGCCATCGCCCAAAACCCAAATCAGCCGTCGCTTGTAGTTGAAAAGGAGGCAAAAGACACAAATCACGAAAAAGGCAGAACTCTAGTTACAAGAGCAGAGAATAACTCTTGGAGGAAGACATGTTATGCTGGTAAGTGTGATCTGCTTGCTGTTGCCAATGCTTCTGTAGCTGATAAGGAAACAAGCATGCAGGGCAGGCCTGGGGAAGTGTGTTATCCGTCCATCACAGGAGCATTCAAGACTTGCCAAGGTTCTTGAAATTGAACATTGTCATGTGGTTGTAGGTCTGGCTCCTCACTCCAGACACATAATGCGTAGTCGTTATCCTAACTGCTCAGCTGCAGGCTGGTCGGAGCGCAGCGCGCGTTTTTTACGTAAAAGGCCTCCTTGGCAGTAGGTTTTGAAACAAGGTTCTCTGCACTCTATTTACCAGTGCCCAACGTCCATTGCACATATGAGCTGCCCAACATCCAGTGCGCATATGAGCTGTATATTATTTCTTGCTGTAACTGTGTGGAAGCCATGCTCTGGGGGTGGGGGGCAGTCACCTCACCGGTGCACCTACACCCCAGGGCCACAGATGACAACTCCTTCTGTGGGGCACGGACCACTGATGGATCTGGGGCCCTGGGGCGTCATGGGCAGCCCACTTGGTGGTCCCATTCCGCCACCAACCTACTGCAGTGGTGCAAAAATCATGCCCCCCCCTTTCTGCTGCACCCACACCTTTATCAGAGCCACTAAAAGTGATGCTCTGCTCAGTGGCCTGTTGGATCACACCGAGCTGTCCTGGTGAGCAGGGTTCATCAGAAAGTCCTTCCCAGGCCTCGGAGTCCAACGCTGGTTTCAACTACTAGGACCTCTGGTGTCAGTATTCACCTTCACTTACCCACCTTTGCCAATGCTTATTTCACATCATGTGGACACAACAGCTTTAATTGAACACATGTTTGTTGGGTGTTTGCCTACTGATGACGATGGATTGTGATCTGAGTTGTACACCCTGTAATTATTTTGTTTTAATCAGAGGTGTGGTGTTTGGAGCCTGGGAGGCGGTAACTCAGTTTGTTGGACTGATGTGACATGGAGACGTAGGTGGTGCACCAGGGCTACCTATTTATCACAAAGCGCCTAGAAGCGCTCACGCTGGACCAGTGATCTCCTTGCGCGGAGCAGTCAAGCACATGTGTGCCATTTATCTGTATTTGTAGAGGAGCTGTGGTGTTTCTGCATCCTCTCACTGAGTTAATCACTCAAACAATCAATCAGGAGTTGTAAAGCGCCGCTAATCACTCGTAAGGTTCTCAAGGCGCTGGAAAGTGAAATCAAGTGCATCCAGTTCTCAATGTGCATAGACATCAAGGCGCTTATTTAAGTCCCTTGCCCACTGGTGTATGACTTTTTTGATGCACCGGTGGCGCAAAGTGCAGACCCATATCTACGAGGTCACACAAAGCCACTTTGCGTGGCCTTCCATGGCCTCGTGGATGTGGAGTAAAGCAGCGCAATGTGCAGGCACCCTTGCACCATGGTGCAAGGAATGCAGGCACCCTTCATGGTGCAAGGGTGCCTGCGTTGGGGCAAGGCAGACAATTGTGCACCAGCGCAGGTGGCAGAGAACAGGAATGCGTCACAGCTCATAGATTCGGCACTTTCCTGCCCTGTTCTTCTGATGCAGGGCAGCACAGCGACGTGGCCCTGCGTCAAAACCTAGTAAATGAAGTCCCAGGTTTTACATAAATGATTTGGACTAACACAGCTGGAAGCTGCTTGTGCAGCTGTTGAGAGGTGGCCTGGTTTGGTAGTTTCGGCTGAACTGTTCCTATTGGATCAGGACCAAGTCTGATGTCTATGGTCTCAGTCGAGAGTGTCAAAGTGGAGGGCGGCAGTGTGGCCAGAGCGACTGCTGGTGGCGGACATTAAATGATGGATTAAAGCGTTTCTTTCACCGCCTTCTTATTTATTGCAAAAGAGAAGAGGGGCCCGTCTCACCTTCATGCTACTGGCATCTCATTCTCTCTCCAGTGCAATGTATGTGAGGCTACTTCACAGTGTAAGATCAGAAACAATCGTTACCCTTTGTCTCACCTTCAGTTCTGTGTGTCACACATGGATTACTTCACAAGTTGTGGGTTTCTCACGTTGTTAATGATTGTATATAGTGAGAAATTGCTTTAAGTGAAAACGTATTGTATATTTGATATTCATACAAAGCCTTGTTCTTTAAAGTCCAAGCTGCTGTCTGAGCAATTTCTAAAAATAACTTTTCTGCATCTTGTAGATTAGTGAACCTCCTCTTCCGACCTGACTGCCCCCAGGAAGCCAGCACCCGGTGCGGTGGCACCGGTCGCTCCGCCCTAAAGCCGGCCCTGTGACTGCCTTACACAATATATTCATTGCGACGTGAAAACTATAAAGTGGTTGCTGGTTCCGACACAAATATATATTTAGCACAGGTTGCGACAGCTCCACGTAACACACTTTGCTCCACCGCACACATTACCTAACAATAATTTAGATGCATTCAGGTAGCTGCACAAATACAATATGCACCTTCAAGTGGAAATAGCCACACCATAACAAAAGTGTGTTCTTAAAACGGCACAAATTCAAAATAAAAAATGCCCGTTGCACAGTACAAAGCATTGGTTTAATGGTTAATGACACAGCACATAGAACGGTGGCTCATCCCTTTTTTGATGTGCTCTGTTTGTAAGTGAAACCAGGAAAAAAAACATTTCGACAGTCACAAAGCTATTTCCTCATCAGAATGCTGGATTTCTCAATAGTAGAAGTACATGTTGAATAAGCAGGCAAGTAATAGCTCGCAAAACACACTCAACTCCAAGAATGTACGACAGAATCCCAGACGTAATGGCTACAGCCGTTGCAATACGTCCCCTTACAGTACAATTGTACGGTGTACAATGATGGCGGCTTCATCGCAACATCCGTTTAGAGCTGACGTATTTTGCATCATGTTAGTTTAGTTTTGCAGAAATCTTAGGGGCATATTTACAAGCTTCTGTCGCCGCCACAATGTCACTTTCCTTGACATTGTGGTGACGATAGGCACCCTTTTACGCTATACTTAGGGAAGAGGTGTGGCGCAGCGGCCAGGGTGCCTGACTCTGGACCACAGGGTTCACGGTTCAATCCTTGGCTCCAGCGACGAGTTAGCCCTGCACCATGTGACTCGGGGAAATAGCTCGCTTAATCTTCCCGACGCTTTTCTCCAACGGCAAGGCCCAGATGTTATGGATGTATCCAGACCTGGTTGACAAGATCTGCTACTTCTTCTTGGAACTCATTGTGTTATGATTCTGTTGTCTCTCCATTATCGCTGATGTTGTGATTCCCCTACTGTCTCTTCTTCCGATAGTCGTTTCACTCTCATGTGTCCCCTATGTAGTTCAATTGTTTCCTGTTCCCCTGTGACACGTCTTTCCCTTCAATTGTATATCTCTCTTGTTTCTACAGACATCTCCTTCCTCCCTCCTACCCTGATATGCCATGCTACTTTCTATATGCTGCATTTTTGGATCCATGGTAGTTGAGGTTTGATATCTGCTCTGGATGTTGTCGTCGTCGTTGTCTCCCGGCGCCATCACCCCATCCTCGTTCTTGAGTTTTTCGTTCTGTAAGTATGTTTTTCAGTCGTTCGTTTCGAACGTGTACTGTCTTCTTGTTGTTTTTTGTTTCTGTCCTTTTTCCTACACTTGATCTCTTACCTTTTGCTCTTTCCTCTTTCTTTTCACTTTCTTTTACCTCCCATCTCCCCTTCTTGCTCCTTCCTTTCCTTGGATTCAGTATTATATTCATAGTGGTTCCTCCCTTTTTTTTCCTTTCCTTTTATTCTTCTTTGCTTTCTCTCCTTCTGCCCTCTCTCCTTCATCAATTCGTTACAATTCTCTCAGTTTTCTCAAGCTATTATTTTTTTTTTTCTGCAGTAATAAGCATGTTGCTGTTAGCTGTTTTTCTTTGCTGTTCCATTCCGAGTTACATCGTGGAACGTTAAGGGTTTAAACAATCCCATTAAAAGGCAAAGGGTTTTATCACATTTAGCGAGACTTAAGTCTGATGTTGCCCTCCTTCAGGAGACTCATCTCTCTGAAAACGAGGCTCTAAAACTCAAGCGTTGTTGGGTGGGTCATGTTTTTTGCTCCCCCACAGTTTCCAAGAAAAATGGTGTTGTGATTTTATTACATAAAAAGTTAAATGTTTCCTCAATTTCTCACGAATGTGATGTTGATGGTCGATGGGTTATTGTTACACTGCTTATAGATAATATTCCTATCACTCTTTTTAATGTGTATGCCCCAACTGGGATTGACAGATTATTTTGGCCCTCTATTTCAACTAAGCTGTCCTCCCTTTCTGGAGATTACATACTTCTAGGGGGAGATTGTAACCAAGTTGTTGATCCCTTCCTCGATCGTCATTCCAATGTTAAATTTGTCCCCTCTAGGATGCACTCTCAATTTGTTAACACCTTTCAAAATAATGCCTTGGTGGATATCTGGAGATTGTGTAATCCTGATCTTAGAGAATACAGTTTTTACTCCCCTCCACATCAATCACAATCCCGCATTGATCATATCTTCCTTAGTAAATCCCTATCCCAGCACGCTATACGCTCTGACATTGGTTCCATCCTAATCTCGGACCATGCTCCGGTTCATGTGGACCTTGACCTACTTCCTTTTTCCCCTCACTCTGGCAGATGGCGTTTCAACAATGCTTTGCTTTTGGAACCTACTTTTTGTTCCGAATTTACTGCCTTTGCCACTGAATTTTTCCTTTTCAATCATACCCCTGATTCCTCTTTTGTTACTGTTTGGGATTCTTTTAAAGCAGCCTCTAGGGGTTTTATTATTAATTTTGTAGCCCGACGAAAGAAACTTCGAGAAGCCAAATCCGAACGCATTTTAGCTAATATTAAGACTTTAGAGCTTGATTATCATGCTTCTAAATCTGAGATTTCTCTTAAAAAGCTTATTGATGCGAAAATTTCCTTCAATAAGTTTACAACTGATGCTGCCTCTAACCTTTTGCTAAAATTTAATTCCAGGTATTATGGAGGTAAGAACAAAATGGGAAAACTTTTGGCCAATTACTTAAAGATAAGAAAGGAGCGTACAAAGATTGAGTCCATTAAGACTTCCACTGGGAACTCTTGCTTTAAAGATAAAGACATTCTCTCTGAGTTTGTGAAATTTTATGACAATCTTTATACCCCCGAACACATCCCGGAGACTACGGATCTTCTTTCATATTTTCATTCGCTTCCCTCCCCCCCGGCTTCTCAAGTTGATTTTTTTGCCCTAGAACAAGACATTTCGCTTTCTGAAATCTCTCATGCTGTTTCTAAATTGCGGCACGGTAAGTCTCCAGGCCCTGATGGTTTCACTATTGAATTTTACAGCCACTTCGCCTCTCTACTTCTCCCTAAACTATTATTATTATTCCGATCCTTCCTTGCAGCGGGTTCTTCCAGCGGCTCCTTCCAACAGGCTTTAATCTGTTTAATTCCCAAAGAAGATAAGGACCACTCATTATGCAAAAATTACAGACCAATTTCACTGGTCAATACGGATTATAAAATTTTGGCCAAAATTTTGGCATTGCGCATGGATCCCCTTTTACCCGATCTCATTGGCCCTGAACAATCAGGCTTTGTCAAGGGCCGTCTCTCATCTGACAATGCCCGTGTTTTTCTTAATATACTTAGCAAGGCTTCCTCTTTGTCACTTCCCTTCGCGGCTATTTCTTTAGACGCGGAGAAAGCCTTTGACAGGATTGGATGGGATTTTATGTTTCAGGCCTTGCGCTGGATCGGCTTTTCTTCCAAATTCATCTCTATTATTTCTTTACTCTATTCTAATCCCCAGGCTTCCATTTTTGTCAACGGGATGACCTCGGATTATTTCTCGTTACACAGGGGAGTGCGACAAGGCTGTCCTCTATCCCCCCTACTTTTTGTTTTAGCCTTGGAACCCTTTCTTACTAAAATTCGTCTAGACAACAGTATTTCTGGTTTTAAATTTGGTTCGCGTCAAGTTAAACTCTCGGTCTATGCTGATGATATTCTTTTTTACTGCTCTGATCCTGTTTCCTCTATTCCCTCTTTTCTCCAGCAGGTGTCTTCCTTCTCCGCGGTCTCTGGTTATCGCCTAAATGCTGATAAGTGCGAGATTCTACCTTTAAACCCTATTTGTCAAAAGCATCTTTTTTCCCAAACGAGTTTCTCCTGGCAACCATCTAGGATCAAATATCTGGGTGTTTGGTTCGCTCCTCTCTTGTCTGATACACTCAAATTTAATTTTGATTATGTCTTCAAGAAAATGGACACGGCTATTCAACGCTGGAACCCGCTCTTTCTGTCTTGGTGGGGTCGGCTCAATTCTATAAAAATGATGTTATCCCCTCTTCTTCTTTATACCATTTCCATGCTGCCAGTACACATTCCAGTTTCCTTCTTTAAACGGATTGATTCCTTGTTGCTGAAATTCTTATGGAATGGCAAGCGGTCTCGGATAGCTTTGGCTTCATTGCGCAAGGATAAGGCTCAGTCTGGTGTGCGCTTTCCGAATTTCAGAGAATATCATCGAGCTTTCTCTTTGAAACAATCGACCCGTTGGTTCTCTTCTGATCTTCCGCACTATCCGCCCGTCTGGTTAAGTATGGAGTCTTCCTTTCTATCCCCCTTTACCTTTCGCGAGTTTTTATCCTTCACGTCTTCTTTAGTTCGCTTTCGTACGCCTGTTATTTCTCATTGCCGCACTCTCCTTCTCCCTTACATAATATCATCTTATCCCTCCCTCCTTTCCATTCACGATCAACCGATATGGCACAACTCTCTTTTCAAAATTCGTAATCGCACCATCTTTTGGAAGACATGGCATTCTCGAGGATTGTGTTGGATCTCTCAATTAATTTCCCAAGATACCCCTCTCTCATTCCAGGAACTTCAATCCTCTTTCTCACTGCCCTCTTCTGCTCGTTCGCAATACAATGCCCTTCTCCCAGTCCTGATCTTATATCTTCGCTCTTTGGCGCCATCTACTGATATTCCTTTGGACCGCAAAGCTACTTCTTTATTATTGGAGACGTCTCCCTCAGCCTCTGCTATTTATAACTCTTTCCGGTACTCCACTGACAGACTAAAATCTAAAATCGAGAATGCATGGGAATTGGATCTTTCTCAGGGTTGGCCAATACCTTTTTGGGACAAAATATGGGCTAAGCTTCATAAAGCCTCTAGAGCTGCTAATACTACCCAAACCTTATATTTCATTTATAACAGAACTTTATGTACTCCACAAGCTTTATCCCGTTTTTCACCTGACACATCCCCTATTTGTTGGTCCTGTTCCTGTCCCGTCGCAGATCTCAAACACATGTTGTTTGAATGCCCTCCTATCTCCAAGTTCTGGCACCTAGTATGGACGCAAATACAAAAGATATTTCAACTTCAAATTCCCTTTTCCCCTTCACAAGTTTTTCTAGGTTCCCTATCACCGTCACTCCCACAATCTCCTTCCCATTATCTACTACTTGACCTTCTAGTTGCTGTGGCTTTCCATACCATTACTTCTAATTGGAAACAGGCTGCAAATGTCTCCTACCAATCTTGGTGGAATGCAGTTTGCTTCCATCATCGCCTAGATACTAATTACGTATCTCCCATTTCCCTGGCAATTAAACGCGACCTGATTTGGCTTCCTTTGGTATCCTATCTCTCCTCCTTTGCTCCGGTGCACGCCTCTCCAGATCCTAACACAGTTGAGGTGCGTAAGCCACCATGATTTTCTTCTTTCTTTAATGCCTTTTTTGTTATGATATCACGTTCTACTATACTATATGGTATTTTTCATTCCTATACGTAGGCTCTGTTCATGTAAGCTTCATGCTTGTTATAATTGCTTTTAATGAGAGTTTCTATTGAATTGCTTATTTTTTGTATATGTTTATCATGATGATTATACCCCGTTCCCCTCCCTTCTCCTTCCCTTCTTTATTTCTTCAATAAACTCAAACTTAAAAAAAAAAAAAATCTTCCCGACGGCCCCCAGCGCCCTGACATCCTCGGGTAATTGTTTGCGCTTTACAAATACTGGAAAGGTGTGGGAAATGGGTGGTGCTGTGGGTGTTCCACCAATTGTTTTTGATACTGCCTCATATTTACAAGGGTGGTGTAAATATGGGGCAGCGCCAATGCATTAAGCTCCGCCCTTGTTCCGCCCATCTTTACAATTGGCTTCTCTTCCTGTCCTTTGTAAATGATGTCATTTGATTGGTCAATAGGCTTAGTAATCCCTCCTTAGTACCTCCTTGTCTCTCTTTGTAAGCGCCCATAAGGGACTGGCCCTCTTAGAGTGTTTTTATGCAGTATGTTTTATTTACTGTCTGTGGGCACTATTTTCTTAAATAGCTTTCTCCCATCGCATACACAACATGCTTTCCTACAATCTGCAACTGCTGGTTTACAATTTACTTCTGACAGACACTCCTCGCCTCTCCCCGGCTCCCTCCTCCTCCCTCCTGCTTCTTTAATCTATGGTGTCTGCTGCTAGTTTTACCTTGACACCCCCACCCAGCTTTAATTAGCACCAACATCCCTCCCTCCTGTTGCCTTGTTCAAACTGCCCTGCAGAAATGCGAGTTGTAAACAGAGGGTTTAGTAATGCATGAGGACAGAGAAAGATTAAACTTGGAAAAACACTGGTTTTTTGGCAACCCTAAATTAAATCTAGTTTTCCCCACAGTCACCTTTTCTTTCTCAAAAACACAAGAGTTTTGCAGCCATTTAGATGTTAAAAACAACTTCCACAGGTGAAGTGTGGCACTTTTCAAAGAACCAGATTATGTATGAAGTGCCCTCTCTCCTCCTGTGTCTGCAGAGACAGTTTAGCAATGCATGAAAGACACATTGTGTCCAAAACGCGCTGTCTCTGCGGACATAGGAGGAGGGAGGGCACTTTATAAATAATCTTGTTATGCCTATTATATGTACAGTAACAGCCCGTTGCATCTTTCATTTCCTGTCACTTAATGCAGTTTTATGGCTTTAATGCAAAGAGAGTGTTTTTCTTTAGCCACATTTCAGGTGCTAGAAAACAAAGCTTTAGAAGATGCAAATGTCCCTGCTCTGTAAGAGCCAGACTTTTGTTATTCTTAAGTAGAGTTTATTGCTAAGTGTTCAGCTAAGCAAGCTTTATGGGGGCTCCAGGAGGGATCAGCCCTGGTAAGATAGGATCAGCCATCAAAGACTATGTCTGTTTCCAAGAAACATGTGCTGCTTTTCTGTTACTATATCATGATACAGCGTGGGATTGTTGTCAATCATCCATTTCTTTTTCTCTTTTAACAAACATTTAAGCGATAATCCCAACTCTACTCGCCTATCATAAAAAATACTTGTGATCTCTTCCAAGGCTTCTTTTCTTTAATATGGGAGAGTGCGCTGCTTTTTTAATCTCTTTATTTTCTAAAGTGTCTACAATATAATTCAAAATCCGAGGGAACTCAAGACCTGTAAACAGGGCATAGTAGATGTAACCAATACATCTGGGCTATTTCTTATAAGCAAATAACCACGACCCACAGGTTTCTACAAAAGGACTCCTCCTTTACTGGAATAACGGCTCACTCGGGAACTATAATCACGGCAGCCTTCTTTCTAGAATTTGTACGAATGTTAACATTGTTTTCCTGAAGCTTTGGCGTGATGTTGATGGAGCAGGTAGAACAAAATGTTGTATAACTCCTCTATTTTGCATGAAAAGACTAACTATATAACCTACTGATTATAATTTTACTAGCGGATTGCTGTGTTGTACTAAATCAACCATTTGCATACACCAATTACAAGTGGGAAATTGCTATTTGCATGGAAAAATAACTCTAATAACTAAAATATGTCCGCATATTAATAGTAGTACATGTGGTAATAGATATCGCATGATTTATGTTGCTTATGTGATGTTTGCGTTCCTGTTTGGATCCTAAAGGTGAGTATTATCGCTTTAAATGTCACTATATGCTAGGAAAATACTAATATATAAAGGGATTAGTGAGGATTTAACATTAGAATCATAATTTCTTTGTATTAATTATTCTTTTGTGTTAGTTTTGCTTAAGTTGACATTTGGGCCTCCCTAGAAAATGGCGACTGTAATCGAGTTCAGAAGTGGCCACAGTCTCGTGAGCGCGATGCGTACTTCGCAGACTCGGATGGCTCCGTGAACTTCCTGACAACCCCTGTGCACAGTGTCCCCAGTAAAGGATAGGATCTTGGTGGACTGCCAAACTTCAGTCACTAAAAACTGGTCTAAATGAACAATTGGGACATGCAAGCAAACCGTAAACATTGTTGCATAAGGGCAACTACAGCTACGGAAATGAACCAGCAAAATCCATGGGAACCTCATAGAATAAAAATCGGACGTTTTCCAATCAGCCAATCACAGACTTTTGTCGCCTAAAAATGTTTCATGTTACCCGAAATTTATTATAAAAAGAGTAGTAGAATAGGGAGGGGCATCTCCATTTCTCATTTTCCCGATGGCATGCTGGCATTCGGCAGTTTCTTTGACTGCACACCCTCTTTGACCCCACAGACGATGACAGATGCTTTCACGATTTCTGGTCCTTTGGAGATCTTTGGGACTGTAACGTGCTGAGCAAAGAACTTTCGGACTTTGAGCTTTGGCCTGCTTTATTTTGGACAATTGACGGCTAAATTCGGTCTTGCAGAGCCAAATGTATTAGAGAAAACCCCAGATAGCAAGAATAGGTAAATATAAATGTCCTGCGATCTGTATTACTTGACTAAATTTCTTAACTTCTAAACTTTGATTAATCATAAATGTCGAAATTATTTGCAAACAACATTTAGATAAACAAATATTTGATTAACAGAAATTATGAGTTTGTGGTTCTTCGATAAAGAGAATAGAGGATTCTGAGTCTTAAAATGTGCTTTAGCTGGTTCCAAATCACCATCAACCAATCCAACTAATTGGTCCGTCGACCAAGTGGATGGAGCGCCTTGATGTTTGAGATTAGAAATCTATAGGTGGTGAATGCTAATGTATATTCTGTAAAATAAGTTTTCTTTCCTATAGGTAATAAGGTACACCCCCACATGTCCAGTGCGAAATCATCATCCCTCCTGTGTGCAGACTCGTGAGTAAGAGACGTGTGAGTGTTGGTGTTATGGGCCCCACCAATGACTGCGTGTGTGAATGAGCTAGTGTGAAGACGGGTCTGCGACGCAGGGAGGATAGCTGTATATATATATAGATATATTTTTTTCCCCTTTCCCTCCTTTTTCTTCCGGCCTCGCACTGGATCAGTTTTTCTGGTAGCAGAATGATGGTTTTATTGCATTGCTTTGGTGATTATTGCTTATAGATTTGATTATTGCTTATTGATTTTCCTATTTTTTTTTATATGTACTCAATCTGCTATAGATAGACAACAAACATTCAGTGCCACATAAATCAAAACAATGCCACACAATTCCACAACACACAATTCAGAGCCACACAATTCCACACCACACAACATAATTACGATCCACATAATACCACTCAACACACCATAATTAAACTCCACCTAAGTGCATGCTACTCAATACCACATAAATACACTTCACATAAATCTACTCCATGACACATAACAATCCACATAAATACACTCCACACAATGCCGCACAATTCCATTCAACATATTTTCTCTCAACACCACACTGTTCCATGCCACACTATTCAACTCAACACAAATCCATTCCACACTACATAATTCAACACCAAACCACATTCTTCCACTCCACAGCACAATTCCTCTACTCACCACATATATTAAATTTAGAACACTGAATTACACATCATACCACAAAATTCAACAGCACATCACATAATTAAACTCCACTACATACCACTCCACAACACAAAATACCATTCCACATAATTACACTCCATACACAAAATACCATTCCACCTAATTACACTCCATAACATAGAATCCCACTTCACGTGATTTCAGAACACTAAATGGCACATAATTACTATCCACATAATTCCATAGTACACCATGCCACATAATTCCACTATACAAATCCTATTCACACCACACCATTCAACGCCACACAATTACACAATTAACTAATCCAACACAACCCACATAATTCCACTCCACTCCACATATATACATACTCCCTAACACATACATAAAGACATTGCCATTTACAATGCCAATAGCTCTAACTCAAACTAATGCGAGACCGATTGCTTTTTTTGTTACAAAAAGATTCCAGCAGTAGCATAAGTTAGGGTGCATTCCCTTATATGGCTATCAGAAGTCCCTTTACAGCTCCACAAAGACACCTAGTAACAGCCTGTGGTACTGCACCCTTTTCTTGCTTCGTGGATTTTCTTTTATTACTTATGCTACTGCTGGGATATTTTTTAACAAAATTAAATCCAACAAACATTATCATTTGCAACGCGAATAGCTGAAACTTTCAGTAAGGCGAGACCTATTGCATTGCAATTTAGCGCCGGGAAACCCTCAGGGGTAGCTGTTCGCGCTCAACAAATTCAATTAATAAATAAATAAATAAATTGCAAATGCTTGTTTCTTTGATGCTAAGGGGCAGGCTGGAGCCCGGAATCTTGTGACTCTCACTTGCACTTGAAGTGCTGAAGAGCACATTGTCTTTATGTGGGAGAAAAACTGTAGCAGAAGAAGAGCCTGGAAAGAGCAGCTTTCCCAGCTGAGTGGGCTCACTAGTGAGTGGTAGCATAACGTTATTTACTTTATAAACAACCCTCTATCTCCGCAGACCGAGCTAGCGCCTTCTAGCGGCACTTCTTTTTAAGTGCTTTTTGCGTGCCCCTGTGCGCCTGTATTAGAAGCATGCAATCTTATGTTAATTAAAGATGGACTGCACAGTTTTATCAGGTGATTGAATTTCTTCATGGGATGTGTAAGAAATATAAGGTTTCAAATAAGGCGACGTTCAGCGCTCTCTTGAGCTGTTCATTTTAAGGTGCGTGCTTAAGTGTCCGAGGGGAGAGATGGTGTTTGAAGGGGCGAGGAGGGAAAACGAGTGAGGAGTTTAAAATACAGAGAACAAGATAATGCAAAAAGCTCTCTGAGTGCACAGCGGTGAATACACATACTCCACTTTGTGACGTGCCTCATTAATGCCTTGAACTTCTATGCGCTAGGATTCTTTGTTGGCAAGAGGGCAGTTTGCGGTACTGTTTTCTGTTTCGCTCCTTCTTTCTTACGTTTAGTACATTCTTCCCAGTGAAAGAGCAGTAGATGGACACATTTGTAAAGTCGTTTATGCAACTCCGTGTAACAGAAATGGACAAAGAATCCTAAATCCCGCATCCTAAATAGAGGGATTAACAAAGCACCAAGTGCACGTGCAAAGTGGCAGGGTGGTGGGTTTTACTTAGGTCGAGCCTGCGCAGCGCATGCGCTGCAGCGAGGCATGCTGTATTGAGGCAGGGACTTGAAGCTCCACCCACTCTTCGCTCACATTTTTCATTGACTTGTGTCATTGTCCACTGTTAACTGTGGCTGTTCATTGGTTAAAAGGCTTAGTAGTCCCTCCTTAGTATGCTTTGTCTCATTTTGTAACCTCCAATGGCGACACTCCCTGTTACCTGTGTTGTTACTCTGTGGTCTTTAATTACAGTCTCCGAGCACTATTTACTCAAATAGCTTATGCTTGCTGTTGGAGGCAGACCACGCTCTCTCAGAACGCTTTTTAAAAATTTTTATAGCATGGGCGCCTAACGCATTTGCAATGCAATAGGTCTCGCATCTGTGAGAGTTTAACCTATTGGCATTGTAAATGACAATGCCTTTTATTTATCTGTTTTAAAAACAACACATAAATAAAAGGCATTGTCATTTACAATGCCAATAGCTCCAACTCTCATTGATGTGAGACCTAGTGCATTGCAAATGCTGGTTATACTGTGGTAAGCAGGGGCTTAGAAGGATCCAACCTAAAATGCCTTCCAATCACCAGAACCCAGTGGAAACACAAATATTGGATGGTTTTCAGTCAAACAGGGAGCACGGCAAGGTGCAAGCGCAGTGATGCACAGAACCGTCTGAGAGAAAGTCTTCTAACACTGGAAACGCAGCGCTAAGTGTGCCCGCCATTCTGCTATCCTTGCTAAGGTGATGTGAAAGCTGCAGATTCTCCTCCTGCACCCCGGCTTGAGCAGCTTGCTTCTGTTCCTGTTTGTGACGTCTTTATCTTTACCTGCAGTGCATACGGCATTCGACGAGTTCCCCAATGTCAAAGGTCACATCTCTTTGTGCATGTGTTTGTTTTATGCACAGGCCTTCCTTGTACCCTGGCTGGCACGCGCAGCATGTAGGGCCTTCTGGGCGCTAGGCTGATCTCCTATAACTGCTTTCGCATAACATTAAGTGATTTTGTCCAGAATCACAGGCTGCTGAGGAGGCGCCAGGATTCGAGCCTGGTTCCTCAGCTCTAAGGTCAGCAGCTCTGGCCGTTAGCCACATCTTCCCCCCTGTGATTCTGCGCCGATGTTTTATGCTGTTTGCACATTCTCTGTCTACCTTTATATTGATAACACAGCGATTAATTTCCGGCTGATATGCAAAATAGATAGCAAATCTCGGAACCAATTAAGGGACTCGCGCTGCATTAATCTTTAATTTCCTTGCTCGAACTCAGTACTGTAACTGGAAAGTTTATGCAGCACCATTTTCAAATCTCACCAGCCGCCACTGCGTGACTCGAATAATGATTTTAAAACAAACATTTTGAGATCTATGCCCCCTTTTCCAAGTGCTATCTTTGAGTGTGTTCTTCATACATGAAAGATTGTTTAGATTGCCTCTAAGCCCACCTCTACAGGGACTGATAGTAACCTGAAACACTGCGGCTCGAGATAGCACAGTGGGGTCGTGTCCGGGCTGCGGGTCACTCGGCTCGAACTCAATGTTGGTTCATTGACAGAATCCCTGCTTCAGAGGATCATAAAACCGACTCCTGCGGCTCTGGGGATCCCCAGGTCCACTTTCAGAAGAAACAGTTGATAATCACTTACAGTGAGGGA
This sequence comes from Triturus cristatus, assembly GCF_964204655.1. Classification (NCBI taxonomy): domain Eukaryota; kingdom Metazoa; phylum Chordata; class Amphibia; order Caudata; family Salamandridae; genus Triturus; species Triturus cristatus. Next base: position 26,764,661 of record NC_140592.1, on the reverse strand, counting down.
AAGAAGGTCACCAAAGATAAACCTTGAGCGCCAGCAGAGTTCAGGGGATAGAGAGCGATCAGAAGTCCAGACGACCCCTGCTTGCGGACCAGAAGGTGGGGAGACCTCCGACCACCAGCACCTCAGGTTTGTCGGAGTTATGTTTCAGTGAGGTGTCCCTAATCCAAAGAGTAATGGTGGCGAGAGAGTTCTGGAAGCTGGTGTGAGCCGATTGCAGATTACGATCACGCCTCATGAATGTAGGGGCAAAAGAAGACAGGAAGGAGAAGACGGCGAAACATCACTTATGGCAGTGGACTGGAACATACTATGAACAGCTTGGGGGGGGGGGGAGAAGAGCCCAGAGTGATACCATGGGTGAGGGCTGTAGAGGAGGAACAAAAAGTGGGAAGATGGAGGGGGCAACATAACACATGTATCTGTAAAGAAACCTCCTGGCACTGAATAACAATGTGTTTATTGTTAGCCACCTCAATGCTGCTCCTTTTATCAAGGTCAGAAGGATGAAAGGCCGAGTGGACCTGCCATGATTAGAACCTGTGGCCATATACAGGTTTCTGGAGGGTATGCATCAGTCTACTGAGCCCCCAGACCCGACCAGTAGAATGAATACCAGCCTCTTGTGTCTACCACGCGAAGGTGCATGTATGGAGGCTACATGCTGAAGACGTTCATGCAATAGGAGAGGGCACCATATCAAAGACCGCAAATATGTTCAAAAAGATGACAGAAGCCAACAGTCCTTGGTCCACGCTCATCCATTTAAAAGACAACTTCTCATTGGATTTCATTTCTCATTTTGTCTGTTGTTCATAGTCTCCACTATCTCCATGGAAACGCACCTTACTCCAATCTCCTGCCAGCATTGGAGCAAACGCATGCATTGTGCAAATGCTACCAAAGGAAATAACTTACCACACTTCCCTTACCAGCCAAAGAAAGTGTGTAAGTTATTTTATCTGGCAGCATTTGACATGTTTCCTCTCTGCACAGGTAGCCATGCTCACACCTTAACAGAGAGGGCAAGGAGATTATTGGATCTTGACAGAGGACGAAATCTATTGGGACATAAAATACACGCAGTGCGTGTATTTCATGTGCATGTGCTGGGTGTATGTGTACCTGTGAGTGGTACAATACATGACGGTTGTAGGACTGTGCAGTGAGTGTATTTCATGTGCATGTGCTGGGTGTATGTGTACCTGCGAGTGGCACAATACATGACGGTTGTAGTGCTGTGCAGTGTGTGTATTTTATATGCATGTGCTGGGTGTATGTGAACCTGCGAGTGGCACAATACATGACGGTCATTGTGCTGTGCAGTGTGTGTATTCTATATGCATATGCTGGGTGTATGTGTGCCTGCGAGTGGCACAATCCATGACGGTTGTAGTGCTGTGCAGTGCCTGTATTTTATATGCATGTGCTGGGTGTATGTATACCTGCGAGTGGTACAATACATGACGGTTGCAGTGCTGTGCAGTGCATGTATTTCATGTGCATGTGCTGGGTGTATGTGTGCCTGTGAGTGGCACAATACATGACGGTTGTAGTGCTGTGCAGTGTGTGTATTTTATATGCATGTGCTGGGTGTATGTGTGCCTGCAAGTGGTACAATACATGAAGGTCGTAGTGCTGTGCAGTGCGTGTATTTTATATGCATATGCTGGGTGTATGTGTACCTGTGAGTGGTACAATACATGAAGGTTGTAGTGCTGTGCAGTGCTTGTATTTTATATGCATGTGCTGGGTGCATAAGTGCCTGTGAGTGGTACAATACATGACGGTTGTAGTGCTGTGCAGTGCGTGTATTTTATATGCATGTGCTGGGTGAATGTGTGCCTGTGTGGGGTACAATGCATGAAGGTTGTAGGACTGTGCAGTGCGTGTATTTTATATGCATGTGCTGGGTGCATAAGTGCCTGTGAGTGGTACAATACATGACGGTTGTAGTGCTGTGCAGTGTGTGTATTGCGTCCTGAGGTCCTCAGGACGCAAGAGGACCTCATCGCCCCACCAGCAGTGAGCCAAGAGGTGCGTTTGCAGAGTGGTATAAAAATGGGCGTGGCCTCAGACCACCTATCTGCAAAGCAGATCTGTGGCGCGTACTAGAGGTACCTGTTGGGCTAGTTGGCCCCCAGAGATCCTCAGTATTCGAGTGGGCTGAATACCCCAATTTAGAACGCGACAGGAGGCGTGTTTGCAGAGTGCTGCAGGGAGGGGGTGGGGCCTCCGTTGAGATGGCAAGTTTTATTTATTTTTTAATATTAGAAGGGGGGCTGTGTGGCCGCCCCTTCTTTTACCATTTTTCTTGCCCTGGGGACCCCATCCCACAGGGCCTGACCCCTTTTTATAAAAATAAAATAAAAGAAACGCAAAGGGGGCCGCGTGGCCTCCCTCCCGAGGCCAATAACGGCCCCGGGGACCCCATCGCCCGGGGCATGGCCACATATTTAATACATTTTTTATTTGTTCTTTTTAAGGAGGGTGGCTGCGTGGCCCCCCTCCTGAGGCCATTATTGGCCATGGGGAGCCCATTCCCCAGGGCTGTGCCTCTATTTATTTATTTATTGTAATCAGTGTGGCCCCCCTCCTGGGCCACTTCTGGCCCCATGGACCCCTATCCCCCGGGGCTGGCCCTTTTCTTTGGGGACCATTGGAGGAGCCCCAATGACCCCACGGTCCCACCGGCTCCCCACTCCTGCGGGAGCCGGCATTGCTTTTGAGCAAGGGGAGCTGATGACATGCAGCTCCCCTTGCTCAAAAGCAGTCCTACTTTGGTTCATTGAACCGAGAGCAGGTTTTCCTGCTCTCACCTCAATGAAGCAAAGCAGAGTTTGCTATGACAGGGCGGGAGCCGTGCTCCCACCCTGCCATAGCAAACAGCAATGTGCCAGGGGTGGGCACCCCGGGACATTGCAGGAGCCGGCCCTGGGGGGTGGCGGTCCCCAGGGCCATCTAGGGCTCCAGGAAGGGGGCTGCATGCCCCCCCTCCCAACTTATTTAAAGCCCCGAGGAGGTGGCGGTCCCCGGGGCAGTGTTGGGGGTTGAGTCCCCCCCCACATATTTATTAGAGAAGCCCCGGGAAGGTGGCGGTCCCCGGGGCTTCTGGGGGAACATGGGCCCCCCGCATTCAATTTAATAAGCCTCGGGGAGGTGGCAGTCCCTGGGGCTACGGGGGCCCCCGTGGACCCCCGCAAATTAATTGCCGAGTGCCCGCGGGACTGACCCACCTGGGGGCTTTGAAAAACAAAGCGCGGGAGTACGCGCTGTTTTTTTTTCTGGCCAAATTTGGGACCCCAGCGCAATTTCAGCCATTTTGCTTTTTTTAGTGGTTTTTCTGGCCCTGGGGGTCCTTGCCGGACCCCCTAAGCAGACCTAGGGGGTTAGGGGGTTTGTATCCTGCCCCTTTTTCATATTTTTTATCTTTGTTTCACCCTTTTTCTTTTGACTCGGTTACCGAGTCACAAGATGGCTGCCAACACTTCCTGGTATGGAGTGTTGGCAATTTATAATCAAAAACGTCAAAATACCATCATTCTCCCATCTACAAATAGAAAGTGTGTGAAAGGAGAGAAAGCAGATGACGCAACTTTATTGAGTGCTGTAAGCCATCCCAATTAAAAATGGTTTCTGTCTAAGCATGATCAATTTCTAAACCAATTTATTTCATTGGGCTTGAGATTTTCACGATAGAATACACATTTCTTTTTTCTGTAGATGGGGAGAAAGTCACCTATGATGATAAGTGGGTGTGCGGGTGAGTACCAGCCAGCAACCCCCTTGGTGTTACGACCGAGAGGTGCTTTCTCTCCTTTCTCACACTTTTTATTTGTAGGCGGGAGAATGATGGTACTTTGACGTTTTTGATTATAAATTGACACACCACGACACTTTGACTACCAATAGGGAGTACATATGTGAGAGGGTTTAAAAGCATGGGAAACCCCTCCAGTGTCAAAGCTGTAGAGTAAGGTGTGCTTTTGGCCAGGCCAGTTTTTGTTGTTAATGCGTTAAGTGGGGGGGGGGGCTGGCCTTCTCTTTCCCCCTGTAGCTCCTTTTGTGTTGATGATGTTGGAGTGTTGGCAGCCAATCAGAATTGAGCTCGTGCTCGGGAGGGTTCGCGACTCCTCCTCGGTGCTCAGATATCGATATTTTTCTTTTTTAAATGTCTCAGGAACTACTGAACCGATTTACACCATTTAAAAAAAAGGGCACACTCTAAACCAAGACCTAATTATTGTCATATTTGGTGTAATTACGTTCAGCAGGTCGGGGTGTAGCCTGTAATGTATGTATGTATGTATAAAGTTTCCTATCGAAAATAACATGGAGAAAACGCGCTTTGGGACCCCCTTTTTTCTCGGCCCCCGCTTGACGAATCACCCCAAAACTTTCAACACACAAACTTAGCGGTCCGGCCCTATTTTTTGGACAATTTGACGAAGATTCGTCAAATGGCGCCAAAGATATCGGCAAATCAAAAAACGCTTTTCCTATGGAGATCAGGTCCTAATTATAACTGCCTACTGGCGACCGTCAGTAGGTAATGTATGTATATGTATATATATATATATATAATTTTTTTTTCATTTTATTTTTTTGCCGTTGGAAAATCTATTCCCAAACAAAAATATTTAAAATCTGTTTTCTTATTTTCTGTTTTATGGCCCAATTAACATGAGTACTCTCTCTCAGTAGTTGGCTTTATGCCCATTGAGGGCTTTATTGTCACATATAAGCAGATGACCAGGCAAAACGGATGAGATGCCCAAAAGGGGGGGCTTATTTGCAACACGAGACACAGATGAATTATGTTTATAAATTAAAAATAATAATACTGTTATCTGTTTGTCTCTTTGCCCCTCAACTTATAAGGTGTTTAGGTGTATTGAGAACACATCGAAATCTATATATGGCAATATATATGAGCTTGGAACATTGCCATTCTGCATTTACGTGTCTCTCCCTAATCTCTTTGACATGAAAACACAAAAAGAGTTATTTGCCACACTGCACTGTTGTCCAACTTTTAATTTTAACTTTTATATGTATTGTTTGCATTAATGTAAGGCACTTTTACTTGGCTATATTTGTCGTTATAAGATGGCCGCCATGAATTTACGAACAATGTCGCTGCTAGTCCATCTTCTATGCCAATATTTTTGTCATGTGATATGTGATTCAAGTTTAAATGTGCCCGTTTTATGCAAAGGAAACTGACATTGAAAAAGCCAGTCGGCGAAACGCGTCTGTCAGCGTTTCGGGGGAATTGCGGGGTGGAACTTGCTAAATAAAGCATTTATGCTTTAAGAAACATTGTCCCTGGATTCTGCGTCGAGTGCTCTCCGCTTTACACGTTTTACGTGTTGGTTGTTTCATATATATATATATGCTGGTCAAAAAGTCACACTGTTGCATCTTGGAACTCGTAGTGCCCTGAAAAGTCACATGACTGATATTGAGCACTTGCACATGATTTCAATGTCACCCACCTGTGAACAAGGCGCAAGCTGAAACGCGTAGGGTTAAGTTTGCAGCAAAATGAAATAAATACCTGTGCAACTTTAAACCGGGCTCTGCACTTTTTTGTTGTATTTGAATGACGGAGTCCTCCATCTCCGTTGATCGATGGAGCCGCCCTGCAGGGTCGGGGGCCCCCTTTATGGAGACTTTATTGTTACCGTGCTGCGGATTAAGAGGGCATGACCCGCTTTGCTCATTGTCAGACCAACGGAGCTCCAAGGAATTTCTGGCATGAGTGATGAAAGGGAGATAAGAGGGGTTACACCTCTCTAGGACAGTTTGAAATGTCAGGTATTTCCATTAACTATGCTGCATTTGGGACATTGTGCACTACAGACATCGTATTCACTTTGATTGCCAAGAAGGATATGACAGTAGGGGGCAATTTTTAAGACTATTTTGGTCGAAAGAAATTAAAATTATTGCAGATGCTGGTCAAAAAGTCACACTGTTGCATCTTGGAACTCGTAGTGCCCTGAAAAGTCACATGACTGATATTAAGCACTTGCACATGATTTCAATGTCACCCACCTGTGAACAAGGCGCAAGCTGAAACGCGTGGGGTTAAGTTTGCAGCAAAATGAAATAAATACCTGTGCAACTTTAAACCGGGCTTGGCACTTTTTTGTTATATATATATATATATATATATATCATCCAAAAGTGCCCAAAGGTTGGAGACGCACACAGCAGCAAGCAAACAGTGCTTTGTAGCAAAGTTCTTTATTCAGCAAGACAGCAGCGTTTCCGGATATTTCATGTGCCTTTTCCCCTACGCGTTTCGGAGCTCATTGCTCCTTAATCACGGGTCGGCTTGCTTCACAACAGATGCGCATAGGACGGGTCCCTTAATTGGCTGCTTTATGACCCTCAATGGCCTCCTTCAATCAATGGCCTTCTGGGACTTGTGGTCCTTACCGCTAAAATAATACCTTCAATAGGTTCTGTTTACTGCAATTGTTGTCAAGCCCTCCATAGAGCCTCCGATAGCGTCGCTGTCTTTAATCCATGCATAAACTTGCCACTCTGTTATCACGATGTTAGTTATCCAACACCAACAGTCCATTTGTATCAGTAGGCGGTGCTGCCTCCTCGGCCCGGACCGGCCGAAATATATCATCCAAAAGTGCCCAAAGGTTGGAGACGCACACAGCAGCAAGCAAACAGTGCTTTGTAGCAAAGTTCTTTATTCAGCAAGACAGCAGCGTTTCCGGATATTTCATGTGCCTTTTCCCTACGCGTTTCGGAGCTCATTGCTCCTTGATCACGGGTTGGCTTGCTTCGTAACAGATTTATATATATATTCACTGAAAAAACCATAGGTTTCACACACGTTATAGTTAGGAATTAGCATTTAAAAAACCTTGCAAATTCACTGAAAAAACCATAGGTTTCACACATGTTATAGTTAGCGGAAATTTTACTGATAAAAAACCAATGAAATTCCCCCGTTATAGTTAGTGCAGGCAACTATAACTCACGCGACCGCAATCTTCTGCTGATGCTAATACTGTATTTAGACACTTATTTGCCCATGTCTTCTTCCATACATTTTTAGCTATACATATATTACAATTTTTTTTTTTTCATAAAGACACATATGTCATCAGCAGAAGATTGCGGTCGCGTGAGTTATAGTTGCCTGCACTAACTATAACGGGGGAATTTCATTGGTTTTTTATCAGTAAAATTTCCGCTAACTATAACATGTGTGAAACCTATGGTTTTTTCAGTGAATTTGCAAGGTTTTTTAAATGCTAATTCCTAACTATAACGTGTGTGAAACCTATGGTTTTTTCAGTGAATTTGTACGGTTTTTTAAATGCTAAGTTACTTTACGCCATTCGTGGCGTGCGCGCCCACTTAACGCAGTTCGTTCCGTGCGCGCACGGTGCGCTTCGCGCACCGTGCGCGCACAGTGAGCACGCGGTGCGCTTCGCGCACCGCGCGCCCACTTTACGCAGTTAGTGCCGTGCACGCGCGGTGGGCACGCGGTGCGATGACAAAGCAAGAAAGCACGTCAACAAATCTGTTTCTGCTTTCCTCCGTGACTATGGTATGGGTGCCATTTACCACAACAACTTGCGTTATGACATGCAAGACATTTATAGAGGAGATGGTGTGCACTTCAATGATGAAGGGAACAGAGTCTTCCTCTTGAACCTTAGACTCTGCATCGGTACTTACTTGTAGGTACCACTAAAAAATCATTTCATAAACACAACGGCTCTTTTTAGAGCCCCCTAATATCTAAACACTTAAATCTGATTTTCATTTTTTTTTTTTTTTTTTTCTACCGTACGCTTACCGTAAGCTTACCGTACGCGTACCCCGTGATTTTTTTTAAAATCAATAAACGTTTTCTTTGTACTTTACAGTCCTTCTTTGACCCCCTCACAAATGTAAGGGGGTCTGTAACTCTCCTCATTGCCCCCTTTTCTTGTTTTCACTCTTTTTTTTCTGAGTGAAATACACAAAATGGCGGCCGCCGCTTCCTGGTTTCGGCCGATTCGAATGTTTACTAAGATCTAAGAGCCAATCAGAATCGCGCTCGCGCACGCCACCGTACGCTTACGGTAAGCGTACGGTAAGCGTACCGTAAGCGGGCTCAGATATATATATTGATTTAAAGGCTATTTTCTCAGAATCTACTGAACAGATTTACACCAAACCTACAAAAGGCACTTCCTTGACTTAGGGACTACCTCTCTGCCAAATTTCGAGTAATTCTGTTCAGCCGTTCGGGCTGTAGCTCGTTCTAAAGGTCCTATGGAAAAATGCATGGGGAAAACGCGTTTTGGGACCCCCCTTTTATCTCAGCCCCCGCTTGACGGATCCCCCCGAGACTTTCAGGGTAGGAGCGGAGCGTAGCGCCCCACCAATTTTGAGAAATTCGCGAGGATTCATCGACCGGCGCCAAAGTTATTCAAAATAGAATGTTGAGGTTTTCCTATGGAAAAGGGGTCCTAACTATAACTACCTACTGGCGACCGCCAGTAGGTAATATATATATATATATATATATAAGAAAGGGTTGCCCTGCTTGAGACTGCACACCCGGTGAGTAGACCACTTTATTGAAGACTTGGCAGGTTATACAGGCTCACAGCACAAATCCTCTCTGGGAAGCATGACGCGTTTCGAACATCCTCGTTCTTAATCATAGGCACGTCCCAAGCGGAGCCGCCACAGTGTTGCAGAGCAGTTATTTAAATCACCAACATCCCGCCCCCATGGGCGTGTACCAGAGTGCCTTCTGGACGTTGAAGTTCTGCAAATATACAAACCCGAGAGGGTGTGGCTGGCATCCAGGAATCTTAAAACAATCCCCAGCAGTGAGTACATTTAGACTGCAAGTCCCGAAAACACTGCCCATACAAGCCGACAAACAGGGAACCTCACCGCTCCATCGGCAACCTCATTACAAAGTTTCCGTAGATCTGCATTTCCTCGCAGCAGTGCGGTCTCGCGACTGAGCCCAGACGCTATATATGAAAGAAAGGGTTGCCCTGCTTGAGACCGCACACCCGGTGAGTAGACCACTTTATTGAAGACTAGGCAGGTTATACAGGCTCACAGCACAAACCCTCTCTGGGAAGCCTGACGCGTTTCGAACATCCTCGTTCTTAATCATAGGCACGTCCCATGCGGAGCCGCCACAGTGTTGCAGAGCAGTTATTTAAATCACCAACATCCCGCCCCCATGGGCGTGTACCAGAGTGCCTTCTGGACGTTGAAGTTCTGCAAATATACAAACCCGAGTGGGTGTGGCTGGCATCCAGGAATCTTAAAACAATCCCCAGCAGTGAGTACATTTAGACTGCAAGTCCCGAAAACACTGCCCATACAAGCCGACAAACAGGGAACCTCACCGCTCCATCGGCAACCTCATTACAAAGTTTCCGTAGATCTGCATTTCCTCGCAGCAGTGCGGTCTCGCGACTGAGCCCAGACGCTATATATGAAAGAAAGGGTTGCCCTGCTTGAGACCGCACACCCGGTGAGTAGACCACTTTATTGAAGACTAGGCAGGTTATACAGGCTCACAGCACAAATCCTCTCTGGGAAGCCTGACGCGTTTCGAACATCCTCGTTCTTAATCAGAGGCACGTCCCATGCGGAGCCGCCACAGTGTTGCAGAGCAGTTATTTAAATCACCAACATCCCGCCCCCATGGGCGTGTACCAGAGTGCCTTCTGGACGTTGAAGTTCTGCAAATATACAAACCCGAGTGGGTGTGGCTGGCATCCAGGAATCTTAAAACAATCCCCAGCAGTGAGTACATTTAGACTGCAAGTCCCGAAAACACTGCCCATACAAGCCGACAAACAGGGAACCTCACCGCTCCATCGGCAACCTCGTTACAAAGTTTCCGTAGATCTGCATTTCCTCGCAGCAGTGCGGTCTCGCGACTGAGCCCAGCCGCTATATATGAAAGAAAGGGTTGCCCTGCTTGAGACCGCACACCCGGTGAGTAGACCACTTTATTGAAGACTTGGCAGGTTATACAGGCTCACAGCACAAATCCTCTCTGGGAAGCCTGACGCGTTTCGAACATCCTCGTTCTTAATCATAGGCACGTCCCAAGCGGAGCCGCCACAGTGTTGCAGAGTAGTTATTTAAATCACCAACATCCCGCCCCCATGGGCGTGTACCAGAGTGCCATCTGCAACTGCATCTCAAGGATTTGTGCTGTGAGCCTGTATGACCTGCCAAGTCTTCAATAAAGTGGTCTACTCACCGGGTGTGCGGTCTCAAGCAGGGCAACCCTTTCTTTCATATATAGCGGCTGGGCTCAGTCGCGAGACCGCACTGCTGCGAGGAAATGCAGATCTACGGAAACTTTGTAACGAGGTTGCCGATGGAGCGGTGAGGTTCCCTGTTTGTCGGCTTGTATGGGCAGTGTTTTCGGGACTTGCAGTCTAAATGTACTCACTGCTGGGGATTGTTTTAAGATTCCTGGATGCCAGCCACACCCACTCGGGTTTGTATATTTGCAGAACTTCAACGTCCAGAAGGCACTCTGGTACACGCCCATGGGGGCGGGATGTTGGTGATTTAAATAACTGCTCTGCAACACTGTGGCGGCTCCGCTTGGGACGTGCCTATGATTAAGAACGAGGATGTTCGAAACGCGTCAGGCTTCCCAGAGAGGATTTGTGCTGTGAGCCTGTATAACCTGCCTAGTCTTCAATAAAGTGGTCTACTCACCGGGTGTGCGGTCTCAAGCAGGGCAACCCTTTCTTTCATATATATATATATATATATATATATATATACATGTTAACCATCATGACCCATTGGGCTCCTCATGGTTGAATAAATAGAAGAAACTGATTTATGAATCCTGAGTGCTGTGTAATCTTGCTTGAAAAAATAATTTGGGCACCCGCTATCGAGCGCTCTGGCTAAGGATCAAATTGAGGGAAATATATATATATATATATGTTTGTGTGTGTGTTTTATGTATACACAAATACCAAAATAAAAAATATAAACAATGCAATAAATGAATATATTAATTAATGTAGCTAATTTATAAGATATGAAAAATGTAAAACCCTAAACACATTTACCAAAAATAGTACGAACATTAAAAAATATTTAAAAATAAAACAAATAATATAAAACATTAAAAAAAACAAATTAAAAAAATCTATTTAACCAATATTAGGAAATGTATTGGACTCTGGGAATATAAGATACACTATTCACACTCCAGTCTGCGCAAAAGTAGGGAAAGTACTGTTCGAGGCAGGTAATGCGTGTATAAGGGGGGAGCTGATGTGACACTCTGCATACATGAAACGGCAAGCATTTATCAACAAGAATGCTCTAGAAGATCAGGTAATATACACTATATAATAAGACATGCTGGCAAAAAACACAGCTCGTGGAGGTTTTCAAAAATAAATTTGAGATAAATTGTTTATACACCTCTTACGCAGAAAAGACTTTCTTCTGCTCAAAACAAAGACATTACTAACGAGGCAAAATGGTAAGTTCCTAAGCTGGCTTTTCAGCTGTGATATCAAGAGGCAGCCAACATGATTGTAGCTATGAAGAACGAGCTGGGCAAGATACTCACACATCCCTTAGATATATTGTCTGCCCTTAGCTTCTTCTATGAAAGGTTATTTCATGGTTGTCCAGTTGAATTCGATAAAATCAATAAACCCCTCATGGTTCCTCTTCTGTGTAAAATAGTTAAAGGAATACGAGAGGGGTCCTCTCCTCAACCAGAGGCGGATTGTTGGACAGGCCACATGAAGGGCTTGCTCCCTCCCCGCATGACAAGGCCCAAGCCCCGGACTCCCAGGTGTTACCCACAAGAGCAACCCGCACCCCGTCTCCCGACGGAACTCCTGCCCCCGGACATCCATGTATCATGGGGCCGAACCACTCCCGGCTCCCCCGGCCGGATCAGCCGCCATCTTGGACACTGCGCCACGAGGCCGCGTGGCCTCAGCTCGACCCTAACCCTGGGCCTGGCCGGCCCCGACATCCCGGCACCACCATCCACCCAGGAGGTGAACGGACCACTTGGCAGGTCAATGGGAGAAAGAAGTGTCGATGGCTCTCCCCCGCCAGGTTCCGATCGCCCTCCAGCTCCCCCGGGCGCTGGCTCCACCCCCTGCTGGGTGTCTGGACTCCCTCATCCCGGACCCCCCGACCTCCAAGTGCGAGGGTCCGGACATCAAAGGGCGCCAGACCTATAACTAGGGCAGCTCCAGAGCAGGAAGGCAGTTGTGTCCTGGAGTCGAGAGACACCGAGAAGAACTCAGCCTTGACGGACTACTGGCGCTGCCGTAGCCCTGCCTTGTGAATTATCGTCCTGCCTGCTGGCGCTGCCGCAGCCTTCTGCATCATCCATCCTCGTCGGGACCTGCTGGCGCTGCCGCGGACCGTTGTAATGACCACCTTCATCGGGACCTGCTGGCGCTGCCGCGGACCGTGTAACGACCACCTTCATCGGGACCTGCTGGCGCTGCCACGGACCGTGTAACGACCACCTTCACCGGGACCTGCTGGCGCTGCCGCGGCCCGTCCAAGCTAGAACACCGAGCTCGAGGATTGTGAGCTATCCACCATACCATCTCAGCTACCAGACTGGTAACCAGACTGTCCCGCTACCCCCTTTTTCCCAAACCAAGAGACTAGAATCGAGGGGACCCCTGAGTCCAGACCTCCTTGTACCATTTCATCGTACCTTAAGAAATCGCCTATAAAGAACGTTAAATCCTATCCTTGTGTGGTGTGTATCTGTGGGGGGGAAGTTACTCATCTGTACGATCACTGGAGACGGCTCTCCCCGGAGACCTCTCCCCTTGTCCTCGGCCGACCCTCCCGGTCCGTCTAACATTGGTGGCCAGCGGCGCGATCCGAATCAACGCGTAATCGTACAGAGAGTAGCTCACCCCACGACAAAACCACGATGTCAACCAAAGAGAGCGGATCCACCGAGAAATTCCAGATGGATAAATTGGAAGAATATAGCCATCGTGAACTGAAACAATTCTGCATGGAACTAGGCATTGCTACCACCGGCCTGAGTACCAAAGACGATTTTAAGCACGCCATTGAGTCGTGGGCAGAAACCGGGGTCGCCGGATCCCCAGACCAAAACGGTGCAGCATCGGAGAGGAACGCCACGGCTCCCGAGGAGCGAGGAACGGGCCTCTCGCAGGAAGAGATTCAAGAAAGAGAAAAAAACAGATTACATGAGTTAGAAATGGCACGACTTAAAATGGACGGTGAACTAAAATTAGCCGAGCAAAAACTGAACCTAGAACATCTGCAGCTCCGAGAAGAACGGGAAGAAAAACAGAGGCAGAGAGAGCTCGAAGAAAAAAGACTAACATTCGAACACGAGCGCAAACTGGCAGAAATAGAACTACGGAAGCAGAACAAAGAACCGGAGGTGCCCGAGCGACCGCGCACCCCGGGAGCGACAGAAAAGAAAGTCCACATCCCCAAGGATGTTGTCCGAGAGTATGTCCGAGAGGACGACATACAACAGTGGTTCAAGGCCTACGAGATCGCCATGACCTCCCACTGGATCGATCGAAGTGACTGGGGAGCCGGCCTATGGGGGAGGTTCGTCAACGAAGGCCGCGATGCCCTACTGCAGCTCCCAGACCATCAGATGTCATCCTATGACCACATGAAGGCTGCCCTCCTCACCCGATATGGGCTCACACCCGAAATGTACCGCCAGAGGTTTCAGGACTGCATCCGGATCCCGGGTACAACGTGGGTGGAATATGTCAACTATTTCAGCCGAGCCTTCGAGATTTGGATCAAGGGAAGCCACGTAACGACCTACGAGCAACTTTTTAATCTCATGGTGTCGGAGCACCTGTCTAACAACTGCTTCGTCGAGCTCAGGCAGCACCTCCTCGACAGTAAATTGACTGACCCACGGCAACTCGCCGCCGAAGCTGACCGGTGGGAAAGCACCCGGGTGGGCCGGAGAGGGCCACACGAGCAGAACCGGAACAACCAAGGTCAGCACCGTCTCCAAGGAGGAGGAGGAGGCCAGGGGCGAGGGAGAGACACCGTCCCGGCCGCTCCCGCTGCCAGCACCCCGCCCCCGGCCAGCCGGGGGAACCCCCCGATGCGCCCGGGGTTCCGAGCCAACGTCACGTGTCACCGATGCCAGCGAGTCGGCCACTACGCCAATGACCCGAACTGTCCACAGAACCAAACTCCAAAACCCCGCCAGGTAGCTGCCGCCGCCCTGGGGGGAGAACAAATCTCCGAAGAACAAGAAGAATACGAGCAGGCACAACAAGAGTGGGAACCGGCCGCCATGGTTCTAGCGTGCCTAGGGGGAAAAGACATGGTCCCGCGGGCCCCCCTACCCGCCAACACCAGAAAATATAGCCAGTGGGTAAACATTAATGGGCGCCGGGCCGAAGCCCTACGTGACACAGGGGCCAGTGTGACGGCCGTCCGCTGTCACCTGGTAAAACCACAGCAGATCCTGCCGAACATTCTCTGCCCCGTCCGCTCAGCCGACAATTCCGAGAGTCTATGTCGGATGGCCTGCGTCCCCTTCGAATGGGGAGGGGTCTCCGGCACGTTGAAGGTGACGGTCCGGGATGATGCCCCCGTGGACTGTCTCCTGGGGAATGATCTTGAGAGTTCCCCGTGGGCCGCCGTCGAAAGAAGAGAGCACCTGGGGATGCTGGGCCTCCCGGACTGGGCGTGCGTAACCACCCGGTCCATGGCCGCCCGTGCCATCCCCCGACCAGAAGAACCAGAATGGCCTGCACCTCCTCCCCCGATCGCTCCAGTAGAGGACACCGACTATACCGACCCCCCAGAGCAAACCCCCGAAGGGGTCGCCCAGCCCCAGGACCTTCCCGGCCTGGCTCAGTGGCGTCAAGAAGGGGGGCCCACCCAGGAACAGTTCCGCCAGGAGCAGAAGACCTGTCCCTCCCTCGAGGGACTCCGCCAGCAAGCCATCGCCCAGAGCGCAGGGGACTCCACCGGAGCCCATTGGGTCTATTGGGATAACGACCTGTTATACAGTGAACAGAGAATCGCGGAGTTAGGGGCCAGTCGAGTGCTGGTGGTGCCCCTCCGTTTCAGAGACTTCCTGCTAAATTTGGCCCATGATGTCCCTCTGGCTGGACACCTGGGCCAGGACAAAACCTACAGTCGCCTGGTGACCCACTTTTTCTGGCCGAGGATGCAAAACGACGTCCTCAACCACTGCCGGTCCTGCCCCACGTGCCAGGCCAGCGGGAAGAGCGGCCGCAAGCTCAAAGCACCTCTGCAACCCTTCCCAGTTGTCACCACCCCGTTCGAGAGGGTGGGAATAGACATTGTGGGGCCCCTGGACCCCCGCACAGCACAAGGACATCGGTTCATCCTGGTACTGGTGGACCACGCCACCCGCTACCCCGAGGCTGTGCCCCTGCGAACTGTAACAGCTCCGGTGGTCGGCCGGGCCTTAATGGGGATCTTCTCCCGGGTGGGCTTCCCCCAAGAAGTCGTCAGCGATCGAGGCACAAACTTTATCTCGAAATATATGAAGTCCCTCTGGCAACAGTGCGGGGTCACCTACCGATTCACGACCCCCTATCATCCTAAAGGAAACGGACTAGTTGAGCGATTCAACCGCACGCTCAAGGGAATGATTGGGGGATTGGAAGAGCCCCTCCGTCGCCAGTGGGATGTACTACTTCCGTGCCTCCTCTTCGCCTATCGAGAAGTTCCCCAGAAGTCCCTCGGTTTTAGCCCTTTCGAACTCTTGTACGGGCACCCTGTGCGAGGGCCCCTCAGCCTAGTCAAAGAAGGTTGGGAGATGGCCCCCCTAAAGACCCCTCCAGACGTCTTCAAGTACCTCCTGGCACTACGCAATCAGACCCGGCGATTCAGGGAAATGGCAAAAGCGAATCTTGAGGCCAGTCAGGAGGACATGAAAAAATGGTACGATCAAAATGCCTCCTCCGTCGAATTCGAACCTGGTCAACAAGTGTGGGTGATGTCCCCCACCGAACCATGTGCCTTGCAGGACAAGTGGACGGGGCCCTTCAAAGTGGTCGAACGCAAGAGCCCCGTCACCTATCTCATCGATATGGAGTCTCCCCAGAACCCCCTCCGGGTCCTCCACACCAACAGACTCAAACCCCACTTTGTGCGCTCGGAACTCAGCCTCCTGATGGCTACAGACAGTGGGGCGGAAGAAGACTCCGAGCCTCTCCCTGATCTCCTGAAGACTCAGGAGAAAGACGGTTCCGTGGACGGGGTCCGGCTCTCCGATGCCCTCACCCCAGAGCAACGCCAAGGCTGCCGGGACCTCCTGCTGCAGTTTGCTACTCTGTTTTCCCTCACCCCAGGGGTCACCCCCTGGTGCTTGCACGACGTGGACACTGGGGACAGTCCCCCTATCAGACACCGGGCATACCGCGTACCAGATCGGGTGCGGGCCTGCATCCAAGAGGAAGTGTCCAAGATGCTCACGCTCGGGGTTATCGAGCCCTCGGACAGCCCCTGGGCCAGCCCGGTCGTGCTGGTCCCCAAAGCCGCTGCCCCCGGCACCACTCCTGAACTCCGATTCTGCGTCGACTATCGGGGCTTGAATGTTGTCACCAGGACCGACGCTCATCCCATCCCCCGAGCGGATGAATTGATCGACCGCATGGGGGCTGCCCGCTACCTCAGCATCTTCGACCTGACAGCGGGCTACTGGCAGATCGGTCTCACACCCCGAGCCCAAGAACGGTCCGCCTTTTCTACCCCCGATGGCCACTACCACTTCAAGGTCATGCCCTTCGGCATGAAGAATGCCCCCGCTACTTTTCAGCGACTAGTGAACCAGGTCTTGGCGGGGCTCGGAGAGTTCAGCGCCGCCTACCTGGACGATATCGCTGTGTACAGCCACCACTGGTCCGACCACCTCCACCACCTCCGAGAGGTCCTGCAAGCCCTCCAGCGGGCCGGCCTCACAATCAAGGCCGGCAAGTGCCAAATTGGTCAGGGGTCCGTGACCTACCTTGGACACCAGGTGGGAAGCGGTCTGGTGGCCCCTCTGCAACTCAAAATCGCGGCCATCCAGTCCTGGCAACCCCCAGTCACGCAGACCGAGGTCCGAGCCTTCTTGGGACTCACCGGCTACTACCGGCGGTTCGTGAGGGACTATGGCAGCATTGTGGGGCCCCTCACGGGTCTCACGTCCCAAAACCACCCGAAGAAGATTAACTGGACCCCCGACTGTCAAGCGGCCTTCGAGAAGCTGAAAGCCGCCCTGTGCACCGCCCCTGTGCTCCAGGCCCCCGATTACAGTCGGGAATTCATTGTGCAAACGGACGCCTCCGACCACGGCATCGGGGCGGTTCTCTCCCAGCTGAACCCCGAGGGTCTTGACCAGCCGGTGGGCTTCATCAGCAGACGCCTCCTGGCCCGAGAACAGCACTGGAGCACAATCGAGAGGGAGGCCTTCGCAGGGGTGTGGGCCCTCAAAAGGCTCCGGCACTATCTCTTCGGTACCCACTTCCGGGTGCAAACCGATCATCGACCCCTGCAGTGGCTAATGCAGATGCGGGGGGAAAACCCAAAACTATTGCGCTGGTCCATCTCCCTGCAGGGGATGGACTTCACTGTGGAACATCGACCGGGCCAAGACCACGCCAACGCAGATGGCCTGTCACGCTTTTTCCGCCTCGACGAGGAAAGTCCACAAGAGGATGGGTGACTCTCCCCGCCTTCAGCTGGGGGGGACGCATGTTGGACAGGCCACATGAAGGGCTTGCTCCCTCCCCGCATGACAAGGCCCAAGCCCCGGACTCCCAGGTGTTACCCACAAGAGCAACCCGCACCCCGTCTCCCGACGGAACTCCTGCCCCCGGACATCCATGTATCATGGGGCCGAACCACTCCCGGCTCCCCCGGCCGGATCAGCCGCCATCTTGGACACTGCGCCACGAGGCCGCGTGGCCTCAGCTCGACCCTAACCCTGGGCCTGGCCGGCCCCGACATCCCGGCACCACCATCCACCCAGGAGGTGAACGGACCACTTGGCAGGTCAATGGGAGAAAGAAGTGTCGATGGCTCTCCCCCGCCAGGTGCCGATCGCCCTCCAGCTCCCCCGGGCGCTGGCTCCACCCCCTGCTGGGTGTCTGGACTCCCTCATCCCGGACCCCCCGACCTCCAAGTGCGAGGGTCCGGACATCAAAGGGCGCCAGACCTATAACTAGGGCAGCTCCAGAGCAGGAAGGCAGTTGTATCCTGGAGTCGAGAGACACCGAGAAGAACTCAGCCTTGACGGACTACTGGCGCTGCCGTAGCCCTGCCTTGTGAATTATCGTCCTGCCTGCTGGCGCTGCCGCGGCCTTCTGCATCATCCATCCTCGTCGGGACCTGCTGGCGCTGCCGCGGACCGTTGTAACGACCACCTTCATCGGGACCTGCTGGCGCTGCCGCGGACCGTGTAACAACCACCTTCATCGGGACCTGCTGGCGCTGCCGCGGACCGTGTAATGACCACCTTCACCGGGACCTGCTGGCGCTGGCGCGGCCCGTCCAAGCTAGAACACCGAGCTCGAGGATTGTGAGCTATCCACCATACCATCTCAGCTACCAGACTGGTAACCAGACTGTCCCGCTACCCCCTTTTTCCCAAACCAAGAGACTAGAATCGAGGGGACCCCTGAGTCCAGACCTCCTTGTACCATTTCATCGTACCTTAAGAAATCGCCTATAAAGAACGTTAAATCCTATCCTTGTGTGGTGTGTATCTGTGGGGGGGAAGTTACTCATCTGTACGATCACTGGAGACGGCTCTCCCCGGAGACCTCTCCCCTTGTCCTCGGCCGACCCTCCCGGTCCGTCTAACACGGATAAATCATGAATTTCCTTCATTGTTAAGCCGGACACAGATCCTTATAGTTATGCAAGTCACAAGCTTGTCTATGCCCTCGTTTAACGTTGATTTTAACATGTTGGATTAGGAACCAGCTATAAATTAATGGCAGTACTACAATCCCTGAAACACCCAGAACAGGTAGGATTACTCCCACATCGTTCTTCGGCAGCCTGCTTGAGGTCCCTGGAGTATGTTCTGTGGCAAGATTGAACTGACACTGGCGAAAAACTACTAGTCTCACTCGATGCCGAAAAGGCTTTTGACTGGGTTTTTTTTATTTTTATTTATTCATAGGTTTTATATAGCGCTAGCTAGACCCGAAGGTAACAAAGCGCTTTACAGAATCCAGAGCAAGGCAATAATCCCGTCGCTGAGCATATGACGCGCAACAATCTTAGGTTCAAGTACACACGAAATACATACAGGGAAAAAATGGTTAGGCAATTAGGGGTGAACACACAATATATATACACTGAAAAATAGCTAGGCAATGAGGGTGGATTACTGATTGTGGTCAATTATTACAGTAGGAGTCCAGGGAGAGAAAAACATCATAGACAATAGAAGCAAACAAAACAGACAACTGTTCCGAGGTCTGTACTTAGACAGAGAGAATAGTTGATCCCTGTTTAGGGTATTTTGCAAGAAGCTGAAGACATGGCTTTTCAAGTGGTCCCGCTAGGGCCTAGGTGTGGCTAGACTCACACCTGCTCGGGACCAAGATACCCTCTTGGGTGATAGTGCGATCTACACATCTGCACAACCACACATGTGTGTGTCGAACCTATTGATAGAGAATGAGCGTCGCGATTAGGAGTCTGAACAACATTGTAGCCTTTCCCTTTAATTGTGAAAGTTCCCTAAAGAAAACCACTTGATGAATAGTGGGAACATTTGGAGTAATTGACGCAGATGGGGTTAGGACAGGGATTTTAATAAAAAAGAAAGTGTTTTTTGAGGAATCCACTGCAGTGGCCACTCATCACAACCCTTCGAGATCAGGAGGGGAACAGAGCAAAGTTGTTCTCTTTTCCTATTGGTCTGTATCCTTGCCCTTGCACC
Source organism: Triturus cristatus (assembly GCF_964204655.1). NCBI lineage: Eukaryota > Metazoa > Chordata > Amphibia > Caudata > Salamandridae > Triturus > Triturus cristatus. Next base: position 26,744,698 of record NC_140592.1, on the reverse strand, counting down.
TGGTGATAGACATCAGGCAAAACACAGATATCAAAGTCAAGTGTGATCCAGATGGTGAGCTAAAAATGTGAACAATATTGTTTAACTCTTTCTAGCCCAGCTGCTTCTACCACTCACCTCACAAAAGTGATCTCAAAATTCTTGACATTCCCAGGCTATGGTATCAACTGGGGTAAATGCGAAAAAGATCCTTGGTGGAGTGTGTGATATTAGTAAACTCTATTCAAAGGACAAGCATAGGACAATACAAGCTGATGCAGTCCTATCAGCTCCATCTTTACTTGGCAGAAGCCACACCGCCTTTTACAGACAGACAGCTCGTTACTCATTGGAGCCGCTCTCTGGGGTAATGGTGAGATTCGGATTGGAAATCAAGAAACCCTGTGGTCGGATTGTATTGACAATTATGTGCCAAAGATGGATCAAATAATAATAGATACCAATTTGATGACATTTGTAGAAGCCCAAACCACCTTCAAACCCTTAGCCCCGCCCTAGGCCCCATCCCTGTCAATCTACCAGCATCTCAACTGCTCACATACATAGGGATGCAGGTGACCCACAAAGAGGCGGCGTCCTTCTCATTGGCAATGCCTTTTCCGCATCCTATATTATTGCAATGTAAACACTGGTGGTCCTGCAGGTTACAGATGCAATGCACAGATGAGGGCTGCTTGGAGCTTTTTTAAATCATGACAAATGTTTGCATGAAGCCAGCTTGAGACAGGATGTTCATGTCACTGGTCCCCTCTAAGACTAACGAAGGCCTCACTTTCCTCAACTCACGCTCCTCTCAATGCCATGAATCGAACAATGACACTGTTCAAAAAGTTTGAAATGCCAAAAGTGAAAACCTTTTTGGGATAGTGTTTTAAAGTTGATGTAAAAGAGCTCAGGTATTAGAGGGGGCTTGGTGGGATGAACGTTGGTTGTCACACGACACCCTGCAATATCCGGAGCTTACCCCCACAGCGAGGATGTCAGTCTGCCATGGATATGGCCAAACTAAGGGGCATATGTACAAAGAAGTGAATGAATGAATGAATACGTATTTTGTGTGATTACTTAAAATCATTACAATTTAAAGTTAAAAGCCTATGTCATGAATTAAAATGTAATCAAACTTTAAAATCATAGCAACGAGAGGGTGTGTGCCCAGCCGGTGTTAACTGTTTGGTTAACAAATAAAGATAAAATATCACCATAGTTCATTCGTTGAGCCCCTGAGAAAAGTGGTCCTTGTGGAATGGGGTTTTGTTGTGGTAAACCACATCAAACTGTTAGTCATTCCCTGCATGTGGCATTTTTTTCTTTCAAGAGTGAACGTGCTTGGCAGATGAATTTGCCAACATTGGCCATGCTCTTCACTGTATCCAAGGTGTAAAGCTGGCAAATGGCATCCTTTGCGATACGTGTGCCCAGTGGGAGAAGTATCGGCCTGAGATTGATTCTGCGGGCTTGCCGCAGTGCTGGGCAGCATAGGGGTATATGTGCCAGGGACTCCCTTCTATAGTTGCATAATCGGCACTCAGTGGTATCTGTAGGCGCTTTCCAGGCTGGGTATAGTTCTTTTATGGGAAGCGGGTGTAGTCTTGAAGCTAAGATCTGATGTAATGCCCGGCTTCCCACAGCCTGCGTAAGATGGTTCTTGGCTGTTGGTAGAATTTGTGGAAGGCACAGAGTTTCGTGGAAGCCCCTGGCAGCGAGGGATTCTGTATCCAGTTTGCGGGAGCAGAGACGCAGCTGCTTTTTTATCATCAATTTGATGGCAGCATAGTCAATTATACTCAGGTCCCAATTCGCAATGGCTACCTGCAATAGCTCCTTTGATGCTCAAAGTTTATCAGACCAGGGATTGTTTAGTTTTGAGAAAATGGTTTTTATGACAGCCTTCATGGATTTAGCTGGGGCCATGGTTGCCAGATGATGGTATTTTGCTAAAGTAGCCAGTTCTTCTAATTCTTGTTGGATGAGGTCAAACTCGAGACAGCTCAAGGTGTTGCTTGCAGATGCGGGCAAACGATACATTTTCTTGTACGCGGCGCCTTGAATTTTCTCCAGGTCTCACCCAAGCATTCCCAGAAATGCCTGTTGCACATAGTTAAGTGATGGTAACAATTTGGCCCGCATCACCCGTCGGATGGCCATGGTTGTTGGGCTGTCTAGCGTGGCATGCAGCTTACAAAGGGAGTGCGTGACCATCTTCTGTGCAATAAGTGGCGGAGCGTGACATTAGCCTCCTTGGCTTAACGAGACGCTCCGCCACTTCGGAAGCGCAGGGCTGCACCATAGATAGATATATACATTTTATTGCATATACATTTTATTGCACAATTAATTAAAATCATTGCAATGAGGCCGTGTAAAAAACAATGTGAGGTGCACATGTTCGAAATATTATAAAAATAGCATCTAAAAAGAATGATTTCAGTTTGTTGTTTTTAAATATTATAAAAGGTTTTGAAGAATATGGTGCAGCCCTGCGTTTCAACCTGCACTGGACCTTCCTGTACATAAACAATCATTGGCCTTTTGCTGTTTTCATGTGTGCTGCACAACGCAGCACACATGAAAACAGCAAAAACGAGGAGAAATATAATAGTTCTCCTTGTTGCACCAGGGTAACACCAGGTTTTTCCTGGTCTTAATTCTGGCGCTGCCTCCGATTTACACCTTCCTTGTAAATAGGAGGCAGCCTCAGAATCAATGGGTGTTGTGGTGGAACGCCCACAGCAACACCCACTGCCCTCCCCTCTCACGCTAGTTACAGCGTGAAAAGGGGCCTTATTTACAAGGCAGTGTTAAGCCACGTTACTGTGGCTTAACGCTGCCTTGTAAATAAGGCGGAGCCCCTATCGCCACGGGAATGCCCTAAAAAGGGACATTCCTATGGTGATGGGGGCTTGTACATATACCCCTGTATGCACTGCACCTCTAGTAAATGATAAGTATACCAGGAGCCGATGTTGGGTTGCACAAAATGTTTCAAGTGACTCCTCCTCGGCTAAGGCGGCGAAGCGTCACCCCAATGCTCATTATTATCATTTTATTTTTCCTGCTGCAGTCAGTGAAACTGTTTTGGGTGTGTCGGGCTGGCCCGAGCAGGGGAGGAGTGGTTTGCACTCTCTAAGTGCTCATGGCTTTTGGCCGGCCCTCTTGCACGGCTGCCAGAGGTAATTGTCACAGAGTCAGGAAGACTGAAGGCAGCCCAGTGGACTGTGGTACCCAGCAAGCCTGCATCCCTCCACTGGGTCCACATCTCCATGGCCCAGTGAACAGCGTGTAAGTGTGTGCACTTCAGTCTCCATCCTTACACTCTGTCAGGTTTTCCGATGTTGTGTATTACCAGCCAAGAAACAGGGCCGCTGACAGGAAATAAGGACCAATTTCCCTTACGTACTGGGCAAAAACTCCCAGCACATTTCACACATTGGTCTTTTGTTTTCAGAAAAATATCCCAGTTTTGGGGATTCTCTGAAAAACAAAAAGTGACAACTGCACCGCCATAATATTCAAATGTGCTTGCAGTTTCTGTTCCTTCCCCATCCACTGTACAATAGCCCTAAGCAAATTGTTGGAGGGACTCTTGTGAAATGCACCTACACCTGACTACAGTGCAGAAAAGGAATCACAAGACATGACAAAGTTAAAGGCCAAAATGTTATGCATCTCTGGTTTAGCAACAGATTAAGGTCCAACCATCTTTCATCCAAGTTGGGTGTTGTCTTCCTCGTTTCCCGGGACACAGGTACAAAGTTCCTCTGCATGCAGAAATTAAACAAGGCGCTGTGGTAGCAATAACATCTATAGGTAAACATACCTTCCCTGATTGTTGGCTGACACCCTGTATGATTACTCCTGAGGTTTATGGTTTGGTGTCATAAAAACATAAAGCATGTACCTATTTTTGCACCAGTGAAGCGAAGCAGTAAATCAGATAAAATGGTAAGTGAAGTACCAGCTTACATAGCTGCTTTAGTAATCATGGGCACAGTTTACACAATCAATCAAAACATCAGATAGTCGCTAAAACAGAGGTTCTCAGCTGAACCACTCGGTGCAAGACACACACCTCATGGATTGATAGCTTCTTCTTTGATACTAGTGTTCATTACTAGGGCTAAATACTGCTTCTTCCTCCTGCCTTTTTTGCTTTGGAACAACTGGAGCATTTTTCATAATGTACAACTGTTGTGAGATAAAGAAGAGCAAATAAAATGTTTCTTCTGCCCTGAAGAAGACTACATACATCTATCGGTATCGAAACATGTCAGTGTATTATTTGTGTAAATTGGCCTTATGACGGATGCTATGGGTTTCTATGAGAAAATAATCAATTTAAAGGAAAACCATCAGGCTATTTGTTTGTTAATTTCCCATTATTTTAATTTAATTATAAGATTGTGATGGACCTCCTTGCTAGTTTTTAAAAGAGACAGTCCGAATTTGTGGATTAGTTGAATGGATTCCTTCCTATAGACTTTGAGCTTTTGGGAATTTTCTTGTGGGTTTGATTTATTTTTGAAAAATTCTGCAAATATGAATTTGCAACTTTCTTACATATTTTCTGTCTGTCACTCCAGGTATACAAATGGCTAACAAAAGCTTCTGGGAAAATTGAGGAAAGACTCAGGCCAAGAAGGCAGAGCCATAGTAGCAGCTGTCAACATAGGCAAGTTGTGTAAACTATGACTAACTTATATGCCAATTTATCTTAATTAGGGGTAGGCAAAAAACACAGTTTTTCCTTCTGAATTATCAGTACTTCTAGAGACTTCTGTAAGTATTTGTTTTGTCTTTCATGGACAGACTTTTCTGGAGGTAACAGAGAGTAAAAAAGGACATTACACAGTCTACGCTAAAGAGTGCGAACAGTGAAATCTCCTACCTCTAAGGACCCATACACTGTGTGGCGGAGAGAGGAAGTTGTCTGATAATGGAGCCAATTGAGGGTCCTTCTTCAGGAACCGTAAGGTCCACTCATCGCTAAATGAGGTAGGCGGACCGAGGGCACATGTTTGCACCATAGTACCCTGTCCACCCAACACTCAATCAGGACCAAAGTTTTTCCAACTTATCTGCACAGTATGCTTTGAATGTACTTATGGGAAGAAGCTAATCCAAGAATGTACTTGCATAGCAAATGCTTGAAACTTACTGGCATAAAATAGTTTCAAATACCCACAAAAAAGTCAAGTAAAGAATGCATTCTTATTCAAAAGTAGATGCTTTAACAGCATTAACCAACACTCACAAGAGAAAACTACATAAGTGCAGAGAAGTAGGAAAGGCAGGAAACTCCATGAGCACGCGGTTGGCCAATAATCAGAACTCTACGAGACTACACTCATGTAATGAAAAGACTTTTAATAGTTCACCAGGTGAGTGGCAGACTAGTTCAAGCACTGAACACCAGCAGAGGGAGCGTCTGCGAGAAGGCAGTGCAGCGTTTTCTCATTTCATGTGAATGAATTGGGAATGTGGCAAGCACTTTTGTGCTCCTAATGACACATCTATGTAAGGGACGGGAGCAACTAAGGTATCACAAACTGCAGAAACCCTGTCCTAATGTCACAGTGATCTTTGGTTGAGTGGTGCGGAGGGATCAACACTTAAATTGCCTGAGTGAGAATTACATTAACTTGCTTTCTAAATATTCAGAAATGTTAAACATAAATACAGTGAGTTGTGTTTTATTATTTTTGACTTTATATTGAGCAATATTTTCTCCATCACTTACTCAGATTTCTTCCATTTTTCCCACAGTTTGATCTTTTCTTCTCATGGAAATTGGATGAAATTTGCACAGATTTCCACATGCTCCTTTCTGAGTATTTGGACTCTCTGCATTTATCACTAACTTCTATCTTATTATTTTCATAGTAGTTCATACTACTTTCTCATAGGAGCTCTCATATGAACGTCATGCGACTATCAGACAGGAATTCTGGAATGCATATTCCTTCTACTCATTGAACTGTTTTCTTTAAGAAACTTTCACAATTAGAGGGAATGTTGTTTAGACTCCTAATCGTGTTGCTCATTCCCTATCATTAGTGTCGACGCACACATGTTTTGTTATGCAGATTTGTAGAGCTCACTATCACCCAGGAGAGTATCATGGCTCTGAGTAGCTGTGAGTTTAGCCACACCTAGCGCCTAGTGGGACTACTCGAAAGCCAGGTCTTCAGCATCTTGCAGAATTCCAGAAGTGAGGAGGAGGCTCTTATGTGTGGGGGTAGGTCCTTCCATGCTTTAGGAGTGGTGTAGGATGAGGCTCTGGTTTTTTGTATGTGTGGGATTTGTGCAAGTAGGAGTCGAAACGAGCAGAGGTGTCTGAAAGGTTTGTGAAAGCTTATGTGATTGTTGAGGTATGCTGGGCCAGTGTTATGTAGTGCCTTGAATGTGTGGGTGCAGAGTTTGAATTGTGCTTGTTTGTGAACGGGGAGCCAGTGGATCTCCCTCGGGTGTGGTGGGATGTGAGTGCAGCATGGGAGGTTGAGAGTGATTCTGTCTGACGAGTTCTGAATGGTCTGCAGCCTTCTGGTGAGTTTTTTGTTATTCCCGGAATAGAGGGTGTTCCCATGGCCCAGCTTGATTGTGACCACACTGTGCATGACGAGTTTCTGGATGCTGACTGGGAGCTACTTGAAAATCTTCATCAGCATCATCAGGGTATGGAAGCATGAGGCAGTGACGGCATTAACTTGTGCTGTCATGTTAAGGTTCCTGTCAATGACGATCCCAAGTTTCTTGGCGTGGGTGTGTGTCGGTCCTAGCTCTGTTGGCCCCCAGCTGGAGTCCCATAGTGATGTGCTCCTTCCGAAGATTGCCAACTTGGTCTCGTCAGTATTCAGCTTTAGAAAGTTGGTCTTCATCCAGTGATCGATTTCAGTCTTGCAAGCATTAACCTTCATCCGAGTACTGGGTGTCTAGTCCATAAGGGAGTGAATTAGTTGTGTGTCATCAATGTAGGAGAGGGTGTTGAGTTTGTGAGATCGAATGATGCTGGATGGAGGGATCATATATGTGCTGAAGACAGTCGGGCCCAGGGAGGATCCTTGTGGAACACCGCAGACGACATCGCAGGAGTCCAAGGTGCACGGTGCGAGGCTGACTTACTCGGTCCTCGCAGTCAGGAAGAAGGAGATCCTTAGATGTTAATGTCCTGTAGGCATTGGATAAGGGTGGGGTTTGGAGAATGTGTCACATGCTACAGAGAGGTCCAGTAGAATAAGAGCCACAGTGCCTCCTCTGTCAAGAGTCATGTGGATGTCATCTATGATGACAATGATGGCAATTTCCTTGTTGTGGTTGGGTCTAAAACTAGACTGAGTGGTGTTGGTGGCCATTGAGGTATTCAGTGAGGTGCTTGTTAGACCTTGGCTTGGAATGTGAGCAGGGAGATTGGTCTCTAGTTGGCGAGTGATGAAGGATCTGCAGAGGGTTTATTCAGTAATAGGAGGACAGTCGTATGTTTCCAACCATACGGGAAGGTTGTGAAAGAGGTAGAGGAGTTCAGAATGGGTGGGTGGTAAACTCTGTTCCACCAGTGGAGTATGCGGGGATTTGCCACTACCTGCTCTGATTAGAAGCGCAGAGTTCAGCAAAAACTCCGCCACCCACTGCAGAACGAAGTTTACTGGTGCATCAGTCACCACATGTATCATCATAAACAGTGACAGTCACAGAATCAAACCGGCACAAAAACTGCAAAAAGAAGGTGAACTGCAGAGGGCGTCCAGGAGAAGATCACAGAGTCAGGGATAGTCTGGTGCCCAAGATCACTGAGAAGGAAGGTCCAACCTCGCCCACCTGTTGCTGGAGAGGAAAAACCAACAGGTGGCACGAAATGCCTAGCGAAATGGCCATAGAGTGTCAGCAAGCAGGTGTTGCCACTCCCTGCCCAAGCTCCATCGTCGTGCCCTGGTGCACTCTTCCAGCTCTTCCACCTGCCTGAACCCGGCGGCTGGTTCGTGATGCCCCTCAGTGAAGACCTGACCCTCGGGCTGTTTAGATGGACACCAGAGATGTGGAAGAGGGGTGAATTCTTTCAATTGTGGTGAGTGGGGTTTTAATTTACTGGCTTTTACTTTTACTACTGGTGGAGGCCTCCGGGATCCGTGACGGGAGAAAAAAGTAAAACCACAGGGTGTGGTGTTGTTGTGGAGAGTCTGGCCACTGTGGCCAGTGCACTGCAAACATGTAGCACTGTGCTAATTGTCTGCGGGGGTGGAGATCACTGCTCGTTGTGGGGGAGAACTAATCTATGATGATTGATCATGCAATCTGGTTGGGGCAGTGCTCGGCATCAGATTTGCTTTTACAAGAAGCTGCAGGGGCAGTTTATTCATACGATTCAGCCAAGACTCTACTTATGCAGATTTGGTGTCTGCTGTTAACAGACCTGCTTGTGTGAGAAGAATGCCCAGGGTGTGCATCGACTGGTGGCGGTGGAATTCTGCGGAGTGCAACTCAGAAAGCTCCGCCCAGCCCTGGTCTCATGGCGCTGATGGGTTGCAGTCTTTTGCAATAGGCATGTTGGGGGCGGTGGTGCAAGGGGACCCCTGAATGGATGGACTTCATGGTGGCAGCAGTTTCTCTGGGGTGATGACAGGCCATTTGGTTAGTGTTGGTTCTTTGGATAAGATCGAGCGGCATTGGGTGGAGTCTGGCAGGTCCGGTTGGGGGCTGAAGTTGCTGTAAATGGTGGCGGTTTTGATGCTGAAGGGGAGAGATTGTTTTAAGAAAAGATCCTAGCAAACAGATTATAGAAAGTAATGAACTCTGGGCCTCACGCACAAAGATTCCAAATAGGAAATCATAAATTGTGACTAATAAAGATTAAACTTTTTCATTTGAGAGGAACCAAAATGGAGTCATTAAAAGTGGTTGCAATGTGCACACTGCCTTCTACTGAATTCATTGGCATTTTGCAAACTTACCTATGCAGTAACAGGTCAGTTCTCAAAATACTGAAACGTAGTGGGTTGAAATTCGACCTACCTCTATAGTATGCATGAGGCAGGTCACACATTGCGACCCACTACGATTGGCCACAGTCATTTGTGATGATATACTGCTGGAGTCAGCAGACTACCATGTTGGTGATTGCTTTTAAATAAAGCAATATTTATCTTTTAGATGCATCCTTTGTTCCTTACTAGAAAAAGGGATTGTGTTTAAAAAAAATGAAAAGTTATGCAAACCTTTTTTAGGAGTAGGCGATGGTCCCATGGGCCACTGCCTACACCTAAAAACATGGTTTGTCAACATTCACAACAGCTAAAGGTTAATTTCAAGACCCCTTTCTGTTTGCAAATGGCTTACCACCTCCTTCAAGTTGGTGGTTCAAAATGTATGTTTTGTGAAGGAAATCAGAAATTCACATGTTATCCAAATATCGAAACAATATGGGTTCCTAAAACTATTAACAATTTGGAAAACCGTTTCTGAATCATTAAGTGGGTTTAATATCTTCTAAAAGTGTTTTAGCGGTCACAAACCCACAGATATACCGAATCTGTGGGTTTGCGATCGTTAAAACACTTTGTACATGAGGTCCACTATTATTCATCCTGATCAAACTTTAGTTACAAAAAGTAGTTTGTCTGCTCATGACAAGGCAGTTTTTCATCCATCAGTAAGTTCTATTACCCCTTTCGCCTATTATCCGTAACTGCTGAAAGGCATTTGCCGCAGCTAATTGCCATTTTCTTTTTAAAACTATGTTTTACTTTTATGATTAGACCATTGTATATTAAATCAACTGCAAATCTGTGCGCCAGTGGACTCACTTCTCTTCCTCTAATAAATGTGGCAATAGAAATCGCTGCTCCACCCTCTGTTTCTTTCTTTTTTCCCATTGAAAATTCACTTTGTTTTATTCAAAATTCAAGAGAAACATGGCATTATCAAGGAGGGCGTAGTACAAAAACCTTCTGCAAATGCATGTGGTGGTTTATTATTTACAGTTGAACCCACCCCTACTATCTTGGCAATCCTCCAAATTATTATGTGTGATGCAGAAGTCCGTGGTTGTACTGTAAGTCAAAAGAAAACCTTAATTAAGTTCACCATACTCCTAACATGTTACCAAATACTGGTTTTACTTTGTGTCAGGTTAAACTTAAATTTCCTAGTATCTGTTTTCAGAATATATTAAAAAGACAGCGCTGGACTGTTCCCATGAGGCACAGGGTCAAGACTGATTTGCATATGGCTGGGTCTGAACTGGGGTGGTGAAGTCCGCTAAAGAACGATGATGGAATCAACCCAGATCTGTGACTGGGGGTGAGCATCTGACAAGTCTCAGTGCTCTGTCCATCATCTCCTTTTATTTACATGTTCGCGCCAAGTTGGCAGGGTATGCCCAGACGTGGGTCTCGTGCTCACTACAGCACTGGATTCAAGCTAGCCTGGCTGATGAGAGTTGATCCCCAAAAACGGTCCCAAGATGCTCGTTTCTGGTCCAGGGAAGGCCTGGCCTGGCAGTTCGGGCTGGACTGTTCCCATGAGGCACAGGGTCAAGACTGATTTGCATTTGTGTGGGTCTGAAATGGAGTGGTGAATGATGATGGATTCAACCCAGATCTGTGACTGGTGGTGAGAGTCTGAAAAGTTTCAGTGCTCCGTCCATCATCTCCTTGTGTTTGCTTTGTTCACCCTAAGTTGGCAGGGTATCCCCACACGTGGGTCCCTTGCTCACTTTGCCACTGGATTCAAGCTAGCCTGGCTGAAGAGGGCTGTTAGCCTGAAACCGGTCCCAGGATGCTTGTTTCCGGTCCAATGAAGACCTAGCTTGACAGTTCTGGCTGGACTGTTCCCATGAGGCACAGGGTCAAGGCTGATTTGCATATGGCTGGGTCTGAACGGAAGATCTTCTGGTGGATCCCCACAGAGACCAGGAAGACCGTCACCCAGGCCCTCGTCACCAGCCGACTGGACTACGGTAACGCCCTCTACGCCGGTACCACCGCCAAGCTCCAGAAGAGACTCCAGCGGATCCAGAACGCCTCAGCCAGACTCATCCTCGACATCCCACGATCCAGCCACATCTCCGGACATCTGAGAGACCTTCACTGGCTCCCAGTCAACAAGAGAATCACCTTCCGCCTCCTCACCCACGCACACAAAGCCCTACACGACCTAGGCCCGAGCTACCTCAACAGCCGAGTCAACTTCTACGCTCCCACACGCCACCTCCGATCAGCCAACCACGCCCTCGCCGCCGTCCCCCGCATCCGAAGAGCGACTACAGGAGGAAGGTCCTTCTCCTACCTGGCCGCCAAGACCTGGAACTCCCTCCCGACCGACCTGCGCCTGACCCAAGACCACCTCTCCTTCAGGAAGAAGCTGAAGACCTGGCTATTCGAGCAGTAACGGCACCCCCCCCCCCCCAGCGCCTTGAGACCCTACGGGTATGTAGCGCGCTTTATAAGTGTCACTGATTGATTGATTGATTGATTGAACTGAGGTGGTGAAGTGAGCTAAAGAATGATGATAGATTCAACCCAAATCTGTGACTGGGGTGAGTGTCTGAAAAGTTTCAGTGCTCCATCCATCATCTCCTTGTGTTTGCTATATTGAAAAGAAAACTGACATAATCGTGAAGGTATTCTTTTGAAAATCAACAAGAAAATCGATTAGTGGTTAAAATTTGAGTCAATGAAGATGCTCTACAAATATAATATTTTTGTATATGCTCACCTTACATTTGCCAACTATATTTTACAAGAACCTTGAGAAAATAGATTTTCAAATTAATTAGTAATAACAAACTTCCAAAGTAGATTGTTTACAAATTAAGATTTTGGATTACCGGACTTTCATAGATATCACAATGCTTTTTTAAATATTGTTTCAAACTGTAGCTCCTTCTATATCATCTGAATGGATTTTGGATGAACATAACAGAGTCTAACATTTTCATTTAGCAGCTATTTTAAACATTTCCAATGGCAAATTTAGCAACATATCTCCTATCATTAAATTAACTAAAATTACACTTTTAAAATGTGATTTAATATTTTATCTTGGCATTAAATGTTCTAAAAAAAGTCTCTATGATATAATACTTTTTTGAAATTTGAAAATAATATTAAATATATTGGAAATCCAGACTAAAGGAGGCATTTCTTATTTGCAACACGTGAGGTGATATATTTTTATCTTTCTCAGGATTGCAAATTTATTATAATCTACACATTTTAGTATCAAATATATTAAGTATTATGTGAGTTTACTCTTAGAGCCTTTCCTAACATTCTTGTGGTTGCCGGAATTTCTAATTTAGAAATGTGTTTTAAATGTCCATAATCTATCAATTGGTTCAAACTATAAAACAATTTCAGTAATGCTGCTACTAATAATCTCAACATTACTCAATATTTTTGGAACCAACCAAACCCTCTTTTATAGTAACTTTTGATCAACAAAAATATGGTCACATAACATTTCAGGTTGGTTACTATTATTTCTTCTCAGACTAATCTGTGTCTGGGCAAATTGGTCTGAGCTAAATTATTACAACATTTGATAGAGTGCCAGTGTAAAACTGAAATTGATTCTTTAAGACATAAATTGCTTGAATAGCCAGTTATCTTCGTTTTATGACTTGAAGTACTGGAAATAATTTCTAAGATATTATGTAATGTAAAATGATTATCTGTAGATCAAATGTGCTTTCGTGTTCATTATCCACATCACAAATTAATATATCTGACTTTCGCATTTCTTGCTCTGTTAGGCCTGTTTCCTCCAACTGGAAAGATGCCAAATTCCTATCTGCCTTCTCCTGGTGAGCATGGACCACCTTCAATTGGAAACATGCTACTCGTACTCTAGGCGAACTTTATAAACTATCACATGCCAATCAATGGTTTTGGAAACCCCTTGGTGCTTAAGCATTTACAGAACTCTTAAAGTACATTTAGTCAGACGCATTGAGTTGGAATTTGAATCACATCCGACTTTCGGTTAAAATAACCCAGCAGGCAATGCACCAGCTGCACACACCTGCATGACCACCAGGTTTGGGACTTTTACTGGCTAGTCGCCCTCTCATCCTTCTGAGGTTACTAAGATGTCCCAATGAGCTGAGAAGTAGCAACCGCTTATAAAACGGTTAAATGTAGTAAACAAATTCAGTCTGTGTTCTCTGCTTCCTCCAAATGTTTATTTAAAGCACTGCAGCATGTATGTTGTACAGACGTCACACAATACTCACAAGACAAGCATTTCACCCAGAATATTTCTGTGTAACCATCAGGTCACGCGGTAGAATCCCAATAGATTAACTGGCCAGTTTGAATTCCCACAGGAGAGATTGCCATGCAGCCTCCAGTCCACAGTTTCCATTCCGAGTAGGGCAGCTCAGGAGCTGATGTGACTGCTGAATAGATGTGCATGCTCAGTTCACAGGCTGCAGGTAGATATCTCAGGAGGTTAATGCACTAGTTTGTGAAATATAAATGGAACCAGCACATTCCATATTTAAAATTGCAGCGTGCTCAATTCAACTGCTCCTCCTTCAAAATTGACAAAATAACAATAAAAAACATTTCTAAAGACTTCAGAATTTCCTCTGTTTGCGGACTGAAGATATTTTTTCATTGTTTTTGTTGCTTCTCCACATTGTGTTGTCCATTGTGAGATGTCAATTAAGGAGTTTTGTCACGATGCATTGTGAAAAAAAGCATCCTTTTGCCTTTCATCTTTCTGAGGTCAATAAAATGAGTACCGTTGGGTAACAATAAACATCTGTTATTCAGTGCCAAGATACCCTTCTGGATGAACGTGCGCTTTAAAAATACAAGTTATGTTATGTTATAACAGAATGGTGGTGCTCAGAGTTTGTGACTATTTGGAACTTGTAGGGTGGACTATGTTAGAGTCCTCCGGTGACTAGCTATATGGGGCACATCTCTCCTGTCTTCACAGACCTAGCTGGTTAGTATTGAGTGGTTGGTTAACCAATGTAATGTGAGGTATAGAAGATTAGTCAAGTACAACTAGTACCCAGGGAATTGGCCTTTAGGCACTAAGACTGACAGCCGACTTCAGAAGCAAACGCCCTAATAGCTAAGGCGATATCAAAAAACACATTTATAATTCTTTGAGGAATCTAGGATGAGAGGGTATAGTTTATATCACAATGGTAGTTGATTCCACAGCGTGGCTCCTAGGACTACAAAAGAGTGGCCTCCTCTCTGATTTAAATGATATTTAGGATGGAGTGGACAACCAGACTTGGATTAGCTCAAACTTCTGGGTGGGGTGTAGGTAATCAATACATTTTGCAGGCCTCAGCGACCAGTTTAATGAATCGCAATGGACAAAAGACAATTTGTTTAATGTCATTCTCTTTCCCGTAGGCAGCCAGTGAAGGTCCCTATGGTTGGACGAGATGGGACAATTCTTGGTGGGCTCGGCCTGTATCTGTGCCCTCCAGGTACCTGCAGGTCCACTGGATCCTTCATGCATTACATGACTGTCCCGTGGAAGATGAGGGTTCGTGTCGTGCACTGGTCATTGGTATCACATGGTGACACAGATTACATTTGATTGAGACCACAAGGAACATTAGAAATGCTCGATTACTATCCTCTTTCTAGTGATTAGAGGTAGGTCAGACAATACATACCCTGAACCCCTTTAAAAGCAATCCTCACCCTGTGGGTGTATATGGGTGTTGGCATCCAGACGTGCTAAATCCCTAGGGTCCAGCAGCAGTTATCTCCTGTTGTGGTCAGAGGCTGTTTACAAGGTGGTCTGGAGAAAGAGTGGCAAGTTTCTGGGTCTAGGCCCTTTCCAGGCACAACAACCTGTTGCATTTTACCCAGACTTCTGGGCTGGGTGCCCGAAGAGTCCAGGGTAAATAGGAAGGAAAATCATACTTGTCAGGCCACCTGGGTCTAATAGAGGCCTAATCCTAAAAACCAGATGACCTAGATCCAATAGAGGCCCTAACACTAACAATCATGTGACCTCAGTTCAATGGGAACCCTAACCCTGACAATAATGTGTCATGAGTCCAATGGGATCCCTAACAATCAGATGACCTACATGTAATTGGAGCCCTAACTCTAACAATCAGATGAGCTAGACGCAATGGGAGCCCTAACCCTAACACTCAGATGACCTAGATGTAATGGGAGCCCTAACAATCAGATGACCTAGATGCAATGGGAGCCCTAAAACTAACAATCACATGCCCTAGACACAATGGGAGCCCTGAACCTAACAATCAGATGACCTAGGTGCAATGGGAGCCCTAACCCTAACAATCAGAAGACCTAGATGCAATGGGAGTCCTAACCCTAACAATCAGATGACCTAGATGCAATGGGAGTCCTAACCCTAACAATCAGATGACCTAGATGTAATGGGAGCCCTAACTTTAACAATCAGATGACCTAGATGCAATAGGAACCATAAACCTAGCGATCGGATCACCTAGACACAATGGGAGCCCTAACCCTAACAATCAGATGTCCTAGATGTAATGGGAGCCCTAACCCTAACAATCAGATGTCCTAGATGTAATGGGAGCCCTAACCCTAACAATCAGATGACCTAGATGCAATGGGAGCCCTTAATCTAACAATCACATGCCCTAGACACAATGGGAGCCCTAAACCTAGCAATCAGATGACCTAGATCCAATGGAGGCCCTAACGCTACAAATCATGTGACCTTGGTCAAAGCTAACCCTAACAATAATGTGTCATGAGTCCAAAGGGAGCCCTAACCCTAACAATCATGTGACCTTGGTCCAATGGGAACCCTAACCCTAAAAATAATGTGTCATGAGTCCAATGGAAGCCCTAACCCAAACAATCAGCTGACCTACATGCAATGGAAGCCCCAACCTTAACAGCCAGGTGATTCAGATGCAACGGAAGCCCTAACCTTAACAGCCAGGTGATCCAGATGAAATGGAAGCCCTAACCTTCACAGCCAGGTGACCTAGATGCAACGGAAGCCCTAACCTTAACAGCCAGGTGACCCAGATGCAATGGAAGCCCTAACCTTAACAGCCAGGTGACCCCGACGCAATAGAAGCCTTAACCTTAACAGCCAGGTGACCCAGACGCAATAGAAGCCCTAACCTTAACAGCCAGGTGACCCAGACGCAATAGAAGCCCTAACCTTAACAGCCAGGTGACCCAGACGCAATGGAAGCCCTTACCTTAACAGCCAGGTGACCCAGATGCAATGGAAGCCCTAACCTTAACAGCCAGGTGACCCCGACGCAATAGAAGCCTTAACCTTAACAGCCAGGTGACCCAGACGCAATAGAAGCCCTAACCTTAACAGCCAGGTGACCCAGATGCAATGGATACCCTAACCTTAACATCCAGGTGACCCAGACGCAATAGAAGCCCTAACCTTAACAGCCAGGTGACCCAGACGCAATGGAAGACCTAACCTTAACAGTCAGGTGAACCAGATGCAATAGAAGCCCTAAAATTAACAGCCAGGTGACCCCGACGCAATAGAAGCCCTAACCTCAACAGCCAGGTGACCCCGACGGAATAGAAGCCCTAACCTCAACAGCCAGGTGACCCTGACGGAATAGAAGCCCTAACCTTAACAGCCACGTGACCCAGACGCAATAGAAGCCCTAACCTCAACAGCCAGGTGACCCTGACGGAATAGAAGCCCTAACCTTAACAGCCAGGTGACCCCGATGCAATGGAAGTCCTAACCTTAAAAGCCAGGTGACCCTGATGCAATGGAAGCCCTAACCTTAAAAGCCAGGTGACCCTGATGCAATGGAAGCCCTAACCTTAAAAGCCAGGTGACCCTGATGCAATGGAAGCCCTAACCTTAAAAGCCAGGTGACCCTGATGCAATGGAAGCCCTAACCTCAACAGCCAGGTGACCCCGACGCAATAGTAGCCCTATGCCATGGATGCCCTACGAACCAGGTGAGTTTGGTCCAATGGGAGACCTACCCCTGGTGATTAGATGAGCCGGCTGACATTGTTGCTCTGGGAGTCAAAGACTGGGAGGGTAATACTCACAGACATTTGGAGTGGGGGGGCTGAAACTAGTCTAAGTTTGCCCCTCCACCCCATACACATCTCCCAAGCGGAGCGATCTTGCTAGAAATCTCTAAGTGGCTTGGAAGGAGCAGGGAAGAAAGGGCTAACGTTGATTTAAGTCTGTAACAAATGATCAAAAAATAATTTTAAACATAAAGCAATAAATGCAAACCTTTTTTATTCCGAAAATAAACCGCACATTTTATAACACACTGTGTGGTGCAATGAAAACAGCCCTTGTTTCAGGTGCACCTGCTTTCTGGGGATCGGACGGGCGAAGTTAGTAGAGGAGTCCGTTGCAGCAGGACCACGCCTTAACCTGAGGCCTGCAGGGCTCACACCCTGGGGCCGCCTGCTACTGAGGAGGAAATGGGGGGGGGGGGGGGGGGGGGATACCTCATGAGTAAGAGGCAGTGCTCCAATGGGAGGCCTAGCAGTCACAGAAGGGGAGAGCTAATGCTGGGCCGAAACTGAACCCCAATAGTATACACATGCTCACCAGGTGGACCCCTGGTGCTAAGAAATCCTACTTGGCCTGGAAGGCGCAGAGAAAAGGGGGTGGAGTCGATTCAGATGCGTATCCAATGCTCAGAAGCTAATTTAAAACACAATATAATCAATACAACGTGTGGAGCGTTGCTAGGGGCTCCGCCTTCTTCAAAGCGCCTCAAGGTTTATATTTTCTCATTTCAAATGCTGATGTCGGCTCCCACGCCCAGAAGACCTCCAGCGCTTTGGCCTGTTCTGTGATGTTGGCTGGTTTCTAGTAAGCGCACACGTTTTGGAACCTGTCAACAAAACGTCTGTGGATAGCCTGCCCTCTTCTGGCGCTTGTTGGTATTACTTGTAAAAGTTTATCGAAGCTTTGCAGATCACAGCTCTGTGCTTATTAATTCACAGTAACACATTTCTGACTTTCTAGGTCTTTCCCCTATAGCACATCAAGATGTGATTGCCCCCACCAGCCCTGTAGGGAGCGGGGAGCACGTTGGAGAGCGCTGCAGAGGTGTCTGAAGGAGGTGCTGGACACACTTGAAAGGCATCTTAATTGTGAGGTAAAGGTAATTTGTGTTTGTGTACTCTTCCTTTTAAGTATCTTTGTAATGTTCTATTGTGTAACACTTTTCTCTTGTAACGTAACTGGTTCTATTGTACAGCGCTCGGACATCTTCGGGCAATGTCCGCGCTTTATAAAAATGCACTAAATAAATAAATAAATAAATACAAGTAATAAAAGGCACATGAACCGGACACACCCACTGCCCACTTCTGGAAATCAGAGCCCCCGAATACACGTCAAATTAGTCACCAAACCTCTCCTGTCTCAGCCCTAAAGTTTCCACCTTTACAATACCTACGAAATCCGCTCACTTTTTTTGTTGTTGAAACTTTACCTTCAAACTCTTGCCCTCTCTCGTCTTAATTACTAGTGCGCTCTCTATTTTAACCCTCCTACATACGTCTCCACTTTGCATTATTTAAAATTCTTGTCTCACATTCGTCTTTTGCCTTCTCTCTTACATCGCACACATCTCTCGTTGTCTTCAGGGCCATCATAATGATTTTAGGGGCCCCGGACCAAACGTATTTCTGAGGCTCCTGTTTGGAACAGCTTTGGGAAAGATTTACAAGCCCCTTGCACCACTTTTGTGTGACTTTTAACATGGGAAAAGTCAGGGCTCGAGTCGGGGTACCACGCGGGTGGACGGCGTCCCCCCACTTATTTTACCGGGTTTTTACCGGGTGGACGCCGTCCACCCTGCCCAAAAGATGGAGCCGGTACCCGAGCCTGCGCGCGCGCTCAGCACTCACCAAACCTAACCTTCTATTGTCGAGAGAGGGCGAACAGAGCTCTTTAAGTTGTTTCACGTTGATGGAGCCGTTCAGTATGACAGACGGGCGCTCGTGGCCGTATATTAGAAAAGGTCAGTATGTGTTTATGCATTTCAGACGGAGACCGGCAAATTTACTGTGGGCAATAAATACGCACCGAACAAGCGCATCTTTAATTTCCCCGCTCCTTTGAGTGTCAATACGGTGACTAATTCCAACGTAAACATTCTCCTTTTCCCTTTGAACCTGCCCCCATCGCCTTCTAACCTTTGTTAATTAGTGGGGACTCCATCTCGTGACGTCACTTCCGGCTGTGAGGTCACTTCTGGTGACACCACCTAACTTGGAGCGTCCCCCCACTTCTTTTTTTAGGACTTGTGCCCTGGGAAAAGTGACGCAAAAGTGGCACAAGGGGCTTGTAAATCTGCCGCTTTGAATTTTTTATCCAATTTCAGCTCTTTCATGCCCTCTTTGGCCAGCTTACTGAAAGTGCAGTCACACTTGTTCAGATTCCAAATGTGTTTACATCTAATATTCAGGGATAGTAAAATGCGTTTTCAATATTGTAACTTAATAGCATCTCACTAATATTACTTCAAATAATCTCTGTGACATATGAAGATGTGAGGTCCTGTTTTGATCTAAAAGAATGAAACACACACATTTCTCTGTAAAATGTCTGTAATAATCTTTTACATGTCACTTACATTAAAAGTAAATGAAAGGAAACCGATATTTGAAACAATCTGTAAAAGAGGTGAAGTTACTGCCAGCCTTGCTTCTCGTAAGGAAGGTCTCTCAGTACAAAGTGCGTGTTTACGCACTGTTTGCAGGTTTTCAAAACACATAAATAAAGGCATTGTCATTTACAGTGAACTCTCCATCGACAGCTGAGACACAGCCATTTTGACTGATACCCGGTGGAGCTACCTTGCGAGCTAAAGGGGAGATGGGCTATGGATTCCCTCCTTGCCATCACCCACCCAGCGGTTCCTTGAACAAACACTCCTGCGTCTCTCCTGACCTTATCTCCCTCCTCCCCCCTTCACCTTACCCCCTACCACTCTACTCTTCTCTTCTTTCCAGC